>NC_064619.1:423420375-424670375 GCF_023898315.1 Schistocerca nitens
CCCTGCTGTAGTTGTGGCAACCTCCCCCCCTGCTGTAGTTGTGGCAACCTCCCCCCCTGCTGTAGTTGTGGCAACCTCCCCCCCCCTGCTGTAGTTGTGGCAACCTCCCCCCCCTGCTGTAGTTGTGGCAACCTCCCCCCCCTGCTGTAGTTGTGGCAACCTCCCCCCCTGCTGTAGTTGTGGCAACCTCCCCCCCTGCTGTAGTTGTGGCAACCTCCCCCCCTGCTGTAGTTGTGGCAACCTCCCCCCCTGCTGTAGTTGTGGCAACCTCCCCCCCTGCTGTAGTTGTGGCAACCTCCCCCCCTGCTGTAGTTGTGGCAACCTCCCCCCCTGCTGCAGTTGTGGCAACCTCCTCCCCCTGCTGCAGTTGTGGCAACCTCCCCCCCCCCTGCTGCAGTTGTGGCACCCTCCCCACCCCCCTGCTGCAGTTGTGGCACCCTCCCCCCCCCTGCTGTAGTTGTGGCAACCTCCCCCCCTGCTGCAGTTGTGGCACCATTCCCCCCTCCTGCTGCAGTTGTGGCACCATTCCCCCCTCCTGCTGCAGTTGTGGCACCATTCCCCCCTCCTGCTGCAGTTGTGGCACCCTCCGCCCTCCTGCTGCAGTTGTGGCACCCTCCCCCCCTCCTGCTGCAGTTGTGGCACCCTACCCCCCCTGCTGCAGTTGTGGCACACTACCCCCCCCTGCTGCAGTTGTGGCACACTACCCCCCCCCCCTGCTGCAGTTGCGGCACCATCCCCCCCCCCTGCTGCAGTTGCGGCACCATCCCCCCCCCCTGCTGCAGTTGCGGCACCCTCCCCCCTCCTGCTACAGTTGCGGCACCCTACCCCCCCTGCTGCAGTTGTGGCACTCTACCCCCCTGCTGCAGTTGTGGCACCCTCCCCCCCTGCTGCAGTTGTGGCACCCTCCCCCCCCTGCTGCAGTTGTGGCACCCTACCCCCTGCTGCAGTTGTGGCAACCTCCCCCCCTGCTGCAGTTGTGGCAACCTCCCCCCCCCCTGCTGCAGTTGTGGCAACCTCCCCCCCCTGCTGCAGTTGTGGCAACCTCCCCCCCCTGCTGCAGTTGTGGCAACCTCCCCCCCCCTGCTGCAGTTGTGGCAACCTCCCCCCCCCTGCTGCAGTTGTGGCAACCTCCCCCCCCCCTGCTGCAGTTGCGGCAACCTCCCTCCCCCCCCTGCTGCAGTTGCGGCAACCTCCCTCCCCCCTGCTGCAGTTGCGGCAACCTACCCCCCACCCCCCCCTGCTGCAGTTGCGGCAACCTCCCCCCACCCCCCCTGCTGCAGTTGCGGCAACCTCCCTCCCACCCCCCCTGCTGCAGTTGCGGCAACCTCCCTCCCACCCCCCCTGCTGCAGTTGCGGCAACCTCCCTCCCACCCCCCCTGCTGCAGTTGCGGCAACCTCCCTCCCACCCCCCCTGCTGCAGTTGCGGCAACCTCCCTCCCACCCCCCCTGCTGCAGTTGCGGCAACCTCCCTCCCACCCCCCCTGCTGCAGTTGCGGCAACCTCCCTCCCACCCCCCCTGCTGCAGTTGCGGCAACCTCCCTCCCACCCCCCCTGCTGCAGTTGCGGCAACCTCCCTCCCACCCCCCCTGCTGCAGTTGCGGCAACCTCCCTCCCACCCCCCCTGCTGCAGTTGCGGCAACCTCCCTCCCACCCCCCCTGCTGCAGTTGCGGCAACCTCCCTCCCACCCCCCCTGCTGCAGTTGCGGCAACCTCCCTCCCACCCCCCCTGCTGCAGTTGCGGCAACCTCCCTCCCACCCCCCCTGCTGCAGTTGCGGCAACCTCCCTCCCACCCCCCCTGCTGCAGTTGCGGCAACCTCCCTCCCACCCCCCCTGCTGCAGTTGCGGCAACCTCCCTCCCACCCCCCCTGCTGCAGTTGCGGCAACCTCCCTCCAACCCCCCCTGCTGCAGTTGCGGCAACCTCCCTCCCACCCCCCCTGCTGCAGTTGCGGCAACCTCCCTCCCACCCCCCCCTGCTGCAGTTGCGGCAACCTCCCTCCCACCCCCCCCTGCTGCAGTTGCGGCAACCTCCCTCCCACCCCCCCCTGCTGCAGTTGCGGCAACCTCCCTCCCACCCCCCCTGCTGCAGTTGCGGCAACCTCCCTCCCACCCCCCCCCTGCTGCAGTTGCGGCAACCTCCCTCCCACCCCCCCCTGCTGCAGTTGCGGCAACCTCCCTCCCACCCCCCCTGCTGCAGTTGCGGCAACCTCCCTCCCACCCCCCCTGCTGCAGTTGCGGCAACCTCCCTCCCACCCCCCCTGATGCAGTTGCGGCAACCTCCCTCCCACCCCCCCTGCTGCAGTTGCGGCAACCTCCCTCCCACCCCCCCCTGCTGCAGTTGCGGCAACCTCCCTCCCACCCCCCCTGCTGCAGTTGCGGCAACCTCCCTCCCACCCCCCCCCCCCCCCTGCTGCAGTTGCGGCAACCTCCCTCCCACCCCCCCTGCTGCAGTTGCGGCAACCTCCCTCCCACCCCCCCTGCTGCAGTTGCGGCAACCTCCCTCCCACCCCCCCTGCTGCAGTTGCGGCAACCTCCCTCCCACCCCCCCTGCTGCAGTTGCGGCAACCTCCCTCCCACCCCCCCCTGCTGCAGTTGCGGCAACCTCCCTCCCACCCCCCCCCCTGCTGCAGTTGCGGCAACCTCCCTCCCACCCCCCCCCCTGCTGCAGTTGCGGCAACCTCCCTCCCACCCCCCCTGCTGCAGCTGCGGCAACCTCCCTCCCACCCCCCCTGCTGCAGCTGCGGCAACCTCCCTCCCACCCCCCCTGCTGCAGCTGCGGCAACCTCCCTCCCACCCCCCCCTGCTGCAGCTGCGGCAACCTCCCTCCCACCCCCCCCTGCATCAGCTGCGGCAACCTCCCTCCCACCCCCCCCCTGCTGCAGTTGCGGCAACCTCCCTCCCACCCCCCCCTGCTGCAGTTGCGGCAACCTCCCTCCCACCCCCCCCGCTGCAGTTGCGGCAACCTCCCTCCCACCCCCCCCGCTGCAGTTGCGGCAACCTCCCTCCCACCCCCCCCGCTGCAGTTGCGGCAACCTCCCTCCCACCCCCCCCGCTGCAGTTGCGGCAACCTCCCTCCCACCCCACCCGCTGCAGTTGCGGCAACCTCCCTCCCACCCCCCCCGCTGCAGTTGCGGCAACCTCCCTCCCACCCCCCCCCTGCTGCAGTTGCGGCAACCTCCCTCCCACCCCCCCCTGCTGCAGTTGCGGCAACCTCCCTCCCACCCCCCCCTGCTGCAGTTGCGGCAACCTCCCTCCCACCCCCCCCTGCTGCAGTTGCGGCAACCTCCCTCCCACCCCCCCTGCTGCAGTTGCGGCAACCTCCCTCCCACCCCCCCTGCTGCAGTTGCGGCAACCTCCCTCCCACCCCCCCTGCTGCAGTTGCGGCAACCTCCCTCCCACCCCCCCTGCTGCAGTTGCGGCAACCTCCCTCCCACCCCCCCCCCCCGCTGCAGTTGCGGCAACCTCCCTCCCACCCCCCCCCGCTGCAGTTGCGGCAACCTCCCTCCCACCCCCCCCCGCTGCAGTTGCGGCAACCTCCCTCCCACCCCCCCCGCTGCAGTTGCGGCAACCTCCCTCCCACCCCCCCCGCTGCAGTTGCGCCAACCTCCCTCCCACCCCCCCCGCTGCAGTTGCGGCAACCTCCCTCCCACCCACCCCCGCTGCAGTTGCGGCAACCTCCCTCCCACCCCCCCACCCCCCCCCCCCCCCCCCCGCTGCAGTTGCGGCAACCTCCCTCCCACCCCCACCCCCCCGCTGCAGTTGCGGCAACCTCCCCCCCCGCTGCAGTTGCGGCAACCTCCCTCCCACCCCCCCCCACCCCCCCGCTGCAGCTGCGGCAACCTCCCTCCCCCCCCCCCCCCGCTGCAGCTGCGGCAACCTCCCTCCCACCCCCCCCCCCCGCTGCAGCTGCGGCAACCTCCCTCCCACCCCCCCCGCTGCAGCTGCGGCAACCTCCCTCCCACCCCCCCCCCGCTGCAGCTGCGGCAACCTCCCTCCCACCACCCCCCGCTGCAGCTGCGGCAACCTCCCTCCCACCCCACCCCCCGCTGCAGCTGCGGCAACCTCCCTCCCACCCCCCCTGCTGCAGCTGCGGCAACCTCCCTCCCACCCCCCCTGCTGCAGCTGCGGCAACCTCCCTCCCACCCCCCCTGCTGCAGTTGCGGCAACCTCCCTCCCACCCCCCCTGCTGCAGTTGCGGCAACCTCCCTCCCACCCCCCCTGCTGCAGTTGCGGCAACCTCCCTCCCACCCCCCCTGCTGCAGTTGCGGCAACCTCCCTCCCACCCCCCCTGCTGCAGTTGCGGCAACCTCCCTCCCACCCCCCCTGCTGCAGTTGCGGCAACCTCCCTCCCACCCCCCCTGCTGCAGTTGCGGCAACCTCCCCCCCCCACCCGTGCTGCAGTTGCGGCAAACACCCCGTAGTAATTGCAACCCCCCCCCCCTCTGCTGTAGTTGTGGCCACCCCGCCCCTCTCTGCTGTAGTTGTGGCCACCCCGCCCCTCTCTGCTGTAGTTGTGGCCACCCCGCCCCTCTCTGCTGTAGTTGTGGCCACCCCGCCCCTCTCTGCTGTAGTTGTGGCCACCCCGCCCCTCTCTGCTGTACTTGTGGCCACCCCGCCCCTCTCTGCTGTACTTGTGGCCACCCCGCCCCTCTCTGCTGTACTTGTGGCCACCCCGCCCCTCTCTGCTGTAGTTGTGGCCACCCCGCCCCTCTCTGCTGTAGTTGTGGCAACCCCGCCCCTCTCTGCTGTAGTTGTTGCAACCCCGCCCCTCTCTGCTGTAGTTGTGGCAAGCCATCCCCCCTCCCCTGCTGCTGTCTTCTTTATTGAGTTGGCAAGAGATGTCACCATTTAATTTCTGTGTTCTGTGTTGCTCCTGGCTTAAAACACAACTCTTAGCACAATCAGTAGTACAAGAAGGCAGAATGAATGGCTTCTCAAAGACTAGCTATATTCACAAAGGGGATTTTATTGAGTCACCCTTAATCTGTTATTGCTTTCGTGCTTTGTGTGAACCAATTAAAAGGTGGTACTTTTCCAATCTTTTTGTCAAATGTTTAGTAACTGTAACACAATATTTGACAAATCTGTCATAGTAATTGGCCAACCTGGGGAATGGCTGTAATTCTTTCACATTTGTAGGTGCAGGGAAACTCCTTTTGTAATGTACGGATTTGGTTCCACCTCAGCAGGACTTACGATGTGGCCCAGATACTGAACCTGAGACTCTGCAAAGAACATTTCTACAACTCCTAACTTAAGTTTGCAGCTTGCAAGCATGGCAATACACTTCTTTGTCATTCAGCATGTCCCTCTACTGTCCACAAGAGAAAAAAGTCATCAAGGAACACTAAGCACACGGTCGGTTTCAACCATTGCGATAACAGATCTACAAGCCATTGGAATGTAGCAGGCACATTTCTCAAACTCAACTCGTGTAGCCCTAAAGGCACAAAAAATTCAGTTTTAGGCCTTGTTGAGATGCAATAAGAATCTGATGAAAGCTAGAGTTCATATCGAGTATAGTTAAGTACTCGTGATTTCCTAATCTGTCAAATGTCTCGTCTGTACGAAGCGTAAGATACGTACCAGAAGTAGTTACCCTGATCTCTGCTGTCATGTTTACACAAAGATGATTGGTCTTCTCGCCACTGATGGACTTATTGAGAGCTGCTGCTATAGGTGATGCCCGGGGCCTGGAGGATGGCTGAATCATTGTTGTGTGGTCTTCAATCCTGAGGCTGGTTTCATGCAGCTCTCCATTTACAGTACATCATCTAATTCTTGCAGAATACTCTCTTCTTCAACTGATTTCAAATAATAAGGGATATATTAAAGCTTTTTCTTATCAGTCTAGCAGTCTTCCTTGGAATTTCATGATATGTTAAATCAGTGGCTGGCATGTACTACCTGTATTCAAATAGAAATGCAAATTCTTCTGGTACTGCGTGAAACAGGTTCCCTTTGATTCTGACAAATGTTTAAACTTTTCCTGCAATCGATTTCTAAGGGTTGGCACGATTCTGTACATTTCTCTCATTGGCAATGACTTCTGCTTCCTATTTTCTGTGACTGCATTCCGCATGTCAGAGGCTGTGATTCCTCGTGTCAGGTTGTTGATCACGAGTTCTCTCTTGTATACCGGCTAGTGTTGTTCCATGTGGAATCGCAACCCTTTGTAACCCCAAATTTTCTAAAGAAACTGGAACCCACGTACTTTCATTCGTGTTGTCAACTGTATTCCTTGTATTTCGGAGAAGCTGGTGTTTGTGGGAAGGATCCAGATGACAACGGTTGTGATGAAGTCAGTGACGTTTAACATGAAACGCTAATTATTACGTGTCGACCCTGGGTGGTCAATTCAGCTCTTGGCCACAGTATGGCATCGGCCATTTGTTCGATTTGATGGCTGTTTAGTGGTCTTGCCCACATGAAATGCTGTGCAGAAGTTACAATGGAGCTGGTGTGTGGTATGACTACATTCATGAGTGGCCCTGACTCTGACTGGAAAGAGGATGTACCTGTAATGGGACTGGAGTAGGAACCCGGCTGAGACCTGTCCAGTGCACTCTCGTAGCAGTAGGATCTGATAGGTGGGTACATTGGACTGGTCTCATCTGGGTTTTATAACCCTTGTGGGAAGGGGTTAGGAATAAATGTGGTGTAAGGATGGCCTCAGATACTTTGCTGATTCGGAGGAGGTGGGGGAGGGGGGGGCAGTAGACTTCAGGTAGGTGGGAAGGATTATGGGTAGGATATTGACTATCTCCAGACATGATGGTAAGTAGCTGAGTTCTTTTGAAGGTTGCAACAATATGGAATGATACTGAGTGGTGTGTGTATGTGTGTGTGTGTGTATGTGTGTGTGTGTGTGTGTGTGTGTGTGTGTGTGTGTGTGTGGGGAGGGGGGGGAGAGGTGTACTACCTTGATCTGGTTTATGGGAGTGATTGGAGGATAAGGACATGTATGGATGGAAAATCTGTTTCTGGAATAGGTTTGGATGGGGTGGGAGGATTCCTGTCTGAGAAGGAAGTAGTGAGACCTTCAGCATAGTGACCAAGAGATTGCTTGTTACTGCAAATGTACCACCCATGATGAGCAGACCGTATGAGAAAGACTTTTTAGTGTGGAAGGGATGATAGCTGTCAAAATGGAGGTACTTCGGATGAGCAGTGGGCTTATATTTGGATAGCTGGCACACTGAAAAGTCCGTCCCTTATAGTCTGGACACAAATAAAGAGCATATCTGCAGTGACAAGCAACCCTTTGCCCAGTAGGTGTACTAAGGCCTCTGAGGACAGGTATCCCCACCCCCCACCCCCATCCCACTCCTCCCCCCCCTCCCGCGTGGAACCTGTTCTGCAAACTGATTTCCTGTGTCATTTCTACACTTGTTCCTAACCCTTCAGTCATCACCATGAAGCAGCTGCAGAGGAGGAGAATACTCCACATCCACCTCCCCCCCCTTCTGATCCCCCTATCCTGTATACAGCGTTCTGGAACAGGTTAACCATAACCTTCAACTGGGTTACATGGTTTCAGCTACTTAGCATTATGCCTGAAATATCCTACCCCCCCCCCCCCCCCCCCCCCTTATGTTAGACATGGAAGAGGATTCATTCAGAAGACAGTAACATCTAAATATTGTCGAAGTTCCTATTGACAAATCAGTGCCTCAGTTATATGGCGAGTTTCTTCTCAAGCTAAATGTGTAAGTAAAGTTTAGAGAAATATCTATGATTAACTTTGTATAAAGGGTTATGGGACCCCCTGAAAGATATCTGAGGTAAAATTCATTTTTTATATTCAATCTGTCTGGAGATGAGATATTTAGAATTTCCTTTTGTTAATGACTAAGAAAGATCTAATTGCAAGGAAATCTGCCATTAATTACGTCATGTCTCCATCTGGCCTTCAGGTCACATGATACATGCTGTACTTGCCCCTCTTTGTTGTTAATATGCTCAGAACCTAAGGAATTACTGCTGCTATATTTTATTGCTCTTGTTGCTACTGTGACTGTAATATATTTCTGTGACTCTCCTCATTGATACAGAATTTTAATCATAAATTACAATGTCCCTCTCCGTAGCTGAGTGGTTAGTGTGACTGACTGCTGTGCGAGTGGCTTAGGTTCAATCCCTGCCTGGATTGGAAATATTATCCACTTGGTGACAGGGTGTTGTGTTGTTATTGACAATGCGCAAGTCACCAAAGTTGTGTCAAATAAAAAGACTTGCACTAGGTGATCAAACAACCCCAGATAGTGTGTCCCAGCCAATAATGCCATATGATCATTTCATTTCATAAAGTACACTGTAGAGCTGCCTGTGTGTGACCACTATGAAAATTATCTCATTTCAGCATGCGCTGCAACACTGGGGAGCAAGGATGGGTATTGAGAGGAAGGAAGAGAAAATTAAAGAAAGGCCTGTTGTTTTGAGGAAAAGGAGAGAGAGGATTAAAAGTGAAGCAAACTGGGCTCTGTTTTATTATCAGTTCAATAGAGACCATGCTTTACCTAACTTGATATGGAATCACAAGGTATGAAGAAGCTAAAATTTTAGGAATTGTAAAATGTTCATGAAGCTATTTTGAAATTTTATATTTTTATATTGAAAATATGTGTACAGCTATAATAAAAGTATTTTAATAATTTTTGTGACCAATTTGGTTTATGTGTTTAACTGCTAGAATGTTAAACGATGCTTTTATTCCATTTTTATTTTTATATAGTTGAAAATTCATACCAAACTGATTTTTTTCCCTTCAGAATTTAGCATTAGCTAAAGAGAGAAAAAACAAAAAAAAATGTGTGTTTTCGTTCCTCGCAGCAGCAGTTCTATTTTGTTAAGTGCCTGTTCTCCTGCACTTATTTAGTTATAAATTTTCACACTTGCTTCTAATTGTTCCATCTGGGGCTTCTGTTTTTAGCTTTTCAGTGTTGATTTCCATTACAACCTTCCATTATGTGCCTCTCATTACACAAAGTTCTAAGTGGCCTCTTCTGAATGGGTAAGTGACAGGAGGAGGCTGAACTGAAACAGTGATGAGCCAATGACCTTTAGAAACGTATCTGAAATGGGTATCTTTGTAGAATCTAGTGACATTAAGTTTCGTGGAAGGTTATTTTGGTTAGAGATTTAACTGACAAAACTACAAAGGCAACAGGACTGAAAATCCTTTTAGTGCAGCAGTATTGGAGTCCATTAGCATTTGACACACACTAATTATTTCAGCATTAAAGGCATTAGTAATCAGATGATAGGAGATTTCTTAAAATGAAAACAATTCTTACTTTAAAAAATTAAGCATTTTTGGGAAACTTTCACATGGTCTCATTTGCAGAAAGGGACACAAGAAAACTGCTATAGATGTAAAATAAATATTGTTATTTGAGGTACATAACTGGCTTTCAACATCTTTAAAAGATTAATTAGAAGTGAATCTAAAGTGGTGGCCCCCATGTGCTTCAGGGACCATGTTGGATTCAGGAGCTGCATAATTGGTTTAGATGAAACTCAGCTTATGTACGCATTTATTAGTGTGTCTGATGAAAAGAGCAGAAGACACACTTAATTTCAAAAATAGTTCATTATTTTTAGAGTGGTGCTTTGCATATTTTTACCAGAAAGGCCAACTGTGATGGAATTTAACAGCAAGGTACCACAATAAATAATCGTCACTTACCACATGTTTCACGTAAATATTGAAGAGAGAAATATACACTGACATACCATAATATTTGTTGTTCTGTATAGGTGATACAATGAAATGAACAATTGAGTTTGACCACCTACCAACCATATTTTCTACCAATTTGAAAGTTTCGTTCATTTTAGGCTGTGAGTATGTTTATGAACTGAAAATTCTTCCATACAAAAATTAAATCCCAGACCTTCATTCTAGAAGGTCTCATGTCATAATCGTGCCTCTTTTCCTGTTGAGTGTAGTAGTGACAGACAATACACAACATAATTTTAAAGTCAGATGGGCATTTTGGTTAGTTAACCTTTTCTTTTTCTTTTCTTGTAACAAATGTTGGCCAGCATGGATGCCATGTGATCATGTCTCATTTTCTGTATTTAATTATTATTTGGCTGTTGACATTGGCCGTTGACACTTCCTACTCCATTCATCATATGGTCATGAGTCTCTTTGTATGCACATTCTCATCTTTCCTTTTCTTATTCCACTGCACAATTTTGGCTCATTTTAGTATTAGCAGTATCTAGGAATCTTGTATTTGTTCCTCTGTTGTTCATTATTCTTCCTATTTTTGTTTGTTAAGAATTTAAACTACAAATTCCTTAATCCTGCACATTTCTCTTAATATCTGCAGTTGTAGGAAGCTCTGTGATTATCCTCTCACCTGTTTGTGAGTGAAACTATCATATTGTTTGTTTAAACTTCAGTTGTTGGTTGTTTAGTTTGTGTATCTTAATAATAAAAAAAATTAAAAATTTTCCCATTTTGTTTATTAATGTTTTGGTATGTTTTAAATATTAGACAAGAGAGGAGCTCCGTGATGCTTTGGAGAATGAAATACGGGCATTTGTATCAGATCGTGATCTCGCAGGGAATGCCCTTATTGCGTGGAACCACAGTGAATTTGAAGTTCAGTATCAGTGTTTAGCTGATGAAGTAAAAATTGGGGAATACTACCTTCGTTTGCTGCTAGAAACCGAAGATACACCTGACTCACCCATACGACGTTCGTAAGTTTAACACATTTAAAACCAACCTCTTTTTGAGATAGTCTCTCTTTTTTAAGAAATAGTGGAGATATCCACATGGGAAAAGATAAATTGTAAAAACTGGAATTCCTTGGTTCTAGGTATGAATTTTTCAATGATCTTTATCATCGTTTTTTGCTCACAACTAAGTCCGAAATGAAGTGCACATGCCTGCAAGCAATGGCTATAGTATACGGACGACATTTTGAAGACATTGGACCATTTAGTGATACAAAGTATATTATTGGAATGTTAGAGAGGGTAACTTTTTCTTTACAGTGAAAAATTGTGGTTTATGATAGAAATTCCTTTATGATTGTTAAAATTGCTGCTAGTAATTTTCCACTGCTTTACCAGTGTACAGATAGGATGGAACGTGATCGCTTGGTCTTGTTTATCAATAAATTGATACTCCATCGGCGCAATGTGAAAGAAATCCTGGATGCAAATGGTGTTAGGGTTCTGGTTGATTTGCTAACACTAGCTCACTTACATACAAGCAGGTGAGTTTATCTGCAAAGAAAAGATTACTCCTTACTCTGCATAATTTGTAACTATTGATAAATGTTACTTTTTAGGGCAGTAGTACCAACACAAACTAACGTAATAGAGGCTGGCCCAAATATGGTCCAAGAGACTGAGAAGGAATGGCATTCTGGAAATTCTGGAAATTCAGGAGAGCGAAAGGGCCCATTTAGCTTCAAGGAGGTAATTTTTCCCAAAATTGCTTGCAATTGTATTTTGCAAGTGTTACTTTGATTCTAAGCTTTTGAAGTAACAAAAATACAGCATTATTTTATATTGATTTATTAGTTGCAGATTAAAACAATATTCTCAAAATAATCACTGAGTGTTAACTATGAAGTTTGATAGTGATGCAAGCTGCATTGTACCTGAAGATGAACACTCTACTTGACTCTGTACTATTGTTTCAAACTGATTTTTTGTGCAGGTGATACAAACCTAACTTCAAAACTGATTTGTGATCTGAAACAATGTATTAATGTGTTGCTATAGCTTGAGTGAATTAATTTCATAGAGACAGAAAGTTATTTACTATGCCTAAAATTTTTGTTTCAAGTTAAAAGAACTTTGGAATACTGGTGTCCTGAATGCTAAAACAAAGTGCTGGGCACAAGGCATGGATGGCTGGAGAACACTGCAACAAGTGCCTCAGTTGAAATGGTGCCTTTTAGCTAAAGGAAATCCAGTTTTAAATGAAAGTGACTTGGCTACACTCATATTGAACATACTCATTCAAATGTGTCAGTATTTTCCTAGTAGGTAAGTGCAGTTTTCTGTAATGTTGGTGGTGTATGCCCATTAACTTGAAGACAGGAATTCTACTTCTCAGAATATAATTTTATGGTAGGGAATTTACATATATAAAAAGTTATACATCTTCAGTTACTTTAAAACGGAATATAATTTTTGTTTGTGAATAATTTCATTTACAAGAAACTGCATGTAATAAGACCTGCATTGTTTAAATAGTAGGAAGATAGTTTTTGCAAAGTGGTGACGAACTATTGCACTGTGAAGCATGTAAAAAATAGCACACATTGCTAGAGTCATAAGTGCACTTGAAAGCAAAAATTAGTTCTATCTCCACGAAAATCAGTGAATAAATTTTTACTGCCAGAATTAAAATTGTTCAGTCACTTTGCAATACATACTATGCCATGTCAAAATTCCTGTGTAATCATTTGGATTTCAGACTGCCACAGTTCCTCTAAATAAATTTGCTGAAATTTTGTGACAATTCTCTCATCAAGTGGATGGCTGATTACTGCTACCATTCTAGCTCAATGGCTCTATATCTTTATAGTTTGACTGTACTGTTGGATATGTGCTACAACTTCATAGTAAATTAATACATAAAATTATATTTACATAGGCTATTCAACTTTTACAAGATAAAGAGCTTGAATTGTCACATGAAAGAGGATGCCTTGACTGCAGAATGCACCTTCATATCCTTGATTGGAAGCTGACAGATATGTTAGGAGTTCTAGGTTCATAATATACATTAATGTGTTTATGGGTAATTTTTGTTATTAATTGGACTTACTCCCAGATGATGAAATTATATTGGTTAGAGCATCATTTGGAGAAGGCTGCAAGATTTCAGATTCACTTCGCCATTAAATTAGTTCTTAGTTCCAATAATGTTCTCCAGTCTCTCAAGTTCAACTCTCCTTGGCTTTTTGAAATTCTAATGCAAACAATTCTTTTTAAAATTGTATCATATTACATATTGTAACTTAATGTGAATAGTGCACACTTCATTTCAGCACATGACTTATAAGCATCTTGGAAATAACTGTTATACAATTTGATCATTTTCTGCAGACATTGTGCAAACCACTAGCTGATAATCAGCATATGCAAAAGTTATAGCCAAAACACCACACAGTTTGGCTTTCATAAATTAAATGTGTGTAAAATGCTACAAATCAGTGATGAAGCATTGTAGTTGGGTATGTCAATACAGATAATGGTATTGTTGACCTGTTGTATTTTCTTCCAGCCACTGTGTGGTGCATGGCCTCTTGAAAAGGGAAGTGTACTTCCGAGTGAAAAACTACATAAATTACTTTCCACACATTTTACTATTCAGCTCACCTCCACATGGTGTACTCCAGGTAACGCTGAAGAGCTGATAACACTAGTTGCTGGACAATCTTTGGATCTCCTGTATAAAGCACATGACAGCACGTTATCTGACACTGCAGCGAATGTAACTGGCTCTTCTCAGGGCCTCCTGACAATAAATCCTCAACAGTTTATCAAGAAGGGATAAGCTGGGCCAAATGCCAGGTAGATAGTGATATTGACATCGTAGCCATTGAGGAAACACATTTTGACAGTGAAGACCAGTTAACCAAAATAGGGAAAATACCAGGATAAGAACTGTTAGGATTCAGATATCACTGTACTTACGGAGTTGCTACATATGTTTGCTCCTCTGTGTGAAACATATTCACCTGATTAAGACATCTGTGACCAACAACAGTCATGAAGTCATCATCAGAAGGGGAACTTTAACAGTGACCACACAAAATGGAAATATAGGACCAATGATTGCAACAGTGAAATACTAATGAACTGGGCTGGTGATAACAATCTATTTCTACTATTTGATGCAAAACAGAAGGGCTCTTTTAAACCAGCAGCTTGGAATGTAGAATACAACTCTGCAAGGAACCTGCAGAGTACTTAAAGATTTTTCACACAGCCAACATTGACCAACCCTAATTGAAATAGGAAAAGCATCCCTCTCACTGTGTCCTATCCCTGTCCCAAATGGAATTTTAAAAAGGTGCATTGGAAAGCTTGTCCATCCACCCCAACAAATGCCTAGGCTGGAGTCTGTTTTCCATTGAAAACTCCCAAAGGTTCACAAGAGCAGTGACTGAAACACCAAAGACCATCATGCGTAGGATTACATACCAGGATGGAATGGTGGTGTGAAGAACTATACAAGGAGTTCCTCTAGGGAGAGGACACACACACTGGGCTTGGCTTGATGTGAGAAGTGGTCAGAAACAGTCGTGAACCTTGACTTCAACAGACCTATAAGAGAAGCTTCAACATTTTTAAAGAAATTAGGTGGAAGTCTTAAAGATGCAAGAGGTGAAGTGCCCTTGCGAATCATGTTGTGGCTACTTCAAGAACTCCATGGGACCAAGCATGCACCACCCATATGAAAAATGAATTCTTATCTTCGAAGCTATGTAACCCTTACCAGCTCAATTTGGTGTCAAAGTCAGAAAGGCACCAGACTCCAATGAAATTTATCTTGAGTTCCTTCTAAACTGTGGTAAATATACCAAAAAATGGCTAGCAGAATTCTTTACTAATATAATGGGGGGTGAGAATCTCAAATGAAATGAAAAAGTTCAATGTCATCGCTATCCTCAGGCTAGGAAAACCAGGCAATGAGCCTAAAAGCTGTCATGCAGTAGCCCTTCTTAGCTTCCTATACAAACTTATCTAAAGATTCATCAACCAAAAAATCTTGGCTATAATACTTGAAAAAATTCCAATTGAACAGGGCAGTTTTTGCACAGATAAGATAATGTCACTCATTACATACCTAGAAACAGGCTTTCAGAATTGTTTAAAAACCTCAGTTGGATGCATAGTCTCTTAGAAGGTTATGACACAGTGTGGACACACAGTCTTATCTTAAAAAATAATCTAACTTATTAGTAGCAGGCTTACTGACAGGTCATTCCGGGTCGCAGTGGGCAACAGAATAAGCTAAGTGACGGACTTCCTTAGGGAAGTACATCTCCTATTTGCATGAAACTAGATCTTGTAAGTTTGGATATGTCAATGACTGGATGCTGGCAGTAAATTTTAAAGAAATGGAAGCCATCTTAATGTCTGAGCTCACGATAATGGGAACTTACATTCAAAGATGGAAACTGAAACCAAACTCCACCAAGACAGAGATGGCTTTCTTTCATTTTTGCAATGGAGTGGCAAATATACAGCTCCAGGTGTATTTTGGTGACAGACTGCTACACTGCTATCAGCACCCAAAATATCTAGGAGTTACATTGGAGTGGACACTGTCCTACAAAAAACATCTGGAAAATGCCGCTACAAAAATACAAACTATGAACATCATTCTACATAAGCTATGTGGAACAACCTGGGGCTCCACTGCTGAAACTCTGTGCACTTTAGCACTTGAACAGGTCTACTCTGTTATAAAATATGGTGCTTCTGTATGGTCCAATAGCAAGCGTGCACTTGTGTGCGCTCACACACACACACACACACACACACACACACACACACACACACACACACACACACACACACACAAATGCTCAGTGCAGTGCTGTATGACCCAATGAGAATTATCAGTGCTACACTAAATCAACACCCTTAGAATGACTGTCCATATTGAGCCACATTTCGCCCCCTGGACTTCAACGAAAAGCAGTCCCTGTGTGTTTAAATGCATACAAAAGAACCTGCAGCTACCTGTCCATCAAGATACAGTTATTCTAGAAAGAAGCCAGCTTCAGTCAATAAAACCATCCATGGTAATAGCCTTGGAACTGCATGAGTCTCAGTTGAACTCGACTGACTTGAGGGAACAAGACTGGACAGAGGCTTGCCTTCCGAATTGCTAGAACTTCTCCTCCATAAGAAAGAAACCCCCTCTCCTTTTGACCAGTCACATTGAACAGGGACAATGATTAACACAATTTGCGCCATTCATGGCAGGAGCAAGGACACACTTTGTAGATGAGATAAGGCTCCACCTCCAAAGTGCGACAGTGGAGCAGCCAGGCACATTGTTGGTCACAGTTTATGGAATTTCCCAAGAAGGCATATCGGGGAACTTTTGATGATTTCCTGATGGCAAAAAATGCCACAATTGAGTATATTAAAAACTTAAATGTCTCTCTGTTAATTACAAGTTCTATGTTTGTATTATATTTGATATAGTGCTTAAAAACTGTATGATAAATAAATAATTTGCATGTTGTGTTGTCGTTAACAGAAATTATGAATACCAAACTTCTTTGCATGTTTGTGGGTGCATTGCGAAGGTGAGCCAGTGAACATGAAGTAAGCCACTCTGATAGGTATATGAAACTTTTTCATATGCAGGGAGTTACAAAAACGTACGACCAAACTTTCAGGAAACGTTCCTCACACACAAATAAAGAAAAGATGTTATGTGGACATGTGTCCGGAAACGCTTAATTTCCATGTTAGAGCTCATTTTAGTTTTGTCAGTATGTACTGTACTTCCTTGATTCACCGCCAGTTGGCCCAATTAAAGGAAGGTAATGTTGACTTTGGTGCTTGTGTTGACATGCGACTCATTGCTCTACAGTACTAGCATCAACACATCAGTATGTAGCATCAACAGGTTAGTGTTCATCACGAACGTGATTTTGCAGTCAGTGCAATGTTTACAAATGCGGAGTTGGCAGATGCCCATTTGATGTATGGATTAGCATGGGGCAATAGCCGTGGCGCGGTAAGTTTGTATCGAGACAGATTTCCAGAACGAAGGTGTCCCGACAGGAAGACGTTTGAAGCAATTCAACGGCGTCTTAGGGAGCACGGAACATTCCAGCCTATGACTCGCGTCTGGGGAAGACCTAGAACGACGAGGACACCTGCAATGGATGAGGCAATTCTTCGTGCAGTTGACGATAACCCTAATGTCAGCGTCAGAGAAGTTGCTGCTGTACGAGGTAATGTTGACCACGTCACTGTATGGAGAGTGCCACGGGAGAACCAGTTGTTTCCGTACTATGTACAGTGTGTGCAGGCACTATCAGCAGCTGATTGGCCTTCACGGGTACACTTCTGCGAATGGTTCATCCAACAATGTGTCAATCCTCATTTCAGTGCAGATGTTCTGTTTATGGATGAGGCTTCATTCCAATGTGATCAAATTGTAAATTTTCACAATCAACATGTGTGGGCTGACGAGAATCCGCACGCAATTGTGCAATCACGTCATCAATACAGATTTTCTGTGAACGTTTGGACAGGTATTGTTGGTGATGTCTTGATTGGGCCCCACGTTCTTCCACCTACGCTCAATGGAGCACGTTATCATGATTTCATACGGAATACTCTATCTGTGCTGCTAGAACATATGCCTTTACAAGTACGACACAACATGTGGTTCATGCACGATGGAGCTCCTGCACATTTCAGTCGGGAAGTGTTCGTACGCTTTTCAACAACAGATTCGGTGACCGATGGATTGGTAGAGGTGGACCAATTCCATGGCCTCCACGCTCTCCTGACCTCAACCCTCTTGACTTTCATTTATGGGGGCATTTGAAAGCTCTTGTCTACACAACCCCGGTACCAAATGTAGAGACTCTTCGTGCTCGTATTGTGGATGGCTGTGATACAGTATGCCATTCTCCAGGGCTGCATCAACGCATCAGGGATTCCATGCGACGGAGGGTGGATGCATGTATCCTCACTAACGGAGGATATTTTGAACATTTCCTGTAACAAAGTGTTTGAAGTTACACTGGTATGTTCTGTTGCTGTGTGTTTCCACTCCATGATTAATGTGATTTGAAGAGAAGTAATAAAATGACCTCTAACATGGAAAGTAAGCGTTTCCGGACACATGTCCACATAACATATTTTCTTTCTTTGTGTGTGAGGAATGTTTCCTGAAAGTTTGGCCGTACATTTTTGTAACACCCTGTATATGTTCTTGAGAAAATAATTTGTATGTAATAGAGTTCATTGTGTTTGTAAACTATGTGCTGTAGCTACACTGATATTGGCATTGGTTTTTAGATGATATGAACAGTTTTTGCAGAGTAGGGAATGAAGAGTAAAAGAGAGATATTACAGGAGACAGCTTGTTCTGTTTGTCCTTACAAATCAGAGCATGGTAAACAGAGGCATCCAAGTTGGTGCTGTTTTTGCCTTCTGGAAGGCATTTGATATAGTTTCTCACTGTTACTAAGTGAACAAAATATGATTTTTTCTGAGTATCTGACAAGATTTGTGACTAGATTCAGGACTTTTGTAAGAGATAATATGTTATTCTTAACTGAGTGTAATACTCTGTGGTTTCTGGCATACACCAAAGGAGTATTATTGGGCCATTACTGTTTGCAATATCTATAAGTTAATAGTGGATAATGTCAGAGGCTCCATGAAGCTTTTTGCAGACAATGCTGTTGCCTGTAAGAAGGTTGCAATGCCAAAAGACTAGCAGATTTCAGGAAAACATAGTGTGTTGATGATTGCTTTAGAACTGACAGTTGACCCCAAACAAAATTGAATGTGACATATAGTGCATAAATGGCCACGGAGATCCATTAATGTTTGATTATGCTATTATTAAAAACTCACTGGAAACAGTAACAGTCATAAAATATGCATCGAGAATAACCTAAAGTGGAATGTTCACGTAAAACTGTTTGCAGTAAAAGACTGAGATTCAGTGGAAGAACCTTATGGACATGTAATTCGTCCATGTAAGAAGTGGCTTGTGAAACACTTGTCCAATTGAGTGTTGAGTATTGTTGGTCAGTCTGGGACCCTCACCAATCAGGATTTAGAGGTGATACAGAGAAGAGCCAATGGAACATTTTGTCATGTGACTGTTCAGTAAGTGCAAGAATGTTAAAGAGATCCTTGGCAAACTCCAATGGCAGTTGTTGCAAGAGAGGCATTGTGTCTCGTGTAGACAAGTTTTGAAAGGGTATGTTCGAAGAAGTGTCAGTCGGCATGGTACTTCCTCCTGCACATTTTGCAGAATAACTTTGAGGAGGAAATTTGAGAAATTTGAACTAATACTGAAGTTTATCAATAGTTGTTCTTTCCAGGCACCATTTGTAAATGGAATAGAAAATGGGGGGGGGGGGGGGGAAATAATAGTGGTGGGTGAGGTACTGTAAGATTGTAGATCTTGATGTAGATGTTGATGTATGAAGGGTCCAATAACAATGTTGAGAATGTCTTGCAAGGTACTGTTTTTGTCATTGAACTTCAGTTCTTCATAAAGTAATCTTCTTATTGTCTGAGCCAGTATATTCTCACAAAGCACTTAATGAAGAGTCCACTCTGTGGCCCTTGGTAATGAATTATTAATAATATTTCGAAGTGTGCACAGCCACTAATATGGAAAATACCCTGCTATAATGCAGATTAGTTAGTGTTTTGAACGGGGATTATACTTGTTTTGATAGAACTGAGAGAATGAACATTGTAGTGGAGAAGCCAGGTCCCACTTGGACTCGCATTGAGCAACTTGTTCTGTATTCTTTCAGAGAGCACAATAAAACTTCAAAATTATGAGGTTGCCCAGTACTTAACTTCAGCAGAAATGTTAGCATGGCTGATACGCACATGAAAGTACACACACTGCACGACAGGTTGGTCCCCGCATCCTGTAGATAAGTCCCTGCCCTTTTTAACCTTCCCCAGTCTACCTCTCCCTCCCCTCCCCTCCCCTCCCCTCCCCTCCCCTCCCCTCCCCTCCCCTCCCCTCCCCTCCCCTCCCCTCCCCTCCCCTCCCCTCCCCTCCCCTCTACAAGAAAGGAACTATTATTTCCAAAAGTTAGGATAGTGTCTGTGCTTTTATGTGTTTGTGTGTGTGTTTTGACAGTGAAGACATTTCTCCTGAAATTAGGTACTGGCTAGAAATACCCACTTGTAATTTTAGTTTTCTTGAGAGAATTTGGTTTTGATGCAGAATTTAAGACGACATACCACAGTGTACCAGTATGCTGTACCTGTTATAGCTATAAGTATGATTGTGCAGGTATTTACATTTGTAACAGAATTTGTGAAATTGTTTCACCTAAACTGTTTGCTCCCAGTGTCAGTTGGGCAAATATAATTACCAAATATGCAGAAATGTGGGTGTGAGATGTCTCAGTAAAATTGCTGTAGCAATGATATTTAATCATTTACAGTGTTGAATACTGATTATCATTTGGCGGAACTAAACCTATAAAACATCAGTTGAAAGAAATCCAAGCACTTTGCACATAATTATTTTTACACACTTTTATATTCACAGGCTGTAAATCTTTGACTTGATGACAATCAGTCAAGATGTCACACATGGTATCTTATAAAATCCCAGGGTGATACTGAAAGTGCTGATAAAATGTTAGCTTAAATCTTGCTGCACAACTGAATAATTGAAATTCTGGGATGGAATAGCAAAATCATGAAAAGGAGAGATCACCACATAGTAGTGATGTTGAGTCACAGGCAGGCACACTGAAAAGATTGCTGCGCATTTAAGGTTTAAGATAAAAAGTCCTTCTTCCAAAACACACACACACAAACACACAGAGGGAAACATTCCACGTGGAAAAAATATATCTAAAAAGAAAGATGATGAGACTTACCAAACAAAAGCGCTGGCAGGTCGATAGACACACAAACAAACACAAATATACACACAAAATTCAAGCTTTCGCAACAAACTGTTGCCTCATCAGGAAAGAGGGAAGGAGAGGGAAAGACGAAAGGATGTGGGTTTTAAGGGGGAGGGTAAGGAGTCATTCCAATCCCGGGAGCGGAAAGACTTACCGTAGGGGGAAAAAAGGACAGGTATACACTCGCACACACACACATATCCATCCACACATACAGACACAAGCAGACATATTTAAAGACAAAGAGTTTGGGCAGAGATGTCAGTCGAGGTGGAAGAGTAGAGGCAAAGAAGTTGTTGAGAGACAGGTGAGGTATGAGTGGTGGCAACTGGAAATTAGCGGAGATTGAGGCCTGGCGGATAACGAGAAGAGAGGATATACTGAAGGGCAAGTTCCCATCTCCGGAGTTCGGATAGGTTGGTGTTGGTGGGAAGTATCCAGATAACCCGGACAGTGTAACACTGTGCCAAGATGTGCTGGCTGTGCACCAAGGCATGTTTAGCCACAGGGTGATCCTCATTACCAACAAACACTGTTTGCCTGTGTCCATTCATGCGAATGGACAGTTTGTTGCTGGTCATTCCCACATAGAATGCATCACAGTGTAGGCAGGTCAGTTGGTAAATCACGTGGGTGCTTTCACACGTGGCTCTGCCTTTGATCGTGTACACCTTCGGGGTTACAGGACTGGAGTAGGTGGTGGTGGGAGGGTGCATGGGACAGGTTTTGCACCGGGGGCGGTTACAAGGATAGGAGCCAGAGGGTAGGGAAGGTGGTTTGGGGATTTCATAGGGATGAACTAACAGGTTACGAAGGTTAGGTGGACGGCGGAAAGACACTCTTGGCGGAGTGGGGAGGATTTCATGAAGGATGGATCTCATTTCAGGGCAGGATTTGAGGAAGTCGTATCCCTGCTGGAGAGCCACATTCAGAGTCTGGTCCAGTCCCGGAAAGTATCCTGTCACAAGTGGGGCACTTTTGTGGTTCTTCTGTGGGGGATTCTGGGTTTGAGGGGATGAGGAAGTGGCTCTGGTTATTTGCTTCTGTACCAGGCCGGGAGGGTAGTTGCGGGATGCGAAAGCTGTTGTCAGGTTGTTGGTGTAATGTTTCAGGGATTCCGGACTGGAGCAGATTCGTTTGCCACGAAGACCTAGGCTGTAGGGAAGGGACCGTTTGATGTGGAATGGGTGGCAGCTGTCATAATGGAGGTACTGTTGCTTGTTGGTGGGTTTGATGTGGACGGACGTGTGAAGTTGGCCATTGGACAGGTGGAGGTCAACGTCAAGGAAAGTGGCATGGGATTTGGAGTAGGACCAGGTGAATCTGATGGAACCAAAGGAGTTGAGGTTGGAGAGGAAATTCTGGAGTTCTTCTTCACTGTGAGTCCAGATCATGAAGATGTCATCAATAAATCTGTACCAAACTTTGGGTTGGCAGACCTGGGTAACCAAGAAGGCTTCCTCTAAGCGACCCATGAATAGGTTGGCGTACGAGGGGGCCATCCTGGTACCCATGGCTGTTCCCTTTAATTGTTGGTATGTCTGGCCTTCAAAAGTGAAGAAGTTGTGGGTCAGGATGAAGCTGGCTAAGGTAATGAGGAAAGAGGTTTTAGGTAGGGTGGCAGGTGATCGGCGTGAAAGGAAATGCTCCATCGCAGCGAGGCCCTGGACGTGCGGAATATTTGTGTATAAGGAAGTGGCATCAATGGTTACAAGGATGGTTTCCGGGGGTAACAGATTGGGTAAGGATTCCAGGCGTTCAAGGAAGTGGTTGGTGTCTTTGATGAAGGATGGGAGACTGCATGTAATGGGTTGAAGGTGTTGATCTACGTAGGCAGAGATACGTTCTGTGGGGGCTTGGTAACCAGCTACAATGGGGCGGCCGGGATGATTGGGTTTGTGGATTTTAGGAAGAAGGTAGAAGGTTGGGGTGCGGGGTGTCGGTGGGGTCAGGAGGTTGATGGAGTCAGGTGAAAGGTTTTGCAGGGGGCCTAAGGTTCTGAGGATTCCTTGAAGCTCCGCCTGGACATCGGGAATGGGGTTACCTTGGCAAACCTTCTCGTTATCCGCCAGGCCTCAATCTCCGCTAATTTCCAGTTGCCGCCACTCATACCTCACCTGTCTCTCAACAACTTCTTTGCCTCTACTCTTCCACCTCGACTGACATCTCTGCCCAAACTCTTTGTCTTTAAATATGTCTGCTTGTGTCTGTATGTGTGGATGGATATGTGTGTGTGTGCGAGTGTATACCTGTCCTTTTTTCCCCCTAAGGTAAGTCTTTCCGCTCCCGGGATTGGAATGACTCCTTACCCTCCCCCTTAAAACCCACATCCTTTCGTCTTTCCCTCTCCTTCCCTCTTTCCTGATGAGGCAACAGTTTGTTGCGAAAGCTTGAATTTTGTGTGTATATTTGTGTTTGTTTGTGTGTCTATCGACCTGCCAGCGCTTTTGTTTGGTAAGTCTCATCATCTTTATATATATATATATATATATATATATATATATATATATATATATATATATATATATATATACAAAATTCACACTTCCATGGCTACGGTCTCCAGCTGGTAGTGTCCCAGAGACAGTAGTAGCCACGTGTGAAAGGAGTTGTGCTTGTGTGTGTGTGTGTGTGTGTGTGTGTGTGTGTGTGTGTGTGTGTGTTTTATTGTGGAAGAAGGACTTTTTTCTGAAAACTTAAATGCATAGCAGTCTCTTCATTGTGTCTGTCTGTGACTGGACGGCACCTGCTTGTGGTGAGTAGCAATCTATTCTTCTCATATTCTTGCAAAATGAAATAAATTTTCTTGGATTGTGGTTGATACTAAGTGCATATACTGCCTTTCATTCTAAAGAACTTTTTTCTGCATCTGCTTTTTTTTGAACCATTGGAAGACAGTGTCAGTGAAAGATAAACCCATGGAAGGCAAAGAATTTTCAAGTAGTGGTTGTAATTGTTCAACATACTGATTATCACTAAAATGTATTTAATAATATGAGAGAAGATCAGATGAAAAGGAGACAGACTACATAAAAAGCATGGCTCAGACATCCGTATCTCAGGTAGGTGTGTGCATGGAAGTGCCATTTGTTGGGAATCAGGAAGGAACATCGCAAATGTTCACTACTTGTGATGTTCATTTGTTAGACATACTCGGCATGAGGTTAGCGAGTCGTGTGTGTCTGACTCCTCTGTGGAAGCCAGGAATGTGGCATGAGAATTTAGAAGTGAAATTCATGCCCACATCTGTGCTGTGTATAATAAACACAGTATGTCGTGTGCATGTGTTCGTGTGAAATAAACGATTTCAAGTAGGTTGGGTGTCACTGAAAGACAGGAGTCAGATAAGACAGCTCATTATATCACTGCCCCTTCTGTCATTGCTGTGGTGTATCCCATTAGAAATGAATGACAAGTGGGTGGTGGAAGACATTCAACTCATGTTGGGAAACAGTCATAGTACTGCTCATGTCACGTGAAGCTCTGGAAAATCTGGCACAGTAGGTTCACCACAGCCTTATGGAGGAACAAAAGTTCAACAAAATGTCAACATCACTGCAGCACTTGTAGTGGTATCATATGTAGAATATCATTTCCTGTCCCATACTGTCATGAAAGATGAAACATGGTGTCATAATTTTGAGCCAGAGAGCAAGTGTCAGAGCCAACAGTGGAAGTGAATGGACTCATCCCCACTGAAAAAATTTGAAGCCATGCATGTTAACTCAAGTCATAATGACCCTCTTCTTTGAAGGGCCAACTTGCTGATTGATTTTCTAGAACATAGTGCTACAGTTAAAGCAAATGTGGACACTTAGAAAAAACCGATGTGTGCCATCTCGTCCAAACACCCTGGAATGTTGGTGGACAGCATCACTCTGCTGCCGACCCATGTGTTGCAAAGGTTGTTTTGACTGTGGTGCCAAAATTGTGGTGGGAAGCCCTTTCACATTCTCTATACAATCTTGATCTCTCCACATGCAACTTACATATATTTGATGCCCTGAAGAGAGACATTCGTGGCCATTGATTTACTTCAGATGAAGAGATCGATGCCTGGGTACAATTGTGGTTCCATAGGCAGTTCCAAATGTTTTTCCACAAAGGCATTGATCATCTTGTCTCACTGTGGGATAAATGTGTTAACAGTTATGGTGATTACTTTTGAAATAATAAATAGTTTACCCACTTTTCTCCATGTGTCTCATTTTTATTTGACTGCTTCTAATTTAGTAAAAATTCAGCACATGAAATGAGATGGTTTCAATCTATGGCAGACAGAGAGTGGATAGCACTTCTTCTAATAGGTACTTATTGATGAAATTGCACACCAAATTAAATTGAGAGTTACTGCTGTATGCTTTCGTTAGATGAACAATCTCATGGTTTTCAAAATTAACACAACAGCTCTTGCATAGAGGTATTGGTTCACTGTGCCTGTACTGAAACCATGTCCTTAAATATTGGATAGTAATGAGAGTGATTCTGAGATGCCTGCATACGATCTTCTTTGTAATGTCATTTGCATCATTATGACAATAGGCTGCAAAGTTTTTAACTACTATTTATAAGTATAAATTCATCATATACTGTGTTCTAAATGAGATAGCTTGGTAATGTCAGTGCACCAGTGTATTGTTGTTAAGTGTCGTGAACATTGATATGTGTAATGTTTGTAATGATACTGTTAGAAATTGCGAACAGATGCAATCTGCAGTTGTTTTTGATAAGTGATCACTGCCACACATTTTGTGAAAAGAATGTTGAAGACAAATAACACACTGTGTAAAACATTTTTGCTTCAAAACAGTGTAGTCCAGCACAGATGAAACTGAGTCAAGCATGGGCATCCACATAAATTTTTCCAGGAAAGGTCCAGGCTCTAAAATTGACATTTATGCTATAAATGAACTGGTGAGTTTAGAGACATATTGTCACCCAAAAACTAATTTTCATAGGTGACATACCAAAAATTATTATACCCAAGAGAACTGATGCTTATCCACTCAATATATGAATGAAATCTCTGTACTCCACTCTCTGGAGACTGGGTGGGCAGTGTGGGTTGAGTGGTGAGACAAGATCCCCCTCTTGTCCCCCCCCTCCCCTTTTTGTACTCCAGTGGAGTCAGGGTAAGTTCACTTTAAATCTTTTGGTACTGAATAAATTAATGAAAAAGAGATTGTATGAGCTCTGCACATATGCTGGGAACTGGGTATCCAGTTCATTTTTATTCTGTAGGTGGTGTTAATAATATTCAGATGTGTTATGTTAGGAGATAACAACAGTAAGAGATGCAAGACTGTCAGTAGAAATCTAGTATGAACATACAGACAGCATCATATGTGAAGGTCTGCTTGGAGAGTGCAGTGGGGATCATTTATGTTGATGCCAGATCAAAAACTTGATTTTAAAATTGTATTCAACAAGCTTCAAGATAGTGTGAAGGAAGTACTGCACAGTTGCAACATTGCATGTGCAGTGTACCTCCACTGTTAAGTGCTGTTTTATGAATGACTGTTATACAGAATTGGAAGCAAATTTCCTGTCTCATCTAACAAGATAAAATATTGGAGTCTTGCTGAAGAAAGTTCATTAAGCTCAGTGGAAGTTATGTTGAAAAATAAAATCTGTTTTTTGAAAAAAATAAGTGTTATGTACCCCTTCATTATTTATATAGTAGCTGATTACCCAGTGTTACCCATCATCTGTTATGCAGGAAGAGGAATCAAAATGACCTGTAGCATAAAATCAAGGTTATTTTACTAGCATATTTTAAAAAGTAATTCTTTTAATATATAAACTGCTTGTTACAATCTGTAATAAATTTACTGAATTTACTGATATTAATTTATACATTGTATTTAGTTCCACCACCAAGAGTAAGAGTAAATAAATTATTTAAGCAAAAATGTGTGTGTGTGTGTGTGTGTGTGTGTGTGTGTAACACATCCTATCCACCCCCCCAACCCCCCCCCCCCCTTTCTTATGACCCCAGCACTCTTCTTTGTATAAATACACTTATGAGCAAGAATTCAGTGGTTTTACTGCCAGTTTTGGTCCTATTTTTGTTGGCACATCAAAGTTTGTTATGTGAGAAATGAACAATAATTTTAAGATTGTAGATGAACCTCAGCCTTGAAGAGATTAGAAGTCAAAACTCAGTTTCAACATTCAGTAAATTGCTGTCCTCAGATTTATAGAATTTTTGTATGACGGAGTTACAGATTTTGTGATGTCTCATAAAATTACTAATTTCTTGTTATTCATCTTAAAAGCACTGAATTCGTGTTATTTTTCATGAACTTTTCCTGTCCTTACTTACGATCATTGCATATCACCCTTTTCCTTTTCCTGCTCTTAACCCTATCCATAGTGGTAAAATGTCATCTGAACTGTCCCAGAAAACTAAGATATCAAAGCAAAAATTAGTCATTTTTGATTACTTCTGCACATCAGTTCTTTGACATCCTTATACAAGCAAAAACTGGACAACCCCCATTGTGGGATTCTCCAATTAGTCATTTCTATCAAGTTGTTTGGAAACCCTCCCCCCCTCCCCCTCCCTCCCTCCCTCCCCCTCCCTCCCTCCCCCTCCCTCCCTCCCTCCCTCCCTCCCCCTCCCTCCCTCCCTCCCTCCCCCTCCCTCCCTCCCTCCCTCCCCCTCCCTCCCTCCCTCCCTCCCTCCCCCTCCCTCCCTCCCTCCCTCCCTCCCCCTCCCTCCCTCCCTCCCTCCCCCTCCCTCCCTCCCCCTCCCTCCCTCCCCCTCCCTCCCTCCCTCCCTCCCTCCCTCCCTCCCCCCTCCCTCCCTCCCTCCCCCCTCCCTCCCTCCCCCTCCCCCCTCCCTCCCTCCCTCCCTCCCCCTCCCTCCCTCCCTCCCTCCCCCCTCCCTCCCTCCCTCCCTCCCTCCCCCTCCCTCCCCCTCCCTCCCCCTCCCTCCCTCCCTACCCTCCCTCCCTACCCTCCCTCCCTCCCTCCCCCAGCCCTCCCTCCCTCCCCCTCCCTCCCTCCCTCCCCCTCCCTCCCTCCCTCCCCCTCCCTCCCTCCCTCCCCCTCCCTCCCTCCCTCCCTCCCCTCCCTCCCTCCCTCCCTCCCCCTCCCTCCCTCCCCCTCCCTCCCCTCCCTCCCCTCCCTCCCTCCCCTCCCTCCCCTCCCTCCCCTCCCTCCCCTCCCTCCCCTCCCTCCCCCTCCCTCCCTCCCCCTCCCTCCCTCCCTCCCTCCCCCTCCCTCCCTCCCTCCCCACTCCCTCCCTCCCCTCCCTCCCCACTCCCTCCCTCCCCCCTCCCTCCCTCCCCCTCCCTCCCCCCTCCCCCCTCCCCTCCCTCCCCTCCATCCCTCCCCCTCCATCCCCTTCCCCCCATCCCCCTCCCCCTCCCCCCTCCCTCCCTCCCCCTCCCTCCCCCTCCCTCCCCGTCCCTCCCTCCCCCTCCCTCCCCCTCCCCCTCCCTCCCCTTCCCCCCATCCCCCTCCCCCTCCATCCCCCTCCCCCCACCCCCTCCCCCTCCCTCCCTCCCCCTCCCTCCTTCCCCCTCCCCCTCCCCCTCCCCCTCCTTCCCTCCCCCCTCCCTCCCACTCCCTCCCCCTCCCTCCCCACTCCCTCCCTCCCACTCCCTCCCCCTCCCTCCCCACTCCCTCCCTCCCACTCCCTCCCTCCCACTCCCTCCCTCCCACTCCCTCCCCCTCCCTCCCCACTCCCTCCCTCCCACTCCCTCCCTCCCACTCCCTCCCCCTCCCTCCCCACTCCCTCCCTCCCACTCCCTCCCCCTCCCTCCCCACTCCCTCCCTCCCACTCCCTCCCCCTCCCTCCCCACTCCCTCCCACTCCCTCCCCCTCCCTCCCCACTCCCTCCCTCCCACTCCCTCCCCCTCCCTCCCCACTCCCTCCCTCCCCTCTCCCTCCCACTCCCTCCCCCCTCCCTCCCTCCCCCTCCCCCCCTCCCCCCTCCCCCTCTCCCTCCCTCCCCCTCTCCCTCCCTCCCCCTCTCCCTCCCTCCCTCCCTCCCCCTCTCCCTCCCTCCCTCCCTCTCCCCCTCCCTCCCTCCCCCCTCTCCCCCTCCCTCCCTCCCCCCTCTCCCTCCCTCCCCTCCCCCTCCCTCCCTCCCTCTCCCTCATGGATATATCAAATGGCACTGATATTCACACTTCAACTGTATTTATCCCTCTACAATGATTTGATGAAATAATTACTGTGTGGGATTTATTGAGAATATTTCTCCCAATGTTATGAAGCACATAACTTGCTAACACTTTTGCAGTCTCATTTGTTGTGAGGTTGACCCAGTCACAAGTTAGAAGCGACAATCAATTTTTTTTACTCTTTTACCTGCAGCTAGAACTGACAGTGTTCTTTACTTGTATCTTATGGCAAAGAAATGATCCATTCCCTAGAAATATCCTGCAAACCAAATTTTTTATTTTCTTGGCTCACCAAACGTGTAGTTCAACACAACACTTTTTTCCCAGCATTTGATGTTAGCTTTAAGTGCCATTTAGAATGTACATTGTAGGTAACCATATAAGGTCATTTTGTTGTAGAGATGCTGATGATGCTATCATTCGACCACTGCCTAGAGTGAAGCGCCTTTTGTCTGATCCATTGTGTTTGCCACACGTGGTGCAGCTGCTACTCACATTCGATCCAGTTCTGGTTGAAAAAGTTGCAACCCTGCTCTGTGAAGTCATGAAAGACAACCCTGCGATCTCCAATCTGTATCTTACTGGTGTTTTCTACTTCATCCTGATGTATACTGGCTCTAATGTACTTCCAATTGCCAGATTTTTGCAGTTAACTCACATGAAACAGGCATTTAAAGCAAGTGATGTAAGTAAAAACTGTTTACAATGTTATTTTATGTATTGCAATGACTATAATAAACATCACTCACTCATAGTGTAAATGTATCAGTTGTTATACAAAGATGATTGCAATTTGTCTGACAATCTGCTTGTATTAATTAATTACTGTATTTTATACCTCTCATATTAAAATGTTTTTTTCCTCCATTTTTCTTATCTATTTGTTTCTGAAAAATGATGTGATGTCTTTATCTTCACTTTCTTGAATGATTTAGCTCTGATGTAGTTTGCAGCATAAAGTAGTGAAAGTTTTTAGTGGTCTGCACTTATTTGATAAATTGTATGCACTTGTCATTGTCTTGATTTGTGTAGCATTTACTCTCTTGGATTAGATTATATCAAATTATAACAAACAACAAAGATGACGTAATAAAGGAAACAGGTTAGAAGCAAGCTATGAGAGATTAATTTCTGACAGCAAAAGTAGTTTCTTCAAGAGATGGTTGCTGCATCTATGACTAGTTGAATGTGTCAGCAGATCTTCGTTTCATCGACATGCTAGAGAATGCTCTTCTTAGTGACTGGTTTGTCAGTAGTGCCATACAGTGTAAACAACAACATGTGAATATAAAATCTTGTTCTATATGCAATCTTTCCCAAACACTCAAATTGCAGGTTTAGTAATACCTTCTGTGTGCCAGAATGGCTGAATTACTTGTCCTTTGAAAATTGGATACCTTATTAACCTACAGATTGTGGTTAATTAAAGGTAAGTGGTTGCTACTTGGTCATAGTCACACTTGCTATAAAATTTTTTGTTGTCTGTAAATTATGTTTCTAGAGGATCTTAATTATGAGCTGGTCCTGCCAACCTTCATATGGCCGCTGATAAAAGGAATGGACTTCATGCAAGCACAGATGATAAGCATTTTAAGTGGCTTAGTATAATACTGTCTGTGATGTTGAAGTAATCTGTTATGTTATATTCCAGACAGTATTATAAAATAGTTGAGACATCTGAATCCTCATAATTCAGTCATAACTGTGAAAAGACTAGGTCAACATCTGAAACAGTTGCCTTCGAAAACAGCAACAAGTGGGCAGATAGCAAGCTAGGGCTCGTTTCTAAGGTACCATTTGACAACAACAAATTTGGCTTGCAGGATGAACATTGAAAATAATTGTTTATTTGGCAGTTTTGTCAACCAGTTTTTTAATTATATCATTAGGTTCTCTTCTTCGTGTAGTTCAACATGCGATTATGATAAACTGTCTTCAGTTGTTTATCCCTTTCAAGCCTGTGTTGCAATTAGCAAACTACAATGAACAGCAAGAAATTGGTACACCTGCCTAATATCGTGTAGATCCCTCGCGAACACTCAGAAGTGCCACAGTAAAACGTGGCATGGACCCGATTAATATATGAAGTAGTGCTGGAGGGAATTGACACATGAATCCTGCAGTGCTGTTCATAAATCTGTAAGAGTGCAAGGGGGTGTAAATCTCTTCTGAACAGCATGTTGCAGGGCACCACTGATAAACTCAATAATGTTCATGTCTGGAGAGTATGGTGGCCAGTGGAAATAATTAAACTCAGTAGTGTGTTCCTGGAGCCACACGATAAGAATTCTGGATGTGTGGGGTGTCATCATCCTGTTGGAATTGTCAAAGTCCGTCAGTATGCACAGTGGACATGAATGGATGCAGGTGATGACAATCGTATCTAGATGTATCAGGGTTACCATATCAGTCCAACTCCACATGCCCCACACCATTACAGTCCCCTGTGACACACAGGGTCTGTGGATTCATGAGGTTTTCTCCATACCTGTATATGTCCATCTGCTCGATACATTTTGAAATGAGACTCGTCCGACCAGGCAACATGTTTCCAGTCATCAACAGTCCAATGTCTCTGTTGATGGGCCCAGGCAAGGCGTAAAGCTTTGTGTCGTGCAGTCACCAAGGGTACACAAGTGGGCCTTCTGCTTCAAAAGGCCATATTGATGATGTTTCGTTGAATGATTCACTCGCTGACACTTATTGATGGCTCGGCATTGAAATCTGCAGCAATTTGCAAAAGGGTTGCTCTTCTGTCATGTGTAATGATTCTCTTCAGTCATTATTGGTCCTCTTTCTGCAGGATCTTTTTCTGGTCACTGTGGTGTCAGAGACTTGATGCTTTACTGAATTTCTGATATTCACACTCTTGAAATGGTCATACGGGAAAATCCCCACTTCACTGCTATCTTGGAGATGATGTGTCCCATTGCTTGTGCACCAACTGTAACAACACATTCAAACTCACTTAAATCTTGATAATCTGCCATTGCAGCAGCGGTAACTGTTCTAACAACTGCATTAGACACTTGTCTCATATAGGTGTTGCCAACCATAGCGTCGTATTCTGCCTGTTTACATATCTCCTTATCTGAATATGCTTGTCTATACCAGTTTCTTTGGTGCCTCTATGTATTATCACTGTCATAAGGTTACTATAAAGAAACAAATTTTTCTTCTGAGGTTTTATGATAAGACTCCGCACTTGTTTTCATTATGATAAGACTCTCCCCAAGGAGACTTGCCACTCTTTGGCGGGTTTGTGCTTGGCTACCATGGGGCCCCCAGCCTTTGCAGCACCTTTTCCCCTTCTGTGCTGCATATCTATCCTCTTGCTTTTCTTTTTCCCCCTCCCTTGGGGTACATGTCTGTGATGTTATTGGGAATGTTCTGCATTCTCTGTCACTGATGTAAGAACAGTCTTATCTTTGTTTTTCACTCCCTTTTCCTTTCTTTGTTTCCCTATGAAATGTAAATATAATGAGGCTAATGATTCAAAGACACTGTGCCATGGTTCCTCATCGTCTCACGTACTGAAGACGATCAGCCCTTTGCCAAGGTAAATCCATTTATTATTCAGAAAGGTGTTGAAGCAAGTGCCGGTCCTGTGAAATCCTGATCTCATTTACAGAATGGCACTTCACTTTTGGAGGTTGCTTCTGATTCTCATGCACAACTACTACTTAATGCCTTGCTTCTCCACGGCTATCCTCTTTGTGTCAAAGCCCATAGAACTTTGAATTCTTCCTGTGCTGTAATTTACACCAGGCTGCTAGATGGTCTGACTGAGGCCGAAATCCAATCTGATGTGCAGAATTACTTAATTTAGGCTGACTAGACACTTCAACAAGAACAACAAACAACAGAATTAACGTTGCCACAACTTAACAAATAGCCTCTAGTTCCCTAATGTAACACCAATGCCCATTCCAAACTAGACATGGTTGATTGGCTAATGGAGATTGGTGCCTTCAGTAACTGGTTACACAACATTACTGATTTACATTATTTATTAATAATAGTTCACTGGAAAACAAGTCTTAAAACACTTCATTGCCGGACTAGTTAAATAACTGTTCCTTTGATTAATCGGGTAATAAATTCTCAATCAGTAACAGTAGCAAACAACCTCACTTCCAAATAAAAACTTACAGAATTGTAATGGTAGAAAGGTACCTTACAAACTTCAAAATTCACTTTCATTTAACATGTAGATATAAAAACAGATCCAAAACTGACAGTTATCATATTTGTCAAATTCCAGTATTTATAACCCGCTGAACTACAGCACAGAACTGACAGTTTCAAATCTGCCCAATGAGTAATCCTGAAAATTATGTTCACAAATAAGAAATATAATAACTTTATGACAATGCCCATCCAGCATTGGCCACACTTTTAGACAATCGTAAATTCCGTTGAAATATGACAGTTACTGCTGTCTCCACACAGGTAAGTAAACTAACACTGTAGAAGTCACTGAAGGTTAATACACGTACGGTATTCCACTACTTTCATCTCCAATATCATGACATCGTTATTGTGGGCGAACATGCTACAGCACAGCGTGTTCAAGTTGGGCTCTCTTGTTTATTTGCCGTGCCAAAAAATTCACAAACAACATCGGCCACAGCTCACCGTAAATTGCGTCCATGCAATTCCAGAGTCCACTGCTTATGGTTCCACAGCAGCGTTGAATTCCCGAGCGTCTTGGCTTCACAATCAGTTGATTAGCTCAGAGTGCCAAAATTATTAATGCACAATTTGGACCATCTAGATCCCAACACTCTGCTGTTCTGTCCTTCTTTCTCTGACTCTCTAACCCCCTCCTCGTCACCAGAGGGCTACTCGACATCAACTCGGTGCCCCAGTATCTCTGGCGAGGCCAATTTTGACCTTAACACTCGCGGCCGGAACACAATCGTGCCGAAAATTGGCATATACTACTCCCCCCACCCCCATTAATTGCCGATCACGGCTCCCTTAAGTTCCCAGAGTGAATAAGTGATGAACCCAGCTTTATCTCAGAGAGATGAGCTGTTATTGTCTTTCCTTGTTTGGGGTCAGTCAGCATAAAGGTGACCAGTGTTATGAAACGTCTAATAACATATGATCCAAAGAATTGTGGGAGGAGTATTTTTGTAACCTTATGCACCTTGCTGCTCATGGTTTGGAAATTTTTTACATACACCGAATCTCCCAACTTATAAGGGTTTGGCTGCCGCCCCTCATTGTAAAGCTTTGCGTGAATCTGATGAGCCTTAATAATATTCCGCTTCGCCATTTTCCACTGATTCACCAGCTGCTGAGGCTCAATGTGCTCAGGTAGCAGATCACTAATGGACCATAGGTTATTCAGAGAAGTGGAAATCTTAAGGTTCAATATGAGCTCCACAGGAGTCAACAAATGCGTATCATGCGTGGCTGTGTTAAACACCATCATAAGCCAAGGGAGCATGCGATCCCAGTTCTCCTGGCCTTTACTGTGATAGGCAATTAATGCCACCCTGAGATTGCGATTTACCCTTTCAGCATACAATGGGTTCGGGTAATAGGGAGTTGTGGTCCCATGGGTAATGCCCATTCTCATGCAAAAGTTCTTACTACCTCCAGAAATAGAACATGAAGCATTGTCGCTAATCAAATACTGCGGCAGCCCTAACATGCCAAATATATTTTTCAAATTCTGTGTCACAATTTGTCATCACTGCCCTAGTGGGATAGATCCAAGTAAACCTTGTGAAGGCATCAATACATACTAGGATGTACTTATTACCTTTCTTAGATCGAGGTAAAGGCCCTAGAAAGTCGATGTACATTTTCTGAAGGGGATAGTCCGCAGGTACAGATTCCAGCCACCTAACCCTACCATCCTGCACTGGTTTGGCAGCAGAATACACCTGACTTGTACTAAAATTGTGCTTAATATCTTTATCCATTCCCTTCCAAATGAAATGCTGATGAATTTTTGCAGGAGTTTTAAATGTTCCCAGTAGGCCACCTGCCGGCGGTTCATGAAAATATTTAAAAATGAAAGGTACCAAATCCCCAGGCACCACAATTTTGTAACCTTTATCGTGCTAAGCCTTGCAACACAATACACCATCTCTAAGTAGGTATGGTGTCACCACCTTTCCTTCTTCAGTTTTTTGTTTTATCTCCTGCACCTCGTGATCCTTCTCCTCATATTCCCAAATGTCTTTGAACAGCTGTGGAAAATCAGTGAGAATCGGAACTAATTTTCCCTATGGAGGCACTACCTTCATCCAATTCATGACTATCAAGTTGTATGTCAGGTTCCTGAAAAAGGCAGCTGAGACCATTGGCTACCTGGCTTTCAGATCCTTAAATGTTCTTGACCTGGAACTTAAATGCCAAGATCCTTGTTGCTCACCTGGATATCCTTCCGGTCTTAAGAGGATGTGCACGAACCCAGCTGAGTGCCTGGTTATCAGTCTTTAAGAAAAACTTTTTATTTTCCAGGTAATACTGAAATTTCTCCACGCCAAATAATACCGCAAGCGCCTCCAGCACGTAAATAGAATAGTTCTTTTCTAAATGGTTCAAAGCATGTGAAGCATAGGAAATAGGCCTCTTTCCTTTGTCCCCTTCCTTAAGGAGGACCACCCCTACCCCCTGCATTTGAGGCGTCAGTCTGAAGTATAAACAGAGCATTGAAATCGGGAAGCGTGAGTACTGGTGCTGACGCCAAGGACTGTTTTAGGGATTCCCATGTGACTTTCTGTGAAGGACCACACTCATATTTTTGCCCAAGGCATTCAACGGGGCCACTTTCTCCTCAAACCCCGGAATGAACTTAGGGAAGAAATTTGCTACCCCGACACACTTCGCAACCTCCTTCACACTTCTAGGAATGGGCAACTGCTTTATAGCTTGCACCTGTGCCTCAGCAATAGTTATCCCCTCCGGAGAGACCATGTTACCAAGGTTGTGCATAGATTCACAAGCACACTTTACCTTGGTTGGATTCATCGTAAGACCTAAAATTCCTTAACCTCACTAAAACCTCCCTTAAATGTTGATAATGTTCCTGCATGGAATTACTTTAAACTACCTAGTCGTCCAGGTAGTGGTATATAAACTTAAACTTTATGTCTGAGAATATTTTGTCTAGGAGCTTAGCTAGAACTGCAGCACCCGTAGATAATCCGAACGAAACCCTATTGAATTAGTAAAAGTTCCAATCGGTCATGAAGGCCGTAATCGGTTTGGAAGTTCCTGCAAGCAGAATTTGATTATAAGCCTCGTTTAAATCTGAAGTGGTAAATATCCTTGCATGGTGAAACCATAAAAAACAAGAATGTAGGTTGGGAAGAGGTACTGACTGCAATACCACTATTTTATTCAAATCCCTGTAATCGACCACTGGGCGATAATTCCCATTGGGTTTCCGGACCAGAAATATAGGCACAGCATATGGCAAATTAGAGGGCCATATTACTTCCTGATCTAACATATTTTAAATCTTTTCCTTCAACAATTTCATTCGAGGTGTAGCCAACCTATACGGTGCTTTCTTAATAGGCATGTTATCAGATAATTAGATGTGATATTCCACGAGAGACGTCATCCCCAACCTCTCTGTTAAAACATGCAGGAATTCACTACATAATCTCTGTATTTGCTCTTTCTCTGTTAATTCCAAATGTTCCAGCCACACCTTTCGCTTCTCTCTTTTTGGTTTTTAATGCCTCTTCACTAGTCACAACTGCCACAGAAACTACTCCTTGGTGCTTACAAAATTCAAAACACTTCTCCAATTTAAATCTGAAGCCAAATTGGCTTGCACCTCAATCAGTCACCAATCTGATCTTTTTAATAACGTCAGCTCCTCGAATGCATGTTGTGGCAAGCCTGCTTACCACTCGCATCCTCACCCTCCACATGAAATCCCTAATTCTCAGTTTAACCCATATGACACCCTTCACTCTTACACTGGACTGGTTTACTGCCTTGTATTTAACTCCATCCTTTTCTATTTTACTCTACTTTCAAGTAGAACTGTTACGGTTAAACCAATTTTCTTCGATTGCCGTAATAGCACTACCAGAGTCTAACAATGCACACACAGGTTCCTGATTCACAACACAGCATACAAAAGGTAAACCCTGTTCCTCCCCTCTAGTTATCGCATAAATCTCTTTCCGTTCCATTCCTACCTCTTTTTTGTAATTGTCAGGATGTCCCTGGCTCACTCTTCCAACAAATCCTACTAATGTGACCCAACTTCCCACAAATCCAACACCTTATCTTACTTTCCTTTTCCCACTGCCGATTCGTAGAAGTAATTTCCTTCCTATTCCTATTGTTTGCTTGAACTTTCCTATTCCATTCCATCTTATCCAACTTGTTCTCCTGTTCGCGTAACCTTTCATAATTAATGGCCTGTTCTGCCCTCCGTGAGTCTACATACATAATAGCCTGGATGTGCCTTACTAATTCATTCAGCTGGGCGAACGTTTGTGGTGTCCCACCAAATACTGCCCTCTATCGTCTGGTCATAATCCTTGAACAATATGTAATACAATTTCTTTTTTGCAGTATGGCAGGCAAAAGGCTAGCGCACTCTCTCTAACTCTCTCGACAAAGTCGACAATCTTTTCATTATACCCCTGCTCTTGACCATACTGCGTATAAACTAATTCTTGCAGCACACAGGGGGGGAATCAGGGTGCAAATTTTTGCTCTGAATTGATCGAACATTAGTCTTTCCTGAATCACATTCAACAGGTGTTCTACTAAGTCTCCCTTTACCTTTCGCACCAAGAGTTTCAAAATTTCCAAATTCGTCATGTTAACAGCGTGCACTTTCCACTGAAAACCGATGATGGAATACAAAAACTCCACAATATTCTCCACCGAATCTAAACACCATTCCTTACATCCTGTCAAATAATCTTGCATGGGGTCCCACCCGATTTAGGTAATGGGCATGTCTCGCTTGTAACCTCCTAACCTGATTTTTGGTTAGTGAACCCACATCCAAACCGTCAACACTATCCAATATTTTCTCAAGTGGCACAACTGTAGTGGCAGCGTCCAAACTTACCTCTCTTTTCTCAGTAATTTTTATTGTTACTGGGAGGTGCATATTCTTTGTTAATAATGCCAACAATTCAGTTACATTGCCTTGTGGTTCCAAACCTCTCCACTGAAGTTCGTAGATCAACTAACTTCTCCTCAATAAAACCGTGTCCTTCACCAGATTCGATGGCATCCAGGAATAATTACATCAGTATCAGGTCCGAAATACTAGCGAACAATCTTATACTACAACCTAATTTTCGACAGATTGAAAACACTTTCCTCCAGCCAATCAACAACGCTCTGCTACTAATGTGCAGAATTATTATTTAATTCAGGGGCGACTAGACACTTCAACAAGAACAACAAACAACAGGATTAGCATTGCCACAACTTAACAAATAGCCTCTAGTCTCATAATATTACATCAATGCCTGTTCCAAACTGGCCATGGTTGATTGGCTAATGGAGATGAATGCCTTCAATAACTGCTTGCACAACATTACTGATTTACATAATTTATTAATAATAGTTCACTGGAAAAAAGAGTCCTAAAACACTTCATAGCAAGGCTGGTTAAATAACTGTTCCTTTGATTTATCGAGTAATAAATTCTCCACCAATAACAGTAGCGAACAACATCAATTCCAAATAAAAACTTACAGAATTGTAATGGTAGAAAGGTACCTTACAAACTTCAAAATTCACTTTCATTTAACATGTAGATATAGAAACATATCCAAAACTGACAGTTATCATATTTGTCAAATTCCAGTATTTATAACCTGCTGAACTGCAGCACAGAACTGACAATTTCAAATCAGTCCAGTGAGTAATCCTGATAACAGAAAATTACGTTCACAAATAAGAAATATAATAACTTTATGACAATGCCCATCCGGCATTGGCCACACTTTTAGACAATCGTGAATTTCGTTGAAACATGACAGTCACTGCTGTCTCCACACAGTTAAGTAAAGTAACACCGCAGAAGTCACTGAAGGTTAATACACATACGGTATTCCACTGCTTTCTTCTCCAATATCATGATATCCTTATTGTGCGCCAACATGCTACAGCACAGCGTGTTCAGGTTGGGCTCACGCTGTCTTGTTTATCTGCCGTGCCAAAACATTCACAAACGACATCGGCCACAGCTCACCATAAATTGTGTCCATACAATTGCAGAGCCCACGGCTTATGGTTCCACAGCAGCGTTGAATTCCCAAGTGTCTCGGTTTCACCATCAGTTCATTACCACAGAGTGCCAAAATTATTAATGCTTAATTCAGACCATCCGGACCCAAACACTCTGCCGTTCTGTCCATCTCACTCGGACTCTCTAACCCCCCTCTCCTCATCGCCAGAGGGCCACTTGCCGCCAACTCGGTGCCCCAGTATCTATGGTGAGACCAATATGAGGTGTAATTGCCATCCATCGTGTAATGAAAAAGGTAGATTCCTCCTTAGTGCCCACCCGCACTCTTTGCCTCACTTTTGATAGAGTGGTGCTACCGTCCAAGATCAAAGCAGGCTATGAAATTATTGCGGTCCAACTGTACATTGCAAACCCGATGCACTGCTACCAGTGTCATCATTTTAACCACACTAGAACATCTGGTTGCCACCCAGCCAAACGTGTAACCTGTGATAGGGATGCACATGAGGGCAATTGTCCGCTTCCTTTTCCCTACTGCATCAACTGCAATGGCGACCATGCTGCCGCCTCTCGGGATTGTCCCATGTATCTTGATGAGCAGGTTGTCCAAAAGATCCGGGTAAAAGAAAAAGGGTCTTGCCCAATAGCTCGCAAGTTACTGGCTAGTTGCAAACCCTATGTTCTCCTGTCTGGCACCTATAGTTCTGTTTGTGTTACCCCTGGCCCCATGAAGGATATGGCGACGCAGACATGCGACCTCAAATTCAGCTCTAAGGTGAAATTGCTCAGTGTCAAGGTAGCATTGCCATCCCCCCGTCCAGCTGTGCAGAAACTGTCAAACTCTCAGCTCTCGCCTCAAGGGGCGAAGCCATCAGCTACACAACTGGTAGGCCAGAAACAGGAGTACTACTGTGTAGACTTCCTCTGTCCCTCCAGCCAAGCAATACCCATGTATTCCTCTAACCGGAAAGCCTTTAAGAAGTTCACCAAAGGCAAATGGTCTTCTCCTTCACCAAATCGAAGATTGTCTTCAACAATGTCGCCACACGGTACCTTAGCCCAGCTAGCCTCTATATCGCTGGTGCACACCACCAATCAATCGTTTATTCAGTGTTGGATTCATAGCACCGACCGCACAAGGCATACGATGCTTCTGTGGACCCCATAGAGCAGGATCCTCTTGCTTCTGTGCCTTGTTGTAGTGAATCTACACCGGCTGTCACTTGGTAGCCGCCGAGTTGACACCCCTACATCTCTTCATCATCATGACTGTCCTCTAATGGAACATTTGTGGCCTTCGGTCCCACAAAGAGGACTTACAGCTGCTTTTAGCATCACAGCATCCTCTTGTACTCTGCCTTCAGGAAATGAAATTACACCCTTTTGACCGCTTTGAGCTTTCACATTACTTACCGATTCGTTTTGACCTCCCCCTGAGGTTGGCATTCCATCTCATTGGGGTGTCATGCTGCTCATATGGAATGACACTAATCTCCCTGACTACCCACCTTCAAGCTGTTGCAGTTTGCCTTTTCCTTCCCCACCTGACTTTTTCCCTGTGTACCATTTGTGCCCCTCTGTCATTCAGTGCCACCAGGGCAGACTTCCTTCAGCTTATTGGTCAGCTACCTCCCCCATTTTTGCTACTCGGTGACCCTAATGCTCGTCATCCCCTCTGTGGTTCTCCTGCAACCTTTCAGAGGTGCCCTCTTGGCTGACCTTAACCAACTTAACCTCCTCTGCCTTAACACTTTTCTTTCCAACGCCTCACACACCTATTCCCATTTCGACCTCTCCTTGTGCACTGCCCAGCTTGCCCATCATCTTGAGTGGTCCATTCTTTCCGACACCTACTCGAGCGACCATTTCCCATCAGCTGTCCGTTTGCTGACTCGTACCCATACGCGTGCATGCCCAAATGACAGCTCCTTGAGGCTGACTGCCAGCTTTACTCCTCCCTGGCAACCTTCGAAGAACATTATTTCCGCAGTTATGATGACCAGGTGGATTATCTCACAAACATTATCCTTACTGCTGCAGAATGTTCCATTCTTCGCACTTCCTCTTTATCATGTCATGTCCCAGCCCCTCGGTGGACTGATCCCCCAGGGGGCTCGCCACTCTTTGGCGGGTTCGTGCGTGGCTACCGTGGGGCACAGCCTTCGCAGCACTTTTTCCCTTCTGTGCTGCATATCTATCCTCTTGCTTTACTTTTCCCCCTCCCTTGGGGAACATGTCTGTGATGTTATTGGGAATGTTCTGCATTCTCTGTCACTGATGTAAGAACCGTCTTATCTTTTTCACTCCCTTTTCTTTTCTTTGTTTCCCTATGAAATGTAAACATAATGAGGCTAAAGATTCAAAGACCCTTCCCACTGTGCCCCGTTCCTCATCGTTTCACGTACTGAAGACGGTTAGCCCTTTGCCACGGTAAATCCGTTTATTATTCAGAAAGGTGTTGAAGCAAGTGCCGGTCCTGTGAAATCCTGCTCTCCTTGGTGGACTGAGGAATGCCACGATGCAGTTCACACACGTAGACGTGCTCTCCGCATTTTCAACCGTCATCGTATGATGGCAAACTCCATCCATTATAAATAGATGCGTGCACAGTGGTGTCTCGTTCTTCGAAATATCAAAAGAGCTAGCTTCTTTTAACAGTTCCACTCCTTCCTCTGTCATGTGGGCGAACCTTCGATGACTCTCTGGGGCCAAGATCCATTCCCCAATTTCCAGCCTGACAGTAACAGACAATGTTATCGTAGACCCTATTGCCATTTCCAACATCTTGGGCCACCATTTTGCTGAAGTTTCGAGCTCTTTCCACTATCGCCCTGCCTTCCTCTATTGGAAATGAGCAGAGGAGGCTCAGGCGATACCCTTCTCTTCTCCAAATCGCGAGTGCTACAGTGCCGCCTTTACTATAAGGGAGCTAGATCGTGCTCTCAGTTCATCCCGATTCTCTGCCCCAGGTCCAGACACCATCCACATTAAGATATTGCAGCATCTTTCTCTTGCGGGCAAGGACTTTCTGCTTAGTGGACAGAGGGCACATTTCTTGGGTGCTGGTGTGAAGCTACCATCATAACCATATCTAAGCAAGGTAAGGACAAAAACCTTCCTTCTAGATACTGCCCCATCTCTCTTACAAGCTGTGTTTTCAAGGTGATGGAATGTGTGATTCATGCCCGACCAGTATGGTGGCTAGAGTCTCACAGTTTACTGACGAATGCACAGTGTGCATTTCGAGTGCAGTGTTCTGCAGTTGACCATCGCTTTACTTTGTCCACCCATGTCATGAATGGTTTTCTGCAGAAATCTCAGACTGTGGCTGTGTTTTCGATTTGGAGAAGGGCTATGACGCCTGCTGGAAAACTGGTATCCTCCGTATTCTTTACACATAGGGCTTCCATGGGCACATGCCCTGTTTTCTTCGAGCATTTTGACAAGACCGAGTTTTCGAGGTGTGTGTGTGTGTGTGTGTGTGTGTGGGGTGGGGGGGGGGGGGTGGGGGTTCTGCCTTGTCAGACACCTTTATCCAGGAAAATGGTGTGCCTCAGGGTTCCATCCTGAGCGTTGTCCTCTTTGCTATTGCCATTAACCCTATAATGGCCTGTCTCTTGCCGGGCATCTCCGGCTCCCTTTTTGTTGACGATTTTGCCATCTGTTGTAGTTCTCCGTGTACATGTCTCACTGAGTGGTGTCGTGAGTGCTGTCTTGATCCCTTTACTCCTGGAGCATTGACAATGGCTTTCGCTGTTCCACTGAAAAAACTGTCTTTATGAGTTTCTGGTGACGCAAGTGGTTTCTCCCACCATATTTACGTATTGGGCCTGTTGCCCTTCCATTCATTGAAACTATGAAATTCATGGGGCTCATACTCGATAGGAAACTGTCTTGGTCTTCCCATGTGTCTTACCTGGCATCCCGCTGTACATGGTTCCTTTATGTCCTATGTGTCCTTAATGGTATTTCCTGGGGTGCCGATCGAACCACCCTCCTCTGTTTGTACCTGTCCCCTGGCCACTTGAAACTCGACTGTGGGTGCTTTGTTTATGCATCTGCACACCCATCCCTCTTGCACTGTCTCAACACTACCCATCATTGTGGCATCCATTTGACCACAAGTGCTTTTTGCACTATTCCGGTTAATAGTCTGTATGCTGAAGCTGCTGAACTACCGTTGTCCGGCTGTGACTTTCTCCTTGACAGGTATGCATGCCATTTGTCTGCCATGCATGGCCACCCATCCTATGCTTCCTTTGATCGTGAGTACGGGGCTCGTCCCTCTTCTCTATTACCTGATGGAGTCCGCTTTTGGCACTTCTTACAGCAGCTTCACTTCACACTAACTGTAACTTTCCCGGTGGGTGTGAACCCTTCACCACCTTGGCTTCGTGAAGCAGCCCAGATTAACCATTGCCTTAATTCGCTTCCTAGGGACACTACTCCAGCCTCGATCTATTGCCTTTAGTTTCACGGCCGTCGCATGGAACTTCATGATAGTTCCTTAGTATATATTGATGGCTCCTGGACTGGCCATGGGCTTGGGTATGCGTTTGTCATTGGCACCCGTGTCTTTTGATATCGGCATCAGGCACACTGCTCAGTATTTACAGCCGAGCTCTTTGCCTTGTATCAGGCCATGGAGTACATCCGGCGACACAGCCTTTTCAATTATGTTCTCTGCTCAGACTTGCTCAGCACCATTCAAAGTCTGTGTGCTTAGAGCAGCAGGTCCAGGAAAACTCTCACTTGCTGACTCTTGGTGGAGGCAGTGTGATGTTTCTGTGGGTTCCTGGTCATGTCGGTCTGTCAGGAAATGAAACTGCTGACACTGCTGCCAAGGCTGCAGTCCTCATACCTCAGCCTGCGCGTACCTATATTCCCTCTGATGATCACTGTGTTGCTGTCTGCTGTCTGTCAGGAGGTGGTGTCCCTGTGGCATCACTACTGGTCCTCCCTTCACAGGAATAAGCTCCGGCATATTAAGCCCCTCCCAGCAGCTAGGACGACTTCCTCTCGGCCCTCCTGCCGGGAGGAGGTCATTTTAACTAGGCTGCGTATTGGGCACTGCTAATGATGCTACCCCACCACTTTGTACACATTGCGCCAAAGTTCTAAATGTTCACCACTTCCTGATGGAATGCCTGTTTTTTAACCATTTACGTTCCAGCTTGGGTTTTCCATTTTAGGAAATGATGCGCTGGCTGCCGACTGTATTTTACTTTCTATCTGCCAAAGCAATATGGCGAAGGCCATTTAATTTTTAGTTTTGAATGTCAATTTGTGTATGGTGTCTTTTTTTTTAGCCTTTTTTTCCACGTGCCTGGTTTTAGCTGTCTTCTATTACGTCAATTGGGACTAATGTATAATCGTTTTTTAACTCTTCTGTCTTCATGTTCTGGAGTTTTGACTTGGGCACGTTTTTTGTGCCCTGAAGCAAAACAGAACCAAATTATGATAACACTTTTGGATTTCTTAATGAACATAGCTGTTCTTGAGCGATAGTTCTTGGCACTTGTTAAGTGCCAGTTATCTCTAGATCCCAAATGCTATGATTTGTCCCATTTGACATACTGTCGATAACCTAATAGTTGGCTGTTACTGTATTAATGGTAGTGCCAGTTCTTTTCCACTAAGTACCCAAAAATTTAGGATAGAAAGACCAGTGAAGCTTTTTAACGTAATTGTTTGCTAAAAGGTCATAATCTTCCAGTAATGATTGGCTACATTGAGAATTCTTTTAATGGTTTTTGATGTAAGCTTGCCCGACTTCCATCATCTAAAGTAACAGATACATGTGATTAGATTAGATTAGATGGGATTAGATTAGTTTTTCATTCCATAGATCCGTGCTGAGTAGATCCTCGTGGATGTGGAACATGTCAATTTTTTTAAGCTGAAATAACAATACTAATAGTATGAGTATATACAATACATAATTTGTTTCTATTAAAAAATTTGTCAATGGAGTAGAAGGAGTTGGCCACTAGTAAGTCTTTCAGGCTCCTTTTAAACTGATCTTTATTTGTAACTAAATTTTTTATGTTTGCTGGCAGATTATTGAAGGTGAGTGTTCCTGAGTAGTGGATCCCTCTTTGAACTAAAGTAAGTGCTTGTAAGTCCTTGTGCAGATAATTTTTGTTCCTGGTATTGTATGTATGAACTGAGCTGTTTGTTGAAAAAAGAGATATATTATTTAGGACAAATTTCATTAAGAAGTAAATATACTGAGAGGCATAGTTAGTATACCCAGTTCTTTGAAGAGGTTTCTACAGGATGTCCGTGAATTTACTCCACAAATAATACGTATTACACCCTTTTGGACTCAAAAAACTTTTGCGTGACTTGAAGAGTTACCCCAAAATATTATACCATATGACATTATGGAATGAAAGTAGGCAAAGTATGCAAGCTTTTTCATTTTTATGTTGCCTATGTCTGCTAATCCCAGGAATTTAAGATTGTCAACCTCTTCTATCTGCTCTTCTTCATACTTTATGCATATGCTGGGTGGAAACCTCTTACAGGTTCTGAATTGCATATAGTGAGTCTTTTTGAAGTTGATTGTCAGTGAGTTGGCTTTAAGCCATTTATTAATATCCATGAAAATATCATTAGCAGATCTTTCTAGAACTACACTCGACATACTGTTTGTTGAAATACTTGTCATCTGCAAACAAAATGAACTCTGCTTCTGGCAGTGTAACTGATGAAAGATCATTAATGTACACAAGAAAAAGCAATGGCCCTAAGATAGACCCTTGTGGGACACCACATGTAATTTCTTCCCATTCTGATGATGACTGATGACTTAATTCACTAGTCCCTTGCACTGACACCCTTTGTTTCCTGTTAGCGAGGTATGACGTGAACCATTTTGCAGCACTGCCCGTGACACCATAGAATTGTAATTAATTTAAAGGATGTTGTGGTTCACACGATCAAATGCCTTTGACAAATCACAGAAAATACCTGCTGCTTGTAATTTGTTATTTAATGAATTAAGTACATTTCACTGTAGGTGTAAATAGCCTTCTTGATATCAGAACCCTTCAGAAATCCAAACTGTGTTCTTGATAATATGTTGTTTGTGGTCAGATGGTTGAGAAGCTCCCTGTACATTACTTTTTCTAAAATTTTTGAGAATGCTGGCAAAAGTGAAATCGCTCTGTAGTGTGATGGTATCTCTTTATCCCCTTTCTTGAATAGAGACTTAACATCTGAATATTTTAGCCAGTCAGGAAATGTCCCAGTTATAATTGACTGATTACACAAGTAACTTAGAATTGTACTAAACTCACAAGAACATGCCTTAATTAACTTTGTTGATATTTCATCGTAACCACTAGAATGCTTTGTTTTTAAAGATTTTATTATGGAAGTTATTTCTTTTGGTGAAGTGAGTGACATATTCATGTACCTGAAGCTATTTGTAAAGGCTAGTTTCAGATATTCAAGGGCTTTATTTACTGATCCTGACAATCCCATTCTATCCGTAACGGATATAAAGTAATTGTTAAATAGCTTTGCCACACTATACCCATCGGTTACTAATGTGTCATCTACCCCTAATGATATTTGCTCCTGTTCCTTTCTGGTTCTACCAGTCTCCTCTTTCACTATATCCCATATTGTTTTTATTTTGTTCCCTGACATTGCTATCTTCTTCTCGTAGTGCATTTGTTTAGATGTCTGAATTACTTTTTTTAATAGTTTACAGTATTCCTTGTATTTAACTAAAACATCAGCATTGGAGCTATTCTTGGTTGACAGATACATTTTCCTTTTTGTCTTACAGGAAATCTTTATTCCTTGTGTAATCCATGGTTTTATTATAGACTTCTGTTTAATTTGAGTAACTTTTAGAGGAAAACAGTTTTCAAACATGGTACTGACATTGTTCATGAATGTGTTATATTTTTCATTCATATCATGAGCACTATAAACATCTTTCCAGTTCATATCTTTGAGCAGTTTTCTAAAACACTCAATTTTTGGTTGATTGACTACTCTCCTGTACTCAGATTTAGCAGTCTTGATAAACAGCGTAGAATTTACATCTAAAACAAGGAGCTGCATGTCATGATCTGATAGTCCATTTATAACAGGTTTTATGATATGATTTTGTTCCTTTGATTTGTCTATAAAAATGTTATCAATGGCTGTCCTTGAGGATTTAGTGATTCTAGTTGGAAAGTTTACAGTGTGAGTTAGATTGAAAGACAACAGTAAATGTTTACTGGAAGATTGCATTAGAAAATCTGTATTAAAGTCACCGGCAATCAAAATTTCTTTGTTTCTTCCTGTTAAATAACCCAAAAGAGCTTCTAGATGATTTATGAATAGATTATAATTTCCTGCAGGTGATCGGCAAATACACTCCTGGAAATGGAAAAAAGAACACATTGACACCGGTGTGTCAGACCCACCATACTTGCTCCAGACACTGCGAGAGGGCTGCACAAGCAATGATCACACACACGGCACAGCGGACACACCAGGAACTGCGGTGTTGGCCGTCGAATGGCGCTAGCTGCGCAGCATTTGTGCACCGCCGCCGTCAGTGTCAGCCAGTTTGCCATGGCATACGGAGCTCCATCGCAGTCTTTAACACTGGTAGCATGCCGCGACAGCGTGGACGTGAACCGTATGTGCAGTTGACGGACTTTGAGCGAGGGCGTATAGTGGGTATGCGGGAGGCCGGGTGGATGTACCGCCGAATTGCTCAACACGTGGGGTGTGAGGTCTCCACAGTACATCGATGTTGTCGCCAGTGGTCGGCGGAAGGTGCACGTGCCCGTCGACCTGGGACCGGACCGCAGCGATGCACGGATGCACGCCAAGACCGTAGGATCCTACGCAGTGCCGTAGGGGACCGAACCGCCACTTCCCAGCAAATTAGGGACACTGTTGCTCCTGGGGTATCGGCGAGGACCATTCGCAACTGTCTCCATGAAGCTGGGCTACGGTCCCGCACACCGTTAGGCCGTCTTCCGCTCACGCCCCAACATCGTGCAGCCCACCTCCAGTGGTGTCGCGACAGGCGTGAATGGAGGGACGAATGGAGACGTGTCGTCTTCAGTGATGAGAGTCGCTTCTGCCTTGGTGCCAATGATGGTAGTATGCGTGTTTGGCGCCGTGCAGGTGAGCGCCACAATCAGGACTGCATACGACCGAGGCACACAGGGCCAACACCCGGCATCATGGTGTGGGGAGCAATCTCCTACACTGGCCGTACACCACTGGTGATCGTCGAGGGGACACTGAATAGTGCACGGTACATCCAAACCGTCATCGAACCCATCGTTCTACCATTCCTAGACCGGCAAGGGAACTTCCTGTTCCAACAGGACAGTGCACGTCCGCATGTATCCCGTGCCACCCAACGTGCTCTAGAAGGTGTAAGTCAACTACCCTGGCCAGCAAGATCTCCGGATCTGTCCCCCATTGAGCATGTTTGGGACTGGATGAAGCGTCGTCTCACGCGGTCTGCACGTCCAGCACGAACGCTGGTCCAACTGAGGCACCAGGTGGAAATGGCATGGCAAGCCGTTCCACAGGACTACATCCAGCATCTCTGTGATCGTCTCCATGGGAGAATAGCAGCCTGCATTGCTGCGAAAGGTGGATATACACTGTACTAGTGCCGACATTGTGCATGCTCTGTTGCCTGTGTCTGTGTGCCTGTGGTTCTGTCAGTGTGATCATGTGATGTATCTGACCCCAGGAATGTGTCAATAAAGTTTCCCCTTCCTGGGACAATGAATTCATGGTGTTCTTATTTCAATTTCCAGGAGTGTAGTTACTATTGTATAGGCTCTGTTATGGAACTCTACTTCTGTTGCACGTGCTTCTAGATGCTGCTCTAAACAGAGTTTATTAATGTCAATGTTCTTGAATTTATGGCAGTTTCTAATAAATGTGGAACTCCTCCTCCATTCATATCTACTCTGCAGAAGTAAGAAGCTAGCTTAAATCCTGAAATGTCTAACATATCAATATCAGTGATCACTTGATGTTCAGAGAGGCAGATTATGTCAATTTGGTTAGATGAATTATTCATCAATACAAATGAGTAGTTTATCAACTTTATTTCTGAGTCCCGGAATGTTCTGATGTAATACAGATAACTGATACTGCATACTAATGGGATTATAACTGCTTTGGTGAAGATGAACTGGTAGTTTCTGGTTATTTTCTGTTAAACACTGTTTAAATGGAGGCTGTATGATAAAATCTGACTCCTGTTCATCTGTTTTCTCAAACTGAATTTGTCTGCCCTTAATCGGGAAGGTAGGTTAGAAAATTTAAAAAGGGAAATAGATAGGTTAAAGTTAGATATAGTGGGAATTAGTGAAGTTCGGTGGCAGGAGGAACAAGACTTCTGGTCAGGTGATTACAGGGTTATAAATACAAAATCAAATAGGGGTAATGCAGGAGTAGGTTTAATAATGAATAAAAAAATAGGAGTGCGGGTTAGCTACTACAAACAGCATAGTGAACGCATTATTGTGGCCAAGATAGACACGAAGCCCACGCCTACTACAGTAGTAAAAGTTTATATGCCAACTAGCTCTGCAGATGATGAAGAAATTGATGAAATGTATGACGAGATAAAAGAAATTATTCAGGTAGTGAAGGGAGACGAAAATTTAATAGTCATGGGTGACTGGAATTCGTCAGTAGGAAAAGGGAGAGAAGGAAACATAGTAGGTGAATATGGATTGGGGGGAAGAAATGAAAGAGGAAGCCGCCTTGTAGAATTTTGCACAGAGCATAACTTAATCATAGCTAACACTTGGTTCAAGAATCATAAAAGAAGACAGAGATTTAGGAACCAGGTTTTAAATTGTAAGACATTTCCAGGGGCAGATGTGGACTCTGACCACAATCTATTGGTTATGAACTGCAGATTGAAACTGAAGAAACTGCAAAAAGGTGGGAATTTGAGGAGTTGGGACCTGGATAAACTGAAAGAACCAGAGGTTGTAGAGAGTTTCAGGGAGAGCATAAGGGAACAATTGACAGGAATGGGGGAAAGAAATACAGTAGAAGAAGAATGGGTAGCTCTGAGGGATGAAGTAGTGAAGGCAGCAGAGGATCAAGTAGGTAAAAAGACGAGAACTAATAGAAATCCTTGGGTAACAGAAGAAATATTGAATTTAATTGATGAAAGGAGAAAATATAAAAATGCAGTAAATGAAGCAGGCAAAAAGGAATACAAACGTCTCAAAAATGAGATCGACAGGAAGTGCAAAATGGCTAAGCAGGGATGGCTAGAGGACAAATGTAAGGATGTAGAGGCTTGTCTCACTAGGGGTAAGATAGATACTGCCTACAGGAAAATTAAAGAGACCTTTGGAGAGAACAGAACCACTTGTATGAATATCAAGAGCTCAGATGGCAACCCAGTTCTAAGCAAAGAAGGGAAGGCAGAAAGGTGGAAGGAGTATATAGAGGGTTTATACAAGGGCGATGTACTTGAGGACAATATTATGGAAATGGAAGAGGATGTAGATGAAGATGAAATGGGAGATAAGATACTGTGTGAAGAGTTTGACAGAGCACTGAAAGACCTGAGTCGAAACAAGGCCCCGGGAGTAGACAACATTCCATTAGAACTACTGACGGCCGTGGGAGAACCAGTCATGACAAAACTCTACCATCTGGTAAGCAAGATGTATGAGACAGGCGAAATACCCACAGACTTCAAGAAGAATATAATAATTCCAATCCCAAAGAAAGCAGGTGTTGACAGATGTGAAAATTACCGAACTATCAGTTTAATAAGTCACAGCTGCAAAATACTAACGCGAATTCTTTACAGACGAATGGAAAAACTGGTAGAAGCGGACCTCGGGGAAGATCAGTTTGGATTCCGTAGAAATGTTGGAACACGTGAGGCAATACTAACCTTACGACTTACCTTGGAAGAAAGATTAAGAAAAGGCAAACCTACGTTTCTAGCATTTGTAGTCTTAGAGAAAGCTTTTGACAAAGTTAACTGGAATACTCTCTTTCAAATTCTGAAGGTGGCAGGGGTAAAATACAGGGAGCGAAAGGCTATTTACAATTTGTACAGAAACCAGATGGCAGTTATAAGAGTCGAGGGACATGAAAGGGAAGCAGTGGTTGGGAAAGGAGTGAGACAGGGTTGTAGCCTCTCCCCGATGTTATTCAATCTGTATATTGAGCAAGCAGTAAAGGAAACAAAAGAAAAATTCGGAGTAGGTATTAAAATTCATGGAGAAGAAGTAAAAACTTTGAGGTTCGCCGATCACATTGTAATTCTGTCAGAGACAGCAAAGGAATTGGAAGAGCAGTTGAACGGAATGGACAGTGTCTTGAAAGGAGGATATAAGATGAACATCAACAAAAGCAAAACGAGGATAATGGAATGTAGTCACATTAAATCGGGTGATGCTGAGGGGATTAGATTAGGAAATGAGACACTTAAAGTAGTAAAGGAGTTTTGCTATTTAGGGAGTAAAATAACTGATGATGGTCGAAGTAGAGAGGATATAAAATGTAGACTGGCAATGGCAAGGAAAGCGTTTCTGAAGAAGAGAAATTTGTTAACATCGAGTATAGATTTAAGTGTCAGGATGTCGCTTCTGAAAGTATTTGTATGGAGTGTAGCCATGTATGGAAGTGAAACATGGATGATAACCAGTTTGGACAAGAAGAGAATAGAAGCTTTCGAAATGTGGTGCTACAGAAGAATGCTGAAGATAAGGCGGGTAGATCACGTAACTAATGAGGAGGTATTGAATAGGATTGGGGAGAAGAGAAGTTTGTGGCACAACTTGACTAGAAGAAGGGATTGGTTGGTAGGACATGTTTTGAGGCATCAAGGGATCACAAATTTAGCATTGCAGGGCAGCGTGGAGGGTAAAAATCGTAGAGGGAGACCAAGAGATGAATACACTAAGCAGATTCAGAAGGATGTAGGTTGCAGTAGGTACTGGGAGATGAAGAAGCTTGTACAGGATAGAGTAGCATGGAGAGCTGCATCAAACCAGTCTCAGGACTGAAGACCACAACAACAAGAACAACATCTCTCTTAAAACTAGTTTTCTTTCCCCCTTCCCTATCCTAAAAAAGGCATCCCTCTGACACCTGTGACCACTGGTATTTCACCACTTGTGACAGTGTCCCCCCCCCCCCCCCCCCCTTAAGTTTTCTGCAAGCAACCCAGATGGTTTTCCCTTCCCTTTCCTATTGACGTGAAGGCCATGCCTAGTGTAGCTCACCTATCAATAGCATCCACAGGAATCAAACCAATATGGGACCCTATATCTGTCCCAGGCAGCCACTCCAATTCCACGTTCACCCTCCCGACGGAAGAGTTCAAATGAGGCCGATCATGGCATCTCAACACAGACACAAATCCCAGACTCGTATGCTTCATTGCTGATGCTATCTTCACCAGGTTACTATCTATGGAATATTCAGAGTATCTGTCAATGCTATTTCCCGGACCACCCACTATAACCAAGGCATCCTCCTTTGTGAAATCCTTGCATAAAGAACCTACATCCTCTGTTATCTGACCCAGATCTGCACTAAGCTTGAAAAAGTTTGTGACTTGGTACTCTGGACCTAGATTTTCCTGCAGTAGTTGGCCAACACCTCTACCATGGGAACTACCTAACAGAACTATCTTTCTCTTTACAAATTTGCCTACCTTTTTCAAGTCCTCGAAAGTTTGTTGTGCCCTTTCTACAGCTTCAGCTACATGAGGCGCATCCGATTCTGACTGAGGCAACAGGTCAAATCTATTTTTAAGATTTATGACAAAGCTGTCTGATGCTCTACTTTGCCTGTTCCCCTATTACCTGTTGCCATTTTCTTCACATGTCATAACTATTATAGAAGCTTTTGCAGTGGGAATGAATTATCTTTTCCTGTTCGAATATTTTTGTGATGTGCACTTCTGATGCATAATAAACAGTTGTTCATTCCCTTCAGTTTCCTTTCCTAGCCTGTAGGCTCATCTTCAATCCCAGTGCCCATTTTCTAGATGGTACACGCCAAGAATTTGACCATGGTGTTCCCTCCTGAATAGTTTGCCACTTGGCATAAGTAAGTTATTGTCTGCAGAGTTCCTCAGGAAATACATAAAAACTATTTAGGAGCAAATACTTTCACATAATAGTGCAATTTCTCCCCCAGTACTCAGAGTTGTTTGTGACATTCAAAATGTACAATGTTTAATCTTAAAGATTGCCTGACACAACTGCTTTTAACTTATGTAGAACATCAAACTGGTTTTGTATAGTCCTGTTTGTACTCAAATTTGTGGAAATTAGAATTTGTATATTCTTTTAATCTATATTTACAGTGACCACAATATCCCTGGATAATTATCCATAAAAGGATAAATCGCTTCTTGTAGTATTTTGATATTGCAATGTGGAGTTTAGATTGTGTGAAATTGTTTCCACAATTTAGTCACATTTTCAGTACTACCATAAATGGCTGCAATTCAATGGCTGGCAGCTTGGCTTCTGTTTTATGTTTAGTAATATGTCAAGATACATGTAACACTAGCATTCATTCACATCTACTGGAGTGTAGTGGAGAAAAGACGGCATGCGTGAGTGAGTAATTGTGTGGTCATTTGGTTGACTGACATTCATGTAATTGGCACTCTATTGTACTGATTTTACATTTCAGTCCCACTTCATTTTGTTTTTCCCTAAATATTCATCTAATGTGACATGCTTAATATTTTCAGCACTAATCGTGTAACTGAAATATTATCAGATTATTTCTCTTTTGTTTTCTCATATTTATCTACATTTAAAGAGAACTGCCATTTATTACACCAAGCGGAAATTTTGTCCAGGTGTTCCTTTATTTACTTTCGATCTCAGAAAGTTGGTATTTCCTTTAGGTAACAGCAGTGTCAACAAACAATCTGGTAGTGACACTGGTCTTGTATGATAAATTGTTTATTTTCTCTTTTGCTTCATTGACTGCTTGCTCAATAACAGATTGAGTAATACAGAGGATAAGCTACAGTCCTGTCTCACTTTATTCTCGACCTCTGCTTCCCTTTCATGATCTTCAACTGCAGTTTGGTTGCTTTACAAGTTGTAAATATCTTTTGCTCGCCATATTTTGTCCCTGCTACTCTCATAATTTTAAAGAATGTATTCCAGTCAGTGTTATGAAAGTTTTCTGTGAATTTACAAATGCCATAAATGTAGGTTTGCCTTTCTTCAGTGTATCTTCTAAGATACATTGTAGTGTAATGTCAGTATTGCCTCACACGTTCTTACATTTCTCTGTAACCCATCTTCTCTTAGGTCAGTTTCTATCAATCTTTCCATTCTTCTGTAAATAACTTGTATCAGTGTTTCTCACACATGACTCAAGAAATTAATGGTTTGGTAATATTCACAGTCATCAGCACATGTCTTATTTGGCACTAGTATTATTAAATTCTTGTTGAAGTTTGTCGATACTTTGTCTAATTCTTTCAAACATTTCAATAATACTGAGGAAATACCGTCTACTTGAGGAGCTGTGTTTCCACTTACGTTTTTCAGTGCTCTGTCAAATTGTTCTGACAGTATAATGTTTCTGATCTAATCTTCATCTGCTTTCTCCTCCCCCTCCATAACACAGTGTTAAAGTTTCTTCCCCATGTGTAGCACTTCTGCATAGCCATTTCATCTTTTGTCCTTCCTTTTTTTGCTTGTTACAGGGGTCTGCTTCTCTTGTCTCCAGACGTTTATCTAATTTTCCTGTGTATTAGCATCTATATTTCCCAGAGCCATGCATTTCTCTTTTAGCCATTCCTGCTTTGCCATTGAGTACTTCCTTTCATTTTCAGTTTTTATACACCTTCCTTTTGTCTGCTTCATTTGCAAGGTATTTTTCTCCTTGATCAATAAAATTCAATATCTCGGGTATTTCCAAGTGTTTTAGTGAGCCTTGTCTTTTTTCTTATTTGGTCTTTTGCTGTCTTTTCTATTTCATCTCTCAAAGCTACCCAGTCTTCTTCTTTCCATTGTTTCATCCATACATTGGCTGTTGCTCTTTCTTTACAACAACCTCTAGTTCTTGAAGTTTGCTCAGGTGCTAACTCCTTAATTTCCAGCCTATCTGCAAGTCTCCAGTGTTATAACCCAAGAACACTGTGACTTTATTACATGATAAAGAAACAACTAATGAGGGACAAAGTACATACAACGGACAACACACAAGTGGCCAGCGGAGGCTTGTACTCAGGCCCATATAGTCATTAGTTCTAACAGGGGCGCAACTGGTGCTCACACAAATTTGGCAGTTAAAGCATTCAATTTCAATCTGTAGTTTACAACTAATAGTTTACGGTCAGAGTCTATAGCTGTCCATGGAAATGTTTTGTAGCTTGAAATCTGGTATCTAAGTCTGTCTCTCTTGCCATTATGTAATCACTTTGAAACTTTCTGGGGTCTCCATGTATTTTCCATGTGTACAGTCTTCTTTTCTGATTCTTAAACCATGTGTCTGCAATGATTAAATTATGCTTTGTGCGGAACTCTCTCAGAAAGATTCCCCTTCCATTCCTTTTCCTCTATCCTTATTCTCCTACTATTTTTCCTTCTCATGCATTTCCTGTTACTGAATTACAGTCTTCCATCCGAATTAAATTTTCATCTCCCTTGAAAAACTAAATAATTTGTTTTGTCTCATAATATGTTCTTTCAAATTTGTCAACTACACAGTTAGTACAGTAGTAGCAGGTCTTGGCTTGTGTCTGTCTTGGCTAAATTAATGCTTTTCTATGCTGTTCATAGTAGTTCACCTAAATTCCTGTTTCCCAATCCATTATTGGACCTACCCCTAATTATACCTATTTGATTTTGTGTTAATAGATTTCTACTCACCTGATCAGAAATACTGTTCTTCCTGCCCTGAAACTTCACTAATTCCTAACATATTGAACATCAATCTATTAATTTTTCTTTTCACATTTTCAAATCTGCCTACCCAATTAAGGCATTTAATATTAATTGCTCTGATCCATACATTGCTGGACTTGTTTTTCCTGATTACCAAATCCTCTGGAGTAATCCATGGCTGTAGATCAAAATGGGTTGGATATTTTACCTAAATCACTGTGGGTGAATGCCAGAATATTTCCTTTAATCCATGTCTATTGATGTCAGCAACTGGTTGTTATACGTAAATCATCTTACTACTCAGCCACATTGCATTTGCATTGATCTTACAAAGGATTAAAGTGTGTACTGCATATTTCACTAGGAGTTGGTTAACTGCTAAGGAGTACCAACAGCCAAGAAAATGAAAGCACAGACAACAAATCCTGTGGGCTAACTGTAAAATGGAATGTAAAAGGAAGATATTTGACAACAAATCTACAGAATCATTCATAGCTATGACCAGGAAAAATATTAGTAAGAGTACAAGTGCACAAAATTCAGTAGGAAGATTTTGAAATGATTGAGAGTGTTACATATGCAGATCCAACTCGAATGAGACTTTTGAAGAAAGGAAAAAAGAGTGAAAAGACAACATTGTGTAATTGCTGAACTGTGTAGCATCCTTAATTTTAGTTAGGCTGTTAGGTCATTTAAGTTAATATTATGGGGAAGAGAGTAGGAGAGGAATTCAAGGAATTATTTGAAGTTTCAAAAGCAATCATATTGGTTTCTCCACGTTTAATGCACTGTTACACGTAGTTCTCCTAGTGGCTTATCAATCAGTTGAAGATAACTCTTTACCAGGAAAGTATTCGACCTCAGATTGTGGCACTTGCATTTGAAAATAGATCTGGTGTGTGATAGTCATTGATAAACTATCAGATAATCTGCAGAACAGGTTGTAATCTCAATTTGGAAAATTTTGTAGAAGAATGTTTGAGAAGAGAGACCACAGTTATGACAAGACAGCTCAACACTGTCATGATGAGAGCTTACCTCCCAACTAAGCTCCATCAATTCTAGAGTCTTGTACCATAAATCAGATCACATTCCTGCCCCAGACACTTACAGCATAGACATCACTCCATGTGACTTTTTCTTGTTTCCAAATCAAAACAGTGATGAGAGTATTCCTTTGTGACATAATTTGCAGCAATAAAGATAATTTGTCAGGGACATAAGAAACCCTCCCAAAAAATTTTCCAGGAATGTGTGGCTGAAGTGAAAACACACGGATGACAAGTGTGCGAGTAGAGGAAAATTCGAATCTCTGTATGGCTATCCAGCTATAGGTTTTCACAGTTTCTTAAATCAACTAAGGTGAATGCAAAGGTTTTCCATCTTGAAGAAGTGGCAGCCAGTTTTCTTATACTTTTGTCTGGCCTGAGCTCTCTCTCTCTCTCTCTCTCTCTCTCTCTCTCTCTCTCTCTCTCTCTCTCTCTCTCTCTCTCTCGACTCGATTATTTATGGAATGTAAACCCTATTCTTAATTTCCTTCTTTACTTTTCATTTCATGAGGAAGTGCTTTTGATGTGGAAGTCAAACAAAGTTTGTGTAACCGAAGTGTGTATGATTTTGTAGTATTTGTCTGTTACTTTCTTTCTGTCACTAGGTGCATGTTTCTGAAATAATGCAGAGGAGCATTCTCGGTCAGCTGTTGCCAGAAGCAATGATAAGTTACCTGGAAAATCATGGAGCTGACAAATTTGCTGAGATATATTTAGGTGAATTTGACACACCTGAAGCTATCTGGAATAGTGAAATGAGGTACATCAAATAAATTTGGAGTTCAGTAATTAATTTAAGTGATTAATATTTTGTAAGAGGGAAAATATATTTCTTATTAAATATATAATTATCATAATAGTTCCATATTTATTATAAATGAAGATGGAAAAAATATGTTTCAGGATGATTGTGACCTCGGTCACTAAAATTTCAGTTTATTGTTAAGTGCTGGGACATTTATCTGTATCGTAAATGATAGCCAATGGCTACACAGACCATGATTCTGGTCACTGGGCCTGGATGCCCTTGTCAAGTACCCTCCAGAAAGACTCATTCTTACAGCGATCAGCCTTGTACGCAACCACCACACAAGTATAAGTTGAAATGTATGTGCTCCCATTAAGAAACAGGTTTTGGGAACTGAGGTACTGTAATAATGATAATAGTAATGAAGAACGCTAAGCCAACAAGCCCGAGTCTCTTCTCAGGAATTAGTTTCTGACGCTGCTGGCGAGTTTGCTTTGACCTGTAAGTATATTCCATTATTAAGATATTGTCATGGATGTTTCTGGGCAATCCATGATTGCCATTTCATATTGATGAAGAAGCCTCTTTCATTTGAGCAATTTTAACGTGGTGTGCTACATTATTGATATATGCGATTATTTGTCGACTGCTATCACCTATTTCCCACTGTTTTACTGGGGATGTGCACAATGTGTGTTGCACTCTTGCAATGCAGATAATAACATTGCAACTACCATGCCATGTTCAAGCCATATGTTTGTGATATGGTTTGTTTGTGACAAGACATGGTGGAACCAAAGAGATCTTCTGTAAACTGAGAGTTCACTTCTCAATTCCAGTAGCCTTCCAAGTGAACTATAAATTATGCCTGTGCTCAGACCTTTGTGGGTAGGCAGCTGCACACTGATATACCCAGTGATACTGTTGAGTGTAATCAACTGGAGATCCAGTGTTGTTCTCCTATACACAACTCATTTTCGTAATAGACTACAGTACTTTTAAATACTAGACACACACACACACACACACACACACACACACACATTTTGAAAGTGTTCATAATGTCTATAATGCGTGACCAGAATGGGTGAATTAATGGTACTGACCTCTGTTATTACAATGTAAATAACTTTAGCCATGTGTTTTAAGGAAAGGAATTTTTGTTGACAATTTCACTTACTATAGTATGCCATCTGTACCCAGTCTGTGCTTTGCTGGATCTCTTCATTTAAAGGAAGGAAGAGTAGTACTATGGAGGCACAAGAGGGAACTTAGAAACAGGATATGTTTGGTATAGACCTTGCAGTATTGTTCATCTATCTTCTTCTCTTTTTTTAGTTTAAGGACTTAATGAATATGACAGTTTTTTGTACTTACAGCAGCTCTGTATCATAGTTGTTAATTCTTATGTCATGTACTGCAGGATGGAATGTGACAATATTATGAAAAGGAAAGTTGTTACTCATCATATAGCGCAGATACTGACAGCAAAAAGCCTGTCACAGTTTAAGCTTTTGGTGAACAAGGCTACGCGCACACGCACACGCACGCGCGCACATGCACGCACGCGCGCGCGCAAACGCACAAACAAACTCAACTCAGGAACACGACTGGCCGTGGCCTTGTTGGCCAAAAGCTCTTACCTATTGTTTTGTTGTGCCTATCTGCAACTCAGCATCCCCTCTGTATGGTGAGTAGCAACTTTCCTTTTCATAATATTGTAATATCATGTTCTGTTCATTTACTTGTAGCTGTTTCTTTGTCAGTATTCAGTGAAAGTGGAATGGCTATTGTCGTACTTATCCTGTATTTTGAAATTTGTCTGATAGAAATGTGCAAATCTGCAATTTTGGCACTGTAGGTGGTATATTCTAGCCCTTCATATCTGCTTGTTTTGATGTTGTTGTGTGTAGGTGAGATTAGAGAATGTATGCTATTATGTAAGTTACACGTAAACCTGCGTTCTTGTGTTCATTATACTGTTTAGTATTTGTTTTCATCTCATGATAAATAATTGATAATTAGTTATTCATGTGTTCCATGGGTCATAACTGTGATGCTTGCTGGGATGTGGAATGAACCACTTTATAATTACAATAGATTCCTCAGGGAATTGATGGCAACATGCTGACCATTTGCATACTTGTTTTTGATATTAATCTTAAATTACTTTTCCATTCATTTTTAATACTTACTTACCATTATTTATGCTAAATATATGCCGCCCCCCCCCCTCCCGGCCACTCGTCTCTCTCTCTCTCTCTCTCTCTCTCTCTCTCTCTCTCTCTCGCACGCACACACAGTATCTGACTGAGAAATTTGCTGCTCAGCTCATTTTGCTGATTTCAGTCCTCTTTGCCCTGAAGAACAGTTGGTATTCCTTATATTGTAAGACAGTGCATTTCACCACAGTTAAGCCACACTAGCGAGTAATATGTACCAGCTCCCTCCCCCCTACCAAAGGGGAGAGAGAGAGAGAGAGAGAGAGAGAGAGAGAGAGAGAGAGAGAGAGATGAGAGAGAGACGGGGAGGGGGGGGGGGGATTTGGTGTGGAGGAGGAACATACACATATTCCTTGTTTCCTTGTTATTGTGAATTAACTAAAGTGAATGTTGTCTGGATGAAGTAAGCGTATTATAAGGGTGCAAAAGGAGGGAGGGTTTAATTCTACGGAAAGGGGGAGACAACAAGGGGAGAGGGTAGAATTAAAGTACCAGAGAAAGCTTTAGCAGTTCACACCAAGCAAATACAGTGGATTGAGGGTTGGGGAAGAAGATAGAATGTTTAGGGTCAGATTGACTTACCCAGTGTCTTAAAATTTTGTTATTTCCTTCAGAATGAAGTCATCGCACTGTCACACCTCTTCCTTTTAATGCCAGTCTCTCTATTTTATCCTACTCACTTAATGTTTCATTCATGCATTCATTCATTCCATTTCAAACCTATTGGTTTTGAGTGTGAATATATTTGTGTGAATGGGTACTGTTTCAGACGAATGCTGATTGAGAAGGTTGCTGCTCACATTGCCGACTTCAGTCCTCGTCTGAGAAGCAATACTCGTGCCTTGTATTCATACTGTGCAATCCCAGCTGTGAGATATCCACAACTGGAACGTGAACTTTTCTGCAATATATTTTACCTACGCCACCTGTGTGATACTCGTAAATTTCCAAACTGGCCTATCAAAGAACCTGTAAGTGGACAGTGCATTTATGCTGGTAAAATGCCACAAATATTGTGTGTGTGTGTGTGTGTGTGTGTGTGTGTAGATACAAACTTAACTACAGAGAGAGAGAGAGAGAGAGAGAGAGAGAGAGAGAGAGAGAGAGAGATAGAGTTGAAAACTAGATGTTCACAGTTGGGACCATTGTTTCTGAAATGTCTAACATTTATGAGATCTTTAACATTTCTAAGATATTTTTAGCATCCCACTTAGACAGTGAACTAACATCACATAGTTCCAGCAAGATCAACTTACACGAATTGTGGACAAAGTTTAAACAGATAGTAAATCATGGTCTGGAGAGTTATGTGCCTAATAAGTGAATAAAGGATGGAAAAGATTCACCATGGTTTAACAACAAAATTTGGAAGATGCTGAGGAAGCAGAGGCTGGTGCACTATGAAATGAAACTGCTACGCAAAATCAAAAATTTATTAATTAACTAACTAACTTGCTCTTTGACTTTTTGTCTTTGACAGAGATGACACAGGTACTGCATTAAAAAACTCTTTTGAATTTCTGGCCTAGCTGCATACATTATTTTTACCTGTTTACTACAAATGCTCTGTGAAAAAATTTGACTATATACGAACGTGTTTTCTTCATGGCTGCTGTAAGGAGAGAACGAGTTAGGTACAGGCTGAGTTGGCGGTTAGAGGTTTCTGCTTCTTTGGTTCTCGGAGAACGCCAGGCAAAGTCAGAGAAAAGTGCTACAACTTGTGATGAAGACACATTCTCCTTTAGCAGCTACAATATTCAGTCACCGTAAGATATTCTTTTCCGGTAATACTTTCATAATGATAAGGTTGAACAACAGTGGCAGTATGATATCTTCTAACTAGCAAACTGGCTGCTTAGGCAACGTCTTGAACGTACAAACTGAGAGTGAAATATTGTGTGTCGTTTGGACTGTGATAGTAGCAGATTCAGCCAGTTTGTTAATTCGTGAAGAAATCACTTTGCACTGTATTGCTAAACACACTAACAGTTTTTTTGAAGGTCCGAGGATCAAAGATTGAGTAAAGGTTCGTAAAGATATTTTACCTTCATTTTTTTCCACAAATTCAGTTTTTATTCTTGATAATCGTGATTACATGTTGACCTCTGCACTTCAAATTACTTGTATATGCAAACATATCTGACCTCAAAATTGCACAATGACCAATTTTTTATCTCCCACGTGCTCGTCTTCCGCCCCCTCCCCCCACCCCCCCCACTCCCGCAAAGAGTGCTGTTGTCAGAGAAAAGGACATTGTTGTACCAAATTCCGGTAGCACATCATCCATGGTACTTGCAGCCAGAATATTACAATCATATTACATTACATAGGGACATTACAACTCTGGGTTCAAAAGAGAGTGCAAAAATGATAATCGAAACTTGGTGGAGATTCGTGCATCTGTCAAAAGATCTATGTGTGAAGCATACCACTACCACTGTCACATCTTAGCAAAAGATCTGGCCAAGAACCCAAGAAAATTCTGGTCCTATGCAAAATAGCTAAGCAGGTCTAAGGACTCTGTCCAGTCACTCTTGGAACAGTCTGGTGTGGAAGTTGAAGATAGCCAAATGAAAGTTAAAGCTTTAAATTCTGTGTTTCAGAAATTGTTCACTCAAGAGAATCGTTCAAACATGCTGTTATTTGACCATCGAACAGACTCCTGTATGGATAGCACAGTAATAAGTATCCCTGGCATACAGAAACAAATGAAACAGGTGAAAACAAATAAGTTGCCAGGTGTGGATGGAATCTCAATTGCGTTGTACAAAACTCAGTGGCATTGGTCCCTTACTTAGCTTGAATTTATAGTGAATGTCATGCTCAGTGCAGAGATGCCAGCGACTGAAGAAAATTGCAGGTGACGACTGTATGCAAGAAGAGTAAAAGAATGGACCTGCAAAATTTCAGACCAATATCCCTTACTTCAGTTAGCTGCAGAATCATTGAACATATTCTCAGTTTTAACATAATTTTCTTATAACTAAGAAGCTTATCTTTGCTGATCAGTATGGTTTTAAAAAGCAGTACTAATGCAAAACACAGCTTGCCCTTCAGTCACATAATATATTGTGAAATGTGGGTGAAGGGCAATAGGCAGATGCCGTATTTCCACATTTCCACATTTCTAGATTTCCGGAAAGCATTTGATATGGTGCCACACTACAGACTGTTAATGAAGGTATAAGCATCTTGTGTAGGTTGCCAGATTTGTGACCAGCTTGAAAACTTCATAAGTAGTAGAACTCAGTATGATGTCCTTGATGGCAAGTGTTCACCAGAGACCAGGGTATTACCAGGAGTGCCACAGGGAAGTAAACATAAATGTACAGCTCTGATCTCTTACTTCTAACTTGCATCCATTTGTCTCTATGAAGGATGCATTCTGTGGGAAGCAGTTCATGGACGATCAGGAGAGTACTTGTACAGCAAGACGTTGGCTCTGACCTTGAACTGTAGAATGGTACCGTGTGGGCGTACAGGCCCTCCCAGTAAGGTGGCATAAGGCCATCACATTGCACAGAGAGTATGTTGAAAAATAGAAATTTGTAACCAAAAGAGAAATAATGTGGTTTGTTGGAATCCTGAGTAAAACCACCCTGCTTCCAGGAAAAAAATTTGTTGCGTTACTTGTTGAATGCCCCTTTTACATCAAACAGAACTGATTTGTCCCAGAACAGATTTACAATGCTGATGAAACTGCCTTCCTTTATGAAGGAACATCCAAGAATATTTCCTCTGTTTAATTCTCATACCAGTAAAAAGATGAATGAAATAGATACTGGTGACATTGTCATTGGGAAACAGCAGAAATTGTTAAAATTGAACAAAGCCCCTAGGTGCAATGAAATCCCTATCAGATTCTCTAACCAATTCAGGCCTGAGAAGCACCCCCCTCCCACCTCCCCCAATTATCTATTGTAGATCCCTTGAACAAAAAATTGTGCCCAGTAACTGGAAGAAAGCACACGTCACACCTCTGTAGGAGGAGGACAGCAGAAGTGATCCACAAAACTGCCATTCAGTATCCTTGACATGCATTTGTTGTAGAATCTTAGAACATATTTTGAGCTCAAAAATAATGAGATATCTCCAACAAGCGTGAATTTTGAAAACATAGATCATGTGGAACACAGCTCGCACTTTTCTCACATGATGTCCAGAAAGCCATACAGCCTGGCATGGACTGGTTTGAGGATTTCTCGGTAGGGAAGACGCAACATGTTAATGTCGAGTTATCGACAGATGTAGAAGTAACTTTTGGGTGTATCCCTGGGAAGTGAGTTGGGTCCTTTGTTGTTTGTGTTGTATATTGATGATCTTGACAAGATTTCAGAGTGGTGCAAAGATCAGCAACTTGCTTTAAATGTTCAGAAATATAAAATTGTGCACTTCACACAATGAAAAGGCATAGCATCCTATAAATACAATGTTAGTGAGTCACAAATTGGAATCTGTAAACTCGTACAAATATTTGGATGTAACAGCTCGTAGCAACATAAAGTGGAATGATCACATAGGCTCGGTTGTGTGTAAAGCAGGTAGCAGGCTTTGGTTTGTTGGTAGAATATTAGGGAAACACAGATTATAAAGGAGATTGCTTACAAGTCACTCAAGTGACCCATCCTAGAATACTGCTGAAGTGTGTGGTACCTGGACCAAATAGGACTAACAGGGGATATTGAACATATACAGAGTAGGGCAGTGCAAATGGTCACAGGTTTCTTTGATCTGCATGAGGCTGTCACTGATACGTTGCAAGAACTAAAGTGGCGGACTCTTCAAGATAAATGGAAACTTTCCCTACACTTTCTTGACACAAAGTTTCAAGAACTGGCTTTGAATGACGACTCTAGGAATATACTACATCCCCCCCAGTTGCTCCCAAGGGGATTATGGGAATTAGATTAGATTAATCATAGCAAGCACAGAGCTATTTAAACAATCTGTTTCCAATGCTCCATACATGAATGGAATGGGAAAAAACCACTAATACCTGGTACAGTGAGGTGTATCCTCTGCCGTATGCTTCACAAGTGGTTCACAGAGTGTAGCTGTAGACATAGAACTGGCCACACAAACTTAAGCACTTTCAGACTGAAGTGCTGGTTACCAAATGTAAGTCTTGTACAAACAGGGTAAATATCCTTTGTGCTCGTTCAGTGGGTGAACAGAAATGAAAGCCAGTCATTAAGTGCAAATCTTAAACAAAATTGCGTGCCTTCAAAGCATTAGCAAACTTGGCACTTTATTAAAGGCATTAGAAAGGAGCTTTAATGGACAGTATTGCTCCCAGAAGCTGATTCCATTCTGTTTTTGTTCTAGCTGTGTGCATGTATTTGGAGGGGAAAAGTTTACCTGAAAAAGCAGTTATTTTATTGGCAAACACACTTGGTCATCCTGCATACAAAGTGCTTGTTTTGGATGATGGAATGATTTTTGTGAGGTACCTTTCGCCTTGTGGTACAGCGTTCTCACAGCATAATGACCAAGGTTTGGTTGCAGATGTGAAACATTACTGGTTAAGTATCATAGAAATTGCTTGTTCAAGAACTTTCAGACATCCTTGGTTTCTGGAAACCCCTGAACATACTTGATGCATACCATGGCAGTTGTAAGGCTTTAGATGCTGCATACCCCCAGTTGTAAGGCTTTAGATGACACAAAGATAACAACAGTAGTCTTCTTCTGGAAAAATTGCAACACTTTTTGCTGAAAATGGCTCTGAAGGTTTTAGTAATAAAAGAGCATACTGACTGAGGATGTGACTGATTTTGTGAAACCAAGAAAATTATGGAAACATTTGAGTGGTTAAATAGTGATACATATGAACTAGGATTTAAGCATTTAAATGAAGAGCATGTAGTGAACCAAGTCTCTTTAAGAGGGAGAAGGTGAAGACCAGGCAATCGAGAAACTTATCATGCACATTGGACACTGAAATATGTTCATCTGTTATTAAAGTGCAGGTCAATATTAATTTGACTAGAGCATGTATTGCCTGTCTGGAAAACAAGAACTATCATCAGCAAAAAATTGAGTGGAAATTTTGAAACAGAAAGGAATCTTTGCATATTTCCTAAAAGTGAACTGAAAGCAAGTGACACATAATGCAATGTGCTTTCAGTATAATTTTGTTAATAATTGTCAGTTTCTGACAAGTACGAGGGTGGTTTGAAAAGTTCTCGGAATCACCATTAGAGGTCAGCACTAGTGCAATGAGTTGTTCATGTGATATTCATTGGACTGTTGCCTGTAAACACGTGCCACGTCAGTGTTCCTGGAAGAGAGCTGTGGCGATGACATGGCTCTGTAGTTGTTCCCGTGTAGTGATTTGGGAAGATGGAAAAAACAGAGATTCGAGCAGTGATTAAGTACTTCGTGAAGAAAGGTACGAAAGCAAAGGACTTTAATGCCGATTTCCAGAATACACTGGGGAACTCTGCTCCTTCATATTCAACTGTTGCCAAGTGGACAAATGAATTTAAATTTGGACTGGAGAGCTTAGATGATGATCTGAGTAGTGTTTGGCCAAAATGTGTCACTGCTCCAGAAATCATTGCAAAAGAGTACAAAATGGTCATGGAGGATCTCCAATTGAAAGTGCATGAAATTGCTCATGCTTGCCAGATGTCATCTGAAAGGGTACATCACATTTTAAGTGAAGAATTGGAAATGAAAAAATTATCTGCAAGATGGGTGTCGCGACAAGACAATGTGCGCTCACACACGTGCCGTCGCCATGGCAAAATTACATTAACTAAGGTGTGAATTGTTGCCACACCCACCTTATTCATCTGATATGGCTCCATCAGACTTCCATCACTTCCCAAAACTGAATTTTTTTTTGTGGATGAAGTTTCACTTCAAACAAAGAATTGATAGCTGGAGTTTGAGAACTATTTTGCAGGCCTTGAGGAAATTCATTTTTGAGATGGGATTAAGGCACTGGATCATCACTGGATCAAGTGTGTTAATCTACAAGGAGATTACATTGAAAAATGAAAAAAAGTTTTTTTTCTATTCCATTCTGAGAACTTTCCAAACCACCCTCGTAATTCATAAGGAACCCAATGGAATTTCTAATGTGACATATAGTGCAGTTTGTAAATAAAATAACTAAGTTTCTGGATTAAAAAATGTATCTTTTGGATTATCCACATTTTTCAGTTATTTGTGCAGTCACAAATAACCAGGAGCTTGCTGTGTTTGCATGCTTCTAAGATACTTCCACATTTGGAAAGTTAATTCATTTGTCAACTTCCATATATTATAATAGTGAGAGATGTAGAGTGTTAATCTTTTTATGTTGATTGATGTGTGCCTTCATAAATTTGCCATTATTCTAAACTTTTAATTATGCACCTGTTGTTATGTTACCTGCCTCCACATAAAGCTGTACCACCCAAACACAAGCTAATGGTTCAATTCACGTATTGTAACTGGTAACAAAACAACATAAAACAAAATATTCAGCACTGAAATAATGTGTAGTATTAATATTATAAGATACGCTGAGCTCACATTGAACGGGGTGTCTGAGGAGAAATGCTCAGTATTCAGAGATACAACAGGAACACCCATTTAAAGCAAAAAAACTCCATATGGACATATGTCCCTTTCCAAATGGTTTTCCAGAGAGCACATTTAGTGTACGTTTGTTTATGGGCTAGTGGCGTGCGCATCTGAGTCTTTCTTACTTAACCTGGTTGACATTTTATTCCAGCCCAACATATCTCATTGCTTTCAAATTCTTTGCTCGGGATGGTTTTTTTCCATTAAACTAGCCTCTTGAATTCACAGTTGTTCATGGTGTGTTGTAAGCAAAGTAGGGCAAGGGGTTGAGAGTGTATAAGGGAGGAGCATTGGTTAATTATGTTTGTACACACTTTGGCCAAAAATGCTACACATCTGCAGTAATGAAGAAAATGCAGATATAGTGTGTATTTATGGATTCTTCAATGGTAGTGCTCCTCCTGCTGTTAAAGAATACTGTTGGCACATTATGACACAACAAATTCCTTATCATACAGTGTTTACCAGAGTTTTCAGCACATTGTGTGAAACAGATATTCTTCCAAGTTCCCAATTTTTCTTCTGAACATTTATTTCAGCAACCTGTGCATGAACAACAACACACTGTCAAAATAGTGAAGCATAGTCATACTACCAACATGCAGTGACTTTCTGCTTTCATCAGTGTCCCATGAACATGTGCATGGCGAACATTACATGCGGAAAACTTCTACCCATTTCACATACAGTGTCTCCACAATCTTCACATTGGCAAAAGCACCACATGACTTGAATTTTGTCAGTGGTTATATGACAGTTGTCATTTGCTTCCATTAATACTATTCACCAATGAAGTCACGTTTGCATAGAATAGAATCAACAAATCAAAAACACATGTAATAATTATAAATGGTCACAGGAGAATCCACGAGCTACAGTGGAAACCAATTTCCAAGATCATTTTTCGATCAGTGCTTGGTGCGACATGATCAGTAATGTGTCATTTTAGAACAGCAAATGACAGCTCAGAATTACTTGAATGTTTTGGAAAATTCATTTGTAAAACACACTGAGGATGTTCCTTTGGCCATGCAGACTGCAACGTACTTTGGATGGATCCCCTCCACATTTTACCAGATGACTGAGGGAATGTCTCATCTGCACTTAGCCTACTTGCTGGGTTGTTCATGATAGTAGAGTGAACTAGCCACCAAGGTCACGAGACCTTACTCCATTAGGTTTTTGTTTATGGGTTAGATGAAGTCAGGTGTAAAAGTGAAAGGTGAATACAAGAAATGAATGCTTGGTCGCATCATGGATGCTGCTGTGCTCAGTAGGAAATGTGCAGGGGCACTTAAACAAACAACACATCAGGTCCCATCAAGAGTGCCCAAATGCACTGAAGTTGACAGTAGGATGTTCGGACATTAATTGTGAACTGTACAAAAGCTGTAATGTGACATGCATGATAACACTTTTAGAGATGGGTGTGTTAGAAATACATATTTTTCATTGATACTCTGTAAAATGTAATGTTTACTAACTGTTGTACATATGTACATTGTGTAAACTTAGCAATGTGTTGAATAATACAGAAAATATATAACAATGTACATTTTAAATGTACTCTATATTGGAAACTATTTGGACTAGGGCCTATGTCCATATGAGGTTTCTTGCTTCAAACGAATAAGCCTGTCATACCTGAATAGTGACCAGTTCTGAAGGGACACCCTGTATAAAGTATAAAAAAGAAAATGCACTTAAGAAAACTATAAAATTACAGAGACAAAAAATTGGCCATTGTGTATCTTCAGGAGATAAAATTCCGATACTGCCAAGAAACACGTTTAAAAGTAAGAAACCTAATCATAGATTTCAGAACTGTTAGTTCCTTGCTGAGGAAGGATACATGCATCACTCAGATCCAGGATGAGATGGACTTATCTTTTCTGAGAAGTTTGCCAAGTTAGCTACATATTAAAGTCCATCTGTCTCTAACACAGTGGATATAGCATTCATAACATGATTGTAAGAGGTGTAGCCACTGTGCTAGATGCTGTAATGTGTAGCTGTACGTGTAGCTAACTTGAAGTTCTGTATTTCTTCGGTATTGTCTTCTTGAAATATTGTAGTGAGAAAAAAATGCAGTGCATATCTTTTAGTAATAGTAAATATTACGGAAATTTCTGTTACATCTGTCTTAGATGGCAGTATGTGCAAGTTTGTTGATGGAGGCACTTACGAAATTCATGCCCTCTTTGTGCTCTTAGTTGTACCCTCACATAAAATATGTGTAATGCATTGAATGACGGGAGTAATGAGGGACTGGTAACAGTGTGCATATCCAGTATTTTTGAAAATGTAAAGATGGCTGTAAAATCTATGAAAAAAGGTGAAAACGGCTATCCTGTGCATCTTTGCTCTTACCCTGTCAAACACACTTTGTTCACCATATGTGCTTCACTCAGCTACTCAAATCTAAATGTGTTTGTTGAAAAAAATCGTCTCGCTATGAAAGAAGGTAGGACTGTACGGAAAACCCACTTCTGGGTTACTACGAACACCCTTATGAGGTTATACCAAACACATGCGATGTTCTTTTCAAACTTAAAAAGTCAAAAATGTATAATGGATTTTGCATTGTAAAATGCAAAAAGAAACTTGCAAAACTAAAATAAATGATGGCGGGAGTCCTGTTACAGTAGACAAAAGTTTCCTGCTTCCAGACAGCAGATCTGTACTTCAAGCCGGCAGCGGTGGCCGAGCTGTTCTAGGTGCTTCAGTCCGGAACTGCACGACTGCTACGGTCGCAGGTTTGAATCCTGCCTCGGGCATGGATGTGTGTGATGTCTTTAGGTTGGTTAGGTTTAAGTAGTTCTAAGTTCTAGGGGACTGATGACCTCAGATGTGAAGTTCCATAGTGCTCAGAGCCATTTGAACAGCCTCTTCAAATTACCCACAGGTTCTAAACACTTCTCAAAATAAGTTAGTTAAATTTCAGTATTAGTCAAAACAGGAGAAAAATTGGCTATAATAAACAGTGATCTGTAAAAGCACCTCTTCTGGGTATTTTACAAACTAGTTTTCAATTGTTGCAGATGTAGTGCCTCTTCTGGGAAGTATATGAACTAGGTGGGGTTTGTTGGGATACTATTTTGTTTAAAAAAAATACAAGAACTTTGATTTGCAGCGAGATGTTATTAGGTGGTGCTTAGCATAAGCTTTTTTTTGGAATATGCAGCGATTTCTGAGGTGGTGGTTACGTTGGGACCTGATAGCACCCGTAAAATTTAACTGCTCACCCTGTTAAAAAAATGATTTTCGGTGAACACTATGATGCTGCTGCTTGGTTTCACCTGTATTGCTTACTCCTAATTAGGAATGACCTTTAATTGTGAGGCTTCAGACTGAAATGATAGCAATCACATGTAGTAGTTGATTGAACACTAATTTTGCATTATATACCTAATGACAAGACAATACATTTAAGCTACCACACTTGAAAGTGCTATATCAAGAATACAGTGGGAGTAGTGAAAAAGTAGCCACCAGCACTGTATCTGCTATAAAGATGAGACAGCTAGTCGCAGTGTTGGTATGGATACCATAGACACAACACGATACTTTGATTAACACAGCCCATCAACATATACACTCCTACACCTATGTCTACATGGATACCCTGCAAATCACACTAAGGTGACTGGCAGAGGGTTCATCGAACCACCTTCACAATGATTCTCTATTATTCTACTCTTGAATATTGTGCAAAAAAAATGAACTTCAATAATGTTAATGTGCACAACATACAATAACAAATAGAAGTTATGTAAAAGACTGACAGTAAATCAATGTTTAACTAATCATCGCAGTGCTCTTTGGGGGCTGGTTATTTGTGTATTTGTAGAAGCAACAATTCAAATTAAGAGTGAAGTTTTTAAGTTTAACACTTTAAAGTATTTATAATGATAAGCATGATTGAACCTGACATTCACTGCAATACAGGCTTTGAGCACTGAACAGTTTAACTTTGTTTCACATAATAAAGACAACTCTTTTTAAAATGTCATTATTTTCACCCTAGTAAATCCTCTGAATGAGACTTTATTTGATGCTTATGAAATGAAACAAGGGGCAGTGGAAGCACTTTTTGTGCAGGTAATAATTGAACTCATTCCACACAGGCAAGAGTGAGCTTGGTTTTACAAAACTAAAACACTTAACTTCACTTAGTTGTCCCATGAACAACTTCACTGTAAGATGCAACACTTATTGTCAAAATACTAGAATACTAAAGTCACTTTAGTGAGCACTTTTATTCCTTTATTGGAAATAGTACAGAATTCCAGCAACTAGAGCAATTAATGCAGTTAGCTCTGCCCAGTAGATCAGAATCCGTATATGCTGCTGCTATATTTTTGTAATTAGCCAACAACCATACCAGGCCACTTCTTGATATCAATTTCATTATTATAACAACTGGCTGTTAAATCAATTTAAAATATTTGGATAACATTATATGCAATGATGGCATAACATTGTAACATATTTGGTGCCCCCAAGTAGCGTTTCAAATAACAGCACATTAGAGACTTTTTCCATATACTAAGTCCATGACTGGGTTTGCAAGGTCATGTAGGTCATTGCATCTGGGTTAAGCCAATCACTGATTATGTGATCATGCAATTCCATCAAACTGTGGTATGCTGATGTCAACATTTTACACACTGTTATATGTTTTACAGATTTTGCATCAGGTTAAAGTCAGGTATTTCACTTGCCAATTGAGATGTGGTAGAATGGAGGAGTGTTCTGAAAACCAGTCACATATACTTCCTGCCTGATTATAACACAAATACGGTGAAAAAAATAGTGAAGTGAAAAGTAAGTGATGTGCACTGCAGATTATTAAGCCTTTTTATCACCTAACCGGTGATCTTCAGAGGCTTATGCTCAGTACCTACTAGATACTGCTGCAAATTGGTATGCAGGCTTCTACTTCCACACTTTACACAAACTGGTACTGATTTCACCATTTTGCTTACACAAAGATAACACAGATGGTATGAAATTAAAGTCCCTAACTCCATTTTGCATTTAAGCCCTGTATCTTCACTGATTATCTGGAAGTGTTTAAACTCACCTGGTGTCTTCTATAGATGTCTCTTTAATGCCTTTTGTAGATACTGATGTCCCCATTGCATTCTTCTTCCCAGCAGGTCGCGATTTCATTGCTTCTTTATTGAATGGCGCAAGGACAAACAGTGATGCAAAATCAGATTACAGATTGTGACTAAGCTGAAAAAAAAAAAGGGACAGACATACTTAGGATACCACAAATACCTCTCCAAATTTATTCAGACTTTGCCATGAAAAACCTGCTGACACATGGAGCCAGTAAACATAAATTTTGAAACTTGGAATTTCCTGAATACCATGGATAACAGTCACATTGCACGCAATATGCTTCAACATTTAGTTTATATATCATCTTGTAATACATGAAACATTTCAGTGTCACTCAGTTACAACACATGTCTCTGCATCTTTAAGCCCTGATTGCGACACCTGCAGATGCTTAAACACAGTTTCGTACCTGCCTCCTTCTGCTCGCTTCTGATTGGTCTGTTTCAAGTAATATAAGTTCACCTTAATTAAAATACCTAACTTTCCCCATTAAAATTATTAAAGTTATTGAAAATATTAAGTAATCATTCTCAGTACAAGCATGACCACTGGTATGGTTGGAAGTTAAAATTTAATAGTGATCTGTAAAAGCAATCTGTGATCGATGTACAGCTTTTCTGTTCAGTGTACCTACACCACGTGACCATCTGGCGTCAAGTGGTGTGAGCTACAGATGTAGCTTCACTCTGTACACTGCTCCCTATATTGTAATGTACTAATAAAAGTGGGCCGCAATGTGACATAAATGCCACTTGATGAACTCAGCTGTTGTCATCTTGAAAAGTAGGAGCATCAATAGCATACTAATCATGCAGATGTTGACTGAAAGGCAACACTTGATCATTGAGATTGTTTCCATAAACATGCTTTCATGTTAATGGTCACTTCAGTGTACAGGCCCAATTCTTGACAAGAAAAACACCCCCAAAACATGACAGACCCACCTCCAACTTGAAGCTGACCTTGCACACATTCAGAACTAAATGATTCATTTGGCTTTCAGTAAATTCAACAACTTGCGTTATTTGAATGTATCCAAAAAGTGATTTTTCATGTCTCATTACGTTCTGCCAGTCAGCTGCTGTCCGTGTTTGCGTATTTCTAGCCCACTGAAGATGTGTGACTTTATGTGCCTGTGCTAGCAGTGGCCTCGTGTAAGGTTAAGGACTCCATATCTTTATTGCGTGCAGTTCCTACCACAATGTTATATCACTATCAGGTGGGGATGGACCTTGATCCACTTCCTGTGACAAGTCCTGGGGGTTTGGAAGCAATTTGAATTCACAAGCAGTAAAATGCATCTGTGGTCCCTCTCTGTCAGGATGTTTTTCAGGCCACAATTCTGACATTGTGTTTTGTGGCCATGTGTGTGACACAATCCCCTGTGAAACACCAACAAATCCAGCAACTTCCTACACTGTATGGCCACTGGCACAGCCAAACATGATTGCCCTCATTTGTCACTCTGTCACATCCTTAGATTTACCCACTTGTATGTACAATGGTTGCTTGAAACATAAATGTGTCTCTGATCACTACTTCCTTATGCATATAGAGAGGCAGTGCATGAGCGGTTGAGCACGTGACTCAACTGCTAAGCCATCTGCAAATGCTCAACAACTCATCCTTGTGTACCCACTGGGATGACTAATTTTTTGTCCAAAGAGCTTAACTATTGCTAGGGGATAGTAGCTTACACCACTGTCCACATCAGGTATATGTTCTCCAGTTAATTATTAAGACTACTGCTAGATGGTATGGCCATGCACAAATCTACTATCTACACCTGTATCTGTGTTGATGCAATTTATCTGTATTCACAAACATAGAAAAATGAAAGTTAACAGTGAAGATAGGTTGATGCTGATCAGAAGTACATTGTTACTACAGTATAGTAAGTTGTGTGGTTTCAGGTAATAAATGTGCCATGCCTTGTAATCTTTCTAATAGTTCTGCTTAAGTTTTAAAAGATAGGCAGTGTTGTAACACTTTCATGTTAATTACACTGATTACAAATTTTTGCCTTATCTGTGCATCTTAACAGATGTTGCATACATATTTTTTTTTTCCAATCCAAACAAGTTACCCATAAAATCCATTTAAGAATGAATTGGGAATGGTCTATATTGAAACCACACTGGTGGTGGTGGTGGTGGTGTGAGTAAAGAGGGTGGGAGGAGTGCTGGGAGAGTGAGAGGGAGCGTGGGCAGGGAGATTCATGTTAGGACCATTGTGAACTTGAATGTCAACTCTGTTTCTTCAATAGTGTAATGCACTTCCATCAGTTTAATTAACTCATAGTAGTTTAGAATTGTTTGAGGCTACTATTGTTTGTTACCAAGTGACGCAAAGGCTCACATTCATACATAATGTAAATGCTTCCACCACTTTGGGTGTGTATATGCATCCTGCTACACCATTCCCCAGGTATTGTGGACGGGTATATGTGAGTCACTTGGATTTTCCTGCAGTACTGTGGACATCTGAATGCATCCTGAGCTGCCGACCTCTCACTACTGCGGACGAGTTACTTCCATATCTCTGTGAATAAAAATGTCTCGAGTGTTTATCATGCAACAAGTGTGCCTCATTGTGTGCTATCATTTGCAGAAAACCACGTTTCAATATCTTGAATCATTTGTGTGGTGTGGTGATGGTAATGACAAAACAATTCGCAATGCACAAGGACGTGAATGTGTGGGCCACGTGTGACCGTCCTTCGTATGTAAACACAGTAACTCAACCCCCCAGGGGGTCCACAACTCTTTTGTGGATACGTGCGTAGCGAGCACGGGACCCCGAGCTAATGTGGCCCTCCTTCCTTTCCGGGCTGCATACCTTCCCTTTCCGCATCCTCCCCCCCCCCCCCCATCTTCGCCCCCCCCCCCTCCTCATCTCTGGCTCTTTCCTTCCCTTTCTCCCCCTCTGGGAGTATGGTTTGTGCCTACGTCCGGAGACGGACGCTCGAAACTGTTACAAATTCCTTGCTTTCTACACTTGCAAGTCTTCGTCCTTCCTCTGTCCTTCTCTTTCCTTCCCTCTTCTCTTTGCCCTTTTCTCTGCTGCAGCGTTTGAGACACCTCTTCTTTACCTTTCTCTTTTTTCCTCCCCGTGCGTGTCTGAAGGCCGACCCATGCACTTCCATGCGTAGCCGGTGACGGGGTAACGCGTAATTCCCCGCCCCGGGTAGACAAGTAGGACACGTACGTACCCCCTGGTAATGGCCAGGCCCAGGGAGGGGTGATTACCCGAGCTGATACCTTCCGAAAGTGCCGATTGGTCCCTCCGTCCGTTTGTCGGGAGGTGTGACCTGAGGTGTGAACAATCACCTAAGGCGGGAGTGCCCTCAGAGAGGGCCCCCACAAGGGAGGGGCGCGCCATCGGAGACGCCGGTAATCATGGGGGATTCTTCCGCAATGGTTTCCTCACCTTCCACTATGTCTGCTCACAAGTGTAAGTTCACTGAGTCTCAGCCACAGACAGTTCTTCCATCGCTGCCACAGTTCCTTGTTGTTTCTCGGTCTGATGAAGGTCACGACTTCTCCACGGTCAACCCTTTCATTATTCAGAAAGGTGTCGACGCAATTGCAGGTCCAGATTACGGAATGGCACCCTGTTGTTAGAAACAGTCAGTGCCCTCCAGGCACAAAAATTGCTGCGTACCTCACTACTGCACACCTTCCCTGTCTGGGTGGAACCGCACCGTACTTTAAATTCCTCGCGTGGAGTCGTTTATACACACTCCCTCGATGGATTGTCTGACGAAGAAATTCAGCACTACCTGTCTGACCAGGGCGTAACAGCTGTTCATAGAGTCATGAAAAGGGTTGACACGAACATCATTCCAACCCGCAATGTCTTCTTGACATTTGACAAAGTTCAACTCCCATCGAAAATCAAAGCAGGCTATGAGATAATTTCCGTTCGCCCTTACGTCCCAAACCCTACGCGTTGCTATCGGTGTCAGCGGTTCAATCACACCAGCCAGTCCTGTTCCAATCCGGCCAAATGTGTTACGTGTGGCAAGGATGCCCATGAGGGTGCTTGTCCACCTCCATCCCCTCGCTGCATCAAATGTATGGGTGACCACGCTGTTTCCTCTCGAGATTGCCCCGTTTTTAAGGACGAAAAGCTCATCCAGGAAATCAGAGTGAAGGAAAAGGTGTCGACCTTTGCTGCTCGAAAATTATTCGCCAGTCGACAGCCCACCGTGCCTCAGACAGGAAAATACAGCACTGTCCTTGCTTCTCCTCGGCCAACAAAGGAGGCGGCCACGCAGACTTGCGACCTCACCTTTAGTGCCACGGTCGTCAGATCGGCCAGCGCAAAGATCGCCCGTTCAACCTCACCACTTTCGCCTGCCCACTCTATGGCTCACCCTTCCTCAGGTTCTGCTAAATCTCGAGCCCAAAAGTCAGACACCAAGACTTCGAAAAAAGAGCATACTCGTGAAGATTTTTTACGTACCCCAACTTCACACCCATCGGTTCCTCCTTCATCTAAACATCATACTTCCAAGAAGGCTACCAAGAAACCCAGTTCCTCTCCTTCTCCGCCAAGGCGTGTCCCATCTACAGCACCACCTGGCGGAAATCGCCATCGGCCGTCTTCTGTGTCGCTGAGGCGCACTGCTGGCGGCCGATCAACCGACGGATCGCTGGTGGCAGGAGCTGCTCCTGAACAACCTATGGATCAGGATCTTCTGCCTTCGGCTGAATGCCATTCCATGCTGTCGGTCGCAAGCTCTGAGCAGTCGTTGAGTTGACAGCGACCTTGGTCACATTCCTCCATTTTCTGTTCACCCAATGTCCATTATCCACTGGAATATCTGCAGCATTCGAGCCAGTCGGGATGAATTGTCGGTCCTCATACGATTCTACTCGCCGGTCATCTTCTGTCTTCAGGAAACAAAGCTGCGTCCCCATGACCGCTTTGTTCTCCCTCATTTTCAGTCTGTCCGATATGATCTCCCCTCTGTTGAAGGCACTCCAACCCATGGAGGACTCATGATTCTTCTCCATGATACTCTCCATTATCACCCAATCCCCTTAAACACTTCCTATCAAGCTGTCGCCGTCCGTCTTTCCCTTTCTGGATATCCCTTTTCTCTTTGTACCTTATACATTCCATCGTCCACACCAATGGCACGAGCTGATCTCCTTCATCTTCTTGGTCAGCTTCCACCCCCCTATTTGCTGGTTGGGGACTTCAATGCCCACCACCCGCTTTGGGGATCTCCACTTCCTTGTCCACGTGGCTCACTCTTGCTAGACGTCTTCCACCAAGAGGATCTAGTTTGCCTCAACACTGGGGTTCCTACATTTTTGTCTGCCTCCACGACAAATTTATCTCATTTGGACCTTGCGGTCGGTACTGTTCCGCTAGCTCGGCGCTTCGAATGGTTCTCCCTTGATGATACACACTCGAGTGACCACTTTCCATGTGTCCTCAGACTGCAGCCTCTACTGCCATATATGCGCCCGCGACGCTGGTGGTTTGGCGTAGCCGATTGGACACTTTTTTCGTCTCTAGCGACATTCAATGACCGTCACTTTACCAGCGTCGACGATGAGGTCATACACATTACCAACGTTATTCTTACAGCTGCAGAACGTTCAATACCACACACCTCCGAATTGCCCCAGCGCCCCCCAGTTCCTTGGTGGAACGAGGCATGCCGTGACGCAATACGTGAGCGGCGATGTGCTCTCCGCGTTTTCAGCCCCATCCTACTTTGGCCAACTGTATCCGCTATAAGCAGATCCGTGCGCGATGCCGTCATGTCATCTGCGATAGCAAGAAGGCAAGCTGGAAGTTCTTTATTAGCTCATTTAACACCTTCACTCCCTCCTCGGAAGTTTGGAGTCGGCTTCGACGGTTCTCAGGCGCGCCTAGTTTCTCCCCGGTCTCTGGGCTCACTGTCGTGCATGATACATTAGTGGACCCCGTCGCAATTTCTAACTCATTGGGTCAGCACTTTGCTGAGATTTCGAGCTCTTCAAATTACCCGCCAGCGTTTCTCCCGAAGAAACGTGCAGCGGAAGTGCGATCTCTTGCTTTCTCCTCTCAAAATCGCGAAAGCTACAATACTGTTTTCTCCATGCGGGAACTACAACATGCACTCTCTTCTTCTCGCTCCTCCGCCCCAGGACCGGATGGTATCCACGTCCAAATGTTGCTGCATTTATCAACCCATAGTCTGCGTTACCTCCTTCGCCTTTATAAACGAATTTGGACTGACAGTACTTTTACCAGGCGATGGCGGGAAGCTATCGTCGTTCCTGTTCCGAAACCTGGAAAGGACAAACATCTCCCCTCTAGCTATCGCCCCATTTCTCTCACGAGTAGTGTCTGTAAGGTTTTGGAGCGTATGGTGAATTACCGTTTAGCTTGGTGGCTGGAATCCCTCAGTCTTTTAACACCTGCCCAATGCGGATTCCGAAAGCATCGTTCTGCAGTTGACCATCTTGTTGCTCTCTCCACTTATATCATGAACAATTTTCTCCGGAAACGCCAAACAGTAGCAATATTTTTTGATCTGGAGAGAGCATACGATACCTGTTGGAGGACAGGCATCCTCCGCACACTGTTCTCTTGGGGCTTTCGAGGTCGGCTGCCCCTTTTTCTTCGCGAATTTATGGCAGAGCGCACATTTAGGGTGCGGGTGAACACTACTCTCTCCCGTACTTCCTCCCAAGAAAACGGGGTACCCCAGGGCTCCGTGCTGAGTGTTGTACTGTTTGCCATTGCCATAAATCCAATTATGGATTGTCTCCTTCCTGATGTCTCGGGCTCCCTCTTTGTGGACGATTTTGCGATCTACTACAGCTCTCAACGGACCAGCCTTCTTGAACGACGTCTTCAAGGATGTCTCGATCGCCTCCACTCTTGGAGCATCGAAACCGGCTTCCGTTTTTCTCCCAGTAAGACCATTTGTGTTAATTTTTGGCGACATAAGGCGTTTCTTCCGCCCTCCTTACATCTAGGTCCTGTCAACCTTCCGTTTTCAGACGTCGCTAAATTCTTGGGTCTTATGTTTGACAGAAAATTGTGCTGGTCCTCCCATGTTTCCTATCTTTCGGCTCGCTGTCTGCGATCCCTCAACACCCTCTGTGTCCTGAATGGTACCTCCTGGGCAGCGGACCGAGTGGTGCTTCTCCGCCTCTATCGCGCCTTAGTGCACTCGAAATTGGACTATGGAAGCATAGTCTACTCCTCTGCTCGGCCGTCTATTCTTCGTCGTCTCGACTCTATCCACCACCGTGGATTACGTTTAGTGTCTGGAGCTTTTTACACCAGCCCTGTGGAAAGCCTTTATGCTGAGACTGCTGAACCTCCGCTGTCCAATCGGCGAGCAGTCCTTCTGAGGCGTTATGCTATCCATCTGTCTTCCATGCCTGCTAATCCAGCCCATGACATTTTTTTCGACGCCTCCTTTGATGTAGGATATGCAGGCCGCTCCTCCTCCCTACTACCACCGGGAGTCCGCTTCCGTCAACTGCTCCATTCTCTTTCCTTCCGCTTTCCTAAAACCTTCTTGACAACTTGGGGTACAGCACCGCCTTTTCTCCGTCCCCGGATCTGCCTGCTCCGTGACCTTTGTCGATTTCCCAAGGAAGGTACCCCTTCACTTGTTTATTGTCGGGCATTTGCTGCTCTATGTGCACAAATGACAGAAGCCACATTTATTTACACTGATGGCTCGAAAACATCGTTAGGTGTAGGGAGTGCCTATATTGTTGGCGACACCCCAAATCACTTTCGGCTTCCCGACCAGTGTTCGGTTTATACTGCGGAGCTTTACGCTGTTCTCCAGGCTGTCCACTACATCCGTCGCCATCAGCGGATACAGTATGTTATCTGTTCAGATTCTCTCAGCTCTCTCCTCAGTCTCCAAGCTCTTTACCCTGTCCACCCTCTGGTCCACAGGATTCAGGACTGTCTGCGCTTGCTCCACCTGGGAGGCATCTCGGTGGCGTTCCTCTGGCTCCCAGGACACGTTGGTATCTGTGGAAATGAGGCGGCCGATCGATCTTGCAGCCAAGGCTGCAGTCTCTCTTCTTCGGCCAGCTATTCAATCGATTCCCTTCGCCGATCTACGGAGCGTTTTATGTCGTCGTGTTCTTCATTTATGGCACGCACATTGGTCGACACTTCCCCATAATAAATTGCGGGACGTGAAAGCTCTTCCTTGTGCTTGGACCTCTTCCTCCCGAACGCGTCGTCGGGAGGAGGTAATTTTGACTAGACTCCGGATAGGGCACTGTCTTTTTAGCCATCGACATCTTTTAAGCGGCGATCCTCCCCCACTCTGTCCCCACTGCTTTCAGCTGTGGACGGTAAGACACCTTTTAATTGAGTGCCCCTATTTTAACCCGTTACGCTCCCGTCTATGGCTATTGCCTGATATATTGTCGATTTTAGCAGATGACACGCGCTCAGCCGATCGCGTTCTCGAGTTTATTAGTGCCAGTGAAATGATGTCAGTCATTTGAAGCTTTTTTTGGGGACAACCAACTCCTTTCTGTAGTGGATTTTTAAGCCTTCCTTCTGCTTTTAGTTTCTCCAATTTTATGACTTTCGTTCCCATTGCTGCTGGTTTCCATTTTCGGTTTTTTACTGCTTCCTAAGTCACAGACCGGGCGCTAATGACCATAGCAATTTTGCGCCCAAAAAAAAAAAAAGAAGAAACAGTAACTCAAGAATGGAAGAAGGGGGCAATATGCAGAAGAAAAAAAAATACTGTGAAAATTGATCACTAGATGGTGCTGTATGTGTCAGAATATGTAAATGAAAACACCTGTCATGTGCACAACCCATTGAAGTTGGTATAAACATGCCGGGTACACGGCTACTTGGCTTTTCCTCCTTTCGCATCTGTGACGTTCACCATCACTGTCTCAAAGCAGGATCATTCTCTGCTGGTAAAGCTGTGTTACAAGAATGATGACTGTGCACACATCTCGCTGCAGAAGTTCCGGACACGGAAGGGTTTGAAAGAAGGCTTGGTCCAATGACTGCTGTGGGTCTGGAGGAAATGATTCAGAAATTTGAAAAGACAGGTTCTTTTGGTGTGCAACCTGCTAGAGGGAGGAAACGAATTGATTCAACGTCATTGGAAGTAGTGGACACAGCCATGCAGGAGGAGACAAGTGGTGGTGTGCATACATGTAGTGCACGGAGAATTGTGCGAATGTTGGACGTACTCATGAGCACGTTGCGTAAAATACTATGAAACGTCCTTCTTTGCTATCCATTCAAAATTACCCACATACATCAGTTGCTTCCTGCTGACATGCCAGCAAGAGAGAGCTGTGCTTTAGAATTTCTTGCTCACATGGAAGTGGAAAATGATTGACTGTGGAAGATTTTGTGGACAGACAAAACCCACTTCCATCTGACATCTCGTCAATACACAGAATTGTTGAACATGGCCAGCGGAAAATCCACATGCAAATCAACCAACACCACTTCATCCTGAAATTGTCACTTTGTGGTGTGGGTTTACGGCATCATGTAGTTGAATACTATTAAATTATGATGCTTACAGCGCCATCTATTGCTACATTTTGTAACTATTTATTTTTCTTCTGCCATATGTTTTGCCCATTCTCCGATAATATTCTGTTGCAATTTGACGTCATTCTGAGCAGTGGTGTTATTTCTGCAGCGGTTTGAAAGTTTAACTTTAATTATAATCACCCTGTACATCTCATTCACTGCACTGTATGAGCTAAAATCAACCATATGCAAAGTTTATGCAATGTGTTTTTACCTCTGCGAACTCTTTAAAATTTCATGTAATATTTTGCTTAGTTTCATGCAGTGTGGTAAGTACGATGGATAACAAAAAGAAATTAAATTCTTTATCATGTGAAAATATCGGACCGTAAGGTGTGCAAAAATCAAATTTTTCCACCGAATAGGTATCGAAAAATCGGATGATAAGTTTTTCATATTGCCCAGAACATCATCTCTCGGCACAGGCACCACCATTTGGTGAGCAGCACACCTATTTTTCAGCATAATCTCCATTAAACGCCTTACTATACCTTACTGGGAGGGTCTGTATGTCTGCATGGTACCACATATGGTCACTTCAGAGCCAACGTCTTGCTACATCAGTAACCTCCTTATCATCCACTTTCTGCTTCCCGTGGAGTGTGTCCTTCATTGAGCCAAACAGATGGAAGGTGGAAAGTGTGAGATCCAGATTGGAGGGTAGATGAGGAAGAACAATACAGTGAAGTTTCTTGAGCTCCTCTGGGGTGCACAGACTTGTTTGATGTCTTGCTTTGTCACAGAGAAGGAGAAGTTTGATGCATTTTAGTGGTAATGAACACTCTAAAATTGTTTTGTCAATGTCCTGAGGCTAGCACAACACGTTTCAGAGTTGGTCATTGCACCATAAGGGAGGACACCAAACAGAAAAACACCTTCAAAGTCCTAGGAGACCATTGCCATGACTTTTCCGCTAGGGGTGCCTCTTTGAACTTTTTCTTCGGAGGAGAGGTGGTGTGGCACCATTCCGTGGACTGCCATATTGCTTAAGATCCAAAGTGATGAACCCATGTTTCATCACCTGTAATAATGATAGATGAAAGATTGTCATGATCAGCCTCGTAACTTTCGAGCAAGTCTGTAAAATGGTCCTTCATTGCTCTTTATGGTCTACTGCTAGGCAGTGAGGAACCCAATGGGCACACACCTTTGAGTACCCCAACTGGTGGACGAGTGTGTCAGCACAGAGACGTCCAGTTGTGCAGTGAGGTATTTGATTGTGATCCATCAGTCACTTCGAATGAGAGTGTCCGCATGTTCCAACATTGCAGAAGTAACAGCTGCATGTGGCCAGCTGGCAAGTGGGACATCAGACAGGTTTGCGCCACCTTGTTGCACTGGTGACAGTTGCGTCACCCAATGACTCACAATGGTTTTGTTCACTGTCAGGTCTCTGTAGACAATCTAGAAGTGCCTATATTCTGGTTTTCTACCCGGTAACAGCTCTCTGCTTGGAACATACCTCCTTTATAGATGCCATTTTGAAGGCTATGTATAGCGCTGCCACCAGTCAGAACTTTGTGAAACTATAGGGGGTGAAGCGGGATTATTCCAGTGTCCCACTGCAAGTTCGGCATTTTTTCAGCTGCAATTATCTGAGGAAAAAATCTTGCATCAATTACTGAACATCCCTCATATTATCTTAGAAACAGTCAGCTGTAACACAAGCAACAAATTGCTTATTCGACAGCTAGTTCATTATTGCAGCAATTTACTAAATACAATTTTAAGATGATTGAAGAAAAGGAAAGTATCTTCCACCTGATCATCAACCCAGAAAGTAGAGAATTCATGGTATTACAGTTGATGTGAAAGTGTGATTTTATATATATATATATTTTTTTTTCATTAAAATTTTTTTGATGTGTAAAAAATATCCCAAGAATTGTCTGTGCAGGATTTCTTATTTTTACTGTCATTACTGTGAGATATTAACTTGTTGTTAGAATACTAGTGTTTTGAACTTTACTGTTACGAAAAGTACAGCTCCACAGCATGGTAATGGCTGGACAACTGTTGCTATTGTACAGTACGATGGTAGTACCATTAAAGGTGTTTCTGGATTGGAAGCTTTCAGTAACAGGGATGTTATTGCTTTTTGTACATTTCAAGTTTGTGAGGTGTTCAATAGGGACATTGGAACATCTTATTTTACTAGCAAGGAAAGGATGGCAAAATAAAACTGGCCTGGAAAATATTTGTAAGACTGATGTGACACTGACACTGTTAATGAACAATCACTGAAAATACAGGAAATAATTATTTCAGTGCACTAATCAGTTGCCATCTCATGTCGGCACATGCTTGTCTCCCATGTGCTCTGTGTCTGAGGACTTCGTTGTGTCATTACATTTGAACAAGATGAGTGGACATGTTTAGTGACCAGCAGAATACAACAAAAAATGATGCTTACAATAAAACGGCTGGTTTCCATTGTTGACCATTATGTGAAGCACAATTCGTAGAAAAATGGCCACAAAAATGTTTGCAGAAGAGCTTAAGACTGGCAGTATTTTGGCAAAACCTCCAGCAAAGTATAGCAAAACTTACTGGCAAAATTGCTCAAAACTTGTCATGTAGTGAATAAAAATCAATTCTGTCTGAAAAGACTTTTGAACATCAGAAAATATTGCTTGAGTGACGGAAAGCAAGGAACAAAGTCCGACAAAATCTAAACGCCATTTGTCTCTGCAAGTGGGAATTAAGAGATCATCATGTCAAAACATTGCTAAACAGGACCTGCATCTCTATTCTTACGAAATTTACTGTTGTGCAGGAGTTAGTGTCTTGACCAACTTTCACATGTTGATTTCTGCTTGTGGTCCTTGGATCAAGTGCAGTTTGGACCCCCAGTGTTTTACTTCTTCAAAAGAGTCTTGGTTCAGCTTGCCTGGTTACCTGAACTCACAGAACACATGCCATTATGCATAAGAAAATTTCCATCAGTACTTCGAAGAGATGTTGCTTTGTCTCAAGATGGGCGTTTTGTGCGCTATGTCTGGCATCCGCTAAACAACACAATACTTTCTCCAGACTGTTAATGCTTACTATTATGTCCAGAAACTTTTGAATCCATATGTGGGTCAACTCCCAGAAGATGAATGACTGTCTGTATATTTTCAGCAAGATAGAGCAACAGCACAAATTGTCTTGAGAACCTTATCACAAGTCCATGAGTTGAGTTTGTTTGGTGAGGAGAGGACACTTAGCAGGAGCAGTGCAATCTCCTGGCCACCTTAGTCACCTAATCTCTCTTCCTGTGATTTTTCCTGTGTGGCAAATTCGAGGGTGTGGGGTACTCAAATAATCTTAACATGCCTAAAGAGCTAAAACACAACATTGAGAATGCTATTGTTTCTATCAATCAGGCAGAGCTGCTGTGTGTGTCTCGCAGTTTGATAAATTGAGCACATCTGTGCATTGACATTATGGTGGCACCTTCTGTGATGTTCATTAATGGGACCAGTTGTAGTTTGCCTACGTTGTACTGTAGATGTAAAGACCTATTTACAGCCACTCAAACAAGAACGACTTAGATATAACAGCAATTTAATTCCCTGCACTTTCGTTTTTAAAGCTAGATTATGGACATTTTTGATGCAAGTTTAATTTTAAGACAGTGATAAATAAAATTTTATGAAAATAAGAGATGAGGAAAAACTGATTTATGCCACCGGAGTGATAATTTTTCTGCAACTAATGAAAGTAACTCTTCTGCAGGTGAAGCTTTTGAAGGATGTACTAGAAGCTTGGAAGAAAGAAGTGGAAAAAAAGCCACCTGTTATGTCGATTGATGATGCGTATGAAGCATTAGATCTGCCAAGGGGAAAGCACCATGATGAGTCTATGGTTAGGAAAGCGTATTACAAACTTGCCCAACAGTATCACCCCGATAAGAACCCAGAAGGGAGGGTAAGTTGGCAGATTCATTTGTTGACATTCTAAGACTGTAAATTAAGACATGCTCAGCATTATCTATTACACAGAATTTTGTTTTGGTTTTTTATATATTTTGTTTGGAAACAATATTTCTTTTTGTTATGTTGGCAACTCTGCTAGTAGTGATATGTTCTGTCTTTGTAGTCCAGAATTTCCTGTTCTTCCTTGATAATTTTTATTGAACAATGGTCATTTGATGGCAACAAAAATTCTGTAAAAAATTTTGGGATTCTGGAGCATGTGTAAATAAAATTATTTTAATCAACAAAAACATGTAGAAATATTTGCTAGTTACAAGGTTTATTTTAGTGCATCTGCTGATGTAGAAGTGTTAGCATATGCATGTTTGCAGTTATTACCATTTAGTGACAACATCCTCTTCTTTGGTTCCATTCCATATAAAAATGAACTGTGTGTCATTTGGGCTCATTAGGATAAGGGGAAGAGGTTCCCCCGGATCTTCAAAAAGGGAAAAATTCATAAAAATAACTTAATTAAATATTCATACTTTGACCAATGTAGGCAGTTTGTTAACTTCAGTCTCTTTAATTGAATTGTTCTGATGTCACGGACCACCACCACAGATTGGGTGACATGACAGATCAGTGACCCCAAGACAGGTAGAGAGATGGCATAACAAGCAGAGCCATTGCCTTTTATGACACAACCCGAGCCCTCCAAATAATCTTTCATGTTTTGAATGACGATGGCAGTCATAGCTATAATGACGTCATCATTGTCAGTTCATTTTTGGAAGAAAATTTATTTTCTTGGTCTTTACTCCCATGAAATAATTGAAAGCCAGTTACTGGCTGTCAAACTAACTTCAAAGCTTTTCTTCTGCAATTTGCAATTGTATAAATTGACTGTGTGTCTAAGAGAGAGACTATCTATGAAAAGAGAGAAGATATATATGGAAAAATTGGATTACAGCACAGGATCTGAGAAACTGTGTACGAAAATTACAAGCTTCATGCTAACAACAGAGGAATTAAAACATGTGCTGGAAGTTGTTGGACTTTGATAATCAGGAGGAAACAGATTTTGCTCTAAAAATTGCAATATTTTTGACATAACACATGCTAATGCTATGAATATCATTACTGCTGAAGAAGATACTGTTTTTAACCAACCAACAGATGGAAAGATGGCCAGGGTTCATGCATGGAGTTGATTACCAGATACTTCAGAAATAGAGAAAATCATTTGAGTGAGCAGAGACAGTTTGGAAGATGTGGAAGTGAAACAGTTAAGAAATTCAGCAGTTCAATAAATCAGTTATGTATGAATTTATGACATGATTATTAATACATAAAAACATTTGAAAAGAAAGAAAAACCCCCAATTCAGCCAGTGCTGTTAATGTCACCCATATTTTGGTCATTTAACTTGCTATTGTTCATGTCTGTCTTACCATTTTTTTCTGAGACAGATTTGCCGAATTGGTGATGTCAAGTTCCAGTAATGTTGAATCCCTAATTATTTGATTTTGATGAATCTACAGGAACATCAAATGATAATACCATCTCAAAAATTCCATCTTCACAAGTAAAATAAGAGAAAGGGATGCTAAGCACCAATGATTCCAAAGTATCTTTTGATGTCCCAGGGGCTGGCTTTCACACTAGATGAATGGTGAAAGCCAATTATTCCTTGAAAATGTTTGTGTTCCATGACGAAGTAGATTTATCACCCGATGAAGTTGACTGAGTTCGATATTTGTATTTTCCTTGCCAGTGTGTGTGTGTGTGTGTGTGTGTGTGTGTGTGTGTGTGTGTGTGTGTGTGTCGAAGTCTATTCTGCAGACTAGGCACAATATATGGATTTTAGCATTCTTTTGTAGCTTTATGAAAATCACGTGGTCCATTATGGTATCTCTCATGTGGCTATACATGAACTCAAAACTTATTTATGGTACCTGAATCTTGATTCTGTCACCTTTTTGTTCTTTAATTCTCATTTCTCTTGTAAGTTAAAGATGAAAATTGTCAGTGCACTGAATCATCAAGTGGAGCCTTCAGACAAAAATATTAAAAGGATTGCAGTAAGGCTTGATCAAATCATAGAAAGTATTGACATAAAGGGATCAAACAGTTTGTGTTGAATAAAACAGATCTATTTTTGCCAGTGAACATGACTGACAAGTTCCTTAAGACAGATCCTTCACAGTGACATGAAAATCATTCCATTAGTGCTCTGGAACTAGTGAATAAACTGAAAGTTGAGAGTGATACGCTAGACAAAATAATCAAGCTTGTGGAAGGTTAGAATGAATTACTTATAAAAAACTAGCAACAGAAGCAATATGTGCTTCAAGCTGTATAAGAGCAGCACCGAAAGTTCTCAGTGCATAAAAAAGAGACTTTATGAAAGAATAAAGATTTAAAAGAAAATTCAATTTTCCATTTTATTTGCTTCATAAATGTCTTATATAGTTGTGTTTTAAATTTAGTTGTTTGGAGTTAGTACAACAAACTTAATAATTGAATTGCAAGTGGTTAGTTAATCAGAGACTTCAGTGTAACATTTTTTGAGATAAAAATAAATAATACTTTTATGCGTGAATTGTTTTTTTTCCTTTCTTCTTCCCCTCGGACACCCCCTCTCCCATACCATATCCATTCCTTGACCCCAAATGTAAGGACCCAGAAGTGTGGCTACCCATTTTTATTTGGAGTCCAAATTACATACAACTCATTTTTTTGTGCAGTGAAACAAAAGAAACAATCAAACATACAGAAGTACAGGAAACAATCCTAACTTCTGGACCTATTAGTTACTTCCTCAGGGAGGAAAGAGGGATAGATTGGGTGAAGTTAAAAAGGGACATCACTCAGGTTCCAGACTCTCATCTTAAGGTCTGCGTGACCTGCCCTTCCTTTTTAACTTTCCGATCCTATCTCTGTTTTTCCCGTGAGGTTCTGGGATGGCTGTCAGGGGTTTCAGCTAATCTTGTTACACATATGACCTACTATCTGGAAAAAATAATGCTGTGGGATAGCAAACCCATAACACTCCTGAGGATGGTGGAAGGGACTAGGACTGGATGCAGATGATGTGTAAGCATAAGTCTGGAATACTTTAAGAAATTGCAGCTGAACAAGGTATACATATGCCTTACTGTCTCGGGTAAAATACTATGTGGGGGACACACACGACTAGCAACAATGAGAGTGGAGGTTGGAGTGTTTTATGATAAATTAACTTTCAAATAATTGGCAAAAGATTTTGCTTTATATTTTGTATGCTGGAAATGTACTTTAAGAATGAAAACAATAATGTTTTTAAGCTGTTCATGGATTACAGTTTTTGTATGTAACATAAGCTTGTGATAAATAACCAAACAGACAATTCCAGGTAAGCAGCTACATACATGTATCAAGTGTGGCTGAAATTGCTCTGCACATCCACAGTTATGTCACCCTCTATCCACTGCTATCCCTACCATACCACTAAGTCTGAAGTGTTATTGGAATTGTCACTAATCAGTCTAACAACCCTGAAAATAGTGGATTTGATACCCTAGGATCTGTTCTTTCACATAATCTCTGGAGATTATGTTAAAGTTCAGCTAAGTTTTCCATTTTGTTTGTGTCTGTTGAACATCCGATGCTTTTTTCTCTGCCCCGAGTTTCCGTATTGTTCATCTTCGAATGTAGCAGCATTTCAATGTACTACGAAAATCCGACTGGCAAGACTGTTGGGATGTTGTCAATATTGCCAACTATATGTTCTGAATTTTTTCCTACCTGTGAGAAGAGATGGTTGCTAATAGAAACTTTTATGAATTGTGAGTCACATGCAGTCTTCACTTCACCATAAGAATAATACGAATATAAAATTTTGCCATGTAATCTTTCGTGTTTGCTGCTATCTCATTTAAATCCCGTCTGCCTAATAAATTACAAAACTAGAGTGAGACAACAACAAACGCGGAAGAATATACATATCATGTCATGTTTCTATTCATATTATTCTTATGCCTAATAGTGATAGAGTCAGAAATGAAGCACGGCAATTGACTAGATTTTTAAATCTAAGATGACTCTAATTTCTGTGCAGAATGTAATGTAGTAAAGAGGTGTCTGCAAAGATTTTCAAACGGAGAAAAACTTTCGCTACGCTCTCGTTCAGAACAGCTATCATACGCAGTCTATTATTTGGTTCTTCTTTATCATTATCAAAGAAAGCAGCAGTGTAAGTAACAACAAATAAGTCTCTTGCCATTGTTTCGCTAATGAGACGATTCCTCTCTCTTTTTTAAAATTGTAAGCGGCGGTAGCGCGCACAAAAGCAAGCCATGCCGCGAGCGCCATCAGGCCGTAAACACTCATGATCAGAATGCAACAAACAATGCACGACACAGTACAGTAATGCATTTTCAGCTAAGAGTGACGTAAACACCTATAACAAAGAGAACGGCACATATCAGATCAAAGAAAAATAAGCAATCAATTCAAACCAGACGAAGCAAGTGAAAAAGGAAGGGTACCCGTATAAATACGACGGAGCGCCTGATGCATAGCAATGGCTACCTGGTAAAGCTTAACTGCTAAGCTTACGACTCGAACCAAACAACTGTAGCTGTATCGTCATTCATTCGACCTAAATTGTGTCTCACATTACAATGGACCAACTTTGTTTCAATTTGGAGGTGTGGCCTAAAACTTTTCTCTCCCCTTGAATTTAGAGTCAAAAATTTCAGGTGCAGCTTAGATTCGAGAAAATTTTTTTTCCTTGATTTCGAGTCTCATTTTTCAGGGGCGGCTTAGATTCGAGTGCGGCTTAGATTCGAGTAAATACAGTACTAACTACTGATTGAAAGAAGGGCACTTAAAAAAATAAAGATGACTATGCACTTAGTTCCTTCCCTGGTGAAGAATAAAGTATTCAGATATACAGACTCCTTGTATCTGTAATTCTTTGAAATACAAGACAGACTACATGGAGATCGAGCATCTAACACAATACATGTCGCCAGCAGTACATCCCATTTTATGTAGCGGCAAACAGAACTCACCCTGGGCAAGCTTCCTTTTGCAGCCATCCAACATTATCTGCATTAGCATTTCTTTTGGAGTTCACTTTGTTTATGTTTACTACTCATGTTCAAAACTAATCATTGTTGAAACCTTTAGTGTTGAGTTTCGTTTGGTGTGTATTATACATTTTAGCAGTTGTAGTAATGATTTTAAGATGTAGCAGTTCTTGCTCCTTATTTCAATATTTTGCTTATGTGCAGGAACGCTTTGAAAGTGTCAGTAAGGCTTATGACTTCCTGTGTAGTCGGAGCTTATGGACAAGCCAAGGTCCAAATCCAGATAACATAGTTTTGATCCTGAGAACACAGAGCATTTTGTTTCATCGATATCAAGAAGGTAGGTACAAATATGGATAAAAAATGTACAAGTTTTATTATATATATCATGCAAGTAAATAAGTGTGTCCTTGACATACATTGTAAAATTTCGTTTTTGTTGAAGCAACAGTCCTTTGTCTAAGAAGGAAGTTGGTCCTGATCAATGTATTTATTATTTTCATTTGTAGACTAATTATGATAAAATAGTTCCAAACATTTGTAGCAGATTATGTAAAAATTGCAGTAATTTATTTTTTCATCATTCCTTCCCAACACTCAGGCAACTTTTTTCTATGTTATCTCAGTAGACATAATTTTTCTGTTCTTATTCTTCTTTATGCATTTTTGGTGTTATTAGTGTCCTTGGCTTTTTATCACCAATAAATTTTCCTTTTTTCTTTAAGGTTTCATTACATTCTCTGTGAAGAAAATTATTATAATCTGTGCACAGCTATTGCTAAAATTGTGACAATCTATAACAAAATACCATAGTAATCATTATGAGGATTTGTCTTACAGTAATGTGCACCAATGTGCTCATGAGTGAAGAGGTACAAAGTATCTCTGGAGACTGCTAAATGACAGCAAATTCAATTACATGATGCTAATTGGAGTTTTAATTCAGGGATTATTCAGTAGGGAACTATAGGTATGATCAATAGAAATTACATATTAGCAAGAATTTAAAGGAAGATATTTGTTTCTTTTGCTCTACAATACTGTAGAACAAAAGCAAACTGGTGCTTTTCATTTATTATAATGTTGTTCTACCAAGAAATGACAGAAGCTTCTTTTAACATGAAGATGTTTGTCTGTCACACATAATTTTAGAAGAAATGAGACAGAAGATGGACTTAGTAAGGACAAAACAATGATTTTCTTATGTAGGATGTGAAAGTCTGAAACTGCTCTTGAATTTCAAGTGACCGAAGATGAACAGATAGGAACAAAGAAACTTCTCAGGCAGGAATTTAGGAGTGTGAACAATTTATTTATTTACCCATCAGTAGACAATATGAATTGTATGAATGTTGCCAATACATAAATGTACCCACTACAGACACCTAATTACATAAATGTTTCCAGCTACAGATATATAAATAGAAACAGACATCATTTGCCAAACTATGCTACTTACACAGTGCAGTCACATTAATGTAACCAAGACCTATGTTATATATCAACGTGCAATAACTGTTCACAGAAGGCAGGTGGCAATAGTAGCAGTGGAGGATATATGTAGATGTAGATAAAGCATGTTGGGGGGAGGGGGGGGGGGATGCAGAAAACAGTGTAGACCTAGTGGGGAAATGGAGTAATTTATCTAACATCCAAAAGGGCATGATCATTGGCTTTCAGGCCAAGGATGGAAACATTCCAGAAGGCTAAGTTTGTAAAATGCTTGCATGCTGCAGTGCCAGCATCGACGCAATTGTGGTGTTCTATGGGCCGTAGGTGTCTGGGGTGAATGACAGCTGCAGACATGTGTGCAGGTGAATCCAGGCACAACTGTCGAACAACTGACCATCCCAGTGAACCAAGGGGCAACCAACAGTTACTCCTCAATGACCCTTCAGCAAATGTTGCTGTGTATGGGCCTCCACAGCAGGTGCCTGATTCGTGCACCCATGCTAACTGCTGTTCATCAGTGATGAAGGCATCACAACCTGATGTCACTGAGTGGTGACAGGTAGCCTTTTCAGATGGATCACATTTTATGCTCCATTGGACAGATGGCCACTGACATGTATGGCCCTGCAATAATCTTCGGAAGGTTCAGGCCAGAGAAGGAAGCGTTATTGTCCAGGAAATGTTTTTGTGGCATTACCTGGGTGATCTCATCATTAAATCATTAAGGAGGGCACGATGGATCAACAGGAGTATGTACCTATGCTAGTGGATCATGTCCACTGCTACATGCAGTTTGTTTCTCCTCACTATGACAACATCTACCGGCAGGACGACACAATGTGTCACACAGCTCTAGGTGTAAGACTGTGGTTGATAGAACATCAAGATGAGTTTACTGTACCCCCCCCCTCCCCCCTCTGCCACAAGATACCTCTGGCTTTAAACCCAATCAAGAATCCATTGGACCACCTCAACTGGGCTGCTCATGCCATGGATCCTCAACTGTGAAATGAAGTGCAGCTGGCTACGGCACTGGAGTCACCATGGCTCCACCCCCAATGCCTCTTAATCATAGCATTAACTGTTAGATTCATTTTGAAAATAATTTAAATGATCATCCTTAAAAGTATAAAAGCACTATCCTATCATTTTTAGGGTATTCCTGATGGTATGTATTTAACTTTTATATCTGATCACCTGCAGAAGTTTCTTGTATATTCCATTATATTGCACACTATTTTGGGTTTTTGTTTCATTTTTGCTACTAAAATGTAAGTGGTGGCTGGGTCTCATTCCATGTTCATGTAGAGCTTGTAAGAAATTTGTACACTAATGTTTTATCTTAATGTGTGGTGTGTAAAGTGTTGTTTGTACATGACGATGTAAGCAGACAATGTAGTCCTTTTCCATGTTGGTTTTATAGGTGCTTGACAGAGGCAAGCAGTCATAATCAGCTAATCGCACAATTCAATAAAAATCACATTAGAGCCTACTACGGACCATGTTTACATTTATTAAACATTTGAAATATGTGGGTCTCCACAAATACAAAATTTTTGTAGGATTTTTGTAGGATATTTGTCAATGTCTTTCTTATTGGGGATCACTGTTTGCAATATGTACTAACATGAAACAATCGAGATTCTCATATATTTAAAAAATTCATTGTAGTGAGTTCTCTTGTGACTTTTTGTTGTTAATTACTCAGCCCCCCCCCCTCCACTTAAAGGTAGTTTATGTATTTTGCTCATTTGTTGCCCAGAAGATTACGCTGTAACCAATTATGGAAGGGACTTAGGCAAAATGTGTTGTTCTAGTGCACTAGCTACTACATACTTACTTTATTACTCTATGCACATAGCTCACTAAATTTGTTCACTTTGTGAGAGCAGTAATATGCTCATTCCACATTAGTTGTAAGTCAACAATCACCCTAGAAGTTTTGTTCTTGATACACATTTTATAAGTTAATTTTTCACTTTACTGTTGGTTTCTCTGCTAATAGAGTTTTCTGTTTTTATCTTGATTTTTTAAGATATAATGTTAATTTTTTTTCTGTCCACCTGCATGAGCGTTTATTTCAGCTTTTATTTAGTGCACTTGGTGACTCGTTGTTAATTGGAATGTTTCTGTCATTGACAGACGGTACTGTTTCACTGTGTTGAATACATTGGGGAAAATTCGGGATGTATATCATGAAGAGTATTGAACTCAGCACACTTCCTTGGGGTGCTCAAATACAGGGTGGGGTAAAGAAAAGTGGCCTGGAGAACAGAATTACAGGGTACAAGGAAACACAGCAGAGGAAAGGAAATAAAGTACTAACCTGATTGTAGTAGATGTTGAAAGTGACCACCATTCATCTCTTGGCACTTTTGGGTCCTGGTCAGCAAGTTGGTGAAGGCAGATCGAAGCTGGACAGTGGGAATTGCTGCAATCTCATCTGAAATGTTCTGATACTGTTCTTGAAGCCTATCAGGGTTGCTGCGATATATCTTTGACCTGAGGTCTACCCGCACAAAGTAATCATATGCTGACAGATCAGGTGACCTGGATGGCCAGCTATAGTCGGGACCAGAGTGCAGGTCCAAGTGTAGTATTCGTCCGCATGATCGATGTGATATGCCGGTCTCTTGCCGGTCTCTTGCGACAGGTTTAAGGTTGATTTGGTAGGACCTTGAAGGATTTTCTGGTGAACTGCTGCCACACTCTCTAGTATGCATGTATGTTTCAGAATGTTTTTTGATTTGTTCAAAGCTGATCCTTTCTGACACAATTTCTAGACTAAGAATTGCATGGCACTCTTTGCTGGCACTTTGACACCACTAACCTTCTCAGCAATTAACTGGTCACACCATTTCCACGACTTTGTTGTTATATAACTTTCCATAACACACACCTGCTTCTTCACTCTGAGTACCATCATCCCTTTGTACTGCTCCATTGACACTGACAGAGCCTGCACTATGCTTTCATTCGGCATGGATCACATGACGGGTATACCCACAGTGAGCGCGCCATGTGGTGTGGCTTATGCTTTCAAGGTCTGTTCAAAAAATTCTGGAACCTTATCCACAAAATTTTTCTCTGCTTATCTTTCACTTATTGTGCATGGTCTCCTTCAAAATACTCTCCTTGAAAATTGATACACTGCTCCCAATGCCATTTCCACATCCTGAAGCAGTCTCTGTATGCCTCTTGCTGGATCGCGCGAAATGCGGTCTGTGATTTTTCTTGTATCTAGTCTATCATTGGAAGTTTTTGTCCTTTCAGTGGGGTTTTAAACACTGGAGGAAAAAAGTCCACAGGGGCCAGGTCTGGAGAGTGCAGAGGATGAGGTAGCACAGTGATTTTGTTTCTGTACAATAGTCATGCACCACAAGGGATGAATGTGCGGGTGTGTTATTGTGATACAAGAGCCATGGATTGCCTTGCCACATTTCAGGCCACTTCCTTTGCACATTATCTTGCACGCATGGCAACATGTCTCAACAGTACCATCGATTAACAGTTGGACCCCATGGCAAGAATTCAGGCTGAACTGATCCTTCAAAGTCAAAGAAAACTATCGGCATGGATTTTACATTTGACCTGACCTGACCTGACCTGACAAGCTTTCTTTTGCTCTTGGAGAACCTTTCCTGACCCATTGTGAAGATTGAATCATAGTCTCACTATCATAACTGTAGAACCACATTTAATTATCAGCTATAGTTCTCTTAAGGAACATCTCATTCTCTTTTGCATGATCCGAAAGCTCTTCACAGATTACGCGGCAAAGGTCTTCCTGGTCTTGACTCATGAGCCATGGGATGAACTCGGCAGCAACATGATGCATTCCGAGATGTTGTGTCAGGATTTTGTAACATGATTCAGATGAAATGTTACATTCTTCTGCAATCTATTGGACTGCCAGCCTTTGATTGTCACAGACAACTTTGTTGACATTTGTGATGTGAATGGTGTTGGTAGACATCAAAGAGCATCCTGAATGGGGGTCATATTTAACTTCCGTCCAATCATTTGTAAACCATGTGAACCATTCGTAAGGTTTAAGTACTCATCAATATAGGCTTCCTGCATCATTTGGTGTATCTCTGTAAAGGTTTTTGAATTTTAGGCAAAATTTAATGCAGACGTGTTGCTCCTCTAGCTCTGCCATCTCTAAATTTGCAAACTGTGTGACACAATGTTGTACTCAATACAGTACTGAACAATAACTAACAGACATACAGCATTGAAGTTTTCAGCAGTTACACATTAAATGCAGACGTGTGCAGGGATGGCAACCAGATTTTGCTCCTACCTAGCAAAATTATGAATGATCCGAAATTTTTTGAACAGACCTTGTACATTCGTGTCCAATCATATTCAGTCGTCCAGGCAACTTTTATTTGCTATACCCTTTATCATTGTATTCAGGGTTAGGAAGGTCTTTCATGGTGAGATTGGAGTTTGATTGAGACATCTCCCGCAACTGCACTCTGTTTTTCAAATATAAATCAAACCACTTATTTGCTACTCACAACCTGCCATGTATTCCTAGTGCATCCAGTTTATTTAGAAGAATTGTATGATTTGCTGTATCAGAGGCTTTTGGTAAAGTCAAGAAAGATGCTTTTTGCATTATCTCCTTGGTCTAGTGCTCCCAGAAAAATGTTTATAAATTGATTTATAGCTGATTCTTTGCTTTTGTCAGACTTGAAACCAAAGTGTCCTTTACACAGAAGATTGTATTTTGTTAACATGCAATGAGTCACACTTGCCTTATGGTTTCCTTACTACTTAAAATGATGATAGTAAAGAAATGGACATATAATTTTCTGGGTCACCCTTCTTTCATAGAAGAAGGACTTTCGGATGCTTCAGTGTCTCTGGGAAGCAAGCGGTGGTGAAGAATTAATTTATGATATGCACTATATAAAGAGTCTTTGATACCATCTACATCAGGCTGTTTCAACCGAGCTCCAGGGAGCTGGAGCACTCTGGAGCAGCTCAGAGCCCACATGGAGGGGGAAAGTGAACTCACTGCCCACTGGCCGCATGCAGTCGCAACTGATGCAATAATCCGTGTTCAATGACAGCTATGACTAGCCGCGGGAGCCCTGTACCTCTACTGGAGGATACCTTTCTATTCATTGAGAGGCATGGTCGTCCGCAGTGTCTTGTATGTCATAAAGTATTTAATTCTGCGAAGAGGTACAATATACAACGATTATACACATCTTCACGGAGCGCACTACGATCAGGTAGAAGGTGTTGCACGCAGAGAACTGGTAGCCAGGCTTAAGAACGACATACCAGGAGACGTAAGTTTAAAAACGGTTTCGTAATACAGAGTGTATCAAAACATGCAACATAGTTTGTGTTCTGTAATGCGTTTATAATTTTCAGGTGAATGAGAGCGGAGAAAACGCTTCTGAATCTGCAATTCGAGCAAGCTACAGGGTCGCTCACATCATTGCGACGAGTGGCAAACCGTTTTCGGTGGGAACACTCGTAAAAATGTGCACGGTGCCTACTTGCAGAATGTTTGTTTCCAAGGGAGGTGCAGGCAATTGAAGGGGTTTGCCTGGCGAAGCAATCAATGTCTCGTTGAATCCTGGACATGGCAGCAGATTTAGAGACACAGCTCAGGAAAATGGTGGAGAGCTTTGTTGCATTTTCGCTAGCGCTTGACGAAAGCACCGACATATTGGACTGTGTCAGTTTGCAGTCTTTGTGCGTGTTGTCGATATGGAGCTGCAAGTAACAGAAGAACTTTTGGATGTGGTACCACTCAATTACCCCACAACAGGACATGACATTTTTGAAGCTGTTTGTGAATCAGTGGACAATATGAATTTGCCGTGGGATAAGCTCCATTCTGTAGCAACAGACAGTGCACCACAAATGATCGGGCATCACCAAGGTTTTGCTTCTCGTTTGAAAAATAAGCTCAGGGACGAATTCGGGAAAGACATTTTGACTCTTCATTGTTTTATTCACCAAGAGGCACTGTGTGCTGTAACAGTAGAGCTAGGTGGCATAATGAAAGATGTCGTGAAGTGTGTGAATTTTGTGCGGCGTCACGGTATGAATCATCGCCAATTCAAAGGATTCCTGAAAGATATGGAAGCGGAGTATGGGGATGTACCTTACCACAGTACAGTTCGTTGGCTGAGTCGGGGCAAAGTTCTTGAAGTTTTCTTTGCTATTCGTGAGGAAATATCTCTTTTTCTCTAAATGAAAGGGGAAGAAATGTGTTGTGTGAAAGATTAAAATGGATATCAGTCCTGGCGTTCCTAGCTGACATAACTATGCATCTGAATAATTTAAATCTGTCCTTGCAGGGCAAAGGGCAGCTAATCGTTGACATGCACAACCAGATCAAAGTGTTCATGGAAGAGTTACGTTTATTTGAGTAATGGACATTTAACGTTCTTCAGTTGTCTTGCTTCTTTAAAACTACCTGAAGGTACTACTTTTGGCAATTACCAAGAAAAGTTAAAGCAGCTCATCATGTCGTTTGAAACATGATTCTGAGACCTAACTAGTTTGGAAATGGAACTTAAGGTGTTCAGCACTCCTTTTTCAGTTTCCCACGATGACTTGTCATCGTCACTTCAATTGGAGATTATTGATCTGCAAAATTCTAGTTTGTTGAAAGAGAGGTACTACAACATGTTGGATTTGTCATGATGGTATTGTTAATTACAGCAAAAAACATTACCCAAGCTTAACAACAATGCTGCTCAGATCGTGTGCATGTTTGGATCTACATATTGTTGTGAGCAGCCTTTCTCAGCAATGAAAAGAGTAACAAGTAAGGAACGATCGTTTCTTCAGGATGCAGCAATGAAGGCCATCCTCGGCATTAACGCTACCAACACTCTGATGCCTGATATTTCCGATGTTGTAATGAAAAGAAAATGTCATGCTACAGAGGCCCAATAAATTTAGTATGCAATTTCTTGTAAAATAGTTGTTTCTTATTTATTTCCTGAACATCGTATTTCCTGGTGTAGCATGTCACCACATCTTAGCAACTAAGAGTAAGAGGTTGTCGATCTTGTAAGACGCAGCTGGCACATCAAAACACTTGCCTTGCCACCTGCCTCAGCCAGCCATGCCACGTGCGGGCGTGCCGGCCCACTTGAATGGTGACAGCGAGTGACACGGCTCCCTGGAGCAGGGAGCGCTCTGCGGCTCGCAATGGAGCCGACGAGCTGGAACAGCCTGATCTACACAGTCCTCCTGGCAAGCACATAGGTGCTTCATCTATATCTGCAGAGGTTTTATTGTTTAAATTATGTAAAACATTGCGTAGTTCTTCAGCAGTGGGGGATCACAGCGTCATTAAGATTTCAGTGTTCATTTTGTATTCTGCCTTTTCTATGAATTTATCATTTCAGGACCTTTTTTTGCTGCTAGTAATACTTTTCTGTGCATCTTCTTCTATGTGTGGCAGTGGTTTTGAAATGCAGAATAATATTGGTTGTTTTTTATGCTGCTGAGGTGCTTGAGGGTTACAGACTATTTCCCAGTTGGTCATGCAGTTGTTTTTGCTTTGTTTGTTAATGACACTTAATCTTCAAGAAACACTTCATTGGATGTAGGGGCATAAATTTAATAAATTTACTTAGGCAGACAGCAAAATACAATGCAGATTGAAGAGTTCAAAATAAAATAAAACAAAAACACAGACAGAACAAGGCAGTTATTTTAAAAAATCCAAAAGTTTAAAGTAAACAAAAATAGGAGCATGATAGCATATGTTGAACTAGACAAAATGATTCAGAAATCTCTCCATAAGGATGAGAGATGGTGGTACATTGAAACAGGCTAAGGGAAACAATTGAAAATAATCTGAGTATGAATGATACAAAATGAATATATTTTTGGTAGACTCAAAAATATTATGAAAAGCATAGAGTGCTACTTACTGTAAATTGAGTTGCAGACAAACACAACAAAGACTGTTATACCTTGAGCTTTGGATCAAAGCCTTCTTCAGAAAGAAAAATGCACATACATTTGTATAAGCAACACACCCTCATGCACACAACTGCTATCCCAGACCAGAATACAAGTGCATTGTGTTGAGTGGAAGCAGCAATCCTGAGTTGGTTAGGAAAGAGAAGGATAACAACGGGCATGTGTGAGAGGAGAGTGGTCTGTGCTGTCTGGTAGAGCATGCAGACAGTAGATGTGGGTAGCACAGGGCTAAGTGGTGGTTGTGGTGGGGGTGGGGGTGGGGGGGGGGGAGGAGAGGAGGAGGAGGGGAGAAGAAGAGACGACAAGACCTATGGGTGCACTAGCAGATAACTGTGCACAATGAAGGTGGCAGGACGTATGATAGGACGAAGGAGGCGAAACTGTTGGGTGGCAGTGTGAGGGGTGTAGGTTACTGTAATTTGACACTGGGATGATTTTGGGAGTAGAGAATATGTTGTAAGGGTAACTCCCATTGGGCAGTTCAGCGAACTTGGTGGATGGGAGGAACCATATGGCCCAGATTGTGAAGCAGGCACTGAAATGAAGCATATTATGTTCAGCTGCATGTAGTGCCCTAGGGTGCCCACTTTGCTCTTGGGCATGGATTGGCAGACAGCTGGTTGGTAATCATATGAACATAAAAAGCTGAGCATCGATATCTGGTATACGAAATGGCTGCTTATGCAGGTTTCCTGGCATCTGATGACATAGGATAGTACTGTGACAGAACTGCAATAGGAAGTGCTGTGTGGGTGGACTGGGCAGGTCTTGCTCCTGGGTCTTTCCAGGAATAAAATCCCTATGGCAAGAGGTTGGGATTGTGTGTGGCATAGTGGTGGACTACGATGTTGTGGAGTTTGGGTGGGCTGTGAAGCAACACTTCTGGAGGGATGGGAAGGATCTTGGGTAGAATGGCTCTCATTTCAGTGGAAGAACTGCCCAATCCACCCACACAGCACTTCCTACTCCATTCCTTTCACAGGCTTGTCCTACCCCATCAGAGGCTGGGTAACCTGTGAAATCAGCCATTTCATGTACCAGTACTGCTGAAATCATTCCACAGCCTTTTATATTGGTATGGCTATCAACCAGATGTCCACCTCGATGAATGCCCACTGCCAAACTGTAGCCAAGGAAAAAGGTGAACCACCCTGTGGCACAACATGCAGCTGATCACCACATGGTTGATTTCAATGACTGCTTCATAATCCTGACCACCTGGATCCTACCCTCCACCAGCAGCTTTTCTGAACTGTGCAGGTGGGAGTTACACCTACAACACATTCGTCGCTCCTGAAATTATCCCGATGTCAACCTGCGGTAACCTACTGTCTTCACACCTTCCAACCAACAGTTTCCACCCCCTTTATCCTATCACCTCCTCCCAATTCGTGTTCCCTCACCATCATTGTGTGCCAATTTCTGCCACTGCACCCAGTGGTCTTTTCCACTTTTCTGCTCCTCTCTTTTTCCACTGTCCATTGCCACTCTGCCCTCCCCCCCCTCCCCCTCTCTGCCCTCCCTCCCTCCACTACAGCTTCCTGACACTTTACCTGGTAGCCTTGACCTGCCAGCTTGCTTGACAGTCATTTTGTTGTGACTGTCTGCAACCCATTGTCATCTTTACGGTGAGTAGCAATCCGTCCTTTTCATATGTTGTTGTTGTGGTCTTCAGTCCCGAGACTGGTTTGATGCAGCTCTCCATGCTACTCTATCCTGTGCGAGCTTCTTCATCTCCCAGTACCTACTGCAACCTACATCCTTCTGAATCTGCTTAGTGTATTCATCTCTTGGTCTCCCCCTACAATTTTTACCCTCCACGCTGCCCTCCAATACTAAATTGGTGATCCCTTGATGCCTCAGAACATGTCCTACCAACTGATCCCTTCTTCTGGTCAAGTTGTGCCACAAACTTCTCTTCTCCCCAATCCTATTCAATACCTCCTAATTAGTTACGTGATATACCCATCTAATCTTCAGCATTCTTCTGTAGCACCACATTTCGAAAGCTTCTATTCTCTTCCTGTCCAAACTATTAACCGTCCATGTTTCACTTCCATACATGGCTACACCCCATACAAATACTTTCAGAAATGACTTCCTGACACTTAAATCTATACTCGATGTTAACAAATTTCTCTTCTTCAGAAACGCTTTCCTTGCCATTGCCAGTCTACATTTTATATCCTCTCTACTTCGACCATCATCAGTTATTTTACTCCCTAAATAGCAAAACTCCTTTACTACTTTAAGTGTCTCATTTCCTAATCTAATACCCTCAACATCACCCGACTTAATTCGACTACATTCCATTATCCTCGTTTTGCTTTTGTTGATGTTCATCTTATATCCTCCCTTCAAGACACCATCCATTCCGTTCAACTGCTCTTCCAAGTCCTTTGCTGTCTCTGACAGAATTACAATGTCATCGGTGAACCTCAAAGTTTTTATTTCTTCTCCATGGATTTTAATACCTACTCCAAATTTTTCTTTTGTTTCCTTTACTGCTTGCTCAATATACAGATTGAATAACATCGGGGAGAGGCTACAACCCTGTCTTACTCCCTTCCCAACCACTGCTTCCCTTTCATGTCCCTCGACTCTTATAACTGCCATCTGGTTTCTGTACAAATTGTAAATAGCCTTTCGCTCCCTGTATTTTACCCTTGCCACCTTTAGAATTTGAAAGAGAGTATTCCAGGCAACATTGTCAAAAGCTTTCTCTAAGTCTACAAATGCTAGAAATATAGGTTTGCCTTTCCTTAATCTTTCTTCTAAGATAAGTCGTAAGGTCAGTATTGCCTCACGTATTCCAGTATTTCTACGGAAGCCAAACTGATCTTCCCCGAGGTCGGCTTCTACTAGTTTTTCCATTCGTCTGTAAAGAATTCGCGTTAGTATTTTGCAGCTGTGGCTTATTAAACTGATTGTTCGGTAATTTTCACATCTGTCAACACCTGCTTTCTTTGGTATTGGAATTATTATATTCTTCTTGAAGTCTGAGGGTATTTCGCCTGTTTCATACATCTTGCTCACCAGATGGTAGAGTTTTGTCAGGACTGGCTCTCCCAAGGCCGTCAGTAGTTCCAATGGAATGTTGTCTACTCCGGGGGCCTTGTTCGACTCAGGTCTTTCAGTGCTCTGTCAAACTCTTCACGCAGTATCGTATCTCCCATTTCATCTTCATCTACATCCTCTTCCATTTCCATAATATTGTCCTCAAGTACATCGCCCTTGTATAGACCCTCTATATACTCCTTCCACCTTTCTGCTTTCCCTTCTTTGCTTAGAACTGGGTTTCCATCTGAGCTCTTGATGTTCATACAAGTGTTTCTCTTATCTCCAAAGGTCTCTTTAATTTTCCTGTAGGCAGTATCTATCTTACCCCTAGTGAGATAAGCCTCTACATCCTTACATTTGTCCTCTAGCCATCCCTGCTTAGCCATTTTGCACTTCCTGTCGATCTCATTTTTGAGACGTCTGTATTCCTTTTTGCCTGCTTCATTTACTGCATTTTTATATTTTCTCCTTTCATCAATTAAATTCAATATTTCTTCTGTTACCCAAGGATTTCTACTAGCCCTCGTCTTTTTACCTACTTGATCCTCTGCTGCCTTCACTACTTCATCCCTCAAAGCTACCCATTCTTCTTCTACTGTATTTCTTTCCCCCATTTCTGTCAATTGTTCTCTTATGCTCTCCCCGAGACTCTGTACAACCTCTGGTTCTTTCAGTTTATCCAGGTCCCATCTCCTTAAATTCCCACCTTTTTGCAGTTTCTTCAGTTTTAATCTACAGGTCATAACCAATAGATTGTGGTCAGAGTCCACATCTGCCCCTGTAAATGTCTTACAATTTAAAACCTGGTTCCTAAATCTCTGTCTTACCATTATATAATCTATCTGATACCTTTTAGTATCTCCGGGGTTCTTCTATGTATACAACCTTCTATCATGATTCTTAAACCAAGTGTTAGCTATGATTAAGTTATGCTCTGTGCAAAATTCTACCAGGCGGCTTCCTCTTTCATTTCTTAGCCCCAATCCATATTCACCTACTACGTTTCCTTCTCTCCCTTTTCCTACACTCGAATTCCAGTAACCCATGACTATTAAATTTTCGTCTCCCTTCACTATCTGAATAATTTCTTTTATTTCATTGTACATTTCTTCAATTTCTTCGTCATCTGCAGAGCTAGTTGGCATATAAACTTGTACTACTGTAGTAGGTGTGGGTTTCGTATCTATCTTGGCCACAATAATGCGTTCACTATGCTGTTTGTAGTAGCGTACCCGCCTTCCTATTTTTTTTATTCATTATTAAACCTACTCCTGCATTACCCCTATTTGACTTTGTGTTTATAACCCTGTAGTCACCTGACCAGAAGTCTTGTTCCTCCTGCCACCGAACTTCACTAATTCCCACTATATCTAACTTTAACCTATCCATTTCCCTTTTTAAATTTTCTAACCTACCTGCCCGATTAAGGGATCTGACATTCCACGCTCCGATCCATAGAACGCCAGTTTTCTTTCTCCTGATAACGACGTCCTCCTGAGTAGTCCCCACCCGGAGATCCGAATGGGGGACTATTTTACCTCCGGAATATTTTACCCAAGAGGACGCCATCATCATTTAATCATACAGTAAAGCTGCGTGCCCTCGGGAAAAATTACGGCCGTAGTTTCCCCTTGCTTTCAGCCGTTTGCAGTACCAGCACAGCAAGGCCGTTTTGGTTATTGTTACAAGGCCATATCAGTCAATCATCCAGGCTGTTGCCCTTGCAACTACTGAAAAGGCTGCTGCCCCTCTTCAGGAACCACACGTTTGTCTGGCCTCTCAACAGATACCCCTCCGTTGTGGTTGTACCTATGGTACGTCTATCTGTATCGCTGAGGCACGCAAGCCTCCCCACCAACGGCACGGTCCATGGTTCATGGGGGGAGGTGGTTTTCATAATATTGTTGATATTTCGACCTGCACTTTCCATTGTTTGATTTTGGCCAGATGTAATGGTTCCTAGGCTGGCTCAGTAATAAAGGTCGAAGAGAAAATGTACTATTAAGGTTTTCCTTAAATTTTTTATCACAAAAGAGATGAATCTGAATCAGAGATAATTAGTAACAGAAATAATGATGTTTGGTAAGAAATGCTAGACAGTTTACAAAGCCACGTGAGATGTGAACAAAGGTGCTGAAAGGTGGTGGTACAAAATAAAACTGAAAAATTATTTTCAAAAAAAAAAAAAAAAAAAAACTGTCACCTACTGTATTAGAAAGGAGGCAGATGAAACACAAATATGGTCTATCTGCATTTTGTCTGTAAGGTAAGATACTTAATAATTGTCACTTATAACATAGAAAAGTTTCAGATTATAACTGACCAAAGGAACCGTTGGTTTTAGAAATGAGTATAGCACACTGGACCATTTGCAAGTTCCAAATGCAATCATAGAATGAAGGAGGGAATATGAATTATATAATTTTCCTGCAGTTACAGATTTTGAGCAACCTCATGGCTTGGTTTCAGCAAAGTCTATATAGGAACACTTGAAATACAAAGAATTGATCGATCCTATGACTGCATTGAAGGATGTATTTGTTAGTGATACAGCTTCTGTTGGACTTGTGAGAAATTCAGAATTAAAAGAGAAATCAAACAGTGAGATTCCATATCACCAGATCTATTCTCAATTGTCCGTAGAGAGGGGGCCTCTTCTGAGGCCCTTAAGCTGGGAAAATGAAAGAGACATTTTATTGTGGCAAATCTCCATTTTGTTGATGGTGTTCTATCATTGCCTCTAGTAAATTTCAGCAACAAATAGAATGACTTAATTAATCATGTATGAATGTAGGTCTGAAAATATATTATGATCAGGCTGGAATAATGTAGACTCTTTGGTGTCATATCGTTACTATTGGCTTGTACCATGGGAACCAAGGAGAGGATTTTGTTTGGTGGCCGGTATCCTCTTCTATAACGCAGACTGCAAGCATATATTAACGGGGTTCTTTACTCATAAGAACAAGAAGTTACTTAAGACCGTCCAGGTGTTGTGGTACAAGCTCTTCTATAGTAGCCCATGTTAGCCTCACTGCTGGTGAAGTGCCAGTCCCACTATGTACACTACTCTGGTCCCTAGGTACTGACTGACTCTGAGCTAGAGGCTGAGCTAAGGACGGTGACTCCCACTGGGCTGTGAATGATGACTCGACTCGTTGACTGACTGGGTGACTGGGCCCTCTGGTCCATGTCAGCAATATAAACACTGGTGGTTGAGAGGGTGTTGGTGGCGCATTCTTTACGAGTCTGTCTTGGGCCTCTCTCCTGATAGACTAGCTTGCTCCGGTGTCTATTATCAATCATCTGGCAACCTCTTTGCTGCTCGGAGTACCATTGCTAGCTTATTCCAGCACACACTCGATACATTAAGAACAATATTGTACAACTTAACGAAGAAGCTGTAAAACCAATTGATAAAATTTTGTATGTTGAACTGTTTAAGACAACCAAATACGAAGAGGACAATAAATTGAGTAAAAGTAACATGTTGCACTAGTAATCAAAATAGAATTTTCAAACATGAGCTTGCATTAGGTGTATATAAAATGAAAGTTTATTATTGGTGTATAGTGCTAATATTGTTTCATGGCAGTGACAAGTAGACTTTCAACGCAAAAACCATTCAGGAAGTTAAGTTGCCCAGTAGTAGTAGTAGTAGTAGTAGTAGTAGTAGCAGTAGCTGTAGCTGTTGTTAGGTTCTTATAGCAATAGTCAATGTCACAAACATACTACAGTAAAACTGATAATATTCAAAACTACAGTGGGTTAGCTATTAATTTACAGTTTTATATTACGCTTAATAAATGCCATTATTTGTAGAATGAATGGGCAGATGACCAGTCCTGATGCGTTCGAATGCTTGTACAGTTGTACGTTTTTAAAGTGTGTAAAAGCTCATTAAATAATTTGTGCCCCATGAGTTAATAAGTAAAGTGTGCTATACGGAGTGAATCACCTAAAACTTGTACCGCAAATATTGCGGAAATGGAATGTGCTATTGATGTGTAGTTTTCACAGAGTGAATGGATTGTCAGGGACTCATATTGTTAGCCATTAAACAGATTGTAATAATACTTACAAAGTATATTTTTTTCAAACATACACTTTTTAGATGGAACTATGTATATTGACAGTAAGAAACTAAAAGTAGGGTAAATTATAATGTCAGTGGTGTTCTTTGCTGTATTCTAGTGCGAGTCATTTATGAGATACCGTATTTTGAAGAGTTTCTTCACTGACATTTGTTTGTATGGTTCAAGCTATGGAGTATCTAGGTACAATGTTGTTATGCTTGCTTCTAGTGTGCTTGTGTGTTCCTCAAGTGCATTGTGACTTGCTAGTCAGTTACTGTGTGACAGTCCAAGCAGCGGGTCAGGAGTGCATGATAGGATTTATCAGTGCAGAACAAGTTGACATGGTCATAGTGTATGGAGAGTGTTCGAAAAATGCAGTTCGTTCTTGTACAGTGTATGATGGGGCAAGACATCCCAATACATGTCCATCTTGGCAGTTCATTATCAACCTCTTCAACAAGTTACATAAAAGTGGTAATTTAACACGTAGACAACATAACAGGAGGAAACAAGTTATTACAGAAGAGGGGGAAATTAATGTTCTTGCTGCTTTTGCAGTTGATTTGCACATTAGCTCCAGCACAATCACATGAGGAAGTGGTGCGAGTAAGGCAAGTGTCCTACACATTCTCCATTGACATAGGTTCCATCCCTATAACGTCTCTCTTTCCTCAAGAGCTTTGTGGAAACGATTATGAGAATTGTATACATGGGCATTAAGACGTGATACCCCAGATCAGCGTAGAGAATCAGCAAAAAGAGTATAATGAGGGTATTGGAAAGTTCATACAACGCTATGACAAATGTTTTAGTCGGAACAGCAACTATGTAGAGACATTGCTGGAAGGTATGGCTAACTATTGCAAATAAAACAGTTTTTTCACTGTGGTTTCCATTTCGTGACCAATGGGACCTTACTTTCAGAATATGCCTCATATTGTGTTCAGTGTTGAAGCCATATTTTCCAATCAGAGCCACGTAAGCCACTAAAATACCCACTATTGGTCTGTTGACAATCCTTGTTGGCTTCGTTTGGTGGAAGGTCAGCATCCAGGGAGTGTAAACGTGTTGTACGGGTTTTGAACCATCAGCTCATAGACCTGTTTTTCATAGATAGAACACTGAATGTGCCAGAGTATCACAGCCTTCTAACAGACCATCTTCCAAGGATGCTAGAAGACATTCCTCTGCGGACTAGCAGGAACCTTTGGTACCAATAAAATGGTTGTCCAGCAAATATTGCATTAAGTACTACAGCATGTCTTCATGAATTGTTTCCAAATTGGATTGGACAGATGAGACCTGTACCTTGGCCAGCCCATTCCCTGGATTTGCTGCCTGTAGACTTTTTTCTGTGGAGAAAGCTGAAAGATGCTGTCTGCAAGGACACCAACTACACCCAATGATATGCAATGATGTATTACTGCAGCCTGCTTGGACGTCTCTGCTGGAAAGCTAGCACGTGCGCAGCAGCCATTCTACACTAGACTGGAAGCGTGTATTGCTACTGCCGGTGGCCATTTTGAACATAGCATGTGATGGTCAATTGCCTTGTTACTAGTCAGAATCCACAAAACTAGTATACACACTTGTGTTGTTCTTTAGTATGCGCTGCCGCAGGTGTTGCACAAGTGCCAGTGAGAGAACTCTTCAAAATAAGATATATCATAAACTGCTCACACTAGAATCCTGCAACAAACACCACACAAATTCTAATTTACCCTACTTTTATTTTGTTAATGTCAACAGGCATTGTTCCATTTAAAAAAAGTGTTGTTTGCGCAAAAAACACTTTTAGTACTATTACAATCTGATGATTGGCTAACAATAAGAGCCCCTGTCTACCAATCCATTCTGTGAAAACAGCACATCAATAGCACTTTCAATTTCCGAAATATTTTTGGTGCAAGCTTTAGATGATGCACCCTGTATATGAAGAAACAGTAATTATTCTAATAGATTTTGTCTGCAGTATTAAGTTGCCATATACACAACTAGAATTTCCACACAAAATAATATGATATGACGATATACTTTGGATACTGAAAAAGAGGACATTCTGACTTGTATTAAAAAAAAAAAAAAATCTACTCACCAATTGGCGGCAGAACACACACATAAAAGAGGGTTGTAATTAGGAAAGCTTTGGGAGCCAGTGGCTCCTTCTTCAGGTGGGAGTGTTGAAGGAAGGAGAGGGGTGAAGGAAAAGGACAGGAGAGGTCTAGGAAAGGGGGTAGATTTTGGGAAAGTCACCCAGAACCATGGGTCAGGGGAGACTTACCGCACAGGATGAGAAGAAAAGACTGATTGCTCGGGGCTGCATCAGATGAGATTTGAAAACTTAGGGGGTTACAGGTGGAAGTCAGGGTAATAGGCAAGACAGAGATTACTGCTTAAATACCATACATGAGTTAATAAGAGTGAAAGGCTAAGTGCATTGAACGTAACAGAGGTGGGAGGGGCCAGTGAAAATTAGGTGGGTAAGACAATGAAAGATGTAGAAAACTAAAATGGAGTGAAGAAAAGAGTAGTTACTGTGAAGAAATGCTGATACGGAAGGAATTAACGTACATTAAGGCCAGATGGGTGGTAAGAATCGAGGACATGTTGTAGCACTAGTTCCCACCTGTGAAGTTCTGAGAAACTAGTGTCTGGGGAAAGAATCCAGATGGTGCGTTTGGTGAGACAGGCACTGAGGTCATGGTTGTCATGTTGCAGAGAATTCTCTGCAAGAGGATATTGCGTGTTGCCATCATACACTCTCTGCCCATGCCCTTTCATCCCAATTGAAGATTTGGTGGTGGTCATGTCGATGTTAAAGGCCGAACAGTGTTTGCATAACAGCTGGTAAATGATGTGTCATTTCACCTATAGCAGCCCTGTAACTGGACAAACATATATGTGCACAAAATTAACCCACCAGCCTAGTTCAAATGCCGATTTCCTGGGCCATCACCTCCAATCCTAGTGTTGCTGACCCCCTCCAAAAAATTACTTCAGACCACACCACTGGTGATTCAGTGTTATCGCGATCTGGAATGTATTAATAGCTACTTCGACAGGGCCATGACTTCCTAAATCCATACCATGAAATGAGATCCATTTCTGTCTAAAATAGCTTTTCATTGCCCTTCCAATCTCTGAAATATTCTTGTCAGACCCTGTACTTCTTCTGCACCCATCTCGTACCCTATAGCTCCAACCCCTGTGACCATACCCACTGCAGGGCTTGCCCTATGCACTCTTCGACCACCACCTTCAGCAGCCCTGTAACTGGCAAAACTTATACTATCAAAGGGAGAGCCACCTGTGAAATGATATGTGTCATATATCAGCTGTTGTGTAAACACTGTTCGACCTTTTTCATCAGCATGACTACCACCAAATTATCAATTAGGATGGATGGCCGTAGGCAGAGGTGGTATACTGGCAACACACAATATCCTGTTGCAGAGCATGCTCTACAACATGAAAATGGTGACTCTGGGGCCTGTTTCACCACAAACTTCATCTGTAGTCTTCCACAGACACCAGTTTCTCAGAACTCCACAGGTGAGAACTAGCGATACAATATGTCCTTGGTTCTCGCCACCCACCTGGCCTTAATTTCTTTCGTGCATTTCTTCACAATATCTACTCTTTTCTTCACTCCGTTTCAGTTTTCTACATCTTTCATTGTCTTACCTGTTTATTTTTTACCATCCCTGTCCGACCTCTGCTAAGTTCAATGCACTTAGGCTTTCACTCTTAATCTCGTGCATGGTGTTTAAGCAGTAAGCTCTGTCTTGCATATTACCCTGTCTTCCAACTTCAAGCTCTCAGGTTTCCAAATCTCATCTGATGCAGTTTACAACATAAGTCTTTTCTTCTCATTCATTGTGCTAAGTCTTCCATGACCTGCAGTTCTGGGTGACTTTACTGAAATCTACCCCATTTCCTAGACTTCTACAGTCCTTTTCCTTCACCACTCTTCCAACCCTTCTGCCCGAAGAAGCAGCTACTGGCTCCAAAAGCTTGCCTAATTACAACCCTCTTTTATATGTGTGTTCTACCGCTACTTGATGAGTAGATTTTTTTATCTATCCAATTAAATTATTTTGTCAAAAATGGATTTTTTGTTGTTATATTAACTTGTACTAAGGTAGATAATATGTAAGTTGCTGTAAGAAAGTAAACTGCTCTGGAGAACTTACCACTAACACACTTTACATGTTGTCCCCAAGATAGTTTGACATGTGAACATACTACTCAAAACATAACTTGAATCATCTGAGATAGTTATGTTACGATTTGGGGGGTATATTTAGATGATGTATTTCCTGGAGTCAACATATAATATATATTAGTGTTTAGCTGTCTAGAATAATTTATTCAAGGATTCAGCTTATTAATTGTGCACCTAAAATATATATTAGAACATGCTATTTTTCATTTTTGCAAAGCATAATACCATATTATATTATTTTGTGGGGGAATTGTAGTTGTGTGTATGGCATCTGAATACTGCTGAAGGAAGCTATTGGGTTTAATTACAAGGACAGGCAATAAAACAAACAAATGGACAGGGAAAAGTTGGAAAAGGAAGATGATCAATAATTGAAATCATGTGGTGGGCAGGATGTGTGCCTGGGAGAAAGGATGCTAGATGGACAAAGTAAGTTCCTTGCTGGATTACAGTAGATAATAAAACACTGATAAGACCTCCTAATTGAAAATAGGAGGATGACATTGGAAAATTTTGAGGTTCAACACAAATACCTGTAGCTGAAGAGCATAGTGGGTAAGGAAATCAACAAGAGGCATTTATCTGGCATTGAAAATTAGATGTTGGCTGCTGCGACTGCCACTGCTTATGCTTATTTGACAACAAGAAAGTACTGATACCTCAGAAATATTGTCTGAAGCAATGTGTGTAATTCGAAAGCATTGCAGTAATTGTAGGTATGATTTTAGCCATCTACACCTTGAGTTGCTTCAAAATTGAAAACTTTGTGGCACCATCTCAATCTATAAAAAGCATGAATTGTATATACTCAGAAATATTTAGTTCTATCGATGTTACCACAACTGTAACAAAGATCTTGTCTGACAAAGGATATGTTGAATACCACTTCTGGTTTTTAGTTAGGACTCTTAGAGAACATTAAATTATTTCTTGTTTGCATAATTTACCTTACAGGTAGAATGTGATTCAATGTTACATCTCTCTGCAAATTATTTTAGATGTCAGTAATGTCAGCAGCTTTTTCCTGTCTCTCTCTAATTTTTTCCTTGTTTGATTATATTTCAGCATTGTTAAATTCTATATGTGACTTTTCATTCTTGTTTTTTACCAATTCTGTCACATACCATGTTTAGTAGTATGCAGCTATAAACATGTAATAAATATTTAATCTTTGAAAATTTTATTTTGTTATAATTCATGTTAGGTTTAAAGACAAAACGTTTTCACAGCATTTGTGTTGCTTCCTCAAAGCTGCTGTTTGCTTCCATATTTCATATTTAATATCTTAAATATTCAGTACATAAGATGCGTTCATAATTACAAATATGGTTGGACTCGAGCTGCACAGTGTATTGGTGCCAATGAAAATTCTTGCTAGACTGGAACTTGAACACAATTTCCCGCTTAATGCAAATGGTTGCCACAAGTGCCTTGGCCATCTGAGAACACCTCCAGGACTGATCCAAATTTCCATATGTCACCCTTTGTCTGTGTCCTGTACTTGCACAATTAGGGTGATTGTCATACTGGGGAAGACAGATTATTGTCATGCCGTGAATTGCACGAGTGCTTTTCTATAGGACATTACAGAAGACATCATAAAAACATAGCACTGCGATATAGTGTAGTAAAAGGGTGCAAGAAGAAATGACAATATAGATGACCAGCACTAAACTCAATATCATCAAGACATATACTACATAAAAATAACTGTAAGTAAAATTGTCAGACAAGATACTAGTTCATGGTATTCACAGCAAAAGAGAATCAGAAGAACAAAGATAAGATGGCCTGCAATAGATGAGATTTAAAAACTTGAGAAGTGACACAAAAGGCAGCTGACAAAATATAGTAGTAGAGAGAGTAACCAACAAGAAGCAAAGATTGGTGGAGCAGCAACCAGTAAAGTGGAGTTAAAGCTTGTATGGCAGTAATAATCTGATCTGAAATGCATCACCCAGTAAGTTTGCTAAGTGTGAATTTCTGAACCCATACACAGTGGACTGAGAGACCTGGTGGAACATAAATTATTTTAAGGAATAAAAGTAACATTTCACATCGTAGTAGAGGTGATAAGTCTTTGTAAGACACCTAAACATGACAGACGCCTTTGTTAGCTTTTAAATGGATCCGTTTTTGAGCAACACACATGATGGCTGTCTACCTATGCCAGAATTGCAGCACATCAGCTCATCTGAGTGAGAGGATGTGTTGGGGGGGGGGGGGGGGGGGACACAGGGTAGGACTGTGGCGCAGGCACAGGCATAGGCATAGGCACCTGCACTGGTCAGTTCATGCACAATGCATGACGACTGATGACTTTGATGTGTAGGAGTGGAATGGGAGGGAGGTTACAGACAGGAAAGGGCGGGGGGGGGGGGGGGGGGTCTGCAGGTCTGCGGGGTAGTGTGTGAGGGGGCAGGATGGTTGAATTTATGGTTCTGGGACTGGGGAGAAGTGGGTGTGTCATCGTAACTGTGTCTGCGTCACATCTGCTGTGCAGTGAGCTACGTTAATTTAAGTATTAACTGTATTTTTCCTACTTGTCACTTCTTCCTCCGTGTGTTTGCCTTTAGGAAGCTTTAATTACTGAGTGCTAGTAATAGTGCTCCATAGATTTTGTGTGTGTTTTGAATACAGTCAGAGAGAGTCCCTTTAGTCAGCCATAGTGCCAGTAGTGCTAGTGTTTGTTTTGAGTGCAGTCCAGAGACAGGTAGTGCTATTTTCATTGTTTTCTACAAGAAGTGTCTAGTAACCATAGTTTAGTCAACTATCAGCCGCCTTTAGTGAATTAGCAGTCTAGTTAAAAGTTGATTAACTCTCTACAGTAAATTGATTTCTTAGGATGAATAGGATGTGTGACTGCTGTGTACGGACGCAGGAGGAGCTGGCCACTGTTCGCGAACAGCTGAACGTGTTGATGGCCACGGTCAGCCGTCTTCAGGCTGCTGCCTCAGAGTGTAGCGGCAGTGGGGAGTCTGGTGCGTTGCATGGTACACCCCAGGTGTTAGATGCTTCACCCACTGTCCCTGCTGTCGAGACATCTTCGCGTGTACTGGGCGCGGTTGGGCCACCCAAGGGGAGTGGCGGGTTCAGCGGTGTTCGCGGTGCACAAGGCGGGGGGTCAATGTGGAGGCTGGCCATGTGGCATCGCCCTCTCTGCCTGTGAGTGGTCATGTGGCTGCTCCTTCAGCAAGGGCCGAGCAGGCACACGGGGGGGAGGGGTTTATTAGTGATCAGGAGTTCCAACGTTAGGTGGGTGATGGAGCCCCTTAGGGAAATAGCAGAAAGGTTGGGGAAGAAGGCCAGTGTTCACTCTGTCTGCTTGCCGGTGGGTCTCATCCGAGATGTGGAGGAGGCCCTGACAGCAGCGATAGAGAGCACTAGGTGCACCCGACTACAAATTGTTGCTCATGTCGGCACCAATGACTCCTGCCGTCTGGGTTGAGAGGTCATCCTCAGTTCCTACAGGATACAGGCAGTTGGCGGAGTTAGTGAAGGTGGAAAGCCTCGCTAGCGGGGTGGAATCTGAGCAATTTGTAGTATCATTCCCAGAACCGATCGCGGTCCTCTGGTTTGAAGCCGAGTGGAAGGCTTAAACCAGAGGCTCAGACGATTCTGCGGAGATCTGGGGTGCAAACTTCTCGACCTCCGCTATCGGGTGGAGAAATGTAGGGTCCCCCTGAATAGGTCAGACGTGCACTACACGCAGGAAGTGGCTAAAAGTGTAGCGGAATGTGTGTGGAGTGCACATGTGGGTTTTTTTAGGTTAGTGAATTCCCTCCCTAGACCCGACAAGACGCCTCCTGAGACACGACAAGGTAGTAGTAGGCAAAACGCAAAATGCAAAAAGTGAAATAGTATCGAAGGAAATTGACAGAGATCCGAAATGTGAAATAATTTGGGTGAAGGTCACGGTTAAAGCAGGCTCAATCATGGTACTTGGATTTCACTATAGGCCCCCTGGTTCAGCAGCTGTTGTGGCAGAGCACCTGAAGGAAAATTTGGAAAATATTTCGTGTAGATTTCCCCACCATGTTATAGTTCTGGGTGGAGATTTTAATTTGCTGGATATAGACTGGGAGACTCAAACGTTTATAACCGGTGGCAGGGACAAAGAATCCAGTGAAATTTTTTAAAGTGCTTTGTCTGAAAACTACCTTGAGCAGTTAAACAAAGAACTGACTTGTGGCGATAACATATTAGACCTTCTGGTGACAAACAGACCCATACTATTTGAAACAGTTATCACAGAACAGGGAATCGGCGATCATAAAGCGGTTACTGCATAAATGATTTCAGCCGCAAATAGAAATATTAAAAAAAGTAGGAAGATTTTTCTGCTTAGCAAAAGTGACAAAAAGCAGATTTCAGAGTACTTGACGGCTCAACACAAAAGTTTTGTCTCAAGTACAGATGGTGTTGAGGATCAGTGGACAAAGTTCAAAACCATCGTACAATATGCATTAGATGAGTATGTGCCAGGCAAGATCATAAGAGATGGAAAAAGGCCACTGTGGTACAACAACAGAGTTAGAAAACTGTTGCAGAAGCAAAGGCAACTTCACAGCAAACATAAACATAGCCAAAGCCTTGCAGACAAATGAAAATTACGTGAAGCGAAATGTAGTGTGAGGAGGGCTATGTGAGAGGCGTTCAATGAATTCGAAAGTGAGGTTCTATGTACTGACTTGGCAGAAAATCCTAAGAAATTTAGGTCTTACGTCGAAGCGGTAGGTGGATCAAAACAAAATGTCCAGACACACTGTGACCAAAATGGTACTGAAACAGAGGATGACAGACTACAGGCCGAAATACTAAATGTCTTTTTCCAAAGCTGTTTCACAGAGGAAGACTGCACTGTACTTCCTTCTCTAGATTGTCGCACAGATGACAAAATGGTAGATATCGAAATAGACAACAGAGGGATAGAGAAACCATTAAAATCGCTCAAAAGAGGAAAGGCCGCTGGACCTGATGGGATACCAGTTCGATTTTACACAGAGTACGCGAAGGAACTTGCCCCCCTTCTTGCAGCAGTGTACTGTAGGTCTCTAGAACAGCGTATCATTCCAAAGAATTGGAAAAGGGCATAGGTCATCACCGTTTTCAAGAAGGGACATCGCACAAATGTGCAGAACTATAGACCTATATCTCTAACGTCGATCAGTTGTAGAATTTTTGAACACGTATTCTGTTAGAGTATAATGAATTTTCTGGGGACTAGAAATCTACTCTGTAGGAATCAGCATGGGTTTCGAAAAACACGATCGTGTGAAACCCAGCTCGTGCTATTCGTCCAAGAGACTCAGAGGGCCATAGACACGGGTTCCCATGTAGGTGCTGTGTTTCTTGACTTCCGCAAGGCGTTCGATACAGTTCCCCACAGTCGTTTAATGAACAAAGTAAGAGCATATGGACTATCAGACCAATTGTGTGATTGGATTGAGGAGTTCCTAGATAACAGGACGCAGCATGTCATTCTCAATGGAGAGAAGTCTTCCGAAGTAAGAGTGATTTCAGGTGTGCCGCAGGGGAGTGTCATAGGACCATTGCTATTCACAATATACATAAATGACCTTGTGGATGACATCGGAAGTTCACTGAGGCTTTTTGCGGATGATGTTGTGGTATATTGAGAGGTTGTAACAATGGAAAATTATACTGAAATGCAGGAGGATCGGCAGCGAATTGACGCATGGTGCAGGGAATGGCAATTGAATCTCAATGTAGACAAGTGTAATGTGCTGTGAATGTGTAGAAAGAAAGATCCCTTATCATTTAGCTACAATATAGCAGGTCAGCAACTGGAAGCAGTTAATTTCATAAATTATCTGGGAGTACGCATTAGGAGTGATTTAAAATGGAATGATCATATAAAGTTGATTGTCGGTAAAGCAGATGCCAGACTGGGATTCATTGGAAGAATCCTAAGTAAATGCAATCCGAAAACAAAGGGAGTAGGTTACAGTATGCTTGTTCGCCCACTGCTTGAATACTGCTCAGCAGTGTGGGATCCATACCAGATAGGGTTGATAGGAGAGACATAGAAGATCAAATGGAGAGCAGCACACTTTGTTACAGGATCATTTAGTAAACGCGAAAGCGTTACGGAGATGATAAATAGACTCCAGTGGAAGACTCTGCAGGAGAGACACTCAGTAGCTCAGTACGGGCTTTTGTTGAAGTTTCGAGAACACACCTTAACCAAGGAGTCAAGCAGTATACTGATCCCTCCTACGTATATCTTGCGAAGAGACCATGAGGATAAAATCAGAGAGATTAGAGCCCACACAGAGGCGTACCGACAATCCTTATTTACACTAACAATACGAGACCGGAATAGAAGGGAGAGCCGATAGAGGTACTCAAGGTACCATCCGACACACACCGTCAGGTGGCATGCGGAGTGTGGAGGTAGATGTAGATGGAGAGATGTGGAGCAGGAGGCTAGTGGAGGGTTAGAGGAGGATTAGAGGATCTCTGTAATGACATAAAGTGCTGCTCTTTAGCAATTTTTGTTGCTATATGGTTCAAATCCTTGTGATTGCATTGGAAAATGTGACTCCCTCATGTCCCCTAAAACATCTCTCACTGCCCTCACTGATAAGATCTATTTCATGAATTGGATGCTGTTGTGAAATGAATCATTTATTGCTTCATATTGTACTAGCACTTAAAGTTTTTGTTATCACAGCCATTAAATTGTTGGTCAGGATATACATACATCAAAAGTTTTGCATCACCTCAGTTCCGAGAGTTCCGGAATCTGTACAGAAAATTGGAATAGAGATCAACATAAACATCATTTCCACCCTTTTTATTGCTCATGAAAACTGTGCATTGCATGTTGTACCTACCATACAGCGAGACCTTCAGAGATGGTGGTCCAGATTGCTGTACACATCGGTACCATTAACTCCCAGTAGCACATCCTCTTGCATTGATGCATGCCTGTATTTGTTGTGGCATACTATCCACAAGTTCATCAAGTCACTGTTGGTCCAAATTGTCCCATTCCTCAACAGCGATTCAGTGTAGATCCCTCAGAGTGATTGGTGGGTCACGTCGTCCATAAACAACCCTTTTCAGCCTATCCCAGGCATGGTTGATAGGGTTCATGTCTGGAGAACATGCTGCCCACTCTAGTCGAGCGATGTCGTTATCTTGAAAGAAATCATTCACAAGATGTGTACAATGGGGGTGCAAATTGTCATCCATGAAGACAAATGCTTCACCAATATGCTGCCGATGTGGTTGCACTATCGGTTTTAGGATGGCATTCACGTATCGTACAGCCATTACGGCGCCTTCCCTGACCACTAGCAGTGTACGTTGGCCCCACATAATGCCATCCCAATACATCAAGGAACCTCTGCCTTGCTGCACTTGCTGGACAGTGTGTCTAAGGTGTTCAGCTTGACCGGGTTGCCTCCAAACACGTCTCCGACGATTGTCTGGTTGAAGGCATATGTGACACTTCATCAGTGAAGAGAACGTGATGCCAATCCTGACAGGTCCATTTGGCATGCTGTTGGACCCATCTGTATTGTGCTTGCATGGTGTTGTGGTTGCAAAGACGGACCTTGCCATGGATGTCGGGAGTGAAGTTGCACATCATGCAGACTATTGCACACAGTTTGAGTTGTAACATGACATCCTGTAGCTGCACAAAAAGCTTTATTCAACATGGTGTAATTTCTGTCAGGGTTCCTCTGAGCTGAAATCCGTAGGTAGTTGTCATCCACTTCAGTAGTAGCCCTTCGACAGCCTGAGCGAGGCATGTTGTCGACAGTTCCTGTCTCTCTGTATCTCCTCCATGTCCGAACAACAAAGCTTTGGTTCACTCTAAGGTACCTGGACCTTTCCCTTGTTGAGAGCTCTTATTGGCACAAAGTAACAAAGCAGACACAATCGAACTTTGGTATTGACTGTCTAAGTGTGGTTGAACTACAGACAACACGGGCTGTGTAGCTCCTTCCTGGTGGAATGACTGGAACTGATGGGCTGATAGACCCTCTCCATCTAACAGGCACTGCTCATGCATGGTTGTTTGCATCTTTGGGCGGGTTTAGTGGCATCTCTGAACAGTCAAAGGGACTGTAACTGGGGTGATGCAAAGCCTTTGTTGTTGTGTGTATTAATACATAATGTGATTGTACTGTTATGCATAACCCCCTGTTGCAAATCCTGTTGAGAGATTTCTCTTTTTTCTTCCAGTATTATTTTTTAACTGAAAACAGATCTTGACATTGTGTTTTGTTATTGTGTGTCTTTATTAATGTACAGAATTGCAGCCCTATAAATATGCTGGCTATCCACAACTGATCAAAACAATTCAGCTGGAAAGTGCAGATGAACATTTATTCTCAAAGTCTGCACCACTGCTTGCAAGTGCTGGTGAACTGGCCTATCATACAGTCCATTGCTCGGCTCTCAATGCAGAGGAGCTGCGCCGGGAAAGAGGTCTTGAAGTAAGTTGGCAATTATCCTGTATTTGTTTTTGAATGGCAAACTGCAGCAGAATCTCCCCTTGCTGATGTATTTTCTAGAAGATACTTTTTAATGTGTAGCATGAAGTAGTCTAGTTTATTAGTGTACCTTACAGTTAACAGTTTACTGAAAGCAGAAAAGCTCCATTTTGGGGAAGTAAGCTCTAGCAGCAGCGTACAATATGTTGCTGGAGTAACACAGCATTCCTAATGATGAGGAAAGAAGATTGAGGTCATTCTCATTTTCATTAAGGGTTGTTGAACAGATGCAAGAAACTATACATCTATCTCTGACATTGGCCTGTTGTAGAATTTTAGTACATTTTCTATACTCATGTTTCATGAGATTTCTGGTGACCAAAAATCTCCTCTGTAGAGATCATGCTCTCTCCAGCCACGAGACCAAGAAGTGGTAGATGTCATGTTCCTTGACTTTGGGAATGCATTTGATACATTTCTCACAGACGCCTAATGAATAAACAGTGTGTATATTTATCAAAGCATCTCTGACATTGTTGGCTTCCAAAAAGTTTATGTAAAATCATCAGAAAGCACCAGCTCCATGTTAAAACACCAGTACAACCTCTAGTTTGGTCAGGAATGCTTTCATACTGCCCCTTGTTGCTCTGTTTACGTTAGTAATCATGATATGAAGTTCTGGCAATTTATTAATACAAAGTTCAGTTTACAGTTTGGTTAGTATAGTCTTTATTAACATCACAGAAATTTATTTACTCTTTCACAAAGACAGCATTACCACAAAGACTCACTAATGTATTTCTGCCATTGAGGTTAATTTTACTTCACCATTTTGTAGCCAATGTTCAGTAATACAAATTGTATCTGCATTTTGTTTGTATTGGAGTAGTGCTTCCAGCATAGTATATTCTTGCAGCATAGTATATTCTTAAGAGACTGAATATGGTGGTGTAAAAAGCCACTACAAAGTTGGGGCGTTTAGACAATTCTAGTACAGCACATACTCTAAAAAATCTTGTGTCTTTGCTGGTGGCTATCAGTAGTTGAGTTAACTTCTGGAGCTTGTAAAAGTTGTGTTTCACACCTGTCCTCTTCAGTTTAAACTACTTTGTAATACGCATTCGGCCGATGACTTCATTGCTTCACATTAAACACTACATTATTTGTGTTTGTTTGCCACTTTCTCTGTTTTCACATTGTTTCTCAAAGAAAAGTACATATTGTACGTGCTAGTAACTCCTTTTGTGACATGTTTAAATGAAGTCCATGGACTGTATAGAAACCTTTGCGCTAAGCTGCTTAGGTCTACAATATCAAATTTCTTGAAGTGAATACATATTTCAGTAATACACATGTCTGCAACTCTAATTTGCAGTTCACAGATGACCAAGATGGTAAATCAGAACAATATAAAATAGCGACAATGAGTAAAACTATGTGTTTCAAATTATTTAAACATCTCCACATTCCTAGGGTAGCATTGTACATCATGCTTCTACAAACATGGTTTGATCCTCCCAGCAGCACGACGAAATCATCCTTATTCAAACACGCTATGTCAATCAAATTTATTAGATTCATTATTTCACATAATGGAGCCTCTGGTTATCAAACTGAATGCCTTTAAATTACGTTCTTCCATCGGCATTGCAGAATTTCCATTGCCAAGCTTTGAAAGGAAAGCAGATTGGTGTTATTTAAGGAACACAAACAGGGAAAGGGAGGAAGGAACTATAATTTTTTAAAATAAGGAACAAGATCTCTGTTTTGAACAAATAATGTGCTGATAAATGAAGGGTAGTTGTCTAAGAATGCCAGTTATCACACAACCATTGGTCATTTCCTACTTGCCTAGCTATAGGTATACACCAAATGGATCACCATCAGTTGGTATCTGATCTAGAGACATGGCATGCAAAGAAGTATGAAAATCAACTTTTTTTGTTTTTTTTATATTTTTTTTATAGAAATTTCAGTGTCTCTTCATTTGCCCTTCTCTTGCTGACTTCCAATAACTCATAAGTCTGTACAATGCTGCATACTCATAATTATTACTGACCAGTGGGTTAGCAAATGTAAACATGAGTGAATGTTGTTAGTAAGCTAGCCATGTCACTTACAGATTACAACTTAGGATGTATGGGTATAAATGCAAGTCTGTAGAAGTAAGCAAATTTTATGTTGATCAGCACTTTGAGGTTTGTGCATGTGAACTTCAGCTAGATAATGTAGTATTGAGATTAGTAACAGTGTACAGGTCCCCATTAGGAGACTGTGAGCTATCCATAAAAAAGTTTGACTCCCTATTATGATGTCTGTCAGACAAAAACAAGAAGTTATTAATCTGTGGTGATTTCAGTGTAAACTTTCTAAATAATTCTGAGAGGAAAAGTGAACTAGAAGTGTTGTTAACAACATATAACTCGGAATCAGAGATCAATATCCCTACACATATAGCTCAGGACAGTAGCACGCTAATAGATAATGTATTTGTACCGAAAGAAGATGTAAAACAAACACATGCTTTCCCTGTGGTAAATGGATTGTCAGACCATGATGCACAACTGATTAACTTACAAAACCTAACAGGGTGTGCAGTTCGGAAATCATTAAGTAAAAGTGGAAGGTCGCTCAACCTGGTATCTATAGAGCACTTCAGAGAAAGCTTAAGAAATGTTAATTGGGGAGATGTATACAATGAGCCAAATGCTAATGAAAAATGGAACATATTTCTTGATAAATTTATATCCCCTTTTGAACATTGTTTCCCAAAGAAAAATACTGAATGTAACACCACACACTTTTCAAAGAAACCTTGGATTACTACAGGTATTAAAGTGTCTACAGAAAGAAAAAGAAAACTTTATGAGACAGCACGAACTAGTAAAGATCCAGAAGTAGTTCTACACCATAAAAATTATTGTAACATACTGAGAAAAGTTGTAAGGAAATCAAGAAATATGTATGTTAGAGAAGAAATTAACAACTCCGGCAATAAAAGTCAAATCAATATGGAATGTTGTTAGGAGGGAGACAGGAAAAGTAACTACTGGGGAGGTAGTATTATTACTAAGGAGAACGAGATCATGCTAACCAACAGTACTCAAGTAGCTAATGTATTTAACAACCATTTCTTAAGTGTAGGAGAAAAAATTGGTGAGAACAGTTCAAAAGAAAAAGCCAGGCCGTAGAAGGAAGAGTCAGTTCCGAAAAAATTGTCAGATTAAGTTTCACCTAACAACCTCTTGTGAAATAAGTAAAATTATTAAATCTTTGAAAAATAAATGTTCTGTTGGAGTAGATGACATCTCTAATAAGATATTAAAGCTATGTGGAGCTATTAGAGCTGATGTTTTGAGTCACGTATGTAATGCATCATTAACTCGAGGTACACTCCTGGAAATGGAAAAAAGAACACATTGACACCGGTGTGTCAGACCCACCATACTTGCTCCGGACACTGCGAGAGGGCTGTACAAGCAATGATCACACGCACGGCACAGCGGACACACCAGGAACCGCGGTGTTGGCCGTCGAATGGCGCTAGCTGCGCAGCATTTGTGCACCGCCGCCGTCAGTGTCAGCCAGTTTGCCGTGGCATACGGATCTCCATCGCAGTCTTTAACACTGGTAGCATGCTGCGACAGCGTGGACGTGAACCGTATGTGCAGTTGACGGACTTTGAGCGAGGGCGTATAGTGGGCATGCGGGAGGCCGGGTGGACGTACCGCCGAATTGCTCAACACGTGGGGCGTGAGGTCTCCACAGTACATCGATGTTGTCGCCAGTGGTCGGCGGAAGGTGCACGTGCCCGTCGACCTGGGACCGGACCGCAGCGACACACGGATGCACGCAAAGACCGTAGGATCCTACGCACCGCCACTTCCCAGCAAATTAGGGACACTGTTGCTCCTGGGGTATCGGCGAGGACCATTCGCAACCGTCTCCATGAAGCTGGGCTACGGTCCCGCACACCGTTAGGCCGTCTTCCGCTCATGCCCCAACATCGTGCAGCCCGCCTCCAGTGGTGTCGCGACAGGCGTGAATGGAGGAACGAATGGAGATGTGTCGTCTTCAGCGACGAGAGTCGCTTCTGCCTTGGTGCCAATGATGGTCGTTTGCGTGTTTGGCGCCGTGCAGGTGAGCGCCACAATTAGGACTGCATACGACCGAGGCACACAGGGCCAACACCCGGCATCATGGTGTGGGGAGCGATCTCCTACACTGGCCGTACACCACTGGTGATTGTCGAGGGGACACTGAATAGTGCACGGTACATCCAAACCGACATCGAACCCATCGTTCTACCATTCCTAGACCGGCAAGGGAACTTGCTGTTCCAACAGGACAATGCACGTCCGCATGTATCCCGTGCCACCCAACGTGCTCTTGAAGGTGTAAGTCAACTACCCTGGCCAGCAAGATCTCTGGATCTGTCCCCCATTGAGCATGTTTGGGACTGGATGAAGCGTCGTCTCACGCGGTCTGCACGTCCAGCACTAACGCTGGTCCAACTGAGGCGCCAGGTGGAAATGGCATGGCAAGCCGTTCCACAGGACTACATCCAGCATCTCTACGATCGTCTCCATGGGAGAATAGCAGCCTGCATTGCTGCGAAAGGTGGATATACACTGTACTAGTGCCGACATTGTGCATGCTCTGTTGCCTGTGTCTATGTGCCTGTGGTTCTGTCAGTGTGATCATGTGATGTATCTGACCCCAGGAATGTGTCAATAGTTTCCCCTTCCTGGGACAATGAATTCACGGTGTTCTTATTTCAATTTCCAGGAGTGTATTTTCCCAGACAGGTTAAAATATGCCATTGTCAGGACACTCCACAAAAAGGGGGACACCACAGATGTCGATAATTATTGGCAAGTACCCTTGCTTACAGCATTTTCAAAAGTCTTCAAGAAAGTAATGCACTCGAGTGGTTAGCCATCTCAACAGTAATGGTATACTGAGTAAATCACAGTTCGGATTTCAAAAATGCTGTTCCACTGAGTCAGCAATATACAATTTCACTGTCCACATAATAGTCTTTAAATAGTAAAATGTCACCAATAGGAATTTTCTGTGACTTGTCCAAAGCATTTGTTTGTGTGAACCATGACATTGTTACAGAAATTACAGTTCTGTGGTATAAATGGAATAGCATATGAGTTGTATAATTCGTACCTACAGAACAGGAAGCAAAAAGTTTCCTTATGTGGGTCAAGTGATTTCAATAAGTTTGCCACTTCATCTAACTGACATATTACATTAGGTGTTCCACAGGGTTCAATCATGTGTCCCCTTCTGTTCTTGATATACGTAAACGATCTCCCTACCTATCTGAAACAGGAAGCTGAATTGACACCATTTGCTGATGATACAAGCATCATTATTAATCCAGTAAAAGAAACTCCAATTGAAAAAAAATTGGAAAAGTCATTAATTGGTTTTCTGCAAATGGGCTTGCTCTAAACTTTTTAAAAACACAGTACATCCAATTTTCTGCTGCAAAAAGTACAGTTCCTTCAATAAATATAACACATGAACAGAAGTCACTAGACAGGATAGAGCATACTAAGTTTTTGGGTGTACACATAGATGAGAATCTTAATTGGAAAATTCATATTTTGGATCTTCTAAAGCAACTAGGTTCAGCAACTTTTGCAATCGGATTAATTGCCAATTTTGAGGATATAAAAATTTGTAAGCTAACATACTTTGCATACTTTCACTCTCTGATATCATACGGAATAATATTTTGGGGTAACTCAACATTTAGACGAAAAGTATTCACTGCTCAAAAGAAAGTGGTTAGTATAATGTGTGGGGTTCATAGTCACACATTTTGTAGGCATCTTTTTAAAAGACTGAGAATTCTTACAACAGCCTCACAGTAAATGTACTCACTAATGAAATTTGTTCTCAACATGGACCAGTTTAAAAACAACAGTGACATTCATGATTATAATACCAGAAAAAAGAAAGACTTACACTATTTATTACTCAACCTATCTTTGATACAGAAAGGGGTAAAATACACTGCTTAAAAAATTTTCTACAAATTACCAGATGAAATAAAATGTCTGACAGACAGCAGTAATAGCTTCAAAAATAAATTGAAATCATATCTCTTTGACAACTCCTTCTATACCATATATGAATTCTTGAATAGGAATAAATAAATCTATGAATATAGTATATGCATTTGTGCCATTTAAGGGAATAGAGTAAATAATAGAAATATTATTCCTTAACTCTGTATTGTAATATATATATTAAAAAATCTTGTTTCAAATGTGCATTTCTTGTGCACTTGACACGTTATACATCATAATGGCTACCGTACCGTGCAATTGATCAATGGAAAATGCAACCAACCAACTAGCTGTGCATGGCTCATGTGACTCTCACTGAGGGTGGGCCCTTTGTTGCTGCGATTGATGTCAATCCAGCACAAACTGTATCAGAAAGGGTTGTGTTGCTTCCTCCTGTGTGTCACTCACAAAAGTCAGCAGTATAGCTATTAGAATATCCTGAAAGGATGAGAGCTCTGAAGAAAGTATTACTAGAAATAATGGAAAGAAGGAGAAATCACTGCTACAGTGTAAGAAAGGAAGGCTAAGCCTTTAACTCAATGTAACAGCGTTCTCAAAGTGCTTAAATGCAAGTTACTCCCCTTTGAACAGCATTTTTCTTACCAATCTGTTTTTGAACTGATAGCACTATAATGGTGACAGTTAAAGACTGAAATTATCCATGGAAAATGCTTGTTACTCATACATAAATTAGATAAAAACTGGTAGGGATTAAAAATAAGTTCAATTAAGAATATGAATCACTTGCATATCTGCCAATGAAGTCAAATGTTAAAAACAAAGTTGCCATGATCAGAAACCTTCAAAGTAGCCAGCTCAGCACATGACTTGCAATATTATGTTGTTATTGTTGTTAATAACAGCAAATATTATTATTGACAATGTTTGTTTTCTGTGGGAGATTATGTTGTTCCTCTCTGTAGCTGAATTTTCCATTCCACACAGGTCTTACTAGATGCCTATAGTCGCTGTGTCTCTGTTCTGAGTGCTGCTTCAAAACCTATTGATGTAGCTGTACAAGTCTGTATCCACGTTACACGCTGCTTTGCTGTTGCCGCACAGTTCCAGGGATGCAGAGACAAAATGGTTGAAATGACACAGCTCATAAAAGACCTATGTCATGTACTCTACTTCAAGGTATGTGTTGAATAGTAAATTGTATTATTATCATTACCATTACCTTAGTTGTACGAAGTCTGCAATAAAGCTTCAAACAATGGAAAATCAAGGATGGAATAACAGCAATATTATGAAAGGTATTGTTTTACAAATGATGGAACACAGCAATCAGTCGTCCTTCTTTGCAGGTTTTATTTGGCAAAATCTAGATTTTGACTAGTGCCTGGCCATTATCAGTGCATTATTTCATAGTATCTATGCATGTCAGATCTCTGTTGTTCGGGCGTCTGTCACAGCTCTTTTAAGACTATTGTCTGTGGTCTACAAAGAACTGTGACTGATGCCCGAACAACAGGGACCTGACATGTGTTGACACCATGAGATAATTCACTGATAAATGAAATAATGCACTGATAATGGCTAGGCACTAGACGAAATCTAGATTTTGCCCAATAAAACCAGCAAAAAAGGACAACGGATTGCTGTGCTCTGCCATTTGCAAATCATATCACAGTCACAGAGTGCACACACCTTCCTAGTGGAAGGTAATGTGAGGGTATAGATTGCTACTCACCATATAATGGGAATGTTGAGTTGCAGACAAACACAACAAAAGGACTGCTAACTGCTAAAGAAGTAAGCTTTCGGCCAAAAAGCCTTGTGGTGAATTACACAGTACACATGTAAACCCCCCCCCCCCCACACACACACACAAAGCAACTTGCACACTGTCTCTGGCTGCCGAGGCTTTTTGGCCAAAAGCTTACTTGTGTGTTGTGCCTGTCTAAGAGTCAACATTTCTATTATATGGTGAGGAGCAATCTGTCCCTTTCATAATATTGTTATAATAAAGCTTTCCTATCAACAGTGTTCTCTCGTGCAGGAAAACAGCCTATTTTAAGTTTTGAATGTACGCTGTGTTAGAGTTTTTATAGTCTGACACAAACCTTCGTTGGAATTTATGTACAGTTACCTGTGAAATATGAAAATATTTAATACAGAAACACTATAAAAATGAGTATATGAACCCAGAAGTGCTTATGACAAGTATTTGTTTATTAACGTAAAAATTGGTTTTGGAAAAAGTTTCAGTGCCTTATCTGATCAGATCCTAGAGTGACAACCCTGTGAGAAACATGCAGTTGGTCCATTGTACAGATAATAGTAACAGTTAGCATCAAGACTTAAATTGCTTTCTGTCATTTCAAGTGTAGTGGGAATATAATGTATCTATGAACAGTACCACACTTACATCAAAGTAAGATAATGAGTGAGACTTGATTTGGAATTAAAAAGGATCTCTCTACCAAACGTGCCATTTTTCCGGTTTGTGAATCATATTTTATAAAACTTAGATGACAAAATATTGTCAACTGATGTTTTCTGTTATTTATCTAAAGTATTTTATTGTACAGTTTGTAATACTGTCCTCGAGAATCTCAAATATTGTCGTATCAGAGATCTTCCTATTAATTTGTTTAAATAATTTAAAATTTTTTGCATGAAGAAATCCAGGGAGTGTACATACCAAAACAGCATTTTCATGTTGGGGGATCATCACTGTAACTGTACACAGGGATTATATTGGGTATATTCTTGTTCTTGTTACATATAACTGATCTGCCATCATGTATCAAAGAAGCTGAAATACTTCACTTTCCTGGTGACACAGAAAACTTTGAAATATAAATAGATCTTTCTCAACAATTATTAACTGTTTCTAAGCAAATGGACATCACTGAACCTAGATAAAACGGAATACACGCAATTGGCAGCTAAAAAGGCCTGCCCACATCACTAGACATAATATATGAGGGTAAAATCAGTAAATGAAATACAATAATCTATATTATTAGGTGTTTTTGTTGATAAGAATGTGAAGTGGAATACATTTCTTACAGATGACATAAAAAAATCTAAACTCTGCTACTTTCCACATCATGGATAGTAACCAGTGTTAAAGATGAAAATGTCAAGTGTATGATTTACTTTTCCACATTTCCTTTATTAACATCATGACAACATATTCTGGAGCAGCTGTCCTCTGAAGGAGTAGTTCATTGGAGAGAAGTGTGCAGTAAGGATAACATAGTGTCCACTCTAGAATTTCTTGTGGACAATTCTTTAAACAGTTGGGCATACTGATAACAGCATTTACTCCCCTGTGAAGTTTCTTGGCAATGATCAATTGCAGTTCAGAAACAACTTTCACACTCATAAATATAATACTAAAAGGAGGATTGACCTCAGTTATCACTTCCTCAGTTTGGCGTGGTACAGAAAGGAATGAGCTCTTCAACAATAAAAGTCTTAGACCACCACCCAATGAGTTGAAGAATCTAATGGATAATAAAATTAGCTTCAAACACAAATGTTCCAGAAAGTGTCTCTCATAATTATAAGTTACCCGTCTCTCATAATTATAGTGTTGGTCACAATTATGATTCAAGGAACACAAAAATAATTAACACTGCTGAACTTACAGATTACAACAACGGGTTAGTGCATGATACACAATAACTGCAATAGAAAAGGTTTATCATCATTCTTTCTGTTTTCCATCTTTCCTTAGTTGCTTAATTTCGTGGAGGTACCGGTATGTTTTGTCTATGCAACTAACTGAAGGCAGTTTGTTTATTGCCATACGTGTTTCACTTCTTTTGTTTGAGAAGCATCCTCAGTGGCAATTTCCAGCGCTGTTAACTCATGCATGTGGTCCTGCAGACATATTCATTAGTTTCCATGCTCCAGCTGGCCCATTTCTGGCGTTCTTTCACCCACATTTGTCATACCGCATGTATCACTTGCACTTTCCATTTCGTGATCATTAAAAAGACTATTCTGAAACAGATACAATGTTGTAATATTACATAGCCAAGTTACACACATTATTTTGTCCTTATTAACTGCAGAACTTTGTAACAAAATGTGGCCAGTATTAATTTGGAAAGCCTGTGCTTCTTTTATGAGAAGTTAAATGCTCTACCTCAAAGAATTTGTAGCCCAAGGAACCTACTCATGTATGAGCCCAATTGGAAAATTAAACATATTATCATAAATTGCTTTATATTACTGTAACAAGTTTACAAGATAAGACTTGGAAAACCATGTACAAGATTGTACAACTCTGTAATTTTGTGAGTGGTTTTCTTTCTAGTTGGATGCACATTTTCACAAGCTGGTGTACCGTTGTCCAAATCTTGTAAATCCCTGAGACAGTTAAAATTGCCAATAAATAAAGCCTCAGAAAACATCAGTTTATGAGTAAGTAAAATATGCAGAACATTGAAAGTACATGTAAGATGGATTTTTATAGGACACCTATATGCAGTGGCGGTGTAAGAGTGCAAGAGTACGTAACACACTAAATTTTGACGTCTTGAGGATTTATTGGTTATTTTTCTTTGATGCTGGTAAACGTAATGCAGATGCAGCAATCTGAAATACCCGCCACTAAATCTACTCTACTGTGCTACATATTGCTTCTCTACACTTGGTGAAACTTGGCATCAGGATCGCAAGCACACCTTCACTTGTGCATGTTTTACGTTGCTTCTGCGCATGCCTAACTGGCATGATGTAATTGCCTCACAGGCTAAATACATCTGGATTTGATAAACAGTATGGTAGCATACTGCAGCAGACTTTCATTCACATTTGCTTGCCATAAACCCCGCTAGACAGTAGCCCACTCTGTAGATATGCCAATTTGCTCACTACATAGTAAAATGTAGAATTATCATCAGTCTATGTTATATCTATACTGATAGAAAAACCTATTTTGTCTGATTCTGAATGAGACATGGTACATTATATTTTGGATTTAATCATACAGTAATCCATCTGAGGCTCAGAGGACCATAAAGCACGTAATTGTCGATTGTGAGAGTGTACCATTTGTTCATGCTTCTGATATCTGTTGTTCTTATGGTGGGTCAGGTTTGTCTGTACTGTAGGGCCACATTGTATGTATATCTGAACATTCACGAAAAACTGTCTCACTGATTTCTCTGATATTAACTTCAATATGGAGGGTGGGGAGGGGTGGGTGGGTGTTGAAGACGGTGTGCTTTTGGCCCTTATGGCTCTCAGTGCCTCATTTGTATTCTAGTCAAGTGACCTTGTTGGTAGATAATACTACTTGAATTTAATAATTTCTGCAAATGGCAGTTTGTGTTTAGAGTTGGTTGTTTGCAATGCAGGAATTGGATTTTCTTGTGCAATGTCAATATGAATTCTATTGAACCTGTTAAGAGCTACCAGAAAAGAAAATTACCAGGAAAAGTTAACTGCAAAGGGAATAGGGGCTGCTAGACCTGACCTGTTGCCTAGGAAAGTGACAAAATCAAATAAGTGAACATTTAACAAAGCAGCATATAATAACTGTAAGTTGTTTTGTGGGTGCAACGAAAGAAGGCCCGATTTTCAGTCCAGAAGTTATTTCATTAACTAATACATGAATTAGGGATCTTGTACATTTGTCTGAAAAAATAAAAAAGCACGAGAACTTCCACTTACCCAAAAATGCAAAACGGAGAGTAGCGAAAGCTTAAACATTATTTTGTTCATGCCATCAACTGTACTCAGTTATGTGGAAAACAAAATTTCATAAAATTGTTGTTGTTGTTGTTGTTATTATTATTATTATTATTATTATTATTATTATTATTATTATTATTATTATTATTGACAGCAGCTGCAGTTATATAAATATATTGATATGTATAACTGCTACACAGCAGATGCTATTAATTTTGCGCTCTCGTATTTATCTGAATTTAAAAATTTGTGAACACCCAGAATGTATAACTATGAGCTGCCATTGTCGATAAGTGAAACAAAGCCTTTTAGTTAATATTCTTGAGGGTATTCATTATTGACAGAATATGAAGATCTAAAATTTTCATTTTGAAGTGAACTGGTTAGTGAAGAATACTGAGCATAAAAAGTAGCCATATATTATACGAGTTGCAGATTTTTAATGCACCACAGTGTTTTTTTATACACTAAAATACTTTTTCATGTTAATTTAAAATATGTACGTTGTTGTTTTAGCACCTCACACGACTTTGTGCCGTGGCAACGGACTGTGTGAGCTCCTTGGCCACTGATAGTATTCTCCAGATGCAACTCCTGAAGGCAGGGGTTCTTTGGCACTTACTTCTTTTTATGTTCAATTATGACTACACATTGGAGGAAGGTGGTGTTGAAAGAACAGAGGATGCAAATCAGCAGGTATTGTATTTGCTTTATATATATTTCTAACTTGTTTTAAGTTATTTATTTCTGTGGCTTTCGCAGATGTCATTGTTGTTGTTGTGGTCTTCAGTCCTGAGACTGGTTTGATGCAGCTCTCCATGCTACTCTATCCTGTGCAAGCTTCTTCATCTCCCAGTACCTACTGCAACCTACATCCTTCTGAATCTGCTTAGTGTATTGATCTCTTGGTCTCCCTCTAGGATTTTTACCCTCCACGCTGCCCTGCAATGCTAAATTTGTGATCCCTTGATGCCTCAAAACATGTCCTACCAACCGATCCCTTCTTCTAGTCAAGTTGTGCCACAAACTTCTCTTCTCCCCAATCCTATTCAATACCTCCTAATTAGTTACGTGATATACCCACCTTATCTTCAGCATTCTTCTGTAGCACCACATTTCGAAAGCTTCTATTCTCTTCTTGTCCAAACTGGTTATCGTCCATGTTTCACTTCCATACATGGCTACACTCCATACAAATACTTTCAGAAACGACTTCCTGACACTTAAATCTATACTCGATGTTAACAAATCTCTCTTCTTCAGAAACGCTTTCCTTGCCATTGCCAGTCTACATTTTACATCCTCTCTACTTCGACCATCATCAGTTATTTTACTCCCTAAATAGCAAAACTCCTTTACTACTTTAAGTGTCTCATTTCCTAATCTAATCCCCTCAGCATCACCCGATTTAATTTGACTACATTCCATTATCCTCGTTTTGCTTTTGTTGATGTTCATCTTATATCCTCCTTTCAAGACACTGTCCATTCCGTTCAACTGCTCTTCCAAGTCCTTTGCTGTCTCTGACAGAAATACAATGTGATTGGCGAACCTCAAAGTTTTTACTTCTTCTCCATGAATTTTAATACCTACTCCGAATTTTTCTTTTGTTTCCTTTACTGCTTGCTCAATATACAGATTGAATAACATCGGGGAGAGGCTACAACCCTGTCTCACTCCTTTCCCAACCACTGCTTCCCTTTCATGCCCCTCGACTCTTATAACTGCCATCTGGTTTCTGTACAAATTGTAAATAGCCTTTCGCTCCCTGTATTTTACCCCTGCCACCTTCAGAATTTGAAAGAGAGTACTCCAGTTAACGTTGTCAAAAGCTTTCTCTAAGTCTACAAATGCTAGAAACGTAGGTTTGCCTTTCCTTAATCTTTCTTCTAAGATAAGTCGTAAGGTTAGTATTGCCTCACGTGTTCCAGTATTTCTACGGAATCCAAACTGATCTTCCCCGAGGTCCGCTTCTACCAGTTTTTCCATTCGTCTGTAAAGAATTCGCATTAGTATTTTGCAGCTGTGACTTATTAAACTGATAGTTCGGTAATTTTCACAGCTGTCAACACCTGCTTTCTTTGGTATTGGAATTATTATATTCTTCTTGAAGTCTGAGGGTATTTCGCCTGTCTCATACATCTTGCTCACCAGATGGTAGAGTTTTGTCATGACTGGCTCTCCCAAGGCCATCAGTAGTTGCAATGGAATGTTGTCTACTCCCACGGCCTCGTTTCGACTCAGGTCTTTCAGTGCTCTGTCAAACTCTTCACGCAGTATCATATTTCCCATTGCATCTTCATCTACATCCTCTTCCATTTCCATAATATTGTTGTCCTCAAGTACATCGCCCTTGTATAAACCCTCTATATACTCCTTCCACCTTTCTGCCTTCCCTTCTTTGCTTAGAACTGGGTTGCTTTCTGAGCCCTTGATATTCATACAAGTGGTTCTGTTCTCTCCAAAGGTCTCTTTAATTTTCCTGTAGGCAGTATCTATCTTACCCCTAGTGAGACAAGCCTCTACATCCTTAAATTTGTCCTCTAGCCATCCCTGCTTAGCCATTTTGCACTTCCTGTCGATCTCATTTTTGAGACGTTTGTATTCCTTTCTGCCTGCTTCATTTACTGCATTTTTATATTTTCTCCTTTCATCAATTAAATTCAATATTTCTTCTGTTACCCAAGGATTTCTATTAGCCCTCGTCTTTTTACCTACTTGATCGTCTGCTGCCTTCACTACTTCATCCCTCAGAGCTACCCATTCTTCTTCTACTGTATTTCTTTCCCCCATTCCTGTCAATTGTCCCCTTATGCTCTCCCTGAAACTCTCTACTACCTCTGGTTCTTTCAGTTTATCCAGGTCGCATCTCCTTAAATTCCCACCTTTTTGCAGTTTCTTCAGTTTCAATCTGCAGTTCATAACCAATAGATTGTGGTCAGAATCCACATCTGCCCCTGTAAATGTCTTACAATTTAAAACCTGGTTCCTAAATCTCTGTCTTACCATTATATAATCTATCTGATACCTTTTAGTATCTCCAGGATTCTTCCAGGTATACAACCTTCTTTTATGATTCTTAAACCAAGTGTTAGCTATGATTAAGTTATGCTCTGTGCAAAATTCTACAAGGCGGCTTTCTCTTTCATTTCTTCCCCCCAATCCATATTCACCTACTATGTTTCCTTCTCTCCCTTTTCCTACTGACGAATTCCAGTCACCCATGACTATTAAATTTTCGTCTCCCTTCACTACCTGAATAATTTCTTTTATCTTGTCATACATTTCAACAATTTCTTCATCATCTGCAGAGCTAGTTGGCATATAAACTTGTACTACTGTAGTAGGCATGGGCTTTGTGTCTATCTTGGCCACAATAATGCGTTCACTATGCTGTTTGTAGTAGCTAACCCGCACTCCTATTTTTTTATTCATTATTAAACCTACTCCTGCATTAACCCTATTTGATTTTGTATTTATAACCCTGTAATCACCTGACCAAAAGTCTTGTTCTTCCTGCCACCGAACTTCACTAATTTCCACTATATCTAACTTTAACTTATCCATTTCCCTTTTTAAATTTTCTAACCTACCTGCCTGATTAAGGGATCTGACATTCCACGCTCCGATCCGTAGAACGCCAGTTTTCTTTCTCCTGATAACGACGTCCTCTTGAGTAGTCCCCACCCGGAGATCCGAATGGGGGACTATTTTACCTCTGGAATATTTTACCCAAGAGGACGCCATCATCATTTAATCATATAGTAAAGCTGCATGTCCTCGGGAAAAATTACTGCTGTAGTTTCCCCTTGCTTTCAGCCGTTCGCAGTACCAGCACAGCAAGGCCGTTTTGGTTAATGTTACAAGGCCAGATCAGTCAATCATCCAGACTGTTGCCCCTGCAACTACTGAAAAGGCTGCTGCCCCTCTTCAGGAACCACATGTTTGTCTGGCCTCTCAACAGATACCCCTCCATTGTGGTTGCACCTATGGTACGGCCATCTGTATCGCTGAGGCACGCAAGCCTCCCCACCAACGGCTAGGTCCATGGTTCATGGGGGGGGGGGGGGTGTGTGTGTGTGTGTGTGTTATACAACATTAAATCCTTTGACTGGAGGCTGGAGTCTCTCCACTACAGATCAAGCACCAACAGCTATGCAATTATGCTACACAAGTTCACAGCTCCCCTAAGGATCCAGACTACTGCGTCCTTTTTCCTAGTATTGAGATCCACCTCCCACCACAGAGACCCAGAATTGGAGTCAAAATTCAGTTTAACTACTCTCCTCTGAACTCCAGTTTCCCCACTGTTGTCCCTTATCAGGGAGCAATCGCGTATGCTCCCATGGTGTGTACCCTGACCTCAGATCTGTCTTGATTTATCTGTTAGACCAAAAGACTCAGTTGACCCCATGGTGTTTCACCATCTGTTCCTGGCTGTCCTCGATGCATTTCTGGATTCTTAAGTAGTATACACTGATGGCTCAATGGTTAATGGATGAACTGGTTTTACATCACACATTAGTCATGACTGTCCAGGATCTTCGTTTGGACCTCCATCAGTCTGGACAGCTGGTAGTCTTTGTTTGGACCCCTGGACATGTTGGGATCTCAGGGATTGAGCATGCCAACAGATTGGCAGAGTTTGCTACCAGGATGCCAATGTTGGAAATGAGGGTCCCAGAACTTGACTCCATGCAGTCAATTGTTGGAAGTCTGGTACTCAGAATGTTCCATCCTGGACTCGTCAAACAAACTGAGCGCAATAAAGGAGATCATGACCCTGAGTATTCCCTCCACACTTCTGTCCTTTTTTTGGCTATGCATTGGCCACAGTTGGCTGACCCATGTCCACATTCTCGGATGTGGTGACCCACCTGATGTTCGCCCATGTCCTACTAGGCTGGCCAAATTTGGGTACTTTGCGGCGAAATATGAACCTTCCTGACATTCTTCCTCTGGTGCTAACAGATGAGGTCGAAGTGGCTGATCTGGTTTTATGTTTTGCCTATGTATGCAATTTCTATTTGTCTCTGTGAGGTGGGGAACTGTGGCCTCATTGACCACTTGAGTGGTTGGAGAGGCACCCCTTGCCTATTCTGGCCCATGGGATGAATGATGGCCCTCACTCAGCAGTCTGGCTTGGCTTCTACCCTTCACTTTATACATTTTTATTCTCCTTATTCTTTTATGTTTGCCATTTCTAACATTTTGTCTTTTCTAAAATTTTATCTTCTCGTCTGTGCTGCTTGTTTTCTGGAGTAAGTGGTGGTGGTGGTGGTGTTGGTGGTGGTGGTGGTAGGATGCAGAGGGTGCATCTCGCTTCACTTACCATGCTTTAGGGACCTCCAACTGCATTCTGGGTGGAGTGGTTCACCCACCTTACACAATCTGACTCCCTTCCTGCTTCTCTTTGATTTTATCTCTGTCTTATTATATCTTGCTTACAGCCAGGCTTCCCAGGATTTGCCTTTTTTATCCTCCTCCTGAGGGTTTTTCCTGGTTCGATACATATAGGATGGAGGGACTGATGTCCTCACAGTTTGGTTCCTTTAATTCCAACAGCCAACCAATCTTCTGAGTGCTAAGTCACCTCTTTCTTCAGCTCATCATTTATGCACCGCCATGCACTCACCCTTCCCCTCTTGGAGACTCAAGACACTTTTGTGAGTATGTGCATGACAAGCACTTGAAGCCATCGCAATACTTCTTCCTTTCCTGTGCTACAATCTTAGTCTGTGGCTTGGTTTTCCCACAGTCTTTGCCTTTGGGACAGAGTCTGTGTTGATCTTGTTGTTCACTGGGCATCGATTATGCTTTTTCCTCATTTTGTTTGTTTTATTTTACAAAACTTATTTCAGTTAACTCATGTTTGATCCCCACATTAAAGTTTGATGTCCACCGTTTCAATTTTCTTTACAGAAGTGCGAGCCATGTACCCAGCATGGAGGCCAGTCCATGTGGAGGGTTTTCAGGTGCCTGTATAGTGTGGTCCCTATGATTATGAAGGGAATGCATTGTTGATGCCCTAGCTGTTAATTCTGTGTGCATTCTGAGGAGTAGGTGGCTGCCCGTTTGGAGGCACTGGGATGTCAAGCAGTAACTATTATGCCAGGTGCCTATTGTTCTGTCCAGTGGTGCCTTTGGGAATGTGGGGAAAAAACTTGTTCAGAGTAGATGACGCCAGGCAGATATCTGATGTGGTGAATGGAACAGTCTTATCAGCCTATAGCCTTGAGACTTGGCATTCTTTTCAGACAGAACTGAATGCTTCTGTACAGATTTGTAGAACTCCAAGATCTTCCCTCTTGACCATGATATGAGAGGTCAGCAGAACCAAGTGAATTGTTCACACTTACCTCCCTCATTTCCTTGCTTGTTCCAGGCTGATGGAGGGTCATTTATATCTACGAAGCCTATGTTCTTTGTAGAGAATATTGAAAATATATTTGGAAAATCTCTTACCTCAGTAATTTACAAAGTAATCTTGTCTTAATTAAAACAACCAATCCTACCCAGTACTGAATGATGATCTCTTGCAAAAAAATTGGTATTGTCTCTGTTATCTTAACTTCCCGTAAGACCCGGAAGGTGGTGCAGGGTTTAATTTTTCTCCAGGACTTAATGGTGCAGGTAGGTGGAGGAGGAGTTATTTGAGAACTTGGAGAAGCATGTTTTTATGTTGAGACCCACCAGACTACATGGTTGACTCTGCAGCATTCATGCTCACTTTTGAGGGGAATTTTCTTCCTGAGTGAGTCAAAGTCATGATGTACTGATGTGCTGTGAAATTGTTTCCCACCCCTGCTGCAGTGCTTAAAATGCCAATGCTTTGGCCATACGTTTTATGAGAACAACCTAATTTGTGGGAACTTTGTTTAGCCAGGTCATGAAAACTCACCATGTGTGCAACCACCGTTCCGTCCCAATTGCTACACTAATTAAGGCATTAAAAATCCAGGAACTTAAAGTTTCACTGTTCATATTTTGAAGATCTGAAAAAGTGCAGTCACTTAATGTCCTGTCCATAGGTATTGGCTTTCCCAACTAGTGTGGCCAGGTCATCAACAGTACCTTAATTATTTATTTGTTCCAATCCCACAATATCAACCTCTACATTGACTTGCTGTACCCAGCCGGAAAAACCACTTCCTTCACTTTCCATGCTATATGATGGTCATATAGCTGCATGTCCTGGCAGCCCTGCAGCCAGGCGGATGCGTGTGTATGAAGCTCTCAATAAGTTAATGATTAATATTGAAATAAGAGCTAATTTAGTTAATATTACATTGTAGACTAGTGCATTTACTTCTTATCTAATCTATCTATTGAAGGTTTCGCTTTTCTAAATGTAATTACACCGAAAAGGAAGTATTTTGTAAAGGCCGGCAGTCGTGAGTTTGTTTACATACTTAGGCATAAATTTCCTACGAGCGTAGATATTTATTTTTGACTAGACTTAGCGCTTCAAAGTTAAATTAATTCGTGTGTTTCATCCAGAATTTGTGTGGTTGATTAAAAGTTTCTGAAGCAAGTTTATAAGTTTGTTTACATTAGTGTTTAGTTACGTATTGGTACAGGTTACAAAACTATTGTGTTGTTGAAGTTATTTTCTGCTTTTGTGTTACGTTTTACTATCAAACATGTGTGACAAGTGTGGTGATTGCCATAAAAATTTGAAAGAGGGGGTGTTCTGTATAGGTCGTAGGTTGTGGTTTCATTGGGGCGAGTGCAGCGGAGAGGAAATGAGGGTAGATAATGAGGTTCTTCCATGGCAGTGTAGGTTATGTAGAAAGGACAGAAAAATTGCGGAACAGGAGGCAAAGATTTGTGCCCTTAAGGCTGAATTAGAAATTGCAAATTTGGAATTACTTAAGCCAAGGGAGGAAAAGGACTCTGGGCACTGGGAAAAGGTAGCAAGCAAAGATCGAAAAAGGGAAACAATTGATAAAACTTCTGACATTCATTTAGCAAATCAGTTTGGCTTGCTATCTGAAGTAGTGAAGGAAGGGGCCTCATTCAGATGTAGTTGAATGTAGGTTGAAGCAGAATACTAGCTTAAAGAAAAGAGACAGGTGGGGATCAAACCAGAATAGGAAAAAGGAAAAATTTTGCTTATAGGTAGCAGTCATGGGAGGGGTATGGGCCAACAGCTTCAGGAGAAATTAGGGACAGAGTACCAGGTCACAAGTTTTGTGAAACCAAGTGCTAGCCTTAGCCAGGTGACAGAAAACTTAGGTCAGCTATGCAAGGACTTTGAGAAGGAAGATCAGGTAATTATAGTTGGGGGAGCAGGAAACAGCCTGGCTATGATATAGTATTAGGAGTGACCTGGACAAAATAGGAGCAGAAATAGGGCACACGAATGTGGGGTTTGTGGAGGTCTTTCAGTACCATTATCAGCCCTGGGTAAACACTGCTGTAAGGCGTGTTAACACTGAACTGAACGGGATGCTCGAGACACCAGCAAAGTCTCACATGAGTGTTGTTACAGTTGATGCTATTGGTAGGTGGGGTTACACTACACATGGCCTGCACCTTAATAGGAAGGGGAAAGATAAGTTAGCTTCTCTATTAGCAGATACTGTAAGGGGGGCCACAGTCACACAAGGGGGTGATCCCTGTGGTTATTGGGACCAGGCAGATGGGTTTTTTATGTTAAAGCCAAATTCCAGACAGACAACAACCAAGGAAAATAGAAGAAAAGAAACTTCATGCACAGCAAATAGGGATCAATGTACTTCATCAAAGTATCACGGGAATAAAAAATAAAGTAGATGAGCTGATAATGTGTTTAGATGATGTCAAAAATAAGAATGAGATTGATATACTTTGTCTGAGCACCATGTAACTGTGGGGATGGATAGAGGAGGAGTTGCCATTTTCATAAAACAAGGGTATAAATACAGAACTGTTGAAGTAAGCAAATTTTATGTTGATCAGCACTTTGAGGTTTGTGCATGTGAACTTCAGCTAGATAATGTTGTGTTGATATTAGCAACAGTGTACAGGTCTCCACTAGGAGATTGAGAACTCATTCATAAAAAAAGTTGGACTCCCTATTATGCTGTCTGTCAGTCAAAAAGAAAAAGTTATTAATCGGTGGTGATTTCAGTGTTAACTTTCTAAGCAATTCTGATAGGAAAAGTGAACTAGAAGTGTTGTTAACAACATATAACTTAGTATCAGTGATCAATTTCCCTACACATATAGCTCAGGACAGTAGTACTCTAATAGATAATGTATTTGTACAGCACGAGGATATAGAAGACACACATGCTTTCCCTGTGGTGAATGGATTGCCAGACCATGATGCACAACTGATTAACTTACAAAACCTAACAGGGTGTACACTTCAGAAACCATTAAGTAAAAGTGTGAGGGGGCTCAACCCGGAATCTATAGATCACTTCAGAGAAAGTTTAGGAAAAATTAAACTGGGAATATGTATATAATGATCCACATGCTAGTGATACATGCAGCATATTTCTTGATAAATTTATATTCCTCTTTGAACATTGTTTTCCAGAGAAAATTACTGAATGTCACACCACAAACTTTTCAAAGAAACCTTGGATTACTACAGGTATTAAAGTGTCTTCAGAAAGAAATAGAAAACTGTATGAGACAGCAAGAACTGGTAAAGATCCAGAAGTAGTTTTACACCATAAAAATTATTGCAACATACTGAGAAAAGTTGTAAGGAAATCAAGAAATATGTATGTTAGAGAAGAAATTAACAACTCCAACAGTAAAATCAAATCAATATGGAATGTTGTTAGAAGGGAGATAGGAAAAGTAACCACTGGGGTAGGTAGTATTACTGTTAAAGAGAATGAGACCATCTTAACCAACAGTATACAGGTAGCCAATGTATTTAACAATAACTTCTTAAGTGCAGGAGAAAAAATTGGTGAGAATAGTTCAAAAGAAAAAGCCAGGCAGTAGATGGAAGAGTCAGTTTTGAAAAATTTTAGTTGCATTAAGTTTCATCTAACAACCTCTTGTGAAATACGGAAAATTATTAAATCTTTGAAAAATAAATGTTCTGTTGGAGTAGATGACATTTCTAACAAGTTATTAAAACAATGTGGAGCAATTACAGCTGATATTCTGAGTCACATACGTAATGGATCACTGACTCAGGGTATTTTTCCAGACATGTTAAAATATGCTATTGTCAGGTCTCTCTACAAAAAGGGGGAAACCACAGATGTCAATAATTACAAGCCAGTATCCTTGCTTACAGCATTTTCAAAAATATTCAAGAAAGTAGTGCACTCGAGAGTGGTTAGCCATCTCAACAGTAATGGGATATTTAGTAAATCACAGTTCATATTTCGAAAATACTGTTCCACTGAGACAGCAATATACAATTTCACTGTCCACATAATAGAGTCTTTAAGTAGTAAAATGTCACCAGCAGGAATTTTCTGTGACTTGTCCAAAGCATTTGATTGTGTGAACCATGACATTATGTTAAAGAAATTACAATTCTGTGGTATAAATGGAACAGCATATGGTTGGTTTAAGTCATATCTACAGAACAGGAAGCAAAAATTCTCTTTATATGCTTCAAGTGATTCAAATGAGTTTGCCACTTCATCTAACTGGGGTGAAATTACATTAGGCGTTCCACAAGGTTCGATCATGGGTCCCCTCCTGTTCTTGATATATATGTGAATGACCTCCCTTCTTATGTGAAACAAGATGCTGAACTGACACTGTTGGCTGATGATACAAGCATAATTATTAATACAGTAAAAAAAGTCCGATAGAAAATGATACAAATAAGATCTTTGGAAAAGTTATTAATTGGTTTTCTGCGAATGGGCTTGCTCTGAACTTTGAAAACACACAGTACTTCCTATTTTCTGCTGCAAAAAGTATAATTCCTTCAAGAAACATAACACACCAAAAGAAATCAATAGCCAGGGTAGAGCATACTAAGTTTTTGGGTGTACATATAGATGAGAATCTTAGTTTGATAATTCATATTTTGGATCTCCTAAAGCGACTAGGTTCAGCAACTTTCGCAATCAGAATAATTGCCAATTTTGAGGATGTAGAAATTAGTAAGCTAACATACTTTCACTCTCTGATGTCATATGGAATAATATTCTGGGGCAACTCAACGCTTAGGCAAAAGGTATTCACTGCTCAAAAGAAAGTAGTTAGAATAATGTGTGGGGTTCATAGTCGCACATCTTGTAGGCATCTTTTTAAAAGACTGAGAATTCTTACAACAGCCTCATAGTAAATGTACTCACTAATGAAATTTGTTCTCAACAACATGGACCAGTTTAAAATCAACAGCGACACTCATGATTACAATACCAGAATAAACAAAGACCTACACTATTCTTTACTTAACCTATCTTCGGCCCAGAAAGGGGTAAAATATGCTACTATAAAACTTTGTTAAATTACCAGATGAAATAAAATGTCTGACAGACAGCAGTAATAATTTCAAAAACAAATTGAAATCATACCTCCTTGACAACTGTTTCTATACCATAGATGAATTCTTGAATATGAGTAAATAAATCTGGAGATATAATATATGCATTTTGTGCCATTTAAGGAAATGGGATAGATAATAGAAATATTTAGGTATAACACTATAATGTAAACAAAAAAAAACCTTGTTTCCTGTGCGCATTTCTTGTGCATTTGACACTTTCCACATCATAACAGTTTTTCTGTGCTATTGATGAATGGAATATGTAACTAACTACCTAACTTGTAACAGTGATCACTTTCCAGTGATCCTGTCTTTTCTTTGTCACCACTTGACAGACCAGTTACTATGTTGGGCTCTTCAAAGGATCAACTGGCAGTTGTACGCCTTTGCCATCACCTACACTCCTCCGTCAGATTGCATGAACTATGTTGTTGGAATCATTTCGGAAAAGATCATCTGCACCATTGGTACTGCTGTTCACCATTTGACAGGTCATCTCCTCTGGCAACAGATATAATGGTTGGCCAAAGACACTGGAACAGCTATCCAGGGCTATTGAAAGACCCTGTTATGTCTCAGTTGGTATCTGTCATGGACCACCCTCCTCACTTTTAAGCAGCTCTGTCTGAAGGCTCACTATCTAGTTACACATTAAGAAGCAATACTGGGAGCTCTAAATCTCCTTCTTGGGAATATATGCCTCTTTGTACCAGGTGCTGGCTAACTCTGTAGCCTACTGGGCCACCAAAGAGTAGCTGTCCCAGATTGGTCATTGACTGGAAATGGTTATGTCCAGCTACTTGGAGACTATTTGCAGCCATTCATGGACTTAATGTTATGGATGATAGTGCTCCATGTCACTGGCCCACAGTTGTTTGTGATTGGTTTGGAAAATTATGGACAATTTGAGTGAATGATTAGGCTACCCAGATCACCCTATATGAATCCCATTGAATCTTTGTGGGACATAGAGGGGTCAGTTCATGCACAAAATACTGCACTGGCAACAAGTTCTCAATTATGGGTGGCTATAGAGCCCTATATTTTTGCAGTGAACTTCCAATGACTTCTTGAGTCTGTGCCATGCCATGATGTTGCTCTATTGTATTATGCCAGGAAAAGGAGGCCCGACACGATATTAGGAAGTGTCCCAAGACTTTTGCCACCTCAGTGTATTAGTAGTCCACATCTGTCTAGCTCTAACCTTTTCACTGTCGTGAGCTTCCCCTGGCTACTATTATCACTTTATCAAAGGTACAGTACAACCAGTGTGCCTCCAACTGCTGGAAGTACAACTCAAGCCTAGTCACATTTTTCTTGTAATTATTTTCCATTTTCAGACACAGCAATAACTTCTCTGCACAAGAGTTCTGACCTGCCCTGTTTGGACAAATCGTAACTTCACCCTTGTAACACTTCTGCATCTCCCCTTCTTCCATTTCTGCATGTGTGCTGTTGTCCTCTGCAATCAATAACAACCGCTGCACTTTTACCCTGACACACTTCTTCAGCATTTCGTGATTTTATGTGCCCTGCCGGAAACTGTCAACGGTTTCCTCTAGTTGTTTCATCTCATTTTCCATTTCCCACGTATTAATTACTAGCTGTATAAGCTTGCATTGACTGGTGATCCCCACATCTTCTTGCTTTGCAAACAGCACTCCCTCTTCAAGGGACTGGTTCTGCAATGTTTCTACTCCAGTGACAATCAGAAGCGCGGCTATGGTCTGCACAGTCTTGTCTACTGGTGTAGCCGAGATCTGGGATATCCATTATCCTTTCCTCCCCCTAAAGTCCCTTGCTGCCGAACACCAGTTCATCTCACCTACACCATACCTTAATGCTATACTCGTACCTAACAAACACAAAACATACATCTAATCTTATCTTCCAGGCCTTAATGTGTGCTTACTACTACTTAATGTGTGCTTACTACTGCTCAGTGGTTCATACAATTTTTTTTGCTCGCTCCTTTGCACCTTCTTTTCTGCTTTTCCTTTCCAGTCAAAACCACAATACCTGGAATAACATCTGAACTCCCTCAAAATGGTTTTAAACATCCCGCATGTACGTATGTAATCCTCATCAGTGACGGAATCTTGGTGTTCACTGGTGACATAGTTTCCAAAACTTGATATTTCCTAGATACCTGGCAAAAAATTTTTTTATGTTCCCCTTTGCAGTGTAAGAAGTTGATAACATTACCCAATTCGCAGCCTTGTATTGTGGCGTTCTTGCAGAAAAACTCGCTGCTTCTTGTTGCTTTCCTATTGTCCTTGTATTAGCCCTGCACATCCTGCAGCATATTTCCTTCATTACTCTCACGAACACTCTTAACTGTTTCTCTTGTGTTACCCATCCGATTTTTAACATGTCGTATGACAATAGCACCTTACGACCGTATACTACTCCACGCAATAACAATCCTCTATTCATATGCTGCCTAGAGTTGTACTTAGAGACCACATACTGTAAACAAACATCCCAATTGGTATAGTGTGTATCCACATAGTATCCCTGCATCTTTCCTGTGTTCCTATGCACGGTTTTCATTCCTCTATTGGGTTGGGGATGTAAAGGATTCATCTGCAATTTTATCACACATGAAAGAGTACATAATTCCTAGCAAGAATCAAGCAAAGTTGGTTTCCTGATCTGTCACTATCGTTCCAGACATACTGAACTTCAGTATCCAGTTGTTCATTAATGCTTGCACCACTGTTGCTGCCTGTTGGTTGGGCTTTGTAAATATTTCCATGTATCTTGAAAAATGGTGTATAGGCATGAGTATATATTTGTTCCCAGCAGGTGTTCTATTGAAAGGGCCAAAAATGTCAATCTTGGCAATTGAAATGATGCTAATGCTTCAGTTGACTTCTCCAGTGGTACTCTTGTCTGACACATATCTGCTCTCTGTGCATATTGTATCCAATTCTGTAAATATTGGCCCACATCCGACTTCCAGTTCTTCCACCAGTACTTCTGTGCTGCTCACCTGTCGGTAGACCTTCGTCGCTCATGATTATATGTTTGCTGGCACCACCACTTTCAAACTACCGCAGCAGTAAATCTTGTATGCAAAACTGTGACTGCCTACTAAATTGTTTACATCCACTATCCATTCTCTGTGCTGTCTGCTCTTCCTTAAGCCCAGTACCACCTATCTGTAAAACTTCTACTTTTTTACTTAACATATCTGCATTCCCATGTATTTTTCTAGGTTTAAGTATGACCTCAAAATCAGTCCCCAATTGTATTGCACACCATGCCAACCTACTAGATGGATCCTTTAACCCATGCAACCATTTCAGTGCTGGATGAGCTGTTATCACTCAGAATGTTTTCCCATAAAGATGACACTTGAAGTAGATTATCCCATAGGTAAGGCTCAACATTTCCTTCTCGGTCAGGGAGTAATTATTCTCTTCAGAGCTCATTTGCCTTGATGCATAGGCCAGCAGATGTTCTGTGCCGTCTGTTTATTGAGACAACACACAACAAAGTGCACAGTTGGATGTGTCACTTGGCAGAATAAAGTCCTTATTGAAATTTGAAAATACCAAGATTTGATTCAATTCAGAGCTTCTTTCAGTTTCTCAACAACACACTGACAGTCCTACGACCAAACAAATTTTGAACCTTTTATCAGTAACTGTGTCAGTGGTCTGGCAGTTTCCACAAACTCTTCTACGAATGTTGTATAATAATTTGTGACATCAAGAAATGATTGTAATTCCTTCACTAATTCAGGTACAGGAAATTCACATCACTTATGGCTTTAACGAACCTTGGGTCTGTCCTAAACCCAAGGTTGCCACCTCTTCCAACACAGAATGACACATCTCTTTACTCGACATTAAATTTGTGGCTCTCAATCTCAGGAATGCTTCCCTTAGGGGTTGTAAGTGCTGCTCCGCATCAGTCACAAAGATGATTGAATCCTCAAGATATGCCAGGCCATCACAAGGTTTCAAGCCTCTGAGAACTTTGTCCAGCAACTTCTGAAATGTCACAGGTGCCTTCTTCTATCCAAAAGACCTCCTCCTGAGTTGATAATGTCCGCACACTGGGAAATGCTGTTTTTCATCAGTCTTCCAGAATGACTTCTAGCTGATCGTAGTCATTGCTTAAGTCCATTTTTAAAGACTACACGCACTGGCCTAAATTGTCTGTGGTTTCTGTAGTATTCGACGAAGGTAGGCATCTGTTATAGCGTTGGCATTCAGGTGTCAATAATTGGAACAAAATCTACATTTTTGTAATACAGCCGCTGACTTTTTTGGGCACAACAACAATTCAGGCCACCCATGGGCTATTACGTTACTCAGTAATGTCACTCTTTAGCTCCTGATTGACGAATTCTCCCAGAATTGGCTGCAAGTATCTCAGACCTCTGTACGGTTTGCAGTAAACCAGTGAAGCATTTTTTTTGTTGGTAACCGATGCTGTGTGATATGCATTTCTTGTAATGACCCTTTTTGGGAAAAGCAAATTGCTAAATTCCAACAGTAACTCTTCCATCTGTTCCATACCACTTCCCTTTAGGTTCTTCACTTTCCCGCGAAATGCAGTTTGAATGGCGTTTGGCTACTGTCCATGGCCTACATGACTTGTATCCCAATGTTCCTCCTCTAGGATACCTACATATGCAATTAATAATCCCTTTATCAACCTTAAGCCCTCAGTGCTGAAATAATCCACCAACACAGATACAGTTTTTTTCACCATTTACCTCTTGAGTGTATACAACACTTCATTTCACTTATCAGCCCACCTGATCTAGTGCTTCATTTACTTCCAACGTTTCCACCTTACACAAAATCTTTATTGTTAAGTTAGACTTTACATTAACCCAGAGCGATTTCCTGATACCCTGAGGTGCACAATTGTGTGAATTGAGTATTAGTGTGATTGTTCATGGTTTGAATGGCTTGTCGTACTCGATGGACCCACTTTGTGACATCGCTACACTGGCAGCGGTATTGCTCATCTGAAACATTTTTCCAACAAGCTCCACCATGTGCTGATGAAGATCAGTTTTGTCACAATTCTCATACAAACCCAGAATCCTGTCATAGCCTCAGTCACATGTGGCACAATAGCTACACGTTATATGAAATCATGTGACATTTTTACCTTGCTTCACCCAGCCTGTACCATGGTGGGTTCCATTGCTTATGTTCCACCAAATCTGCACTGGTGACCAAAACATGCACCCCTGTGTCTAGCAATATCATTTAATTCTTTTTCCCTACTATTGCTCTGATCATACAGCCCACTTTTGCATGTGTGTTCATAGCATTTAATTTTACTGGGAATGCCCATATGTGGACCTAGATTTCTCTTTTGCATTTAACATATGCCTCTTTCCCAGTCTGCTACTTCTTCTTGTTACCATTATGCTGACATCTGCCACTGCTTCCACTGTCCCACTGCTGACGACATTCCTTCTGCTCATGAGTGGTCTGTTTACATCTGTAACACCTGCTGTCAGCTGGTAACACTGTCCATGCAGTTTTCAATCCAGTTGACATGATAATTTCCTCGCACATTCATCTGCCAATTTGACAGCAGCAGGCAAATCAATCAGAACTCCTGTCCATATTCTCATTGTCATTTATGAAGTCAACTATCATAATAATGAGTGCAGCCCCTGTGCTGTGCCTCTCGTGAAGTTAATTCATTCACCATAGCATTCTGCCTCAGCTCATATGTATTACCATTGATCTTCATTATACCATCCACAAATTCTTCTTCTGATTTGATATGCTTCTGTGTTACCATGCACAACGGTCCCCTAAAAATATCTGGCAGTAGTGCTTTGTATAAAGTCTGTTAAGTATGAGCATGCATCTTTACACACAGATAGTAAGAGATATCACCTTAGTTCTTTCACAATCCAACAGAGGGACCTTTGTCCTTCATGAAATGTCCATAAAGCATTAGTTTACTTTGAATTCTTGACTGAAATACCCAAGAAGAGACATGAATGCAGATTATGCGTTGCACTTATCGAAGACATTTGATGCTGATTTCCAAACTTTGGTTCATCAACAAAAATGAAGTTTGGATACTCCTGTATGACAATGATCTGAAGCACCACATGGGTGACTGGAAACAGGAGAAAGGTGTGCAGATACTGGATTGGGCCTCATGGACACCTGATGCTAATCCTTTTGAAAAAGAAGTTGCAAGGAAAAACATCTTCACTTTGAAACAGCTGTCAATGCAGATTTGTCATATTTGGAGGTCTCTTCCACATGAGTATGTGGAAAACCAGGTTTCACGCATGCCTTGTAGATGCCAAGCTATTATTGATGCTGCTAGTGACTGGCTGTATTATTAACTGTGATTGCATTTTTCTTTTGTTCATATATGATGTCTGTATATGTTTTAGTTTGTTGTCAGATACATTTTTCTACCGATTAACCTGGCCGTGGTGTTACTTAATGGACTGTATCTTTGAATCAATCTTTTTTTTTAAATTCCTTGAACATGTTAGCTCTCTTGAGATCCTCTCTGCAACATGTACATCAACATCAAAACTCTGCAAGCCACCTTACAGTGCATGACAGAAGTTACACTGTATTGGGACTAGTAATTTCAACACACTTTCCTAGAATTCCCCCAATAAACTAAAGTTGACTATTCAACTTTCCTACTTCAAACCTCATTTGCTCACTCAATTTCATATGACTTTGCAGATATTCAAATGACGTGACCATGTCATGCAGGACACTACTAATGCTGTATCCAAACATGTTTTTCCTACATCTGCATTAACTTACATTTTTTTTACATTTAGAACTAGCTGTCGTTTATCACACCAACTAGAAATCATATCTTAAGTCATCTTGTATCGTCCTACAGTCAGCAAACAACTGAAGAGTGCTGCGTACCCTGCCCACCAAGTCGTATAACAGCAGTCGTATACCACTTCTATGGGCCATTCCAGATGATATCCTTGATTCTGATGGACATTTGCTGTTGAGGACAATGTACTGAGTTGTGTAACTTAAGAAGTCTTTGAGCCACTTGCATATTTGTGAACCTATTACATATGCTTATACCTTCTTTAACAGCCTGAAAGGGGGACCGTGTCAAAAACTTCTGGGAAATCTGGAAATATGGAGTCTGTCTGCCTTTCATTCGTAGTTCACAGTGTATCTTGTGAAAAAAGGGCAAACTGAGTTTCACATGAGCGATGCTTTCTAAAACCATACTCATTGGTGGACGTAAGCTTCTTGGTCTCAAGAAAATTTATTATATTTGAGCTGATAATATGATCAAGGATTCTGCAACAGACTGATGTTTGGGATCTTTGGTCTGTAATTTTGCAGGTCCATTTTTTGCCCTCCTTACGCAAAGGAGTCACCCGCAGTATTTTCCAGTCTCTTGGGGCAACATAAGCTTTTGCTTCTCCGCTTAATCTCAAGTTTGCTACTGTGAGAAGTTCTACATCAGACCAACCTTACATCTCTGCCAAATTCCCTAAGATCCTTCATTAACATTTGCACATTGTCAGTTGATTTGCTAGAGAAAGGAGCAACTAAACTTAGTGCTGCTAAATGTATTTTTCACTGTGGCAACTGCACTTCTATCAAACTACATAATTCTGCACTAACTGCTGTCAGTTGTGTGGATCTTTCCTGACAGTGTACAAACTGCCTCTAGTTCCGCAGCCATTTTGATTCTCAGCACTGCCTAGGTAAATGCCCGTAATGATTACACATTGAACACACTACTGATACCGATTCTTCATTCGATGCTGAATGACCGTTTAAGCTACATTGTGTACGTCTGACAGGTATTAGACAATCGTGACCCCCGTTACCTCTAAAGAGTGACAAATCTACTGTCTCCTTACTTTAAGAACATTCATCTTACAAAGAGTGCAGCAGTCAAGCTGCTTTTCTATGACCAATATTCTTCGACACAACAGTTAAAATTCTTGACTTACTGTACTGGAGGCTATAGGTCCAGATGTTGCACTGAAAAGGCAATGTCAGTACTTTGACATCATTGAAGGAGACTGGTGCTGGAGGGATGAAGAGGGCACTGCAGTGTCAGTGAAGCAGCTGAAAGCCTCCCAATTGCTTTATTGTGGCTCCCTGCTATGGTTTAATTCAGGAAGTAGTGGTGTGGCTAAGGCATCCAGTAGCCTCCTGTGTATTGTTATCCAGCAGTGTCGACAGAATGCAGTGTCAGCTGAGCAATGGTTCATGATGCACCCACCTCTGTCAGCGATGACTCCAGACCCGGCAGCTTCGGCTAACTATGGCTGCAAGTGCGGTGGCGAGATATGTGCCTCCAACACTGTTTAGCAGGTGGCAGGTGGGTGATGGCCTAATGGCATTGATGGCCAGCAAAATGCTTTTCAGGCCCAGTGCTGGCCCGATGCGGCAGCGGCTCCAGATCTCTTTGTGTCAGGGCGTACTGCCCTGTTGCAAAATCAAACTGTGATCCACAAAAAGCATTCTGGATGGTGCCTCAAGTGTCGCAGCCCCTTAGTAGTAGAGTTGTGATACTAACACAAGTGACTTTAGTGTAGAATGGGCCATGCTTGCGTGGACTTTGCTGCGCCTTGTGGCATGTGTGTGAAATGCTTCACTGGTTGCTGGTGTGGAAAAGCATCTGCCTCATTCCACTGGGGTACTGCTGTGTTAACTGTTTCCACACTTCGTACCGTGTCATTGCATCCATATTGCTTCTTAAGGTATGTTGATAATATCTTCTTGATATGATATGTCCTCATGGTGAAAATGCACTGCAGGAAATGACTGATCACAAGAACACTGTCCATCCCTATATTAAATTTACTATCGAGACAGAGAAGGATGGCAAGCTAGCATTCTTGGATGTTTTATTTGAGTGGAATGTAGAAGGCTGGATTGGTCATTCAATGTACAGGGAACCAACACACGCTAATCGATACTTGAACACAGTTTGTTTTCACCACCTGGTATAGTGAGCGCAAAATGACATGGCCACTAGGTGTGCAGTCGGCTGGGAAAACGTGCTGAGAGCGGAAGCAGTGGGCGGTCGCTCAGTGTGCTGGAGGGAAAGTGATGTTCTAAACTAAGCCGATACTCACATTTTTGGTAAATATTAAGTGAGGTTCCTCCATATCCACTCTTGCATGGGGACCATTCAAAAAATTCTGTCACCTCTTCTTTGGTTAGTATCTAAAAAGAATTCCGCTGAAAGTGCAGCAATTTATTTTTGCCTAATTTGTGAACCATTTGTAACTTTCAGAGGAGGGTCACGAGTGGGGAATTTTGAATTAAACTTACACATTTCTCTATTTGCTTCTTTTGCCAAAACTCAGCAGAGTTAACATGGTCTCTCCTCATTAACATGTTGTTCAGACGCAATTACGAGAGAATTCTGAAGCAGTGGTTTATTAAGTTTATTAAGTGAGGGACCGAGGAAAAGTAGGGTCAAACAATGGAAATGGAGGGAATGAAACATCATGACAAAAAGTAACGTTGCTACTCCCCATGTAGCGGAGATGCTGAGTGGCAGATAGGCAGAACACGAAGAGAGTTACAATATAAGCTTTCAGTCATCAAGGCCTTTGTTGTAAAAACACACACACACACACACACACACACACACGCACGGCTTTGACCTCTGGCAGCTGAAGCCACACTGTGACCAACAGCAGCAGTGCATTATGGGAGTGGCAACTGTGTGGGGTAAGGAGGAGACTAGGGCAGGGAGGGGGAGGGATTGCAGGTTAGGGATGGGAGATAGTGAAGTGCTGCTGGGAAGTGTGCAAGGATGAGGTGGAGAGAGGGTAGGACAGCTGAATGGAGTCGGGAGGTTGGATGGAGTCGGGGGAAAGGTGGGGGGGGGGGGGGGGAGGAGAGAAGTAAAAAGACTGGGTGTGATGGTGTAATGAGGGCTGTGTAGTGCTGGAATGGGAACAGGGAAGGGGCTGGATGAGTGAGGGCAATGAGGGCCATTCATGGTGGGAGGATGTATGGACATGGGACAGGTCCTGCATCTAGGTCTATTACAGGGATATGAACCATGAGGTAAGTGGTTGGTAGCAGGGGTTGTGTAGTGATGGATGAGTATATTGTGTAGGTTTGTTGGACAATGGAATACCACTGTGGGAGGGGTAGGAAGGATAGTGGGCAGAACATTTGTCATTTCTTACCAATTACTCCAGTCCGGTCACAAACATCACCTATCCTATCAAAGGCACGTAATCTACAATCTAAGGTGCAACCACTGCACTGCATTCTATATAGGCATGACAACCAACAAGCTGTCTTGTCCGCAAGAATGACCACCGACAAACTGTGGCCAAGAAACAAATGGACTACCCTGTTGCTGAGCATGCTGCCCAACACAACAGCCTTCATTTCAATGACTGCTTCACAGCCCATGCCATGTGGATCCTTCCCACCAACACCAGCTTTTCTGAACTGCACAGGTAGGAACTCTTCCTGTAATATATCGTACATTCCCGTAACCCTCCTAGCCTCAACCTTCAGTAGTCATTTTTCTCACCCATCCAGCCTCTTCCCCGTTCACATTCCAGTACTACAAAGCTCTCATTCCATCAACACACCCCCCTCCCCGCGCCTCCACCTCTCCCCTGCCCTCCGTCTAACCTTTCTACTGCACCTAGCTGTCCTACCCTCTCTCCACCTCATCCTTGCCTACTCCCCAGCAGCAGTTCACTGTCCCCGACCTCTACCCTGCTATGCCTCTACCTTCCCATCCCATCCCAGCCTCCTCCTTACACCCACACAGTTGCCACTCCCAGGGCAGCCACTGCTGCTGTTGCTAACAGTGTGGCTTCAGCTGCCAGAGGCTGAAGTTAGGTGTGTGTGTGTCTGTGTGTCTGTGTGTGTGTGTGTGTGTGTGTGTGTGTGTGTGTGTGGGGGGGGGGTCTGTCTTTGCTATATGGTGAGTAGCAACTTTGCTGTTCACAGTATTGAAAAGTAAGGTCAGCAGCTAATGAAACAGCACATCCTTGGTACAAAATAAACATGTAATGACTTTGCTTATGTTGTTCCAAAACCCATAGCATTTCTTGTTTCACAATCTATTGATAACCCTTAAAAATTACATTCTTTCATCATAAAAGTCCATAGTTAATGGAATAACATGGTAGATAATGAAGTTTTGCATAATAACCATACTACAAAATACTCTCTTCCTCCTGTGCTATGACAAAATGTCATTTTGATATCTCAAACCATTTATGAAATATAAGGAATGGTGTGGATATTTCACTCTGGCTTTATCACTGGTGCAATGTGATCGCAATTGATAGTCCTAAGTCAGGTCATTTTTTTCGAGACTGGTGTCAGATAGAGACCTCCAACCAAATCTAAAGAAAAATTCAATGTGTTAGCTAAATTTCATATGCAGCAACCCCAATTTTTCAATGCAATCTTTTCCAAATTTCTCGCATTGTCTTACTTCCACGTAAATATCACAAGAAGCACGACCATTAATGGAATGAAGGGCACTGCATAATGAACCTGACATATAAGGCTACAACTGAAGCTAAAATGAAATCCTTTTACGTAATAATTTCTGTGGAATCATTTGAGAAAGATTGCAGGTTCTGTCATTGCTGACTGGCCGAAAGGTGGAAAACGCTACTTGGCCTCTTCTTCTGAACAAAAGAATGAATTTCCACAGATCTTTGCATGAAAAATGGTCACTGTGCATTGGCCACTGTATCCTGTGTGACCTATACACAGAAAAGAGGTCCTGAACACATTAGTACACAGAACGAAGATTATTTCTGATGATGTCCACATACAGTCTGAATTGCAACATTTGAGACATGTTCAGAGAGAACGGTTATAGCGAGGGAGACACCACAAATGCTTGTAGATGCTACTTATGAAGTATGCCTTGTGAATTTGCGGAAGAGGCCAAGCCATCTGCTTCCCTGCCATACTGTGAGCAACGAGCAGCAACATAGGATTTGTGGTGCAGAGACATGGACTGAGACCAGTGTTGTGGCCCACTCCCAAGATACGAGATATGTTACACCCTGTTGAAGACAACATTGCTCTTAACGTGCCCACTGTGTACGGTGTGCCTTGCAAATGCAGCTATTAAACGGAGCTTGAAAAAATCAGCCATAGCTGAACATTGCCTGGAAAGCAAACACAAAATGTGGTTTAAAGAGGCAAGAGTCTTGGCTCATTCAGCTACGTGTTGGAGTTTCATCATAAAGGAGGTAGATGAAATTAGAATAGACACCAATTTTGAGAGAGACCAGGGCCACACATGTTTTAGAATTAGGGGGGCTTGACAGGAAGCAAAGATGGATGCTTGTAGGGTGTTGGGAGCGGAAGCTCCAAACCTGGTGCCAGCCCCTCGCACCACTTGACATCGCTCAGTCCCGTGGCAGGCTGGAGCTTCTATGAGCTGCACAAATCACCTTCTGAGCACGTTCTCTCTATGGGGTGCCAGAGGTTACAAATGTGCCTATATAAGTGGAAACTGTGTCAACCTCGGCAATGGGTTTTACTGGTGGTGGTGGTGGTGGTGGTGACGGTAACCATGAAAAGCTCAAGTATTTTATTTGAATTGCCATGGCTAGAAAACCAAGGTAATGTTATTCATCTCATACCATTTTAAGAAACCAAGTCCCAACATTGCCTCTACTGTCAGACCCTGTATCACCATAAACACATAAAAATCATCAGTTTGGGACTCTAAATCTACACACACTTGCTCCTTCACATTGGCACTCTCATCACTCATGACTCCTCTAACCTTTACATTTGGTGTCTTGTGCACTGCTCATTTCTTCTCCCTGTCATGAACATAATAAATATGCATGTGTAAAATAGAAATCAAGTGTACAATGGACTAACCTACTATTAAAATCATCATTTACAACAAGGTTTCACAAACTTCATCCTCTTCTCCTAAAGATATACTCCTAAGATCCTCAAACTCTACATTGCATGCTATTGCTGTTCTAGCACATTAAACTGTCTGTTCTGAAGCGGGCATTTCTAGTCAGTTTTGAGAATCATTTCTCTGTCTTCATTTCTTGGGTTTTGTTGGGGGGTCAGGTCCTCTGACTTCAACAATCTCTACTCCGTCCACTTGTGTATCGTCATGTCTGTCATTATTTGGTTTGTTGTCATGTCTTTAGTTGTTTCTTTGGTCATGTGGCCGATACTGAGGTTATTGATTATCATTTCTTCTATCCAACCCATTTCCATTTCTTCTTGGAGGGTGTCTCATTCCCCTGTTTTTGTTGTTTACTTGTAGGTTTACTGGCAGAAAGTTAATCTGAATAAAATATACTGGTGCCCTCACTTCTCCACTCCTTTCGTATCCTAATTCATGCGGTACCTGCTGGAATCCTTGAATATCATGCATGTTTCTGCCAGTGATCGTTACCTCTTTCTTAACTTCACGTGGGAGCTTTGTCAAGCAAATGTGTAAAATTTCTGATGGCCCATATGATGCACCTAAAAATCACCACCTCCCCACCATATCTTTGAAAAACTGTAAGAGACCTGGCCACCTCAACTCTACATAGTTTTCTGTCATCACTATTCCAATCTTTATCTGTTCTTGTGTTCCTCTCAACCAGTATTCTTGGAGAAAGGCGTATGTGAATTTGTCACACATCTTGCGCTGTCCTGCAATTGATCACATTTTCATCTCTACCTCCTTTCCGAAGTCAATATATATGAACCTAATTTTTAAAACGTGTCCAAGATTTTGGTAATCTGTCATGGAATTTTTTGATCAGTAGTTTTGGCTGTAGACAGTTCACAACATCTGGGAATAAAGAAACCTTTTGTACTGACACAAACTGCTTCCCAGTTTCCTCCTCATCCATGTCACCTGATACAGTTTCAGACTCATAGTGGTGGTTACTGGTGGATCAGAATGTGATAGCATTATGCTGATGCAGTATAATTTCTTTGATCTCCCATTTTTCCATACTATATTCTTCCTCAGTTTGAATCGTCACGTTCGCTCTTAAGTTATTACTCATCGAAAATGTACTACTCTTCTTTTCTTTCATGAATGTGTCTAATGGTTCCTTGTTCCTCTGATTTATGTCCAACATGTACTGAAATTGCACCAAATCTCTTATTTTGACATGTTTGCTTATGTTTATTGGTATCATTCTGTCAAAAGCTGTTTAATTATGATTCAATAGCTGCTCCATAGTTGCGATTAGCAATCCAACCTGCTCTACCACTTTCTTCCTCATATTATTCTTTGAGTTTACATACTCCTCTCTCCATGAATTAACTGCTTCAGTATCTTTATTGATATCAATATGCTTTGTATGGCTCTCACTGTTCTTCGTATTAGTGTCAATGTTCTTAGTATTGGTATTATTGATATTGACATCTTTCCTTATTTCTTCCGTCATCCCTTTAGTGTCCTGCACCAGTGTGTCTACTTTTAAATTAAGCTGATGCTTCTTACTGTCTAAAGTTGTTCTCTGTTGCTCGCATTTCTTCATGTGGTCTTCTAGTTTTTGATTCATGTCTCCTGTCTGTTTATTTAGCATTGTGTTTAAGATTTTAAATTGCACATTATTTTATTAAAATTATGCATCCCATATTTCTTCACTTTTTTAAAGAGTTCCACATGATTCTTAAAATAATCATCTCTTTTCCTTTGGTGTTTCTTAAATCTTCAATCATTTCTATCTTCACTTTGCTTAAGTAGATTTTCACTTTTCCTAAACATCTGAATTAGAAAACTGTGCTAGTTAAATACAGTAAGTGATTGGCAAGGGCTCATGATGAACATCGCTCTGTCTGCAGTTTTGTAACATGTAGTTTCTGAATTTTCTGCTGCATGCGAAGTTGCACACTCATCTGCTCTCCTGAACACTACTACATATACATTGTAAGTAATTTGTTCCTGATCTTGCCCATATTCATGTTATGTTCATTCTGAGATGTTACTTTACACTGCTCACTGGTATCTAATTCCTGAATATTTTCTTGCAGCATGTCCATGTCTGCAACACTGTTGAATGTTTCTAAGTTTCATGAAACTTCCCTCCTAGTGACTCATCTGTGCAAAACTTGTAGTTCATGCTCTGGCAAACCTTGTCATTTTCTAACACAATTGTTAAAGATCACACACATTTGGTGTTCAAGAAAAGCCAATCAACCTAACATATAATTTCTCAGTCATCATGCGCAAACTAAAATTCAGTCCACTCCTAACACGCAACATTTAGCACAAGTAAAATAAATAAAATCCTCTCCAAAAGTACAGTGATGATTTTTCAGCTGGACAACAGTGAACATATACCAACCTCACCTTATTGCAAAGAGGTTATGCGCCATCAACTTTGACCTATGTTTAGTTTTAGTGACTTCATTTATTTGTGTAGATAGCAATGCAAGTCCTGCCAATTTTCGCAAATCTGACTTCGATGTCAGGAAATCACAGATCAACAAATCCTGTACAGGAATTGCCAGAATAGTAGGGCAGGTCATCTTTCAAAGTGGAGGTATGTAAATAGGCCCACTGATCTGACGTGAGTTAGACACCCTCCAAAACAATGGATTATGAGTTCAGTGCTAGTAAATGAAACAGTAATTACAATCAATTCATTTTATGCCATAAACTGACTTGTAAACCATTTGAGAAGTAATAATGATATTAAAATAAAACCTTGGCACATACGATAAAAGGGTCTGGCATAAGATTCTGATGATTGCATGAATGGAAAAATTGCAGTCTCAAAGTTGTACCATGGTTATCAAGACATTAGTAAAAAGACAGATGGTACTAAAGAAGGGAATGTTTGAAAGCAAACTGGTCATTTGAATCTGAATGCAAGTCTTCAGAGCAAAGCTTTATGTTATTGAACTTCCATAAAAATGGCTTTCCTGTCCTTGTGCAACATCTCGCCATAACAAACTGAAGGTGGAGGCTGAAGTGGCAGCAGAATCGGTCATCGTGCGGCACAGCGAAGTTCAAATAAACCTGAAATTTTTATAAGTCCTTTGACTCATCTGTTCTGGCGGTATCAGAGGCAAGCAGAGCAGAAATCTGGCAGTGGAGGCTACTGATGAAGAAATAATTTTGTACCGAATGCTTATTAAAAGCAAAACTCGTTTTTCTGCATTTTGCACTTGTTGTTCTGTTTGGATTGCCTGGGCTACAGATCTTCCGAGTGACGAACTGTAAAAATGTTTCTTAGAAAGTGCTGATCCCATTCCCTAAATTTTTCTTCAGGCAGTTGGCCAGTAATAGACATCCTTCCAATTGGTACTGAAAAAAGGCATCTTCCTCTTTCTCTCTATCGCCTCCTGTGGCCAGTGAGGTGGGTCCTTATCGGCATCTCTCTGTTACCTCCAGTTTATTTACATTATCCAATCCTGGCAATTCCTATGTTGCATAAACTTTTAGTTTTTGCAGAATCAACTTTTGGTGGCGTCTCACTTTCAAAGGCGCCCCAAACTATGGATTCTCCCTCCATTTTCTAGATGTAATCTGTAGCATCTATGTGTTCTAAAGAAGAGCACAGCTTTCTACGATTTGTGCACAATAGTGCCTTCCTGGACCTTATTGAAAACAGAGTTCCTTCTCTTCCCACTTCTGGGACATAAAACAGTCATGGCTAGTGCCTTATGCCACAGGAGATTGGATCTGTGTTCCCTGCTCTGTGACTGGCACCCAAGTACACTACTACAAAAGAGAGTCCAGTTGACTGCATGACATTGACTGCATCCCTCCCGGCGTGTCTTCCTGAGATCTGCTCTGAGGGTGGTTCCACTGGGACTCAGCTGCACGTGCAAGCACTGTCACCTCATCCCAGTCTGCTTTCAACATCTTCTTACTTGAATAAAATATGCAGATTCAAATAAAAATGTATTATGTGCTGTTATGCCTTACATTTCTCGGTGTCAATTAATTATTCCACTGTAATGGAGCTTCATATTCTGGTTTTGTATATATTATGGGACATTTTTTTTTTTGGCCTGTTTGGAGGGGTCTTGGGGGGAATGGAGGGGAGGGGAGGAGGAGAAAGTCACAAAGTCACATAACGATGTCCCTAACTCCAAATGGACTATCCTTGAACAAGGAACTAATCATCTTGCTGTTGAGTCCCTCACCCCCCACCCCATGCCATCTCTCTCTCTCTCTCTCTCTCTCTCTCTCTCTCTCTCTCTCTCTCTCTCTCTCCCCCCCCCCCCCCCCCCCCCCACACACACACACGGGAGTTGAACTGAAACAGGAAGGTGTGAAGATGTGTGAGCTAACAGCTCTGAAGATACAGTTTTGTGCCATTCAGTTCATTTTACTTGAGTGTAGATTTAAGTTGTCCTGTGTTTGTTTCTATCATTTTAATAAATTTTAAAATAATCTATACAGTTTTGTATAATATATTTGGTTTTCAATCAAATGTGTGCTATGTTGTTTGATTTTAATATCTCGGGAGTCCTTTCCCCCTCCCCATCCACTCTACCTCCAATTATTCTTTCAAAAAGCAGTCTTGATTTGAAATTTTTGGTAGTTCTCAAATTTACACTCTATTAGCCAAAGTAGTATGCCTTTCAGTGCAAAACAAAATAAAAAAAATGGTTGAATCTTTCATGGCCATTTGCTCACCTATTGCATGTTGACTTTTGCCTCAGGTTCTTTGCCAAATGTTTAACAGTTTTTATGAAGTTTCACTACTGTGAGTTTCTGGTATTGTCAAATGTTCAACTTCCATTGCTGGTGGTATAGAGGAGTCGAGCCCATGGATGCAGCCTCAAGGTAAATGCATCCTAGATTCTAGTTGTGCTGCATCAAATGACTTGCACATAACAAGGGTAGAGCCACAGCAGTAATGACCAGGGTAAAGCCCTCAGATGTTGGCATGACAGGTACATGTAGTCTCTGGCTGTGGGCTGCACTCCAGTTTACCACCAGCAATGGAAGGTGAATTTTTGGTACTGACACCCATGCTGCTGAAACATCAGAACAATTGTTAAACAGATCTTAATTTATAGAAAAGCCAACAGGCAGTAAGAGAAAGAAAATGTAAGTCCTACAATACTGAACCATTTTAAAACTGAGATCTCACTTTGTAAAAGTATCTTCTGTTTCTTTCCTTTCTTAGTTTGTTCCAGTGCCTCTACTTCATTAGTTCTCAAACTCTTTAAGTAAAGGAACTTTGTGAAACTGTTGAATTAAAACTTGAATAACTTTTGATAACCTCATGCTTTTTGATTTTTTTTGAATGCTTCATATAATTCTGTAGCAACAACTCCAATTTTTTGTCTGCTACATACATTTGGCTTTTATGGGGTACGGAGTTTTCAGCATAAAATACTGCTGATATGGAAGCAAAATTGTCTTTGTGGTATCTTCCTTTGCAAGAAAATAATGACAAGCATTGGTTGTTGGTTTTTTAAAAATTTAATCCATGAAAATGTATTCCTCAAAATATATAGGTAATTTTTACTTAAAGTACGGTGTAAGATTTTTCAGGACTTTCAGGTTTCTGCACTTCGTTACATGAAGGGCCTTGGAGTTTGATGTATTATTGTTAATATTAAACATAGAAATGTGACTCAAAATAAAAATTTGCTCTTTCAGGAGGTTGCAAACAAATTAGCCAAGTTGGCAGTTACTGCTTGTGCTCGTTTGGGTGGATATTTACCAGGAGATAATAGCACCCCAAAGAATTCAGTGATCCAGAAAGCCTTAAGCAGTCTGTTGACACCATACCTCGCAAGACAACTGAGCTGTGATAAGCCAGCAGAGGTGTGCTATTTCAGACTCTTTGTTGCACTGTCGACAGTCAAATTCAATCATGCTATTACAACTACTTACGATTATGATTATAATCTGTGTAACTAATTGTTGATGACACTTCATTTAGTTTTTTTGTATTGTAGGTTCTGAAGATATTAAACAGTAATTGTGAGTCACCATACTTGCTATGGGATAATGGAACAAGAGCTGAGTTGTGTGAATATCTTGAAAAACAGAGATCAAATAAACTCCACTATGATGATGATGACGATCCCACATATGGTACAGAATTCACATACTCAGCACTGAAAAAAGAGCTCATTGTTGGTGAAATTTTTGTTCGTATTTACAATGAACAACCAACATTTCCAATTGAGGTTTGTGAACTATTTAGTGTAAATGTCAGTAGCTGACTTGGGCATTATGTTAAAGAAACGTCTACGTATGAGACAATGTGGTATAATAATTTGTTCTGTTTCTTCTGCAGAATCCTAAAGGTTTTACAATTGATTTATTGGAATTTCTGGCTACTCAGTCAGAGCATCTCACATCCTTAGGAAGTATTGCACTCACAGTGAAAGACAAACAAGTTGTAAACAACGTTGTTATGGCTCTGGAAGCTCTTTATAATGTAATTAAAAATAATCCAGGTACTTAGCTAACATTTTTGATATCCAAATAGTATATGAACTGAGATTTTAGTAATAGTTGTGCATTATAGTAATTGTAACTATTTTTGTTGTTGTTGTTGTTGTTGTTCTTCTTCTTCTTCTTGTTAACATTATTAACAAGCCTTTTCCTTGAGGCTTCACTTGTTTATGCAGCACATATATTACACACACATCTTCCTTCCCCTTTTATTATGCATCTCCTCTCCCCCCCCCCCCCCCCTTGCCCACTGTTTGACATCTCCTCCTCCTCCTCCTCCTCCTCCTCCTCCGTCTTTGTTCATATCCTTCTCCCTCCTCTCTCTGTCCATCTCTTTCTGCACTGCCCCAATCTCTCTTCCCACATCCTCTTTCCCCCTCTCCATATCTGTCTCTATGTCCTACTGTCTCCCTATCCATCTCCTCCCCTTCCTTTCTGTGCCCATCTCCTCCTCCTCCCCTCTCTTAGCATGCCTCCTCTTGCATCCCCTCTCCCCGCCCGCCTCCTCTTGCGTCCCCTCTCCCCGCCCGCCTCCTCTTGCGTCCCCTCTCCCCGCCCGCCTCCTCTTGCGTCCCCTCTCCCCGCCCGCCTCCTCTTGCGTCCCCTCTCCCCGCCCGCCTCCTCTTGCGTCCCCTCTCCCCGCCCGCCTCTTCTTGCGTCCCCTCTCCCCGCCCCCCTCCTCTTGCGTCCCCTCTCCCCGCCCCCCTCCTCTTGCGTCCCCTCTCCCCGCCCGCCTCCTCTTGCGTCCCCTCTCCCCGCCCGCCTCCTCTTGCGTCCCCTCTCCCCGCCCGCCTCCTCTTGCGTCCCCTCTCCCCGCCCGCCTCCTCTTGCGTCCCCTCTCCCCGCCCGCCTCCTCTTGCGTCCCCTCTCCCCGCCCGCCTCCTCTTGCGTCCCCTCTCCCCGCCCCCCTCCTCTTGCGTCCCCTCTCCCCGCCCCCCTCCTCTTGCGTCCCCTCTCCCCGCCCGCCTCCTCTTGCGTCCCCTCTCCCCGCCCGCCTCCTCTTGCGTCCCCTCTCCCCGCCCGCCTCCTCTTGCGTCCCCTCTCCCCGCCCGCCTCCTCTTGCGTCCCCTCTCCCCGCCCGCCTCCTCTTGCGTCCCCTCTCCCCGCCCGCCTCCTCTTGCCCCGCCTCTGCCCGCCCTCCTCCTCTTGCCCCGCCTCTGCCCGCTGCAAGGGTAGAACGGGCCAATATTTAATAATTTCTAAGTAGAAACCTCATTCACAATGTTGTATTTCTTCAACATATGGGATAGGGCACTACTCGACACACCCTGTGAACATGGTTTGAGGTGAACATTACCCAGTTTTTCCAATCAGAGTAAGTGTTAAAATGTAGTACCACCAACTTCAGTACACTTATTGATCTGATTTTCATATGAGAATCACAGTATAATTGCTGGGTGCTTATCCATGGGTTGTGGAGCACTGCCACTAGTACAGCTGTTTCGTTAACTTCTCCTGTGACACTACTGCTTTGTTTCCTTTTGCTGGTTTGTATACTGCCATCAGACATGAAGGCGGTCACAACATCGTAAAAGAATGAACAAGAGTGACCTTTCTCTGGATAACATTCAGCATACTGGGCAACAGTAGCCTCAACATTTCTCGTACATTCTCCATAAATCAGGAGCATTTCAATTTTTTCTTCTGTGGTTGCAACATTCATTGTCCACCTGTACATCTGTTCTCCAAATGATACGTAGGTGTGCAGGCTATAAAGACTGCACAAATATTATAATGATAAGAGCCACTGTGTGTTCTATTCTGCACGATATGCGAGCTCTGGTTGCGGTGTACTGGCTGTTCTGATACTTCGTAGTTTGCTACATGATACAGTGGCACATTGAGTAGTCCGCTGTTCAATAAGCTGGAGGAGTACAATGTTTCAAATGGGGTTTCCAATTACAAGTTATGAAATACTGGTCTGTCCTACCCTTGAAGCATGGAGGTGGGGTCGTACCCGTTTCTATTCCTCCAATTACGGCGCCATCTGTGACAAAATGAAGAAAATGCTGTACACAAATCGTTTGTAAGTTTTGCTGTAGAATTATAATCTACAATAAAAATCAGGGATTGTTTCTGAAGATTTCAAAGTTGTCTCCAACAACCCATGCACCGGCTACAGTGGCGGATCAAGCATGGTGTAGTTGGCTGCCCCCTCAGAGACAAACAAATTAGAACTTTTTTGATCCGATGTCTTCAGTTAAAATTAACATGCTGTGTAGTATAAAAAGTAGGATTCCAAAACTTTGCTTCCACTCTCACGTAAATTTTTACTCCAGTATTGCTGTCACACATTATATAGGAACTTTACCTGTTTATGTAGTGCTCTTTATGTTCTGCCTCTTCCTTTTTCATTTTGTTCTTGTATAAGCTACATCTCACCCACTGAATGACACAGAACAGTGTTAAAGGCACAGGAGTTAAATTTTGTAGAAACAAGGTTCAAATTTTGATTTGGTTTTATTGATTACGTTTTCCTCAAATCAATTCAGGCAAATGTTGAGGTATTCTGTTTGAGTCTAAGTTTGTGCTCCATCTCTATTGATCTCATTACTGACAAGTGTGAACTGTAATCTTCATTTCTTCCTGTCATGTACATTTCTTGTTCTGTCCTAGAATTGTTAGCCATAACTTCATTGTAATGTTAAGGGATAACACTTTGTTCTACAATTCTGGAAAGGATAGATTTGCTGCTCACTGTAGAGACAGCACATTGAGTAGCACAACAAAATGACTGCTCACATTAAGCTTTTCACCAAAGCATTCATCAGAAAAGAAAAGCACAGGGCATTCACACAAGCAAGTGCACCTCGCACACGTAACTGCTGTTTCTGGCTGCTCAGGCAATCTATCCTATCCATAATTGTTGATATTCCCACCTGGACTTTCCACTGTATAACACACAGTTCTAATTGTTACCACTCTGACTGCACTCTTTACAGAATTTATCCTTTTATCTAACCAATCCAAAGAACATTTCACATGTCTCTACCCTGTACATAATCCATCTCATTCCATAAAAGAGGCAATTATTACATGCTTATAACACAGCGCGTATGTCATATGTGTCCAGCAGTACAACAGAACTGTTGTGGTAATCCAAAAAATTTATTTCTCAGGTATGCTAAATTATCTTCAGCCTCACAGGATAGTCACTGCATAATCATTATATGCTTTTATTCCTTGTCATTCACTTTAGATTTCCACTTGTGATAATACGACAATGGTACTTAGTTTGGACCTTAATATTTCAGGCTGCTCTCTAGACACTCATACTATGTTGCCATTTTTTCATAATTTTTAAGCACATGTAGACATGTTAATTTACCAATTTACTGTAGCACAATTTTTTTTAACGTTACTTGTCTGTGCCATTTACAATCTGTAACAGACAAATTAAGCAAATTGATTTTACGTAGTATTTCATGTATCACAGCCATTACCAAATTATTCCATTATACCCACTCAGACAGCCATGTGTGTTAACATGCTACTTAGAGTATTCTGTGAAGTGTGCTGGCCCATATTGTTAGCATATTAAAGTGTGCTGGCCCATATTGAATCTGCCTGGTAGATGAACAATAATGGCTGGTGAGCTGGTCATGCTGGATGGGGTGTTGTGGCAGTTTCCCACATCCGAGTAGGTTAATACCACAGTTTCCCACATCCGAGTAGGTTAATACCACAGGTATGGTGGGGTACACTTTTCTGTTTCAAGGTGATGCTGGGGGTGACAGAAAGCATATCTGGCTACTCGTATTACCAACACTGGCAAACTCGGATTAACATGCTGACCCTGTGTAGGCCACAAAAAAATAAAATAAAAAATTACCAAGTTATTCCATTAGCATTTGTAGATGTTTCCCATTTTTATAATGAAAGTTGATAATGAGAAACTGTAGAATTAGTCAAACAATTCGATGATTTAATGATCACTTTTATGTTACAGGTGTAGAAATTCAATGTATTGGTCACTTCCGACTACTATTTGGTCTGCTTAATGTTGATAGCTGCAAACCTGTACAGAAGTGGAGTCTGAATGTTGTATCAAATGTTACAAGAAATCAAGAATGTGTTAATGATATAGCTGCTTCTGAGGTGGTTGTATATCTGCTGCTTGCTCTGAACGGCCTGCCAGATGACCAAGCACTGGTGCTGGATACATTACATGCTCTTGTTTCAACAACTAAAATAGTAAAGGATGCTTTGAACAAAGGTAAGTATGTGCAGAAGATTACTATATTCCAAGAGGAACACTCCTTACCAAGTAATGGAGAGTACTCCTAATGCCTAATTCACTACCTCTGCTTCTTTCAAATTAGTGTGAAAAGCTTTTTATTAATGGTGCGCAAAATTTCTGCAGTAGGAGTGTTTTTTGATTTATATGTCAGGTAGATTCTGAAGTGCATCTTCTCTAGTCACGTTGAAAACTTGATTTGTTAAAAAATATATTTGTTAGTGACCCTGATGATTCTGACAGTGTAACACCTCCCACCCTCATTTTTCAGGATTAAAGGCAATACTACATTACTTCTGCTCATCTGCTCAGAGTCTGTTTATCGATTATTCTTCCCCAATTGACAAATGACAAGTAATTAGTTGCTTTATTGTAACATTGATTTAGAAATTAAGAATTGCATTTTGATACAGACAACACAGGCTGTAATTCACCACAAGTAATTATACCAAATACAAAAACACAAGAATTGCTTCACACTGAAAGTTCACATTTGCTATAAATACGATATGAATGATTAACAGAACATAAACCTGCATCTTAAGTGCTCCTGACCAACTGCTCCAATCAGAATATTCTACCCAACATGTGCACAATGAGAAAACAATAAGAAGTCATAAAATCGTGTTGGTAGGAAAAGAGTGCCCCCCATGAACAATGGACCTTCCCATTGGTGGGGAGAATTGTGTGCCTCAGTCATACAAATAGCCGTACTGTAGGTGCAACCACAATGGAGGGGAATTTGTTGACAGGCCAGACAAACATGTGGTTCCTGAAGAGGGGCAACAGCTTTTCAGTAGTTTTGGGGCAACAGTCTGGATCATTGACTGAACTGGCCTTGCAACACCAACAAAAACAGCATCACTGTGCTGGTACTGTGAATGGCTGAAAGCAAGGGGAAACTATAGCTGTAATTTTTCCTGAGGGCGTGCTGCTTTACTGTATGGTGAAATGCTGATGGTGTCCTCTTGGGTAAAATATTCTGGAGGTAAAATAGTCCCCCATTCAAATATCTGGATGGGGACTACTCAGGAGAATGTCGTTATCTGGAAAAACAAAACTGGCTTTCTACAGATTGGAGCATGGAATGTCGAACTCCTTAATTGGGCAGGTAGGTTAGAAAATTTACACAAGGAATTGGATAGGTGAAAGTTATAGTGGGAATTACTGTATTTAGATGGCAGGAGGAACGGGACAGCTCGTAGGTGAATACAGGGCTACAAATACAAAATCAAATATGGGTACTGCAGGAGTTGGTTCAGTAATGAATAAAAAAATAAGAATGTGGATAAGCTACTGCTAACAGCATAGTGAATGCATTGTTGTAGCCAAGATAAACATGAAGCCCACACCCACCACAGTAGTAAAAGTGTATACACCAACTAGCTCTGCAGATGTTGAAGATACTGAAGAAATGTACGATGAGATAAAAGAAATTGTTCAGATAGTGAAGAGAGAGAAATATTTAACAGTCATGGGGGACTGCACTGCAGTAGTAGGAAACGGAAGAGAAGGAAAAGTAGTAGGTGAATATGGACTGGGAGTAAGAAATGGAGGAGGAAGCTGTCTTGTAGAATTTTGCATAGAGCATAACTTAATCATCGCTAACACTTGATTCATGAAGCGTGAAAGGAGGTTGTATATATGGAAAAGACCTGGAGACACCAGAAGGCCTCAGATTGCTTAAATAATGGTAAGACAAAGATCTGGGGACCAGGTTTTTAAACTGTAAGGTATTTCCAAGGGCATATGTGGACTACGACCACAGTTTATTGCTTACGAATTGTAGATTAAACTGAAGAAACTGCAGAAAGGTAGGAATTTAAGGTGATGAGGTCTGGATAAAGTGAAAAAATCAGAGGTTTTAGGGAATTTCAGAGGGAGCATTAGGGAACGATTGACAAGAACAGAGGAAAGGAACACAATGGAAGACGAATGGGCAGCTTTGAGAGATGTAAGAGTAAAGGCAGCAAGGGTCAAGTAGGTAAAAAGACCAAGGCTAGTAGGTATCCTTGGGTAACACAAGAGATAATGAATTTAATTGATTAAAGGAGAAAATATAAAAATGCAGTAAGTAAAGTAAGAGGAAAGGAATAGAAATGTCCAAAAAATGAGATTGACAGGAAGTGCAAAATGCCTAAGCAGGAATGGCTAGAGGACAAATGTAAGGATGTAGCAGCATACATCACTAGGGGTAGATACATGCTGCCTACAGGAGAATTAAAGTGACCTTTCCAGAAAAGAGAACTGCCTGTAGGAATATCAAGAGCTGAGGTGGAAAACCAGTCCTAAGCAAAAATGGGAAAGCATAAAGGTGGAAGGAGTATATAGAGGGTCTATCGAAGGTCGATGTACTTGAGGGCAATATTATGGAAAAGGAAGTGGACATAGATGAAGATGATATGGGAGATACTGCATGATGAATTTGACAGAGTACTGGAACACCTAAGTTGAAACAAGGCCACAGGAGTAGACAACATTCCGTTAGAATACTGATGGCCTCGGGAGGACCAGCCATGTGAAAACTCTGCCTTATTGTGAGAAAGATGTATGAGACAGACAAAAAACCATCAAACTTCAAGGAAAACATAATAATTCTAATTGCAAAGAAAGCAGGTGCTGACAGGTGTGAAAATTATTTAACTACCAGTTTACTAAATCATGGTTGCAAAATACTAAGATGAATGGAAAATCTGGCAGAAGCTGACCTCTGGGAGGATCAGTTTGGATTCTGTAGAAATTTAGGAACATCTGAGGCAATACTGACCCTTTGACTTGTCTTAGAAGATAAGTTAAGGAAGGGCAAACCTATGTTTATAGCATTTGTGGACTTAAAGAAAGATTTGACATTGTTGACTCTTTCGAATTCTGAAGGTGGCAGGGGTAAAATACAGGGTGCATAAGGCTATTTACAATTTCTGCAGAAACCAGATAGCAGTTATAAAGAGTTGAGGGGCACAAAGGGGTAACAGTGATTGAGAAGGGAGTGAGATGGGTTCATAGCCTATCCCCAATGTTATTCAGTCTCTATATTGAGAAAGAAGTGAGGGAACAAAAGAAAAATTTGGAGTAGGAATTAAAATCCAGGGAGAAGAAATATAAACTGTGAGGTTTGGCAATGGCATTGTAATTCCATCAGACACAGCAAAGGACTTGGAAGAGCAATTGAACGGAATTGACTGTGACTTGAATGGAGAATATAAGATGAAAATCAACAAAAGCAAAATGAGGATAATGGAATGTAGTTGAATTGAATCAAGTGATGCTAAGGGAATTTGATTAATAAATGATACAATTAAAGTAGTAGATGAGTTTTGTTATTTGGGTAGCAAAGTAACTGATGATGGTTGAAGTAGAGAGGATATAAAATGTAGATTGGCGACGGCAAGGAAAGTGCTTCTGAAGAAGAGAGATTTGTTAACATCGAGTATAGATTTAAGTGTCGGGAAGTCTTTCTCTGAAAGTATTTGTATGGAGTGTAACCATATATGGAAGTGAAACATGGACCATAAGCAGTCTAGACAAGAAGAGAATAAGAAGCTTTTGAAACGTGGTGCACAGAATAATACTGAAAATTAGATGCGTAGATCATTTAACTAATAGGGAGGTACTGAATAGAATTGGGCACAACTTGACTAGAAGAAGGGATTGGTTTGTAGGACACATTCTGAGGCATCAAGGGAATACCAATTTAATGTTGGAGGGAAGCATGGAGCGTAAAAATAATAGAGGGAGACAAAGAGATGCATACCCTAAGCAGATTCAGAAGGATGTAGGTTGCAGTAGTTATTCAGAGATGAAGAGGCTTGCTAAGGATACAGAAGCATGGAGAGCTGCATCAAACCAGTCTTTGGACTGAAGATGACGATGACAGCAGCAGCAGCAGCAGCAGCAACAACACTTGGAGAACAAGAATTAGCAAACTACCTTGAAAGACTGCTACTACTCATTTTGACTGGAGAAGTTTTTTTTTCTTTGTTTTCAGTTTTATGTCTTAATTACGTCGGAAGGACGACGGTTCAATCCCGTCTCCGGCCATCCTGATTTAGGTTTTCCGTGATTTCCCTAAATCGCTACAGGCAAATGCCGGGATGGTTCCTTACAAAGGGCGCGGCCGCTTTCCTTCCCTATCCTTCCCTCACCCGAGCTTGCGCTCCGTCTCTAATGACCTCGTTGTCGACGGGACGTTAAACACTAATCTCCTCCTCCTCCTCTTAATTACGTCAGTATGGTGTCAGTAGTGCATTATGCTTACATACAAATGCTTTGTGCTTAAAAATTTCTGTAGAAAGTACATTTAAGTAAATAAAAAGGATCAAAGTAAATAAAGAATACATTGTAAATACAAAGTCAATTTATACCAAACTTACAAATACAAATAAATACGTAATTGTACAATAAACTATGTATCTGTATGACTTGTATTGAGTCAAAACACCAGACATATCACAAATAAGTATTTAGTATGAAAAATAAAGAAAACTGGACACAAATTGCTGTAGCAAAAATGAGAAAATAACATTTATTTATCTCTGACATCTTTCAATCAAAGCCATCATATTCGTCAAAACATTTTATGCGCGCAGACGTTGATTCCAGCATAGTCTTAGATGTTGAAAAATGTGCAGAGACCACCTGTGGCAGCCAAACTTGACAATGTACAGATGAGACATCTGATCCTGAATATTAATCCCAAATTTAGTGAAATTGTAGAAGCTCGCAGTTTCGGGGAGTATCTTCTGTGTTTGTCCATCCACTGCAACTTACTGGTACATTGTGCTCTATAGAAGAATATTTTTCATGCTGTTCGCCTGATAGGAAGTAATTGTTGTGTCATCAGATTTATATAAAAATAATCATACCGAATCTGGCAGTAGACTTCACAGATGGAGGAACTTCTCCTCACGTTTTCTTTAGTATACCCACTATGGTTGTGTTCTCCTGCTTCAGCTGCTGTGGAAGACGTTTGGCTGTGAAAAATTGTCACATGTTACTTTTCTTCCTTTCAAAGTATAAGGTTGCATGAGACATGTAACAACATGCTCTGCAACAGTTATGTTAGTGAGACTTTTGTCTTTCATTCTGTTTACCCAAGTAAGAAAATCCATTCACCATATATTTACTATTGTCATCTGCTGCAAGCCAGAACTTCAAACCAAATTTGTCTAGTTCATTACTTGTGTATCAACAATGTAAGAAAAGATGGGTTGTTACTTACTGTAAAGAAGACGGGTCAAGCTGCAGACAGGCAGAATTAAGACACTTGCATTATTTGATCAAAAGTATCTGGACACCCACAAAAACATAAATTTTTCATGTTAGGTGCATTGTGCTGCCACCTACTGCCAGGTACTCCATATCAGTGACCTCAGTAGTCGTTAGACACCTTGAGAGCAGAATGAGGTACGCTGCGGAACTCAGACTTCGAAGCTGGTCAGGCGAGTTGGGTGTCACTTGGGTCATACGTCTGTATGTGAGATTTCCACACTCCTAAACATCCCTAGTTCCACTGTTTCTGATGTGATTGTGAAATGGAAATGTGAAGGCACACTTACAGCTCAAAAGTATACAGGCTGACCTCGTGTATTGACTGACAGAGACCGCTGACAGTGAAGAGAGTCGTAATGTGTAAAGAGGCAGACGTCTATGCAGACCATCACACAGGAATTCCAAACTGCATCAGGATCCACTGCAAGTTCTATGACAGTTAGGTGGGAGGTGAAAAAACTTGGATTTCATGGTCAGTCAGCTGATCATAAGCCACACATCATGCCGGTAAATGCCGACGCCTCTCTTGGTGTAAGGAGTGTAAATATTGGACGATTGAAAAGTGGAAAAATGTTGTGTGGAATGATGACTCACGGTACACAATGCGGAGATCTGATGGCAGGGTGTGGGAATGGCAAATGTCCGATGAATGTCATCTGCCAACGTGTGTAGTGTCAAAAGTAAAATTCGGAGATTGTGGTGCCATGGTGTGGTCGTGTTTTTTGTGGAGGAGGCTTGCACCCCTTGTTGTTTTGCATGGCCCTATCACAGCACAGGCCTACATTGATGTTTTAAACACCTTCTTGCTTCCCACTGTTGAAGAGCAATTCGGGGATGGAGATTACATCTTTCAACATGATCGAGCAACTGTTCATAATGCATGGCCTGTGGCGGAGTGGTTACACTACAGTAACATCTCTGTAATGGACTGGCCACACAGTCCTGACCTCAATCCTGTAGAAAATGTTTGGGATGTTTTGGAACGTCTACTTGATGCCAGGCCTCACTGACCAAAATCGATACCTCTCCTCAGTGCAACACTCTGTGAAGAATGGGCTGACACGCCCCAAGAAACCTTCCAGTACCTGATTGAACATATGTCTGCAAGAGTGGAAGCTGTCATCAAGACTAAGGGTGGTCCAACACCATACTGAATTCGAGCAATACCGATGGAGGGCACCACAAACTTGTGTAAGTCATTTTCAGCCAGGTGTCCAGATACTTTTGATCACAAAGTGTACATATAGTTTTTGGCCACAGCCTTTATGAGTAAAAGAGAGACACAGCGTTCACACATGCAAACAAGCACACCTAATGCACACACAACTGCTAATTCCAACATTGTGGTCTGGACTGCATTCTGTCATTCCTGCCTGAGGTGCTGGAGTTAGGGGTCATGTGTGCATGAGGTGTGCTTGTAAGTGTGTGTGAATGATAGCTCTCTCTCTTTTATTGATGAAGGCTGTGGCCAAAAGTTATATGTAAGCATCTTTTTATTGTGCCTCTCTGCAACTTGGTGTGTCATCTTTATGGTAAGCAGCAATGTGTCATTCATTTCCTACAGTGCTGATATTCCTATCTGGAGTTTCCATTGTTTGAGTTTTACTCATGTTTTTTTATAGTGACACTGAGCTTTGCATGGATAGAGCTGCTCATCTATGGTTATAAATGCACCTGTTTATAGTTCTGGGTAAGATTAGGTACAAATGAATTCCAGATGGGGTAGCTACTGTGAAGCCGTTGGTCTAGAGTCTTTTGGCACGAGTGAACTTGTCACCAAATCTCAAAAAATTGCATGACTTCTATGAACTTATTTCTTCCCGTAGTATGAGAAAAAAATGCCAGCCACCACACTTGAGACTACAGAAGTTTCAGGTGGAATTTCTTTCCTCCATATGCTACACGTGTGTACATTATAGCTATGGCAGTTTCTAATTAGGCACTATCCCCATGTGTCATCCTGGAGAAGTTCTCAGGCTCTAATTTCTGTAAAGTTTTTATTGTCTGTAGAATATTATTGTCCATCAGCACTCACCATGTGCCTGTGACTATGAGTTTTGTAGCATTACATATTGGCCCTGAAGTTTTTACCAATATGTTGTGATGCACTAATCTCCCTGGTGCAATTAGTCAACACTGTGTAGTTGACTGCAGTCTCTGCACCTCCAACTTCTAGTTGCTGAGATGGATGCAATTTTTTTAATTTTTTTCCTCAGCTGTGAGTAGGAATTTATGGAGCCACTGGAATTGAACATGTAGGCAGTGGGTTATTCATATGTTGTCTTACAGCTTCTGAATATTCATCTTCTGACTCTGATGATTCCCCTAGTTCTGTTATTTGGGGCCAGTATTCCATGTCACCTTAATAATCTTTATCATCCAACTCATCAGATTCAAAAATATCTTGTCCTTTAGACTCTTCTTCTGGTTAACTGCTCATGTAATTCAATAATTCTTCATCCGAATGTAAACACTGGTGTGCCATAATAATGAGGAAGAGTGCTCAACTTCTGCAGACCACAATAATGGATTGATAGAGAACAGCAACTAAAATATGTCCATTCTGTCACTACATAAAGTAAAATGGAAAGAGAGAGAGGGAACCAATCAAGATAATGAAATAAAATAAGCTAAGCAGGTGAAAACATCTGTTGTCGCCCCTTTGCAAAAATAAATGTAAAAATAGGATCTCACTGGTCAGAATGAAGGGCTGGGGTCATTTAAGATAAAAATGTTTATAATTCGTTCAGTTTTTTATAATGTAGATTTGTCTTTTACGGAAATTATAAACCCCCAAGTTACATTAAAAGTAAAGAAAAATAAGGTCCATAAATTAAAACGTATGCTGTTTATCAAATGTTGAACAGTGCTCAACGATCAGATTGTTAACCAGCTGTTGTTCATGATACTGATACTTTATGGCTTCATATGCTGTCCCATGAAAGAATAAGCCTATAAAAAGAGCCAAAAAATAGTAAATAGCATATGATGTGAGGATATGGGATCCCCATAATGACTAGATCACTCTTGAAGATAGGATGCAAGAACTCGAAAGTTGATAGTGAAAAATGTGAAAAATATGTGGAGTAACTTTTTCAGTTGGTCTAATGTAAGCATTGGAGGGGCTTCTTTCATAAAGATAAAAGTCATCTAAGAGTACACATCATGCAGAAATTCATGTGAAGCTCACACAAAAGTGATATTAACTGGTTATTTACATTTGAATGTAATAATTGTAGTGGGTAGTCTTCTCAGCAAACCGTAGTAAAGATCGATCAGTAATATGACGGTAAAGACTTGGATTTATAATGTGTCGTGCTAAATGCAGAAATTATTTCAGGAACTACATCCCAGAATATTATTTCTAAAATATGCTTTGTGTTTTCCAGCCATTTTGTACCAATTATGTTTTAGGTTCCTTATTTTGTTTTCCTTTTCATCATTGTGCCAGGCCCACTGTGACAGTTTTCATCTTATTCTGTTTCTCTGCTGTTTTTCTTCTCTCTCTCTCTCTCTCTCTCTCTCTCTCTCTCTCTCTCTCTCTCTCTCTCTCTCTCCACCTATTTTTTAACTCCTTGTGTTAACTTTCTTTTTCCTCTATTTTTCCTCTTTTTTAACAAAATTCCTTCTGTTGCTCCCATTATTAATAGATGAAACTCCTCTCTGAACCATACTTGCCTTTGTACCTTTCACTAAACTTTGGATCTCAGACTGTTTTGAGTACTACATAAATTTGAAACTTTTCATGTACAGCATTAGTTAGAAACTTGCTATTACACAAAGTTTATTAATGTACGGTTTGATGTTATGATGAGTGCCTAGTGCCCTCATGAGTGTAAAAATTCTCATTTATACCTGTAATATGTACTTGGTAAATGGTATGTCAAGATACAACAGAAGGTATTAATATGATGCCAGAGCTTGTAATATTGCGGCAATTATTTGATAGATGCAAAACCTGTAAGAGGAAAATTACATTCGTGCGTAGGGAACTAATATTAAGCATAGACCTCACTTGATTAGGCATCAGCAAAGTGATAGTATTAATGCTCTCTTAGATGTCCCCCTCTACTTGTGAAATACATGCTTATCTGCTCTCAGCCTGGATGTGTTACTACTAACAATTCATCACATTAACACAAAGATACATAGTATGATCAACAAAGTTTCAGCACACCATTAATGAAAATCAAAATTACTTTTAGAATAATGTAAAATGTTTTTGAAATTGCATTAAATAATAATTTTGACATGAGATGTGTTCCAGGAAATATGTATCAGATTTATGCAGATTTTGAGTTTTAAAGTATGTGTATTTTAGTAGAGATTAATGGGAAAAGTGAAATTGGATTACATCTATTCAGTTTTTACACACGTTTCCTACAGAACTCGAATAAAAAAAATATCGTATTTCATTTCAATACTACTTTTGACATTTTCAGGTGCAGTAATTTACCTTTTGGATCTTTTCTGCAACTCCAACAATCCTGTTGTGAGGGAAAAGTCAGCTGAATTATTGGCCCGTATGGGGGCAGATAAGCTTGTTGGACCTAAAGTAAGACTTGATGTGGGACATTTTCTACCAGCAGCATTTGCTGATGCAATGAGAGATTCACCACAGTCTTGTGTCCATGTATTTGAAGGTGTACATGAGAATCCCGAACTGATATGGGATACAGATGCCCGTCAATCTGTTTGTAGGGTTGTCTCAAACATGAAAGAAGAGTAAGTATGCTTAAATGATGTGCGAAAACTACTGTCTGTAAACAATATTAAACATAAGGTGATTAACAGAAAGAAATTTTTACGTCATAGTATTTTGCTCTAAAGTTATTCAATGTAATTTGATTCTGTAGCTTCCTACTAGCTATATTGTCATTCTGTATACTTAACAAGTTACTGTTCTATTCGTTTTGGTTGCATGGTCTATAAACATGAAAAATGGTAAAGAATTTGAAAATTTTTAAGTTTTCTGTTCTTGATTCATCAATTGCTTAAGTTTATGAAGTAATAGGTTCTCTCACCTTATTTCATATTTCCTTAAAGTTGCAAGTTTTGAAACTCTCAATTTCATTGTCTGAGATTTGTTTTATATTATGTGGCATTCATTTTTTTAATTTGTAATATTCCTAATACTTTTTTCCCCAGGCATTACTTGGCACAGCGTCAAAATCCAAGTACTGTGTGGAAGGTACCCGAAGAAAACACATTACTGAATATCACAAATTCAAATGAATTGAGAGTGGGAGGAGTGTACTTAAGACTTTTTGTAGCCAATCCAGGCTGGGTTCTACGTAGGCCAAAGGAGTTCCTTGCTGAATTAATGGATACATGTATATCTCTCATGAGCAAGGAAAAGCCTGATGTAAGTTCTTGACCTATTTTGTTTATGAATAGTAACTATTTTGATTATATGAATGGTCTTTTCTCCGTTAGAAAAGACATATTTAATTCGGGGATGCAGTAATACCTATGATGAAAAGAAAGAATTGAAAATCCATTATTTTTCAGATTCCTGTATGTGTTGAGGTTAATGTGTGTTATAAAATCTGTAAAAATAGAGTATGTTGTTAACGAAAACTTACAGCAGATATGTGCTACTGTGATCTGGCTGCCAGAAGTGGTTGTAATGACTTCACATGTTCACCTAACAGGAAGGTACATTGGTGGTGACAGGATGTTTAAATAAAACTTTCCTGCTTTTATTGAATAGTGGTTTTTTGTGCACATGCCGTCACACACACACACACACACACACACACACACACACACACACACACACACACACACACACGAGAGAGAGAGAGAGAGAGAGAGAGAGAGAGAGAGAGAGAGAGAGAGAGAATTACCCGCACACCTCTGGGGAAGGTGGTAAACCAGAAGAAGGATTTTTATTCCTCTTACATCTGAATCTACCTATCAGATAGACCAGTGACTGAAGGAAAACTGCTGAAAATGTGTGTTCAACAAGGTGAACTTTTCATTATACAGTTAACTGTATAATGTTAACTGGATCTATTCAGAAGCAGAGAGAATTCCATTAATGTGTGGTTTAAACCAAAAAGAAAATCTTCTATCCATTTAACTGAGTGTATCTAGACATACACTAAAGACAGACAGTTTATACATTGCATGGGGAGAGCTGATTGGGTGAGATATATTGTTTCATAGTCTTTGACTACATTCAGGGTTATCGCAAGTATTACTCTCGGACCTCATCAAGCAACTTTGCTATGTCCATTTCACAATTTTGAAAAATGTGAAATTTCAAGTCTGCCTGCAGCAAGGTTAAACTGTGGGCCAGTATTGAAGAGGGCAGTTAAAAATAGTTAAGATAACGTATGGGGCGCTCTAACATTTATTGTGTGGACGAGATCCCAATGGGAGGCGTTTTTTAAATATTAGTTTAATGTCTGGCCTGAAGACAAAGCCTAAACAATAACCGTTTCTTAGCCACTTTTACCGTGGCCAGCATTCTTGGCAAAGAGATGAATTACTGATAGATGAACATTTGTAATTTCTGTTTCTCCAACTGTGAAACATAGAAGTGTTAGTTATAGATGTAGCAGCTGGATTTGGTATGACACAGAGATTGTGGCACAACACCTGATCATCTTAAGATCCATCACACCCATTTGTGACATACACTGAGAACTGAGACATTTGTGGTTGTCTGTTTATTTTGGATAAAGAGGTGCATACATGGTTACTATTGTGGTTCCGTAGGCAATGGCAAACATTTTGCCATGAGGGCATTGACCATCTAGACTCACAGTGGGGTGAATGTATTAACAGTTACGGGAATTAATTTTGAAATAATTGACTGTTTACTTACTTTTTTGTCAACTATCTCATTTTTATTGACTGCCCCTTTTATATCAGCGCAAGGGGTAGCGCACGCGCATGTGCATGTGCATGTGCTTCTGAAAAAGTCCCCCCCCCTTTTTTTTAAGTTTGTGATTTCTTTGTACACTTGTTAATTGCAGTATGAGTAAATGAATGTAGCTGGGAATGGTTATATTAAAAGAGCTAGGTGGCATGAGGAGTACTGTTGAAATTCAACAGTTTATTCATTAAAATAGAACTCTGTTGTAGCAGCCCTAGTTATCTGGGCACCACTAGCAGTCAGCCAATTTCACAAAAAGCAGACTCAAAATGTCCCTAGAATTACATGAACAATTGGCCTAATTGTTAATGGGCTGTTTCACTACCAACAGTTCAGACTGTTGGTGAATTGCACAAAAATGAGTGGTGTTCAATCGGAAGCTCCGTGCAAGGACCTTCAACTACCCCCTCTTGTGTGTGTACATAGAATTCCCTCTTAGCAATTATGATTTGGATTGACCTCTTCCATGACGCTAAGAAATGTGAGGATCCCACCATTCTCAGATGTGCTGTCATACAGTGGTGTAGCCACCTCCGCTCTCACAGGTTCTAAAATTAATAATACAGTATCCCTGCAACTGACAACTGACTCTACATACATAATAAGCTACTACTCGTGCTTCTGGTTTTTGGCAATCTTGGTCAGGAAGTCCATCCCAAGCACTAAATTCAGTTCAACCTGGTATCACTAAGGAATTTTTTAAAATGACTCCTCATATACAACAAACTCGGTCACAACTTTTCTTTTGATTGGCTTACTGTTCTGGCCTGTAACATTAATAAATCTCATATTTATCACAGGAAACTCTATCAGTTTCTTACCATGCATTTCCTCAGTTTGATCATAAAATGTTTCATTTATGGCACAGATATTGCTCCCACTGTCAACTAATACCTCTCCCCCCCACCCCCCTCCAGAGGTTAGAATAGGCCCGAGATATTCCTGCCTGTCGTACGAGGTGACTAAAAGAGGTCTCATGGTTTGGCGTTTATGTGAGGGTCCCATGTAGGGTTTGACTTCCATTCTTCAAAATTTACCGAAAAGTGAGCCAATTGGGGAAGGCGCCTTACATGGTGCATCGTGTGCTGAGACCTTCCGCATCATTCATCGATGTCGATCTGAACTTTCGCTCATTCTCCAGCTCTTGGGCGACGTCACCCTCCTGGGTGCATTTCCCTCCAGCCACTATGTAGTATCGCTTTTTGCACTGACGACGATATTGGATTTCTTTGCTTGTTTGCACCTAATATCCAGCACAGTAACCAGTACATTGTGGTTGGCCTGCCATGACCCTGTTGGTTGTAGCCCCCTGACTACACAGGGATCGCTCTGCTGATGCTTGCGACATAAAATCCCCATGTATGCCAAGGAGCTGCGGCTGGGTAGTGCCCATAGGCACAGCCCCTGGTGGTCAGAGTGGGTGGCATCAGGGCAGATGACACGCCATGAAGCGTAGTAAGTCATCTCTTGTTGCTGGTCCACCACCAGCAGTCTAAGCAATCGAGGCCTAACATCAGTGCAAGGAAATAAGACCTCAAATCGTGCCCCTCCCTGGCCACACCATGGGAGGAACGCGAGGCTATGGATGGCAGCGAAGCTTATTCACTCCAGTACCTTGTATGTACGAGAGTTGATGGGGAATATTTCATCTCAATGAAGCCTCAGTTTTTTATGGAACATTTAGAGGGCAAGTTTGGGGAGGTGGAGGGCTTGTCCAAAATGTGCCATGGGTCAGTCTTGATAAAAACAGCATCCTCTGCCAAGTCATGGGCCTTACTCGCTTGTGACAAGCTGGGGGATGTTTCTGTTTCCAGCACACCCCATGAGGGCTTAAATATGGTCCAGGGTATTATATTCCATAGGGACCTTCTTTTACAGTCCAATGATGAGCTATGCACCAACTTAGAGTAACAAGGTGTTCATTTTGCCCAGTGCATCCATTGGGATCCGAGGGATAATCAGGTTGCCACTGGTGCCTTCATCTTGGCCTTTGAGGGTGACACATTATCTGAAAAAGTCAACGTGGTGGTTTACCGCTGTGATGTGAAACCATATATCCCTCCCCCAATGCGGTGCTTTAAGTGCTGGAAGTTTGGCCTTATGTCTTCCTGCTGTACTTCCAGCATCACCTGTTGAGATTGTGGATGCCCTTCACATCCCAATACTCCATGTTCCCTGCCTCCCATCTGTGTCAACTGTGGAGTGCACTATTCCCCTTGCTTACCAGGCTGTAGGATTCTACTGAAAGAAAGGAAAATAATGGAATACAAGACCGTGGACCGACTGATCTATACAGAGTCTTAGAGAAAGTATGAGAGGCTACATCCTGTGTGTATGACATCCACTTACGCCACCACTACAACAGCTGTAGCACATTCCGTTCTGTCGCATATAGTTGGCTCTCAGAGCTGTCAGACTCCATCTGCCCCCTTGATGGTGAGACCCCCCCCCCCCAATGATCGGTGACATCAGTCCGCACTTCTCAGCAGGAGAAGCGTGCATCCTCTTCAACTCCTCTTGCTAAGAAGGGGTCCCTTGGGTCACTCCCTTCCCACGTTCCTACCAGCAGCAAAGTAGACACCCACCAGTGGCTGAAGCAACCACAGGTAGCTGGTCGTAGGGCTTCACTGTCCTACTCAGTCCCTGAGACTGACTCAGTGAAGCCTTCCCAGCCAGAAAAGCCAAAGGAGCAGTGTGAGAAAATAAAAAAGAAGAAGACCCCCCAAGAACCAAGACTTTGCGGTGGCACCCATACCACTGCTCCCTACAAGCTCTGAGTCTGAGGATGAAGTGGAGATTCTGGCATCCGCTGAGGACCTAGATCTCTCCGGGCCCTCAGACACAGTGGATGTCTATTGCACAGGTACTCAATCAGTGGCAGCAGGTGACCCTGAGGTGTAAACTGCCTCATTGAGCATTTCATGTCTTCCCTGCTTCACTATAATGTCATCCCCCAGTGGAATTGCTGCGGTTACTTCTACCACCTGGCTGAGCTACGGCAGTCGTTAAGCTTTACACCTGCTTTCTGCATTGTCCCTCAGAGAACCTGGTTCCCAGAAATGCGGACCCCTGCCCTTCAGGGCTACAGGGGATATTACAAGAACATTAGCGAATATAATAGAGTGTCAGTTGGAGTTTGCGTCTATGTCCTAAACTCGGTATGTAGTGAAACTGTGCCCTTGAAACTCCTCTTGAAGCTGTGGCTGTCAGGATATGGATGACGCAGGAAATACCTGTCAGCAACATATATCTCCCTCCAGATGGTGTAATGCCACTGAACATATTGGCTGCACTGATTGATCCACTCCCTAAAACTTTCCTACTTTTGGGAGATTTTAACACCCATAACCCCTTGTGGGGTTGCACCGTGCTTACTGGCCGAGGTAGAGATGTTGAAATTTACTGTCCCAACTCGACCTCTGCATCTTAAATACAGGTGCCCCCCCCCCCCCCCCCCCCACTTTTCAGTGTGGCACATGGCATATATTCAGCTATTGATCTCTAAGTTTGCAGTCCTGGCCTTCTCCCATCTATCCATTAGAGAGCACATGCCGACCTGTGTGGTAGTAACCACTTCCCCATCTTCCTGTCACTCCCCCAATGTTATGTCCACTAATGCATAGTGAGTTGGGCTTTCAACAAGGCAGACTGGGAATCCTTCACCTCTGCTGTCATCATTGAATCTCCCCCCACATGGTAACATCGATGTGATGGTTGAGCAGGTGATTACAACAATTATTTCTTCAGCAGAATCGTGATCCCTTGTTTTTAGAGTGGGGTGCCCCTGGCGAAAGTCAGTACCTTGGTGGTTGGCTGAAGTTGCTGAGGCAATTAAGAGCATCGGCGAGCTCTACAGTGACATAAGCGGCACCCTTACCTTGAGTACCTAATAGCCTTTAAACAGCTCTGTACCCGCATTCACCAGCTTATAAAAAGATGAAAACAGGAGTGTTGGGAGAGCTTTGTCTCGACCATTGGGTGCCATACTTCACCTGCCAAAGTCTGGATGAAGATCAGACATGTTTTTGTGTACCAGACCCCAACAGGTGTCACTGGCAGTAACACCAATGGCGTGTTATGTACCAATGCAAACGTAATTGCCGAGCACTTTGCTGAACACTATGCTTGATCGAGCCTCTGCATCAGAGAATTACCCCAGCCTTTCGCACTCTGAAACAGTGGATGGAAGGGAAAGTCCTCTCATTCACTACACGCCACGATGAACCTTATAACACCTCATTTACAGAGTGGGGCTTCTCAGTGCCCTTGCACATTGCCCTGATGCAGCTCCTGGGCCGGATCGGATCCATAGTCAGATAATAAAACATCTCTCGTGTGACTACAAGCGACATCTGCTCGTCATCTTCAACCAGATCTGGTGTGATGTCTTCTTTTCATCACAGTGGCAGGAGAGCACCATCACACCAGTGCTCAAACCCAGCAAAAGCCCACTTGATGTGGATAGCTATTGGCCCATCAGTCTCACCGATGTTCTTTGTAAACTGCTAGAATGTATGGTGTGTATGTGGTTGAGTTGGATCCTGGAGTCACGTGGCCTACTGGCTCCATACCAGGGCATTTCCGCCAGGGTCGTCTACCTATGATAATCTTGTGTCCCTCGAGTCTGCCATCTGAAAAGCCTTTTCCAGATGCCATCACCTTGTTGCCATCTTTTTTGATTTACGAAAAGCTTACGATGTGACCTCGCAACATCATATCCTTGCCACATTGTATGAGTGGGGGGTCTCCAGGGCCTGCTCCTGATTTTTATCTGAAATTCCCTGTCACTCCGTACTTTCCGTGTTCAGGTTGGTGCCTCCCATAGTTCCCCCCATAACCAAGAGTATGGGGTCCTGCAGGGCTCTGTGTTGAGTGTATCTCAATTTTTAGTGGCAATTAATGGCCTAGCATCAGCTGTAGGGCCATCAGTCTCACCTTCTCTGCATGCAGACAACTTCTGCATTTCGTACTGCTGCTCCAGTACTAGTGTTGCTGAGCGGTGCCTACAGGGAGCCATCCACAAGGTGCAATCATGGGCTCTAGTCCACAGCTTCCAGTTTTCAGTCACAAAGTCTTGTGTTATGCATCGTACCGTTCATCTGGAACCAGAACTTTATCTTAATGATGATACACTCACTGTAGTGGAGACAGATCGATTCTTAGGACTGATTTTCGATGCCTGATTGACTTGGCTTCCTCACCTTCGTCAGCTTATGTGGAAGTGCTGGCAGCACCTCAATGCCATCTGTTGCCTGAGCAACACCAACTGAGGTGTGAATCACTCTACACTGCTGCAGCTCTACAGAGCCTTTGTTCAATCCCACCTTGACTATGGGAGTCTGGTTTATGGTTCAGCGGCACCCTCAGCATTGCATTTACTGGACCTAGTGCACCACTAGCGACGAGTGTTTTTAGGACGAGTCTGGTGACCAGTGTACTGGTGGAGGCCGGAGTCCCTCCATTGAAGGTTAGGCGTGCACAACTGCTCGCTAGTTATGTTGCACATGTTTGTAGTTCTCTGCGCAACTGAATTACAATCTCTTTTTTCCACCCACGGCAGTTCATCTCCTGCATCGGTGGCCCAGTTCAGGACTTCCAATTGCAGTTCGCATCCAATCCCTTCTATCCAAACTAGAGTCCTTGGCTTTACCACCTATACTCAAGGTCCAGTTACATACACCTCCATGGTGTACACCTAGGCTGCGGCTTCATCTGGACTTTTCACATGGCTCTCCACTGTCACTTCCTCTTGATTCTTGACATGTGCTGGGGCCATTAAGTGGTTTACACAGATGACTCGATGGCTGATGGTCACGATGGCTTTGCATATGCCCATGGAGGATATATTGAACAGCATTCTTTGCCTAGTGGCTGCAGTGTTTTCACTGCAGAGCTGGTGGCTATATCTCATGCTCTTGAGCACATCCGTTCATGCCCTGGGGAGTCGTTTATCTTGTGTACTGACTTCTTGAGTAGCCTACAAGCTATTGACCAGTGCTACCCTTGTCATCCTTTGGTAGTGACCATCCAGGCGTCCACTTGTGCGCTGGAATGGTCCAGTCGTTCAGTGGTGTTTGTGTGGACCCCAGATCACATCGGAATTCCAGGCAACTAACTTGCCGACAGGCTACACGGAAACCACTTATGGAGATCGGCATTCCAATAACAGACCTGCTTTTGTTTTTATGCCACAAGGTTTTCCAGCTTTTGGAGATGAAATGGTACAGTCTCAGTATGCACAATGAACCGTGTGCGATTAAGGAGACTATGAATGTGTGGACATCCTCCATGCGGGCCTCTCGCAGGGGCTCTGTGGTTCTCTGCCGGCTCCGCATTGGCCATGCTTGAACACCCCATGGCTACTTCCTGCAACGTGAAGACCCAATTCAGTGTTGGTGCAGTGCCTGGCTGACTGTGGACCATATCTTGTTGAGCTGTAGTTCTTTGGCTGCCCTGCAATGGAATCTTCAGTTACCGGACTCATTACCATTAATTTTAGCTCAAGCGCATCGGCTAAGGTTTTACGTTTTATACGTGAGGGTGGGTTTTATCATTCTATCTAAGTTGTAGCACGTGCGTTTTGTCCCTTTGTGTTCTCCACCCTAGTGATTTTAGGCTGGATGTTTTAATGTGTCGCAGAGTGGCTGGCTTATCCTTTTTATTCTTGTGGTCGGCCAGCCCTGGTCATCTGCTCTCTTGTTTTTATACCTTCTATCTGTTTCTTGCACCTCTCTGTGGTTTTCTTGCCCAATTACGTCCATTCTAGTGTTTGTTGTCCTTCTGTCGTTCTTGCGGTTTTTCCTTTCTTCCAGCTTTGCTTTAGTGTCTTGTTTGTTTTACTCCCACCCTTGTGGAGCTATTTTAATCAGAACGAGGGACTGATGACCTAGCAGTTTGGGCCCCTCCCCCCCCTCCCCCCCCTCTTTTAAACCAACCAACCATCTCCATAGTGTTCAGTCAAACAATGTACTGGCTCTAAATCATTGTCATCCTCAAACTTCTATGAAGGATTATTAATCTTGAAACGGTTCTTGGCAAACTCAATTTTTTCATCATACTCATTCTTCAGCATTAATGCATTAATAAAATTTAGATTTACCTATCCAATCTTTCACACTATGTTGACATTCATCCTTTTCTCTCCAATCATCTCTAAAAAGCGCTGTCTAGTGTAATTTGGCCTCCATCTTCCATTAACAGATGTGTCTGTAATTCTTTCTCCTCATACCTTCCTCATACCTACCATTAACAACTACATTTAACAAATCCTCACATGTATTGGCCTCCATAGTCCACAATATCACTTCGTGCATTCTCTGGCAGCTCCAAAACATCAACATTACAGGTAACTGTGACACTTTGCACATTGTTGCTACAGTTATTGCTGATCTCCTTCATAATTATTACCCACAAATACAGCCTTGCATGTTTCCACTATTACATCATTAACATCTTTGTTGTTGCTGATCATGTTATCAGTATTATTATCACACACATTATCATTTACACGAGTTTCCTCCACATTACACATACACACATTTATATTATCAAACACAGCAAATGCCAATACTACTTCAGCTGCAATCCTCCTTAGATTCAACCTCTTCAAATAATTTTTGACCATAAAAATCATTATTCATATCACCATTTTCACTTCTGTTATCTTTGTCCATACTTTGCCTGCTGTTATATTTGTCTGCACAATGCCACAGCAATGTGTTACCTAGATAGTTGTCCATGGAACATATATTAATGTCTTGTTTCCCATCTACCATCAAACCCTTTATTTTCATTTCTGGTCCATTCTCTCGTCAATTTCATATCCTGTCTCAGACCTCTGATGCAACCCAACGTAGTTTTTTGATTGATTAGCAGGCATTTCTCTCTTCTGAGGATAATAACGGTTTGCTACAATCTGTATTTCCCTCTCCATAAAATGTTGGGTGTTTTGTTGACTGAATTGTCATGCTATTTTCCTGAATATGACATTGGTTTCTGTTATCAGGAAACTGCTGATGCTCTCTGTTAATTTGGTCATGGTGTCCATGACAGCTATAATAGTTCGCAACTCATCCTCTGTTTCCTTCAGTTGCATGTAAATTCCATTTTCATTCCTGGCGGCGCAAATGGTTTCTCCCAGCATCTCTACATCTTGGGCCTGTTGCCCCTATGTTTCTTGAAACTATGAAATTCCTGGGGCTCATGCTCGATAGGAAACTCTTTTGGTCCTCCCATGTGTGTTACCTGGCAGCTCTCTGTACGCCATCCCTCAGTGTCCTGTGTGTCCTCAATAGTCCTTCATTGGGTGCCCATTGAACCACCCTCCTCCGTTTGTACCGGTCACTCGTCCATTCAAAACTTGACTGTGGGTGCTTCGTTTCTCCTTTGTCTTTGCCTCTATCCGCTGCTCTAATTCAGAAAAACTATCATGTAACTGCTGCTTAATCTCGGCATCTGCACGCCCATCCCTCTTATGCCATTTCAACACTATCCACCATCATGCCATCTGTTGGACCAAAGGCACCTTTTACACTGCTCAACTACCACTGTCCAACTGCCATGACTTTCTCCTCCGCAGGTATGCGTGCTTTTTGTCTACCCTGTGTGGCCACCCCTCCTATGCCGCCTCCTTTGATAATTCCTTTGTTAATGAGCATGGAGCTCGTCCCTCTTCTCTATTACCTCCCAGAGTCTGCTTTTGGCACTTCTTATGGCAGCTTCACTTCACACTACCTGCAACTTTCCCAGTGGGTGTGAGCCCTTCACTACCTTGGCTTTGTGATGCAGCCCATGTTAACCTTGGCCTTCATTTGCTTCCTAAGGACACTACTCCAGCCTTGGTCTATCGCCTCCAGTTTCACAACCTTCATATAGAACTTCACGATAGTACTTTTGTATTATCTGATGGCTCTTGGACTGACTGTGGTGTCAGATGTGCCTTTGTCATTGGCACCTGTGTCTTTCGATATCAGATTCCAGCACACTCCTCAGTATTTACTGCCGAGCCCTTTGCCTTGTATCAGGCCACGGAGTATTTCTGGTGACACAGCCTTTCTGATTGTGTCCTCTACTCAGACTCACTCAGTGTCCTCTAAAGTGCATGTACACTGTACACTGCTTATCCCTTAGTGCAGCGGGTCCAGGAAAACTGTCACATGCTCATCTTGGTGGAGCCAGTGTCGTGTTTCTGTGGGTTCTGGTCATGTTGGGCTGCCAGGAAACAAGGCTGCGGATGGTGCTGCCAAGGCAGCAGTCCTTGTACCTCAGCCCACGAGTACCTGTATTCCCTCTGATGATACCTCCGTTGCTGTCTGTCATGAAGTGAAGTGGTGTCCCTTTGGCATCACCAATGGTCCTCCCTTCACAGGAATAAGTTTCAGCTTATTAAGCCTCTCCCTGTGTGTTGGACAACCTCCTCTCTGCCCTCCTGCTGGGAGGAGATTATTTTGGCTTGGCTGCATATTGGGCGCTGCCTTTTTAGCCATCGTTATTTGCTAAGTGGCTCTACCCCACCATTTTCTACACATTGCATTCAAATTTTAACTGCCCGCCACTTCCTGCTGGAATGCCTGTTTCTTAACCATTTATGTTCCAGCTTGGGTTTGCTGTTTGATTTGTCAGCCGTTTTAGGGAATGACGCATGGACTGTCGACCGCGTTTTACTTTTTATCTGCTGAAGCAATATGGCAAAGGCCATTTAATTTTTAGTTAAGGTGTTTTTTAGCCCCTTTTTCTATGTCCTGTTTTTAGCTGTCTCCTATTCTGTCCATTGGGACTGAGGTATAGTTATTTAACTTCTCTCTGTTTTCATGTTCTATAGTTTTGACTTGGGTGTGTATGACCCCAGTTGTTTTTTGCGCCCTAAAGCAAAACATAACAAAAACATTTTCATTGCCCCTTCTGTTTGTTGCTAACTATGGCATTAGCATAAAGCCTGGTCCAACTTTTTCATGTATTCCAAGAACAAGTTAACTGAGTCCACAGCTCGTGGTGTAGTGGCTAGCATTGCTGCCTCTCGATCATGAGATCCTCTGTTTGATTCCCGGCCGGGATGTGGATTTTCTGTGCCCAGGGACTGGGTGTTTGTGTTGTCCTCATCATTTCATCATCATTTGGGAAAGTAGCAAGGCTGGACACTGTAAAACAATTTGTACAGTTACTGATAACCACGCTGTTCAGCACCCCACAAACTGGTGGTGGTGGTGGTGGTGGTGGTGGTGACGATGATCAGTAAGACTGTGAATTAAATCCCACTGCAGTGATTCAAGTAAATGTCTTTTAAGAGTGCAAATTATGTTTAACGTTTCCAAGGGTCTGTCATGGTGGACTTGTGGAATTCATTCTGGTAGAAAAGATGCGATGTCATCTTGCCGCTTCTGTACAGGGGCTCATTCGAAACTTCATTTTGTAAGCTAATGTGCTTGGTATCACTACAATATTAACTGAGTTAACTCTTCTAGAAAATGCTGTAACTTGCAAAATCATTAGTTTTGGTTTGAGCAAGTTCATGCAGAATCCTTTGATAGACTCTTTGCAAGTTAATTTTTTGTTTGACATCACCATGACAAAATAATCCCTAGAGAATAGTAAGAAATCAACAGGGTGGTACCTGTTGTCACCTGAAATTGGTTTCAAAACAGGTCTCTGCATGATAAGATGAATATAAGCCATTCAAGTTTTACTATTTCCAGCAATTTCAAGGTGACTGGCAACAGCTGTTAACTTGGTATCAAAACTTACAGATTTAGTTTTCAGCACACATTTTAATTGCGATTTGATAGCTATAATGTTGCTGCTGAGCTTGTCCAGTGCAGATTTTTCTTCATTCTCCCCATTGTCACACTGCCACTGTTGTTGTTGTTGTTGTTGTTGTTGTTGTTGTTGTTGAGGTCTTAAGTCCAGGGACTGATTTGATGCAGCCCTCCATGCTAGCTTCTTCATGTCCAAGTTACTACTGCACTCTACATCTTTCTGAATCTGCTTAGTGTATTCATCTCTTGGTCTCCCTCTATGATTTTTTACCCTCCACACTGCCCTCCAGTACTAAATTGGTGATTACCTCCTCCTCATCAGTTATGTGATCTACCCGTCTAATCTTCAGCATTCTTCTGCAGCACCACATTTTGAAAGCTTGTATTCTCTTCTTGTCTAAACTAGTTATAATCCATCCATACATGGCTACACTCCATACAAACACTTTCAGGAAAGACTTCCTGACACTTAACTCTATACACGATGTTAACAAATTTCTCTTCTTCAGAAATGCTTTTCTTGCTATTGCCAGTCTACATTTTATATCCTCTATACTTTGACCATCATCAGTGATTTTGCTCCCTAAATAGCAAAACTCATCTACTACTTTAAGTGTCTCATTTCCTAATCCAATTCCTCAAGCATCATGTGATTCAATTAGACTACATTCCGTTATCCTCATTTTGCTTTTGTTGATGCTCATCTCATATCCTCCTTTGAAGACACTGTCCATTGTGTTCAAATGCTTTTCCAAGTCCTTTGCTGTCTCTGACGCAATTACAATGTCAACGGCAAATCTCAAAAGTTTTTATTTCTTCTCCCTGGATTTTAATTCCTACTCCAAATTTCTCTGTAGTTTCCTTTATTGCTTGCTCAACTTACAAAATTGCCACCCCAGTTCATGATTCATGCTGCTGTCTATTATGTTGGATTTCTCATTTAACCCCAAGACTTATTTTCACATTTCGAGTCCATATTCCTGAATTTATTTCCAAACTTTGAATTCAGATTTCCAAACTGGCAATTTAAATTTTGCATTTTGTGTTCATATTATGAGATGCCATGGATTCTGTTATGCCCATAGCACTCCTAGGTCTTACTGGCTCACTAGCTCCCAGCTCAGAACCAGTCTCAGTTGAAATCTTCTCTTCATTTCTCTAGATCTTTTATAGAACTTCTGTGTCTCATTATTATCCTTAATTTCATCCAAGTATTTGATGTTCCTCATTTCATACAGCATTTTCTTCATCCTACATAACTTATCTGCTCTTTTTCTGTTCTCTCTTTTTCAGTATCCCCCAGTTAGTTTCCAGATCCCCTTCATTCCACATGCTCTCTTGTCTCGATAATCTTTTCTAATTTCTTTTTGTATTCTTCCTGATTTTCTTTAATTTGGATACTTTCTGTGCTATCTTTCACTTTTCCCTTTCTCTTTTTGTTTTTTGCCATAGTTATCTTCTGTCTGTACATCTAATTCTGTCTCTCCATTTGCCCTTCTACAGTTACTGACTTCCATGATGCCTGATATGTGGCATTTATCTAATTACATGGTCTGCCTGGTTTCTTGCAATTCCATTTGGCAATGCCCATGTGCACTTCTCAATATCTTTCCTTGGAAGCCATGTGTTTTTCATTATCTCCTTTCCATTGGCGAATTCTATCAGTGTCAGACTATTATCATTATTTACTTCACACAGGCTTTCTTTTCTTATTATTTTTCTATAAACTACTTCTTTTCCTATTTTTGCATTCAGATCCTCAAGGATGATTTTTGCATCATGCCTTTGAACTTTCCCGATATTTTTTTTTTCTTTTTTTTTTTTCCCCCGTCCCAGTTTGGAGTAAAATACACCCTACTCACCTTCATCTGATTCTTCCATAGGGGCAAGGCACACATCATCGTAACATTGAAAGATTTTGCCCTAACTCTCAAAGAACACAACCTATCATCAATTACTTTGAAACTAATTATATTTACCTTCATTGAGCTATGTATGAGAAATCCAGAAACATAATGTCCTGTTTCCCCTCCACTGTACATCAGTATGTGTTTCCCCGATGCAATCACTCCCAGTCCTTTCCACTGTAATTCTTGTAGTGCAGTTATTTTCTCTCTATATCTATTCATTTTTCCTCTAATTTCTCACAATTTTGCTAGATCCCTTAAATGTCCTTACATTCCAGGTAGCTATCATCATATTGATTTTCCTTCTCATTAACATGTTCTTTGCTTTGTCATCATATTGTAAATCATATCCTTCTGAGGCAGAGGTCTGGTATCCACAATAATTCCAGGCCTAGAGAGAGGAGCCAGATGAAGCATGTCTCACATGGAGCAGGGGCTGGAGCGCTATGTGCAAAGGGAAGCCATCTTCCCTAGGTGAGTAAACCACAAGGGAAAATCCTGGTCCTCCAGTTTGGGGGTTGGGCGTGGGGCTTTATAACCGCACCTTGTAAAATGAAATTGTTGCAGATACCACACATTGACTTGTTAAATAAACCGATGTAACTGGAGTTGATTTTATCAAATGAGCTAGGTGACACAAGAAATGCCTCTGAAAATCAATTATTTGCAGTCTCAGAAATTCCCTCCCAATTCACAGATAATTCCGCAATGTGTATCAACACATTTCCCTATATGAATTGTAAAGCTGCTCTCTGGTCTCACTTGCAAAAAAAATTCTAAGTTGCAATACGAACTGGACTCATGAAATGATAGAAGTCTGAACACTAACTCTATGCAGCCACTCCCCCATACATAACTTCTTTTAGCTTGCATGCTATTGGCTGCCGCTATCATCTCTTCCCTACCATGCAACTTGTCTTAAGGAGATGCGTTACATGACAGTTTGATACAATTTTTGGTCCAATTGGCCAACTCTTCATAAAAAGAAAATAACCAATTATTGATAATATAATGTAAATGGATAGATAAAAAATTTATTTGCCAAGTAGTGGCAGGGGAAAACACACACACACACACACACACACACACACACACACACACACACACACACACACACAAGGATTTAACTTCTACAAGCTTTTGGAGCCAGTGACTTTTGACAGAAGGCTTGAAGAGAAAGGAAGAGGGGTGAAGGGAAAGGAATGGAGAGATTCACGGAAAGGGGTACAGTTCCGAAAAGTCACCCAAAACCCCAGGTCAGGGGAGACTTATCGGACGGAATGAGAAGTAGAGAAGGAAGACTTCTGGGTGATTTTTCTGAACTGTACCCCTTTCCCTAAACTTCTCCAGTCCTTTTCCTTCACCCCTCTTCCTTCCCCTTGAACTCTCCTGCCGGGAAAAGGAGCCACAGGCTCTGAAAGCCTGTAAACGTTAAATTCTTTCATGTGTGTGTTCCCCTGCCGCTGCTTGTTGAGAAGATTTTTTTTATCTGTTGATTTACATTACTTCATAAAAAGTGTTTCATAATAAAAAATCCCCCAGGGGGCTCACCACTCTTTGGCGGGTTCATGCTTGGCTACCACGGGGCACCAGCCCTTGTAGCATTTTTTCCCTTCTGTGCTGCATTTCTATCCTCTTGCTATTCTTTTCCCCCTCCCTTTAGGAACATGTCTGGGGTATTATTGGGAACGTTCTGCACTCTGTCGCTGATGAGCGAACTGTCTCACCTTTGTTTTTCACTCCCTTTTCCTTCCTTGGTTTCCCTTCTCCTTTCATTCCTCCGCTTCAGCATTTGAGGTGCCTCTTCTTCTTCTTCTTCCTCCTCCCTGTGTGCTCCTGAAAGCTGGCCCATGCATCTGACACTTAACAGGTGACTGGGTAACGCGTAATTCCCAGCCCTGGGCCAACAGGTAGGGTTTGCATGTACCCCCTGGTACAGTACAGATCCAGGGAAGAGTGATTGCCTGAGCAATAACCTTCCCAAATTGCCGATTGGTCCCTCTTGTCAGGTGTTCAGGAGGTGTGACCTGAGGTGTGAACAATCACCTAAGGCGGGTGCGCCCCCTTGTGAAGGGGGCACCCAGTTGGAAGGAGCATGCCATCGGAGACGCTGGCAATCGTGGGATATTTCCTCGCAATGAGTCAATCGTCTTCCCATTCAGCATCTACAATACATATACATAATGAGGCTAATGATTCAAAGACCCTTCCCACTGCACCACAGTTCCTCCTGGTCTCTCATAGTGAAGTCGGTCAGTCCTTCACAGCGGAAAATCCGTTTATTATTCAGAAAGGTAAACGGATTTTCTGCTGTGAAGGACTGACTGACTTCAGTATGAGAGACCAGGAGGTCTTCCCCCATGAACCATGGACCTTGCCGTTGGTGGGGAGGCTTGCGTGCCTCAGCGATACAGATGGCCGTACCGCAGGTGCAACCACAACGAAGGGGTATCTGTTGAGAGGCCAGACAAACATGTGGTTCCTGAAGAGGGGCAGCAGCCTTTTCAGTAGTTGCAGGGGCAACAGTCTGGATGATTGACTGATCTGGCCTTGTAACATTAACCAAAACGGCCTTGCTGTGCTGGTACTGCGAACGGCTGAAAGCAAGGGGAAACTAAAGCCATAATTTTTCCCGAGGACATGCAACTTTACTGTATGATTAAATGATAATGGCGTCCTCTTGGGTAAAATATTCCAGAGGTAAAATAGTCCCCCATTCGGATCTCCGGGCGGGGACTACTCAAGAGGACGTCGTTATCAGGAGAAAGAAAACTGGCATTCTACGGATCGGAGCGTGGAATGTCAGATCCCTTAATCGGGCAGGTAGGTTAGAAAATTTAAAAAGGGAAATGGATAAGTTAAAGTTAGATATAGTGGGAATTAGTGAAGTTCGGTGGCAGGAGGAACAAGACTTTTGGTCAGGTGATTACAGGGTTATAAATACAAAATCAAATAGGGTTAATGCAGGAGTAGGTTTAATAATGAATAAAAAAATAGGAGTGCGGGTTAGCTACTACAAACAGCGTAGTGAACACAATATTGTGGCCAAGATAGACACAAAGCCCATGCCTACTACAGTAGTACAAGTTTATATGCCAACTAGCTCTGCAGATGATGAAGAAATTGATGAAATGTATGACGAGATAAAAGAAATTATTCAGGTAGTGAAGGGAGATGAAAATTTAATAGTCATGGGTGACTGGAATTCGTCAGTAGGAAAAGGGAGAGAAGGAAACATAGTAGGTGAATGTGAATTTGGGGGAAGAAATGAAAGAGGAAGCCGCCTTGTAGAATTTTGCACAGAGCATAACTTAATCATAGCTAACACTTGGTTCAAGAATCATAAAAGAAGGTTGTATACCTGGAAGAATCCTGGAGATACTAATAGGTATCAGCTAGATTATATAATGGTAAGACAGAGATTTAGGAACCAGGTTTTAAATTGTAAGACATTTTCAGGGGCAGATGTGGATTCTGACCACAATCTATTGGTTATGAACTGCAGATTGAAACTGAAGAAACTGCAAAAAGGTGGGAATTTAAGGAGATGGGACCTGGATAAACTGAAAGAACCAGAGGTTGTAGAGAGTTTCAGGGAGAGCATAAGGGAACAATTGACAGGAACGGGGGAAAGAAGTACAGTAGAAGAAGAATGGGTAGCTTTGAGGGATGAAGTAGTGAAGGCCAGCAGAGGATCAAGTAGCTAAAAAGACGAGGGCTAATAGAAATCCTTGGGTAACAGAAGAAATATTGAATTTAATTGATGAAAGGAGAAAATATAAAAATGCAGTAAATGAAGCAGGCAAAAGGGAATACAAAAGTCTCAAAAATGAGATCGACAGAAAGTGCAAAATGGCTAATCAGGGATGGCTAGAGGACAAATGTAAGGATGTAGAGGCTTGCCTCACTAGGGGTAAGGTAGATACTGCCTACAGGAAAATTAAAGAGACATTTGGAGAGAAGATAACCACTTGTATCAATATCAAGAGCTCAGATGGCAACCCAGTTCTAAGCAAAGAAGGGAAGGCAGAAAGGTGGAAGGAGTATATAGAGGGTTTATACAAGGGCGATGTACTTGAGGACAACAATATTATGGAAATGGAAGAGGATGTAGATGAAGATGCAATGGGAAATATGATACTGCGTGAAGAGTTTGACAGAGCACTGAAAGACCTGAGTCGAAACAAGGCCCCGGGAGTAGACAACATTCCATTGGAACTACTGATGGCCTTGGGAGAGCCAGTCATGACAAAACTCTACCATCTGGTGAGCAAGATGTATGAGACAGGCGAAATACCCTCAGACTTCAAGAAGAATATAATAATTCCAATACCAAAGAAAGCAGGTGTTGACAGATGTGAAAATTACCGAACTATCAGTTTAATAAGTCACAGCTGCAAAATACTAACGTGAATTCTTTACAGATGAATGGAAAAACTGGTAGAAGCGGACCTCGGGGAAGATCAGTTTGGATTCCGTAGAAATGTTGGAACACGTGAGGCAATACTAACCTTACGACTTATCTTAGAAGAAAGATTAAGAAATGGCAAACCTAGGTTTCTAGCATTTGTAGACTTAGAGAAAGCTTTTGACAACTTTAACTGGAATACTCTCTTTCAAATTCTGAGGGTGGCAGGGGTAAAATACAGGGAGCGAAAGGCTATTTACAGTTTGTACAGAAACCAGATGGCAGTTATAAGAGTCGAGGGGCATGAAAGGGAAGCAGTGGTTGGGAAAGGAGTGAGACAGGGTTGTAGCCTCTCCCCAATGTTATTCAATCTGTATATTGAGCAAGCAGTAAAGGAAACAAAAGAAAAATTCGGAATAGGTATTAAAATCCATGGAGAAGAAATAAAAACCTTGAGGTTCGCCGATGACATTGTAATTCTGTCAGAGACAGCAAAGGACTTGGAAGAGCAGTTGAACGGAATGGATGGTGTCTTGAAGGGAGGATATAAGATGAACATCAACAAAAGCAAAACGAGGATAATGGAACGTAGTCCAATTAAATCGGGTGATGCTGAGGGGATTACATTAGGAAATGAGACACTTAAAGTAGTAAAGGAGTTTTGCTATTTAGGGAGTAAAATAACTGATGATGGTCGAAGTAGAGAGGATATAAAATGTAGACTGGCAATGGCAAGGAAATCTTTTCTGAAGAAGAGAAATTTGTTAACATCGAGTATAGATGTAAGTGTCAGGAAGTCGTTTTTTGAGAGTATTTGTATGGAGTGTAGCCATGTATGGAAGTGAAACATGGACGATAACCAGTTTGGACAAGAAGAGAATAGAAGCTTTCGAAATGTGGTGCTACAGAAGAATGCTGAAGATAAGGTGGGTAGATCACGTAACTAATGAGGAGGTATTGAATAGGATTAGGGAGAAGAGAAGTTTGTGGCACAGCTTGACTAGAAGAAGGGATCGGTTGGTAGGACTTGTTTTGAGGCATCAAGGGATCACAAATTTAGCATTGGAGGGCAGCGTGGAGGGTAAAAATCGTAGAGGGAGACCAAGAGATGAATACACTAAGCAGATTCAGAAGGATGTAGGTTGCAGTAGGTACTGGGAGATGAAGAAGCTTGCACAGGATAGAGTAACATGGAGAGCTGCATCAAACCAGTCTCAGGACTGAAGACAACAACAACAACAACAACAACAACAACAACAACATTCAGAAAGGTGTAGATGCAATTGCTGGCCCTGTAAAATCCTGCTCTCATTTACAGAATGGCACTTTGATTTTGGAGACCACTTAAGATTCTCAAGCACAACTGCTGCTTGCTGCCTCACTTCTCCATGGTTACCGTGTTCGTGTCGAGGCCCACAGAACTTTAAATTCTTCCTGTGGTGTAATTTACACCAGGCTGTTCAACAATCTAACCAAGGCTGAAATCCATTCTTACCTCTCTGATCAGGGTGCCATTGCTATCCATCATGTAATGAAAAAGTTAGATTCCTCCTTTGTGCCCACCCACGTTGTCTTTTTCACCTTTGATAGAGTGGTGCTTCTGTCCAAGCTCAAAGCAGGCTATGGAATCATCACCTTCTGACCATACATTCTTAACCCGATGCGCTGTTACCAGTGTCATAGTTTCAACCACACTAGAATGTCTTGTTGACACCCAGCCACATGTCACCTGTGGTAGGGACCTGTACAAGGGCGATTGTCCACCTCCTCCTCCCCACTTTATCGACTGCAACAGTGGCCACTCTGCCTCCTCTCGAAGGCAAACAGTCTTCTACTTCGCCACCTTGAAGATCCTCTTCGATGGTGTTGCCACTTGGTGCCTTAGCCTGGCCAGCCTCGGTGTGCACCAACAACCGTTTTTCAGCGTTGGACTCCACAGACTGACCGCATAAGCAAGCTGATGCATCTGTGAAGCCCATGGAACAGAATCCTTCTGCTTCTGTGAACTGTAGTGGTGTCTCTTCCCCAGCTCTCTCTCGGCAGCTGCCAAGGTGACACCCCTACATCTCTTCATCCTCATGACTCTCCTCCAATGGAATGTTCATGGCCTTTGGTCCCACAAAGAGGATTTATGGCTGCTTTTAGCGTCACAGCATCCCCTTGTCCTCAGCCTTTAGGAAATGAAATAGTGCCCTCACAATCGCTTTGAGCTTTCACATTTTTTGCTGATTCATTTTGATATTCCCCCTGAAGTCAGCATTCCATCTCGTGGAGGCGCCATGCTGCTCATGTGGGATGACATTCATAGTCAGTCCACCTCCTGACTACCTATGTTCAAGCTGTTGCAGTTCACTTTTACCTTCCCCACCTGACTTTTTCCCTTCTGTACCATATACGTCCATCCATCATTTGCTGTCACCAGGGCAGACTTCCTTCAACTTATTGGGCAGCTACCTCCCCCATTTTTGCTACTCAGTGACCTTAATGCGCATCATCCCCTTTGGGGTTCTCCCAGGACCTATCAGAGAGGCGCCCTCTCGGCTGACCACCTTAACCAACTTAACCTCTTCTACCTTAACTCTGGAGCACCCACTTTCCTTTCCGGCTCCTCACACATTTATTCCCATGTGGACCTCTCCTTGTGCATTGCCCAGCTTGCCCCCTTGTCTTGAGTGGCCCATTCTTTCTGACACCTACTCGAGTGACAATTTCCCGTGTGCTATCCGTTTGCTAACTCCTACCCCATCTGCATGCATGCCTAAATGGCAGCTTCCTAAGGCTGACTGGCAGCGTTACTCCTTCCTGGCAACCTTTGAAGAATGAGATTTCCCCAGTTGTGATGACCATGTGAAATATCTCACAAATGTTATCCTTACTGCTGCAGAACGTTCCATCCCCCGCACTTCATCTTTACCATGTCGTGTACCAATCCCTTGGTGGACTTAGGCATGCCGCGATGCAATTCGTGCACGGAGATGTGCTCTCTGTGTTTTTAACCACCACCCTATGGAGGCAAACTGCATTCATTGTAAACAGATGTATGCAAAGTGTCATTGCATTCTTCGGGATATCAAAAGAGCTAGCTAGATTTCATTCACTAGTTCTTTTAACAGTTCCACACCTTCCTTTGTCATGTCGACCAACCTACTATGGCTCTCTGGAACCAAGATCCATTCCCCAATTTCTGGCCTGACAGTAGCTGACAATATCATTGTGGACCCTATTGCTATCTCAGACACCTTTTGTCACCATTTTGCGGAAGTTTCAAGCTCTTCCCACTATCACCCTGCCTTCCTCCATCAGAAACGAGTGGAGGACGCTTGGTTCCTCCATCAGAAACGAGTGGAGGACGCTTGGTCAATACCCTTCTCTTCTCCGAATCGTGAGTGCTACAATGCCGCATTTACTATGAGGGAACTAGATCACGCTCTCAGTTCATCCCAATCCTCCGCCCCAGGGCCAGATGCCGTCCACATTAAGATGTTGCAGCACCTTTATCTTGTGGGCAACGACTTTCTGCTTAAGACATACAACTGCATCTGGGCAGAGGACACATTTCCTGGACGCTGGTTTGAAGCCACAGTCATACCCATACCTAAGCCAGTAAGGACAAAAACCTTCCTTCTAGTTACCACCCCAACTATCTTACCAGCTGCGTTTGAAAGGTGATGGAACATAGGATTCGTGCCCGGCTGGTATGGTGGCTCGAGTCTCACCATTTACTAATGAATGCACAGTGTGGATTTTGAGTGCGGTGTTCTGCAATTGACCATCTTGTTACTTTGTCCACCCATGTCGTGAATGGTTTTCTGCGGAAGTCCGGGACTGTGGCCATGTTTTTAGATTTGGAGAAGGACCATGATGCCTGCTGGAGAACTGGTATCCTCTGTACACTTTACACGTGCGGCTCCCGTGGGCAAGTGCCCTGTTTTCTTTGAGCATCTTTACAAGATCAAGTTTTCAAGGTGGGTGTGGGTTCTGCCTTGTCAGACACCTTTATCCAGGAAAATGGTGTCCCTCAGGGTTCCATCCTGACCGTTGTCCTCTTCGCTATCACCATTAACCCTATAATGGCCTGCCTCTCGCCGGGCATCTCCAGCTCCCTTTTTGTTGACGATTTTGCCATCTATTGTAGTTCTCCCTAGACATGTCTCACTGAGTGGCATCTGTTTAGCGCTATCTTGATCGCCTTTACTCCTGGAGCATTGACAATGGCTTTCGCTTTTCCAATGACAAAACTGCATGTATGAATTTTTGGTGGCGCAAATGGTTTCTCTCTCCATCTTGGGCCTGTTGCCCTTCCATTCGTTGAAACTATGAAAGTCCTGGGGCTCATGCTCAATAGCCTCCCCTATATCTTACTTGGCAGCCCTCTGTATGCCGTCCCTCAATATCCTGTGTGTCATCAATGGTCCTTTCTGGGGTGCCGATAGAACCAACCTTCTCCATTTGTACTGGTCCCTTGTCTGTTCGAAACTCCACTATGGGTGCTTTGTTTGTGTGTCTGCACGCCCATCCCTCTTATGCTGTCTCAACACTATCCACTGTCATGGCATTTGTTCAGCCATGGGCGCCTTTTACGCCAGCCCGGTTAAAAGTCTGTATGCTGAAGCTGCTGAACTACCACTGTCCTACCGCTGTGCCTTTCTCCTCAGCAGGTGTGCATGCTATTTGTCTGTCATGCGTGGCTACCCCTCCTATGCCTCCTTCTTTGATAAATCCCTCGATCGTGAGTATGGGGCTCGTCCCTCTTCTCTATGACCTCCTGGAGTTCGCTTTCGGCTCTTCTTATGGCGGCTTCACTTCACACTACCTGCAAATTTCTCAGTGGGTGTGAACCCTTCACCACCTTGTCTTTGTAAACCGGCCCATGTTAACCTTGGCCTTCATTCACTTCCTAAGGACACTACTCCAACCTTGGTCTATTGCCTTCAGTTTCACAAACTTCACAAGGAACTTTGTGATAGTACCTTTGTGTACGCTGATGGATCTCGGACTGACCATGGGGTCAATTGTGCCTTCGTCATTGGCACCCGTGTCTTTTGATATCGGCTTCCGACACACTCCTAAGTATTTACAGCCAATCTCTTCACCCTGCATCACGCCACGGAAAGTACATCCAGTGACACAGGCTTTTCAGTTGTCCTCTGCTCAGACTTATTCAGTGCCCTCCAAAGTCTATGTGCGCTGAACACTGCCCATCGCTTAGTGCAGTGGGTCCAGAAAAACTGTCACTTGCTCACTCTTGGTGGAGCCAGCGTCATGTTTCTGTGGGTTCCTGGTCATGTCGGGCTGCCAGGAAACGAGGCAGCTGACACTGCTGCCAAGGCTGCAGTCCTCGTACCTCAGCCTGTGAGTACCTATATTCCTTCGGATGGTCTCTGTGTTGCTGTCTGTCAGGAGGTCAGGAGGTGGTGTCCCTTTGACATCGCCAATGGTCCTCCCTTCACGGGAATAAGCTTCGTCTTATTAAGACTCTCCCTGCGCATTGGACGACCTCCTGTCGGCCTTCCAGGTGGGAGGAGATTATTTTAATTCAGCTGCATATTGGGCACCGCCTTCTTAGCCATCGTCATTTGCTATGTGGCACTACCCCACCACTGTGTACATATTGCACCAAAATTTTAACTGTCCGCCACTTCCTGATGGACTGCCCTTTTTTTTTTTATTATTCATTTACGTTCCAGCTTGGGTTTGCTGTCTGATTTATCAGCCGTTTTAGCGAAGACGTGTGGGATGTCAACCCCGTTTTACTTTGTATCTGCCGTAGCAATATGGTGAAGGCCATTTAATTTTTAGTTTTGGACCTCCATTTCTGTATGGTGTCTTTTTTTAGCCCTTTTTCCACATGCGTGCTTTTAGCTATCTTCTCTTCTGTCAATTAGGAATAATGTATAGTCGTTTAACTCCTGTCTGTGTTCGTGTTCTCTAGCTCTGACTTGGGCACTTATGACCCCAGTTGTTTTTTGCACACTAAAACAAAACAAAACAATAATAAAAAATGATCTCAGATAGTAGAAGGGTGGAGAAAAATTGTCACAATATTTTAATCCTGGATAGCTGATGCCAGTAAAAACCAAAATTACTGATGTTGTGTAGGGGGACAACACATCATTTTTAAACTATTGAAACTTGGCGCCACAGACTCAGATTTGTCGTGAGATTGCCCTGTTTGCCATTTGCCATTTGTCGGTTGACGGGCAGCCCTATGGTTGTTGGTTCACACATACAATCGTCCCTCACCCCGTCACTGCCCCAATGTGAAAACAAACAAACACACACACACACACACACACACACACACACACACACACACACACACACACACACACACACACACGTCCATCAACCTCCTCGACTTACTGTGGCAAATTACCTTCACTTTTTGCAAGAAACTCTACCTGGCCTGCTGGAAGATGTTCCCCTGGACATACGTCTACGCATGTGGTTGCAGCATGATGATGGAGTGCCCGCACATAAGTCGTGCTGTGCGTGGATATTTAAATGAACTCTTCAGTGGCCAAGTAATTGGCAGAGGTGCTTGTAGGAATTAATGGATCGCATTCAACATGCTGCCAATCACATCAGGGCAATGCAAGGGATCTTTGAAATATTTTGGCAAAACACCGTTTGATGTTACCAAGCTTGTGTTGCATCAGTGTGTCCCCAGTTTGAGCACCTGCTTTAAGTAAACAATGTCCTGGCTACAAAAAGGGCCCTTTTCAGGGCTGACACAATTTGTAAGAGACTTTCTCTATGCGAACTAACAGCTATTGATGATGGGTTTGTTCCGGTATGTCTTACCAGGAAACAACAGTGGATGTGTCGGGACCCTGGCAGATTTGTGCCCAGCCCCCCGCAGTAGAAGGCTGGTGCGCTACCACCGAGCGTGCAGGCCACCTTGGATACATGGCGATCTCTGGCAGGCAAAGTATTCTTGGTCATGCATTGTCCAGAGCATCCGGCAACAGGGCAATCCCGCAACCAATCGGTGTGCGTGGCACCATGTATCTGTAGTTTAAAAACTGTGTAATGTTGACGTGCACAACATTAACAATTTTGGCTCCTACTGGCATCAGGTATCCAGGGTTAAAATTTTGTGACCAGTTTTTCTCCACCCTGTATATTTAAAATGTGTAGCTTCTCATAAAATATTATGTTAACATGAACATACTAATTGACAACCTAAGATATAAGTAATCTGCACATTTTAAATATTAAGTAAGCATATGGAAGTTTTTAAATAATGTGATCTTGTTTAGCATGCTGTGGTGTGTGCATTAAATGTTCATTAAGTAAGATTTGGTGAAATTTCCACCTCAGTCACTTGTAATGAGAGTTCCATCAGTTCACCAGTGAAGCTGCATGTGTTTGGCTGAATTAACTTACCTGCCCCTGTACTTGCTTCAGCCATGAAGTATTTTTACTGCTCTAAACGGCATATTACAAAATATTTGGTACATTAGCTCCACTTCCAGCTTTCTTAACTGAAAATACCTTGGTCCCTTTTACACACAGACACATCCTGCCCTGCAATTATGGGTAAGGAACTGCCAGCAAATTTTTCCAAGCCAGTTTGTGAGCTAATGGCTTAAAATTTTTGCTCTTTATCTCTCTATATTCAGCATTCCTCACCAGAATTGCAGAAAACGTTGAAACCTACACTCAGGAATTCCCCAGTAAACATTTGGATGTTTATGAACGTCTGTTCAAGCTACTTGGATTATATCCTCCACACTGTAATTACAGATCCACTCAAACCAAAACACAGGTGTACATACTGCAACCTCTCATCATCTGAGTTATCACTTTGAAGCTAGGGAATATTCCATAACAAACATATTGCACATTAATTGACAGGTGGAACTGTTGGAGTTGGCAACAAGTGCTCTTGTGTGCCTGCTGCAAGCTCAGCCTGCCCTTGCGGATCATGTTCCTGCACTTGGGCACATACCGAGAATCTGCCACCAGATTGTGGCTCAACTCCAGCAGAGTGCCGTGCCACGAGCTGCCATTCGGATTCTGCACCAGCTCGCAACGAGTGAGGTATGTATGTGCATGTTATAACTTCACATATTACTGTACCTATATTGCTTCACTCTCAAATGTAAATTATTCTGGGAAGTCAGAAAGGCCTCCAAATTTGTATTTATTGAAACATTTACACAAAATACCAGTCCAGCACATATTTTCAACTTTCCCCATTGATTTTAATCAGGTTTGATGTTTGTGCTTAGGCCTTCAGACCTTGTTGGCAAAATCCCATCAGTTTCCGGACTACAAGAGTAAGAAGAAAAATTCTTGGTTTAGTAGAAAGATGGAGATTGTATCAATGATCTCATTTTCTTTATGTTGGCAGGGCTGGTTTAAGATTGAAGCAGCTGCTGTGGACGTCAAGTTGAAAGGGGTACCTGAGACTTCAAAGTCCATAGCTTGTTTCCAGGGTGTGTCGTAATTAATAGCAAAAAATGATCTGGGTGAAAGTATATGATAGAAGAAAAATACATTCCAGTAAACATGGGATTAGATTAGATTAGTAAATATGGGTCTGCAAGTGAGCCATTTGTGAGATAATTAAGAATGTATGATTATGAGCTGTCACTGACTTTTGTATCAAATATAAGCCTAATTGGTACAAATGTATTTAGACATGAAGGAATCACAGACACTGGGTGTGAGCAGGCACTGATTGAAATCAATGGAGAAAGTTGAAAATATGTACTGGACTGGTATTTGAACCAAGATCTCCTGCCTTGTAAAGATTACATTTCAAATACACCTGTATATCTTATAAACTAAAGTCCCCCCACCATGTATGTGGAGACTAATATCAGAAATACTGTAGGAATTTTGATACACTTCCAGTACTGTAGACTGATCCACAAGGAAGATATTTGTATATAATTTATAATTATAGTAATGATAGTTGTGTAGTGTGTCTATTGTTATTGATTCCATATTTAATAGGCATTTGGAGTACATATCATGGCTGATAGCAGTCACGAGATGGTCAGCTAGAGGAGTTGGTATCTGGCAGGAAAAGCAGTAAAGTATGTAGTTGCTGCTACTGATAGAGAATTGAAGCTTGGCCAGAATCGGTAAAGATATAGACATATTATTACTTGCAGCCCTCTACTGTGTTTTCTGCCTGTATAAAGGCTAACCTCTGTAGGGATTCTGATATGGTTTTTTCTAACATATAGATCGATTCACAAGGAATATTTGTGCATATAATTTATTACCGTTATGCCAGATGAGTTTTCCAGCTGTAAATGCCACATTCTACCCATGCAAAGCCAGGGCTGGTTGCTGGTTTCTACTAACTCGGATAGTATTTCGTACTGAAGTCAACGGCACATAAAATTAGTAGTTTATGGAACCATGTTCATGGGAATGTTTTTGCATGTATTAGCATATACTTTCACACACATCAGTTTCCACTGTTAATTGTGACCCCTCCCCCCATGCCCCATGTATATGTAATAATAAATTTCTTGTTCTAAGGTTATAGATACATAAATCGTGTCACGTGGCTCACAGCTTGTTTCCAATATTTGCATCTGACACAATATCAGTTTAAATTCATGCTGTCATCAGTAATCAAACCCAGGTGCACTGTGTGAACCTGACCATTTAGTTATGGAGGGGGATTAGAATTATGATATTTGTAGCACAAGTGAAACACTTCTGAAAGGATATTAATAGCCTCCAAATATTTTGACTGATAAAATACAACCGCTTTTCATAGCAAAATATGGAGCACTTTTTCAACCATCAGTGATGAGGGATAAGCTGTTTATGGACACATGGTAATGCACCACAGCCAGTTGTGTTGCTTCCCTCCTCTACTCCCCAATGTGTTATGTCCCAACATTGTGATAAGCAAAACTTGATTCCAGACCACAGTGTTCAATAGTTCTCATAGAATACCTTTGTCGCATGCAGTGCATTGTTCTGTGTCACTTGTGCAGCATTGCTGTGAAGTTACTCTATATTTTTACTGTATTCATAATGATGAACCAACTAACAAAAAAGTCTGAAAAAAGAAACTATGGTTGGTTGGTTGATTTGGGGGAGGGGACCAAACAGAAAGGTCATTGGTCCCATTGGATTGGCGAAGGATGGGGAAGGAAGTCGGCCATGCCCTTTCAAAGGAACCATCTTGGCATTTGCCTGAAGTGATTTAGGGATATCACGGAAAACCTATTTCAGGATGGCTGGATGCAGGTTTGAACCATTGTCGCCCCCCCCCCCCCCCCCCCCCCAAATTGCGAATTCAGTGCGCCAACTATTGTGCCACCTCGCTAGGTGAAGAAGCTGTCACATACTGTCAAAAAGAAAAGTGCAAGGAAAGAAGGAAAATGACTGATTTTTTTACATCATCTTGTTCAAGCAGAGAATAAGCTTGCAAGTGTGTTATTTTTCCAAATAGAAAGACTGGAACTTTAGTTGATGACCTCCCTACAGCTACAACTACCTCTTCAAGAACTGAACCATTGCTGATGCAGGTAAGAGATTATTTTTTAATAGTGTGTTTCAGGGTGTTCTGCCAAGTTGTTGTTTCGATTTTATGCACAATATTTTGATGACTAACCCAACCATCTTCTTCAGGTGCTGCTAGGTATGCACTGTATGGACTTCAACCTGTCTGGAAGCATATCAGTAATCAATTAGTTGTGCTGAGAGAACATGAGAGATCACACAACAGCTTATTTTATTTTCTTTCTTTCGGGTTTCTACAAAATGATGCATTTTATATGAAAAATTGAATTTTGTTTGTGTAATTCAGCAGATTGGTTTCTCAGCAAAGAAGTAAAAGTGATATGATCTTTAATAAATGAAGAATGGCAGTCATAAATGAATTTTTGAAGACCTTCTGTATCACTCTTACAAGACAGAATCTGCACAGTAGAAAAATGTTAAAGTGCATTTATCTATAAGAGGGCTGTCCAGAAGATCAGTTAACTTAAAAGGCATACACCTTGCTCTTATAAATCAATGTAATACTATAATTTCTGTGGGGCAGTGGTGCATTGTTTTGCTTGTCTGTGAGATCAGCAGTTCTTACATGTGACCCCTCTAATGTGCATTTTATCTTTGTGTTGCTTGTAAGTTCTGTGCTTCACCAAATGCCCTTGTATTTGTAACATTCATGAACAAAAGTTAATTTTGTACATTCAAAAGCTACATACAGTTATTTATGTGACTAAACCAAGAGGCCACATAATTGGTGACCCTGTCTAAGAACTTTCATGCTTCCACATGAACAGCATTTTCACATATGGCAGAAATATGCATTAACGCAATGAATTCCATTTGGAGCTTGCTCTCCTTTGTCAATTCTGAACACGAAACCTATGCAGGACCACAAAAATGACATTAGTAGTGCAATGCCCACATTTCACAACACCGTGAACATTTTTGCTGAGATGGAAGATGATGATAAATCAGACTTAAAGAGCGTCTCAGCTCAGATTAATAGCATTGGTTTGCAGCCATATGTAATTATGAGCTCTACAACTGAGCTGTGATCACAGTTTCGAGTAATGAGTGAGTAATGAGCTTTTCATCTGCTGGATCCAGCAGTTCATCCACAACATGCCTGCAATTAAAGGCCCTGCTATTTATATACAATGAACCACAAACTTCGTTTGTGATGATAGAGAACATATTTCGGCAACACCTAACCAATGACCATGAGAAATGTACTTTGGTGATAAGAAATTTGAATGAAAAAAAAAGGGCACAGTTTGATATTGAACATTTTAGTGCAACCACTGTTAAATTTCTCACTGTATGAAATCCACCAACTTCGTAATCAGACAACTAATATACCAGGAGAAATGTGATGACAAGCCCCTTTCCGAGTTCAGAGTTCTAGTGACATTTACACAAATTAGCAGAGTGCTCCATTTTTCAGATGATTTGTTGCAGTTCAGACATACGCCGAATAATAGTACCCCTTAGGGAAATGGCAGCAAGGGACAGGAATTGAGGGAGCAGGATACAACCAGCTGCAGACTGTAGTGTATGTTGGAATGAATGATGCCTGCCGTTTGGGCTCAGAGGTCATGCTTGGATCATTATTGTGACTGGCAGAGAAGGTTGAGAAGATGAGCCTTGTGCATGGAGTGTCAATGAATCACACAATTTGCAGCATTGTCACCAGAACTAATTGTGGGTCTGGTTCTGAGTTGAATAGAGGGACTGAACCAGAGACTTTGAAGGTTCTGCGAAAAGCTAAGCTACAGCTTCCTGGACTTGGGCCATAGTGTAGAGAACTGTAGGGTCCCCCCTCCCCAAGTAGGTCAGATATGCACTACACATCAGAGGCTGCTACCCAGTTACTGTACATGGGGTGCACACAAGGTTTTTTTAGATTGGTGACTCTCCATCCAACCCAGTCACCAATAGCTGTAAGAAAAACAGAAGTATCACTGTAAGATCGAAAGAAATGCCTCCCACTGGGGAGAATATTAAAATTCCAATGGTTAACTGCTGTAGCATTTTTCAACAAAATGTCATAGTTTGAAGCACTGTTTAAAAGCAGTGAAGCTCGCATACTACTGAGTATAGAACTGGCTGAAACCTGAAATTGATAGAAGTGAGGTTTTTATGGAAAATTTTAATATATATCGACAAGATAGCAAAATGGAAAATGGAGGTGGTGTATTTGTCGCAGTAGACAAGAAACTCAAATCCACTGAGGTAGAAACTCAAGCTGCATGTGAGATTGTTTGGGAAAAATGTATTGGATCTAGTGGCAACAAATACACCTGAGCTCTTAGAGGATGTCCACATCCAAACTGCTATCAGTGACCATGATGCAGTTGCAGCAATAGTGATCACTAAAGTACAAAGGACAACAACTGAACATATATGTTCAGTAAACTAGATAAAAAAATCAGTAGAGTCATATCTCGGTGAGGAACTTGAAACTTCAGCACAGGGCAGGAGCATGTAGAGGAGCTGTGCCTCAAGTTTAAAAGACTAGTTGACCATGCACTAGATATATGTACCAAGTACAACTGTTCATAATGGGAAGGAACCTCCATAGTGTACAGTCACGGTAAGAAACTTAGAAAGAAACAGAGGTTACTGCATAATAGGCTTAAAACAAAAAAATGTAGGGGCTACAAGTTGATGGAAGCTGAGTGAAACATGTTTGGCTTTCAAGAGAGCAATGTGTGATACCTTCAATGACTACCAAGCAGAATATTGTCAAATGATATTTCAGAAAACCCACAGAATTTCTGATCATGTGTAAAGGCTGTTAGTGGCACCAAAGTTACTGTTCAGTCCCTAGCAAATGAGACACAAAATGAAATTGAGGGCAGCAAAGCCAAATCTGAAATGCTTAACTGCTTAACTCCATTATCAAATATACCTTTAAAAAGGAAAAACCCAGGAGAATTAGCCCAATTTAATGCACATACCACTGAAAAGATCAGTGAAATAAGTATTAGTGTCAGTGGTGTTGAGAAATAGCTGCAATCATTAAAACTGAACAAAGCTCCACAGCCTAATGGAATCCTTATCAGATGCTATACTGAATTTACGGCTAAGTTAGCCCCTCTTCTGACTACAATCAATCATACATCCCTCAAACAAGAAACCATGCCCAATTCATGGGAAAAAGTGCAGGCCACACCTGTCTACAAGGATAGAACAAGTGATCCACAAAAACTACCATCCAGTCTCCTTGACATTGATTTATTGTGGAACCTTAGAACATATTCTGAGCTCAAATATAATGAGATATCCTAAAAAGATGACTTCCTCGGTGCCAACCAGCAAGGACTTCGAAAGTGTTGATCATGTGAAACTCAGCTTGCACTTTTTTCACATAACGTACTGAAAGCTTTGGAACAAGGCAGTTGCGTCGATGCAGTATTTCATGATTTCTGAAAAGTGTTTGACTCAGTTCCACATCTGGAGATGCTTGTAGTCAGAAGTACGATCTGATGGGGTCTCAAGTGAAATTTGTGATTGGATTGAGGACTTTTTGGTAGGGAGCATGTTGTCTTGGATGGTGAGTCATCATCAGATGTAGAACTAACTTTAAGTGTGCCTTAGGTAAGTGTGTTGGGACCCTTGCTTTCATGTTGTATATCAATGACTTCCATATAATAATAATAATAATAATAATAATAATAATAATAATAATAATACACATACAATGAAGAACAAAAAGGCTGTTGCAAAGGAGCATGAGGATGTAAAGAGCAACTGATAACAGATGCAGAGGTGACATATCAAGCTAAAACTAAACAAAGGTCACTACACTACGCATACACTGATTACCAAAAAGCTTTTGATAGTGTACCCCACTCATGGTTACTACAAATATTGGAAATATACAAAGTAGATCCTAAATTGATACAGTTTCTAAACATAGTAATGAAAAACTGGAAAACCACACTTAATATCCAAACAAATTCAAATAATATCATGTCACAGCCACTACAGATTAAGCATGGAATATACCAAGGAGACTCGTTAAGTCCTTTCTGGTTCTGCCTTGCTCTGAACCCGCTATCCAACATGCTAAATAATACAAATTATGGATACAATGTTACTGGAACATACCAACACAAAATAACACATTTGCTATACATGGATGGTCTAAAACTACTGGCAGCAACAAATCAACAACTCAACCAATTACTAAAGATAACAGAAGTATTCAGCAATGATATAAATATGGCTTTTGGAACAGACAAATGTAATAAAAATAGCATAGTCAAGGGAAAACACACTAAACAAGAAGGTTACATATTGGCTAACCACAGCGACTGCATAGAAGCGATGGAAAAAACAGATGCCTATAAATACCTAGGATACAGACAAAAAATAGGGATAGATAATACAAATATTAAAGAAGAACTAAAAGAAAAATATAGACAAAGACTAACAAAAATACTGAAAACAGAATTGACAGCAAGAAGCAAGACAAAAGCTATAAATACTTATGCTATACCAATATTGACGTACTCATTTGGAGTAGTGAAATGGAGTAACACAGACCTAGAAGAACTCAATAAACTTACACGTTCACAATGCCACAAATATAGAATACATCACATACATTCAGCAACAGAAAGATTCCCTTTAAACAGAAAGGAAGGAGGAAGGGGATTTATCGACATAAAAAACCTACATTATGGACAGGTAGACAATTTAAGAAAATTCTTTCTAGAACGAGCAGAAACTAGCAAAATACACAAAGCAATCACTCATATAAATAGATAGGCTACACCATTGCAATTTCATAACCACTTCTACAACCCTTAGGTCACATAACATCAACAGATATGAAGAAAGTAAATTGGAAAAAGAAAACACTACATGGCAAGCACCCGTATCATCTAACACAGCCACACATCGATCAAGATGCATCCAACACATGGCTAACAAAAGGCAATATATACAATGAGATGGAAGGATTCATGATTGCAATACATGATCAAACAATAAACACCAGATATTACAGCAAGCATATTATTAAAGATCCCAATAGCACAACCGATAAATGCAGACTTCGCAAACAACAAATAGAAACAGTAGATCACATAACAAGCAGATGTACAATACTAGCATATACAGAATACCCCAGAAGACATGACAGTGTAGCAAAAATAATACATCAACAACTTGCCGTACAACGTAAACTAATACAACAACACGTTCCCACATACAAGTATCCACCACAAAATGTACTGGAGAATGATGAATACAAATTATACTGGAACAGAACCATTACAACAGATAAAACAACACCACATAACAAACCTGACATCATACTCACCAAAAAAAGAAGAAATTAACACAACTAATTGAAATATCCATACTCAATACAACAAATATACAGAAGAAAACAAGAGAAAAAATTGAAAAATATATCCAACTGGCTGCGGAAGTCAAGGACATGTGGCATCAGGATAAAGTTAACATTATACCAATTATACTATCAACTACAGGAGTCATACCACACAATATCCACCAGTACATCAACACAATACAGCTACATCCAAACGTATATATACAACTACAAAAATCTATAATTATTGATATATGTTCAATTACCCGAAAGTTCCTAAATGCAATGTAACATATACCGTACAGTTAAAAAAGGAAGTCACACTTGATCAGGGTCCGCGTCACTTTCCATTTTTAACCAGACATAACATCTGAGACAGGAAAGAGAAAATAATAATAATAATAATAATAATAATAATAATAATAATAATAAAAGGTGACGAAAAGAACAAACCACTAATAGGGCTAACCCCCCTTTTAGTGTGATAACTTGGTTCAGGACAGAACTAAAGAAGCCTCAGACAAGCGCCGTCATGGTCGGGGACGACGCTTGAACCCTATGCCCGCCGACAATGGTAATGACACTGCTAGCCAACTGGAAAATGATTTATATCCAAATAAAGGTGTTTTGCAGGATATGCTTCCTGCAACCACCCTAGAAGGAAAACAAAGACAGAGGATGAGATGGTCAGATGAAGTTAATCGACACCTCATGTTCTGTTATTACCAAGCAACAAACCTAGGAACCAACACAACTGGATACAGATCACAAGTATAAACAACATTTATTACCAGATACCCGGAATTAAAATTTTTAACAGAACAACGACTAGCTGATCAGATCCGTGTAATATTAAAAAATAACAGGATACTCCAGTCAGAATTAGAAAACATCAAACAACAAGTACAACAAATACTGGAACAAAATAATGAGCAATTAGAAGAAGAAGAAAATACAGTAATGGACTCAAACATCACAGAGCAAACAAACAAAGAACAACACGCATCAATTAAACAATCAGAGGAAAACGAAATCTTAAGACAGCCACCAGAACAAGCACCAATAGAACACGAAGTGACACACATGTTAGATATAGAAGAAAAATTTCAGTTGACATATATAGAATACAAAGACACAACTACAGACATTAGACCATTCTTGCATAGACTGCCAAGTAACCCACAAGTCGAAACAACAATAAAAACTATCAACACAATCATACACAACAAAATAAATGAAAACACAACTATGGAAGAGTTACAACTACTGGTTTATATAGGAGCACTCACTACACTAAATATACACACTAGGCAGAGATCAGAATCAACCGACACACAGAAGAAACCCACAAAACCAGCATGGCAACACAGGGACAGATCAGAATAGAAAAACTGAGAAAAGAATCGGACAGCTAACACAATTTATAAGAAAAGAAATATCAGACAATAAACGAAAAAGGTGAGGTAAAATCTCAAAACAAGAAGCGATAGAGCAATTAGATGAAAAGAAGCAGAAATTACAAGCATTAGCCAAACGACTTAGAAGATACAAAAAAAGTGAAAATAGAAGGAAACAAACCCAAACATTCAACACAAACCAAAAGAAATTTTATCAGACAATAGATAACGCACACATTAAAATAGACAATCCACCAAACATAACAGACATGGAACACTTCTGGAGCAACATATGGTGAAACCCGGTACAACATAACAGGCATGCACGGTGGATACAAGCAGAAACAGACTCATACAAGATGATACCACAAATGCCTGAAGTGATAATTTTGCAACATGAAGTCACCCGAGCAATTAATTCTACGCACAATTGGAAAGCCCCTGGAAATGATAAAATAGCAAATTTCTGGCTAAAGAAGTTCACCTCAACACATTCACATCTAACTAAATTATTTAACAGTTACATTGCAGACCCATACATATTCCCTGATACACTTACACATGGAATAACTTATCTGAAACCTAAATATCAAGCAGACACAGCAAACCCAGCTAAATATCGCCCCATAACATGCCTACCAACAATCTACAAAATATTAACTTCAGTCATTACACAGAAATTAATGACACATACAACACAGAACAAAATTATAAATGAAGAACAAAAAGGCTGCTACAAAGGAGCACGAGGATGTAAAGAGCAGCTAATAATAGATGCAGAGGTGACATATCAAGCTAAAACTAAACAAAGATCACTGCACTACGCATACATTGATTACCAAAAAGCTTTTGATAGTGTACCCCACTCATGGTTACTACAGATATTGGAAATATACAATGTAGATCCTAAATTGATACAGTTTCTAAACATAGTAATGAAAAATTGGAAAACCACACTTAATATCCAAACAAATTCAAATAATATCACATCACAGCCAATACAGATTAAGTGTGGAAGATACCAAGGAGACTCATTAAGTCCTTTCTGGTTCTGCCTTGCTCTGAACCTACTATCCAACATGCTAAATAATACAAATTATGGATATAATATTACTGGAACATACCCACACAAAATCACACATTTTCTATACATGGATGATCTAAAACTACTGGCAGCAACCAATCAACAACTCAACCAATTACTAAAGATAACAGAAGTATTCAGCAATGATATAAATATGGCTTTTGGAACAGACAAATGTAATAAAAATAGCATAGTCAAGGGAAAACACACTAAACAAGAAGATTACATATTGAATAACCACAGTGACTCCATAGAAGCGATGGAAAAAACAGATGCCTATAAATACCTAGGATACAGACAAAAAATAGGGATAGATAATACAAATATTAAAGAAGAGCTAAAAGAAAAATATAGACAAAGACTAACAAAAATACTGAAAACAGAATTGACAGCAAGAAGCAAGACAAAAGCTATAAATACTTATGCTATACCAATATTGACGTACTCATTTGGAGTAGTGAAATGGAGTAACACAGACCTAGAAGAACTCAATACACTTACACGTTCACAATGCCACAAATATAGAATACATCACATACATTCAGCAACAGAAAGATTCACATTAAGCAGAAAGGAAGGAGGAAGGGGATTCATCGACATAAAAAACCTACATTATGGACAGGTAGACAATTTAAGAAAATTCTTTCTAGAACGAGCAGAAACTAGCAAAATACACAAAACAATCACTCATATAAATACATCGGCTACACCACTGCAATTTCATAACCACTTCTACAACCCTTTAGATCACATAACATCAACAGATACGAAGAAAGTAAATTGGAAGGGGAAGGCACTACATGGCAAGCACCCGTATCACCTAACACAGCCACACATCGATCAAGATGCATCCAACACATGGCTAAGAAAAGGCAATATATACAGTGAGACAGAAGGATTCATGATTGCAGTACAGGATCAAACAATAAACACCAGATATTACAGCAAGCATATTATTAAAGATCCCAATACCACAACAGATAAATGCAGACTTTGCAAACAACAAATAGAAACAGTAGATCACATCACAAGCGGATGTACAATACTAGCATATACAGAATACCCCAGAAGACATGACAATGTAGCAAAAAATAATACATCAGCAGCTTGCCTTACAACATAAACTTATAAAACAACACGTTCCCACATACAAGTATGCACCACAAAATGTACTGGAGAATGATGAATACAAATTATACTGGAACAGAACCATTATAACAGATAAAACACCACCACATAACAAACCTGACATCATACTCAACAATAAAAAGAAGAAATTAACACAACTAATCGAAATATCCATACCCAATACAACAAATATACAAAAGAAAACAGGAGAAAAAAGTGAAAAATACATCCATCTGGCTGAGGAAGTCAAGGACATGTGGCATCAGGATAAAGTTGACATTATACCAATTATACTATCAACTACAGGAGTCATACCACACAATATCCACCAGTACATCAATGCAATACAGCTACATCCAAACTTATATATACAACTACAGAAATCTGTAATTATTGATACATATTCAATTATCCGAAAGATTCTAAATGCAATGTAACATGTATCGTACAGTTAAAAGGAAGTGACGCTTGATCAAGGTCCGCGTCACTTTCCATTTTTAACCAGACTTAACGTCTGAGAAAGTAAAGAAATAATAATAATAATAATAATAATAATAATAATAATAATAATAATAACCTGAGACTTTTTGCAGGTGATGCAATTATCTGTAATGAAGTACTGTGTGAAAGAAGCTGCATAAATATTCAGTCATATCTTGATGATATTTCAAAGTGGTGCGAAGTTTGGCCGTCATCACATGATGTAAGGTGAAAATGGATCAGGTGAAAGCATTCTTCATGTACCTTACAGGCTCATGTAACATCAAAGTTGTCATAGTAGAAGCCCACACTCAGTAGTCAAATACAAGACTTACATTAGTACCACAGTATCATAGGTATTGCTGCAAACAGGCTCTGGAAAACATGACTCTTCCCATGTGACCGGCATTTACTTAGATACAGAGATTTTGCAGTACACTAGGAGTTTGACATATGAGATGCAAACAACAGAGTAAATGTGAGTCCATAATGGCATCCATCCAGCTTCCAAAATCAGCAAAACACATCAGGAGCCAGTAGCTCCAGTAAAATCAGCAGGACCTGAATTTGTCAAGTAACTAACGTCATCTCCATACAGGGAATGTTTGAAACAATGGATCAAGTCGACATCAGTCTGTTGTGAAAACCATTGCTAAACGATGCATATAATGTGAAACAAGTGAGTGGTCCTGTTGGGACTGGAACACTCCATTGGGATAGTGCTTCCTCATCACATTCGGCACCGTAGTATGTTTTGTGATACAGACCTATTGATCAGTAGAGACATGACCATAAATTCGATGAAGCACCCCCTGGTGAACTGCAGTCTCAGCATGAGACTATGATGCAACCAACATGAAAATGTTATGCCACTTACTGTGGGTCATAACGTCCTCCCTTGGCCTACAGAGAATCACTGTACTCGTTCACTGAGCTAAATATTGGCTCATTTGAAAAGATGACATAGTGCCTGTCATTTTCTACCTTCAATACAGGGGAAGGCCAGCTTATAAAATTTGTTATCATCAGAGTCTTCCTTTATTACCAATCCTTTGAGCTTTAATGCAAGCATTCTGTAAGTGTTTGTGAATGGTTTACAATCATCCAAGGAAATTGGTCTCATCCTTGAGTCTGACAGCATTTAAAAAAGACACATTCCATACAGCTATCAACTGACATGTTCTTTCGTGAGGCATTGACACCATTCCTAAGCCTGACCCTTTTAGCCACCACTTTATGCCTTTCTGGGCACAGTAAGGCTGATCGTGACATCTGGTTGCCACCACACACCCAATGACACCATCGTACTGGATGAATGCCAGGATGCTATCTCTCATGGCCTATGTATGGTGAGACATTCTGTCAGTAAATGACTATTTGTTATGTAGCCGTCTGCAGCATTGTGCTATTATGTTTGGCATAAGTCAACTGTATTTGTGTTAAGCTTGCAACACATCAGCAAAAAGTATAGTGTAAAAAAAGTATAGTATTGAGGAAACATTAACTCTAATTATTTCATCAGAATTACAGATTGTCAAACACTGCCATGCTGCTGCCATATAACCACACAGATTTGCTCTTCTTTGCTTGTTTGAAGCATAAGCAGCTCGGTGTTTCAAAAAGATAAAAGTAAGTTTTATAATGTTTATGCAGAGTGGCCAGAAACAGTCTGAAAAGCTTGTAAGCTTGTAAGGTTGTTGCGGGGTAGATTGTGCTGAGAAATAATTGTTAAAAAAATTTGATATGTTGTGCCATTTCCGAGTTAATTATCATTGAAGTTAGCTAATCATGCTATTGCGCACAAATTCGAGCCACCTACCAGGTACAATTGGTGTCAGTTGTTCTCATAGTGTAGATGATAGCGCATGAGACTTCTCAGTCTTCAGCTTGGTTTTAATCCTTACTACTATTCCACATCCCATGTCCATTTCTTTTTTTTATCGTTCTCTTGTTCAATTTTAGGAAACCAAATGAAGAACATATATGGTGACTCCATCTGTGGTGGAACACTTGAATTTGTGTGCACAATGGCCTGATTTGTTTAAGAATCATGAAAGAAGGTTGTATACAAGGAAGAACCCTGGAGATACTAAAAGGTATCAGATAGATTATATAATGGTAAGACAGAGATTTAGGAACCAGGTTTTAAATTGTAAGACATTTCCAGGGGCAGATGTGGACTCTGACCACAATCTATTGGTTATGACCTGTAGATTAAAACTGAAGAAACTGAAGAAACTGCAAAAAGGTGGGAATTTAATGAGATGGGACCTGGATAAACTGAAAGAACCAGAGGTTGTACAGAGTTGCAGGGAGAGCATAAGGGAACAATAGACAGGAATGGGGGAAAGAAATACAGTAGAAAAGGAATGGGTAGCTCTGAGGGATGAAGTAGTGAAGGCAGCAGAGGATCAAGTAGGTCAAAAGACGAGGGCTAATAGAAATCCTTGGGTAACAGAAGAAATATTGAATTTAATTGATGAAAGGAGAAAATATAAAAATGCAGTAAATGAAGCAGGCAAAAGGGAATACAAACGTCTCAAAAATGAGATCGACAGAAAGTGCAAAATGGCTAAGCAGGGATGGCTAGAGGACAAATGTAAGGATGTAGAGGCTTGTCTCACTAGCGGTAAGATAGATACTGCCTACAGGAAAATTAAAGAGACCTTTGGAGAGAAGAGAACCACTTGTATGAATATCAAGAGCTCAGATGGCAACCCAGTTCTAAGCAAAGAAGGGAAAGCAGAAAGGTGGAAGGAGTATATAGAGGGTCTATACAAGGGCGATGTACTTGAGGACAATATTATGGAAATGGAAGAGGATGTAGATGAAGATGAAATGGGAGATAAGATACTGCGTGAAGAGTTTGACAGAGCACTGAAAGACCTGAGTCGAAACAAGGCCCCGGGAGTAGACAACATTCCATTAGAACTACTGACGGCCTTGGGAGAACCAGTCATGACAAAACTCTACCATCTGGTAAGCAAGATGTATGAGACAGGCGAAATACCCACAGACTTCAAGAAGAATATAATAATTCCAATCCCAAAGAAAGCAGGTGTTGACAGATTTGAAAATTACCGAACCATGAGTTTAATAAGTCACAGCTGCAAAATACTAACACGAATTCTTTACAGGCGAATGGAAAAACTAATAGAAGCCAACCTCGGGGAAGATCAGTTTGGATTTCGTAGAAATACTGGAACACGTGAGGCAATACTGACCTTACGACTTATCTTAGAAGAAAGATTAAGGAAAGGCAAACCTACGTTTCTAGCATTTGTAGACTTAGAGAAAGCTTTTGACAATGTTGACTGGAATACTCTCTTTCAAATTCTAAAGGTGGCAGGGGTAAAATACAGGGAGCGAAAGGCTATTTACAATTTGTACAGAAACCAGATGGCATTTACAAGAGTCGAGGGACATGAAAGGGAAGCAGTGGTTGGGAAGGGAGTAAGACAGGGTTGTAGCCTCTCCCCGATGTTATTCAATCTGTATATTGAGCAAGCAGTAAAGAAAACAAAAGAAAAAATTGGGGTAGGTATTAAAATTCATGGAGAAGAAATAAAAACTTTGAGGTTCGCCGATGACATTGTAATTCTGTCAGAGACAGCAAAGGACTTGGAAGAGCAGTTGAATGGAATGGACAGTGTCTTGAAAGGAGGATATAAGATGAACATCAACAAAAGCAAAACGAGGATAATGGAATGTAGTCGAATTAAGTCGGGTGATGCTGATGGAATTAGATTAGGAAATGAGACACTTAAAGTAGTAAAGGAGTTTTATTGATTGGCGACTCCATGTTGTCTTGTGCACGACGACCAGATAACAGGTATACTTGAAAAAAGAGACAGCATTGGTCGTATATTTTTACTATTGCAAAATCGATTTTCTGTCACTGAGTGACCATCTTCAGTGCTATATTGTATAACTGAAATTGGGATGCACTGTTGACACTATGCTTACGGCGATCACATAGACAGTCTATGTGATCGCCGTAAGCATAGTGTCAACAGTGCATCCCAATTTAAATTATACAATATAGCACTGAAGATGGTCACTCAGTGACAGAAAATCGATTTTGCAATAGTAAAAATATACGACCAATGCTGTCTCTTTTTTCAAGTAAAGGAGTTTTGCTATTTGGGGAGCAAAATAACTGATGATGGTCAAAGTAGAGAGGATATAAAATGTAGACTGGCAATGGCAAGGAAATCGTTTCTGAAGAAGAGAAATTTGTTAACATCGAGTATAGATTTAAGTGTCAGGAAGTCATTTCTGAAAGTATTTGTATGGAGTGTAGCCATGTATGGAAGTGAAACATGGACGATAAATAGTTTGGACAAGAAGAGAATAGAAGCTTTCAAAATGTGGTGCTACAGAAGAATGCTGAAGATTAGATGGGTAGACCACATAACTAATGAGGAAGTACTGAATAGGATTGGGGAGAAGAGAAATTTATGGCACAACTTGACCAGAAGATGGGATCGGTTGGTAGGACATGTTTTGAGGCATCAAGGGATCACCAATTTAGTATTGGAGGGCAGCATGGAGGGTAAAAATCGTAGAGGGAGACCAAGAGATGAATACACTAAGCAGATTCAGAAGGATGTAGGTTGCAGTAGGTACTGGGAGATGAAGAAGCTTGCACAGGATAGAGTAGCATGGAGAGCTGCATCAAACCAGTCTCAGGACTGAAGACCACAACAACAACAACAACAACAACAACAACAACAAGGTGCATTGAACTCTATATGAAAACTTTTATATTGAAAATTTTCTTAAAAACATAATTTTACACTCTGAAATGATAATTAGACACCGCCCCCATCCGTTTCTTCCATGCTTGCTGCTTTGAGATTCCCTCAGGAGGTTGAAGGTGATTGTACGTTCACACTGATTGTGGTGGATTCGTAGCCCATTGAGGCAACTCATTCACATGAACACATGGTGTAAATGCACAATCACGTTTGACCTCCTATGGGAATCTCAAAATAGTGAGTGTTGAGGTCGTGGATGGTGACTGTGGATGGGTAACACTAGGTGGGAATGTGGGCCAGTTGAGGTATTTACTGTGACAGTCTGTGCAATTGCGACGAATACTAGGTCCAGGCAGCACAGTGGTTTACACAGCTGTCTAGTAAGCAGAAGATCCTGGGTTTGAATCCCAGTCTGGCAAACATTTTCATTTCCCTTTCCCTCCCCTTCCCTCCAACTTCAATTTACATAATATGTATCACAGCTGCAGATTCTGCATTCATATAATAATTAAACAGATATATAATAATTAGACAGATTCTGCTTCAAATCCTACAAATTCTTACACTTAGATATTATGTGAGTTGACTGTTGCTATTGTAGTCATTGGATACTGCAGTTTTATGAGTACATTTTGTGAAGTGCTCAATTTTAAATTTCTTATCCTTTAAAACAATTTGATATCATTGTACCACTTTGAAGTTTTATCAAAATCTGCCTGATTAGTTGTGCAGCTTTTTTAAGATAGTAGTTCATTATAAGAAAATTGAAGAGATCTTTGGAGAAGAGAGAAGCAGCTATATGAATATAAAGAGCTATGCTGGCGAGCCAGTAATAAGACCAAAAAGATGAGAGAATATACAGAAGGGTTATAAGATGGAAATTAACTTTAGGACAATATTACAGAAAGGGAAGAGGAAGTGAATGAATGTGAAATAGGAGATACAATACTGCAAGAATAATTTGACAGACCACTGAAAGAGTCATGTTGAAACAAGGCCCCTGGAGTTAGATGACATTCTCTCAGAATTATTGAGATGCTTGGGTGAGCCAGCCATGACATAACTATTCCACCAAGTGTGCAAGCTATATTAAAGTGGAGAAATATACATGGACTTAAAGACAAATTTAAGTATCCCAATTCAAGAAATGAATAATATTAAACTGTCAGTTTAATAAGAGATGGTTGCGAGGTACTGACACACAATATTTACAGAAGAATGGAAAAATTGCTAGAGACTGGCCTCGAGGAAGATCAGTTTGGGTTCTGGAGATATGTAGGAACTTTTGGGACATTACTGACTCTACAATGTACCTAAAAGATATGTTAAAGAAAGGCAAACTAAAGTTTATAGTGTTTGTAGATTTAGAGAAAGCTTTTGAGTGTGTTTACTGGTCTACATTCTCTGAATTTCTGAAGGTAGCAGGGGTAAGGTATAGGGAGTGAAAGGTTATTCACAACTTTTGCAGAAACCAGACTGCAGCTATAGAAGTTTAAGGACATGAAATGAAAGCAGCAGGTGGGAAGGGAGTAAGACAGATATGTAGTCTATCCCTGATGTTACTCAATTTGTATACTGAGCAAGCTCTCAAGGACATCAAAGATAAATTTGGAAATAGGATTTACATTCAGGGAGAGGGGGGGGGGGGGGGGGGAGGAAATGAATCTGCCAGAGATTATATCAGACTTGGAAGAACAGCTGATCAGAATGAATATGAGATGAACACTGTGCACCGATTTGGGACTCGAACCTGGGAACTTTGCCTTTGCAGCTAAGAGCTCTACCAACTGAGCTGCCTAAGCATGACTTGTCCTCACAGCCTTACTTCTGCCAGTAAGTCATTGCCTACCTTCCAAACTTGACAGAAGCTTTCCTGCATGTCTTCTAGCACTAACACTCCTGAAGGGAAGATATTGTGGAGACATGGCTCACCACAGCCTGGGGGATGTTTCCCAGTAAGAATTTTTCACTCTGCAGTGAAGTGTGTGCTGTTATGAAACTTCCTGGCAGATAGAGCCCCCTGGGCTGGTACACCGCTCTCCCCCTCCCCCCAGCAAGCCTGGTTACTCTTGAACTCCTCCATAGTTACCCTATTGGAATATGTGCCAGACTGGAACCCAAAGCTGTTACCTTTGCCTAGCCAAAAGTTGCAAGTTGCAAGTTGCAAGTTCGAGTTCCAGTCCGGCACACAGCTTTAATGTGTCAGGAAAATTCATATCAGTGCATACTACACTGCAATACAAAAATTCATTCTGGGAATGGGTAATGTCTTGAAAAGAGGTGATAAGATGAATATCGACACAACTAAAAAAGGGTTGTGGAATGCTGTGAATACTAGACCAGGCAATGAGAGACATTGTAGTAAATGAGTTTTACTATCTGTGGTGCAAAGTAACTGATGATGGTTGCAGTTGAGAGGACATAAAATGCAGACTGACAATAGCAAGTATTATGTCAAGGAGTTTCCATTATGTCAGCAGCTCACCTTGAAAATGCCTGTACAGTTATCAGCCAAAATATCAGAAGAAATAAAACTATCCTGGATGCACACTCCGTAACTGATGGAATATTCTATCTGCTGGGGAAAACTTCAAGAAAATGCATAGGGAAATACATTAACATTGAATATAAATGTAAATATTTGAAATTCTTTTCTAGAGGTATTTGTCTGAAGTGTAGCCTTGTATGCAAGTGAAACGTAGATGATAAGCAGTTCAGACTAAAAGAAAATAGAAACTTCTGAAATCCTGTGCTACACAAGAATTCTGATGTTTAGATTGGTAGATCAAGTAATTAATAAAGTAGCACTGAACTGAATTGCAGAAAAAAATAAATTTCTGGCACAACCTAACTTACTTCTACCACATTGTCATCTCTAAGTGATGTACTAGGGTGTCAAGGGTGGTTCTCATCTTCAGCATCTTCTCAACCTTCTTTGATAAGTTTATACCACTGGTAAACTGTTGTCATACTTGCTGTAGATTCAGAAACATGTATAACCTTTTTTTCAAAAGAGACGAAAATGCATGTGTGCATCAGAAAGATGTGTGCTGACATATTAACAAAAAATTTTGAATGTTGTTTGTATAAACTATGCAAACTTCAAAAACTACTGTTGCTTCTTGATCGTACCTTGTACACCTACCCAGAACTATATGGAATCCTGCTTTTTCCAGTGGTTTAAAAGCATCCCTTGCCAGCTTAGGTGAACCTATATCTTCTGGGCAGGTTTGTAGATTATCTCGTTGGTCTGTTTTTTCAAGATTTTTCCTGTGCGATAAGGAATGTCCTTAATGAAAGGCAGGAAAACTTTTGTGCATCGCTATGATTTTTGCACACTCGGCTTAATGCTCTTTTTATGTCAGCAGATGAATAACCATTTTTGAGCAATGCACGGTGAGGTGTTTTAATTCTGCGCTAAGCAGCACTGTTCTGCAAGTGTTCCGTGCTCTGGCTGCCAACAGATTCCCAAATCTCCTATGACAATTAGTCACTTCTCAGATTTACTTTTGTCTCGTCATATGCATCAAACACAAGAAGGTGCATTGCTTTTGTATACTTTCGTTTCGTTCCTACATAGCTTAGACATTTATTGTTATGTCCTATCTTTGTTGTAAGATTTATTCTGCTTCTGGCCTGAACCAGGCAGTCAAAGGTCTCCTACACCTTAGCAGTGACAGACCTTTTAATGATTTCATGTTGAATGTTAAAATTTAAAACGGTTCAACAGCTGTTTCACTGAGGACACACACTGATGCGATATCAACTGAACACAATACATTTCAGCACAATATTGTAGATGTTATTTTATTGCATTTTTATTCTACCTGTATTGTAATGTCATGGTACCTCATGATTTGTGTACATGCAAATGCTTATCTTTCAGGATGCCCTTTATCTGTATTGATGTTGTATTTGTCCCGTACAGACATTCTTGTATTGTATTGTTGTGCACTGTATTGTCTTTGGTGCACACCAACATGCTCCTATTCACTTTTCAAGTGGAGAGTTTCTGTAGTTTAAGTGTCAGTTTCCTAATTGTTTGTCCAAATTTTCATTGTCATTATGTGCTGATTTGTTCACTATTAAGTTTCGGCAAGTGTAATTTTATTTGCATAACTGTATATTACATGCTTCGCTAAATCTGGGCACATTCCTTCAGCCTCTCAAAAATTAATAGTTATACAGGGTGTTTATAAATGAATATCAGGGTTTTAATGCTTTATAATATTCATTATATTAAACTTACAATTATAAATGATATGTCAAATGAAAGAGCAACTCAAACAGTTTTACCAAAAACCTTACAAATATTCAATTGAGCACCATTTGTCACATGTCATACATCAAGTCTACAGTCGAGTTCTTCCTAAACGTTGATAAGTGTGTCTTCAGCGATTGTAGCAACAGTTGTTTCAATCTGGTTTCTTAATTCTGTTGGTAGCGGAGGCATGTACACATGATCCTTGATGAAATGCCAAAGGAAAAAATTGCATGGCTTTAGGTCGGGTGATCGTGGAGGCCATGCAAAGCAAGTCCTGTCATTGTGCCCCTTGCGGCCTGGGCCTATCCAGTGCTTGGCTATAGACTTGATATGTGCAGTGTGACAAATGGTGCTCACATTGCACATTTATAAGGCTCTTGGTAAAACTGTTCGAGTTGCTCTTTCATTTAACAATCATTTATAACTGTAAGTTTAATGTAATAAATATTATAAAGCGTTTAAACCCCGATATTCATTTATAAACACACTGTATTTATGCTTTACTTACTGTTTCATTCAAAAACTGAAGCTGTGACTTGGCTTAAAAAAAAAAAAAAAAAAACAACTCTTCTTATTAATTTCCTTCATTTTAAAATGTTATGGTGACTTCTTTGAAGGTTTGCATACAAGCAATGGCCCATACAGATTGCATCAAACCCATGAAGCAAGCAATGCAGACGTGTAAAGACATAATTGGTGTTGGATGTGAAGCTCTGAACAGGCTTTTCTCTGCAAATCAGGATCAGCTTATAAAACAGGTAAAAATTTCTCAAATTTTGTTGTAATCTTATGTCAAAAAAGTATGTGATATGAGAGTAAGACATTATCAGGTTAATTTAATCTTCAGATCATATAATGTTTATAACTGCACTGTGCTTGAATTAAGGTCATTTGATAAATAATAATGGATGTGTGTGTTTGTTATTAAAGGCTTTAGATGCTGATATTGTGCCATACCTATTAGGCCTTCTGGAAGGCAGACTGGAAGCCATTGAGAACCCTGCTATGACTAAAGCTCAAATAGTGAAGGCACTGAAGGCCATGTCTCGAAATCTCCACTTAGGGAGCAAAATAGAAGGCATATTGGAGAAGTCCTCAGTATGGGCTGAATACAGGGATCAAAGGCATGATTTGTTTATCAGCAACACTACTACAGCTGGATACTTGACAGGTACTGTAATATAGCTTTATAGAGTCTCCTGAAGAAACTGAAAATGTTGTTTCCTGTTCATGTGCCAAAAAGTTATTGTAAAGCTTGTCAACTCTCTCTCTCTCTCTCTCTCTCTCTCTCTCTCTCTCCCTCTCTCTCTCGCCGTTAAAATTGCAACAGCACAAAGACAGAGGTGGCATGCAAAAAATGTAAAGTTGGCGTGAAGAGTATTACAAAGCATTCATAAGATGGGAGTAATGCTGTCTACATTCTGTACATGAGCAGAGATTACTTATTGTATTTCTCACTCGGCTACTTGGTGACAAAATACATTCTTAGGTGTAAAAACAAAAACAACAACAACAACAAAAACGCGCGCGCGCGCGCGCGCGCACACACACACACACACACACACACACACACACACACACACACACACCATGAAGGAATTATCCAATGGAATGGAAATTGGTAGGTGGGATGTACATGTACAGACAAAGAAATGGGTACAGTTCAAGAAAAATTTGATGACTGACTCGAGAGAGAGCTTCACAAACTAAGCAAGTCAATAACACATTGATCTACCTTTGGCTCTTCTGCAAGCAGTTATTTGGCTTGTCATTGATCGATATAGTTATCAGATTTCCTCCTGAGGGGTATTGTGTAAAATTCTGTCCAACAGGTGTGTTAGATAATCAAAATCACAGGATGATTGGAGGACCCTGCCCATAATATTCCAAATGTTTTCAATTAAGGAGGGATCTGGTGACCCTTCTGGCCAAGTTACGGTTTTGCAAGCACAAAGACAAGCAGCAGAAACTCTCACCACGTGAAAATGGGCATTGTCTTGCTGAAGTGTAAGGCCAGGATGGCTTTGCCATGAAGGGCAATGAAACAGGATTAAGAGTGTCGTTGACATATTGCTGAATTGTAAGGATGCTGCGGATGGCAACCGAAGGGGTCTTGTTATAAAAAGAAATGTCACCCCAGCCATCACTACTGGTTCTCGGTCTGTACGGTACGCCACAGTCACGTTGGTATGCCACCATTGTCCAGGGCATCTACAGGCTGAAGATATGCCTGGAAATGTCTTGGAAAGTGGTCGGATACTGACCTGACTGTCGTCCACCATACAGCCCAACAACCAGGAGTAATGGTCTGGGGTGCCATTTCTTTTCATAGCAGTAACCCTTTGGTTTCCATCTGCAGCATCCTTATGACACAATGGTACGTCAACAACATGCTACGCCCCATTTCGCTGCCCTTCATGGTGAGCCATCCTGAACTTATATTTCAGTAAGATAATGCCTGCACACATGTCGAGGTTTTACTGCTTATCTTCATGCTTGCCAAACCCCACCTTGACGAACAAGGTGACTGGATCTCTCTTCACTTGAGAGCATGTGGGGAATTATGTGCAGGGCCCTTCTACCATTTCATGATTTTGGCAATATAACACAAGTTGAACAGAATTTGGCACGATACCCCTGAGGACGATATCCAACAACTCTGTCGATCAATGCCAAGCTGAATAACTGCTTACATGAGAGCCAAATGTAGACCAATGTATTATTGATTTGCTCAATTTGTCAAGCTCTTTTCCTTAAATAAATCATCAATTTTTTCTGAAATTGCAATTGTTTGTCCGCACACGTACAACACATCTATTGATTTCATCCCTTTCAAATAATTCCTTTGTGGTGTCTTGTCTTTTTTTCTGTTGAGATTAAACAAGTTGTGAAAATGGAATGCAACTGCCCATTAGAGTACTACTAAGCTATGATTCAGTTAATTCATAGAGACATACTGTCAGTGGACATGTATTTTCTTTATGAAAGACTGCATTTTCATTCCTTTACGTTAGAGGTAATGTATGAGATTGAAAAGTGTACAAAGTGCTTTGACAATTTTTAATTATGACTAAAGGTCTTGGACATCTGGGTTTTCAAAAATACTGGGCCTCTGAGACAATGTCAAGTATCAGGTAATTCCAAAGGTAAGGTCTCCTATTTTTTTATAAGTACAGAACTCTGTCTGTGTAGCAGTTGGTCACACTGTTATGAAGAGTGCTTCATGCGCTGTGTGTAAACATGCGCATGCCTCGCTGAGGTACTCGGTCTTGGCTTGGCAGCCGTTGAGAATGGGGCTCTCCATGGATGTTACTGCCAAGTGCGAATTGCACATAATTGTTCAGTTTTTGAATGCAAAGGGCACTGCGCCGATTGAAATCCATCACCAATGGATGTCAAAAATGCTTGTAAGTGGTGAAGAGAGTTTGCAGCTGGTCGGACCGAAATTCACGACGAACAAAGGAGCAGGAGACCTTCAATTTCTGAGGAGACAGTGTTGAAGGTTCAGCAAAGCATGCGTGAAGATTGGCGGATCACCCTGGATGATCTCTGCACGTTGGTTCCTGAGGTTTCCTGAAGCACCACTCACAGAATTTTAACGGTAACATTGAACTACCGGAAGGTGTGCGCAAGATGGGTGCCACGCATGCTGACTGATGACCATTTGATGCTTCCCGTGAATTTCTTCACCACCTTGCAGCCGAACAGGACAACTTTCTGGACTCAGTTGTCGTGGGTGACAAAACCTGGACATAACCACTTTACACCTGAGACCAAGCAACAATCATGCCAGTGGCGGCATACTTCTTTGCAGCATGACAGTGAGCTTGTATGACATGGGCATACAAAAACTGCCACAGCATCTACAAAAATGCATAGACAGAAATTGTGATTATGTCGAAAAATAGTTAAATTTTCAAGCAGTAAAGTTATGTAAACCATTGTAGAAATAAACAGGTCTATGTACTTTAAAAAAAAATAGGAGACCTTACTTTTGGGATTACCCTTGTACAAAAGTGATTGTATGGTATTCTATATGCTTAAGAGTGCAGTAATTCATGGTTGATGTGGTCAGACATATAGCACCAACATATACAGATGATCTCATGTGCCCCTTAGATATGTTGGATTGTATACATGGAAGTTGCCATTGGTGGGGAGACTTGGGAGGCTCAGCAATACAGATAGCTGTACCTTAGCTGCAACCACATTGGGGGGGGGGGGGGGGGGTCTGTTGAGAAGCCAGACAAATGTGCAGTTCCTGAAGAGGAGTAGCAGCCTTTTCAGTTGTTGCAGGTGCAACATCCTGGATGATTGGCTGAATTGGCCTTGTCTTGGGTAAAATATTCTGGAGGTAAAATTGTCCCCCATTCAGATTTACGGGTGGGGACTACTCCGGAGAATGTCGTTATCCGGAGAAACAAAACTGGTGTTACACGGATTGGAGTGCGGAATGTCAGATCTCTTAATGAGACAGGTAGGTTAGAAAATTTACAAAGGGAAATGGATAGGTTAAAGTTAGATATAGTGGGAATTAGTGAAGTTTGGTGGCAGGAGGAACGGGACTACTGGTAGGTGAATACAGGGCTACAAATACAAAATCAAATATGGGTACTGCAGGAGTAGGTTCAGTAATGAATAAAAAAATAAGAACACGGATAAGCTACTACTAACAGCATAGTGGGCACATTATTGTAGCCATGATAAACATGAAGCCCACTCTCACCACAGTAATGTAAGTCTATATGCCAACTATCTCTGCAGATGATGAAGAGATTGATGAAATGTACGATGAGATAAAAGAAATTATTCAGGTAGTGAAGGGAGACAAATATTTAATAGTCTTGGGAGACTGGAATTCAGTAATATGAAAAGGAAGAGAAGAAAAAGTAGTAGGTGAATATGGACTGGGAATAAGGAGTGAAAGAAGAACCCCCCGGTAGAATTTTGCATAGAGCATAACTTAATCACGGCTAACACTTGGTTCAAGAATTGTGAAAGAAGGTTGTATACATGGAAAAGACCTGGAGACACCAGAAGGCATCATATTGATTACATAATGATTAGACAGAGATCTTGGAACCTGGTTTTTAAATTGTAAAATATTTCCAGGGGCATATGTGACTTAGACCACAATTTATTGCTAGTAGACTGTAGATTAAACTGGAGAAACTGCAGAAAGGTAGGAATTTAGGGAGATGAGATCTGGATAAAGTGAAAGAACCAAAAGTTTTGGAGTGTTTCAGAGGGAGCATTAGGGAACCAGTGACAAGAACAGGAGAAAGGAATACAGTAGAAGAAGAATGGGTAGCTTTGAGAGATGAAATAGTAAAGAGAGCACAGGTTCAAGTAGATAAAAAGACGAATGCTTGTAGAAATCCTTCGGTAACAAAAGAGATATTGAATTTAATTGATTAAAGGAGAAACTATAAAAATGCAGTAAATGAAGTAAGAGAAAAGGAATACAAACGTCACAAAAATGAGATCGACAGGAGGTGCAAAATGGCTAAGCAGGACTGGCTAGAGGACAAACGTAAGGATGTAGAAGCATACATCACTAGGGGTAAGATACATGCTGCCTACAGGAAAATTAGAGAGACCTTTGGAGAAAAGAGAACTGCCTGTAGGAATATCAAGTGTTCAGGTGGAAAACCTGTCCTAAGCAAATAAGGGAAAGCACATATGTGGAAGGAGTATATAGTGTGTCCATACAAGGGCATTGTACTTGAGGGCAATATTATGGAAATGGAAGAGGACATAGATGAAAATGATATTGGAGATATGATACTGTGTGAAGAATTTGACAGAGCACTGACAGACGTAAGTTAGTACAAGGCCCCAGGATTAGACAACATTTTGTTAGATCTACTGATAGCCTTGGGAGAGCCAGCCATGACAAAACTCTTCCATCTACATCTACATTGTTACTCTGCAATTCAGACTTAAGTGCCTGGCAGATGGTTCAGTAAACCCTTTTCGTATTACATCTCTACCATTGCAGCGTCGAATGGCGCATGGGAAAAAGGAATACTTAAATCTTTCCATTCGAGCTCTGATTTCTCTTATTTTATTATGATTATCATTTCTCCCTACACAGCTGGGTGTCAACAAAATATTTTCACATTCAGAAGAGAAAGTTGGTGATTGAAATTTCGTAAATAGATCTCACCGCAAAGAAAACCACCTTTGTTTCAGTGATTGCCACCCCAACCTGTGTGTCATATCAGTGACACTCTCACCCCTATTGCACGATAACACAAAACGAGCTGCTCTTCTTTGCACTTCTTGATGCCCTCTGTCAATCCTACATGGTAAGGATCCCACACTGCACAGCAATATTCCAGCAGAGGACGGATATGTGTAATGTAGGCTGTCTCTTTAGTGGGTTTGTCACATCTTCTAAATGTTCTGCCAACAAAGCAAAGTCTTTGTTTCACCTTCCCCACAATATTATCTATGTGGTATTTCCAATTTAAGTTGTTTGTAATTGTAATTCCTAGGTATTTAGTTGAATTGACAGCCCTTGGATTTGTGCGGTTTCGTGATTTATCGTATAACCAAAATTTATCGGATTTCTTTTAGTATCATGTGGATGACCTTTCACTTTTCTTTGATTCGTGCCAATTGCCACTTTTCACACAATACAGAAATTCTCTCTAGACCATTTTGTAATTGGAATTGATTGTCCGATGATTTTACTAGATGGTAAATTACAGCGTCATCTGGAAACAATCTAAGGGGGCTGCTCAGATTATCACCTAGATCAGTTATGTAAATCAAGAACAGCAGAGGGCCTATGACACTACCTTGCGGAATGCCAGATATCAATTCTGTTCTGCTCGATGATTTACTGTCTATCACTGCGAACTGTGACCTCTCTGAGAGGAAACTATGAATCCAGTCGCACAACTGAGACAATACTCCATATGCACTCAATTTGAGTAACAGTCGCTTGTGAGGAACGATATCAAAAGTTTTCTGGAAATCTGGGAATATGGAATCAATCTGAGATCCCTTGTCGGCAGCACTCGTTACTTCATGGGAATAAAGAGCTAGCTGTATTGCACAAGAATGATATTTTCTGAATCCATGTTGGTTATGTATCAATAAGTCATTTTCTTTAAGGTGATTCATAATGTTTGAGTACAGTATATGCTCGAAAATCCTACTGCAAATTGAGGTCAGTGATACGGGTCTGTAATTCAATGAGTTACTCCTATCTCCTTTCTTGAATATTGGTGTAACCTGTGCTACTTTCCAGTCTTTAGGAACAGACCTTTCATCAAGTGATCGGTTACGTATGATTGCTAAGAAAGGCGCTATTGTTTCTGCATACTCTGAAAGGAACCTGATTGGTATACCATTTGGATCAGAAGACTTGCCTTTCTTAAGTGATTTGAGTTGTTTCGAATCGCCTAAGATATCTACTTTTATGTCACTCATGCTATCAGGTGTTCTGGTTTTGAATTCTGGAATATTTACTTCGATTTCTTTCATGAAGGAATTACGGAAAACTGTATGTAGTAACTCTGCTTTTGTGGTACCATCATTGGTAACATTTCTATTGCTATCACACAGTGACGGTATTGACTGTTTTTTTGCCACTGGTGTACTTTACATACTACCAGAATTGCGTTGGGTTTTCTACCATATTTTGAGACAATGTTTCATTGTGGAAACTATTAAAAGCATCTCGCATTGATGTCCGCACTAAGTTTCGAGCTTCCATGAAACTTGGCCAGTCTTGGGGATTTTGCGTTCTTCAGAATTTAGCATGCTTTTTTCATTGTTTCTGGAACAGTGTTCTGATGTGTTTTGTGTACCATGGTGGATCAATTCCGTCTCTTATTAACTTATGCAGTACGAATCTATCTATTGCTGTCGAAACTGTATCTTTAAATCTGAGCCATATCTGGTCTACACTTACATAATTAGCTTGGAAGGAATGGAGACTCACTCTTAGGAAGGCATCAAGAAATTTTTATCTGCTGTTGTAAATAGATATATTTTGCATTTATTTTTAGTGGTTTTTGGTTTATATGGTTTTGAGCCTCACTATAGTGACCTTGTGTTCACTAATCCCTGTATCCGTCGTGATACTCTATATTAGATCAGGATTATTTGTGGCTAAGAGGTCAAGTGTGTTTTTGCAACCATTTAGAATTCGTGTGGGCTCATGAACTAATTGTTCAAAGTAATTCTCGGAGAAAGCATTTAGTACAATTTTGGACGTGTACTTTCACCAACAAATTGAGGGTAGATTGAAGCCTCCACCAATTATAACTGTATGAGTGGGGTACTTATTTGTAATGAGATTCAAGTCTTCTTTGAATTGTTCAGCTATTATATCGTCTGAGTTGGGGGGTCGGTAGGAGGAGCCAATTATTATTTTGGTACAGCTGTTGAGTATAACCTCTAGTCCTAGTAATTCGCAGGAACTATCTATTTCAAACCCCCCCACCCCCCCACCCCCCATGAACTATGGACCTTGCCGTTGGTGGGGAGGCTTGCGTGCCTCAGCGATACAGATCGCCGTACCGTAGGTACAACCACAATGGAGGGGTATCTGTTGAGAGGCCAGACAAACATGTGGTTCCTGAAGAGGGGCAGCAGCCTTTTCAGTAGTTGCAAGGGCAACAGTCTGGATGATTGACTGATCTGGCCTTGTAACAATAACCAAAACAGCCTTGCTGTGCTGGTACTGCGAACGGCTGAAAGCAAGGGGAAACTACGGCCGTAATTTTTCCCTAGGGCATGCAGCTTTACTGTATGATTAAATGATGATGGCGTCCTCTTGGGTAAAATATTCCGGAGGTAAAATAGTCCACTATTCGGATCTCCAGGCGGGGACTACTCAAGAGGATGTCGTTATCAGGAGAAAGTAAACTGGCGTTCTATGGATCGGAGCGTGGAATGTCAGGTCCCTTAATCGGGCAGGTAGGTTAGAAAATTTGAAAAGGGAAATGGATAGGTTAAAGTTAGATATAGTGGGAATTAGTGAAGTTCGGTGGCAGGAGGAACAAGACTTCTGGTCAGGTGACACAGGGTTATAAACACAAAGTCAAATAGGGGTAATGCAGGAGTAGGTTTAATAATGAATAGGAAAGTAGGAAGGCTGGTAAGCTACTACAAATAGCTTAGTGAACGCATTATTGTGGCCAAGATAGATACGAAGCCCACACCTACTACAGGAGTACAAGTTTATATGCCAACTAGCTCTGCAGATGACGAAGAAATGTATGATGAAATAAAAGAAATTATTCAGATAGTGAAGGGAGACGAAAATTTAATAGTCATGGGTGACTGGAATTCGAGTGTAGGAAAAGGGAGAGAAGGAAACGTAGTAGGTGAATATGGATTGGGGCTAAGAAATGAAAGAGGAAGCCGCCTGGTAGAATTTTGCACAGAGCACAACTTAATCATAGCTAACACTTGGTTTAAGAATCATGATAGAAGGTTGTATACTTGGAAGAACCCTGGAGATACTAAAAGGTATCAGATAGATTATATAATGGTAGGACAGAGATTTAGGAACCAGGTTTTAAATTGTAAGACATTTCCAGGGGCAGATGTGAACTCTGACCACAATCTATTGGTTATGACCTGTAGATTAAAACTGAAGAAACTGCAAAAAGGTGGGAATTTAAGGAGATGGGACCTGGATAAACTGAAAGAACCAGAGGTTGTACAGAGTTGCAGGGAGAGCATAAGGGAACAATAGACAGGAATGGGGGAAAGAAATACAGTAGAAGAAGAATGGGTAGCTTTGAGGGATGAAGTAGTGAAGGCAGCAGAGGATCAAGTAGGTAAAAAGACGAGAGCTAGTAGAAATCCTTGGGTAACAGAAGAAATATTGAATTTAATTGATGAAAGGAGAAAATATAAAAATGCAGTAAATGAAGCAGGCAAAAAGGAATACAAACGTCTCAAAAATGAGATCGACAGGAAGTGCAAAATGGCTAAGCAGGGATGGCTAGAGGACAAATGTAAGGATGTAGAGGCTTATCTCACTAGGGGTAAGATAGATACTGCCTGCAGGAAAATTAAAGAGACCTTTGGAGAAAAGAGAACCACTTGTATGAACATCAAGAGCTCAGATGGAAACACAGTTCTAAGCAAAGAAGGGAAAGCAGAAAGGTGGAAGGAGTATACAGAGGGTCTATACAAGGGCGATGTACTTGAGGACAATATTATGGAAATGGAAGAGGATGTCGATGAAGATGAAATGGGAGATACGATACTGCGTGAAGAGTTTGACAGAGCACTGAAAGACCTGAGTCGAAACAAGGCCCCCGGAGTAGACAACATTCCATTAGAACTACTGACGGCCTTGGGAGAGCCAGTCCTGACAAAACTCTACCATATGGTGAGCAAGATGTATGAAACAGGCGAAATACCCTCAGACTTCAAGAAGAATATAATAATTTCATTCCCAAAGAAAGCAGGTGTTGACAGATGTGAGAATTACCAAACAATCAGTTTAATAAGCCACAGCTGCAAAATACTAACACGAATTCTTTACAGACGAATGGGAAAACTAGTAGAAGCCGACTTGGGGGAAGATCAGTTTGGATTCCGTAGAAATACCGGAACACGTGAGGCAATACTGACCTTACGACTTACCTTAGAAGAAAGATTAAGGAAAGGCAAACCTACGTTTCCAGCATTTGTAGATTTAGAGAAAGCTTTTGACAATGTTGACTGGAATACTCTCTTTCAAATTCTGAAGGTGGCTGGGGTAAAATACAGGGAGCGAAAGGCTATTTACAATTTGTACAGAAACCAGATGGCAGTTATAAGAGTCGAGGGACATGAAAGGGAAGCAGTGATTGGGAAGGGAGTAAGACAGGGTTGTAGCCTCTCCCCAATGTTATTGAATCTGTATATTGAGCAAGCAGTAAAGGAAACAAAAGAAAAATTCGGAATAGGTATTAAAATCCATGGAGAAGAAATAAAAAACCTTGAGGTTCGCCAATGACATTGTAATTCTGTCAGAGACAGCAAAGGACTTGGAAGAGCAGTTGAACGGAATGGATGGTGTCTTGAAGGGAGGATATAAGATGAACATCAACAAAAGCAAAACGAGGATAATGGAATGTAATCGAATTAAGTCGGGTGATGTTGAGGGTATTAGATTAGGAAATGAGACACTTAAAGTAGTAAAGGAGTTTTGCTATTTGGGGAGCAAAATAACTGATGATGGTAGAAGTAGAGGGGATATAAAATGTAGACTGGCAATGGCAAGGAAAGCAGCTTGTGAGATGTCTGCTTGTGTCTGTATATGTGTGGATGGATATGTGTGTGTGTGCGCGAGTGTATACCCGTCCTTTTTTCCCCCTGAGGTAAGTCTTTCCGCTCCCGCGATTGGAATGACTCCTTACCCTCTCCCCTAAAACCCACATCGTTTCGTCTTTCACTCTCTTTCCCTCTTTCCTGATGAGGCAACAGTTTGTTGTGAAAGCTTGAATTGTGTGTGTGTGTTTGTGTTTGTTTGTGTGTCTATATAACAAAGATGATGTGACTTACCAAATGAAAGTGCTGGCAGGTCGACAGACACAAACATACACACAAAATTCTAGCTTTCGCAACCAACGGTTGCTTCATCAGGAAAGAGGGAAGGAGAGGGAGAGACGAAAGGATGTGGGTTTTAAGGGAGAGGGTAAGGAGTCATTCCAATCCCGGGAGCAGAAAGACTTACCTTAGGGGGGAAAAAAGGACAGGTATACACTCGCACACACACCCATATCCAACCACACATACACAGACACAAGCAGACATTTGTAAAGGCAAAAAGATTCGGCAGAGATGTCAGTCGAGGCAGACGTACAGAGGCAAAGATGTTGTTGAAAGACAGGTGAGGTATGAGCAGCGGCAACTTGAAATTAGCGGAGGTTGAGGCCTGGCGGATAACAAAAAGAGAGGATATACTGAAGGGCAAGTTCCCATCTCCGGAGTTCTGACAGGTTGGTGTTAGTGGGAAGTAACCAGATAACCCGGACGGTGTAACACTGTGCCAAGATGTGCTGGCCGTACACCAAGGCATGTTTAGCCACAGGGTGATCCTCATTACCAACAAATACTGTCTGCCTGTGTCCATTCATGCGAATGGACAGTTTGTTGCTGGTCATTCCCACATAGAAAGCTTCACAGTGTAGGCAGGTCAGTTGGTAAATCACGTGTTTGCTTTCACACGTGGCTCTGCCTTTGATCGTGTACACCTTCCAGGTTACAGGACTGGAGTAGGTGGTGGTGGGAGGGTGCATGGGACAGGTTTTACACCGGGGGTGGTTACAAGGGTAGGAGCCAGAGGGTAGGGAAGGTGGTTTGGGGATTTCATAGGGTTGAACTAAGAGGTTACGAAGGTTAGGTGGACGGCGGAAAGACACTCTTGGTGGAGTCACTTAGAGGAAGCCTTCTTGGTTACCCAGGCCTGCCAACCCAAAGTTTGGTACAGATTTATTGATGACATCTTCATGATCTGGACTCTCAGTGAAGAAGAACTCCAGAATTTCCTCTCCAACCTCAACTCCTTTGGTTCCATCAGATTCACCTGGTCCTACTCCAAATCCCATGCCACTTTCCTTGACGTTGACCTCCATCTGTCCAATGGCCAGCTTCACACGTCCGTCCACATCAAACCCACCAACAAGCAACAGTACCTCCATTATGACAGCTGCCACCCATTCCACATCAAACAGTCCCTTCCCTACAGCCTAGGTCTTCGTGGCAAACGAATCTGCTCCAGTCCGGAATCCCTGAACCATTACACCAACAACCTGACAACAGCTTTCGCATCCCGCAACTACCCTCCCGACCTGGTACAGAAGCAAATAACCAGAGCCACTTCCTCATCCCCTCAAACCCAGAACCTCCCACAGAAGAACCACAAAAGTGCACCACTTGTGACAGGATACTTTCCGGGACTGGATCAGACTCTGAATGTGGCTCTCCAGCAGGGATACGACTTCCTCGAGTCCTGCCCTGAAATGAGATCCATCCTTCATGAAATTCTCCCCACTCCACCAAGAGTGTCTTTCCGCCGTCCACCCAACCTTCGTAACCTGTTAGTTCATCCCTATGAAATCCCCAAACCACCTTCCCTACCCTCTGGCTCCTACCCTTGTAACCACCCCCGGTGTAAAACCTGTCCCATGCACCCTTCCACCACCACCTACTCCAGTCCTGTAACCCCGAAGGTGTACACGATCAAAGGCAGAGCCACGTGTGAAAGCACCCACGTGATTTACCAACTGACCTGCCTACACTGTGAAGCTTTTTATGTGGGAATGACCAGCAACAAACTGTCCATTCGCATGAATGGATACTGGCAGACAGTGTTTGTTGGTAATGAGGATCACCCTGTGGCTAAACATGCCTTGGTGCACGGCCAGCACATCTTGGCACAGTGTTACACTGTCCGGGTTATCTGGATACTTCCCACTAACACCAACCTGTCAGAACTCCGGAGATGGGAACTTGCCCTTCAGTATATCCTCTCTTCTCGTTATCCGCCAGGCCTCAACCTCCACTAATTTCAAGTTGCCGCCACTCATACCTCACCTGTCTTTCAACATCTTTGCCTCTGTACTTCTGCCTCGACTGACATCTCTGCCGAATCTCTTTGCCTTTAAAAATGTCTGCTTGTGTCTGTGTATGTGTGGTTGGATATGGGTGTGTGTGCGAGTGTATACCTGTCCTTTTTTCGCCCTAAGGTAAGTCTTTCCGCTCCCGGGATTGGTATGACTCCTTACCCTCTCCCTTAAAACCCACATCCTTTCGTCTTTCCCTCTCCTTCCCTCTTTCCTGATGAAGCAACCGTTTATTGCGAAAGCTTGAATTTTGTGTGTATGTTTGTGTGTCTATCGACCTGCCAGCTCTTTCATTCGGTAAGTCATATCATCTTTGTTTTTATATATATGCGCCTGTCATCAAGAAAATCACACTATTATTGTATTGCATTACCAGTTTCTGTTGTTATAGCAACTGCCTTGGAACCTATTAATTACAAGTCAGTCTCTTAAACATTTATTTCAGGTTCAAATACATGTAACATCAAAACTGAACTCGGTCATCCTTTTTGACATTATATGTACACTGGTCAGAACAATTAGGGGATCAGTCAAGATATCTAGGTTCTGAAGTATTGTCATCAGCAGAATGATCTAAAATTTTTAAACGTCTTTCTGTCGGTTCTACGGAGTGGAGGCAGCAACATTATCGTCGCCGAGATAGTGGTAATAATGGAAACTTGCTGCAGTGGGGGTTGATGTGGACTTGTGTTTACTCTACCAAATGAATTACACAAGCAGTTGGGTTCAGATAGTGTAGTGAGCAGATAGTGCAATGCAACAACAACGTGACTTACCCATAGCTATGGCATGGAGAGCCATAGGACGATTGGGAGCAGGACAGACACAGAGGGAGGTGGCTGCAGCTGTTGGAGTGTCCCAAAGTGTAATTTCCAGAACCTGGACGCGTTTTGAGACAGCAGGAACAGTTGAAAGGAGGCAAGGCCAAGGTCGTCCACAGGTAACATCAGCAAGAGATGACCTGTTATCTCTGGTTAACAGCCCATCGAGACAGGAGGCTGAATGCAGCTCGGCAGCAACAAGACATGCAATATCAACACACACAGTCCGAAATTGCCTTTGAGAATGTGGCTTCTAAGCACAGAGGTGTACGGTGTGCATCCCATTAAAACCATGACACCATTTAGCCCGCAGAAACTGGGCAGATCAGGATTGGAGTTGTAATGAATGGTGCTGGGTGCTGTTCACAGATGAGTCAAGATTTTGTGTTCAGCTGGATGATCGACGTTCCCTCATCTGGAGACAATGTGGAACTCGGGAACAGTCCTGCTTATGTGCAGGAAACATCACCATATCATGGCGGTGGACAAATCGTGTGGTTAGGAGTTGGTATTGGCAGATGTATGGACCTCTGTGCCTTTCAGAATGGCACTTTGACTGCTCTGAGGTATAGGAATGAGATCCTTCAACCTTTTGTTGTGCCCTGCACTGGTGCCATAGGAGACTGGTTCCGTCTTGTGGATGATAATGCTCATACCCACAGAGTTGCATTGGTGGACAACATGCCTTAAGCTGAGGGAATTAATTGGAGTGACCAGCATGTTCACTGGACTTAAACCCGATTGATCATATCTGGGATGCACTTGGCAGATGCATTGCAGCCAGACTGGCACCTCCCACAATGGTTGCAGGACTGGATATTGCACTTTTGGAAGAATGACCAAATATCCCTAAAGAGCTGATTGATAACCTCATACTGTCCATGCCACATGTGTGTGCAGCTGTACTGGCCATCTGAGGTGGCCACACACCATATTGGAGGGCAACGAGAATGACTGTTTCACTGTTATGGTAGCCCCATAGTGCCTCGCTCAATGTAAACATTACGTAAACCTCAAGTAAAGAGTTGGGACCTCAAAAGGTGATACGTTTCCAACACAAAATCAATGGATGATGTTGTTAGAAGGTGAGAAAAGAAACAGACTTTTCATTGAATCAGGGCCTTGTCAATATCATACTTTTAGGTTCATATTTTGAGCTGCACTTGAGATGGTGCACACTTTTGCTTCATGCCATTGTGTACATTCACATGTAATCGAGTTGTTACCTGTCCAAAATTTCCTTCCTGGAATTTCCATTATTGGGACACAGTACTCTCAATTACTATGATGAACATCCATTCTCCTCCCCTGAGAAATGTAATATATGTTTCCTGTAATCATTCTACATTTCTCGGAATGTCATCGAACTTAAAACCTCTTCATGTACACCTCTGCTCCCTCATCCAAGTAGCTACTTTTAGTTACTGGAGTGCATTGACCTACAAACTGTGTCAAGCAATTGTGTTATTTGAGGAATATTTGATGGGCTCAAATTTTGCTGTCAGAAAGTCCATTGGTGTTCCTTTACATACAGCCGACTGGAAGCTTCGAGCATATTCTCAGATATGGGCTTGGTGTTTGAGTCAGTGAGGTAATATTTGGAGCACAGCTGATTAATATGGTTGCCATGTAACAGTTGCAGGTGCTATACATAGTTAAGTGTTAAGTTGTAGACAAATCTATATGTTATCAAAATGTCTCAAGGCACAATAACACTGAGAATGGACTGTTGCTTGAATATACCTCCTTGTATCTCCTAAAATGCTGATGAGGACATTCATGTACAGTAATGTTTGCTTGTCAATGAAACTTTATTTGACATGTAGGTCTCGTACACACCTTTTACTCCTTTATTGTGCTTGAAGAGAAACATGGTGCTTGAAACTGATAGCATATAAAGGAATAGTAAAGACCTTTGTCGCAGCTGCAATATAGCCAATGAAACATTCCCCAAGTGAAGTCTATATAGGTGTGGAACGACAAGCTGAAGAAGACTATAAAGTTTCCATGAGTAGTATATATCTTTAATAGTAATTTGCTCAGTGTTGGTGTCTACACGGTTGCACAGCTTTAACTAGTATGGAGAGTGACCCTGTAAAATTCTCATTGTTTCAAACCAGACGTGTTATTGTTTCATATGTTAGTTAGGTAAAATTCATTTTGTTGCAGTTAATTAAAAATGATATAACTGAACTTAGAAGTACACAAAAGGGAAACTGGATGTAGCTGCAAAGCTTCTTGAGTTTAATCCTTCAGTGATTTGTACATACCTTAAAACAAAGATGCAATATCTGTATAATTTACATTATGTGTCAATTCTGTTTTTAAGGGGCTCCACCTACAACAGCAGGCTACTTAACACAGGGTCCAGCTACAACTACTTTACCTGATGTTCCTCCACCCCTGGATAAAGAAGATCCTTTGGTAAGAGTGGACACCATTTGATAAGGACAGAAATTGACTGAATGATGATCAGTCAGACTTTGTGTGTTAGTAACTAGCACTCAGTTTCATATTATATGAGCTGCTTTTTCTATTGTGGGAGAAAAAGACAATGAAAAATGTTCATAAACATAACATGATGTGGTACGTTGCTGTGATAACTATTTCCTTACTCTGTTGCTCCAGATATAAAACAGTAAAATGAAGTTTGCATGTCTGTGAATACTAAGTGAATGGTGCATTCTCAATGGTCCTTAAGACATTATCAAAGTAATACGGGTCCGGGATGAATGTGATGTCCAGATGAAAGAATACTGTTACTTTTCATTTGTCGCCCATATGTAATTTCAAGGGTGAATGTCTGATAACAAAAATTGTTTAAAGCAATGTATTTTTGTAAGTATGAAGAGTTACTGAAAATGAAAATTTCTTTTATATTTGTTTCAACTGTTTTTAGACTGACAGTTGAACTGAAACATTCTAGCATAAAATAATTTATATCTCCCTTAAAATATTATTTTTTTATATGAGTGTATTTTTAAAGACTGTAAATTATCAGTGTAAAGCCAATTCCACATTTTGTGTTTTATGTAGTTCCTAGGTGCATCAAACTATGTAGAGAAACAAACTAAATAGAACAAATTTGCATGTGTGTGTCATCGTACGTAGACACAGAACTAAAAATGTTCAGTAAGAATGCCATCAAGCTGGTCAATTTTTCTTCAATGGTATGGAAAAAAAAAATTAGTTACTGGAAATATTTTGTGTGTTTATTATTGTTCTGCCAGAATGGATAATTGCTTTTGTTACCAGCTGTAACCCAAATAAAGATATTGTGTATGTGAGAGGAACGCACTAATACTGTTCCTTGTTTGACAGTGTTCCTGTACTTATGTAAATATTACATATTGTAATTTATGTGTGCATTTGTGTAAAAGTACACAGTATGCGTATCTTGCTTTAAAAAATGTGAAATTATGTTGCACATTTGTGCTATAACACAGCCGAGATATATCACTGTCATTTATATTTGCCTTTAATTTGCAATATTTTGATTATTATAACATTTTATATGAAAATTGCATAATAATCATGTATAAAATATTTAATAAAGCACAATTTTTCATTTGTTTTCACTCATTTTTATTGCAGCATTTGGACATGGCAGTGTGTTAATTGGGGAGAAAATCTCACAATTACTTCTCTTGTGTACCATAAAAAATGGAATTTAGTGGTTTATATTCTGTTGACTGGTGGATTAAGAGTGCAGAAAGACTGTTATTATGTATTACTTTCAATTCTCATCTACATGGGATAACTATGCAGCAAGAAAATAAGGTTCTCTCTCTCTCTCTCTCTCTCCTCCCCCTCCCTCCCTCCCTCCTCCCTCCCCCCTCCCCCCTCCCTCCCCCCCTCTCCCTCCGTGTGTGTGTGTGTGTGTGTGTGTGTGTGTGTGTGTGTGTGTGTGTGTGTGTGTGTGTGTGTTGGATGCTAACCAAGTAGGTTTCACTAACTGCCACATTGGAATGAAGAGGAGCCATAAGTAAGTTTATCTACAGCTACCATTTGATACAATTAATAGTTACCGTGAAGTAGTTTTCCCAATTTCTTTATGGGAATTAACTGTTGGAATAATATTGACTGGAGTATCATAAATCAACAAAAAGTACAAATGTACAAAGAGGAAATTCATGAATTGGAAAATTGTGTGTGGTACTCGCCGTGGGCTGTATCGACACAGTAGTTACATATTCCTTTAGATAAGTAGTGAGGACAGCTGTTCGAAGTGAGGGAAGTAGCAAAGTGAAGATGGCAATGTAATGGTAAGGAGATAATTGTGGATTTAGTGTGATGAACACGTTAGTTGGATTGCTAGTGACAGTTGCAGATAAATGGTAAGTACATTTATTTAAGTATCAATTTATATGTTCAGCTTTTCATAGTACTTCTTTTTAAACTATGTTTTTTACCTTTTTAGAGAACATGACTGAAAGAGACTAGACAGTGAGCTCTCATGTAATGTGATACTGCCTATAGCAGAAATGATCATACCTCAATTAAATTTGTTTGAGTTTTAGTGTTTGGCTAATATATATTTGTCATCATGTACCAGTCTCGTGAAATAAAATAGGTGACTGGTGATAAGTGGAATATACAGGGTGAATCACTAACTATTGCCACCAAGAATAACTCTGGAAGTATGATAGGAGCTGAAAAGCTTGTAGAACAAAAGTTGCATGGGACAACGGGGCCCATAATATGGAAATGGTTTTTTGTTGCTAGGTGGGGTCGCTTCAGAGAGATGAAGGTCATGTTTCTTTCTTTCTTTCTTTCTTTTTTTTAAGGTCACAAAGCTGACATGAACATCCATTTACAGAAGGAGTTCACAAAGTGGTGACCATTGATATCAAAGCAGTGCTGCAATCTTATCATCATTGGTATTCCTTATTACATTGACACTCATTGAAACACGTGCTCTGATAGTTCTCTCTTGCATATCTTCAAGTGTAGATGGAGCGTCTTTATAAAAAATGTCCTTTACGAACCCCTACAAGAAAAATCCAGAGGCATCAAGTCTGGTGAACGAGGTGGCCATGACACATCTCCTCTGCATCGAAGCCAATGATTTGGGAATTATCTCTGCAACTCATTGCTAGCCATCGGTAAAAAATGTGCCGGACGCCCATCGTATTGATACCACATCCTGTTCCTTGTTCCTAAAGGTATTTCTTCCAATAACAGACCTACTGTTTCTTGCAGGAATGTGGTGTTCGTCCCACCATTAAGATTTCCTTTGGTGAAATAGAGGCATATAATTCTGTCCTCCAGAATCCCACATCATTCATTCACTGACCACGGTTTTTGGTGTGCAATGATTTTCAGTTGCCCAATAATGCGTGTTATGCAAATTAATTTTTCCCTGGCTCGTGACTGTAGCCTCATCAGTAAATAAAATCAAATTAACAAATGTGTCGTCCCTATGAATCTGAAGTTGAGCCCATCGGCAGAATTCAGTGTGCCGCGTACAATCCGTACCAGTTAATTCTTGGTGGAGACTGTTATGATAAGGATGATATTTATGGTGATGCAGAACACGAACAACACTACTCTGGCTTAATGTCAAATTCCCTTGCAATTAGACATGAACTAACACGAGTATCTCAAACTACAGTGGCAAGAGAACCAATTTCCGTTTCCTCATTAGTAACTTCCCTTTGCCAGATATGTTTCTGATGCATTAAACATCCAGTTGTCCTCAATTTATCATACACATATTTCAATATACAATGTCTAGGGTGAGTACGTTGAGAATATCTTTCAGCTTATTAGTCTGTAGCTCTCACTGAATTTTGTTGGCATTCTCCTTAAGTGAGAAGCGTATTGACTTGCTCTTCGAAGGAATATGTCATTCACATTCGCTTGATGTGACAATACTAGTCTTAACGAACCTATTAGTGTTGTATTGCGAAACTATCAAATGGTGTTTACATGTCAATTAAGCAAATATTTTCTATTTGCACGATGTACAAGAGAGAATTGTCAGAGCATATGCTTCGATAAGTGCCGAAGTGATAAGGAATACCACTCAATTCATGATAAGAAGATTGCAGCACTGCATTGATACCAACGGTTATCACTTCAAACACCTTCTGTAGATGGATGTTCATACCACCTTTTTGACCTTCATTGACCTCCAAAGACCTTACAGTTGCACATCACTGGATTCGTCTTGATAGCTGCTATCAGAAAATAAGTACCAAACTATAGCATCCCATTTCAAAAAAAAAAAAAAAAAAATTGACCTTCATATCTCCGACACGACTCCACCTAGCAACAAAAAACCAATGTTATGTTATGGTCCCCGTTGCCCCGTGCAACATTTGTGCCACAAACTTTTCAACTACTGTTATACTTTGTGTGTTACTCTAGAGCATGGGTTATTTACGATGTAAAGTTTTAGCTTGCAGCCTTTTTGACATTACCGTGTGTCTGTGGCATCAAGTTCTTAGCAATATCAAAGGTGTGCTCATATGTGTAAATCTATGGTAGAAGAAACCAGGAAGATTTAGAATGTTCAAAAGTTCTTCAAAATGAAGAAACTGCTTTGTCTGCATTTACCACCATTTCCTTGAATCATACAGCATTTCTTCCCCTTCAAATGATTTCATCAGCATGTCACTGATGATAGCCACTTGTTCATTTCTTGGGGAAAGAATGACTTTATAATATAACAATTCCATTTGTTTCTCCGTCCTGTTGCCAATCTCTGGTTAAATGAATGCTATCAACTTCTGAATTGTAATCACTACAGTGCACAACTTGTTCACAATAAACATCACACAATCTGTTTCAGGACAGTCACTATTTTCCTGTTTGATCTCATATTTGTTGTACATTTTATCTCATATTTGTGGTACATTTCAAGATATTAACTGATGGACACAGGAAACACACATTGAGGCATGTATTTGTTTTGTAAACCCATGAATCTTTTGGCAGTGCTGACACTGTGACACTTCTTATTAAATTACAGTACTTCTAGTTTCCTGATCAGATCTTCAAAGCCTCTATTGTTCAACATACTGACTTAGTCCCTGAACATGATTTTAGTGTTCCATTATATTTCAGTTAGATTGTGCTGTTTTCAAATATCACACATGGAATAGTCTACAACTGACAGGTGAAGGGGTGACTTTAAGGCAACATGCTCAGTCCAACCTCTCTCAAGCAACATAACAATGGCCCTACAAGGGACAGCGAAGGGGGTGCTGCAACTACTCCTTAAGTTTGCCAAGAGAAACCTAGATTATAAGGTTTACTGGAGCATCTACGAAAGAAATTTGCCACTCACTTATCACTATACTTGCAATTACTTTACTGTAAACTGACTTTTCTTTATCTGTGAATGAGTCTTCACTGTTGTATAATGAGCTCTTTGGAGCTAATAAATATAGTTAGTTTTCCCTCCAGTTAATTTGTTTTCTAAACCATATGGCCTGAATTACTGTGCCAATCGAGAGCATTGTAGAGCATATGTACCTGATGCTAAGTCAGTGTGGCTGACTGCCATATGGAGGAGACCCAGGTTTGACTTCCGATATTGCCAGGGATTTTTCCTTAGTAGGATGACTGGAACAAAGTGTGCTGAACCTTGTGAGAAGAACTGAGGAGCTACTTCACCAAGTAGTATTGACTACAGGTCATGAAAACTGACAACTGGAAGAGTGGTGTGTTGACCCCGTGCCCCCACCATACTGCTTCCAATGAAATCATTTGCAGAGGATGACATGGTGATTTATCTGTATTTGGCCATGGTGGTTCCTGGTGGGCCTGTGGACTGAGTTCACATATCTAATGTGAAATCTGCTTCCTTCATTTCACATAGGAATTTACTGAAGTTCTCACCTATTAAATGTCAAGTTTTAAATATTCTGACAGGTATTCAATGAAACTGCACAACTGACTTGGTTAATTGGTGCTTGACAAAACACTAATGTAATTAAAAAAAAGTTCTCATTATAAATGGTAACTGACAAAACACAGCCTTTCGCATTTGAGAATACCATTGTTAATTACCGTCAAGCAACCCTAAAAACTTGTAAGTAAATTGGAAGATGGTATCATATGCCCTACCTGTTGCTCTTAATTGTACAAATGATGATGGGTTTTGGACTTTATGGAGAAGCGTATGGAGATAACTTACTGTATCCCATGGATGTGGCATGTATATTCTGCTTAAAGCATATTCTTTCTTGACACTTATTCCAAACATAGTATGCTGGTACCTTAACTGCAAGGATTCTGAAAAGCTAGAATAGTTCAGAAAAGGGCAGAAATATATTTTTTGTTGCACTATACACTTTATTTGTGAAATTACTCAATGTTTTACAGAGTTAATGGGTGTACAAGTTTACAAATAGTAGTTTCAAAGTTGTTGTAAAGGTTTAGTTGTAGGTCTTTCCTACTTCAAAAGTCCAATGTTATACATTCATGCCTTGTAGTCGTCATCTTCTGAACACATTGTGGACTCTATACAGAGGTCATGATGCAACCTGCATTGTGCAGTGCACCCATTGCACAGGAACACCATTCAGATAGTTGACACACTGACTCCAACGTCCACAAACAAAATTTGTATAACAATTTCACCAACATATGAACTGAAATATGAAAAATCGTTACTTAGTGTTCCTTCCAAATTTCGTGTTTCTAGGGCCTCAAGGCTGGCTGTGTATCAGTATTGTTGTGAAATATGTTAATGTGTGACCGGAAATGAGTGCGATGACAGAATGTATCGCCTGCGCGATGCTACTGGTACCCTCTCCCTTAAAACCCACTTCCTTTCGTCTTTCTCTCTCCTTCCCTCTTTCCTGATGAAGCAACCATTGGTTGCGAAAGCTAGAATTTTGTGTGTATGTTTGTGTGTCTATCGACCTGCCAGCGCTTTCGTTTGGTAAGTCACATCATCTTTCTTTTTAGATATATATATATAGAAAGTGTGGGTTAAGAGAGGCAGGCTGGGTCTGTTAGTAAGATGATTCTTGGTGATACTGGATACTCACATAGAAATAAACCATCACTGTGATGTGGAGGAGCATTAGAGATTTCTTGTGTGAATTTGGCAAACAAATATTCTTGTTTCCATGAGTTCACAGTAATTAATAAAGTTTCAGTAGTTAACAGAAAAACTAGGCTACAGAATATTGTTTGCATCTTATCAAATCATTAGAGGATGGAAGGGTAAGCTGATTTGACTAGAAATAGATCTTGGGGCTGGTGGTCCCCCCCCCCCCCCTCCCCCAAGATCAGATCTTTAAAAGGGGGGGGGGAGGAGAATTCCTACAGTAGAGTACAGATAAAGACAATTGTATTCAATAACAACAATTACACAGAAGTCCGCATGACTTAAGATGGTTCCATGGAAATCACAAAAGGTGAGACATGGCTTTTAATAATGTATGTGACCACAGTGGACAGTGGTGCATGCTCTGCAATGTGCTCCCATACTGACTACCAAGTTGGTAAGTTCTTGTTGTAGTGTTCTATTTCTCCACCAGCGTAGTTGATAACTGCTGGTCAGTCATTGGTGCATGTGAACATGCTACAGTACGTCTCCCCAACACATCCCACATATGCTCAATAGGATTTAAACCAATGGAATGTGCAGCCCAGTCCATTCACTGAATGCTGTCTCATTTCAAGGGGTGTGCTCCCTGCGCTATTCAGTGCAATTGTGCAATGCCATCCATAAAAATGAAGATGGGACCGAATGCACAGCTGGAAATATGCATGTGGGGAAGAAGTATAGTGTCGTAATAATGATTACTGGTGAGTGTACTACATTCAGAGATTTGGGGGTCAGTTTTCCTCCCCACTCCATTGCATATGACCACTAAAACAATCATATTTGTAATGTTCTCAGGTGCCTTGTGTGTTCCCACCTCACACCATATGAGGGTCCATCCAGAATCAGTACTCAGCTGGAATCTGCTCTCATCTGAGAACAGCATGTGACCCCCATACCTCAATAGCCCAGTCCCTAAACTTCTGGCACCAAAACAAACAGATGTTGCCATTGTGCAGATGTCAACAGAACACAACATAGTGGTTGTTGGGCTTAGACCCCCCAAACCCGCCGCAATTGCCTTGCCACTGGAGAGAGTTATTTGTCTCTTCCAGTCTTGTTAAATGGCGCAACTGCATCTGCCTGTTTGGTGCAAGTCCTTTCTTGCCTGTAGTAATGTGCTGCTGTAGTTAACCAAGGTAATCCATCTCATCCACTTCAAACAACAGTGCTTGTGATTCAGAATGCTCCATGTACATCTGAAACAATGCTGTGGGCAGCACTATATGCCTGGGCTACACCCATCACATTTTGCACTCCTTCCAGATTACTGATGATTCTTCCCCATGTTGTCTCCTGGCCCCATGGTAATGAAGAACAACTCCGTTGTTGTTGTTGTTGTTGTTGTTGTTGTTGTGGTTGTCTTCAGTCCTGAGACTGGTCTGATGCAGCTCTCCATGCTACTCTGTCCTGTGCAAGCTTCTTCCTCTCCCAGTATCTACTGCAACCTACATCCTTCTGAATCTGTTAAGTGTATTCATCTCTTGGTCTCCCTCTACGATTTTTACCCTCCACACTGCCCTCCAATACTAAATTTGTGATCCCTTGATGCCTCAGAACATGTCCCACCAACCGATCCCCTCTTCTAGTCGAGTTGTGCCACAAACTTCTATTCTCCCCAATCCTATTCAATACCTCCTCATTAGTTATATGATCTACCCATCTAATCTTCAGCATTCTTCTGTAGCACCACATTTCGAAAGCTTCTATTCTCTTCTTGTCCAAACTAGTTATCATCCATATTTCACTTCCATACATGGCTACGCTCCATACAAATAGTTTCAGAAACGACTTCCTGGCACTTAAATCTATACTCGATGTTAACAAATTTCTCTTCTTCGGAAATGGTTTCCTTGCCATTGCCAGTCTACATTTTATATCCTCTCTCCATAGTGCATCCTAATTGCTCACTGGCATGCACATTGTGTTTTCCCTTTCCTTCAACTGCCTCATGTTGTCAGACCAGCACACCCCCCCCCCCCCCCAACCTCAACCTCACCCCCGCACATGCACACATAGATTGACAGCAGCACAGATCATTTTGATATTGTTGTTATTCCATCCTGGACTTTCCATTGTTTGATTTCATCCTTCCATTTTTCAGATTAGTGCATTTCAAATTTTTGAGCAAATGTTAATGCTGCACAGCAGTGTGAGTATACTGGATTTTTTTATGCTGATGTACAATGCCCCCATTTCCAAATAATGTACACTTTTTAGAGAACTTCTGCTTGGAGGCTATATGTATAAATGTCGGACTACAAACCCTCAATCAGTTAGCTTAGGTTTTTGTGTCACTTTTCATTTCTTTCGCCTTTGCAGTGATGTGTAAAAGTGAAGCTGCAGTTGCACAGTTACTGACCTGTTATTGTCCCTCATGAGTCTGATAGATGTTGATCTTTATCAGTTTTTGGGTGAATTAAACTGTTAATAATGTTCATCCCAACACTGTCAGATCCACTTTTTCATTCATTTAACATTATTGCTTTAAACATCTTATGTTCAGCTTTTAAGTAGCATTTTTAATAACTAATATTACCCAAGTTAGCAACTCAGATGAATGGTCTTAAAAAAAATTAACTAAAAACTTGACTTTCCAATCAAGATGACTAACTGAACAATATAGCAGTTGCACTGACAGACAGACATTGAAATTTAGGTGATAATTACTCATTACAGACTTGCTAAATGAATACTCTGAATAACATACAGTTTGTGCTGATTGAGAGCTGATTCGTGATTGACTGACAAGGATGTTTACATTTGGAGTATCGGATGCTGACTGATTTGGATTTGTGCAAGACACATGATGTACAGAAATAACAAAATGGTAAAATAAGACTTTTACATTTTTGATACTAACATAAATGACAGAAAAAGTAAAAATTACTAAAACACATTAGGCAATGAAGTTATCCTGAGTAACTATAAGTTGTATAATTTTAAAAAGTCAGAAATGATAATGTATCTTTTGAAGTGGAAGTTTAAATTTTTCCAGAGCCTACCAAGAATTTTATGGAGAGTTAAATTTTGTAATGTGAATACTTCACAAACATGTTAGTCAAAGAAAGGTACACATTTTTGTTATCGGAAAAATATCAGGGCTGCAATACAAAAATTTTGAATACTAACAACTTTTTAAATAAGTCGGTTCTGAAAAAGGGAGATGTTCATTACAAAGTGGAGAATGCCAACTTTCAATAAACATATGCCAATCCTGAAGCAATTACTACTGGGGTCGAATGTTGAAAAACACATGATTTTAATGAATTGTAAATTTAGAGTATTTAATGAAAGAAAATGTTTCCTCAAAAACTGACTACACTGTTACCCCATGGTCCGAAAACTATACATTGAACAATAAAGTTTACTGACATGTTGCACTGATAAGAGTTTAAAAATTTCATGTACTCAAAGTAGACATATTGCATGTAAAACAGAAAATAGGAAAGTAGAAAATTGTTTAAGGAATGGAATTATACCAAGTGGACTATTCCACCTTGCTATGTTTAACGCTGTAGTTGTCATATTACAGTATAGACACATCTCCCTACTGGCTGGGTGAGAGAATTCAAAGCACAGCAGAAGGAAGGACGTACTACTATCAGTAAGATCATACCTAGTAAAGTACAGATTGATCGCAATAAAAGTTAATATTTCAAACTGCTGTAGAAATAACACCACTGGCCAGAATGACATCAAATTGCAATGGAATATTATCGGAGAAGGGAGGAAACATGTGGAAAAAGAAAAATAAATAGTTACAAAATGCAGCAGTAGATGGTGCTGTAAGCATCATAATTTAATAGTGGTCGACTACAAATGACAAATGACAGATGAATTGACAACAGTGCCTAAGGTGTACATTTTATATTAAACAAACTGTACTACTCAGTATGCATGGGTGTACAGGTGTAAAACTGTTAGTTACATAAGCCCATTCACCACAAGGTCATGTCACATCAGATGGGAAAAATCAGTTTTTAATTGTTCTGAGGTCAAAAACTGCATAAAAAGCATCAGTCAAAATCAAATCGGGTTATTAATCTCCATGTGACTGGTGCAAAACATGCTGTCCACCATTTTCTGCTACGAGTTGAAATTGAGAAACAGCATGTTCCCCAACTGATCGAAGTATTTCTGGAGTCACATTCATAATGTCATCATGTGTTGTGCAATGTGTGCCTTCAATGCAGCTAAGTTTGCAAACGGGACATTGAACACAACATCTTTCAGGTAGCCCCACAACCAGAAGTCACATGGTTTAAGATCAGGTGATTACGACAGCCAGGCTATAAGGAAATGGCAGCTTATAATTTTAACATTCTCAAAATGGTGCTTTAGCAGCTGCTTAACTGGATTTGCAATGTGTGGAGGTGCACTATCTTGCATAAAAATGATTCCATCCATGGTGTTGGAGAGCTGGAATGACGTGGTTGCACAAAAGACACTCGTAGCGCTTACCAGTGCCGGTACAGGTAACAGGCTCGGAAGCACCTGTTCATTTCCTCCCTCTACCAGGGTCCACACCAAAAGAACCTGTCTTTTTGAATTTCCGAATCATTTTCTCTAGACCCATGGCAGTCATTGGACCAACACCTTTTTCAAACCCTTCAGTGTCCAGAACTTCTGCAGAGCGACATATGCACAATCATCATTCTTTCAATACAGCTCTACGAGTAGAGCATGATCCTGCATTGAGACAGTCATGGCAGATGTCGCAGACATGAAAGGAGGAAAAGCCATGTACCTGGCATGTTTATACTAACTTCAATGGGTCGCGTGCATGACAGGTGTTTTCATTTACATATTCTGACACATACAGCTCCATCTATTGATCAATTTTCACACTATTTTTTTTCTTCTGTCATACATTTCCCCCCTTCTCTGATAATATTCCATTACAATTTGATGTCATTCTGACCAGTGGAGTTATTTCTACAGCATTTTAAAAGTTTAATTATAATCACCCTGTACTATGGGGTTAAGACCAACCTTCACTTTGAGGACAGCTTTACCTTTCACTTCTGTGTATAAGAAAAATACTGAAATGCTAAAGTCTTCAGTACAGCTTTTGAGTTATTCTACAGAGCACAACAAACATTTCCTTTCCTCGTTTCATTGACTTTCAACTGTGATTTGACTTTTTTCATTGGTCCTGTTAATTACACAAGCTGCATGGAGTATACTTGTATGTCAAAAAATACAGTTATACATGAGCATATATTCTTTTTTAGTTTTTATAAATTATTATTATTATTATTATTTCTTTCCTTTCTCAGACTTTATGTCTGGTTAAAAATGGAAAGTGACGCGGACCCTGATCAAGCGTGACTTCCTTTTAACTGTACGGTATATGTTACATTGCATTTAGGAACTTTCGGCTAATTGAACATGTATCAATAATTACAGATTTCTGTAGTTATATATATAAGTTTGGATGTAGCTGTATTGCGTTGATGTACTGGTGGATATTGTGTGGTATGACTCCTGTAGTTGATAGTATAATTGGTATAATGTCAACTTTATCCTGATGCCACATGTCCTTGACTTCCTCAGCCAGTTGGATGTATTTTTCAATTTTTTCTCCTGTTTTCTTCTGTATATTTGTTGTATATTTCGATTAGTTGTGTTAATTTCTTCTTTTTATTGGTGAGTATGATGTCAGGTTTGTTATGTGGTGTTGTTTTATCTGTTATAATGGTTCTGTCCCAGTGTAATTTGTATTCATCAGTCTCCAGTACATTTTGTGGTGCATACTTGTATGTGGGAACGTGTTGTTTTATTAGTTTATGTTGTATGGCAAGTTGTTGATGTATTATTTTTGCTACATTGTCATGTCTTCTGGTGTATTCTGTATTTGCTAGTATTGTACATCCGCTTGTGATGTGATCTACTGTTTCTATTTGTTGTTTGCAAAGTCTGCATTTATCTGTTGTGGTATTGGGATCTTTAATAATATGCTTGCTGTAATATCTGGTGTTTATTGTTTGATCCTGTATTGCAATCATGAATCCTTCCATCTCACTGTATGTATTGCCTTTTGTTAGCCATGTGTTGGATGCATCTTGATTGATGTGTGGCTGTGTTAGATGATACGGGTGCTTGCCATGTAGTGTTTTCTTTTTCCAATTTACTTTCTTTGTATCTTTTGATCTTATGTGATCTAAAGGGTTGTGGAAGTGGTTATGAAATTGCAATGGTATAACCGATGTATTTATACGAGTGATTTCTTTGTGTATTTTGCTAGTTTCTGCTCGTTCTATAAAGAATTTTCTTAAAATGTCGACCTGTCCATAATGTAGGTTTTTTTATGTCTATAAATCCCCTTCCTCCTTCCTTTCTGCTTAATGTGAATCTTTCTGTTGCTGAATGTATGTGATGTATTCTATATTTGTGGCATTGTGATTGTATAAGTGTACTGAGTGCTTCTAGTTCTGTGTTACTCCATTTCACTACTCCAAATGAATAGGTCAATATTGGTATAGCATAAGTATTTATAGCTTTTGTCTTGTTTGTTGCTGTCAATTCTGTTTTCAGTATTTTTGTTAGTCTTTGTCTATATTTTTCTTTTAGTTCTTCTTTAATATTTGTATTATCTATCCCTATTTTTTGCCTGTATCCTAGATATTTATAGGCATCTGTTTTTTCCATCGCTTCTATGCAGTCGCTGTGGTTATCCAATAAGTAATCTTCTTGTTTAGAGTGTTTTCCCTTGACTATGCTATTTTTATTACATTTGTCTGTTCCGAAAGCCATATATATGTCATTGCTGAATACTTCTGTTATCTTTAGTAATTGGTTGAGTTGTTGATTTGTTACTGCCAGCAGTTTTAGATCATCCATGTATAGCAAATGTGTGATTTTGTGTTGGTATGTTCAGTAATATTATATCCATAATTTGTATTATTTAGCATGTTGGATAGTGGGTTCAGAACAAGGCAGAACTAGAAAGGACTTAATGAGTCTCCTTGGTATATTCCACGCTTAATCTGTAGTGGCTGTGATGTGATATTATTTGAATTTGTTTGGATATTAAGTGTGGTTTTCCAATTTTTCATTACTATGTTTAGGAACTGTATCAATTTAGGATCTACTTTGTATATTTCCAATATCTATAGTAACCATGAGTGGGGTACACTATCAAAAGCGTTTTGGTAATCAATGTATGCGTAGTGCAGTGACCTTTGTTTAGTTTTAGCCTGATATGTCACCTCTGCATCTATTATCAGTTGCTCTTTACATCCTCGTGCTCCTTTGCAGCAGGCTTTTTGTTCTTCATTTATAATTTTGTTCTGTGTTGTATGTGTCATTAATTTCTGTGTAATGACTGAAGTTATTATTTTGTATATTGTTGGTAGGCATATTATGGGGCGATATTTTGCTGGGTTTGCTGTGTCTGCTTGATCTTTAGGTTTCAGATAAGTTATTCCTTGTGTAAGTGTATCAGGGAATATGTATGGGTCTGCAATGTAACTGTTAAATAATTTAGTTAGATGTGAATGTGTTGAGGTGAACTTCTTTAGCCAGAAATTTGCTATTTTATCTTTTCCAGGGGCTTTCCAATTGTGCGTAGAATTAATTGCTCGGGTGACTTCATGTTGCAAAATTATCACTTCAGGCATTTCTGGTATCATCTTGTATGTGTCTGTTTCTACATGTATCCACCATGCATGTCTCTTATGTAGTACCGGGTTTGACCATATGTGGTTCCAGAAGTGTTCCATGTCTGTTATGTTTGGTGGATTGTCTATTTTAATGTGTGTGTTATCTATTGTCTGATAAAATTTCTTTTGGTTTGTGTTGAATGTTTGGTTTTGTTTCCTTCTATTTTCACTTTTTTTGTATCTTCTAAGTCGTTTGGCTAATGCTTGTAATTTCTGCTTCTTTTCATCTAATTGCTCCATCGCTTCTTGTTTTGAGATTTTACCTCACCTTTTTCGTTTATTGTCTGATATTTCTTTTCTTATAAATTGTGTTAGCTGTCCGATTCTTTTCTCAGTTTTTCTATTCTGATCTGTCGCTGTGTTGCCATGCTGGTTTTGTGGGTTTCTTCTGTGTGTCGGTTGATTCTGATCTCTGCCTAGTGTGTATATTTAGTGTAGTGAGTGCTCCTATATAAACCAGTAGTTGTAACTCTTCCATAGTTGTGTTTTCATTTATTTTGTTGTGTATGATTGTGTTGATAGTTTTTATTGTTGTTTCGACTTGTGGGTTACTTGGCAGTCTATGCAAGAATGGTCTAATGTCTGTAGTTGTGTCTTTGTATTCTATATATGTCAACTGAAATTTTTCTTCTATATCTAACATGTGTGTCACTTCGTGTTCTATTGGTGCTTGTTCTGGTGGCTGTCTTAAGATTTCGTTTTCCTCTGATTGTTTAATTGATGCGTGTTGTTCTTTGTTTGTTTGCTCTGTGATGTTTGAGTCCATTACTGTATTTTCTTCTTCTTCTAATTGCTCATTATTTTGTTCCAGTATTTGTTGTACTTGTTGTTTGATGTTTCCTAATTCTGACTGGCGTATCCTGTTATTTTTTATTATTACACGGATCTAATCAGCTAGTCATTGTTCTGTTAAAAATTTTAATTCTGGATATCCGGTAATAAATGTTGTGTATACTTGTGATCTGTATCCAGTTGTGTTTGTTCCTAAGTTTGTTGCTTGGTAATAACAGAACATGAGGTGTCAGTTAACTTCATCTGACCATCTCATCCTCTGTCTTTGTGTTCCTTCTAGAGTGGTTGCAGGAAGCATATCCTGCAAAATACCTCTATCTGGATTTAAATCATTTTCCGTGTGGCTAGCAGTGTCGTTACCATTGTGGATGGGCATAGGGTTCAAGCGTCGTCCCCGACCATGACAGCGCTTGTCCGAGGCTTCATTAGTTCTGTCCTGAACCAAGTAATCACACTAAAAGGGGGGTTAGCCCTATTAGTGGTTTGTTCTTTTAGTCGCCTTTTACAACTGGCAGAACATACCGAAGGCCTATTCTTTTCCAGGGCCTCCACGGGAATTATTATTATTATTATTATTTCTTTTCTTTTCTTTCTCAGACGTTATGTCTGGTTAAAAATGGAAAGTGACGCGGATCTTGATCAAGCGTCACTTTCTTTTAACTGTACGGCATATGTTACATTGCATTTAGGAACTTTCAGGTAATTGAACAAGTATCAATAATTACAGATTCTGTAGTTGTATATATAAGTTTGGATGTAGCTGTATTGCGTTGATGTACTGGTGGATATTGTGTGGTATGACTCCTGTAGTTGATAGTATAATTGGTATAATGTCAACTTTGTCCTGATGCCACATGCCCTTGACTTCCTCAGCCAGTTGGATGTATTTTTCAATTTTTTCTCCTGTTTTCTTCTGTATATTTGTTGTATTGGGTATGGATATTTCGATTAGTTGTGTTAATTTCTTCTTTTTATTGGTGAGTATGATGTCAGGTTTGTTATGTGGTGTTGTTTTATCTGTTATAATGGTTCTGTCCCAGTATAATTTGTATTCATCATTCTCCAGTACATTTTGTTGTGCATACTTGTATGTGGGAACGTGTTGTTTTATTAGTTTATGTTGTATGGCAAGTTGTTGATGTATTATTTTTACTACATTGTCATGTCTTCTGGGGGTATGTGTTGGATGCATCTTTATCGATGTGTGGCTGTGTTAGATGATACGGATGCTTGCCATGTAGTGTTTTCTTTTTCCAATTTACTTTCTTCGTATCTGTTGATATTATGTGATCTAAAGGGTTGTAGAAGTGGTTATGAAATTGCAATGGTGTAGCCGATGTATTTATATGAGTGATTGCTTTGTGTATTTTGCTAGTTTCTGCTCATTCTAGAAAGAATTTTCTTAAATTGTCTACCTGTCCATAATGTAGGTTTTTTATGTCGATAAATCCCCTTCCTCCTTCCTTTCTGCTTAATGTGAATCTTTCTGTTGCTGAATGTATGTGATGTATTCTATATTTGTGGCATTGTGATCGTGTAAGTGTATTGAGTGCTTCTAGGTCTGTGTTACTCCATTTCATTACTCCAAATGAGTAGGTCAATATTGGTATAGCATAAGTATTTATAACTTTTGCCTTGTTTCTTGCTGTCAATTCTGTTTTCAGTATTTTTGTTAGTCTTTCTCTATATTTTTCTATTTGTTCTTCTTTAATTTTGTATTATCCATTCCTATTTTTTTGTCTGTGTCCTAGATATTTATAGGCATCTGTTTCTTCCATCAATTCTATGCAGTTGCTGTAGTTATCCAATATGTAATCTTCTTGTTTTGTGTGTTTTCCCTTGACTATACTATTTTTATTACATTTGTCTGTTCCAAAAGCCATATTTATATCATTGCTGAATACTTCTGTTATCTTAAGTAATTGGTTGAGTTGTTGATTTGTTGCTGCCAGTAGTTTTAGATCATCCATGTATAGCAAATGTGTGATTTTGTGTGGTATGTTCCAGTATTATTATTATTATTATTATTATTATTATTTTCTATCTAACTTTACCAACCATCAACCCACAAATCAGGTTGAAGACTGAGGTGATTTATACTGACAATTAAGGAGACCCTACAGTTTATTGTGGACTCCAAATCAAGGTGCAACTTGGTATTTTCTGCATTAACAAACATTGCAAGAAGTAAAAGAAGTTATAAGTAACATAAAATTCCTAGGGCTGACTGGGGATCAAACCCCACATCTTTGCGTGTATAGCTTGGCACTTGACCACTAAGCCAATCTGTACAAATCATTTAGGAACCACATTAGTCATTTTATAAGTTACAATTAGCTTCTTTAAATTGAAAGCTAATCCTTGAAATGGAGAATAAATAAAAGCACACACTTTTACCATCTTTGTAAATGTTTCTCATTGTTTCATTATCTGAACATTGCGGTATTACTTGCAGTGTAGGGTGTTTTTTTTTTTTTTTTTTTTTTTTTTTGCCATATTTGTAAGGACATTCGGAAGAGAAATAATGGATAAACCATTTTAATTTCCATGTGAGAGGGTTGTTGTTGTTGGGGTCTTCAGTCCTGAGTCTGGTTTGATGCAATTCTACCTGCTACTCTACCCTGTGCAAGCTTCTTCATCTCCCAGTACCTAATGCGACCTATATCTTTCTGAATCTGCTTAGTGTATTCATCTCTTGGTCTCCCCTTACAATTTTTACCCTCGACGCTGCCTCCAATACTAAATTGGTGATCCCTTGATGCCCCAGAGCATGTTACCAACCGATCCCTTTTCTTGTCAAGTTGTGCCACAATCTCCTCTTCTCCCCAATCCTATTCAATACCTCCTCATTAGTTATGTGATCTACCCATCTAATCTTCAGCATTCTTCTGTAGCACCACATTTCGAAAGATTCTATTCTCTTCTTCTCCAAACTATTTACCGTCCATGTTTCACTTCCATACATGGCTACACTCCATACAAATACTTTCAGAAACGACTTCCTGACCCTTAAATCTATACTCGATGTTAACAAATTTTTCTTCTTCAAAAACGGTTTCCTTGCCATTGCCAGTCTACATTTTATATCCTCTCTACTTCGACCATCATCAGTTATTTGGCGCGCGGGATTAGCCGCGCGGGCTGAGGCACTGCAGTCATGGACTGTGCGGCTGATCCCGGCGGAGGTTCGAGTCCTCCCTCGGGCATGGGTGTGTGTGTTTGTCCTTAGCATAGGTTAAGTAGTGTGTAAGCTTAGGGACTGATGACCTTAGCAGTTAAGTCCCATAACACTTCACACACATTTGAACAGTTATTTGGCTCCCCAAATAGCAAAACTCCTTTACTACTTTAAGTGTCTCATTTCCTAATCTAATTCCCTCAGCATCACCAGACTTAATTCGACTACATTCCATTATCCTTGTTTTGCTTTTGTTGATGTTTATCTTATATCCTCCCTTCGAGACACTGTCGATTCCGTTCAACTGCTCTTCCAAATCCTGTGCTGTCTCTGACAGAATTACAATGTCATTGGCGAACCTCAAGGTTTTTATTTCTTCTCCATGGGTTTTAATATCCACTCCGAATTTTTCTTTTGTTTCCTTCACTGCTTGCTCAATATACAGATTCAATAACACCGAGGTTACAACCCTGTCTCACTCCCTTCCCAACCACTGCTTCCCTTTCATGTCCCTCGACTCTTATAACTGCCATCTGGTTTATGTACAGATTGTAAATAGCCTTTCGCTCCCTGTATTTCACCCCTGCCACCTTCAGAATTTGAAAGAGAGTATTCCAGTCAACATTGTCAAAAATTTTCTCTAAGTCTACAAATGCTAGAAATGTAGGTTTGCCTTTCCTTAGTCTAGCTTCTAAGATAAGTCGTAGGGTCAGTATTGCCTCATGTGTTCCAACATTTCTACAGAATCCAAACTGATCTTCCCTGAGGTCAGCTTCTACCAGTTTTTTCATTCGTCTGTAAAGAATTCGTGTTAGTGTTTTGCAGCTGTGGCTTATTAAACTGATAGCTCGGTAATTTTCACATCTGTCAACACCTGCTTTCTTTGGTATTGGAATTATTATATTCTTCTTGAAGTCTGAGGGTATTTCGCCTGTCTCATACATCTTGCTCACCAGATGGTAGAGTTTTGTCAGGACTAGCTCTCCCAAGTCTATCAGTACTTCTAATGGAATGTTGTCTACTCCGGGGGCCTTGTTTTGACTCAGGTCTTTCAGTGCTCTGTCAAACTCTTCACGCAGTATCGTATCTCCCATTTCATCTTCATCTACATCCTCTTCCATTTCCATAATATTGTCCTCAAGCACATCACCCTTGTATAGACCCTCTATATACTCCTTCAACCTTTCTGCTTTCCCTTATTTGCTTAGAACTGGGTTTCCATCTGAGCTCTTGATATTCATACAAGTGGTTCTCTTTCCTCCTAAGGTCTCTCTAATTTTCCTGTAGGCAGTATCTATCTTACCCTAGTGAGATAAGCCTCTACATCCTTACATTTGTCCTCTAGCCATACCTGCTTAACCATTTCGCACTTCCTGTCGATCTCATTTTTGAGATGTTTGTATTCCTTTTTGCCTGCTTCATTTACTACATTTTTATATTTTCTCCTTTCATCAATTAAATTCAGTATTTCTTCTGGTACCCAAGGATTTCTATTAGCCCTCGTCTTTTTACCTACTTGATCCTCTGCTGCTGGCCAGCCGAAGTGGCCGAGCGGTTCTAGGCGCTACAGTCTGAAACCGCGGGACCGCTACGGTCGCAGGTTCGAATCCTGCATTGGGCATGGATGTGTGTGATGTCCTTTGGTTAGTTACGTTTAAGTAGTTCTAAGTTCTAGGGGACTGATGACCTCAGAAGTTAAGTCCCATAGTGCTCAGAGCCATTTGAACCTCTGCTGCCTTCACTACTTTGTCCCTCAAAGCAACCCCATTGTTCTTCTACTGTATTTCCTTCCCCCATTCCTGTCAATTGTTCCCTTATGCTCTCCCTGAAACTCTGTACAACCTCTGGTTTAGTCAGTTTATCCAGGTCCCACCTCCTTAAATTCCCACCTTTTCCCAGTTTCTTCAGTTTTAATCTACAGTTCATATCCAATAAATTGTTGTCAGAGTCCACATCTGCCCCTGGAAATGTCTTACAATTTAAAACCTGGTTCCTGATTCTCTTACCATTATGTAATCTGTCTGAGGCCTTCCAGTATCTCCAGGCTTCTTCCATGTATAAAACCTTCTTTTATGATTCTTGAACCAACTGATTAATTTATGCTCTGTGCAAAATTCTACCAGGCAGCTTCCTCTTTCATTCCTTACCCCCATTCCATATTCACCTACTACGTTTCCTTCTCTTTCTTTTCCTAATGTCGAGTTCCAGTCACCCATGACTATTAAATTTTCATCAATCTGTTCGTCATCTGTGGAGCTAGTTGGCATATAAACTTGTCCTTCTGTGGTAGGTGTGAGCTTTGTATCTATCTTGGCCACAATAATGTGTTCACAATGCTGTTTGTAGTAGCTTACCCACATTCCTATTTTCCTATTTATTATTAAACCTACTCCTGCATTACCACTATTTGATTTTGTATTTATAACCCTGTATTCACATGACCAAAAGTCTTGTTCCTCCTGCTACCGAACTTCACTACTTCCCACTATATCTAACTTTAACCTATCCATTTCCCTTTTTAAATTTTCTAAACTACCTGCCTGATTAAGAGATCTGACATTCCACGCTCCGACCCGTAGAACACCAGTTTTCTTTCTCCTGATAACGACGTCCTCCTGAGTAGTCCCCGCCCGGAGATCCGAATGGGGGCTATTTTAGCCCCGGAATATTTTATCCAAGAGGACGCCATCATCATTTAACCATACAGTAAAGCTGCATGCCCTTGGGAAAAATTACGGCTGTAGTTTCCCCTTGCTTTCAACCATTCACAGTGCCAGCACAGCAAGACCATTTTGGTTAGTGTTACAATGCCAGATCAGTCAATCATCCAGACTGTTGCCCGTGTAACTACCGAAAAGGCTGCTGCCCCTCTTCAAGAACCACACATTTGTCTAGCCTCTCAACAGATACCCCTCCGTTGTGGTTGCACCTATGGTATGGCTATCTGTATCACTGAGACATGCAAGCATCCCAAACAATGGCAAGGTCCAAAGGTCCATGGTTCATAGGAGTGGGGGGGGGGGGGGGGGGGTGAATATAATTAGTGTCAGTTATTCTCAAAGCGTAGATGATAGTGCACAATACTTCTCAGACTTTGGCTCATATTTGGTCCTTGCCAAATGAAGAACACATTTGAAGACACCACCTCCGGTGGGCCACTTGAATTTGCACATGCAATGACTTGATTGGCTACCTTCAATGCTAATTATCTCAGAAACAGCACAGCATATCAAATTTTTTCTTAACAATCATTTCCCAACACAACCTATCTTGCATTACTCTTACAACCTTTTCAAACTGTTTCTGTTTGCCATGTACACGTATCAAACCTTATTGCACACTATCAGTTACTTAGTTTTCCTAACATAATGTTTTTTAAGGAAACAGTAAATGGAGTTACTCCAGATCTTCTGCAAGAAAGCAGGAAATTATTGTGACTGCATTCTTAAAGTTCATCTGATGATGACCAGATACCAAGACAAACAGGGAAGATTCATGCATCCTACATTTACAATATATATCGTTGTCTGTGTAATACATCATTCCAGGTAAGCATTTTTTCCTCTCTGACTTGTTCAAGTGTCAGTCTTCTATACAAGAAATAAGTGAGTGATAAATTTGATCATTACAGGCCGACTAACGTGTGAACAGGCACAGTTTGGTTTTAGAAATGGTCCATAAATTCCTTTCACCAGGCAGTGAAAGCTGCTGTTATAAAGTTGTGGCCAGTGGTTACGTTCTGTGAATTAACGAAGGCTTCCCACTGTGTAGCCTATGATATATTGATATTATGGAGTTGGAGAAGAGTGTTCAGTCGATTCCATTTATTTGACCAATAAATAGTAGTAGTGAGCTGTAGTGCTGTGATACAGGACTTTGCTGAGTGTTCCATGCCAGGCCACATATTTTCCTGGTGTATGTTAAAGATATCTTTCAGTCTTAGCACACAGTTTGAAATGTGTAATGTGGAACAGATCAGCTTGCCTTGTAACAGAAGTACTGTTTTTAATTTTCTTGTTTAATTTGTATAAGTAATTATTTAAAGTACATGAAATTTCAGAAATATTTCATGAGGTGTACTTCTTTCATTCTCACCTTTTAAAGTAGACCTTAAATTTGTTGATTAGTGTATGCAAATATTTTTTGTGTACTTAAGGAAATATTGCATATTTAAGGTGAGCAGGAGCATTGTGTCCACAAAATTTCAATCCGGCCAGTAAACTTCTGTTGCAGGATTGATACGAATTATTTATAAGCCCTAATTTTTGCCAGTAAAAATAGCAATTGATCTTGTTTAAGAAATTTTGTAGATTAGGACATAGTACTACTCAAAAACTGTTTTTTGTAAGAAATGTAAGACTGCAGAGTTTGTGTAATACGATTATTAGAAATCTGCTATACCAAATTGTAGCGCTGATTCTCCTGTTCCTCAAAATGTACTTTATCCATGGCAGCATATTTTAGTCGGTGAAATATTTCAAGTATAATTTTTATTTCTAGAACAATCTACATCTACAGTCTGCAAACCACCGTAAGGCACATGGCAGAGGGTATGTCCCACTGTATCGGTTATTAGGGTTTCTTTCTGTTCCATTCATGTACGGAGCTCGGGGAGAATGATAGCTCGAATACCTCAACACACTCATTACTCGTGGAAGACATTCTTACCAAGTCCCATAAGAGTCCGGGGAATATGTGTGCATCCGCACAGGAGGAGGTCATGGCAGGTGTTGCCAGAACTATATACTTATATGGATATGGTGTCTGTTCTTTCGGACATGCCCGAAAGAACAGACACCATTGATGATCTGCAGCCATCTAGAATGAAATTAGAATTGTTTTAATACCTTCAGCTGCTAACGGGTCTTGACATATATCAATGGGGACAGGTTGAAAATGTGTGCCCCGACCGGGACTCGAACCGGGGATCTCCTGCTTACATGTCTGAAAGAACAGACACCATATTGATATAATTATATAGTTCTGGCAACACCAGCCATGATCTCCTTCTTCTGTGCGGATGCACACATATTCCCCGAACTCTTATGGGACTTGGTAAGAATGTCTTCCATGAGTAATGAGTGTGTTGGGGTGGGACACTACAAATGTAGTGTGTGGACACACGAGGTGAGAATGTGGGTCTTGTGGGAGGTGTGCACGAGATAGTCCCTGCAGTCACACTATCCTCTGTGCCCTCAGTGGCTCAGATGGATAGAGCATCTGCCATGTAAGCAGGAGATCCCGGGTTCGAGTCCCGGTCGGGGCACACATTTTCACCTGTACCCGTTGATATATATCAATGCCCGTTAGCAGCTGAAGGTATTAATACAATTCTAATGATGGCACCATGTTTTGTTCCCTGTCTTTATATCTCACAGAAACACGTGCCCTTCCTCATGATATCACAGCAGGTGACTCAGACTTGATGCCATTCGGTCCATCTTTTGTCTTTCTGTCAACTGATGCAGCGCCACTGCGCACAAATTTTTCCCTGGATAAGGCCATCAATGTGCCCCATCATATTAAAGGTAATGGCTTGGTGGGCCTGTCCTAGTCATGGATCATCTTGCAGTGATATGCACCCTTCCTGGAATCTCCTGTGCCACTCATGCACACATGTCAGGGACATGCAGTGTTCATCATACACAGCAGACATGCAATGATGAATTTCGTGTACTCCAGCACCCTCAGCAACCAGAAACGAACCACACCTCTCTCCTCTTCTTTGCTTGTGTCTGTGCCAGCAGCCACACAATCACACTAGACCAGCTGACCAACAACCATGGTCATAACCTAACAACGGTGTGAACTGCCGATGTGGCACTATGTTGTTCCCTTCTATGGCGGTGACAGTAATGAAACAAAATGACAGTGGGGCCACATGTCCCATGGACTGTGTATTATGGTGTGTGTTCAGTTTTCATTTGACTGCCCTTCATACAATTATATTTTTTAAAGATATTTGTACCAGGAAGTGAAACAGGTAGTTAACCATCCATGGCAGTGATGGCGGAGTTGCAATCCCTTGGCACAAAGTGTCCCATATCGGCCTTTCATCCAGGAGGAGCATGGCTTAGGTTCCTGTCTGACCATCTTAATTTAGATTTTCCATGGTTTCCCTAAACAAGATAAAACAAATGTTTCTAAGTAAAGAACAGGACTCATTTCTGTATCCATCTTTATAAAATCCAATAACAATCTATACAGAGCAGTCTTTCAAAACTGCAGTTAGGATTGCCAGATTTTTTAAAATAAAAAAGGAGTGATGGCTTGTTATTTGTATATAACAATATTTTCAAAACTAATATATTTATATATTTGTATATAACAATATTTTCAAAACTAATATATTTATATATTTTTTACATAAAAATTACACAGACCTTTCATATGTAATAGAGTGCACAAAATATTAATAGTGTGAAAGTACACATCTTAAGATAACAAATAGTTCATATTTATCATTTCATAGGCTAGCCAGTGAGATTCAGATTGATTCTAATTGTACTTCCTGGAAATCTTGACACATTTTAATAATTGAATATTAAAGGGCATGGTTTCATAGTTCACTGTCACTTGGAGTTCTACCTTGTTTAAATCAATTGAATATCTGTCTCTTGTGTCACATTACTTACTGTTAAAGAATGAAAGGATTCACTCCACATAGAAATAGGAGCAAGGGATACTAAACAAAAATCCTACCACTGTGGGAACATTTGGTACACCTTGCTCAGGTACTGAAGAAAAGAATTGAAACCAACTTGAAACACAATCACCATCTTTATTTACACTGTTGCCAAAGTAATCTTGATGACTTTTTAGATGTGTTGATGACATGTTTTTAATCTGTTCACATGGCAGTGAGATACTGCAGCATTTCATTGGCCTTATTAACTTAAAATTTACAGCAAAGAAGGAGGAGAATAGAAAATTGCTTTTCTTAGATGTGTTTGGGGTACAGAAAACGAATGGATAATTCTGTCATTCTGTGTATAGAAAACCAATACATACAGATCTGTACCTCAACAATCACAGCTCAAAAGAGGGCTATGTTGAATGTCCTAATTCTCAGAGCCAAGACTATTTCAGACAAGGAGCACTTTCACTATGAAATGTTCAGAAGGAACAGATATTCAGTCCTCATTATTAGTATTAGATCAATGCTACCAAGAAATCTGAGATGCAAATCTATTAAACAAGCCAAGAGGGTCACCACAAAGCACGGCTTCCATTTTGTTTTACAATGACTAATGAGATAGGTAGAGCCCTAAACAATCAAGGACTCAGATGGTCGTTTGCCCACCCAGGAAAATTAAGGAAATGTTATGACTTCTTAAAGATAACCTCGACCTGAGAAGACAGGGATTTATAATATTCCTTGTGAATGTGGCAGCTGTTATGTGTGCCAGTCTGTAAGGACTGTTTGCTGATCATTGTGTTGAATGTCAGTGTCACCTCAAGTAAAAGAATTTTGAAAAAAAAGTGTGGTGGCTCAGCAAAGCCTGGAAAATAAACACAAGATTATATTTGAACATGTGAGAATTCTAGCCCATGCTTCGAACCACTGGTACTCTGTGATTACCGGTAGAGTAACAGTGGAAATTACACTCTGTGATGAAAACTTCAATAGAGACATGGGTTATGCACTTACCAATGCATGAAAGCATGCGCTTGGTAAATAATTAGCACAGAAGAAGACTTCTCATAGCTTACTACCTGATGCAAGTTATGACACTGTTAGCGATACTGGACAGAGTGTGCAGACATTACCTCTGAACGTACAGGGCACCACATCAGTACATAACAGTTCTGTGATGCCAACATGTCATAATCCAGCCAATCAGATGTTGTTGCTTGTGTGTAAGGGTGTGAGCCTCAGTAGTTTCACAACAGTTAGATATAGCCCCTGGAAATGATGACGGAGGCAGTCATCAAATGCTTTGTATTTTATCTAAATATGATGCAGCAAGTTTCTGAAAACTTTTTATCCAAGAACTCCAATGCAAAATTCTTCATAGTCATTCTTGCTGTTGTTTTATTGGCATCAATTATGATGTTGACACCTAATGTACTACCCATTAAACATATAAGTGCTACTAATATTGTGCAAGTGCTTTCTATTTTTAATTATCATCTTGTTAGTTATAGCTTAGAAAAACCATTTCTGACTTGGAATATGTCTTTTTTAAGTGTTTTTAAATATATTGGCTGAAAGGTTTTTTTTGTAGAAACAGCTATATAAATTTCAGACTTGAAATATCCATCTTCAGTTAATTTTTATTTCCTTGGCAGCCAAAGCCTCACACAGCACTCTTAGTGATGTGATATCATGAAAAATCTTTCAGAATGATGAAATTGTTGTATGTGTTAATCAAAGGTTTATATGACTGTTGTGTATTCTCCTCTGTTATGACATTGATTTCCACAGGAATAATATTTTATAGGCAGTAGTCTCAGTTGATAGGGAGCCAATACCTTTACAGTCTCACATCATGTGTTTCATCTTCACACAATGAAAACATAGTACATCACTATCAATGTTGATCCATCTTTTAATGATTTCACAGTTGAAAAACAAACAGTAAAATGAAATAGGTGTGTGCGTCCTTTGCAAAATGTAGAATAGTGCTTACAGTTAAACTGAATAGATACTTAGCAAAATGAAGTGTTGGTTGCACCTAAATTAGGAAGGCAAAAGAGGCATCACAGAAAAATATGACTTAAAGAAAATTGTGCCATCAAGAAGGCAGTAGGGATGTTTTTTTTTGGAGTAAAATGTAGCAAATTAATCCATATAGGTGACTAAGATAATCTAGGAAACAATGTTGCTTACCAGAATGTTCAGAGTATTTGGGCGGGTACCTAAATGGAACTAACTCACATTTCTTAATAATGAGTGAACTGACTTGCTAGGAAGATGAAGCACATGGTTAGAGGCTAAGTAACTACAAACTCATAAACTTGGTCAGTAGAAAGTCACTGAAAGTGGTGGGGATGGCATTTATAGCAGAAATCATTTAGCATGCAAAAAAGCTAAGTGGATTGATGATCTGAATACAAAAATAGTACTTGTGGTTTTAGCAATAAATTTAAAACTAAGTAAACACCCTGACTGAAGCAGCCCAGTTTAGTTATAGGTCACCTGGAAGTAACACTGGAGAATTTTTTAGCTGTTGCGGTGGCCCGGTGTAATGTTAAGCTCTCCCTCTACAGCTTAAGCGTTTTCGTGGACTTGTTGAAGAATGCTGGTTCTGCTTTCTTGCAGCGCCGATGTCTTCTGCTAGCACCAGACACTTCTCCGAAGATTTCGCTGCTAGGAAGGGGAAATTTTCACTTTCTCGCTCTCTCTCTCTCTTCTTATTTAAAAAATACGCTACTCTTTGAATATCATTCAATGCACCAGAACATATTTATTTCCACTTTGTACAAAAAAAAAAAAAAAAAAACAACTAAACTTTATGACGTAAGCCCATGCATTACCGGGCACCCAGAATCAGTTAATTACACATTTTTGAAAACAATTAATACTTAAGCTTTTATTGTGGCTGACTATCCACGTCCAGTCCACGTACTCTCAATGGCAGTTCAATGTCTAATAAACAGTCACTATTTCGAGTCTCTCCATTTGCTTTTAACAATACTATGCTACATTACTCTTTGCAGTTGGCTACGGAGCTTCCGGTCTGTAATTACTTATTCTTGGCAGGTCGCGCTGAACACTTGCCAGCGCCAACAAATTATCTCCTTTTCAGTTTCACCTGCACAAACAATAAATGGGTGCAGTATCCCATGCTCATCCTTATGCCCTGCTTTAAAATAAAGCGTGTTCGAAATGGCTGGAACACAAGTGTCTCCAGACTTTTGTAAAATTCTGGGGGCACTACACTGTGTAAATGGTTTACAGAAGAAGACATCAGAGAAAAAATGTTGTTTGTTGGAGACATCAATATAAGCTCATTAAATAATAGCATTTATTGTATGAATTATGTTAACTCACTACAGTTTTATAACTATAACCACATAAACTCAGCACCTACAAGAACTACTGTAGTTACACAGACATGCATTGCTCTTGTTCTCACAAATATAACAGAGGAGAAAATACATGTAAACACCTTAGAAAAATACACACAGTAGCTGACAGAGTCCTTGCTATGGAAACTGATATAGGGAATGCAGACATAACAGAAACTGATATTGTGAACACAACAGCATACCATTAAAAGGAAATGATTAAATAATAAATGACCCAAAGAAGCATGTGGGTAATCCATGCGAGCTTATTACAACTGACACAAATGAAGCACAGGTGCTAAGAGGTTCCTCTCAGTGATGCCATGGATGAAAACAGGAGTGGGCATTAGAATTGGGTGCACTGTGCACCTCCTAGCAATGATCTCAAAAATTTGACATCTGCATCTACATCTATACTATGCAAATCACTGTGAAGTGCATGGAAGATGGAGTGCATCATAAGACACTTAAGAAACAGATTTAGTCAGTCTTGTTTAATCCATAATTTATAAAAATAAAAAGGGTATACACACCATTGCTGTGACAAGGAGAAGAAAATACTATTTTTTTGTGATACATAATGTGTCTGACAATAATTATCCTAAGGATATGATTTCAGTGCAATAAATATGATACTTACAAAGAAGATAATTTTTTTCTGGAATATTTAATAAATATAATACCTTGGTATGAATAAACTGAATAAAACAGATTTAAATATAATTTCCATGCCAGTAGAGGAAATCAGCTGAGTGTATTTATATCTTTGGTGGCTGCATTAGAGAAATGAAAATCTATCAGAAGAATGGGTAATTTTTTGAGCACAATTATGAGTTGGTCCAGTGTGACTACACAGAGGTATGTAACAAATCTAAGTAAATTATGGTGTGCAATATAATTTTTTTACTAGATGGCTAACTTTTTCGTATATAGTCAGAGTGAAAACTGGTGCTTTATTTCAGTCACAGTGAATCTCCTTTCTTGAGATCAGTCTGCAATTACATGCGAGATACAGTTTTCAGTGGCCAGATGTCTGACATTGGAAATATGGCCGATGGAAACTGTGTTGAAGATAGTGATGTGAATTCTGTGAGCCAACTCTCATCAACTAGTGCATGCATCAGTAGTGACTCTCCCAATTCAGAATTATTGTCACTGACTTCCAGTCAAGCCCTCCTCTCACTGCTCACAACTGAAGATACTCCACCAACTGTAGTAAATGAGTATAATATTTTGCCCCCTAATGTGATAAACTTAAATGATGGTAGTTTTCATGACTGTGTTTCTCATTTCTCTTGTAATGAAAGCCTTGAAAGTTCTTCATATGAGGCTACATATGCTATTAGCCCAGTGACACATCATTTTCAAAATGCTGTGTGTGGAGATAATTCTGATAACACTTCAGAATCAAGCACTGGTACAATCTGGTATGATGCCAGTACATCAACACATCAGACATCTGAACTTGGCTGAACAGAAAGTATATCTTGCATTAGGACAGTCCTACACTTGCTTTCATTTATGTAGCAAAAATATAAAGTTAAAAACCGTCAAAATTAATTATTGAAACATCCTGATTTTGTGGGGTATTAGCATGGTATTTTAGAAGATTCATTGAATGGTATTCATGGCATACAAAAATAACTGGTAATCAGTAGTGTAAGAAATATACACAGCATGGGATAAAATGTTTTCTCTATACATTCATTTAAATTTAGAACATAAATTTCTTGTGTGTGTTGATATTAGTTTAAAAAATAAGGAACATTAATTTTAATATTGTTTTCCTCCTGCTTTAGTCTATAGTAAGGTCATAAACAAAAACCTTTGGCTGTAAAATGCACAAAGTTGTACAAAATAGTGCAATACATTATCCAGGAGGCAGCAATGTTCAACTACGATATTATTTAGATACCTTAATTTATGCATGAGTTGCATCTTCACATTCTGTGTGAAACATTTGATGTATTTACTTTCTCACTCTAATTAAGAGGTACAACAAAAATTTAAATTCTCAAATAAAGAAAAATATTTAAACTGGCAAACAAAACATTTCATACAGATAACAACTCAGACAAAGAAAAGTGACTGAAATTGTGATAAGATGTCAAATTTATTTGCCTGAGATGTATAAATGAATACAACTTAAAACAATAGATGATTTAAGGAAATATACATGTGGTAATTTCACTTAAGGGAAATTTCTGCATAGTCTATGCCTCTGAATTACATATATGTAAAATCCAGTACTGTATTATATAAAATCTATAACAAAATTTTTGCATGGACCCCATTTGCTCATCACATAATAAACAGAGACTACTGAAATAAAACCATTTTTTGGCCTGCCTAAGGGGGAAAAAATTGTCTGACATTCTGTGAATTATAAATTCCTATCTACTTTTTTCCATCTATTGACAGATTAGCATTGCTGGACTCCATTGTTCCTACTGACAGTGGACTAATATACATTTTAATGATTCACTCTGGCTTGCTGCATTGTGTGCTGCCATTTGGAAGTGTGATATAATGCTCTCCTTAACCACAGAGCTCAAAGTGCACATCAACTGTTTGATAACTGATGTCAGTGTGAATCATCTCATTTAGGTACCACTCAATTGTGGGCAAACACTTGAAGCAAGTATTGTGTTTGTTTACTTAAAACCAAAGGACCCCTCTAATTATCTTATGTATAGCTCTGCCATATTCAGCTGCTTTATCCTGATCAATGAGTGAAAAAGTGTAATGATTGTGCTTTCGAATCCTTTACTCCTTTGTATTTACCTTGTTGGTGACATAGAGCTGGGTTTGTTTTCTGTACCTATTACTGCTATAAAAATATATATTTTCCAGTACTGGTCTTGTCACTCTCCATACACAAATAGAACAGGAAGAAGCCCTGGAATGGGAAGAAGCTCTAATAACTGATACACTGTATCAACTGCCATGCACTTCTCAGTGGTTCACAGAGTACATATGTAGATACAAACAGCAGCTTAAGATAACTGAGGAGGCAACAGGTCTTTTTTTACAAATGGCTTTTTTCTATTTTGTTGGGTTACATTTGTTTGGCATAATGTCACTGACAACAAAGCAGTAAGCTGATAGTTTATTGTTAACACAGTGTACAGATTAAGTTTCTATGATTTTCTTGTCTTTTTTAATGCAGAACATGAGTCAGTCCTCATGACTGAAGGTTCTTGCTTTCTCTCAGCTTCCACTGTATTTGTTCCTGAACCATTACGAAGGAAAACCTGGTTCGTAGTGCTGCATTAATATTTTCAGGAAAGAATTAAATTTATCATCTATGGTATATCTTTGGTAACCATTCTGTGAGTACTCTCTGAATTGTGTGACTGAGTAAACATTTATAATTCTGTGGAACTATACTTTTCCTTTCACCCGTAAACCTAACTGAAGTTGCTTTATTGCTGCTATTTGATTATCATGGTAAGATAAACTACTTATTATGGGTCTCACACCTATTAAGAGATAGACAACTGGAGTTAAAAATATATTATCAGTGCCTTTGTATCATGACCTTTTATTCTTGTTGTGGATATTACTGTGGGGAACAAGCTGGATATAAATAAATCTTAGTGCCCTTGATCAGTACTATTAAAGATGGAAACGATATTACAATTCCATTTGCAATGACTTCACAGATATTTCTATTAAGTATTACATACTGTTTTCTGTAGCTGATTAATGAAGTTTAAATAATACCATTTTGGGGATCTGTACACTGTCGGAACTACTTTCTTGTACATTTTAAAGTCTAAGCTGAAGCACCACATTTAAAGAGGTGTTCAATGCAGTTGTCACTTTTTCTGTATACAGCGTGAACATTAATGAAACCAACAAACTGCAGGGACAGAGTCTTGACTAGAAATGGAGGAAAAAAAGGTCCTATGAACTTGTATTTCAAAATACATTGTTGCATAATAGATAGTACCGATAATGAAAATTCCTCTGACCATGTGCCATGTGGTCCTTGTGTTTTGCAGGCTGTGTGATTGACGCAGCATACTGTAAGAAGCAGAATGGTCTGGTATTCATGTCAGGAAAAAGCCAAGATGGCATTTGCATATGGTCAAGCAGATGGAGACGCTCAAGAAGCAACATGGCTATACCAAAGCAAGTACCGTCACAGACACACCAACCACATCACACATTTCAAGCCACCTCCCTGCACGTTTGTCTGACTGGAAGGACCTATGATCACACAAATGCCAAAAAAGGACTTGAAATGACACATGATATACTTGGCGTCTGTGAGGGTAATTCTTTTGGTACAGCTGTGTTGCCTCTCGACCATTTCCATCTGCTTGGCTGTACACAAACACTATCTCAGCTTGATCCTGATATGAAAATCTGACCATTCTGCTGCTTATAATATGCTGCATCAATCATACAGCTTGCAACACACAATGAACACATGGTGTGTGGTCAGAGGAACTTTATTCATCTGTGCCATCTATTATGGCAGTGATCCATTTCCAGATACATGTTCATAGAACCTTTTTTCCTCCATTACCAGTCAGGAAACAGTCCCTGCAGCTTGCCATTTTTATTAATGTTTGCACTGTATAGGCAATCTTCCTTTCCTGGTAATGCTATACTAACTTGTTATCTCATGTATCTATACATGTCTCTTCAACTTCTGGGAGTTGAATCCATCAAGCCAAATGGTACTTAATGAAAAAAATGCTGCTTTCCCTCCAACAGCATTGGCATATATCTGATACACTACCTGACTAGATTGAATTCTACATTGAACTTTAACATCAACTGTTTTCCAGCAAAAATGGTCAGCGTTTTTGGGATTACTTTAGTGATGGAACAGCTTGCTTTACCATCTTTTCTTTTTTCCCGTTTTAAGGCAGCATCACAGATTTTAATTTTTTATTGGTGCAAAAGCAATGGAACTGTCCTACTTCCTCCATGGACTTGATGGAATAATGCATTGTCATGCTGCAGAATGGTGGCTTTGGGTCATCAACACAGAATTTATTCACCAATTCCCAAATATTTTCTGGATCATAGCAAAACACAGGATCTAAATCCCAGGCTAATTTCATGATTTGATCTACCCACCCAGGTAGCCCTGTATGTTAACACATTGTTCTTGGATGGGTAGTTGTGATGGTGCCAGACTGAATACACCTGATGGATTAATGATGAGGGTCAGTATGCTGGCCAGCCTAGATATGGTTTTTAGGGGGTTTCTCACATCCCTATAGGTGGATACTAGGTTGATACCAAAGGTGTATTTCAGTTACATGATTTGCAAACATTTAGCAAATTTTCACTCACTTTTGCATTGTATAACTACATATTCCCTCCTGTGGGGAGTGGTGGGGAGTGGGGCAGGGGCGGGAGGGGGGGGGGGGGGAACATTCTGTGAAAACACTCTCAGTATTTGGATGATGATATTCATATTCTAGATATGAGGGTAATCCCAAAAGTAAGGTCTCCTATTTTTTTATAAGTACATACACCTGTTCATTTCTACAATGGTTTACATCAGTCTACAGCTTGAACATTTAGCTATTTTTCGATATAATCACCATTTCTGTCGATGCATTTTTGTAGATGCTGTGGCAATTTTTGTATGCCCATGTTATACCAGCTCGCCGCCATGCTGTTCAGAAAGTTATGAACCTCTTCTTTCACCTCGTCATTGGAGCTGATCTGCTGGGACCACAATTAACACTGACAGGTAATGTGAGACTCTGAAAAAACTCAAACGGGCAATTCAGAACTGAAGAAGAGGAATGTTGAGCAAGGGCATGACAATGCTCGCCCACACATCGCTCGGCAAACTGTTGCTCTCCTGCAACAGTTTCGGTGGAACATAATCCCCCACCCACCCTACAGTCCAGACTTGGCTCCCAGTACTATCACCTGTTCCCTAGGTTAAAAGAATGTTTGGCTGGAAAGCGATTCAGCTCCAGTGATGAGGTGAAAGAAGAGATTCATAACTTTCTGAACAGTATAGTGGCGAGCTGGTATGGCATGGGCATGCAAAAACTGCCACAGCATCTATAAAAATGCATCGACAGAAATGGTGATTATGTCAAAAAATAGCTAAATGTTCAAGCTGTAAACTGATGTCAACCATTGCAGAAATAAACAGGTCTATGTACTTATTAAAAAAAAGGAAGCCTTACTTTTGACATTACCCTCGTAGATTGGCTGTGGAGGTGATTCACACTTCACTGTATGAGAGCTGTCTTATCCTCCCTTATTGCTCATTTTGCTCCCTCATCATCATATGCATCTATTTGCAGCCTGGAAGCAAGGTTTATTTATTTCTCCAATTCTGTATAACTGATTATTCTTGCAGCAATGCTCTTCATGCGGTCTAATCCACACATTCCCACAGTCTCTACAATGATTTCCATTCTTGGAGACTCTAGAGGAGAACATTTTTATGCTTCTGTTTCTCACAAAAGTGTCTACTCTGATTGGATGGAGGTAAAGTAAGGAGTAGTTCAGGGTTCAAAACTAGCACATCTATTCTGTATCTGGTAGACAAATGATATGCCCTGAAGTGTAAATGAAAAGGTGATCAGGCATGCTGATGATACAACTTTATTAGTGTGTAGTGGCTCAGTAAAGGACTTGAAAAGAAGAACCAGAGAGAACAGGCAAATGGCAGCAAGATATTTCAGAGGAAATAAATGTATAAATAGATAACAAGAAAACAACATGCACAAAATTTCAAACAAACAGTAGTAACAACATGGGGGATTTTACTGTTAGCATTGGGAATAAAGACCTAGAAGATGTAGACCACAATAAATTCTTGGGAATAGAGATGGAAAAACTTCTGGCATGAGAAAAGCCACATTTATAAGATCTGTTGAAATACAAGCTCAAAGATATACTTGAAGAAGAAAATATTCTATACAGTGGTCACAAAAACCTTACATAAAATATGTTATGGACCTACCTTCCCATATAAAGTGTACTGTATACCAATGTGAGTAATGAGATCAGATGTACATATTAAGAGAATTTTAAAACTCCTAAAGAAAGGCATCAGTTGGTAAGGAAACGAGCACAAGGGGAATCCCACAAAAATTAAAGAGTTTAAAATATTGACTGTATCCAGTTTGTATGTATATGAGACAGCTCTCTTTTTAATGATAAATTATACTTCCATAAATGCAACACAAGAACTAGGGAAATTTACAATATTTTCAGAAAAAGGCACAAAATAACAGATCCTATAAATGTAGTCAGATTACTTTATAACAAGTTACTACTAAGCATAAAAGAACTGACCACTGACAAAAGTAAATAATGTCACTGGATGTTGGCATAAGGTGAAGGGGTATTTGAAAGAAAATTCATAGACAAAAAGTAAACTAAAATTGGAAAATTGAATAAATATTTCTTTGTTATTATGCTCTGGGTGCTAGTAAAGTAGTATTATGTCTTTGCTTTTGTAAACTGTAAAGAATTATTCATCTTTTTCCCATACCAAACAGTATGCTGTGACATAAGCACATAATAGTTGTTACTGCTGCAGAAATACTTTAATTGTATATTAAAGATTCTCACTGTTAAAAAAAAAAATTGGATATTCACAGTGATACTGTAAATTCTGTACACTTGTTCTACATACCATGTAAATATATATATATATATATTTTCTGGTTTATACCTTTGTATGTCATGAAAAATGTAACTATTGTACATATATTGGATGACATTTGTATGTATACTGTCTAAGGATAAATAAATGAATTAATTAATTTTTCTTGATCTTATTGAAGCCTGACATTGACTCCATGAACTTGTCCCAATGAGTGCTGAGCAAGACAGATTAAGTTTAAATGAGAAAGGAGATGTTAAGGCCTTATACCATAAGTATCACATCACTATTGAGATGTCATATGAGAATAGTTAAGTCCAGACTCATTTGTTGCTGCAAAATGGCCTGCAAAAGTGGATGCCTCAAGTAAATCACAAGGAATTTCATTTGGAATTCTTTGAGCGTGGTAGAAACCATACTTATCACCTGAACCATGGGACTTCTTCCTGATTTAGTGGTTGTTACTTTTTCATGGTTTTCATTGTGAAATATTTGCCTAGTTAACAGAGAAAGGTTTTATAGTTAGTATCCTTATGTCTTCCATACTTTTGCAATTATGAATCAAATTGTCCATGCATTTATACAACTTGAGTAGAGAACATCCTCCATTTGCACAAAAATTTGATTTTTCAGTTGCTGACTTCACAAAACAGTTCTCTGGTGGTGCATTTTGTGTCTATGCCTAATCCATACCCATAAAGACTCAGTCAGTTTCTCCTTACGTGGTTGGCAACTCTCTTAGTGAACTTGCCATAACTGTTCATATATGCCTGTAGCAGTGGTGATTACATATGGGGGGTTGTGTGGAGCACACATCCCCACTTGCAGGGCCGCCCAGATTTCCACCCATGCTGCCCTCACCAGTCAGCCCGCATGCTATTCGTTCGTTTCTTTCGTCAGTCAACTCGACTGAATCGCGTTATCAAATAGTTGTACTTTCCTATATAGCACGTAGATAGCTAACACATACCTACAAGAAAAGCTGTGGCCATTCTAGTGATCTCAATATGTTATTCTGTCTGGCATTTTTTTGAGAAACATTGCAAATATTCTACTGTTTTGTGATTAAAAAGAGACTAATGGGAGAGATTCTTCAGTACAAGCAAACGAGCATTAATACCCTTAATGATCACGATTCTTATATGCAAGCATTGTCTGTTTGTCCTAGATGTGACTATACTACTTTGCACACACTGTACAAAGTATTTGCTTGTCTAACTGCATCTATTGCTACAGTAGAAAATTTTTCAACATTGTGGCATACAAAGAAATGGCTGAGGTTGACAATGGAGGAGGATTGACTTAATGGCTTAGCTCTGTTGAACATTCACCCTGACATTGATTGTCCTATTGACGATGTAACTAACCAATTTTGCCGGAAGAATAGGTGCATAAAATTTTTCATTTAAGGAAGAGAACCACAACTGTAACTTTTTTATATCTTAAGAAGGCATTGTCTTGTATATGTGTATAATCAGTTTGAATAAAACTTTCTTAAACTTTGTATGGGACTTGATTATTTTTTATTGTGGTAGAAGTGGAGGTAGCTCAAGATACTTTAGCACCCCCTCCTTGAGGTTTTTCTGTATTCCCACTGGCCTGTAATGACCTAAAAGTCCACTACTGTAACTGGTCATTTCAGAACTTATAACTATTGTTTTTCATGTTAACATAAAAATTCTCCATGTATTGTGACACCTCAAAACTGTCTGCATTCACGGTGGCCCCAATATCACTCTTCTCCTGTATTTTTTCAGCATTAACCGTGTTGCCAATGTGATCAGCACCTGACATAGAGTATTATTTGTAAAAATAATGGGTGGCAGTGTTGGGGTAATTATGCTAGAATTAGCCACACTATCTTTTTTCAAGAATAAGAACTTCCCACATTTCAAACTGTTGCCAAGCGTTTCTCCTATTACTACAGAATAGTTCTAAAAGGCCATGCCAAGTGGGGTATACACCAGTTCCCATCAGATCACTGGAGTTAAGTGCAGCTGGGCATGGCCAGTAATTGGATGGCTGACTGTCCAGGTATGATACATGCTGTTGACAATCTTCTTTTTCCCCTTTATGGCAAGGGGACACAAAGGGTAATGAATGTCCCGAATTCCATTTCAAACCTCTCTGTAGTGTCTCATGAAGTCAAGGCATGCAATATTGTTGATGGTGACTCATCTATCTGATGGGACCTTAAGTTTGGCAGCCTCCTTGGTGTTCTTAGAGAGGAGTAGGCCAAGAGCCGGCACCAGGTTTCATTGCCTCCATTCTGCCAACATGAACATGACACTACACTATGCACACACACCATTACAGTCATTTATACCTACCAGGTACACTTCCACTCATAAATATCACACTTTGTAAAGGAAATGTGCCTGCAGGTTCTGAGGTTAGGGAAAACAGTTCCAATTAAGTGGATGAACCTGCCATTTGACATCTCCTAGACATTTATGCCATATAATTTTGCTTTTGTACTGAATATTTACACCTCATCATGTTTGCTCCCCATGATACAAATCTCACTTCATCAATGTGAATTTCAGAAGCCTGTTAGAGTAAGGCTTTCATAACTGTTTATTTGAAACTGTCTTTCAGTGAAATTCTATTATTTTAATGGTGCAGTACATTTTCATATACATTAGCCAGAGTAACACCTTTGAATGATGAGATGTTTATCTTAACAGTCTTTGTTCCTCCCCCCTCCCCCCCCCCCCCCCCCCCCGCTCCCCCCTCTCTCTAAATGATTTAAAAGATGTTAGTGTAACACAAACCATTTAACATGGTAGCAGAGAATGGTTCCATGTATGTTGAGTGACTTGTTTTGTGGTAATAATTTTGAGGAATTATTTTTCCCATGATCCATTCTATTTTGACAATTAAATATTCATGGAGTTTTATGTTTTTGAGAAATTGCAAAGTTCCAAGAACTGGAATGTGTGGAACTCCATGCTTCAAAATTTACTGTGTGCTTCTGAATGAGTTTAAAAAATGTAAATGGATAGCATTACAAAAGTGGACCTATGAGAAAACAACTTAATAATCTATAACTGAAAGAGTAGCTTAAGGCTGATTTGATTTGATTTTTTTATTGGTCGCAGAAATCTCATTGTGTTATTATACATAGATGTAGGACAAGTCACATTATATATAAATTTTTGAGATATTCAGTTATGTACATACGTAAGTATACAATTTTTAAGCGCTACAGTTATGTAAGTTATATGTTGTTCATAGATAGTCATCACTCTTACAGTATGTTAACACACAGTGATCAGACAAAGATTATAGAGTAATGCCTGTTTGCACTATTTACATTATGTTTTCATATGTGCAAATAAGTCATAACAAGGAACCAATAGTTACATCTATTAAATGAAGCAAATAAGTCAAGTGAAAGTGAAGTGGAAACACACATATTAAGGTACATTACATAGATTATTTGAGATTAGTATTCTCAATTCCTTTACAGAATAGAAGCAGTGTGTCTCTAGCACTGACTTTATCTTGGGTCTGAATCCTTTCTGGCAAGAGTTTACACTTTCAGGTAGCTTCTTGTATTGAAGTACTCCATTGTGCATTGCACTACTGTCCCCTTTACATAGCCATTGACCAACTATAAATATTTCATCAGAATGCTGAGTATTATGGTGGTGAATATCTTTATTTTTGTAAATATATGGAAATTTTCATGAATGAAACACACTGTTTCATGAATATAAATATGAGGCACTGGCAAGATACTGAGCTCCTTAAAGAGATGTCTAGTGGAGGAGGACAGAGGCACTTGTTTCATTGCCTTAATTATCTGTTTCTGCATAGTAAATATCTTCTTGTGGGAGGAGCCCCAGAACGGAGTGCAGTATGTAATTATTGAGTGCACTAGTGCAAAGTAGAAAAGACACATTTTAGTGTCCCCATATCACAGACTTTGGTTAGAATACTAAAAGCATAACACAGACTATTCATTCTGTTTAATAATTTATCTTTATGCATGTCCCTCTGTCGAGTGTAGTTTATCCACACTCCAATGAATTTTGTGGTTATTTCTCAATATATGGGCACATGCTCTATCCTGATATCATCTATCACAGATGATACCTTTTGTATTGAGTGGAAATTAATATAGTTTGTTTTATCTTTATGCAGGAAAAGTTTGTTTTCATTTAACCGTTTTACCAGATTATAGTTTGTATCAGCAGTTCTGGTGTTGAGTTGACGAGGACAGTGAGTAGAAAACAGTATATTGGTGTCATTGGCAAACATTACCGGTAGGCCTCCCTGAATGCTTTGGGGCAGATCATTGATAAATATTGGAAATAAAAGGGGACCAAGTGTGGAACCTCACAGTATGCCTTGTATTGCATTGTATTGTATGGAACTGGGGACCTAGAAACGACAGAGAGGCTTCATCCCTGCTGTAGCCCTCAGTGGTTCACAACCCCACAACAGGCTACAGCAGTCCACTCACGCCATCGCCGCCCCACACCAAACCAGGGTTATTGGGTTATTGTGTGGTTCAGCCCCCAGTGGACCTCCTTCCTCCCCCACCTCCCCTCCGGAACATCTCACACCAAATTAGTGTAACCCCAATGTTCGTGTGGTAGAGCAATTAACAGTTATGGTGCACACATACATGCAGAATGTGTCTGTGCAGCAATCACTGACATAGTGTAACTGAGGCAGAATAAGGGGAACCAGCTCGCATTTGCTGAGGCGGGTGGAAAACGGCCTTAAAAGCCATCTACAGACCAGCTGACACACCGGACCTTGACATTAATCTGCCAGGTGGATTCGTGCCAGGGACTGGCATGCCTTACTGACCAGAAAGCAGTGTGCTAGACTGCACAGCTAACCAGGCCGACTATGCTTTGCCTTACTAGTTGCCCCTTTGGGAGTTTTTTGTGGTGATTTTACTGATTTCTGTACTCTGTTGAAAGATATGACCTAAACCAGTCATCACAATTTCCCCTGCTCCACAGTGTAGTAGTTTTTCCAAAAGTAATTCATGGATGACAAGATTGAAAGCTTTTCTGAGACCAAGGAACACACACGTTGTGTGTTTTCGTTCATTGAGTGCACTGCAAGTTTCATTTAAAAATGAATATGATGCTCCATTTATTGATAGCTTAGCAAATCAGAAGCTAATATAATGACACTGTTGGTTGCATGTAAAACTGGTCCAGATATCCGAGTGAAATTACATGGAAGTTTGAAAGATCAAACAAAGGAAGCCACTCACGGTGTCCAAAGAGAATTTTTTTAGTTTCAACACAACCAAAACTGGTTTTATGGTGTGTCAAATAGCAATATTCAAATCTTAGGTTCACAGATGCAACAGTTAATGATTCATCCAGATAATTTGATTTTGTGGTTAGGTTCCTGGGAACATTTCCATAAAGTTTTGAAACCAAACAATCACTCAATAAACTTAGGGTGTTTTAACATCCAGTGCAAAATGATGACAATGGCAGAACTTAGCTCAGGACACATCGCGTGCATTGGTGGCAACAAAAGCTGAAGGTGAGAGTAATAAACAAGTGAAAAGGCCTACCAATTCCATGAATTAGAAAAGATGATAGCTGTGTTTTAAATGATTCAGTTGTGATGGAAAAGCATGTATTAGAAAAGACTGTAAACTGCAAAGAAAAGGAAAAAGATTCAAGGTGATGTACATTTGTTTCACAGTATTTGCAGCAATCAAGCATTTATCAGTGAATGTCTGGATACTGAGTTCGATATAAGTGCTTGTATCATCAATTCAGGGGTTCCACTTCATTTAGCAGGTCATGATGATTGGTTTTCAACGTTTTGTACTTTTCTAGCAGTGGTTGAAGAAAGTCCATATTGATGACAATTCTACAGTGAATGCTGTCTGAGGAGGAAGAACTTCAGAACCTAAATAAATGGTGAGTGGTGCTCATGTTATGTGAAAATTATATTATATGTGCTCATTGTTTGTAGAAATGAAGCTTAAAAGATCCAGGAGGTGATGAAAATTGTTAAGAACTCAGTGTGGTCACAGAGTCAAAAAGTTTCAGTAGGATAGTAGTCATGAATTTGACACTGAACATGTTCTTAAGAAAACTGCTGGTAGAAAGTTGGTTATTGTAAATTGTTACAATACCTCAACTAAATGGCTGAACTGAACATACAAATAGAACAGTTGTAGAACTTGCACCAACAATGCTTGTATCAAATAATCTACATCTATGCTCTGCAAGCCACTATGAACTGTGTGACAGAGAGTATGTCCCATCGCACAAGTTATTAGGGTTCTTCCCCATTCCATTAATGTATCAATGATGGGAAGAATGATCGCTTATATACCTTTGTGTGTGTTGTAAATAATGTAATCTTGTCCACAGTATCCCTCTGGGAGCGATATGTAGTGGGTTGCAGTCTGTTGCTGGAGTCATCATTCAAAACCTTTTCTTGAAACTTTGTAATTAGGCTTTCTCAGAATATTGTACATCTATCTTCAAGAGTCTGCCAGTTCAGTTTCTTCAGTATCTTTGTGCCACTCTCCTTTGGATTAAATAAACCTGTGACCATTCATGCTGCCCTTCTCTGTATATATTGAATGTTCCCCGATAGTCCTATTAGGTATGAATCCCATAAATTTGAGCAGTGTTTTAGGATGGGTTGCATGGGTGATTTGTAAGTAATCTCCTTTGTAGACTGATTGCATTTCCCCTGTATTCTACCAACAAACTAAATTCTAGCACCTGCTTTACCCACAACTGAGCGTATGTGATCATTCCATTTCATATCCCTACAAAGTGTTACATCCAGGGTATTTCTATGTATTGACCAATTCCAACTGTAGTTCATTCATATTACAGTAATAAGATGCATGTTTTTTTCTGTTCATAGAAAGAATGGTTATTTGAATAGGCTGCATAATTTGGCACCAAATCTTATACACATGTCCCAAAAGAGTGGTATCAGAAGTGGAATGCAAAGGAATGACAAGTAGTCTTTGCTGGCTATGCTGAAGAATTATATATGTAAAGCCCAAAATTGTGGATTATCTGTCTTCACATCCACATTCTTTCATTAATAAATTTGAAGTTGTTCTAACAGTCAGAGACAAAAGAATTAATTAATATGTTGATGTTGATTTTTTCATCTCTGGACAAAGCTGGATAATAGGTTATTCAGAGCAAAGTTGTAGTGTTTCAGCCAGAACTTACTGGAAAACCTGACAGTATTTCCACACGAGGAAAGTAAGTTAGCATCAAAATGTTGATGTTTCATGTCAAGATGGGTTAGGAGATGAAAGTGAACCACCGCATTTTCAGTGGAAGGTATACCTGAACTAGAAGAATATAACAGAAATAAATGAGCCAAGGAGCTATTCTGAAGCACACAATAGTGGAGTAGTTGGAAACCAGCAGTGGAATGAGTAATCCCATCACTGGAGGAAAATTATACATGGAATTTAACAGAATTACCAGCAGGATGCGAGATAATCTCTATTTCTTTTGTTTTATGGAAGTGGGAGATACTATCATTATAAAGTCTGTCTTGTTGAATACATTTATACCATCTTCAAAATGACACAATTACAGCATTGTTGCATATTACTACTAATGAAGGTTTAGAGGTACCAGTAACATAGTCTGACATGAAGTCAAAATTTCTAAATTGAATACTGAATGGAGAAATATACACAGAACAGCTTGATGGATTTCATGATGGTGCCAGCAGAGTAGGCAAATTCTTTAAAAGTCCTTGTTTTAAAACATTTTGGCAATATGAAGACTGGAGGACACTCCAGAGAAGCAGTGGAATGCTTGATTTATTTGGCAGTGGCAACACACCCAGACACAATTTTTATATATATCTTTTATAATATTTTAGACTATGTGCCACAATTTTGAAAAATCAGAGGATTGTTGCTGGTTGGTATTTATTTATGTATTTAGATCCCATAAATCCAATACAGCAAGACATTTGCATGGATGTAGGATGTGTCAAATTATTACAAATTACACAAAAGGAACATATAAAACCCCTCTCGCAAGAAGAGATGTAGGTATAAGACAAAATAAAAATTAATAGTTATAGACAAAACTACACTTAAAGAAGTTAAAATAAAGGTAGATCTTAATAGCTACATAAAAGATGTAGAAATGTTAACAATGATTCCAACTATTGTGATGCATAAGAGCACATCAGATTTAACTGAAAGAAAAAAATCAATTAGAGTTTAAAAAATTGAAATATTCTTAAACTGAAAAAAAAAAAGAGTTATCAATTAGATAGTGTTTAAGCTGTTGTTTAAATCTGGGTAGCTCATGGACATGTGATATCAGTGTTGGTGGGAGAGCATTAAAAACATTGCAGCTCATATAATGGACCCCTTTTTGTACTATACGTAGGCTTTTTAATTCAGAATGGAGGTCCATTTTGCTTCTGGTATTATTAGTATGGTATGAATTATTGCTTTTGTATAGTTGCTCATTTTTACCAATGAAACATAACAGGGAGTAGATATAATGACATGCAGTTATCAGTATCCGTACTTTCCTAAAAAGGTAATTGACAAGTCCTATGTCATTTCGATGATGTACTACAAGGACGCTAATAAATTGAATTGAATTGAAGGTTTCTACAAGAATGTCTAGGCTGGACTCTGCCCATTTTCCTAATGACTCTCTTTTGGGCAATGAATATTTTTTTTGGAAAGTGGCTGATTACCCCAGAAAACTGTACCATACATCAACAATAAGTGGAAGTAACTAAAATAAGCAGTTTTAGTGGTGTCTCGGTCACAGATAGTGCAAATGATACAAATAGTGAATGCTGCTGAGCTAAGCTTTTTGAGAAGTTCTAAAATATGTTCAGACCCTTTTAGATTGGTGTCAATGTGTATTACCAGGAACCTGGATGACTCAACTTGTAGTAAGTAACTACTATTACATATAATACTTAATTGATACTTCAGTTTTTTACTTACTTGGAAATGAACAAACTGGGTCTTCTTAACATTTAGTGATAACTCATTATTTTCAAACCAGTTAAGTACTTAATTAAAGAACAATATTGGCCAGTTCCTCAAGATTGTGGTTGGGAGTTTGGTTGATGAGAATGGAGGTGTCATGAGTGAAAAGAGTAAAATGAGTTTTAAAGCTAGTACACAAGGGAAGGTCATTGATAAAGCTGAGGAAGAGAAGGGGGCCATGTACAGAGCCCTGAGGAACACCAAAGCCAATGGAGTCCGAGCTAGATGACACAGAGGGCCCCCTGGAGTAACTCAACATGACCTTCTGCTTTCTTCCAGTTAGGTAGGATTTAATCAAGGAGCCAGCTGATCCACTTATATCAGAATATTCAGTCTTTGCTAAGAGGGTTTCATGGTTAACACTATCAAAGGCCTTAGAAAGGTCACAGAAGATACCAACAGGAGCTAATTTATTATTAAAAGACTCTAAGATTTGATGGGCAGAGGAAAAAATAGCTTGTTCTGTTGATACACCCTGTTGAAATCCAAACTGGATACTGTTTAATACCTTATAATAAATGAGGTGGTCAATAAGTCTTTTGTGAACCAATTTATCAAGAATTTTAGATAAGGTTGTTAAAAGGGACATAGGCCGATAGTTGGTAATATTAGTTTTATCACCTTTTTTTAAAGAGAGTTTTAGATAGTATACTTTAGTCTCTCAGGAACAATCCCATGCTGGATGGATTCATTGAATATATGGCACAGTATTTTGCTTATTGCCTTATAGCATTCATTCAATAAAGTACCAGGTCAGACAGTGACATACATGTCAATCATTGTAACACCACATTATGCCAAAAAGGTGTATATCATGCAGGAACAAAACTTTACAACAGTTTACCAAGACATATAAAATCTCTTACTGAACTACAAAGCTTTAAAAAGTCTGTGACATCCTACCTTCTGAAAAACTGCTACTATTCAATCTCACAGTATCTTATGCAAGAAAAAATGTAATTTGTATCTTTAATTGTAGAAATAAGTTATAAATATACAGTATTTCAAAAATTTGTAATTATTAACTGTATAGATCCAATTTGTCATAAAAATTTGTAAAATGTATGTTTGACATTTGAAAATCCAATAGCTAAAAAGGTTTTCTGTCCAATATCCTGTGTACAATATATGTACTTAAAAAGAGATTTATATGGACAAATAAATAAATAAATTGAAGAGACATCATCAATGACAACAAAATTATTGTTTTTTATCTCTCTAATTATGTTCTCAGTTTCATGTACTGTGACAGGAGACATTTTAATCTGCTTGGTTATTTTATTAATAGCTTTTTGAAGGGATAATGTGGCTTCATTAACAGAACACGTTTTTCCAGTTTGTGCTGCTGATGCCAAAAATTCCCTGTTAAAAATGTTGCCAATTGGTCAGACGATGCGTACTGTCGAGGATCGATGCCGTGAACACCAGAGGCACACTCGAGCAAGTCGGCGGTCGCTGAACATTGATTGTCGGAAAATCACGCTATGGAGTATGAACGCACGAGGATTCTGGTACAGACGTCGAGATACTGGGACAGCGTTGTTAGAGAGGCCATCGAAATTCGCACCAATGACGACCTCATAAACCGTGACTGTGGCTATAATCTTAGCAAGGCTTGGGAACCAGCGATTGGGTTAATCAAGAGTAAATCGAGCAAATGTATAGTTGTGACGACCACGGCGGACAGAGCCATCACACCGACGTCATCTCAGACGCCGTCGCAATCTGTTCCACCGCGCGACCGTGGCGCGGGGCGCGGGGCGCGGACGGCAGAGTGAGCGCGCCGCGGGCGGAGGTTATTTAAATCGGCCGCAGCCACGACCGAACCCAGTTCCCCCTGAGCAGCCATAGTGTACGGATCTCCGTGCCGGCACGTTCACAGGAGCTCAGTCCGTCCGTTCACCTGATGATGGCGACATGTATGATCGCCAAAATATTGTGCCCGTTGGACACTGTAGACCGGCAGTACACCCGTGGATATTTTGATTAATTTCTATGGTGTTTTCTGCAGCAGGGATTTTATCTGTTTCCCTGTTTATTATACCCCATATGGTTTTAATTTTTTTTATTAGAGACATCAATTTCTGATTTTAAAGAAATACTCTCTGCTCTTCTTAGATTTTTTAAAAGGATAGAGCAGTATAGTTTGTAATGTTTTTCCTTTTCTAGACTATAACTGGATTTGAGTGAGGCATACAGATTCCTTTTCCTTCTGCAGGAGATTTTGATGCCCAAAGTTAACCAGTTTTTATTAGAATAAGTTTCATGGTTGAATTTGGCAGTCCTTTTAGGAAAGGCTGATTCAAATAGGCAGATGAGTTCATTCAGAAAAGCATTGTACTTGTCATTAACATTGTCAAAGAGCTCAAACTGGTACCAGTCAACATCTTGTAGGGAATTAAAAAGGGTATTGATAGATTGTGTGTTAGTTACTCTGAAAGTTTTCCTGCATGAATTGTTCTTACTAAGACAGTTAACACCTTCAACACCATCATATTCTGAGAGCCCATTTAATGTACAGTTTACAGTTGTGTTTAGATTTTTCTGTCTGATAAGATGTTGTCAATTTGACTCATGGAATTAGATGTGACTCTAATGGGAAAATTCACCAGTGCTGTTGAATTAATAGAGTTCATTAAATGTGATTAGTCATTTTGCCCTATGTTATCAGCAAGAAAGTCAACATTAAAATCACCTAAAATTATAATATCTAAGTTTTAGGAAAATACAACTTTTGCCTGTAGGAGCTCTGTAAAATGAGAGGACAGTAATTTCAGAAAAGTCAGTACACATTACAACTCCACAGACCTCACAATGTTGATCAATATGGTGTTCACTCACGTCTAAAGAGCTATAAGCTATTTTGCTCTTAACATAGATTGCCACTCCACCTTTATCTAAAGAATATCTACAGTAATGCCAAACATACTTCAAAATACGTCAAAGGAACATTGTGTTGGTCAGTGACACAACATATTTCAAAATATGTGAAATGTACATTGTCACTTGGACTTGATGCAGAGCTGTCAGGAGATCCTAAGAAGTGCAGTAGCTAAGCTACTGGAAGTGCAATCTGGTTAGCCAGGTACTGTGAGTTTCAAAACTGCTCAAAGAATATTGATGTGTATTTTCCCATTATATAAGATCTTTCCAGGAGGGTGAACTGCACATTGAAAGTGTAATGTGTTGTTCACTTGACATGATGCAGGGCCAAATGTGTCAGTAATCACAAATTTTTAGTGCAGGGTCTGGGTGGAGTATGGATTGGGCTGGGGGTTAAAAACATATACATTAGCACAAAAACACAATGACATCAATAGAAATTATTGGCAGTTTATTAGAAATCAACAATGTTTCGCTCCGATATAACAAATAACAAAATAAGAAACTTATTGTAAGCAAATATCATACCGGGTGGTTATAATTAAACTTTCCCTATTTCACACATTATAACACAAAAACTAATTACCATACAAGGACAAAACTTGGTAGCATTAATGTAAAAGACATGCGGAAGACAAATAATGCAGAATCAGTTCAATTGAAACACTTTTAATGTGCTGCTAAGGTTCATCATACCATCACATACTGGTACCATTACTGCTAAAAAAGGAGCTCAATATGGCACACATCAGTGTCAAGAAGAGTCTGAAAGCGCAGGATTGCATTCTGTACAGCAGACTGGAGCATGTTCAAAGGCATGCTGGCTACCTCTCTTGGTAAGCTGCGTTTCATATCAGCACATGTGGAATGTTCCGCTGGCAAACCCTGTCCTCCATGTAGTGCCACAACCAGAAATCACAGGGTGTGACATCAGGTGATCGACTCAGCCAAGCATTTGGAAATGATCTGCTGATAATTCAATGATTTAGGAGAAGCAGGTGAACTTCATGAGTGATGTTCAGTGGGGACCCATCTTGCATGAAAAGTGTTGAGTTCAATGTGTCTCTCTCCTGTAGGGCGGGTATGACATGCTAGCAAAGCCATGTCCCAGTAATGCTGGCCAGTCACACTGCACGTCTCTGGTCCCTGACCGCCAACCTGTTTACAAAACAATGGGCCAATGATGAAAGAAGCCATGAAGCCACACCATATGGTGACACACTCACCATACAGAGGAACTACATACACAGTGACTGGAGGTGATGATCCCCACACTCAGCAATTCTGGGTTTTCACCTCACCCATCAGAGAACGATGAGCTTTGTCTGACCATGGAATAGTATAAGGCCAGCCTTTATCAACTTCAGTCTGTGTGAGAAAGTGGAGAGTGAAGTCAACACATAGCTGTGCATCCTGTGGTGCAAGCTCCTGTATGATATGGATCTTGTTCAGATACGGTTTGAGAAAGGTTCGAAGCACCTTCTGTGCCATGGACTGAGAGACGTTCAACTCTCATGACACAGCACGTGCACTGCCTGACTATCAGGAATTGTCTGCAGCATTATCGTCCATAAAAACAGTGATTTCATCAATCACCTGTGGTGTAACTGGTTGTCGACCTCTTTCCAGAGGGACATCCAGTTCTCCAGTTGATTCAAACTTCTTCATTGTGCTCCAACCAGCAGGGGAAAAAGAGGACCCTTCCATAATCGTTTCAACCAGTGATGATCTCGAAGTGCATTACTGTTTTTTTTTTTATAATAGAGCTTCACCAGTAATGTCCTGCTCCACTTGTCGAAGCTGATGTTGACACGTCAACAAGTGCTCTGCGACTGATCAGGTGTGTGAGACTATGAGTCAGGAGACTGATCACGGCACTTGGTGGCTATAGTTGGAACTGGACAGTGGCTTTGTGATGCATGGAAATCATGCACTCCATACTCTGGACATTAATGCTACCAAGTTTGGTACTTGTACAATAATTAGTTTCCATGTTATAATGTGTTAAATAGGGAAAGGTTAATTATAAGAACCCGGTATATAAAACTCTAATCTATTTCAGCCCCTGCGATACACAAGCAGGCACCAACAAAGAACAATAAGACAGAAATCAGAATCTTCACAATTTCAGCACACAGTACATTATAATAGGGCAATCATGGTAACACACTACAATAAATGAATAAAATCACAACAAGAGTTACCTCTACTACCAAGAATCTTCACCAGCTACACACTGCTGCTACTGACAACAGGACTGCATAGGCCACCTAGTCTACAGGCAACTAACATCAAGATAAAATGCAAAAAGCTTATAACTCTGTACAACAGTTGAACACACCTTTGGCGTTATTACAAAATACAATTCAGAAGATTTTGCTGAACACAGTTGAACATTCCTTCAGTATGAAAATAAAAGATAGTGTACGATGTACGCTCTTGCGCCTTCATGGCCTTGCTGTATAATATAACAGTTGTAATGAAAGTACTATGGACAGTGCTAACTGCTGACAACATGTTTCTTGCCGCAGACAACAGGAAGGATGTTGAAATTCAAGTCCTAACACAGTATGATTGTCTACAAAGATTTGGCCTCTGATAAATGTCTACAAGACTGAGTACCTGAAAATGATTCCATTTCCTGGAACTATACAAATTAATGGAGCTCCTCTTACCAAGGTGGACACATTCTGATATCTAGGTTTTTTACTACAGAGTAATGGCTATGTGAATGAGGATGTGTGAGCAAGAATCAAAGTGATCTGGATGTGATCTAGAGACATCACTAGTATTCTTTGTGATGCCTGTCAACCTAAAATCACATATATACCAGACAGTGATGAGGCAAGTTGCATTGTATGGTACTGAGTGTTGGCTCACATGCAGAAGTCATGAGCGCTCACTACGTGTCATGGAAATGTCAATACTGAGAAGATAATTAGGCTGCTCTAGTATATGAACAATACAATGATCTGACAACTAGATGGAATGGTTCCAATCAGTGAAAATAATGGAGACTTGTGAGGTATGGACAGCCTATCGTTCCACTTTCAAAGTCTAGAGGCAACATGGAAGACCTAAATTATGGTGGCTACACACTATAAATGCAGATCTAAGATCAAGAAGCCTAAATCTGCAGGAAGTGTTAGACTGTGAGAAATGACACTCATTGACCCAAAACATGAACGCCATTTCAACAGGACAGCTCCAAGAAGAAGAAGAAGAAGAAGAAGAAGAACATGTATTTATTTTTATTTATTTATTTTGTAACTTACCAAACGAAAGCGTTGGTATATTGATAGGAGACAATAAAACACACACAAACACACATACAAGTTTCAAGCTTTCACAACCCAAGGTTGCTTCATCAGGAAAGAGGGAAGGAGAGGGAAAGACAAAAGGATGTGGGTTTTAAGGAAGAGGGTAAGGAGTCATTCCAATCCCGAGAGTGGAAAGACTTACCTTAGGGGGAAAAAAGGACATGTATACACTCGCACATACACACACACACACACACACATATCCATCTGCACATATACAGACACAGGTAGACATATGTAAATGCAAAGAGGTTGGGCAGAGATGTCAGTCGAGGTGGATGTACAGAGGCAAACATGTTGTTGAATGACAGGTGAGTTATGAGGGGTGGCAACTTGAAATTAGTGGAGGTTGAGGTCTGGTGGGTAACGGGAGGAGAGAATATATTGAAGGGCAAGTTCCCATCTTCGGAGTTCTGATAGGTTGGTGTCAGTGGGAAGTATCCAGATAACCCGGATGGTGTAACACTGTGCCAAGATGTGCTGGCCGTGCTCCAAGGCATGCTTAGCCACAGGGTGATCCTCATTACCAACAAACACTGTGTGCCTGTGACCATTCATGCGAATGGACAGTTTGTTGCTGGTCATTCCCACATAGAACGCTTCACAGTGTAGGCATGTCAGTTGGTAAATCAAGTGGGTGCTTTCACATGTGGCTCTGCCTTTGATCTTGTACAACTTCCGGGTTGCAGGACCGGAGTAGGTGGTGGTGGGAGGGTGCATGGGACAGGTTTCACACTGGGGGCAGTTACAAGGGTAGGAGCCAGAGGGTAGGGAAAGTGGTTTGGGGATTTCATAGGGATGAACCAAGAGGTTATGAAAGTTAGGTGGACGGTGGAAAGATACTCTTGGTGGAGTGGGGAGAATTTCATGAAGGATGGATCTCATTTCAGGGAAGGATTTGAGGAAGTCGTATCCCTGCTGGAGAGCCACATTCAGAGTCTGATCCAGTCCCGGAAAGTGTCCTGTCACAAGTGGGGCACTTGTGGGGTTCTTCTGTGGGAGGTTCTGGATTTGAGGGGATGAGGAAGTGGCTCTAGCTATTTGCTTCTGTACCAGGTCGGGAGGGTAGTTGCAGGATGCGAAAGCTGTTTTCAGGTTATTGGTGTAATGCTTCAGGGATTCAGGACTGGAGCAGATTCTTTTGCCATGAAGACCTAATCTGTAGGGAAGCGACCGTTTGATATGGAATGGGGGGCAGCTGTCAAAATGGAGGTACTGTTTCTTGTTGGTGGGTTAGATGTGGACGGATGTGTGAAGCTGGCCATTGGACAGATGGAGGTCAACATCACGGAAAGTGGCATGGCATTTGGAGTAGGACCAGGTGAATCTGATGGAATCAAAGGAGAGGAAATTCTGGAGTTCGTCTTCACTGTGAGTCCAGATCATGAAGACGTCATAATCTGTACCAAACTTTGGGTTGGCAGGCTTGGGTAACCAAGAAGGCTTCCTCTAAGCGACCCATAAATAGGTTGGTTTACGAGGGGGCCATCCTGGTACCCGTGGCTGTTCCCTTCAATTGTTGGTATGCCTGACCTTCAAAAGTGAAGAAGTCGTGGGTTAGGATGAAGCCAGCTTCATCCTAACCCAGCTTCTTGAAAATCACACTTGTGGATTCCACAAATTTAATACAAAACTTGATCATACCTGCAAATGGATAGACAGCAATAAATTGACATCAAATGTAAAAAAAGAACCAACAATATTAGTTTACAATTAAGCAGAAAAGCCAAAAACAAATCTTAAAAAGTGAAAGATGAGCTCATAGAATGTGTATCACAAACAAAATTTCAAGGGACCCATGTTTTATGCACTATTAAAATGGATTGAGCCTGTTACTGCCCTTGGGAAACGAATAGCTTCAGCATGCTTTGGGTGAGAATAATAAATCCACTGTGTAGTATCTCATGGACTATAAAAACTTATTTTGCATATGTTGATTCTGTGAGAATTTATGGGAGGTAACAAATGAGCAGAACATAGAAGGATTGTATGAATTATGACAAAAGGTAGCAAGAAAACTCACTGCACTGCGTTTTTAATTCTATTGGAATTTTGACTGTTCCATGTGAGTACATTTCACAAACAGTGATCCACATTAAAAAGGACATTGATCAGTACCCAGTGAACAGGTTTCTACATGAAGATAGAACCAGATCCCACCACCTCTTACATCTCAATAGAAAAAACAAAACAAAAACCCAGAATAGTATGCTATGTGATGGAATTAAACTATACAATAAACTACAACAAGAGACCAAAGAGAAAGATGACATGTGAGCCTTCAGGAACACTGTAAAAATTATTTCGTAGAAAAGTGTTTCTATACCGTAACAGATTACCTAAAATGATGTGTAAATTTTGTTGACAATTGTGTTAATGATTAATTACTGCAATTAAGGGGCATGTTACAATATGTTCAATAGAATAGTGAAATACAATGTCCAAATGTGTAACTCAATCAGACAAGAAATGTATGTATTTATGTGTGTAATTGTGTATGTTTATGTGTCTCTGTGTTTGTGTTTTATTTATTTATGTGTTGATGGCATCCATACAATTTATGTTGTCTATGGATGGATAAATAAATAAATAAACAATAAAAAACATAATGTTCCTATTAATACTGTTGTTTCATTTTCATAACACACAAACAAAAACACAACTTCACATGATGGCTGTATGGACCTGAAAATTGGACTGAGCATCTGGAAGAGATGAGCACACCAGTCTACACAAGTAGAACAATGCAGTGTTGCCATATCACCTGCACTGTTGTCAATCTCACTACTTTTCTTATACACTTTGTACTATAAAAATAACATCATACAAAACAGTTAAAGCAAAGAATCTTCAGAATCTATGCAAATGCACACAACATTCTTTAAAATATCAGGAAAGGAAAACAAATGTTCTGTGGTATCATTAATTCCTGCACCATGGTGCCAGCTGCCATGCAACCACAGATCATGTCAGATGGCCTGCAGATAGCCATTTTTGGTGCAGGTGCAGTGCTGACTAGTTGCACGGCTCAAGTGCGGTCCATGCACATAGCTGCCTCTGCGGTAACATAGAAACGCCCAGCCAGTGTACCCACATCAAATAACTACACAGTGGTATTGCACCAATCATGGCATGCCACACCACAGTAGACTCATTGATGGTGGGCATATTCCCATGCTACCCAGGGCTCTATAAGCGTGTGCAGCTCCTCACTCCAGCAGTCTCATGATGGATTTTTTTTTTTTGGTTGGCATAGGTATCTTATGCATTTGCATTAAGCTTTTTTCTCTTACTCAGCCTGAATCTGTTCCTTTCCCAGAAGTCATTGCCACTCTCATTAAGTGTTTTGAGTCACATGTGTTGGTTGCCACCGTTCAATATAATTTTTTTCGCAAGTGGTGTCAACCTTTCAAGTCCTATCAGCAGTAGCTCGTAAAGTTATGTGGTGTGACCCACACCTGCAAATTTGTTTAATCTTTTGGTAAGCCTTACGCACACAATATGTTGCAGGACACTACTGTTCAGAATGTTAATGATTTCCGATTGTGGGCAGAGGTCCTCAAATTATCAGACTTTTCACCTGAGGATGTAATTTCTATAATCGAGGCACAGGAATTGTTTGATACTGCAGAGCTGGAAATGACCTTTCCTGTGGTGGCCGCTCCTGACATCTGCCAATCTTCCTGATATGGTATGTCTGCTTCTTCCAGGCTCTACAAACAATCTGTGGCATATCCGTAGTTGTCCTTGAATGGCAGCAAATTGCAAAATTGCAATCCTGCCATCAGTGCTACATCTCTCATGACAGGGGCACTTGTTGTTTCAGTCGAGCCAAATGTTTGCTTTGCAAAAATATTGGGCACACCCAAGATGTTTACTCAAAGAAATTGTGGGGCCTATCTGTTCCCATGACCACCCACGGTTCTGAGGCAATGGGTATGCATCAGGTCGATGTCAACAATGCCATCCTCCTGAACCATTTGGTTTACGACACATTGTTCCTGGTTCAGATCTGCTACAGTATTTCCATTAGGCAGGGCTTGTCCCAGTTTGATGGTCAGCCCCAGCGTCCCTCTGTGCTTGTACATGAACCAAAGAAACTTTTCATTGAGCTGTGTGTTCAGAATCAGGTTCTGCAATTCCAGCTGGATACTAGGGCTTCTCTGACATTGATCAAAAGGTGGATGTCCAAAAAGATTGGCTCTGACACAGGCTATCACCATGTACAGTCGTGATCACATCATGATCTTAGACACTTGATGCACTAGATGCAGTACTGATCTGCATCTAAGATAATTACTTTCATGATGCTTCACTCTTGTGACAATGCAAACATTTTTGGCCTTAGTGCCTTTGACATCTTCCATCTCCAACAATTAACTTCCACGTCCCATTGATAGCGTCATGAAGCTCTCTGACAAATACCATTAGCTTCTTGATGACTCTCTGGGGATGGGAAAAGACTTTTCTGTCCACATTACTTCGAAAGATACGGCTCAGTCGCGATTTTTCAAAGCATGAGATGTTCTCCATGCCGTTCGGGAGGATGTTGTGGTAGAGTTAAGACGTATGCAGCACCAGGGGTACCATGCCCATCTCTACCAGTCAGTGGGCATCATCCTTGTCATAGTCAGAAAACCCAATGGGTAACTCCTCCTTTGCACAGATTTTAAGTCCACTGTTAATGCACAGTCTGTTGTGGATTCATACCCTCTCTCCCGCCCTGAACAGTTAGGCCCTAATGGAAATATTACAAGGGGGCATGCTCTACTCCAAGACTGATCTCGAAGACGCCTATTTGCAACTACCATTGGATGATGTGATAGAATCCTTTCTTGTCATCAACACTCACATTGGGATGTTCCAACACCAGCGTCTTCCCTTTGGCAGCGCTTTTGCCCTTGCCATATTACGATGGTATATGGAACAACTAACCTCAAAGGTGCCTTCGTGCTCCACTTACCTGGACAACAACATTACCTTGGGTAGTACTCCAGATAAGCACTTCCAGAACCTGGACTGCCTTTTCAAAACCGTCACCAATGCACTACTCAAGTGCAACCAGGAGAAATGCGAATTTTTCTGCACCCAAATCAAATACTTCGGTCATGTCATTGATTGCCATTGTATTTGCCCCTCAGCCAAACACTTGGAGGCTATTCAGCAGCTCCATTTCCCGAAAAATCTCAGTGTACTTCAGACTGTTTTCGGCAAGATGACATATTATCTTCCCTTCATATCTAATACAGCTCAGATAACAGCACACTTAGATGCCCTCCGGTGGAGAAATGTCCCTTTCGTCTGTTTGCGTTAGCAAGAATCAGTTTTCCAGTAAGTAAAAAAAAAATATTGCTTAGTATAGATGACTAGATAATTTTGATCCTATGAAACCTGTGGTCCTCGCAGTGGATGCACCCTCCTATGGCATTGGGGCAGAGCTGACCCAGAAGATCAGTGCAGATTGCTTTCGCATCAAAATGTAAATTACAGTCAACTGGAGAAGGAGGCCTTGGCAATCGTCTATGGCGTTTCCAAGTTTCGTCAGTATCTTTATGGCTGGAAATTTTTTCTGCTCACAGACCACAAGCCTTTCACCAGTTTATTTCATCCTGCCAAACCTATGCCCATCTGGAAAGAGCAGAAGCTCCAACGTTGGCTCTTATCCTGACCAATTATAAATTATGAAATTCTCCATCACCCCATGGCACATAATATCAAGGCAGATACATTATCTCATCCTCCTGTCGGATCAGATGACGAACTTGATTCTTTCAATAAAGCTTGCTTTCACATTGATGAGATCGAGGATATCAAAGTGCTTACGTTTCTGATCGGCCATCATAAAATCGCCAGAGCCATGGGGCAAGATGATACCCTCCATCTCCTTCGCCAGTTTAGTCACTCAGGCTGACTGTCTGGTACGAAGTCACTGCCCAATGGGTTTCTTCAGCGTTGGCTTTCCCAATGGGGCGCCTTTTCAGTCCGAAATGGAGTTGTGATTTTACACTTATCAAACAAACAAACTCAGATACTGATACCAGTATCTTTGCAGTAGCAGGTATTAGCTTTATTTCATGAAGAACATTGGGCATCGTCCTTACAAAATAATTGGCCAGGCAGCACTGCACATGGCTGGGGATGGACAAATACAAAGAACACATGGTCTCCCACTGCAAGGAATGCACTGAGAACCTCTCTGTTCCTCCCCAACAGTAGTCGACTGGCTGCAACCAGACGCCCCCTGGCAACGAATTCACACCGATTTCGCTGGACCTTTTTGGGGCACGGTGGCTTATTGCAGTGGACGCTTTTTGCAAGTTTCCTTTAGTGGTTCCTCTGAATTCCACGACGTCAGCCAGTACAGTTCGAGCTTTAGCGACAATATTCTGCCAAAAGCAGACTAACTATCATTGTCTCTGATAATGGTCCACAGTTGACTTCAACAGAATATGCGTTTTTCTGTGAAGCCAACGGCATCATCCACATTCGCTCAGAACCTTTCTCCCTACCTTTCTCCCCACCTTTCTCCATGATATAGGATATCAGATTTGGTACAGTGCACTTGTCAGATAGAATTGTGTGCGATTGAGATCAATTTTGTACTTAGAGCCGTTTTTTTCTCCTTTTATGTTTGATCTTATATCACTGTAGCTTTATGTTACTGGCTTTTCAACAATATTTGCTAATTACTCACACATTGTAAATGAAGTTCGAACTATTACATAGTTTAGTAATAAAACAAAGTCGACATAAAAATGCGCCACATTGTGCATGCCATGTAGGCTGGAAAGGCAATTTGTCTCGGTAACTTGATTTGAAACTCTCATGTGTTACTGTTACCGAAATTATACATAAAGTTGTTTTTTTAAGTGAAATGAAGGCACGAAATAAACAAAACTCACCTGCCTGTACTTATCACTATAAATCAATGATGCGAAGGACAATACAGATGAAGCTGCATGTCATGATTCTCCTATATCTAAAAGGTGTCTAATAAGAGAGTTGGACAAATACAGGATGTTCACCTATGTCAATCAACATCCTTGGCATTACATGGAATCACCAACAGACGTCGTATTAGGCCTATACTTAAAAAGGCATTGGCTACTACAGACAAAGTGCATGTGTAGACTAGAGGAAAACATATACAGCCCAAACTTACCTAAAGTGCATCAACATATAGGGCGTACAGTCACCGAGAGGCCGCAGACCACATTATAGCATTCATGACAGCAAACGGTTGTATTTACCAGAAGAATTTAATATTCGATAGTTACACATGTTCAGAGAAAAGTCCTCTAAATCCTGTGTTATACGAATTGTATCGGCTGATGTTTGTAACTAACTACAACACAAGTTTTGGGTACCCCAGAACTGACAAATATTCAGTGTGTGTGACAAACTTAAGAGTTGACCGTTCTAAACCTTGTTTGTAGTTAAACAACGAGAAAGAAGCAACTCAGATACGAACTTGGTATAAGCAGAAACAATCTCTAACGACTTAAAACGAACTACATAAGAGGAAAACAGCCACGTTTTACGAGATCAAATGTTCCGCACGTTTGAAATCCAGGAAATCTGTAATTAAGAAAGCGATTTGCGTGGATTACCAGAAGACTCTCCCGCTTCCTACTTTTCAAAATAAGGCAGTATATTGCCGCAGGCAGCTATCATTTTATTCGTTCATTATTTTTTCGATTTCTTGTGGGAAATCTGTATTTTATACATATGACGAACCACTTTCCAAGAAGGGACCTGATGAAATATAATTCCTTTATAGTTTGGACTACGATCAGAACGAGTAGTACAGCTATAAAAAAATGTAAGATGACATATTTGAAACAAAATCCACGTCTCAAAACAACCAAAACATGAAGTTAGTATTTTGGGGCAACTGATATGCTGGACATCGACTTCAGGTTTTTGACGTCATGACGTTTTCCCTTAAGGTGTCGAGAGACTAAATACCGGTATTATCTGTGGTCGACTTAAAACTGGAGACAACTGTGACTGCAGTTTACATGAACTGCGAATTATTCGTCCAATTTAAGTTTATTTTGATTTGTACGTATACAAATTTTATTTTTCGTAATGAAATTGTTTAAAGCATGACAATCCCTTTTACGAGGGTAATCCCAAAAGTAAGGTCTGCTATTTTTTATATAAGTAAATAGACCTCATTATTTCTACAATGGTTTAGATCAATTTACAGTTTGAACATTTAGCTATTTTTCGACATAATCACCATTTCTGTCGATGCATTTTTGTAGACGCTGTGGCAGTTTTTGTATGCCCATATAATACCAGCTCGCCGCCAGCATGACAATCCCTTTTACGAGGGTAATCCCAAAGTAAGGTCTGCTATTTTTTATATAAGTAAATAGACCTCATTATTTCTACAATGGTTTAGATCAATTTACAGTTTGAACATTTAGCTATTTTTCGACATAATCACCATTTCTGTCGATGCACTTTTGTAGACGCTGTGGCAATTTTTGTATGCCCATATAATACCAGCTCGCCGCCAGCTCCGCGGCTTTGGCGAAGAAGGATGTCGCCACTGGCATGATTGTTGCTTGGTCTCAGGTGTAAAGTGGTATGCCCAGGTTTCGTCACCAGTGACAATTGAGTCCAGAAAGTTGTCCTGTTCGACTGCAAGGTGGTGAAGAAATGCGCGGGAAACATCAACTCGTTGCCGCATCTGGTCCTTAGTCAGCATGCGTAGCGCCCATCTTGCGCACATCTTCCGGTAGTTCAATGTTTCCGTTAAAATTCTGTGAGCGGTGCTTCGGGAAACCTCAGGAACCAACGTGCAGAGATCATCCAGGGTGATCCGCCGATCTTCACGCATGCTTTGCTCAACTTTCAACACTGTCTCCTCAGAAATTGACGGTCTCCCGCTCCTTTATTCGTGGTGAATTTCGATCCGATCACCTGCAAACTCTCTACACCACTTACGAACATTTTTGACATCCATGCACGACTCACCATACACTTCCGTCAATTGGCGATGGATTTCAATCGGCGCAGTGCCCTTTGGATTCAAAAACCGAATAAATGCGCGCGATTCGCATTTGGTGGTAACATCCGACGTGAACTCCATTCTCGACGGCTGCCAAGCCAAGACTGCGCGCCTCAGAGCGGCGTGCGCATGTTTACACACAGCGCGTGAAGCACTCTTCATAACAGTGTGACCAACTGCCACACAAACAGAGTTCTGTACTTATAACAAAATAAGAGACCTTACTTTTGGGATTACCCTCGTAGTTATTGAATGTTATGATCAGTCTTATATTTATGTCGAGTATGTATTCATGCTTTTATTTTTTATGGTATAATCCCGTGTTTCTTATACCATTTACTCCGAGGTGACATGGGATAGCGACACGCACGTATACAGATGACGGTCGTATGGCAAACACAAGGTATAATAGTGCAGTGCATTGGCGGAGCTGTCATTTGTACTCAGGTGATTCGTGTGAAAATGTGTCCGAACTGATTATGGCCGCACACAGGTAATTGACAGACTTCGAAAGCGGAATGGTAGTTGGAGCTAGACGCATAGGACATTCCATTTCAGAAATCTTTTGGGAACTCATTATTCCGAGATCGACAGTGTCAAGAGTGTGCCGAGAATGCCAAATTTCAGGAATTATCTCTCACCACGGACAACGCAGTGCCCGATTGCCTTCACTTAATGACCGAGAATAGCATCATTTGCGTAGAGTTGTCGGACAAGCAACACTGCGCGAAATAACGGGAGAAATCAATGTGAGACGTACAACGAACGTGGCGAAATTTGGCTTTAATAGGCTACGGCAGCATACGACTGGTGCGAGAGCCTTTGCTAACAGCACGACATCGTCTGCAGCACCTCTCCTGGGCTCCTGACCCTATCGGTTTGATCCTAGACGACCAGAAAACCATGGTATGATCAGATGTATCCTGGTTTCAGTTGTTAAGGAGCTGATAGCAGCGATCACGTAATGCGCAGACCCCACGAAGCTGTGGACCCTTGTTGTCATCAAAGCAGTGTGCAAGCAGTGGTGGGCGCATAATGGTCTGGGATGTGTTTACGTGGAATGGGCTGGTTCTTCTGGTGCAGCTGAACCCGTCACTGACCGGAAATGCTTATGTTCAGCTACTTGCAGTCATTCATGGACTGTCATGAATCCGATCAAAAATGTATGGGGGCGTAATCATGCAAAAAATCCTACACTGGAAACATTTTCGCAATTATGGACGGAGCGACTTGTTGAATCCATGTCACATCGATTTGCTGCACTACACTGGACAAAACGGGGTCCGATACGATGTTAGGAGGCATCTTGTGACTTCTGACACTTCATTGTGTAATCTGTGGTTGTTTGATTAGTCTTTTCTTTTGGTTGTGATCTTCCGCTGTTGTTTATTGCAATATGGATCCAAAATTATTCTTCAATAGTAGAATGTTGTGGAGTGAGATGCGGGGGTTGAATCAGTATTGGATTTTTGCTAAAGTTAGGTGCAGTGCTGTTTTTCTGGGGGAAGCTGGGGGATGCGTACCCCTAAACTTTTTCGTCGACAAAGTAATTTTTTTACAATGTTGAGAACTTGGAAGAATGCCAAAGATTTATTTCAATGACGTAAATTTTTTATTTCATTTTTTCGTGTTGGTGATTGCAATACGAACGATACCAGTGCAGTTTTTGGTGGGAAAAGCGATGTAATTGTCTATTTCAAGCATTTCGAAGCTGCGGCAACCATTCTCAACAACTGAATCGCTGGCAGCCAGTTCGACAAGCATGAAGTAGCCTCTCTTGCTAATAGTGGGCGATGGTAATGCTAAACGGATATGTGTATGCTCAAACACCGAGCTACCGATAGATGTCTCTACAGTCCCGCTACCATGATCCTTCGTGATCCATTGTGGAAAAAGTTTAAAGCTTTGGTTGCTGACTTCACAGCTGCAAAAGATGATCAAAGCAGGGAATCAACTGACAGAGTTGACTTCATTCTCGACTTGGCTCTAATATGTGATGCCCTTCAAGAATTATCAGAATTAAGTCTTGAGCTACAGTCAAGAGACATCACAGTGACTTCTGCCCAACAGAAGATCAGAAATCAGCTGTTGGTGTTTGGAGAAAGAAAACTGAGCTATTGTCCTCATTACTGTGAAGCTCTCAAAGCAGTCCAAGAGCTGAACTTCAGCGAATTTCACTGGAAAAGGGGGCAACTATCAGACATCCTGAGCCCAGCATATGGTCTGAAACAGCGGATGGAGAATCGTCTTCTGCAGACAGAGGATATTGCTATCTCTGAATGTGAAAAAGTTTTGGACTCGTTAAATTGGCCTGAGAATCCTGTAATAACATATGGTGAAACAAATATCAAAACTTTATGCTGTCGTTTTGCTCTTCCAGAGAGAGAAATATGTAGAAGATTTCGGGAGTATTTGATGGAGAAGAAAATTCCAGCATCCCTCCTTCCTCTTCATTATACACTGAAATGTGTTCCTGTATCAACGAGTGAATGTGTACGTGGGTTTTCCTACATGAACCTGATCGTCTCACCAACAAGAGCTTCATTTCATCTTTCCACAGTCAACAATCTGATGTTCACAAATTTGGTTGGTCCTCCACTGATGTTGTTCAGGCCCATGGACTATGTATGCTCTTGGTTCATGAAAGGCAGACATCTTGCTACAGATAGCAAGAGTAAAGTAAGAAGGTGTGAAGATTATAGCAGCCATGAACTAAAGTCAGTTTGGAAACTGTTGTAATGCTATTAATGTAAGTTACACTGTAGTTTTATGTTTGGTAATGTTTCCTTGTATTGTTTTCTAGGTCAGAGGGTTGATTGGACTCACCTGTTTCATTTGATGTGTATTGTAGGTCAATTGAAGTGTACGATACCATCTTCTTTTATTGTTTAGGGGTTGATGGGCATCGCATGCTTCATTTGAGTTGATGTAAACTGAAGTGTTCGATACCACATTCTCTTGTATGTTTGGGTGTTTCTCGGTATCGCCTGCTTCATTTGAGCTATGGATTCTTATAAGGAAGCAGCGGGAGCAACAATAAACGCCAGCAAAACCCGACTCCTATGGTTGAACAAAACTTCAAAACTCACGCCACACCCCGTCACAGAAAGCGACGAAATGGAAGTGATCGGCGTTAAACTGAAGAAGAACATGAACGAACTGGTTGAGGATAATTCCAACTCAATGGTGGAGAAAATAAGCGGCTCCTCAATAGCGAACAGCACTAGGAACTTAAATCTTATTAAAAGGAGACAGTATGTTAATATGCTCGCACTTTCAAAAAATACCCATAGAGCGACAATAAATTGCTCAAGTAAAGAAGTATATAGGATGATTCATCTGGAAACGGATGGTACGCCATGTGACCTGAGACCAGCTAACAAAACCGTTAAATGAACGTGGATTAGGCTTAATAGATTGTGAGAAAAATGCACGCCCTCATAGTTAAAAATCTTATAAAATTCTTGAAACAACCGGCAAGTCATTCTGATTTATTGAAGACGGCATGGGGAATTACCACAAGACGTAGAACTCAAAGACGAACACCCACACATATTACTCGCACTCATAAAATCACTCGGGATTGCAGAAAAACTCGCATATGAAAAGAACTTTGCGATGAAAAAGGTTATGGGAGAACAACAGGAAGAATGAGTTCATACAACAGTCAGCTAAATAAAACACAAAGATATTCACTGGAAGCTAGTGTGGTCTAACATTTCAGATACGACTATAAGTTCAACGATGCGCTCGGCCGCTTAAATGTTCTTAAACTGTTTTCCACATCATCACGGCGACACCACCTGAGACTCACGGGAAGTCCTTACTGTGAACACTGTGGCCTGACTGACACTGCGCTGCACCGAATAGTAGGCTGCTCCCGAATCGTAGGCTTGTGAATTCGTAGTAGTATGTTGGCCGACTCTTCCCGGAAGTATTCCCTCGGAATTTCAAAAGCAAACCACTTCGTGGTGCACAACGCCTCTCTTGAAACATCGCCGGCCGAAGTGGCCGCGCGGTTCTGGCGCTGCAGTCTGGAACCGCGAGACCACTACGGTCGCAGGTTCGAATCCTGCCTCGGGCATGGATGTGTGTGATGTCCTTAGGTTAGTTAGGTTTAACTAGTTCTAAGTTCTAGGGGACTAATGACCTCAGCAGTTGAGTCCCATAGTGCTCAGAGCCATTTGAACCATCTTGAAACATCTGCCACTGGAGTTCGTTGAGCACGTTTGGGGTGCCCCTGAAACTATGAGTGCCCTTACATCTTTCGATTTTAAGTGCTCCGTGTTCAGTTCTCTCTGCAAGGAAGTCTTGATTCGAGTCTCTCTTTTTTTTTTTTTCACTGGACGGCACTGCGGGGCGGTCTAAAATGCCTTGCAGAAGTGTAGGAACACATTGTGTGGGGCGCATGGAGGAGCAGAATGAGCTGAGTTTGGCAACATGACTGTTTGCGGCCATTTTGATTTTTATGGAGGAGATCTTCCTTCTAGAAAAATGTCATAACACTTGAGCATAAAACGTGCTTCCTACTTCTGCAACAGACTGATTTCAGAAACAATGGCCTATAATTACGTGCATCAGTCCACCAGTAGCCTTTTTGAAAAAGGGAATGACCTGCGAATTGTTCAAGTACCCTTTGTTGCTCCAGTGACCTACGATGAACTACTGCGTAGTCTCTGTAGAATTTTACAGGTATCTCATCTGGTCCTAATGCCTTTCCGCTACTAAGCCATTGCAGCTGATTTTCTTTGCTGCAACCAGCTATCTCAGTGTCTCCCATTTCGATATTCGCACAATGACTGAAAGGATGGACAGTTTTACGATGTTCCACAGTGAAACAATATTGAAGTGGTACCCACGTCCCGCCTCAGATATACGCTACGAAAACATCTAGAAAACGTTCTCACTCTTGGATGTGAGATTTAGTCTAGACGCAGACAGATGAGGCACACAGGTTCCGTCTAAAGGGGAAGCGTTGGCCTCAGGGGGTATCCGGACGCCAAATACCGTGTGGTTGTAATTAAAGTGCAGCTACTCACAGAGGTCCACTGCGAGCTGTAACTATCGTATGGCAACCAAACTTGATACATATTCTAATGCTTAATGCGGATCCGATTTACGTTGAATAAAATCTCCAATTTTGGTCACTAGGTGCAAATCTAGCTCTGCGAATGCGAGAAAGACGTACAGAAATGTTTCCGTATAGAATAGGTCAAGCAACTGGGAAAGGCATAATGTTCATTTTATTATTAACTGCTACTTACTCAGTTCAATACGAGCACCGGAGACGTCGACGAAATCCGGGGGGGGGGGGGGGGGGGGGTTGGGTTGTTTGTTGTTTGGGGGAAGAGACCAAACAGCGAGGTCATCGGTCTCATCGGAGTAGGGAAGGATGGGGAAGGAAGTCGGCAGTGCCCTTTCAAAGGAACCATCCCAGCATTTGCCTGGAGCGATTTAGGGAAGTCACGGAAAACCTAAATCAGGATGGCTGGACGTGGGATTCCGCCGTCCTCCCGAATGCAAGTCCAGTCTGCTAACCACTGCGCCACCGACGAAATCCCGTACAGCACAGATTTGCACCTGGTGGCAGAAACTGGAACTATTTTTTCCCTGCGTAAACCGGTTCCTCATTAACGAATTAACGTATCCACCCAGTTTTGCTAACATACGGTAAGTACAGCCCAGTTTAATTATAACCACCCGGCACCTTTAACAGTGCCATAAATGATTTAACATGCTTATACCATAGAGACGGGTAGAAAGGCAAAAAATAAGAAGAAGAAGAAAGAGGAGGAGGAGAAGAGAAGCATATGGCCCGTATTATTAATCTGAGTATAGACGTTATTTGTATTTGGTGCTTTTGAGGCGCATAAATAATAGGTGCCACGGAGGGTGGAAGTTCCTGGAAGCGTGATTCTCACAGACAAGAAGAGTGTTTAACAGAAAGTACGTGTTTTTTAATAAGCATACACAGAGACAATTCCTGTAGGCCGCTTTAAAACTGGACAAGGCTGGCGAGAGGATTGAGTACAAAAGCAGCGTCGAACTCCTCAAACTTTATGTTTTCCTCGGAGCGAAACGAGCCTCGAAAAGTACAAGGCCATGAATAACAAATATTAAATCCGGCAGAAAGTTTTTAAATTAACGCGGCCTGAAAAGATCTCGGCCGGTGTATTCAGATGCCCGCGGCTCTTCGCAGCAGGTATCGCATCTTTCCTAAGCCGGGGCGCGTGCATATTCATGAGTCACCACACTGAACCGACGACGAGAATGAAAGAAAATTATGCGCGGGATCGGTGCAAATATCAGCCCGTACGGAGGCTGAGAAAAAAATTCACAGATAAGACTTGTATATGGAAATATGAAGGGGTAGACAACTCTGCAGAATTTTATCTATATATAAATAGTCAACCTGACAATGCTTCGCAGTTGCTAAATATGTATGGGAACCGTCTCCCCCCTCTTTCTGTTCATTTCCTCCTCCCCCTCCCTCTGTCGATCCTTCCTCCTCCCCCCTTTCAGCGTTCATCAATCCTCTCTCTTTCTATCTCTTCCTCCTCCCTTCTTCCTCTGTCAATCATCTCCTCACTCCCCCCCCCTCTCTGTTCATCTCCTTCTTCCATCTCTGTATAATCGTTTCCTCTCCCCCCCCCCCATCCACTTCCCCCTCTCTATGACTCTTCTGAGCCTTGTTTATTGGTGTCGCAAAGTAAACCTTGATTGCAAATTGAAGTCGCTTGAATGAGTAAATCGGCTGGGATCATTGCTATAAGGGGTATGAGAGAGACGTCTCCAGCTGGTAGAACTATGAGGATAGTTGCTTCAACGACAATAATCCCCACGTTTTTAATCTGCGAACGGGTAGGACGATTCAGATTCTGTAGCAGTATTATAATCATAAGCCGATGAATCATAAATACAGCTTCCCTGTTGTCTGTTAAAATCAGCTGCGAGGAATGAAATGAAATAGCACGTTGTTGTGTATGCAAATTTGCTTAAAACTATATACAGGGTGTTCGGAAATTCCCGTTACAAATTTCTAGGACGCTTAGAGGGGAGTGGATACATAATACGCCGAAGCGCCAAAGAAATTGGTATAGGTATGTGTATTCAAATACAGACATATGTAAACAGGCAGAATACGTCGCTGCGGTCGGCAACGCCTTCATAAGAAAACAAGTGTCTGGCGCTGTTGTTAGATCGGTTACTGCTGACACAATGGCAGGTTATCAAGATTTAGAGAGTTTGAACGTGATGTTATAGTCGGCGCGCGAGAGATGGGACGCAGCATCTCCGAGACAGCGATGAAGCGAGGATTCTCCCGTACGACCATTTCACGAGAGAACCATGAATATTAGGAATCCGGTAAAACATCAAATCTACGACATCGCTGCGGTCGGGAAAAGATCCTGCAAGAACGGGACCAACGACGGCAGAAGAGAAACGTTCAATGTGACAGAAGTGCAGCCCTTCCGCAAACTGCTGCAGATTTCAATGTTGGGCCATCAACAAATGTCAGCGTGCCAACCATTCAACGAAATATGATCGATATGGGCATTCGGAGCCGAAGGCCCATAAGTGTCCCTTGATGACTGCACGATACGAAGCTTTACGCCTCGCCTGGGCCCGTCAACACCGACATTGGACTGTTGATCACTGGAAACATGTTGTACGGTCGGACGAATCTCGTTTCAAATTGTGTTGAGCTGATGGACGTGTACAGGTATGGATACAATCTCATGAATCTATGAACCCTGCATGCCAGCCAGGAACTGCTCAAGCTGGTGGAGGCTCTGCAATGGTATGGGCGTGTGAAGCTGGAGTAATGTGGGACTGCTGATGCGTCTAGATACGACTCTGACAGGTGACACGTACCTAAGCATCCTGTCTGATCACCTGCATCCATTCATGTCCATTGTCCTTTTGGCGGACTTGCGCAATTCCAGCAGGCCAATGCGACACCCCACAAGTTAAGGATTGCTAAGAGTGGCTCCAGGAACACTCTTCTGAATGTAAAAATTTCTGATGTGCATCATACTCTCCAGATATGAACATTATTGAGCATGTCTTGGATGCCTTGCAACATGCTGTCCAGAAGAGGTCTCCACGGCCTCGTACTCTTACGGATTTATGGGCAGCCTTGCATGATTCATGGTGTCAATTCCATCCAGCACTACGTGAGACATTGGTCGAGTCCATGCCACGTCGTGTTGCGGCACTTCTGCGTGCTCACGGGGACCTTACACGATACCAGTTTTTTTGGCTCTTCAGTGTATTTTGAACAGGAACCCATGTCCGGAAAGTTACCGTTTCCGTTATTCGACGGTTTCAGTTCAGATGTGTAACGCGTTCACGTCTTCTGAGGCAAAGAACAAAATCTCAGAGTTGCTTGTCCTGGCATGCAATAGGTAGACAGGATTACGTGTACTAAATTTTCTGTGGACTACTTCTTGTAGAGTCGTATGCAAAGGTTAATTTACGTGACTCCTGTAAGATCTGCTGGCACAAGTTCTGTCCGCTGCACTAGAAACTGAAGAGAGACCAGGTGGAATGGGGAGATCGCATCAGAACCTGCTTCGTAGGTACAATGTCTTTAACAACGTTGGTGGTCGCCACATCGAGCCGCTGTTGTAATGCGTCAGTACCGTTCTGCATGTACAGTATGCTGGGTTCTTTTTTGTTTTTTTAATAATGTGAACATGTATTGTTTAAGTGTTCATACAAACAAATGTGCTTAAGTGATAGATGAATGTTTCGTTATGTTTACTTTCGAAATTGGTTAAAATCTTGCTCCAAGAAAATATTGTCTGAAAAGGAGAAAACTACTATCTTCAAACAGGATATTTAAGCACACCTAAACTGAATTCCAAAAATGAATCATAATCGAGAGCAGTTAAAGTGTGAAGAGAGAAGGTGTTCATTCTCTGGAAACGACGTAAGATTTCGTCTCAAACCAGAGATGCCTTATTTGCTCCGTGTTCTTCGTATAGGCCCATGATTTAGAAATAGAGGCAATACATGAGACTAATAACGTCTGTTAGTGTGTCTGAGCAGATGGGGTAGCCAGCCACGCCAATTGCCCGCTTCACTCCCAGCGCAACTCTGCCCGTGTTATGGTTCAAACAGCAGCAAATGAAACTATACGTGTACTTGTGACAAAGTAAAGATAAAACATTACCACCTTAAACAATAAGTATTTTTCATTTCGCAGACAGAAGAGTACAAAACATAAACCAAAGTACCAGTCAGAAACTGTTATTCGCATCCTTCCACGTCCTCATTCCACTTGGTGAGGCTGTAGTCTCCTACGTAAAGCGATATAGTCGTAATCTGGATCTTATTTCAAAGAGAAGAGTCTTCGAACGTCTTGAACCAGGCCAGTATTAGACAGTATTCACCTTTTTTTGAGTCATCAGCCTTTTTTGAGCCATCAGTCTTTTTCTGAGTCACAAGTCTTCTGACTGGTTTGATGCGGCCCGCCATGAATTCCTCTCCAGTGCCAACCTCTTCATCTCAGAGCTGCACTTGCAACCTACGTCCCAAATTATTTGCTGGATGTATTCCAATCTCTGTCTAAAGTGTCTCTAAAGTGTTTGCGCTCTAAGACTCTCTCTAGTACCATGGAAGTCATTCCCTGATCTCTTAACAATGTTTTCCACATATTCGTTTCCTCTCCGATTCTGCACAGAACCTCCTCTTTCCTCACCCTATCAGTCCACCTAATTTTCAACATTCGTCTGTAGCACTACATCTCAAATGCTTCGATCCTCTTCTGTACCGGTTTCCCCACAGTCTATGTTTCCCTAGAATACAATGCTGCGCTCCAAACATACATTCTCAGAAATGTCTTCCTGAAATTAAGGCCTATGTTTGATACTGGTAGACTTCTCAAGACCAGTGCCAGTGTTCTCCTTGCTCCGTCTGTCATAGGTTATTTTGCGTCCTAGGTAACAGAATTCCTTAACTTCATCTACTTCGTGACCATCAATCCTGAAGTTAAGTTTCTCGCTGTTCTCATTTCTCATATTTCTCATTACCTTCGTCTTTCTTCGATTTACTATCAGTCCATATTCTGAACTCGTTAGACCGTTCATTCTGTTCAGCAGATGATGTAATTCTTCTTCACTTTCACTCAGGACAGCAATGTCATCAGCGGCATTAGTGGCAGCATCGTCGACAGAACTGACTGCGGACCTTTGGTACAGAGCCGAGCGGAGGGTCTGAATCAGGTCGAGACGGTTCTGCGACCGTGTGGGCTGCAGATTCCTCGACTTGCGCCATAGGGTGGTGGGGTTTCGGGTTCCGCTGGATAGGTCAGGAGTCCTCTACACGCAGCAAGCGGCTACATGGGTAGCAGGGGTTGTGTGGCGTGGACTGGGCGGTTTTTTAGGTTAGATGGCCTCGGGCAAGAACAGAAAGGCAACAGTTTCAAAGGGTGCGGGTCAAAGTCAGGACATGCGAGGACCAAGCTGCAATCGGTATGTAATTGTAAACTGTCGAAGCTGCATTGGTAAAGTACCGGAACTTCAAGCGCTGATAGAAAGCACCGAAGCTGAAATCGTTATAGGTACAGAAAGCTGGCTGAAGCCAGAGATAAATTCTGCCGAAATTTGTACAAAGGCACAGACGGTGTTTAGAAAGGATAGATTGCATGCAACCGGTGGTGGCGTGTTTGTCGCTGTTAGTAGTAGTTTATCCTGTAGTGAAGTAGAAGTGGATAGTTCCTGTGAATTATTATGGGTGGAGGTTACACTCAACAACCGAGCTAGGTTAATAATTGGCTGCTTTCACCGACCTCCCGACTCAGCAGCATTAGTGGCAGAACAACTGAGAGAAAATTTGGAATACATTTCACATAAATTTTCTCAGCATGTTATAGTCTTAGGTGGAGATTTCAATTTACCAGATATAGACTGGGACACTCAGATGTTTAAGACGGGTGGTAGGGACAGAGCATCGAGTGACATTATACTGAGTGCACTATCCGAAAATTACCTCGAGCAATTAAACAGAGAACCGATTCGTGGAGATAACATCTTGGACCTACTGATAACAAACAGACCCGAACTTTTCGACTCTGTAAGTGCAGAACGGGGAATCAGTGATCATAAGGCCGTTGCAGCATCCATGAATATGTAAGTTAATAGGAATATAAAAAAAGGGAGGAAGGTTTATCTGTTTAGCAAGAGTAATAGAAGGTAGATTTCAGACTACCTAACAGATCAAAACGAAAATTTCTGTTCCGACACTGACAACATTGAATGTTTATAGAAAAAGTTCAAGGTAATCGTAAAATGCGTTTTAGACAGGTACGTGCCGAATAAAACTGTGAGGGACGGGAAAAACCCACCGTGGTACGACATCAAAGTTAGGAAACTACTGCGAAAGCAAAGAGAGCTTCACTCCAAGTTTAAACGCAGCCAAAACCTCTCAGACAAACAGAAGCTAAACGATGTCAAAGTTAGCGTAAGGATGGTTATGCGTGAAGCGTTCAGTGAATTCTAAAGTAAAATTCTATGTACCGAATTGACAGAAAATCCTAGTAAGTTCTGGTCTTACGTTAAATCAGTAAGAGGCTCGAAACAGCATATCCAGACACTCCGGGATGATGATGGCATTGAAACAGAGGATGACACGTGTAAAACTGAAATACTAAACACCTTTTTCCAAAGCTGTTTCACAGAGGAAGACCGCACTGCAGTTCCTTCTCTAAATCCTCGCACAAACGAAAAAAATGGCTGACATCGAAATAAGTATCCAAGGAATAGAAAAGCAACTGGAATCACTCAGCAGAGGAAAGTCCACTGGACCTGACGGGATACCAATTCGATTCTACACAGAGTACGCGAAAGAACTTGCCCCCCTTCTAACAGCCGTGTACCGCAAGTCTCTAGAGGAACGGAAGGTTCCAAATGATTGGAAAAGAGCACAGGTAGTCCCAGTCTTCAAGAAGGGTCGTCGAGCAGATGCGCACAACTATAGACCTATATCTCTGACGTCGATCTGTTGTAGAATTTTAGAACATGTTTTTTGCTCAAGTATCATGTAGTTTTTGGAAACCCGGAATCTACTATGTAGGAATCAACATGGATTCCGGAAACAGCGATCGTGTGAGACCCAACTCGCTTTATTTGTTCATGAGACCCAGAAAATATTAGATACAGGCTCCCAGGTAGATGCTATTTTCCTTGACTTCCGGAAGGCGTTCGGTACAGTTCCGCACCGTCGCCTGATAAACAAAGTAAGAGCCTACGGAATATCAGACCAGCTGTGTGGCTGGATTGAAGAGTTTTTAGCAAACAGAACACAGCATGTTGTTATCAATGGAGAGACGTCTACAGACGTTAAAGTAACCTCTGGCGTGCCACAGGGGAGTGTTATGGGACCATTGCTTTTCACAATATATGTAAATGACCTAGTAGATAGTGTCGGAAGTTCCATGCGGCTTTTCGCGGATGATGCTGTAGTATACAGAGAAGTTGCAGCATTAGAAAATTGTAGCGAAATGCAGGAAGATCTGCAGCGGATAGGCACTTGGTGCATGGAGTGGCAACTGACCCTTAACATAGACAAAAGTAATGTATTGCGAATACATAGAAAGAAGGATCCTTTATTGTATGATTTTATGATAGCGGAACGAACACTGGTAGCAGTTACTTCTGTAAAATATCTGGGAGTATGCGTGCGGAACGATTTGAAGTGGAATGATCGTATAAAATTAATTGTTGGTAAGGCGGGTACCAGGTTGAGATTCATTGGGAAAGTCCTTAGAAAATGTAGTCCATCAAGAAAGGAGGTAGCATACAAAACACTCGTTCGACCTATACTTGAGTATTGCTCATCAGTGTGGGATCCGTACCAAATCGGGTTGACGGAGGAGATAGAGAAGATCCAAAGAAGAGCGGCGCGTTTCGTCACAGGGTTATTTGGTAACCGTGATAGCGTTACGGAGATGTTTAGCAAACTCAAGTGGCAGACTCTGCAAGAGAGGCGTTCTGCATCGCGGTGTAGCTTGCTCGCCAGGTTTCGAGAGGGTGCGTTTCTGGATGAGGTATCGAATATATTGCTTCCCCCTAATTATAACTCCCGAGGAGATCACGAATGTAAAATTAGAGAGATTCGAGCGCGCACGGAGGCTTTCAGACAGTCGTTCTTTCCGCGAACCATACGCGACTGGAATAGAAAAGGGAGGTAATGACAATGGCACGTAAAGTGCCCTCCGCCACACACCGTTGGGTGGCTTGCGGAGTATAAATGTAGATGTAGATGTAGAACCGCATCATTGATATCCTTTCACCTTAAATTTTAATCTCACCCCTAAACCTTTCTTTTATTTCCATAATTGTTTCTTCGATGTGTAGATTGAGCAGCACTTCGTTCTTGGTCGTCCATTCTTATTATTCCCTCTTGGCTCTTGTACATACTGTATGTTACCCGTCTCTCCCTATAGCTTACCCCTATTTTTCTCAGAATTTCGAACATCTTGCACCATTTTACATCTTCGAACGCTTTTTCCAAGTCGACAAATCCTATGAACGTGTCTTGATTTTTCTTTAGTCTTGCTTCCATTATCAACCGCAACGTCTGAATTGCCTCTCTCGTGCCTTTTCTTTCCTGAAGCGAAATTGATCGTCACCTAACATATCCTCAATTTTCTTTTCCATTCTTCTGTATGTTATTCTTGTAAGCAACTTTGATGCATAAGTTGTTAAGCTGATCGTCCAATACATCACACCTGTCAGCTCTTGCAGTCTTCGGAATTGTGTGGATGATATTTTTCCTGAAGTCAGATGGTATGTCGCCAGACTCGTACATTCTGTACACCAACGTGAATAGTCGTTTTGTTGCCACTTCCCCCAAAGATTTTAGAAATTCTGATGGAATGTTATCTATCCCTTCTGCCTGATTTGATCTTCAGACCTCTAAAGCTCTCTTAAATTCTGATTCTAATACTGAATTTCCTATCTCTTCCCTGTCGACTCCTGTTTTTTTTTCTGTCACATCAGACAAATCTTCCCCATCATAGAGGCCTTCACTGTACTCTTGCCACTTATCCACTCTCTCCGCTGCATTTGACTTCGGAATTCCCGTTGTGTTCTTAATGTTACCACCCTTGTTTTTAATTTCACCAGAGGTTGTTTCGACTTTCCTATATGCTGAGTCAGTCCTTCCGACAATCATTTGTTTCTCGATATCTTCACAGTTTTCATGCAGCCATTTCGCCTCAGCTTCCCAGAACTTCCTAATTATTTCATTCCTCAGTGATTTGTATTTCTGCCTCTCTTTTGTTCTTCCTTCTTTCATCGATCAACTAAAGTATTTCTTCTGTTATCCTTGGCGTTTTCGCAGTTATCTTCTTTGAGTAATGTTTTTCTTTCCAACTTGATTGCTGTTTCTAGAGGTGTCCATTCCTCTTCAACTGTACTGCCTACTGCGCTATTCCTTATTGCTGTGTCTATAGCCTTAGAGAACTTCAAGCGTATCTCGTTATCCCTTAGTACTTCTGTATTCCACTTCTTTGCGTACTGATTTTTCCTGACTAATCTCTTAAACTTCACCCTACTCTTCATCACTACTACATTGTGATCTGAGTCTATATCTGCTCTTGGGTATGCTTTGCGATCCAGTATCTGATTTCGGAATCTCTCTTTGACCATTATGTGCTCTAATTGAAATCTTCCCGTATCACCCGACCTTTACCGAGTATAACTGTTCCTATTGTGATTTTTGAACAGAGTATTTACTGTTACTAGCTGAAATTTATTACAGAACTCAATTAGGCTTTCTCCTCTCTTATTCCTTGTCCAAAACCCATTTTCTCCTGTAACCATTTCTTCTACTCCTTCCCCTACAACTGCTTTCCAGTCCCCCGCGACTATTAGGATTTCATCTCCCTTTATGTATTGTATTACCCTTTCAATATCCTCATATATTTTCTCTACCTCTTCATCGTCAGCTTGCGGTGTTAGTTTGCGGTGTTAGTTAGAATAACACCATCACTGAACTGTTCACTGTAACACTCTCTGCCTTGTCTTCCTATTCATAACGAATCCTACTCCGGTTGTACCATTTTCTGCTGCTGTTGATATTACTCTACACTCATATGACCAGAGATCCTTGTCTTCTTTCCATTTCAATTCACTGATGCCACCTGTATCTAGATTGAGCTTTAGCATTTCCCTTTTCGGACTTTTTAACTGCCCTGCTACATTCAAGCTTCTGACGTATCACTCCCCGATTCGTAGAACGTTATCCTTTCGTTGGTTGTTCAATCTTTTTCTCACGGTCACCTCCCCCTGGCAGTCCACTCCCAGAGATCCAAATGGTTCAAATGGCTCTGATCACTATGGGACTTAACATCTGAGGTCATCAGTCCGCTAGAGTTAAACCTAACTAATCTAAGGACATCACACACATCCATGACCGAGGCGGGATTCGAACCTGCGACCGTAGCAGCAGCGCGGTTCCGGACTGAAGCGCCTAGAACAGCTCGGTCAAAACGGCCGGCCCTAGAGATCCGAATGGGGGACTATTCCAGAATTTTTTGCCAACGGAGAGATTAGCATGACACTTTTTCATTTACATGCCACATGTCCTGTGGATACATGTCTTGTGTCTTTAATGTAGTGTTTCCCATTGCCTTCTGCATTCTTATGCCGTTGATCACTGGTGATTCTTCCGACTTTAGGGGCAGTTTCCCACCCCAAACAAGAGAGTGCCCGGAACCTCAGGCTAACGCTAATCATATCACAATGTGTGGTTTCTGAGTTAAAGGAAGTGCCAGTAGCTGTCAAACAACTAGACCAATATCTGGTGTTATCTGGTCGACGAAATCCAGCAAAACTACTGTCTATTAACACGTCCTCATTAGGCTTGTTTCAGGGAGGTATATCTGACTTGTGATGGCGCTCGTCACATCTATTGGCCTCCAAGTTCTTCGTATATGGATCCTATGCAGAATATCGAAAGGTGTTGTGGAAATGCCATACAAACCGTCGCATAGGACTCCGCACAGCAATTACCTGAAGCAACTGCAGACATACGTCTTGAACTCCCCCCTAGGAAACGTGCCACGCCTGCCGAACATGGGCTGCTAGGTGAAATCATGTCTTGTCCTGTAAAATGTTTTTTCGCTGTGTAAGAGATTTCTAGTTTTCTGCTTCTTATCTATCTTCTCTTTTTTTTAAGGAAGTATCTTCACTTTCAAAAGTTTTCTGCTTTTTTTCGGTACTGTAGGGCTGATGTCTTGGGACTCATCCTCTTCCGTGACCTTTCCAACAACTTCTTTGGGAAATACGGGTTCATTTCTTCATTATGTTTGATCTTCGATGATGAGAAATTTGTAGCGGCTCTTAAATATGAGTGCTTCCAACTGACACGGTGACTTCATTCAGTACAATTTCGTGGCCTTGTACAGTCGTGCTTAAAAGTGTCCGAACGACCTGAATTGTATTTCGCCTGATTCGCATGCAACCCACATAACGCAGCTGTCTAGCAGGTCCTCTAATCGCTCCTTGGTACAGTCGTTTGACTATTGAAAATGGTTCCAACACGTCACCACTAGAAAACACTGCTCTGTATCGCAATAACTCAAGATGTAAAGTAATACTACCATACTACAAATATCAGGGAACACCTTATCACAGATAAGACTGTCCTTAAGGGTTGTAAGCTCGCATTTAATACAATAAATGAAATACCTGAAATGTTACCACTCTCATTATTACGTCAGATAGGTAATGCACGTAGTAAGTTCGTCGCATTCATGATTTCCTCTTCAAAGTAACATACCGTACTTACTATTTAACACAAAATGACATTAAAAATTTAAGTTATTCACCAGCAGCTAGTTCAGAATATGTATGAACTTCAAATCACACGACGAACCGTCTCGTTCAGCATATGGATTCAAACCCAGGTCATGCAGACTAAGCAAAGATTTCGTGACTGACGGAAACTAACAGTCATTCCTGATTAGGCATACAGAGAGTGATATACCTCGATTTTAGACAGTATCAACTAGCAAATACCAACTTTAAATTACATAACGCAAACATTTTTAACAGACCCGAATTCCTACCCAGCACCTATTGTCCCTGTTAACGAACTACGAGAGATGTTAAATATTGCTTCTTAACAAATAACTTATTTGAAATGCCGTGAGGTAAAGCTTTGTGTTGGACAGGGATTCGAACCCAGAACCTAGTGGGATAGATATCGAAGCACAATCAACTGTCACATATCTCATTTTCTCGGCAGTAGCTAGATGTTTTAACTGAAATGACGAGACGAAACATTAATTTTTTCCTTCCCAGGACTCCAACCCGACACCTATCGCTGTTATATTCTAGAGAAAACGAACGTTAAATATGGGTCTGTTGCACCAGCAGCGACATGTGAGCATGTTTGAACTAGAAATAATATGACGAAGAGTTCAGTGCTGACTGGGAATAGAGCCCCACACATCTCGTTGTTGACTACCACGCAAAGAGACGTCAGCTACCGAATTTTTTGCCCACCAGCAGCTCGGAATAACATCTTGAACTTACAGTGATCTCGCAATTAGTTCTGTGTCTCACTGGGAGTCAAAAACGTCAAATATCGTTAGTGTTGACAACGAATGAAAATACAGTAAAAATCGAAATTATTATCCACCAGCAGAGAGGTGTTCTCATGCTACATCTTGATAATACATAATGAAATCTTTAGTGCCGGGCCAGGATTCGAACTCATTCACGCGCAATATGTGGAGATGTTGAGGAATCTGCAATTTTGAACAAACAACAAATTGTAGCTGAGCTCTATTGTCACGAAGGGAACAAATTCCGCGTTAAGGGCGGTCTGAGTTGCATTCCCAGTTCAGAACCAATTTTATCGACATACAGAAGCTCAGATAAAAGATGGAATAAGTGTCCTGTGAGCCTACATAGCGTTTGTTTCGTCACTAGAAAAAAATAACTAGTATAATAAAGGTTACTGGTGATGGAGTTTCTATATGTCGCTACCGCAGACTTTATTGTGGCTCAACCTAACGTCTACTTGGTAGAGAAGGAATATCATTTTTAATGTGAATTTCAGACCACAGTGCCATTATATCTTCTTCACTTGGTGTAGCCAGAAGAGAATGTAATCTGTCTCTCCCTATCTAAAATCACTGACCGAAGTTGGAATCGAACCCAGACCATAGATATATGAACCTCTCGTCAGACCAACAGACCACCAAACCCTCTTCTGAGTGGCTCATTTTTCTATCATAACGCTAGTGTGCCACCCTGGCTGAGAATTCTGATACATAGGCCCCCTGTATCAATTTGCAGCTTGTTCAGTAAATTCATTTACTTGGTTGACCGAATCACCATGAACTAGCTGCCTCGGCTACCCAGTGCATACATTCAACTTTATTTTGTAATCATCAGAATAATGGTAAGTATCGCGGACGGTAGGTAAGACGTCGCGAGTTCTAGTACATTCACTGCTATATTTTTTAAAACGCAATTCTGCTGTCTGCTAAAGTTATCAATCTAATGGAACTTGTAACATAATTCCCTTTACTTCTTAACCCAAAATAGTCGTATGTGGAAAATGGGCTAACTTCTGCGATATTTTGTTCATTTCAAGTTTAACAGTCAGCCAGACAGTAGATGAATCTCGAAACTTTTGTATTATGTATGGGTGGAGAGCATCGTGCCAAAATACGTCGGAAGAGTATTTTCTACATTAGCTGTCGTCTGGTAGTGGCATTTTATTCTTCTTCAAACCTTGTTTGAGAGCTTTAACTCAGAACAAGTTTTCTACATGCATATTATCAATAAACTGCATGTACATTTTCAGACTGTTATAGATAACATCAGAGAATTCGCATTTATCCTTGATGATTAATTTCTCTCTCATGTTTACTATTGTTTTAACAACATTAAAGGAAACCTTACGAAAATTGTGAACTGTATTATAAAAAATAAAATTAAGCTACCCACGATAACCTTACGACGAAAGTCTGTTTTAATAAAACTGAGTATCTGTACACAAGCGTGCCTCTATCGACACGAATTGTTAAAATACTACTCACTTAGATTTTGATTGGGTTTGTGTTTAATTGGTATGCTGTGTCATACACAAGATGTAAGCAAATGCGGCATTTCATAAATAAAGTTATGTATTCCTAGAAACCCAAAATTTGCTTGTCAGCAGCGGAAAGAGGCGTTACCTGTTGTGCAGAATTGTAAGTTTTTCACCATTGCACTATGGGCTGGAAGTATTTTCTTGCGATTTCCTTACCGATGTTTGATCTGACTGTTTGTAGCTCTTTCAAAGAAGGGATAAAAAAGTTACACTCAGTGAGACTAAAACTGCGAACCATAACAGACGCTGTTTCACAGGTCAGCACGTTACCACAGAGCTGGCGAAGAAGTATGTGTCTCAGCTTCCTCTTACGAGATCAGTAGTGGCTAGAACTCGTAAACCGCTATTTGAAGAACGAAATTAGTTGCGATTTTCACGTGTAACGACTTTCCTGGGCTGAAAACCGTAAATTTACAATCTTTTTTTACACCTCAAGCGATAACAGCTCAGATTATTCAATGGAAATAACAAGTAAAATCAAGTGAACTTTGAGGCTTAATTCCGTGCACACCAGGAAGAAACTCGTCGATCACAGCGTTGCCAAACATACATTGCCTTGTTGCCAAATCTCAGTTACAATACCAGCAGGAAGAAGACGAACCGATGTGATCTTATAGCGGGCTGGGAAGAGACCATAGCTGGTGTCTCCAAGTCGCGGCTGCAACGGCTTGGTAGACGTAATGCGTCTGATTCGCATTTCTGTAACTAGGTTTAGGGACTGGAGCCTAGTTACTAATAATACTCAGAACTGACTGCAAACTAAGCATCATAAATCAGTAACTCTCAAAGTTGTTTTTATGTTTCTTTCGTAAGTGTACTCAAAACTAAGAAATTCATTCACAGACGTTTTCGTGCCTCGCCGATAGTCGAGCACAACAAACAAAAATAAAAAAGAATGTGTGTGTGTGTGTGTGTGTGTTTGTGTGACAGAGAGAGAGAGAGAGAGAGAGAGAGAGAGAGAGAGATAAAAATCAAAAAGAATGAGAGAGAGAGAGAGAGAGTGAAAAATTGTAAAGAAATTGAATCAAGGTATGTAAAGAAATCTTTCATTAAAATGACACGTTCCACATCATTACGAAATATCGTGTTCATGATCTATGAAACAATAATTAATCTAATGTAATCTAATCTATTATATCAGTGTCATGAATTACCGTAGTTTTTGCGAATAGCAGAAACCAAATCTAAACTTGAAAATAAAAGACGACAGCTTTTGTAATAAACCGGGACTTCTGTCAAGACCCTTTCGTCCCTTTTAATTAACCACGAAAGATGTCTTATATACCTCTATTCTGCAGTAACAAAGTGTGCATGCATTTAAAGATGAAGTGCATGATGTGAAGTTCTGTGACAGAGATACGAACCCATCACGGTTCCTTCCCTGTCTATGGAATACTTTTTAGGTTAATATCAAACACCAACAATTACTCGCAGATTACATTAAAACTAAAGTAATTGATGAAGACGTTACTTGATAACAAAAACGCGCTGCCTTTCTTCATTTACTTGCGCCTAGAAATGGCTATGGAGTACTGCCAAACCAAAAACCAAGAGATCTTACTGCCTTCCGATATACGTCGCTGTCAGTTCTTCCATATGATTTGGTTGACATGATCTGTATCAAGTTGTGTATGACAGACCATGTTTTAGAAAACAAATTGTTTTCCTTTACGCTAAACAGATAGATTTTCATTCTAAGTATCCAAGTACAAAATTTTCGCAATATTAGTTCAAATTTAATATTCGATTCTATAATGTAGGAAAGTATTTCACAGTTGCAAAACTCGCATCCGACTCATTGACCTTACACTTAGTCGCTGACCATAAATTCTAGCTCAGAGTGACACCAGATTAAGTAACCTAATGTAGCGAAGACTGTTTGCCAGTGCTCTTTCTCACCGGAAAATACGCAATTCACTCAATGGGCTCCATAAGTACACTGTAACAGTAATTTGCGTGTGTATGCAATGCATACGGATTAAAATTTAGTGGTGCTCTCTCTTCCACTTCTGTATACAACATGCATGACCTCAACGGGCCCTTTATCATTACAGGCCCTGGACAGTGCAACATCATACTGACAACAGTAATGTGCTTATACTGACAACCTGACTGTTCGTTTTACCTGATTTTGTAATCATTGAAATAAAACAACATGACCTTCCAGTGGGAGACATTTCGTCCCCACTTTTTCTTCTGTGAAATTTGTCAGTAAGCTTTTTGTCTTCCAGCCAGCGAAATGCGGCAGAGTACGGCCGGTAAACAACTCACAAACCATTAAGACGATTTCTTTAAACATTGTCGTAGCTGAAGCAATTTAGTTTCGTCTTAAATCGTCTCAATTAGCAATGTTCACAGACATCTCAAATAGGAAAAAGCTCATTATCGAGGTACGAAGGCTGTAAAACAAACTTCCCACAGTTTGTGTCAGGTTGATCTTTTCGTCTGATAGCACTGCGTAAGTATTTGGTCTATGAGGTATCACAAGTAGTGTTCCTGTAGCTGTGGGAATCATTGGTTGAAAACGAGTTTAACACCAATGGGTACAGTTCTGCTAAATATTCTATATGATTATCAACCTAAGTCTGATTTCATCCGCAAACAGAGGCGAATTTATAATATCGAAGCAAGACTGTGTATCCTTGTCTTCCTTGAGTGGGCATTGGAAGGCGTTTACACACACGTATACAATACTATGAATACTTCGAACGCTATAGTTAACGTTGCTCTCATAAACTACTTTTGTTTTTTAATTCCTCTGGGTCTTCAGCGTGCAATATGTGTTGTAGATACAGTCTTAGAGCAAAAAATTGACCGCCGAGTCGTTCAGGTAAGGTGGGCAATACAGTCGTGCTCCTCTCAGAATCCTATGTCCGGCAATATGCTCGATCTGACAACATTGTAGACTGCGGAACTTCCCAGAGGAAGTCTTGACTTCAGTCTTAGTACTTTATTCTTGACTACGACCGTAGTCTTGAGGTAAAACGCGAGACTAGCTAATACGACGTCTGGTAACTAAAAGCACACGTCGACAAAATTTTTATCGCCCCTTTCCTCTTAGTGATGAAGCTATGAATGTAATTCAAGCGAATCTACAATAGATTTCGCTTTCTGTCACTATGGGAATAACAGTTTGGTCCAACAATGTTTTAGCGAAAGATTTCTTTTCCGACCACCTGCCTCTGAACACCACATGCGTCTGAGTTCTCTGGGACACGTTTGCTGCCTGCCGGTGGGGGCTGAGACACTGCATTGTCTCGCCTTGTGCCGACAACGTCTGCTCCACTCCGCACTCTCGACCATGTAAAATGCTTTGATGTTGTTGAGTGGTGACCCATAAAATCTGTCTACGATTTGTTCAAATGGCTCTGAGCCCTATGGTACTTAACATCTGTGGTCATCAGTCCCCTAGAACTTAGAACTACTTAAAACTGCGCTGATGACCTCGATGTTGAGCGCCCATAAACCCCAACTACTTAAAACTGACTAACCAAAGGACATCACACACATCCATGCCCAAGGCAGGATGCGAACCTGCGACCGTAGCGGTCAAGCGGTTCCAGACTGAAGCGCCTAAGATTTGTGTTTCACTCTTGATAGAAAAGGAGGCACAAAACAGTTTTTATTTGATGATTATTTTATTACACTAGAATGCAATACATCAATGAGGCACAGAATTAATTTCATTGTTTCTGATCCAGTGCACTACAATTAAAGCGTCACATTCTGTTCTTTTTCCTTTCATGGGAGTGTCCTCAAATAATTTATTATTGTCATGGATTCATATGTGTTAGTCAAGGCACAGAGAATAAATGTAATGTAATGTGTTTGATTTCTTTCTTTGATTCTCTATGGTAAATGGATGCAAAAGACTGTGTCAATACCTATCAGAACCTGCTCTATAGCTACTCAGGCAAATTGCTTGTTTTGATGTCTATACCTTAATTAATGGAGAAGTGAACGCTGTTTACAAGTGATATTTAAAATATTCAATTGGATTTAAGGCGACAATATTGCCCATATTTGAAGCTACCCAGAGAAAAAGTACGTTACTAGAGCCGCTTTTAGCAAATGTCTGCAGGGAGTTCCTAATTGCTTCTGTGGAAATTTAACAACTGTTAGGAATGGGGGAAAGAAATACAGTAGAAAATGAAAGGGTAGCTTTGAGAAATGAAATAGTGAAGGCAGCAGAGGATCAAGTAGGTAAAAAGACGAGATACTGAATTTAATTGATGAAAGGAGAAAATACAAAAATGCAGTGAGTGAAGCAGGCAAAAAGGAATACAAACGTCTCAAAAATGAGATCGACAGGAAGTGCAAAATGGCTAAGCAGGGATGGCTAGAGGACAAATAAAAGGATGTAGAGGCTTGTCTCACGAGGGGTAAGATAGATACTGCCTACAGGAAAATTGAAGAGACCTTTGGAGAAAAGAGAACCTCTTGCATGAATATCAAGAGCTCAGATGGAAATCCAGTTCTAAGCAAAGAAGGGAAAGCAGAAAGGTGGAAGGAGTATATAGAGTGTCTATACAGGTGTGATGTTCTTGAGGGCAATATTATGGAAAGGGAAGAGGAGGTTGATGAAGATGAAATGGGAGATATGATACTGCGTGAAGAGATTGACAGAGCACTGAAAGACCTAAGTCGAAACAAGGCTCCAGGAGTAGACAACATTCCATTAGAACTAGTGACAGCCTTGGGAGAGCCAGGCCTAACAAAGCTCTACCATCTGGTGAGCAAGATGTATGAGACAGGCGAAATTCCCTCAGACTTCAAGAAGAATATAGTAATTCCAATCCCGAAGAAAGCAGGTGTTGACAGATGTGAAAATTACCGAACTATCAGTTTAATAAGTCACAATTGCAAATTACTAACGCGAATTCTTTACAGACGAATGGAAAAACTGGTAGAAGCTGATCTCGGGGAAGATCCGTTTGGATTCCGTAGAAATGTTGGAACACGTGAGGCAATACTGACCCTACGACTTATCTTAGAAGAAAGATTAAGGAAAGGAAAAATCTACGTTTCTAGCATTTGTAGACTTAGAGAAAGCTTTTGACGATGTTGACTGGAATACTCTCTTTCAAATTCTAAAGGTGGCAGGGGTAAAATACAGGGAGTGAAAGGCTATTTACAATTTGTACAGAAACCAGATGGCAGTTATAAGAGTCGAGGGACATGAAAGGGAAGCAGTGGTTGGGAAGGGAGTGAGACAGGGTTGTAGCCTATCCCCGATGTTATTCAATCTGTATATTGAGCAAGCAGTGAAGGAAACAAAAGAAAAATTCGGAGTAGGTATTAAAATCCATGGAGAAGAAATAAAAACTTTGAGGTTTGCCGATGACATTGTAATTCTGTCAGAGACAGCAAAGGAATGGACAGTGTCATGAAAGGAGGGTATAAGATGAACATCAATAAAAGCAAAACGAGGATAATGGAATGTAGTCGAGTTAAGTCGGGTGATGCTGAGGGAATTAGATTAGGAAATGAGACACTTAAAGTAGTAAAGGAGTTTTGCTACCTGGGGAGCAAAATAACTGATGATGGTCGAAGTAAAGGGGATATAAAATGTAGACTGGCAATGGCAAGGAAAGCGTTTCTGAAGAAGAGAAATTTGTTAACATCGAGTATTGATTTAAGTGTCAGGAAATCGTTTCTGAAAGTATTTGTATGGAGTGTAGCCATGTATGGAAGTGAAACATGGACGATAAATAGTTTGGACAAGAAGAGAATAGAACCTTTCAGAATGTGGTGCTACAGAAGAATGCTGAAGATTAGATGGGTAGATCACATAACTAATGAGGAGGTATTGAATAGAATTGGGGAGAAGAGGAGTTTGTAGCGCAGCTTGACAAGAAGAAGGGACCGGTTGGTAGGACATGTTCTGAGGCATCAATGGATCACCAATTTGGTACTCGAGGGCAGCGTGGAGGGTAAAAATCGTAGAGGGGGACCAAAAGATGAATACACTAAGCAGATTCAGAAGGATGTAGGCTGCAGTAGGTACTGGGAGATGAAGAAGCTTGTACAGGATAGAGTGGCATGGAGAGCTGCATCAAACCAGTCTCAGAACTGAAGACCACAACAACAAAAACATAAAATATATCAGAAAAAAAAGCTCGCATACGCTGGCCCCTACCACGGTTACAACTGATGACTGATTGAGCCGTTCTGACCCAAGACCCTGGTGGTACCACAGGGCTACGGACACACTGCTGCCTGTACGCCACTCTCATCATGGTATTTGTCGATCAGCCTCATAACGCATCGTGAAAGATAATAGAAGTTGTCACTTATTTGAAGAATAGCATTTCTTTAGGCAAAAAATTGAATTTTCTGTCTCAGTGTCTTAGTTTACATGGGGATTATACAGCACGAGTCATTCAAATGGAAAGGGAATATCAAGTGAATTTAGCGAGTCAATTCAGTACCATACGCGGAAGTGATTGCACTGTCACAGTGTTGCCTAATGTTTGTGACGATGTTGCCAATTCTCAGCTGTGCTAGGAACAGCTCGGTAGCGGTATGCGAGGAGAACGCAGTGCTCGTGTCATAGGAGGATATGGAGAGGAGGCGCGGGGTTTGGTTAATATGCAGCGTTTTTCTCCTACCAGTCGTGTCAAACATTCACGTGTATAATCTTCCATCACGATTACAGTTTCCTACAAAATATATACGGATAAAACACTTACCTTGTTACTTTGTGACAAAATATTGTTTCAGTACAATAAAAAGTCTTTGGAAACCACTTATGCCCACCTGTCACAAAAGTAAGGTAACAAACACTTTGCTCCTCAAAATCGATTGCACCTATGTGCAGTCTTGTGACGTTTAAATAAATCGTCTTAACGGCATTAAATCGTGGTTTGTGAATCATTTACCGGCCGAACTCGGCCGCATTTCACTGGTTAAAAGGCAAAAAGCTTACTGAAAAAATTTCACAGAAGGAAAAGGGGGACGAAATGTCTCCCACTGGAAGGTCATGTTGTTTTATTTCAATGATTACAATATCAGGTAAAACCAACAGTCAGGTTTTCAGTATAAGCACATTACTGCCCAGGTCCTGTAATGATAAAGGGCCCGTTTAGGTCATGCATGTTGTATACAGAAGTGGAAGAGAGAGCACCACTAAATTTTAATCCGTATGCATTGCATACACACAGAAATTACTGTTACAGTGTACTTATGGAGCCCAATGAGTGAATTGCGTATTTTCCGGTGAGAAAGAGCACTGGCAAACAGTCTTCGCTACATTAGGTTACTTAATCTGGTGTCACTCTGAGCTAGAATTTATGGTCAGCGACTAAGTGTAAGGTCAATGAGTCGGATGCGAGTTTTGCAACTGTGAAATACTTTCCTACATTATAGAATCGAATATTAAATTTGAACTAATATTGCGAAAATTTTGTACTTGGATACTTAGAATGAAAATCTATCTGTTTAGTGTAAAGGAAAACAATTTGTTTTCTAAAACATGATCTGTCATACACAACTTGAAACAGATCATGTCGACCAAATCATATGGAAGAACTGACAGCGACGTATATCGGAAGGCAGTAAGATCTCTTGCCTTTTGGTTTGGCAGTACTCCAAAGCCATTTCTAGGCGCAAGTAAATGAAGAAAGGCAGCGCGTTTTTGTTATCAAGTAACGTCTTCATCAATTACTTTAGTTTTAATGTAATCTACGAGTAATTACTGATGTTTGATACTAAAATGAAAAAGATTCCTTAGGCAGGGAAAGAACCTATTCTTGGGAAACCAATTCTATAGTGACCAAAAGGCATCACATGATATTCAAGTACAGTGTTCCAGCAGCGGTATGAAGAAAATGATAGTAATAATGACGGTAATAATCGAATTATCCGGTAACTTCACACTTCCCAGTGGATTTTCTCGAACTAAGAATTTTGCTGAATTTGTGAAAATTTCAAAATGGCTTCACATCGAGCCTATGGTGCCTAGAAGAGTCTTTACATCCTGCTGACATGAGAATAGCATAATCTCCGCTTCAGAAGCTTGCTTCTACTTAACCATTTAATAGACTCGCGTTTTTTCCAACGTGACTAATTTTCTAAGCTAAGCACATCATCTGTTACAGCACACTCCTGGGGCTGGGAAATGTGGCCACAATGGTCTGGCGGAACGAACTATCACAGGTGTAATGCGTGGGTTCAGGCATTTACTTTTAAGAGGCACAAACAGATTTACTTTACCCCTGGTAACATCAAGAGAAAGACGTTATAATCCAGAGTCGCCATTAAACATCACGTTCCTTCATTACCAACTGGGCAGAGCCGGTTTACGTTGGGAAATGACATAGCGGAAGCCATGGTAAACAGAGATATAGTCGCCAGTAAACTTACTTACATTAGAAAATTTTATTTTATTTGATGAACCGATAGCCATTTAAAGGAACAGGGCTCTTACTTTACTTGTACTTGATTCAACTAGAGACGTTGAAAAATTTTGTGCTGGACTGTGATTCGAATTCGTATCACCTCTTTCGAGGATCTGAATCTCTCGGAACAGCATAGTTCAATCATTTCGGTCCTTTTCTCAAAACTGCAATCTTTTCTAGGTCTCCTCCAAAGGTACGTATGTGGGTCCAAATCCTGTTCCGGTACAAAAAATATTCATAATTTCATTTTAAGCCCTATCACGTGCACACCGGCCTATTAGTGAAAATTAACGTACATTTTTAATATCTGTTCATGTGTTGCCAACAATCGCAATAGGTGTCGTTATTTCGGGTCGAACACGCACACATCTTACTATGAGTAAGCAACTGATACTTAAGCTTTATTCGTGGATGCACAGTAGGTGTGCAGTTCGAATGTCGCTTAGGCACAAAAGTTTGTATCCTTATTTTAGATTCAAACACCTAACAGTTGGTAAGAGAAACCATACGAAAAATTTGATTTTACTTAGTTAACAATCCGATTACGTGTTGGGTTCGTATCTCCGTCACAGAACTTCACATCATGCACTCCATCTTTAAATGCATGCACACTTTGTTACTACAGAATAGAGGTATATCACACATATTTCGTGGCAAGTTAACAGGGACGAAAGGGTCTTGACAGAAATCCCGGTTTATTACAAAAACTGTCGTCTTTTATTTTCAAGTTTAGAGTTGGTTACTAGTATTAGCAAAAATTTCAGTAATTCATTACTCTTCTTGCCTAGTCATCAATATGATATAATTAGATTAGATTACATTAGACTAATTCTTGTTTCATAGATCATGAATACGATATTTCGTAATGATGTGGAAAGTATCATTTTAATGAATGATTTCTTTACATACCATGATTCAATTTCTTTACAATTTTTTACTCTCTCTCTCATTCCTTTTGATTTTTATCTCTCTCCCTCTCTCTCTCTCTCTCACTGTCACACAAACACACACACACACACACACACACACACACACACACACATTCTTTTTTATTTTTATTTGTTTGTTGTGCTCGACTATCGGCGAGGCACGAAAATGTCTGTGAATGAGTTTCTTAGGTTTTAGTACACTTACGAAAGAAATATAAAAATAACTATGAGAGTTACTGATTTATGATGCGGTGTTTGCAGTCAGTTCTGAGTATTATTAGTAACTAGGCTCCAGTCCCTAAACCTAGTTACAGAAATGCGAATCAGACGCATTACGTATTCCAGGCCATAGCAGCCGCGACTTGGAGACACCAGCTATGGTCTCTTCCCAGCCCCCTGTAAGGTCACATCGGTTCGTCTTCTTCCTGATGGTATTGTAACTGAGATTTGGTAACAAGGCAATGTATGTTTGGCAACTCTATGATCGACGAGTTACTTCCTGATGTGCACGGAATTAAGCCTCAAAGTTCACTTGATTTTACTTGTTATTTCCATTGAATAATCTGAGCTGTTATCGCTTGAGGTGTAAAAAAAGATTGTAAATTTACGGTTTTCAGCCCAGGAAAGTCGTTACACGTGAAAATCGCAACTAATTTCGTTCTTCAAATAGCGGTTTACGAGTTCTAGCCACTACTGATCTCGAAAGAGGAAGCTGAGACACATACTTCTTCGCCAGCTCTGTGGTAACGTGCTGACCTGTGAAACAGCGTCTGTTATGGTTCGCAGTTCCAGTCTCACTGAGTGTAGCGTTTTTAAACTTCTATGAAAGAGCTACAAAGAGTCAGATCAAACATCGATAAGGAAATCGCAAGAAAGTACTTTCGGCTCATAGTGCAATGGTGAAAAACTTACAATTCTGCGCAACAGGTAACGCTTCTCTCCGCTGCTGACAAGCAAGTTTTGGGTTTCTAGGTATACATAACTTTATTTATGAAATGCCACATTTGCATACATCTTGAGTATGACACAGAATACCATTTAAACACAAGCCCAATCAAAATCTAAGTGAGTAGTATTTTACCAATTCTTGTCGATAGAGGCACGCTTGTGTACAGATACTCAGTTTTATTAAAACAGACTTTCGTTGTAAGGTTATTATGGGTAGTTTTATTACATTTCTTATAATACAGCTCACAATTTTCGTTAGGTTTCCTTTAGCGTTGCTAAAACAATAGTAAACATGAGAGAGAAATTAATCATCAAGGATATATGCGAATTCTTTGATGTTATCTATAACAGTCTGAAAATGCACATGCGGTTTATTGATTACATGCATGTAGAAAACCTGTTCTGAGTTAAAGCTCTCAAACAAGGTTTGAAGAAGAATAAAATGCAACTACTAGACGACAGCTAATGTAGAAAATACTTTTCCGACGTATTTTGGCACGATGCGCTCTACCCATAAATAATACAAAAGTTTCGAGATGCATCTACTGTCTGGCTGACTGTTAAACCTGAAATGAACAAAATGTCGCAGAATTTAGCCCTTTTTCCACATACGACTATTTTGGGTTAAGAAGTGAAGGGAATTATGTTACAAGTCCCATTAGATTAATAACTTTAGCAGACAGCAGAATTGCGTTTTAAAAAATATAGCAGTGAATGTACTAGAATTGCTCCAGAAGTCAAAAACAATTCCTCCAGAACTTCTGCATTCCACAGCGCTGTGGGATAATGCATATGGCCAGGTCAATACTTCTGAGATACAAACAGTTATACCTTTTCTTTTGCACTGCACGACGTTTTCAACAAACAGATAGCGCAATAGTGTAGCTCAAGTGATCAGGAACACTTCCTATTTAAATTTCTGCATCCTACACTGTTGGCAGTACTGTGTTGGTGGCAGTTACTTGATTTTATTCCGGTGATTACAAAATAAAGTTGAATGTATGCACTGGGTAGCCGAGACAGCTAGTTCATGGTGATTCGGTCAACCAAGTAAATGAATTTACTGAACAAGCTGCAAATTGATACAGGGGGCCTGTGTATCAGAATTCTCAGCCAGGGTGGCACACTAGCGTTATGATAGAAAAATGAGCCACTCAGAAGAGGGTTTGGTGGTCTGTTGGTCTGACGAGAGGTTCATATATCTACGGTCTGGGTTCGATTCCAACTTCCGTCAGTGATTTTAGATAGGGAGAGACAGATTACATTCTCTTCTGGCTACACCAAGTGAAGAAGATATAATGGCATTGTGGTCTGAAATTCACATTAAAAATGATATTCCTTCTCTACCAAGTAGACGTTAGTTTGAGCCACAATAAAGTCTGCAGTGGCGACATGTAGAAACTCTATCACCAGTAACCTTTATTATACTAGTTATTTTTTTCTAGTGACGAAACAAACGCTATGTAGGCTCACAGGACACTTATTCCATCTTTTATCTGAGCTTCTGTATGTCGATAAAATTGGTTCTGAAGTGGGAATGCAACTCAGACCGCCCTTAACGCGGAATTTGTTCCCTTCGTGACAATACAGCTCGGCTACAATTTGTTGTTTGTTCAAAACTACAGATTCCTCAACATCTCCACATATTGCGCGTGAATGAGTTCGAATCATGGGCCGGCACTAAAGATTTCATTATGTATTATCAAGATGTAGCATGAGAACATCTCTCTGCTGGTGGATAATAATATCGATTTTTACTGTATTTTCATTCGTTGTCAACACTAACGATATTTGACGTTTTTGACTCCCAGTGAGACACAGAACTATTTGCGAGATCACTGTAAGTTCAAGATGTTATTCCAAGTTGCTGGTGGAGAAAAATTCGGTAGCTGACGTCTCTTTGTGTGTAGTCGACAAAGATATGTGTGGGGCTCTCTTCCCAGTCAGCACTGAACTCTTCGTCATGTTTTTTCTAATTCAAACATGCTCACATGTCGCTGCTGGTGCAACAGACCCATATTTAACGTTCGTTTTCTCTAGAATATAACAGCGATAGGTGCCGGGTTGGAGTCCTGGGAAGGAAAAATTAATGTTTCGTCTCGTCATTTCAGTTAAAACATCTAGCTACTGCCGAGAAAATGAGATATGTGACAGTTGATTGTGCTTCGATATCTATCCCATTAGGTTCTGGGTTCGAATCCCTGTCCAACACAAAGCTTTACCTCACGGCATTTCAAATAAGTTACTTGTTAAGAAGCAATATTTAACATCTCTCGTAGTTCGTTAACAGGGACAATAGGTGCTGGGTAGGAATTCGGGTCTGTTAAAAATGTTTGCGTTATGTAATTTAAAGTTGGTATTTGCTAATTGATACTGTCTAAAATCGAGGTATATCACTCTCTGTATGCCTAATCGGGAATGACTGTTAGTTTCCGTCAGTCACGAAATCTTTGCTTAGTCTGCATGACCTGGGTTTGAATCCATATGCAGAATGAGACGGTTCGTCGTGTGATTTGAAGTTCATACATATTCTGAACTAGCTGCTGGTGAATAACTTAAATTTTTAATGTCATTTTGTGTTAAATAGTAAGTACGGTATGTTACTTTGAAGAGGAAATCATGAATGCGACGAACTTACTACGTGCATTACCTATCTGACGTAATAATGAGAGTGGTAACATTTCAGGTATTTCATTTATTGTAATAAATGTGAGCTTACAAGCCTTAAGGACAGTCTTATCTGTGATAAGGTGTTCCCTGATATTTGTAGTATGGTAGTATTACTTTACATCTTGAGTTATTGCGATACAGAGCAGTGTTTTCTAGTGGTGACTTGTTGGAACAATTTTCTATAGTCAAACGACTGTACCAAGGAGTATAAGAGGACCTGCTAGACGCTGCGTTATGTGGGTTGCATGCGAATCAGGTGAAATGCAATTCCGGTCGTTCGGACACTTTTGAGCATGACTGTACGTTCCAGTTACATAATATCTATGAAAATGAAAGGTTTACCGAGGTAAAGCTAAATTTCATACCGTCAGTGATCTCAGTTTTTTGTCACGGTAAGAAGGAACTTGTAACATGTGACCAATAAAGAGCATTGTGAAGTCGGCGCGGCTGGAGCCGTTGTTTAGTATCGAACACCGGAGGCACCATCAACAATGCAATAACGCCTGCGGAAGTGTGTGCCCGCTCCTAAGAGACAAATAACGCGCACGTTCTTAACCGCTCCTGCATCTGCAAGACCATAAAACAACTGTGAATCACGCGAAAAGACCTAAAGCGAGTGGTTGTTTGAACTGTGCGCAAGCAAAAGAAGAGGTAAGTGATAAGCAACCATGCCCAACCCTGTTTGTTATTTATACTATCACTATCTTTCAGTCGACGGGTTCCCATAGAAACGTACTCCGATATTAGCGTCAAACAAGAACATATAGATATTGTACTGTTTATTTCAAGATTGTGAGAGTTAATGAAAAATGTTTTTTTTTTTTTAATTTTGATGAGAGTACGCTATGACACATTTCTTTCCTGTGAAGTACTCGCAATTACTACAAGATATTCCATGAAACAAGGATACAGGTCTGCAGCCTGACTTTAAAATCCTAGATGCATGGAAAACGTTCGACGTAAAAAAGATGCAGTTAGTGGTTTGTGGTGATTTTAATGTAGATTTCTTAAATGATACGGATAGGGAAAATGAGCTAGAATCTTTATTTGGTTGTTACAATCTAGTATTTGTTGTAAATTTTCCAACTCGTTTGCAACAGGATAGTAGGTCACTTATCGATAACATTTTCACAGACAGTGCTCAGGCAGAAACAATTAATGTATACCCAGTTGTTAATGGGCTATCTGATCATGGCGCACAGTTGATGGAAATAACGCATATAGCACCTTACAGGATTCAGGCAGGTTCATACAAGGCAGGGAGGCTTATTAATACGAACAGGATACAGACCTTTAAGTGCAGCCTAGAAGAGGTAGAATGGGATGAAGTATACACAGAAAATGATGCTGATGCCAAATTCAATTTATTTTACCGTAAATTTGTCTCAATATTTGAGAGTTGCTTTCCTGAAACGTTATCCAAAAAAGCCATTACAAAGTCAAGAAACCATGGATTACTGAGGGAATTAAGATATCGTGTAAGAGGAAGAGGGAAATATATGGATAGGCCAGAATAAGTCAGGATCCGACATTACTTGCTTACTACAAAAGATACTGTAATATTTTAAGGAAAGTCATTAAGAAGTCGAGAAGCTGATGTGTTCTGACAGAAATTAATAATGCGCATAATAAGATTAAAACTATATGGATTATTGTCAAACGGGAGACGGGGCAGCCTGATAGTGCACAGCATACCATAGCAATAAAGTTAAATGATGATGTTGTGAGTGATAATTCTCAAGTTGCAAGTATTTTTAATAATCAATTTCTGAATGCAGCAGCAAAAATAGGGTTAAAGGGTTCAGTTGAAGAAGCAAAAAAAAAAGGTTAAAAATATCATTCCCCAGTACTTCAGGCCTTTAGAAATGGCACCAACATCCCCTACTGAAATTAAGTGAATTATAAATAAACTGAAAAACAAGAGTTCATGTGGTGTTGATGGAGTCTCTAACAGAATTTTAAAGTGTTGTTCTAATTTAATAAGTGGAGTCCTTAGCGATGTATGTAATGCTTTGCTGGCCAGGGAATTTTTCCAGACAGATTGAAATACACAATTGTCAAACCTCTTCATAAGAAAGGGGAAAAGAGTGACTTAAATAATTATAGACCAATCTCATTGCTGACTTCATTTTCTAAAATATTCGAAAACGTTATGTATTCAAGAGTAGTATCACATTTATGTGAACATATTTTACTCAGCATCTCACAGTTCGGATTCTGGAAGGGTTACTCGACTGAGAATGATATTTACACATTTACCCATCACATAGTACAAGCCCTAAATAACAAATTATCGACAGTTGGTATTTTTTGTGATCTCTTCAAGGCATTTGACTGTGTGGATCATGTCACAATCTTAGAAAAACTCGGGTTTTATGGAATTGAAGGCTATACACACAGTTGGTTTGAATCATACGTAATGAACAGAGAGCAAAACGTTGTGCTGAATAGAACAAATAATGTCGGGAGGGTGGTAAATTCTAGTGAATGGGGAGTTATCACAGAGGTTAGGTCCTCTGTTGTTCCTCATTAATGTGAATGACCTCCCACTCAACGTTCAGCAAGCGGAACCAATACTTTTTGCGGATGACACGAGTGTTATAATAAATCCCATTCCAGCAAAACCAGCTGAAGATATTGTTAAGGATGTCTTTCAAAGAATTATTAAGTGGTTCTCAGAAAATAGACTCTCCCTTAGTTTTGAAAAAACTCACTATATCTAGTTCTGTTCACCGAATAGAGTCATACCGACAATTGATGTAGCATATGAAGAGGGCTCAGTTAACAGCGTAGATTTCTCCAAATTTTTGGGTGTTCACATTGATGATAACTTGAACTGGAAGAAGCATATTACTGAGCTTCTCAAACAACTAAGTTCAGCTACTTTCGGTCTTCGTATAATCGCTAGTCTTGGTAATAAACAGATCAGCCTCCTAACGTACTTTGCATATTTCCATTCAATAATGTCTTATGGAATAGTCTTCTGGGGTAACTCACCACTTAGACATAAAGTGTTGATTGCACAAAAGAAAACGCTCCAGGCAAATGCCGGAATGATTCCTTTGAAAGGGCACGGCCGACTTCCTTCCCCATCCTTCCCTAATCCGATGAGACCGATGACCTCGCTGTCTGGTCTACTTCCCTAAGCAACCCAACCCACAAAAGAAAACAGTGAGATTAATTAATGGTGTTCACCCAAGGACGTCATGTAGACATTTTTTCGCCATCAGAGTATATATATTCACTAATGAAATTCGTTACAAATAATTCATCTCAATTCACGAAGAACAGTGATGTTCATACGTACAACACTAGAGGGAAAAATGACCTTTCCAATCCGTTATTGAAGCTGTCAGTTGCTCAAAAAGGAGTACATTATTCAGCAACAAAAATCTTTGATCATTTGCTCAACAACATAAAGTGTCTGGCAGGTAGCAGATCAAGTTTTAAATCTAGCTTAAAATCATTTCTTTTGGACAACTCCTTCTACTCCATGGACGAGTCTCTGTTTCAGAAATGGTAAAAAAAAATGTACCGCTAATTGTAGTTGCATGTGTAGAACTAAAAATTTCAGTAATATTAATATTAGCACTATTCATGTATATATATATATATATATATATATATATATATATATATATATATATATATATCTTGTAATCTGACTTGTTCCACATCATATCGATAAAATAGTCGGGAAAATGATGTACGGAACATGACATAACTAAAACTAGATGTCGTTTCACACTTTTGTCAAGATAGGTTCGAGCATACGAAATGGTTTCTCAAATATGTGACTGCCTCGAAAACTTTTTGAATGCAGAAGACAGTCTTGGACCGAGTGTGGTTATCAGGACAACAGCAGCGTAAGAAGTGCCCCAGAGAACAGTGAAAGAGGCGCGCTGGTTCTACACGTACTCGGTGGCTACGATTAAACTTTAGCTACTGGAGCCAATGTAGAAGGAAACTATCTACCGTAACGGTACCCTGCCTTATAGGAACGATGCTCAGACTGTGCGCTGCAGAATTTTTGTTATTCTGTTTGTGTCATGACTTCCCGTTAGGTGCTGGTACCGGCACGGCGATGTAGACCTGGGACACAAGCATCAGTGTGCGATACAGGTGCAGGCAGTCAACATGGGTGTGAACAAGGTGAGCAGGGCTTTACTCATAAAGCTCTTTTATGAAAATAACAGCAATATTCTGCTGCTCTTCGCGCGTATCGACGCATTAAGGGAATACGGAGAGGTCCTCTTTCTGCGCTTAGGTTGAAGAACATGATTCGGAAGTTCGAATTAATTAGCGATTTGGGAATTGGTTATTTCCAAGAATGACTGTCTATCGAAGTCGCGGGGTCCAAACGATACATATCGAACGTGCGAGTGTAAATCGATTATGAGACTCTGATGGCAGGCGTTATGATCAATTATTTGTGATCGTCATTTTTATCTGTTTTCCGTCGTTCCTCTAGATGCTCTAAATTACATACCTCCGTGAATTATTTGTAAGGTTCTTGGGAAACGTGGACGATTCCTGTCGATAATGAGTGTGATGTCTGGTGTTCTTGGCGTTTATTCGGCGGATTCACTCGCATTGTAAAATCTATTTCCACGCTTATCCAGCGTAGAGAATTATTTGACTTTTTGTCGCAAATATGGAGTACTACGGGACGAGGAAAGGAGGGACTATGTAGACTGTGGTGTTGCGAAGTGTGTAAAACTTCGTAAGAGGAGTTTCGATGCTGAAATACCGTTACAATTTCATTACAGACAGTGCGGAAAACGAACGAGTATCAGGAAAAATACGTGGTTCGACTCTTCCAAATTATCCATCCAGACCAGCGTAATTCTTCCATCTTGCTGGATTCGAGACTACACCTTACAAGCAACAGCATCGGAAACTGACTTAACTGCTAACACTGTGTGTGACTATTTCGGGTTTTGCAGAGAAGTGTGTGTTATGTGGTAGTGAGAAACGACAGTCTACCAAATGGTGGACCTAGTAAAGTTGTGGAAGTGGACGAATCTCATATAGCTACAAGGAAGAGCTTCAAAGAGTGAAATCGATCATATTTGGGTATTCGGTGGAATAGAAAGAGAGTCCCGGAACTGTTTCGTTGTGAGAGTATTGTCCAGAGACAAGGTCACTTTAGTGGGTCTGATAAAGCACTTCACACTGCCTAGTACTAAAGTCATTACAGACGGGTTTCAGTCCTACAAGACTCTGAAAGCTGAAGGATTCGACCACGAGTTCGTGAACCACTCTGTAGAGTTCGTGTCTTGGGATGACGCCAGTGTGCACACGCAGAACATCGAGCGGCTATGGAAATCTGTGAAGTCTTCCATTAAAAGAGAAGGGCGTCCAGGACAAAGAGACGAACTGTACTTGTTTCAGTACCTTTATTTCCACAACTTGCGTTTGCAGGGAAAAGTTAACGCATGTGCCATTCTGCCGATATTCTTGCGTGATATTGGTAATTTACCCCTGTTATGGCAAAAAGGGAATTGTCCCTGTAGCGTACACATCACATGGACTTTCACATGACGACAATACCGACGACGAGTAAGGTAAGTCATCTCCTTTGTAATTACAAGTACTTCTGTAACGCTCTTCTTTTGTTGTTGCTGTACTGACCACTGTAAACATACTCATAACGCCCGCCTCCAAAATTGCATTATAGATTTACAATCGCACGTTCGATATGTATCGTTTGGACCCCGCGACTTCGATAGGCAACCTTTCTTCGAAATTACCTGGGAATTGCTCCTGGGAGTGGCCCCCACTATCCACCACTCTCCGAGGCGTCCCCAGACACGTTTTCGGCATGGAATCTCATGGACTGACGTAGGATTGTCTTCAGTGATGAGGCCCTCTTAGAACTGAGCCCCGATGACCAGCGTTTCTGGAGACGCCCCGGCAACGGTGGGATATCATCCTAAGTGTCGCCCCCTTTGGTTGTCATCCGCAGCACCCTTACAGCACAGCGGTACGTCGACGATATTCTAAGACCCATTTTGTTGCCCTTCACGACAAGCCTGGGCTTACTTTTCTGCAAGATAATGACCGCCTGCACACACGGCGAGAGTTTCTGCTGCTTGCCTTCGTGCTTGCCAAACCCTACCTTGGCCAACGAGGCCACTGGATCTCTCCTTATTTCAGAAAGTTTTGAGCTACCAGCCCCGGATTCTACGTTCTAACGCGCCAATTGGACAGAATTTGGCACTATATGCCTCAGGAGGACATCGAACAACTCTCATCAGTGAATGCCAAGCCGAGTAACTGCTTGGATAACGGAAAATGCGTTATAGTCTCGTTAAATTTGTGAAGCTCTTTTTCTTGAATAATTCATCACATTTTTTTGAAATTGTAAGTATTTGTTTGTCTGTACATCGCATCTAGCGATATCCGTCCCATATCGATACTTCCTTCATGGTGCTAGGTTTCTTTTGTCTTAGAGCGTATTTTGATTCTGATGCTGTCCTTTAAGACTACGTTCGTAAGGAACGTAAGGGGCGTGTTTAGCGCGAAAACTGAGCAGATGACGAGAACGTTTATATAGTGTTTCGAGATCTGTGACGTTCTCGTGACTTGTAGCTTAGGCTGTCACTAAAGGTCAACTGCACTAAAGACAGAGTGTCACAGTCCACTTAGCTCTGATGTCTGCAGCGAAAAGCTATCACGTCGATTCCTCGAGAGACGGAGAGTACGAGGGAGACGTCCTGCCCCATGACCGGTCGCCTACAGAAGATTAGTCAGCGAGCGCCAGAGGTGGCGTAATCTGGCCCTCTGGTGTCACCGATTTGCTGATTAGGGCTTTGGTCAAGCGATTAATGAACATATTAATTACACCTATCATGATGAAGGGTTCGTCAAAATATTCTGACAGAAATCTGCATTGTGTGGTTGAGGGAACAAGTTGCCTGAGGAACAGTTTAGATTAACTGATGAAGAACATGATGACGCAGCGGATTTGTGCATTCACTGCCGTCGAGAAACAATGGCAGATGTATTAAGTGCCAATCTGCATGTCCATGTAGACATCCTCAACACGATATAGTCTTCTGTTACCAGTTGGCAAGCAGAATGCACTGCCTCATGTGAGTTCCAACGTTCTTACTACACCTTGCCCACGGGGCATGCAACATATACTGAGACTCTGCAAATCAGCAAATCTTTCATCATTCTTCAAATGTCTGGGCAGGTCTTTGGCACGCCACTATCGATTACCCGGCTGTACTACGATCTTTGCCCCTGTTGTGATCTGGGGGCTGTTTTGCGGTGGCGGCAGTTGGGGTCGGACTCGCGACGAGGCGGAAGGACGTGCTCGCGGGGACGAAGGAGGAAAACACGCGGGCTCGTCCAGCAGCGGCGCGGTCGATCTACCTCGTAAGGCGCTCGCGAGTTTGTGGTGGACCTGCCTGACGTCAACTCCGGGCGCTGCTCGTCGCATTGCTTTGGTGCCTGCTTTCTCGAAGAGACCCATCCCTCGAGACCATCTCGAGCAACTCTATCTATCGAAGGTGTAAGTGATTTTAGTGCCTTCGTCTAGTGACACTCATCGACAAATCTGCGAGGTTTACAGAGAAAATACAATGAGTGCTTCAGTTATGAGAAAACTGGTACGGCAATTTAAGGAAGAGTATGATCAAGTGCATGACGAGGAAGTGGACGTCCATGTGTGGTTTGGTTTACGATTAATGCTGTCGCCTGTCAACTTCCACAAGTTTCACGAACAGTAATTCACGAGATTGGTACTGAAAAACAGTGTTTTCATAAACTTTGCACAAATTGGGTGCTTAAACTACTTAGTGGACAACACAAACAACAATGGGCGGACAGTGCACTTAATTTTTTGACACCTTACAATGGCAGTGGTAGTAAATTTTTGTCCCAGATAGTCACGGGGGACGGAACTTTTGCTGCGTATGACACCCCTGAAACGAGACGGTAATCAATGGAAGGGAGGCACTTTTCATCCCCAGGAAAGGCTAAACCCAAGCAACTTTTGACACGCCTAAAAGTCATGTGCGTAGTGTTTTGGGACAGAAAAGGCATTTTACTGAAAGTTTTTTCATTATAAGATGAAACAATCATTAAATATCTTAATTGCGACACACTTAAGAAATTGCGGCATTGCGAGACGCTTATCCCACGCCCGGGTTCCCGGGTTCGATTCCCGGCGGGGTCAGGAATTTTCCCTGCCTCGTGATGGCTGGATGTTGTGTGATGTCCTTAGGTTAGTTAGGTTTAAGTAGTTCTAAGTTCTAGGGGACTGATGACCATAGCTGTTAAGTCCCATAGTGCTCAGAGCCATTTGAACCATTTGCGAGACGCTTAAGAAATTGCGGCGAGCAATACAGAACAAGCGTAGAGGAATAAAGGTGTGGTATTCATTCACAACGCCTGATCACACAATGCGTATGTGACAAAGCAAGTCCTTCAGTGCTTTGGCTGGAATGTTTTCGGCCATCTTCCGTTCAGTCCCGACCTCGCTCCTACCGAGTTTCATCTCTTTTGGCGTCTGAAGGCGTCCCTTGGTGGTAAGCGCTTCAAGAACGATGAAGAGGTAAAAGAACATGTTACCACGAGATTGACAACACATGCGGCAACATTCTATGACGAAGGTATACATAAAATTATACTACACCATGAGAAATGCTTATAATATTATGGGGGATATGTTGAAAAGTGGTGTAAGTGTTATAGATTTTTGTGAAACAAATTGCCTTCTTTATCTGTATTCGATTCCGTTATTATTACTAAACAGAACTTACTTTCCGAACTAACCTCATTTATTGAAGCCACCTTCAAAGCAACAATACATCTACATCTACATCTACATGACTACTCTGCAATTCACATTTAAGTGCTTGGCAGAGGTTTCATCGAACCACAATCATACTATCTCTCTACCATTCCACTCCCGAACAGCGCGCGGGAAAAACGAACACCTAAACCTTTCTGTTCGAGCTCTGATTTCTCTTATTTTATTTTGATGATCATTCCTACCTATGTTGGTTGGGCGCAACAGAATATTTTCGCATTCGGAAGAGAAAGTTGGTGACTGAAATTTCGTAAATAGATCTCGCCGCGACGAAAAACGTCTTTGCTTTAATGACTTCCATCCCAACTCGCGTGTCATATCTGCCACACTCTCTTCCCTGTTACGTGATAATACAAAACTAGCTGCCGTTTTTGCACCCTTTCGATGTCCTCCGTCAATCCCACCTGGTAAGAATCCCACACCGTGGAGCAATATTCTAACAGAGGACGAACGAGAGTAGTGTAAGCTGTCTCTTTAGTGGACTTGTTGCATCTTCTAAGTGTCCTGCCAATGATACGCAACCTTTGGCTCGCCTTCCCCACAATATTATCTATGTGGTCTTTCCAACTGAAGTTGTTCGTAATTTTAACACCCAGGTACTTAGTTGAACTGACAGCCTTGAGAATTCTACTATTTATCGAGTAGTCGAATTACAACGGATTTCTTTTGGAACTCGTGTGGATCACCTCACACTTTTCGTCATTTAGCGTCAACTGCCACCTGCCACACCATACAGCAATCTTTTCTAAATCGCTTTGCAACTGATACTGGTCTTCGGATGACCTTACTAGACGGTAAATTACAGCATCATCTGCGAACAACATAAGAGAACTGCTCAGATTGTCACCAAGGTCATTTATATAGATCAGGAACAGCAGAGGTCCCAGGACGCTTCCCTGGGGAACACCTGATATCACTTCAGTTTTACTCGATGATTTGCCGTCTATTACTACGAACTGCGACCTTACTGACAGGAAATCACGAATCCAGTCGCACAACTGAGACGATACCCCATAGGCCCGCAGCTTGATTAGAAGTCGCGTGTGAGGAACGGTGTCAAAAGCTTTCCGGAAATCTAGAAATACGGAATCAACTTGAGGTCCCCTGTCGATGGCGGCCATTACTTCGTGCGAATAAAGAGCTAGCTGCGTTGCACAAGAACGATGTTTTCTGAAACCATGCTGATTACCTATCAATAGATCGTTCCCTTCGAGGTGATTCATAATGTTTGAATACAGTACATGCTCCAAAACCCTACTGCAAACAGACGTCAATGATACAGGTCTGTAGTTCGATGGATTACTCCTACTACCCTTCTTAAACACTGGTGCGACCTGCGCAATTTTCCAATCTGTAGGTACAGATCTATCGGTGAGCGAGCGGTTGTATATGATTGCTAAGTAGGGAGCTATTGTATCAGCGTAATCTGAAAGGAACCTAATCGGTATACAATCTGGACCTGAAGACTTGCCCGTATCAAGCAATTTGAGTTGCTTCGCAACCTCTAAGGTATCTACTTCTAAGAAACTCATGCTAGCAGCTGTTCGTGTTTCAAATTCTGGAATATTCCTCGTCGGTAACAGTACCATCGGCACTGCGCAGCGAAGGTGTTGACTGCGTCTTGCCGCTTGTGTACTTTACATACGACCAGAATTTCTTCGGATTTTCTACCAAATTTCGAGACAATGTTTCATTGTGGGACCTATTAAAGACATCTCGCATTGAAGTCCGTGCCAAATTTCGCGCGTCTGTAAATTTTAGCCAATCTTCGGGATTTCGCGTTCTTCTGAACTTCGTATGCTTTTTCCGCTGCCTCTGCAACAGCGTTCGGACCTTCATTTGAGGTGAACATTGGTAAGCCGAATGTGGAAATCGTTAAACCAATGTACACATAGTGAGCGGATCGGTGCTAGGACGCGGTCGTATTTCTGGTGTCACCTGAGGAGCATCGCTGGAGAAGTGGCATTATCTAACGTAACGCTACGTCACGTATGGTTGACGCAGCAGGCATTACCGCTAAAAACAGCCGTGGCAGCGTGTGAGGGAATCGACATCAACTCTGTACTTTCGGTACTGGACAAAGTGTATGCGATGATAGCTCAAGACGAGTGCATTACAATTATCCATACATTCTGGGAGCTCCGCTGTACCGCAGGAGGGGTTGGGGAGACTGTATGGGAAACATCGACTTCGGATTAAGATTCAAAGTCTTTCGACGGCAGGCACATATTATTGTTGTTATGTTTGCCTATATGTTTGACAGTTCCTTGTTTACTCGTGTTCTTCTCAAACTGAGCTATCCTATGTGAAATAAAACAATTAAGCCAAATATCGCTGAGTCACTGGATCAGTATTACTGAGCAATGGAGCATTAATATAAGTTGTGTCATATACGTCTCACTGTCATCTGCAGTAGAAGACAGATCAGCCAGTAGACTAATCTCTGCCCCCTTGTGTGAATTAAACTACATAAACCATACGCATCACACACTTAAGGGTCTCCTCGCCTCTTAACCACCAACAACGTAACCGGCCAGGAAAGCTTCGCAGTACTCAGACCAACCACAAACTCACCTACTATGAGGTTGAGGGCGCCAACAGATCGACACGTCCGAGAAGACGTTTATAAGCCAACAAACTCACATAAAGATAAATACTCCAGATACCAATGATAGTCCAGCAGCGAGACTGAACTCCCAGAATCAACAAGGGCGCAAATTGGCTCATGATTCAACTGAACACGCACAACAGGGAAGGGTTCTCCCACTACACCCCCAATTCGAGGAAAACGCCAAGAAAAGGAGGGTATAAACTCCTTTCTCGACTCCTGACACCGTCAACCGTCCATCTCTCCTCTTCGCTGAATTGGACACTCACGAACAACATATCCCACCTGCTGGCAACGAAAACAGACTTCAGATCGTTTGTCACGGGACACTATGCACCGCACGGCCACTAGCTTCCAAACAACCAAAAAATGACTCAAGCCGCTGATTATCAGCGTAACTAAGTCCCTCAGTGCTGGAAACCAAAGCACTTAATCTGTCAAAGGTGGAGAGTTTACTACCATAGGTGATGCGATGTCGATCCTCTGGCCTCTGCACCCGCCAATAATGCTTACACTGCAACTCGTTGTTCAAACGGTGTGACAGTCTGAAACACGTCACCTGTTCACATAATCCCTGCAACCCCTTTCCCTTAGGCAAAATGTCAGCAAATATTTGACTCAATGTCCCACTAGTTAACGGGTACAATAACGGAAGAACCTGATCATGAGGCAAATTCAACGCATCAGCATGACGCTCAAATTTAACAGAAAACCATCTCCACGTCCCTCACGGAGTCGATGGTCAACTTATCAATTTCCCTCAATAAAATTCCCATATGGTATGGTAGTTTGCTGAAATTACTCATAGAAAAACATTGAGGCAAAGGATTGTTCAAACCAACTTGGGTATCAGAAACCTCGTCCCCAATCGAACTTGCTACATCCTCTGAAGCAGGCTGATTTCAACACCTTGGAATTTAGCAACCTGACCCGGCAGTTTTTGAATAACTTGCATCAAGTTGAAGATGGTCAGGATTAGTAACCCGCTTTCCCTAATGCAAAACGTATGCCTGAAGGCGAGCAAGTTGTTTGCGAGTGGGAGGAGCGCCGTCAAGAAAATCAATGTTTTGCTCTCAACTGGTCGACGCAGCATTATATGTGGCAGCGCGACTCCAGCCTCACCAACAGTACCGCAGTGACCACGAGGGGCTTACCCAACACGTCCCTCACGCCCGCAATAAGATCGGCAACGCTTTCCTGTGCATCTTGAGAGTGAATCTTAGCTTTGTAGGCGATCTGCTCTTTCTTTATCAAGTTGAGCCTGGGCAATGCCGTACCTCTATAGAGAACTACGGCTGAAAATCACAAATGTATAAGTAACAATGAGTTTCCCGCTCAGCTAGCCACGCAGTATAACACTCTGCTTCCGGAGTGGGAAGGTGTGCCGGTCCCTGGCACGAATCCGCCTAGTATGTGACGTTCCCGGGGGAGGGGGGCGGGGTCTATTGGGGACCGAACCGCACAATAACCCTGGGTTTGGTGTGGGGCGGCGGTGGGGTGAGTGGACTGCTGTAACCTTTTGTGGTGTTGTGAACCACTGAGAGGGCTACGGCGGGGACGAAGCCTCTCTGTCGTTTCTAGGTCCCCAGTTCAATACCCTATACCCAATATCAACAATTATTTACTTGAACTACAAACATAAGAAACAGTTTTGCATCACCCTAGTTCCCAGAATTCCTGAAGACTGTGGATATTGTATCACAGACACAGTCCCTTTGACTGTTCAGAGATGTCACTAAATCCGCCCAAAGATGTAAACAACTATGCACGACAGCCATTCAATTCTAGTCCTTCCACCAGGAAGGAGGTACACGGTTCGTGTTGTCTGTAGTTGAACCATGCCTAGACGGTCAATACCGAGGTTCGATTGTGTACACATTGTTAGTTTGGTCAGGAAGGGCTCTCAACAAGGGAAGTATCCAGGCGTCTCTGAGTGAACCAAAGCTATGTTGTTCGCATATGGAGGAGATACATCTGTCGATGACGTGCCTCGCTCAGGCTGCCCATGGGCTACTACTACAGTGGATGACCACTACCTACGGATTATGGCTCGGAGGAACCGTGACAGCAACGCCATCATGTTGAATAATGCTTTTTGAGCAGCCATAGGACGTCGTGTTACAACTGTGTGCAATAGGCTGCATGATGCACAACTTCACTCCCGTCGCCCATGGCGAGGTCGATCTTTGCAACCACGAACCTTGCAGCGCAGAACAGATGGGCCCAACAACATGCCGAATGGCCCACGCAGGAATGGCATCACGTTCTCTAAACCGATGAGTGTCTCATATGCCTTCAACCAGACAATCATCGGAGACGTGTTTGGAGGAAACGCGGTCAGGCTGAACGACTTAGACTCACTGTCCAGAAAGTGCAGCAAGGTGGAGGTTCCCTGCTGTTTTGGGGTGGCATTATGTGAGGCCGACATACGCCGCTGGGGGTCATGGAAAGCGCCGTAATGGCTGTACGATACGTGAATGCCATTCTCCGACCGACGGTGCAATCACATTGGCAGCATATTGGCGAGGCATTCGTCTTCATGGATGAGAATTCGCGCCCCCATCGTGCACATCTTAATGACTTCCTTCAGGATAACGACGTCGCTCGAATAGAGTGACCAGCATGTTCTCCAGCCATGAACCCTGTCGAACATGCCTGGGATGGATTGAAAAGGGCTGTTTATGGACGAAGTGACCCACCAACCACTCTGAGGGATCTACGCCAAATCGCCGTTGAGGAGTGCGACAATGTGGACCAACAGTGCCTTGATGAAATTGTGGATAGTATGCCATGACGAATACAGGCATACATCAGTGCAACAGGATCTACCGCTGGGTATTAGAGGTACCGGTGTGTACAGCAATCTGGACCACCACCTTTGAAGATCTCGCTGTATGGTGGTACAACATGCAATGTGTGGTTTTCATGAGAAAAAAAGGGCGGAAATGATGCTTATGTTGATCTCTATTCCAATTTTTTGTACAGGTTTCGGAACACTCGGAACCAAGGTGATGCAAAACTTGTTTTGATGTGTGTATCATATCACTAAATAAACAATCAAAGTGAAAGATGCCTAAACGCCCCCCCCCCCCCCCCCCCCCCCGCAGCAGCACAAACCACAGTCTGAGTAACCAATTGACATGGCCAAACAAAAAATAATAACAGTTTTAGAAACAAGGCCTGGGGAACGTGAAACGGCTGGGCAAGCTTCAGGGAAAACATCTTACACCCTTTAGTTTACACACTTCATTTAAATAAGACCCCAAATTTTCAATTACAAAATTCCAAGTTTTTAAGAAGTATAATTTAAGTAAAAAACTCGTAGCATAATACACAGCCCAACTCAAGCGCTTGAGGAAGTGAATATTGCAACCATGTGAACACTGTAAAATAATCTTAAATCATTGTTTCAACTATTTACATTTTTTGAATGCATGGTTTTATAGCTGTACCAAGCTCTTGGCAGTATGGTTCAATAAACTCAAGCCAAACGAAACTACATGGAACACATAAACTGACAATACTATTTACAGCTGACGACGTTGACTGTGCTGACAGGTATGAGGTCGGAAGCACAATGTGTAATGGCGATTAAAGAAAACACACCAAGCATGCACCCTCTAATAATTCGCAGCCTGCTGCTGAGAGAGGACCTAGTGACCACACACACCATACTGTGTTATCAGTTGAGGTAGCATTCTGTTATACGCGCGCAACTTCCGCCAAGATATAAACATAACCAATGACGCGGGTGTTTCTGTCAACTATTACCACGTTCATGGAAGTGCATTGGGCTAAACCTATCAGTCTTCCCTCTGTCTTCAAATTCTATGTCAGGTGACCACATGATGCTATCCAAAGAAAGAAAGCCAAGATTAAATTTTAAGTGCTCGATATGACAACAAAAGATGACAGCGGATCACAGACCGAAAAGTTGAACCACCAAACAAGTGTATTCCCAGTACGATATATCTACTCGATGGAACACAGTGATGGGAAAATCGACAAAGCGTTGAGGGTGATGTTGTGAAGAATAAACCTCGCATGTGCAGTCAATGGCACAATCACAAGTGGGATATTAAACCTGAACTCCTTGAGTCTTTTGGGGAGCTGGCTCCTGCCAATTCACAACACTAGTAATAGCGCACACCCTGTTCAAGAATCGCAATAGGAGGAGATATACTTGGAAAATATCGGGATTTCAGTTAGTTATATCATGGTCACTAGAGATTTAGAAATCAGATACTGGATTGTAAGGCATACCCAGGAGAAGATATAGACTCAGATCACAATTCAGTAGAGCTGAAGAGTAGGCTAAGTTCAAGAGACCAATCAGGAAGAATCAATACACAAGGAAGTGAGATACGGAAGTTCTAAGGAATTAAGACGTATGTCCGAAGAGCTCTGATTCTATAGATACTGCTATAAGGAATAGCTCAGCAGGCAATTCAGTTGAAGAGGAATGGTCATCTCTAAAAAGGGCAATCACAAATGGTGGAAAGAAAAACATGGGTACAAAGAAGGTATCTACGAAGAAACCATGTGTATCAGAAGAAACACTTCAGTTGATTGATGAAAGGAAGAAGTACAAAAATGTTCAGGAAAATTCAGGAGTACAGAAATACAAGTCACTGAGGAATGAAATAAATATGAAGTGCAGGGAAGTTAAGACCAAATGGCTGCATGACAAATGTGAATAAATCGAGAAATAAATGATTGTCGGAAGGACTGATTCAGCATATAGGAAAGTCAAAATAACCTTCGGTGAAATTAAAAGCAAGATTGGTAATATTAATAGTGCAACAGGAATTCCACTGTTAAATGCAGAGGAGATAGCGGATAGTTGGAAAGAGTACGCTGACGACCTCTATGAGGGGAAAGATTTGTCTGATGTGATAGAAGAAAAAAACAGGAGTCGATTTAAAAGACATAGGGGATCTAGGCTGAAAATCAGAATTTAAGAGAGCTTCGGAGGACTTAAGATCAAATAGAGCAGAAGAGATGGGTAACATTGCATCAGAGTTTCTAAAATTATTGGAGGAAGTGACAACGAAACGACTATTCACAGTGGTGTACAGAATGTATGAACCTTGCGATATACAACCCGACTATTGGAAAAACATCATTCAAGCAATTCCGAAACTGCAAGAGCTGACAAGTGTGATAATTATGGCACAGCCAGGTTAACAGTTCATGCATCCAAGTTTCTGACAAGAATAACATACAGAAGAATGGAAAACAAAATTGAGGATGTGTTAGATGACGATCAGTTTGGCTTTAGGAAAGGTAAAGGAACCAGAGAGGCAGTTCTGATGTTGCAGTTGATAATGGAAGCAAGACTAAATAGAAATCAAGGCACGTTCATAGGATTTCTCTACCTGGAAAAAGCGTTTGACAGTGTAAGACGGTGCAAGATTTTCGACATTTTTAGAAAAGTAGGGTAAGATATAGGGAGAGAGGGGTAATATACAATATGTACAAGAGCCAAGAGGGAATATTAGGATTGTACGACCAAGACGAAGTGCTCGGATTAAAAAGGGTGTAAGACAGGGACGTAGTCTTCCACCCCTACTGTTCAATCTGTACATCGAAGAAACAATGATGGAAGTAAAAGAAAGATCCAGGACTGGAATTCAGGTGAATGGATGTCAATGATACGATTCCCTGATGACATTGCTATCCTGAGTGAAAGAAGAATTATTTATATGCTGAATAGAATAAACAGTCTAATGAGTACAGAATATGGATTGATAATAGGTCGTAGAAAGACGAAAGTAATGAGAAGTGGCAGAAATGAGAGCAACGCGAAAGTTGAGATCAGGATTAATGGTCACAAAGTAGAGGAAGTTAAGGAATTCTGCTATCTAGGCAGCAAAATAACCAATGACGGACGGAGCAAGGAGGACGTCACAGGCAGACTAGCACTGGCAAAAGGGGCATTCCTGGCCAAGAGAAATCTACTAGCATCAAACATAGGCCGTAGTTTGGGGAAGAAATTTCTGTTATTGTACATTTGGAGCGCAGCATTGTATAGTAGTAAAACATGGACTATGGGAAAACTGGAACATAAGAGAATCGAAGCATTTGAGATGTGGTGCTACAGACTAATGTTGAAAATTAGGTGGACTCATGACGTAAGGATTTAGGGGGTTCCGCGCAGAATCGGAGAGGAATATATGGATAACAATGACAAGGAGATGGGGCAGGATGACAGAACATATGTTACGAGATCAGGGGACGACCTCCATGGTACTAGAGGGATCTCTAGAGGACAAAAACTGTAGAGAAAGACAGAGATTGGAATACAGCCAGCAAATAATTGAGGACGTAAATTGCAGGTGCCACTCTGAGTGGTAGGCGTTGGCACAGTAGAGGAATTCGTGGCGGGCCACATCAAACCAATCGGAAGGCTGATGACACGCCCGTTGGACTGAATTTGGCACGTGGCACGATATTCCTCAGAAGAACATCCAGCAATTTTATCAATGAATGCTAGGCTGAATAACTGCTTGCATAAGGGCCAGAAGTGGACCAACGCGTTATTGAATTCCTCAATTTGTGAAAACCTTTATCTTGAATAAATACCAATTTTTTCTAAACTTTTCACTTGTTTGTAAATGTGCATCACATCTACGAAGTGGCGCCCCATTTGGATAATTTGTTCGTGGTGCGTGATTTATTTTTGTCTTAGAGTGTATTTGCATACTGACGGTTTGTAGTGTTAGTGATTCATTTCTCACACTCATCGGCAACCAGATGGCGCTGAGAAGGCCTGTCCGTGCATCCTCTGCTTTGGTTCTGCGATGCTGCAGACAGCCAGTGCTCTGCTTTTAGAGGGGGACAGTGGGTGGAACACTTTTTTAGGGCATAACCATGCCCTGCTGGTGAGTATGTGATCCTGCTGAACAACGTGGATCTGTGGGGAGCTGGAGGAATGTAATGAAAGAGTGCTGCACATGTTGCGCACAATGTATGGATGCTGTGTCACTGCTTTCAACAGTAGTCTGTGAAACATTCCCACACCCCTAATCTTGTGCAGGACGTCCACATTGAACAGACACACGCCCACATCGACACACTGTGCAAGCAGTGGTGGCCTACCGAACATCGTCCGGGAAAAGAGTCCGAGCACATGTTGGACGCGCTGTGTCAGCAAGGACCACTGGGAATCGTTTGCTTTACATAGGGACCAAGATCACGTGTTCCCCTTGCCACGCTACCACTGACACCACAACACTACCCAACATGGCTACTCTGGTGTTGTGAAAGTGCCGACTCGAGAGTGGATTGACACTCTGTTCCGGTCAGTGATAAGGGCAGGTTCTGCCGATATGCGAGTGATGGACATACACGTGTACGGCGGGGAGGGGGGGGGGACCTATTGGGTGCGCACAATAGAGATTTTTTACTGTTCGGCGCAATACGTCACCCTCATGCTACTGTCATTTTTGCGATAGGAGGTGATACATTTCTTCCAGGGGGGTCCCATAGTGTGTGTGCAGAACAGAGATTTTTCACTGTTCTGCGCAATAGGCCAGCGTCGAGGAACTCCGCTCAGGCCTCGTGGAGTGGCCGCGTGGTTTGAGGCGTCATGTCACGGACTGCGTGGCCCCTCCCGCCGGAGGTTCGAGTCCTCCCTCGGGCATGGGTGTGTATGTTGTTCTTAGCATAAATTAGTTTAAGTAGCGTATAAGTCTAGGGACAGATGACCTACGCAGTTTGGTCCCTTACGAATTCACACACATTTGAACATTTGAACTCCGCTGAGTCCGCGCTCGTTCTTACGTGTTGAATCGAGTAAGTTTTGTGCTGTCGTTTATTTTCGTGTTCTATCGAGTTTATTCTCTGTGTTTGACGTTAAAAATGCCGAACGGTCCTGCGGCTGTGTTTGACAATTACAGAAGATTAGAGATAGTAGTGTCGCCTATCATAAGTTCCCCAAAGATCCAGAAACATATGATTTCAGCTCTGTAGAAGAAGTGATAGTAATAACATTAAAAATGATACTGTCTGTAGCATACGTTTTAAACAAGATTGCTTACGTGATCTGCAAGCCGAATTATTGGGACTTCAGCCACAGAAGATCTTAAAGCCGACTGCAGTTCCCGCATTGCCACTTCTGCTGCTGTGCTTCATCCTCTGTCCAAGAAAGAAATGACAGAAGGAAATATCGTATAACACGTAAATGTGCACTTAACACCCTGTCTTCTTTGTCTCTGATGAAAAAGAAAGTAGATCAAAGCACAGAAACAGAAAAAGACCGTATCGAGGATAAAATGAAGAGACTTGAAAAAGAATTATCACTACTGAGAGAAAAAACAGTGTTTAATAGCTTGAAACAATACAGTGAAGACAAAAAAACACATTACTGTCACATGCATTGAGCAGACAGAGGAAGCAGTGGCAAAGTCTTCAATGTCGACAAAGTGCTAAAGTGATAACTAAAGTACAGCAAGTTTTACAAAAATTATTTACGGACACACAAACTAAATGTTTCATGAAGTCCAAGAAGAGTACACGCTGGAGTCAGGAAGATGAAGGCAAAGCCTTGCGTCTGCGCTCTCTTTACATAAAAACTTAAATTTATTTGGGGAACGTAATGGTTTTATCATTACCAGGATTTTCTACGTCAAAAAGATGGATTTCTAATTCTTTTCGCTGTCTGCCTGACATTTTAACGGATGTGTTGCACTTAATGACTAAGCAAGCAACAAGCTTAAGCAGAGCAGAGAGGCTGTGCGTGTTGAGTTTTGATGAAATGAATGTGGACAGTCGCATATACTACGACCAAGAAACCGACACCATATACGGACCACATAGCAAGGTAGAGTTTGTTACGACACGTGGTTTATGTGGAATCTGGAAGCAGCCTGTGTATTATAATTTCGATCCTACGATGAATCGGGTTTTTCTCATCAGTATTAGTATCAGCAGAAAGCGGGATTTGTTCTAGTTGGCATTTTATCTGATTTGGGAGGTAAAAATGAGAAAGGGTGTAAGGAATTCCACATAGACTACAAATACACGTGTTTTGTAACCCTGACTACGAAACGAAACGTGTTTGGGTATTCTCTGATGTACTAAATATGGTAAAACTTTTGTGAAATCGCTTTTTGGAAGATGGTTTTTCATTAAACGATGGAAAAAATAACTAAAAGCGTACTCGAGCAGTTGTTGTTGAAAGAAAGTGGCGACCTGAAACTGTGCCCTCAACTTACTGCTAATCTTCTGACAGTTTCCGGAAGTGAGCGACAGCGTGTTCAACTTGCTGTCAGTTCCTCTCCAACACTGTGTTAGAGGCAATTTCTTTCGTAATGCCTGAAGAAAAAGATAGTGCGAAATTTTTTAAGTTGGTAAACGATATGTTTGGCGCCATGAATTCGAGGGTACCTGCTGGCAAGCGACCAATTTCAAATACTTTTGGATTCTGTGTGGTGACACAAGAGGAAGTTCTTCGCAGGTTCTACCTTATCTCTGAATAAATGAGAGTAGGAAATCGTAGTACTTTACTTCCTTCCCAAAAGAGGTTACTCACCTCCATATGGGCACTATTGGGTCGTTTCTATGATCTGAATTTTAAGTATACATTGAACTCAAGGTTCAACCAAGACTGCGTCGAAAACTTATTTTCCCAGATAAGAGCAATTGGCAGAGCCTATGATCATCCCTTACAAGTGGAGTTAAAAACAGTTTGCTTATCTTAATTATGAACAGAAGTATTGCTGAAATGCAGTTATGTAATTCATCACCAGTCGTAGCGGAAGCTGATACAAGCTATCTGACTTCCAAGTTGTTTACAGGACTTGTGCTGGTCTTTGAGGAAGCGTTGTCAGTGATAAAAGGTGCACAAAAAATGAGACATTACAGTCCGCAGCTCGTGGTCATGCGGTAGCGTTCTCGCTTCCCGCGCCCGGGTTCCCGGGTTCGATTCCCGGCGGGGTCAGGGATTTTCTCTGCCTCGTGATGACTGGGTGTTGTGTGATGTCCTTAGGTTAGTTAGGTTTAAGTAGTTCTAAGTTCTAGGGGACTGATGACCATAGATGTTAAGTCCCATAGTGCTCAGAACCATTTTTGAAACATTACACTTGGTGATTTAACTGTTTTACCGTTGCTAGAAGCTTCAGAGTGTTCTCTAGAAGGTCTCCGCTACGCCGCTAGATATATTGCTTCCAGATGTTCCCTCATACACAAATCACTTGGCCATCCTAGTGGTAAGATAGTGAAAGTGTCGGAAGAAACTCCCAAGTTCTGGGTGGGTTGAGAAATTCTCTCGTGATGGTTTATTGGTCACATCAGATGAGTGGTTTGAAGTTGTTAAGCAGTTAGAGGCGCTATTTTTAAATTTTCATGGCAGCAGTCTGTGTAAAGACGCCAATGTTATTAGAAAGCTGACGAGACTTTTAGTTGTTAAGTTTCCAGCTATTTCTCAAGAGGCCATCACAATACATGCTAAGACCAGGATCTTTATCCGAATAGAATACCTCAACACATCACAAAGGCATAGAGGTCCAAACAGAAGCAGCAGAAAAAGTAGCACACAGATCGAGAGCTTCTGCGATTCACTCCAGATCGGATTAAGGTTTTTAATTCTTCTTCAAATAGTTGAAAATGAGGCAATTAATCGTCTAGCACCCGTATCATAGTGCTTAGTAATGTGCCAATTAACTGGACTTGTAGCGTTTCCTTACTGTTTAATATCTGCATGAGAAAAGTGTTGTACTCTATTTACGACTGTGACGCAAAAAATACACTGATACGCCAAAGAAACTGGTATAGGCATGCATACTCTAATACAGAGATACGTAAGCAGGCATAAAACGGTGCTGCGGTCGGCAACGCCTGTATAAGACAACAAGTGTCTGGCACAATTGTTAGATCGTTTACTGCTGCTAAAATGGTAGGAGGTTATCAAGATTTAACTAAGTTTGAACGTGGTGTCATAGTCGGCGCACGAACGATGGAACACAACATTTCCGAGGTAGTGATGAAGTGGGGATTTTCCCGTACGACCATTTCAAGAGTGTAGCGTGAATATCAGATCTCCGATATCGCTGCGGTCGGAAAAGATCCTGCAAGTACGGAACCAACGACGACTGAAGAGAATAGTTCAACGTGACAGAAGTGCAACCCTTCCGCAAATTGCTGCAGATTTCAATGCTGGGACATTCAGCAATTGTCAGCATGCGAACTGTTCAACGAAACATCATCGATATGGGCTTTCGCAGCCGAGGGCTCACTCGTGTACCCTCGATGACTGCACGACACAAAGCTTTATGCCTCGCCTGGGTCCATCAACACCGACATTGGACTGTTGATGACTGGAAACATGTTGCCTGACTGGATGAGTGTCGTTTCCAATTGTATCGAGCTAATGGACGTACACGGGCATGGAAAGGATCTCATGAATCCATTGACCCTGCATGTCAGCAGGTGACTGTTCTAGCTGGTGGAGGCTACGTAATGACGTGGGTGTGTGCTGTTGGAATGATATGGGGACCCTGATACGTCTAGATACGACTCTGACAGGTGACACGTACGTAATCATCCTGTCTGATCACCTCCATCTATTCATGTGCATTGTGCATTCCGACGGACTTGGGCAAACCTCTATGAACCCATGACTGGTTACATTGCCCTTAAGTTTCCGTAAATTTATGTTAGTATGAGTGGAATAGCACCATACGCGAACGTGAGAATACGTCTCACGCTGATGACGCTTCTCGACAGTGACGTCACGCTGAAGCACGCGGTCGCTGCGGAACGCATTGGCCCAAACTTCTATGTAGGAACATTGTGTTTTTTCAGCAGGACATTCATGTCGCACGTGGCTACGACTCTCCTTGTGGTGTACAACAGCGGCTGTGGCCAGGAAGGTCACCAGATCTCTCGCCATTTTAACGCGTATGCTATATGGTGAAGCGCGAACATCATCGTCCTCCATAGCCTGCAGAAACCATTGCCCATTTGCAACAACAGGTGTAAGATCCTTGGGACAATACATCTCAGGATGCCATTCGTCACCTTGACGATCATTTACATGCGAAATTACACGCCTGGACTGCTGCCAGAGGAGGGTAGACTATGTTGATGCGATTCTTTTGGGGCCCTTTACTGCGACATACGTGTTTCAATTGATCTGAATTTCTTATCATATACTGCTACTGTCCGGTCACATTATGTGGCCACCTGTCAAAAGTCTGAATAACATCCTTTTTCAGCATGGACTGCTGCGAAAGGTGCAGGAAAAGTCACTGAGGTTCTGGGAGGTACCGACAGGAAAATGAAACAATGCCAACTCCAGGTTTCTCGGTTGAGGATCAATGGGACGAACAGCCGGTCGAGTTTGTCCCACAGATTCTCGTTTGGGTTTAAATATGGGGTGTTTGGTATAATGTGAGCTGTGTGACACGTTGCATTGTCAAGCTGGTAAATGCAGTCTCGCCGAAGAAAGGCAAACTGCATGTAGCAGTGGACATAACACACAAGGATAGATACATACTTGTTGACCCATTGTGCCTTCCAGAAGGACGAGATAATCCAGAGAACGCCGTGAAAACATTGCCCCAGGCCATAACGCTCCCTCCTTTGCCCAGGACCCTTCCGACAATTGTTTCAGGGTGTTCACTTTCAGACGTTTCACCTCAACGGCCATCTGTCATTTGGAGAGGCTACTTTCCGCCTCTCAGTGGACGTCCAGTTACGGTATTAGCGTGCACACGCCAGTCTTAGCCGCCGAAAAACATCAACAACTGTGGGTGCATGAACCAAGAGCTTGCTGCCGAGGCACACAGGCAGCAATGTTCGCTGAAATGTCGCTGAGGAGAATTTTGCTAGCCCTTTGGTACATCTGCACGGTGAGTTGCTCAACAGTTGCATGTCTGTTAGCTGATCCATATCTCCACAGCCATCGTTCACCCCTTTCACTTTCACCCTCCGCGTCTAGTATTTCCACCTGCCTTCTGTGAGTACTTATTGTAAACTGATGTCGAACAGAGGCAATGGTCACATTAATGTGACTGGAATTTGTACCTGTCACATCACTTATCACTTGTCCTCGAGGGCTTCAATTTTTTTTCCGGCAATGTATTCGGTACGGGCGCGCTGCAATACTGATCATTTACATATCCAAACAAGTAGTACACTTCGTGTTAATTTGAGGTTTGTTGCAATTTGAATGGCCAACCGTGTAGATTTTGTCTGAAATAAGCGGATATTTTTGATTACATGAAGTTATTTATCACATACTGGTAATTAAGATGTACTGAGATGTTGAAAAACTGGTAAAACTGATTGAGAGTCCACTGTTCTATTGTAGTCGCTCAGAGACTGATGGAACCGGTTCAGTACCATGCAGGTACATCCTCAGATTTATTTCTCCGTAGCCGCGCGTGGTAGCCGTGCGGTCTAAGTCGTCTTGCACGGTTCACGCGGCTTCCCCCGTCGGAGGTTCGAGTTCTCCCTCGGACATGAGTGTGTATGTGTCCTTCTTAGCGTAAGTGAGTTTAAGTTAGATTACGTAGAGTGTAAGCTTAAGTACCGATGACCTCAGCAGTTTTGTCCCATAAGACCTTACCACATAACATTTCTGCGTGAAAAAATTGTAAATACTTCATAAGAACGTGTGGCGTTCGCTGTGTTATTCAGTGGTTTGGTATTTAACTAATTTGTAAATGGAAATGATAATCTTATTTTATTACATTGAGTAATTACTAAATAATTTTTCTCCCGGCTAAAGATTTGATCAAGTTGCTAAAGAACTCCAAGTTAACGTCGTGTTAAAGTGTTGTCTGTAAGTTGTGTAAGTGTCACTAAATCACAGCTCATACAACAGAGTCCTTACAACTATTGATTAAGATGAAAGCAGTTATCTTCAGCAAAATAATCATTAAAACCACCGAATATCAGCCGCGCACAACACTGACGTATGTTACCTGAAACAATATTCTTCGCAACTCGTGCGTAATTAATTTCGGCCCCATACATCAGCTAGAAAAGTTTCTTATAAGGATCGTGCTATGAGAACTGTTTTTAAAGAACCAATATGATTCGAATCATTTTCATTAAAATGAGTTCGGGACCACCGGTGCACATTTATTTTTACACATTTGTATTACCTTCGGCATTTATTCTGCAGAGTTGCGTAATTTAAATTTGAATTTGCCGCTGAGATAATTGTTAAGATGGCGGCAGACAATTGATAGAGACTTTCTATTGTTAGAACAAATAAGTAAATATTTAAAATGCTTATTAAACGCTATAAAATCTACTTTCGTATTGTGCACTATTTAGACTTCATCAAGCAAACATTTGATTTTTTTCTAAGGAAAACACAGACAAAAACGCGATACAAATCGCTATCATCAATGGCTGCGCTCCTTGCAGCGGAAAGAAATAATTAAAAAAGATAATGCTTACTGAGAGAGGAATTAAAGTTACAAATAATTATTCACTCATGTTTATAATAATAATAAACTCTATTTTAAAGTAATAATTAACAAATAATTACAATTTCTTAACAGACCTCAGTTCGATATGCGTCCGCAACCTACAAAGGCCATCCAACAAAAGGTAAAAACAAAGGAAGACAAACGCAGATCGTAAAAGGAATTTACAATTATCATTGTCTTTGTATGATACACATCGATATGTCCAATTACATCATAGAATATTATATAAATAATTAATATTTATAAGTTTTCACTGTTTTTTCATACGTCGAATAGATAATGTTTATAACTGTTAGAGGCATAATTTCCTCTCGTCGCACTGTAGCCAAAAATTTATCTCGTGGATTTTACAAACGGTTCTGCTGACTTACTAAGTTCAAAATTTCTAATACTAAAAAATAAATTCCTAGCACGTGAATTAATAAAAAAAGACATGAGCCGCTGTCATAAAATTACTTACAAAGTCTAATGTCCCATGTTATCTAAATGGCTTAATGTGTGTTCCAAGGTGCGATGGGAGACACTACTGACGAGCCACAAACTGAAGTCAAACTTAATATAGCCAGTTGTCACTCATAATTTACGTTCAGAGAGCGCAGACGTCCCTAAAATAAAAGTGTTATAAAAGTAATGGTGAGGAAGGTCCAACGGGGCCAATAAGTAGATCAAATCAGAGAACAATTACAACAATAGTGTCGGACTCACATGGGGTAACGCGAAATCATCTAGACTGTTGAACATCTGAATACTGAGCTAAATTGAAAATCAATATGAGGAGAAATTTCTCACCGTCTTAAATAATACGAAGGAAACGGGACATAGGGATGGCACTTACCAGATAGTGGTGCTATACATGTGTGCGCGGAATGTACACTCTTTGACATAAAACTTGACCGGCGGCCGGCCGCTTCAGAGGCTAAGTCCGCGCCGATCGCGACATGGGACAAAAAAACTGGCCAACTCGCTAATTCTCTAAGTCCGGTTATCTGCACAATCTGGCAACACTGCAGACTGCGGCACTTCCTGGAGGAAAACTTGTCCCATGATAGAGAAATTCTAGGCTGATTACGCCTGTGGTCTAGCGGTAGCGTGCGTTGTTTCTGTTCATAATGTCAGTGGATCGAGAGCAGCTGGCATAAAATATTTTTATAGCCTCTTCTGTCTGAATGCTGAAGACGTGAATGTAATGGTAGCGCAGATTCAATCTATTTCGCTTTGTGACACACCGATATCAAAATTTTATCCAGTAACGATTTTGCGGCAGATTTCCTGCAGACTGTCCTCCTCTGGACGCCGTATGCGGTAAAGCTCCGGGATCCATTTGCTGGCTACTGGCAGCGGCCGTGGCGACAGCAGCGGCGCTGCTCTCCCCCGTTCTTTATCGAAAGCGCCTGCTACCGCTCATCGCTTTTGATGATTTAAAACGCTTTATTATTAAATGTTGCTCCACAGAAAATTTCTACAATTTCCATTCACGCTCAAAAGCAACGGAGACAGACGCCCTGATTAGAAGGCGGGTATTATATTACATTAATCGGCAAGAGCTGAGTATGGCCCGAAATTAATTTTATAGACTGGGACGAAATTAAACCACCTCACTACATTCGATGAATTTATAAATGCTTCATACCTCGTTTCTTTTCCTTTCAAACTCAATTATTTGTGCAACTTTTGGTCAATGTTTGGATGTTTTCGTCAAGCCAGAGTGAGCGTCTGTGGTGTAAAGTGTATTACAGTTCTTGTTTCATTCCTTATGGTAAGTCTATGCGATAAACTGTGTGAATACCTTGCAATGCATGCTCTGTAGCAGTGCAGGAACACTGCACATTTGGAGTTCCATGTATGGGTTCATGAAGTATTTATTGTTGATCGGAAGTGATAGTTAAGGTCATCAGATTTAAACCAGAAAAATTTGTCGTTTTGAAGGTTTCAGAGAACGGAAAGGAATTGCTAACGCCGGTGTTAGAAAACGTCTACAGTTAAATGCTATTGCAAAAATTTAGAAGAAGGGAACTATATTAATGAACATGTGCACTTCATAAACAACCTTCTGACATGTTAGACCTATATGACGAACAAAGCTCAAATTTATATCGTTGACAGTCGGTTTGAATCTTTTCAGGGTCTATTTTACAGTGAAGCACCTTGGAATTTGCAAAGCAGAAATCCATGATATTAACTTAATTTACTAAGTCGAAATCGGACGAAGATTGATGTTTAAAGGCATTCTTCAGATTTCGCATAAGAAATTTTTACTAGCAGTTCGCAACTCCATTAATTAAAATGGAAAATAAAAGGTTGTAGTCAGCGGCTTCTACCGTGATTCGAACTGCTATGTCTTATGGTACAAGCACTGCAACGCACAAGGGAACCTCTGAGCTAACGACACACTGGCGGCCAGAGGCGGAATATAGTCACTGCGATGTTGCCTGAGCCTCAAAACGCAACCTTAAACACACGAACAGAGGAGGTGGAGATTACTGTTTTAACGTCCCGTCGACAACGATGTCATTAGAGACGGAGCACAAGCTCGTATTAGGGAATGATGGGGAAGGAAATCGGCCGTGCCCTTCCTAAGGAACCATCCCGGCATTTGCCTGAAGCGATTTAGGGAAATCATTGAAAACCTAAATCAGGATGGCCGGGCGCGGGATTGCACCGTCGTCCTCCCGAATGCACACACAAACAGGTGTTACTTATGTGAAGAACGCCGTTCTTGGAGTCCAGAAATTAAATATACTTTCTAATTGTGTCATCTTGCAGTGGATTATATCGTACGAGTCTTCGATGTGGAAAACGAATGTCAAGTGAATTTAGCGAGGTAACGCCGACCTACACCCGGAAGTAAATGCACTATCAGAGTGTTGACAAATACTTGCTACGACGCTGCCATTTCTAGGCTCTCTGACGAGGCAGCTCTTCAGCGAAATGCTTGCCGTGATTCGCCGATACGGTTCTTCAGAGTGGAGACGCGCGCGCACGTTTGGTTTTTATGCGGCGTTCTCCCCTGATGGTTTCTGACGTCGCCTTGTGGGCTATGTATACATATGAGACATTCAATTATCATTAATCCAGAATCATACAAGTTTCAGCTTCCGGCGTGGAAGAAGGCTGTTGACGCCGACATTATATCATTTCAACGTAGGGAAAGCAAAACGGATCATTCAATGTTTCTCATTCAACATAAAGCATGTCAGATAATTTTCCGTAACGTTCATAATCATCTAAAAATACAAACGAAGTAAAAATACACCGGAAGCTTATTCGAATTGAATATAACGCTTTGCACCTCGATGTAGAATTTGTCCACTTGCAATCTTTTGCAGCATACACACAGAATGTCATGATTACCACGAGAATGAAGAAATATGTTGGTAAGGATGGAAGCAAGAAGAGACGCAGTCAACAAATATTCTATTCCTCATGGCATTCATTTCATTTGACACGTAAGAAGAGGTAAAGCGGGAATTTACTTTCGTTAACACGAAAGATATGCCGCACATATTGATAACGAGGAAGTCTGCGTCTTCATACGTTTCCTCCTTGAAATCTGTATGCTCTATTATATACTAAGTAGCCCGATCATTGTTTCAGTAATGTTACCCTCTCGTTTGACCCCGTAACGATGAACAGATTCCAAATGCATGTCTCCCTTCCTGGGTTGTTTTTTGTGTTTTATTGCTTGGAATTCCTGAAGCAGACCACTGTGTCTTCCCCCCTCGTGGGTTAGGTCTCAAAACTAAACCGCTTTGTATCCAATGGCATAATTTATTCAGACAGCATCAGCATAAGACTATCAAACAAAGCCTTCCATTTACAGTTGCAGCACTCTAACCAGCACTGACCAAAGTGTAATCCACGGTCATGGTCCTAAATTACCAGCTGTCTGCTACTGTGGCAAAGTCCGTACTACACTTTCGATTCCGCAGCACCATTTTATCTGGTAACACTGTGTAGTTGCACAGTTGTGCTACCAGGTCTGTCCTCACACTGTGAACTTTATGTATCTCACTTCTCCTGTAGCGTAGATCACGAGGAGCCGAAGTAAATGAGTGTATTCTGCATGACGTAACATTCAGTATTCCCTTCTTTCATAGCCACTCTTCATGTGCATCGATACCAAATAGGAATGCGAAAACTCTTGCGAGTGAGAGAATGACAATAACAATCGTAACAAGAACAAGCAAATAATGAATGATGTTTATTCCAACGCAGAACGAGAATGGCTTTAAATATAAAAATCTGTATCTATATCTATATCCATATCTATTGATCTTTGAGTTGGCACAATGCAAATATATTCTTAGCATTTAGTTACTGAATTTAGTTCTGGATGTTTGCAGAGAAAAGGAAAAGTCGGTACTTCTCGCTAGTGTAATATAATGTGAACCAGCAACTACCCTTTCCTTAGAACACGACTCAAGCAGGTCCTCAATTAGGTATCAAGGCACTGCTGCATTCTGTTCCCTGACATTGTTCTGATGACGGTTAATGCAGATAGTTCCGATTATGAAATACAAAACGTATTGCAGGTTAGTTCCTAGGATAGTAACATTAAATTTGCGTTGTAGACGGCACATGAACGTGACGACTATCCATATTACTCATCAATATAAAAAGACAATATTTTGGGAATTTAGCAGGATTACTCAAAATGAATTCTGAAATTGGGTGACTGACTGCACAGGTGCTAAACGTCGTCAAGAGTATACGATGTCCTAATCGCATTAGGAATATGAAGATCGTCTTCGACAGCTCGCAACTTTCACGTTGCTATCTCCACCCTACTCCAGACAGCCCTCGGTGGAGTTGCACTACGTTGCCGATGTTATAGAAGGCCTTCAAACCGACAACAGACCACATATTGAAAAATACAAGCGAATTCCCTTGCAGCGTAAGCTTATTGTAACTAATCTAAAAATTATTGGAGAGGAACATTGTCCTATTCAAAAAAAGTAAAATGTTACACACTGTTGACGTCAAACGGACATTATCTATGTCCTGTCTTGTGTCCTACTCATCTATAATATCAAGTGTACTATGAAAATGATTATATATAATGGATGATAGAGTAATGCATTGATACCAGATGGTGGGGGACGGCCGGTGTGGCCGTGCGGTTCTAGGCGCTTCAGTCTGGAACCGCGTGACCGCTACGGTCGCAGGTTCGAATCCTGCCTCGGGCATGGATGTGAGTGATGTCCTTAGGTTAGTTAGGTTTAAGTAGTTCTAAGTTCTAGGGGACTGATGACCTTAGAAGTTAAGTCCCATAGTGCTCAGAGCCATTTGAACCATTTGAACTATTTAACACAAAATGACATTAAAAATTAAAGTTATTCACGAGCAGCTAGTTGAGAATATGTATGAACATTAAATGACACGACGAACTGAAATAATATGACGAAGAGTTCAGCGCTCACTGGGAATAGAGCCCCACACATATCGTTGTTGACTACACACAAAGAGACGTCAGCTACCGAATTTTTATCCACCAGCTGCTCAGAATTGCATCTTGAACTTACAGTCATCTCGCAAATAGTTCTGTGTCTCACTGGGAGTTAAAAACGTCAGATATCGTTAGTGTTGACAACGAATGAAAATACATTAAAAATCAAAATTATTATCCACCAGCAGATAGGTGTTCTCATGATAGAGCTTGATAATACATAATTAAATCTTTAGTGCCGGGCCAGGATTCGATCCCATTCACGCGTAATATGTGAAGGTGTTGAGGAATCTGCAGTTTTGAACAAACAACAAATTGTAGCCGAGCTGTATTGCCACGAAGGGATCAAATTCCGCGTTAAGGGCGGTCTCAGTTGTATTCCCAGGTTAGAACCAATTTTATCGACATACAGAAGCTCAAATAAAAGATGGAATAAGTGTCCTGTGACCATACATAGCGTTTGTGTCGTCACTTGAAATAAATAACTAGTATAAGAAAGGTTACTGGTGATAGAGTTTCTACATGTCGCCACTCCAGACTTTATTGTGGTTCAACCTACCGTCTACTTGGTAAAGAAGGAATATCATCTTGAATGTGAATTTTCAGACCACGCAGCCATTATATCTCCTTCACTTGGTGTAGCCAGGAGAGAATGGAATCTGTCTCTCCCTATCTAAAATCATTGACGGAAGTGGGAATCGAACCCAGACCATAGGTATAACAACCTACCATTCGTCCAACAGACCACGAAATCCTCTTCTCTGCGAGTCATTTTTCTATCGTAACGCAGTTGCGCCACACTGGATGAGAATTCTGACACACAGACTCCCTGTAGTAATTTGCAGCATGTTCAGTAAATTCATTTACTTGGTTGACCGAATCACCATGAACTAGCTGCCTCGGCTACCCAGTGCATACATTCGACTATTTTGTAATCACAGAAATAAAATCACCTAACTGTCACCTACACACAACTGCCAACAGTGTAGGATGCAGAAGTTTAAATAGTAAGTGTTCCTTTCCACTTGAGCTATTCTATTGCGCTATCTGTTACTAGAAAACGTCGTTCAGTCCAAAAGAAAAGCTGTAACTGTTTGTCTCTCAGAAGTCAAGACCTGGCCATATGCATAATCTCACAGTGCTGTGGAATCCAAAAGTTCTGGAGGAATAGTTACCGAGCTCTGGAGCTGCTGTAGCTACGTGTCAGCTTGTAGCATAGATAAGATGTCGCGAGTTCGAATACATTCAGTGCTACATTTTTTAAAACGCAATTCTGCTCTCTGCTGAAGGTATCAATCTAATGGAACTTCGAACATAATTCCCTTCACTTCTCAACCCAAAGTAGTCGCATGTGGAAAAAGGGCTGACTACTGTGACATTTTGTTCTATTCAGGTTTAATAGACAGCAGGCAGCAGATGCATCTCGAAGATGTGCAGGGAGAGCGCATCGTGCCATAATATGTCAGAAAAGTATTTTCTACATTAGCCGTCGTGTGGTAGTGATATTTTATTCTTCTTCAAACTTTGTTTGACAGCTTTAACTCAGAACAAATTTTCTACATGCATGTAATCAATAAACCGCATGTGCATTGTCAGACTGTCATAGGTAACATCAGAGAATTCGCATATATCGTTGATGATTAATTTCTCTCTCATGTTTACTATTGTTTTAACAACACTAAAGGAAACCTTACGAAAATTGTGCACTGTATTATAAGAAATGAAATAAAACTAACCATGATAACCTTACGACGGAAGTATCTGTACACAAGCATGCCTCTATCGACACGAATTAGTAAAATACTACTCACTTAGATTTTGATTGGGTCTGTGTTTAATTGGTATGCTGTGTCATACTCAAGAGGTATGCAAATGTGGCATTTCATAAATATAGTTACGTATTCCTAGAAACCCAAAATTCGCTTGGCAGCAGCGGAAAGAGGCCTTACCTGTTGTGCAGCATTGTAAGTTTTTCAACATTGCACTATGAGCTGAAAGCATTTTCTTGCGATTTCCTTATTGATGTTTGATCTGACTGCTTGTAGCTCTTTCACAGAAGGGATAAAAACGTTACAGTCAGTGAGACTGGAACTGCGAACCGTAACAGACGCTTTTTCACAGGTCAGCACGTTACCACAGAGCTGGCGAGGTGGTATGGGTCTTAGCTTCCTATTACGAGGGCAATAGTAACTAGAACTCGTAAACCGCTATTTGAAGGTCGAGATTAGTTGCGGTTTCCACCTGCAACGACTTTCCTGGGCTGAAAACCGTAAATTTTCAATCTTTTGTTACCCTTCAAGCGATAATAACTCAGATTATTCAATGGAAATGACAGGTAAAATCAAGTGAACTTTGAGGCTTAATTCCGTGCACACCAGGAAGTAACTCGTCGATCACAGAGTTGCCAAACATACGTTGCCTTGTTGCCAAATCTCAGTTACAGTACCGGCAGGAAGAAGACGAACCGATGTGATCCTACAGCGGTCTGGGAAGTGACCATAGCTGGTGTCTCCAAGTCGCGGCTGCTACGCCCTGGAATACGTAATGCGTCTGATTCGCTTTCTGTAACTAGGTTTAGGGACTGGAGCGTAGTTACTAATAATACTCAGAACTGACTGCAAACTGAGCATCATAAATCAGTAACTCTCATTGTTGTTTTTATATTTCTTTCGTAAGTGTACTCAAAACTAAGAAAGTCATTCACAGGCGTTTTCGTGCCTCGCCGATAGTCGAGCACAACATACAAATAAAAATAAAAAAGAATGTGTGTGTGTGTGTGTGTTTGTGTGTGTGTGTGTGAGAGAGAGAGAGAGAGAGAGAGAGAGAGAGAGAGATAAATAAAAAGCAATGAGACAGAGTGTAAAAAATTGTTGTAAAGAAATTGAATCATGGTATTTAAAGAAATCTTTCATTAAAATGACACGTTCCACATCATTACGAAATGTCGTATTCATGATCTATGGAACAAGAGTTAATCTAATGTAATCTAATCTAATCTAATCACATCATATTGATGATTAGCCATGAAGAGTCATGAATTACCGAAATTTTGGCCAATACCAGTAACCAAATCTAAACTTGAAAATAAAAGACGACAATTTTTGTAATAAACCGTGACTCCTATCAAGACCCTTTCGTCCCTGTTATCTAACCACGAAAGATGTCTGATATACCTCCATTCTGAAGTAACAAAGTGTGCATGCATTTAAAGATGAAGTGCATGATGTGAAGTTCTGTGACGGAGATACGAACCCAACACGTAATCCGATTGTTAACTAAGAAAAATCAAATGTTACGTATCGGTTTTTCTTACGAGCCGCTAGGTGTCTGAATCTAAAATAAGGATACACACTTTTGTGCCTAAGCGACAATCGAACTGCGCACCTACCGTGCATCCACGAATATAGCTTAAGTATCAGTTGCTTACTCATGAACAGTAAGATGTGTGCGTGTTTGACCAGAAATAACGACACCTGTTGCGATTGTTGGAAACACATGAACAGACATTGAAATTGCGCGTTAATTTTCACTAGCAGGTGGGTGTGCACTTGATAAAGCTAGAAATGAAATTATGAATATTTTTGTACTGGATCAGGTTTCAGACCCACATACTTACCTTTGGAGGAGACCTAGAGAAGATTGCAGTCTTGGGAAAAGGAACGAAATGACTGAACTATACTGTTCCGAGAGATTCAGATCCTCGAAAGAGGAGATACGAATTCGAATCACAGTCCAGCACCAAATTTTTAAACGTCTCTAGTTCAATCAAGTACAAGTAAAATAAGAGCCCTGTCCCTTTAAATGGCTATCGGTTCATAAAATAAAATTTCCTAATGTAAGTAAGCTTACTGGCGACTGTATTTCTGTTTACCATGACTTCCGCTGTGTCATTTCCCAACGTAAACCGGCTCTGCCCAGTTGGTAATGAAGGAACGTGATGTTTAATGCGGATTCTGGATTATAACGTCTTTCTCTTGAGGTTACCAGAGGTAAAATAAATCTGTTTGTGCCTCTTAAAAGTAAATGCCTGAACCCACGCATTGCACCTGTGATAGCTCGTTCCACCATACCATTGTGGCCACATTACCCAGCCCCAAGAGTGTGCTGTAACGGATGATGTGCTTAGCTTACAAAATTAGTCACGGTGGAAAAAATGCGAGTCTATTAAATGGTCAAGTAGAAGCAAGCTTCTGACGCAGAGATTATGCTATTCTCATGTCAGCAGGATGTAAAGACTCTTCTAGGCATCATAGGCTGGATGTGAAGCCATTTTGATTTTTCACAAATTCAGCAAATTTCTTTGTTCGATAAAATCCACTGTGAAGTGTGAAGTTGCCGGATAATTCGATTATTACTGTTATTATTACTATCATTTTATTCATACCGCTGCTGGAACACGACCGTAGTCTTCAGGTAAAACGCGAGACCAGTTAATATGACGTCTGGCGACCGAAAGCACATATCGACAGAATTTTTATCGCCCCTTTCCTCTCGGTGCTGAAGCTATGAGTGTAATTCAAGCGAATCTACAATATCATATTAGCTGGTCTCGCGTTTTACCTCAAGACTACGGTCGTAGTCAAGAGTAATGTACTAAGACTGGAGTCAAGACTTCCTCTGGGAAGTGCCGCAGTCTACATGTTGCTAGATCGAGCATATTGCAAGACATAGAATTCTGAGAGGAGCACGACTGTATTGTCCACCTTACGTGAACAACTCGGCGGTCAATTTTTTGGTCTGAGACTGTATCTACAACACATATTGCACGCTGAAGACCCAGAAGAATTTAAAAAAAAATGTAGTTTATGAGAGCAACGTTAACCATAGCGTTCGAAGTATTCATAGTATTGTATACGTGTGTGTAAACGCCTTCCAATGACCACTCAAGAAAGACAAGGATACACAGTCTAGCTCCAATATTATAAAGGCGCCTCAGTTTGTGGATGATCTCAGACTTAGGTTGATAATAATTGTGAAAATTTAGCAGCACTGTACCCATTGGTGTTAAACTCGTTTTCAACCAATGATTCCCACAGCTACAGGGATACTACTTGTGATACCTCTCAGACAAAATACTTAAGCAGTGTTATCAGACGAAAAGATCAACCTGACACAAACTGTGGGAAGTTTGTTTTACAACTTTCGTACCTGGATTTTCAGCTTTTTCCTATTTGAGATATCTGTGAACTTTGCTGCTTAAGACGATTTAAGCAGAAACTAAATTCCCTCAGCTTCGACAATGTTTAAAGAAATCGTCTTATTGGCACTAAATCGTGGTTTGTGAATTGTTTACCGGCCGTATTTTGCCGGTTGGAAGGCAAAAGCTTACTGACAAATTCCACACAGAAATTACTGTTACAGTGTACTTATGGAGCCAAATGAGTGAATTGCGTATTTTCCGGTGAGAAAGAGCACTGGCAAACAGTCTTCGCTACATTAGGTTATTTAAACTGGTGTCACTCTGAGCTAGAATGTATGGTCAGCGACTAAGTGTAAGGTCAACGTTTCGGATGCGAGTTTTGCGACTGTGAAATACTTTCCTACATTATAGAAGCGAATATTAAATTTGAACTAATATTGCGAAAATTTTGTACTTGGACAGCTTAGAATGAAAATACTTCTGTTTATTTCAAAGGGAAACAATAGATTTTCTAAAACACTGTCTGTCATACACAACTTGAAACAGGTCACGTCGACCAAATCATGTGGAAGAACTAACAGCAACGTATATCGGAAGGCAGTAAGATCTCTTGCCTTTTGGTTTGTCAGTATTCGATAGCCATTTCTAGGCGAAAGTAAATGAAGAAAGGCAGTGCGTTTTTGTTACCAAGTAACGTCTTCGTCAATTACTTTAGTTTTAAAGTAATCTACGAGTAATTGCTGGTGTTTGATATTAACATGAAAAGGATTCCGTAGACAGGGAAAGAACCTGTTCTTGGGAAACTACATCTATAGTGACCAAAAGGCATTAAATGATGTTCAAGCACTTGTGTTACGGCAGCGGTATGAATAGAATTATATTAATAATAACAGTAATAATCGAATTATCCGGCAACTTCACACTTCACAGTGGATTTTCTCGAACAAAGAAATTTGCTGAATTTGTGAAAAATCAAAATGGCTTCACATCCAGCCTATGATGCCTAGAAGAGTCTTTACATCCTGCTGACATGAGAATAGCATAATCTCTGCGTCAGAAGCTTGCTTCTACTTGACCATTTAATAGACTCGCATTTTTTCCACCGTGACTAATTTTGTAAGCTAAGCACATCATCCGTTACAGCACACTCTTGGGGCTGGGTAATGTGGCCACAATGGTATGGTGGAACGAGCTATCACAGGTGCAATGCGTGGGTTCAGGCATTTACTTTTAAGAGGCACAAACAGATTTATTTTACCTCTGGTAACCTCAAGAGAAAGACGTTATAATCCAGAATCCGCATTAAACATCACGTTCCTTCATTACCAACTGGGCAGAGCCGGTTTACGTTGGGAAATGACACAGCGGAAGTCATGGTAAACAGAAATACAGTCGCCAGTAAGCTTACTTACATTAGGAAATTTTATTTTATGAACCGATAGCCATTTAAAGGGACAGGGCTCTTATTTTACTTGTACTTGATTGAACTAGAGACGTTTAAAAATTTGGTGCTGGACTGTGATTCGAATTCGTATCTCCTCTTTCGAGGATCTGAATCTCTCGGAACAGTATAGTTCAGTCATTTCGTTCCTTTTCCCAAGACTGCAATCTTCTCTAGGTCTCCTCCAAAGGTAAGTATGTGGGTCTGAAACCTGATCCAGTACAAAAATATTCATAATTTCATTTCTAGCTTTATCAAGTGCACACCCACCTGCTAGTGAAAATTAACGCGCAATTTCAATGTCTGTTCATGTGTTTCCAACAATCGCAACAGGTGTCGTTATTTCTGGTCAAACACGCACACATCTTACTGTTCATGAGTAAGCAACTGATACTTAAGCTATATTCGTGGATGCACGGTAGGTGTGCAGTTCGATTGTCGCTTAGGCACAAAAGTGTGTATCCTTATTTTAGATTCAGACACCTAGCGGCTCGTAAGAAAAACCGATACGTAACATTTGATTTTTCTTAGTTAACAATCGGATTACGTGTTGGGTTCGTATCTCCGTCACAGAACTTCACATCATGCACTTCATCTTTAAATGCATGCACACTTTGTTACTTCAGAATGGAGGTATATCAGACATCTTTCGTGGTTAGATAACAGGGACGAAAGGGTCTTGATAGGAGTCACGGTTTATTACAAAAATTGTCGTCTTTTATTTTCAAGTTTAGATTTGGTTACTGGTATTGGCCAAAATTTCGGTAATTCATGACTCTTCATGGCTAATCATCAATATGATGTGATTAGATTAGATTAGATTACATTAGATTAACTCTTGTTCCATAGATCATGAATACGACATTTCGTAATGATGTGGAACGTGTCATTTTAATGAAAGATTTCTTTAAATACCATGATTCAATTTCTTTACAACAATTTTTTACACTCTGTCTCATTGCTTTTTATTTATCTCTCTCTCTCTCTCTCTCTCTCTCTCTCTCTCTCACACACACACACACACAAACACACACACACACACATTCTTTTTTATTTTTATTTGTATGTTGTGCTCGACTATCGGCGAGGCACGAAAACGCCTGTGAATGACTTTCTTAGTTTTGAGTACACTTACGAAAGAAATATAAAAACAACAATGAGAGTTACTGATTTATGATGCTCAGTTTGCAGTCAGTTCTGAGTATTATTAGTAACTACGCTCCAGTCCCTAAACCTAGTTACAGAAAGCGAATCAGACGCATTACGTATTCCAGGGCGTAGCAGCCGCGACTTGGAGACACCAGCTATGGTCACTTCCCAGACCGCTGTAGGATCACATCGGTTCGTCTTCTTCCTGCTGGTACTGTAACTGAGATTTGGCAACAAGGCAACGTATGTTTGGCAACTCTGTGATCGACGAGTTACTTCCTGGTGTGCACGGAATTAAGCCTCAAAGTTCACTTGATTTTACCTGTCATTTCCATTGAATAATCTGAGTTATTATCGCTTGAAGGGTAACAAAAGATTGAAAATTTACGGTTTTCAGCCCAGGAAAGTCGTTGCAGGTGGAAACCGCAACTAATCTCGACCTTCAAATAGCGGTTTACGAGTTCTAGTTACTATTGCCCTCGTAATAGGAAGCTAAGACCCATACCTCCTCGCCAGCTCTGTGGTAACGTGCTGACCTGTGAAAAGCGTCTGTTACGGTTCGCAGTTCCAGTCTCACTGACCGTAACGTTTTTATCCCTTCTGTGAAAGAGCTACAAGCAGTCAGATCAAACATCAATAAGGAAATCGCAAGAAAATGCTTTCAGCTCATAGTGCAATGTTGAAAAACTTACAATGCTGCACAACAGGTAAGGCCTCTTTCCGCTGCTGCCAAGCGAATTTTGGGTTTCTAGGAATACGTAACTATATTTATGAAATGCCACATTTGCATACCTCTTGAGTATGACACAGCATACCAATTAAACACAGACCCAATCAAAATCTAAGTGAGTAGTATTTTACTAATTCGTGTCGATAGAGGCATGCTTGTGTACAGATACTTCCGTCGTAAGGTTATCATGGTTAGTTTTATTTCATTTCTTATAATACAGTGCACAATTTTCGTAAGGTTTCCTTTAGTGTTGTTAAAACAATAGTAAACATGAGAGAGAAATTAATCATCAACGATATATGCGAATTCTCTGATGTTACCTATGACAGTCTGACAATGCACATGCGGTTTATTGATTACATGCATGTAGAAAACTTGTTCTGAGTTAAAGCTGTCAAACAAAGTTTGAAGAAGAATAAAATATCACTACCACACGACGGCTAATGTAGAAAATACTTTTCTGACATATTATGGCACGATGCGCTCTCCCTGCACATCTTCGAGATGCATCTGCTGCCTGCTGTCTATTAAACCTGAATAGAACAAAATGTCACAGTAGTCAGCGCTTTTTCCACATGCGACTACTTTGGGTTGAGAAGTGAAGGGAATTATGTTCGAAGTTCCATTAGATTGATACCTTCAGCAGAGAGCAGAATTGCGTTTTAAAAAATGTAGCACTGAATGTATTCGAACTCGCGACATCTTATCTATGCTACAAGCTGACACGTAGCTACAGCAGCTCCAGAGCTCGGTAACTATTCCTCCAGAACTTTTGGATTCCACAGCACTGTGAGATTATGCATATGGCCAGGTCTTGACTTCTGAGAGACAAACAGTTACAGCTTTTCTTTTGGACTGAACGACGTTTTCTAGTAACAGATAGCGCAATAGAATAGCTCAAGTGGAAAGGAACACTTACTATTTAAACTTCTGCATCCTACACTGTTGGCAGTTGTGTGTAGGTGACAGTTGGGTGATTTTATTTCTGTGATTACAAAATAGTCGAATGTATGCACTGGGTAGCCGAGGCAGCTAGTTCATGGTGATTCGGTCAACCAAGTAAATGAATTTACTGAACATGCTGCAAATTACTACAGGGAGTCTGTGTGTCAGAATTCTCATCCAGTGTGGCGCAACTGCGTTACGATAGAAAAATGACTCGCAGAGAAGAGGATTTCGTGGTCTGTTGGACGAATGGTAGGTTGTTATACCTATGGTCTGGGTTCGATTCCCACTTCCGTCAATGATTTTAGATAGGGAGAGACAGATTCCATTCTCTCCTGGCTACACCAAGTGAAGGAGATATAATGGCTGCGTGGTCTGAAAATTCACATTCAAGATGATATTCCTTCTTTACCAAGTAGACGGTAGGTTGAACCACAATAAAGTCTGGAGTGGCGACATGTAGAAACTCTATCACCAGTAACCTTTCTTATACTAGTTATTTATTTCAAGTGACGACACAAACGCTATGTATGGTCACAGGACACTTATTCCATCTTTTATTTGAGCTTCTGTATGTCGATAAAATTGGTTCTAACCTGGGAATACAACTGAGACCGCCCTTAACGCGGAATTTGATCCCTTCGTGGCAATACAGCTCGGCTACAATTTGTTGTTTGTTCAAAACTGCAGATTCCTCAACACCTTCACATATTACGCGTGAATGGGATCGAATCCTGGCCCGGCACTAAAGATTTAATTATGTATTATCAAGCTCTATCATGAGAACACCTATCTGCTGGTGGATAATAATTTTGATTTTTAATGTATTTTCATTCGTTGTCAACACTAACGATATCTGACGTTTTTAACTCCCAGTGAGACACAGAACTATTTGCGAGATGACTGTAAGTTCAAGATGCAATTCTGAGCAGCTGGTGGATAAAAATTCGGTAGCTGACGTCTCTTTGTGTGTAGTCAACAACGATATGTGTGGGGCTCTATTCCCAGTGAGCGCTGAACTCTTCGTCATATTATTTCAGTTCGTCGTGTCATTTAATGTTCATACATATTCTCAACTAGCTGCTCGTGAATAACTTTAATTTTTAATGTCATTTTGTGTTAAATAGTTCAAATGGTTCAAATGGCTCTGAGCACTATGGGACTTAACTTCTAAGGTCATCAGTCCCCTAGAACTTAGAACTACTTAAACCTAACTAACCCAAGGACATCACTCACATCCATGCCCGAGGCAGGATTCGAACCTGCGACCGTAGCGGTCACGCGGTTCCAGACTGAAGCGCCTAGAACCGCACGGCCACACCGGCCGTCCCCCACCATCTGGTATCAATGCATTACTCTATCATCCATTATATATAATCATTTTCATAGTACACTTGATATTATAGATGAGTAGGACACAAGACAGGACATAGATAATGTCCGTTTGACGTCAACAGTGTGTAACATTTTACTTTTTTTGAATAGGACAATGTTCCTCTCCAATAATTTTTAGATTAGTTACAATAAGCTTACGCTGCAAGGGAATTCGCTTGTATTTTTCAATATGTGGTCTGTTGTCGGTTTGACGGCCTTCTATAACATCGGCAACGTAGTGCAACTCCACCGAGGGCTGTCTGGAGTAGGGTGGAGATAGCAACGTGAAAGTTGCGAGCTGTCGAAGACGATCTTCATATTCCTAATGCGATTAGGACATCGTATACTCTTGACGACGTTTAGCACCTGTGCAGTCAGTCACCCAATTTCAGAATTCATTTTGAGTAATCCTGCTAAATTCCCAAAATATTGTCTTTTTATATTGATGAGTAATATGGATAGTCGTCACGTTCATGTGCCGTCTACAACGCAAATTTAATGTTACTATCCTAGGAACTAACCTGCAATACGTTTTGTATTTCATAATCGGAACTATCTGCATTAACCGTCATCAGAACAATGTCAGGGAACAGAATGCAGCAGTGCCTTGATACCTAATTGAGGACCTGCTTGAGTCGTGTTCTAAGGAAATGGTAGTTGCTGGTTCACATTATATTACACTAGCGAGAAGTACCGACTTTTCCTTTTCTCTGCAAACATCCAGAACTAAATTCAGTAACTAAATGCTAAGAATATATTTGCATTGTGCCAACTCAAAGATCAATAGATATGGATATAGATATAGATACAGATTTTTATGTTTAAAGCCATTCTCGTTCTGCGTTGGAATAAACATCATTCATTATTTGCTTGTTCTTGTTACGATTGTTATTGTCATTCTCTCACTCGCAAGAGTTTTCGCATTCCTATTTGGTATCGATGCACATGAAGAGTGGCTATGAAAGAAGGGAATACTGAATGTTACGTCATGCAGAATACACTCATTTACTTCGGCTCCTCGTGATCTACGCTACAGGAGAAGTGAGATACATAAAGTTCACAGTGTGAGGACAGACCTGGTAGCACAACTGTGCAACTACACAGTGTTACCAGATAAAATGGTGCTGCGGAATCGAAAGTGTAGTACGGACTTTGCCACAGTAGCAGACAGCTGGTAATTTAGGACCATGACCGTGGATTACACTTTGGTCAGTGCTGGTTAGAGTGCTGCAACTGTAAATGGAAGGCTTTGTTTGATAGTCTTATGCTGATGCTGTCTGAATAAATTATGCCATTGGATACAAAGCGGTTTAGTTTTGAGACCTAACCCACGAGGGGGGAAGACACAGTGGTCTGCTTCAGGAATTCCAAGCAATAAAACACAAAAAACAACCCAGGAAGGGAGACATGCATTTGGAATCTGTTCATCGTTACGGGGTCAAACGAGAGGGTAACATTACTGAAACAATGATCGGGCTACTTAGTATATAATAGAGCATACAGATTTCAAGGAGGAAACGTATGAAGACGCAGACTTCCTCGTTATCAATATGTGCGGCATATCTTTCGTGTTAACGAAAGTAAATTCCCGCTTTACCTCTTCTTACGTGTCAAATGAAATGAATGCCATGAGGAATAGAATATTTGTTGACTGCGTCTCTTCTTGCTTCCATCCTTACCAACATATTTCTTCATTCTCGTGGTAATCATGACATTCTGTGTGTATGCTGCAAAAGATTGCAAGTGGACAAATTCTACATCGAGGTGCAAAGCGTTATATTCAATTCGAATAAGCTTCCGGTGTATTTTTACTTCGTTTGTATTTTTAGATGATTATGAACGTTACGGAAAATTATCTGACATGCTTTATGTTAAATGAGAAACATTGAATGATCCGTTTTGCTTTCCCTACGTTGAAATGATATAATGTCGGCGTCAACAGCCTTCTTCCACGCCGGAAGCTGAAACTTGTATGATTCTGGATTAATGATAATTGAATGTCTCATATGTATACATAGCCCACAAGGCGACGTCAGAAACCATCAGGGGAGAACGCCGCATAAAAACCAAACGTGCGCGCGCGTCTCCACTCTGAAGAACCGTATCGGCGAATCACGGCAAGCATTTCGCTGAAGAGCTGCCTCGTCAGAGAGCCTAGAAATGGCAGCGTCGTAGCAAGTATTTGTCAACACTCTGATAGTGCATTTACTTCCGGGTGTAGGTCGGCGTTACCTCGCTAAATTCACTTGACATTCGTTTTCCACATCGAAGACTCGTACGATATAATCCACTGCAAGATGACACAATTAGAAAGTATATTTAATTTCTGGACTCCAAGAACGGCGTTCTTCACATAAGTAACACCTGTTTGTGTGTGCATTCGGGAGGACGACGGTGCAATCCCGCGCCCGGCCATCCTGATTTAGGTTTTCAATGATTTCCCTAAATCGCTTCAGGCAAATGCCGGGATGGTTCCTTAGGAAGGGCACGGCCGATTTCCTTCCCCATCATTCCCTAATACGAGCTTGTGCTCCGTCTCTAATGACATCGTTGTCGACGGGACGTTAAAACAGTAATCTCCACCTCCTCTGTTCGTGTGTTTAAGGTTGCGTTTTGAGGCTCAGGCAACATCGCAGTGACTATATTCCGCCTCTGGCCGCCAGTGTGTCGTTAGCTCAGAGGTTCCCTTGTGCGTTGCAGTGCTTGTACCATAAGACATAGCAGTTCGAATCACGGTAGAAGCCGCTGACTACAACCTTTTATTTTCCATTTTAATTAATGGAGTTGCAAACTGCTAGTAAAAATTTCTTATGCGAAATCTGAAGAATGCCTTTAAACATCAATCTTCGTCCGATTTCGACTTAGTAAATTAAGTTAATATCATGGATTTCTGCTTTGCAAATTCCAAGGTGCTTCACTGTAAAATAGACCCTGAAAAGATTCAAACCGACTGTCAACGATATAAATTTGAGCTTTGTTCGTCATATAGGTCTAACATGTCAGAAGGTTGTTTATGAAGTGCACATGTTCATTAATATAGTTCCCTTCTTCTAAATTTTTGCAATAGCATTTAACTGTAGACGTTTTCTAACACCGGCGTTAGCAATTCCTTTCCGTTCTCTGAAACCTTCAAAACGACAAATTTTTCTGGTTTAAATCTGATGACCTTAACTATCACTTCCGATCAACAATAAATACTTCATGAACCCATACATGGAACTCCAAATGTGCAGTGTTCCTGCACTGCTACAGAGCATGCATTGCAAGGTATTCACACAGTTTATCGCATAGACTTACCATAAGGAATGAAACAAGAACTGTAATACACTTTACACCACAGACGCTCACTCTGGCTTGACGAAAACATCCAAACATTGACCAAAAGTTGCACAAATAATTGAGTTTGAAAGGAAAAGAAACGAGGTATGAAGCATTTATAAATTCATCGAATGTAGTGAGGTGGTTTAATTTCGTCCCAGTCTATAAAATTAATTTCGGGCCATACTCAGCTCTTGCCGATTAATGTAATATAATACCCGCCTTCTAATCAGGGCGTCTGTCTCCGTTGCTTTTGAGCGTGAATGGAAATTGTAGAAATTTTCTGTGGAGCAACATTTAATAATAAAGCGTTTTAAATCATCAAAAGCGATGAGCGGTAGCAGGCGCTTTCGATAAAGAACGGGGGAGAGCAGCGCCGCTGCTGTCGCCACGGCCGCTGCCAGTAGCCAGCAAATGGATCCCGGAGCTTTACCGCATACGGCGTCCAGAGGAGGACAGTCTGCAGGAAATCTGCCGCAAAATCGTTACTGGATAAAATTTTGATATCGGTGTGTCACAAAGCGAAATAGATTGAATCTGCGCTACCATTACATTCACGTCTTCAGCATTCAGACAGAAGAGGCTATAAAAATATTTTATGCCAGCTGCTCTCGATCCACTGACATTATGAACAGAAACAACGCACGCTACCGCTAGACCACAGGCGTAATCAGCCTAGAGTTTCTCTATCATGGGACAAGTTTTCCTCCAGGAAGTGCCGCAGTCTACAGTGTTGCCAGATTGTGCAGATAACCGGACTTAGAGAATTAGCGAGTTGGCCAGTTTTTTTGTCCCATGTCGCGATCGGCGCGGACTTAGCCTCTGAAGCGGCCGGCCGCCGGTCAAGTTTTATGTCAAAGAGTGTACATTCATTCCGCATAGAAGTTAAGGCCGTCAGAATTCACCTCCTGGGTTAAAGGACGACTTAGCCTCCGTGCCGAACATGCGGAGTCCAGGTAACAGCACACCACTAAATACTGTAAACGGCGTGTTGCATGGTTGATGTGGTGTCACCGCTAGACACCACACTTGCTAGGTGGTAACTTAAATCGGCCGCGGTCCTGTAGTACATGTCGGACCCGCGTGTCGCCACTGTGTAATCGCAATCCTAGCGCCACCACATGGCAGGTCACAAGACACGGACATGACCTCGCCCCAGTTGTACGGACGACATAGCTTGCGACCAGACCTACCAAGTCTTCCTCTCATTTGCCGAGAGACTGATAGAATAGCCTTCAGCTTATTCCATAGCTACTACCTAGCAAGGCGCCATTTGTATTAGTGCTTATAGCTTACTACTATTCAAGAGATGTATTCCAACAAGAGAATAAAGTTAAGTATATTATTCCAGCTACGTACTGTTCTTCTTATTCATTAATAAGTCTCATGTTCCAGTACTTCACGCCCGTCTGCGTTAGTTTAGCGTGCACTTTCAGCCACTTCATTCTACAAGGGTTGGCCCAGCTGCCGACAGATCAGTTGACAACAAGAGTGCGAGGCATGCGCGCCGTCTACCGCTGTGAGCTTCAGAGAAAGCAGTGCTCTGACTGGACGTTGGGACTCGCTTACAGAATCAATAGAAAATGTATACATTGTGCGCGGCGGTAAAAATGGATTCTTATGCAAATACATCAGTTGTATACAATCACTTACTGTTATATAATGTATCTAAAATATTATCGGTAGTACGGTTCTTATAATGTTTTATTATTATCGTTAATTCCCCATTTAGAAGAGCATTAAAACACAATCAATTTTCATGACTTTTTTTGTCTCTTTCTTTTCTCTTCCCAGAAACCTCTCATATATTCACTGTGTTTCTTCTTCCTCTCTTCTGTCTACTCCTTTCCTGGTTTCTTCTCTTTTGGTGTTTCCTCGAGTTTCTGTTTCCTGATTTTTTTCTCTGTATTTTTCTCTGTTCGTTCTTTCCTCTGTGGAGATGTTTAGTTTCTTGAGGTCTTCCATGGTTTCCTTTGCCCATCGTATTACTCATCACTATGTTAAAAATCTTCTTGATCAGCCTATTTTCGATCATCCTATAAATGTGCCCATAGAATTTAGACCTTCTTTTTCTGATGTTGTCTGTAACTGTCTCTATCCGTTTGTAGAGTTCTTTTGTCGGCCTTTTTATCCAGATCCCGTGTCTCTGAACTGGCCCATAGATCTTTCTCAGAATTTTCCTCTCTTGCTTTTCCATTTCCTTGATTTTCGTTCTTTCCCTGATTACTGTCGTTTCTGAGGCATACAAGGCTTCTGTTTGGTAATGTCTTAATTTGACATAAACGGAAATACTTCTTTTGTTTTAATGGTTCGATGTAAGTCTGTAAGCTTTTTGTAGCTTTGCAACTCTTTCTTCATTGGTTGTCGTATGTAGTCCTGTTTTCTGTATAATTTCTCCCAGGTATTTGAAGCTTTCTACTTGTGCTATCTTTCCATACTTATAATGTCTTATGTAAGTTTATGCAGAAATGCACCTGAGGCTGTACCTGCATGATACGAAACCAGTTGTACCAATCAATGAGCAACTTCAATAAAACAGCAAATGCGGCAACTTGGACTCTCAGTCAATTTTACCAGCATTTCAACACCTCGGTATATTTTAATTTGTTTAAGTGTTCCTTTCAGTATGTATAGTCGTTTTAGCTGTGGATGCTCCACTTATAAGATTATACATACAAATTAAGGTATGCAGGAATACAGCCTAAGAAGCTATCAAAGAAACTACGGAGTGGAAACGGAAGAGCCAGTCAGGGTCGTGCTCGGCAGCAGTGCAGGCACGGCCGGTTGTGGTGGGGAGCGGGAGGGGGGAGGGGGTCTTTGAGAAGTTATGGTAAAGGCGAGGGGAGGGGAGGGGAGGGATCTAAAGAGAGATTATCGGCGCGGGATTGTGCTGTGTCCTGCGGCGGGACACATCTGCCGTGGCGCGGCTTACCGCCTGATCCAGAGTTAGGGGGCCGGCGCGTCTGCCCGCTGCCGATAAGGCGGCTCACGGCAGCGGCTGGCGGCCGGCGGACACAGCAACACTCGCCTCACCCATCCACACGCTTACTTCGACAGTATTTCCAAACTGAATGACACGTACGTCATCAGAATAGCAGGGTTTTCCACGCTTTCTTGCGGCGCACACCTGTTCTGTGTAGGAAGTCCTCGCTCATTATCGAAAGTAAGATCGTATGACGTATCAAGCAAAATTTCTGACTCTATTTGGAGAAGAAAATGTCGAGATACTAGCTGGAGGTTCGTATGAATGACACTCAAACTCCTATCAGTAACATCCAAAGTACTTGGGGGTTACTCTGCATAGGATCTTATCCTTCAAAATATATCTTGAAAACGTCTCGCATAAAAGAAGTTGACGCAGCAGTCTCATCCAGAGGTTCTGAACCATCACTGGGGAGCCTCAGTAGATAAACTACGAGCCTTTACACTCGCCTTTAGCGTACTCTACAGCCAAATACTGCGCACCATTGAGGATTGGTTCTAATGGCTCTGAGCACTATGGGACTTAACTTCTGAGGTCATCAGTCCCCTAGAACTGAGAACTATTTAAAGCTAACTAACCTAAGGATATCACACACATCCATACCCGAGGCAGAATTCGAACCTGCGACCGTAGCGGTAGCACAGTTCCAGACTGTAGCGCCTAGAACCGCTCAGCCACCCAGGCCGGCATTGAGGATTATAACAGCACGAAGAAAGACTACCCCACTACATCTCCCAACATTTAACCATATAGCCTCACCTTCCCTGATGAGACACGAAGCTTTGGTGAAGGAATATACGAAGATGATACAAGTTTGGAAGCAACTCGACTTCACTCTAGAAACCACCCTCTGAGAGTAGCCCAACAATATGTATCTGCTAACTTCAGCAGGGTTAATAAACAGCACGAAAACTGAAACGGTAGTGGCTTCCCCGATAACTATGACCATACTGAGTTCAGTAGAAAAAGTAAGCGCTTTGAACTTCCACGACAATGTGGAAAAGCCTAAACTGTTTCCGAAAAGGACATAGAATTTGTGCACACAATCTCCACAATTGGGAAAGCTACCTAGCTACAGCTGTGACTATGGGGCTCCAAATCGAACTGTCCAACACATCGCCAAGGACTGTGAACTAAGAGCGTATCGCAGTAGGCCGCTTGACGTCTTCAAGCCACTCTGTCCTGCCTCGAAACGGTCGCCAGTGTGGAAGTCAGAATATGAAGATACAAGTTACGCAATTTATCTGCTGTGACGCTATGTTCCGTTTTGTTGTCTTACTGTATTTTATATTTTATCTTACGTCACTCTGTATGCTTTATTGATGTGTTTTATAGTGTATTTTATCACTGAACATATGACCTCTATAAAACACGTATGTAGCGCCGAACATATGACCAGTGTAAAGTGTGTGTAGAGCCATACTCTAAATAAATAAATATCTAATGGACTGCCGATTTTTAAGGAGGGAGGATGCCACGCGTTATTTTGGATGATGAATCCCCGAAAATGTATTTCTAACTTCAGGTCTACTCCAAGGACCCTTGCTTTGCATGTTGTATGTTAATAGTGAACTTAGACTTTATGAAGATGATACAGTTATTTATAGTGAAGTACTATTTGGAAAAAACTACGCTAATACGCAGTCAGTGGCTGATAAAACTTAAAAAATGGGCAAAGGTAGGCAACAAGCTTTAAATGTTCAGAGACGAAAAATATGCACTTCACAAAACGAAAAAGATATATTATCCTACGACCAACAATGAATCCAGTAAGCTCATGCAAATACCCGCATGTAACAGAATGATCACATAGACTGAGACTTAGGTAAAGCAGGTCGCAGACCTCGTTTTGACATCGCCAATAAGTTCAACATTGGGCCATTGTGATATCCAAATACTGCTCAAGTCACGAACGGAAGAGTCGGTAATATGAGGACGCGCATTGATACCTCTTTCTAACCCTGTCAAGTGCTGGTCGCGTTGTCTTATGCGAGCAGACGGCATTCTTCGCTGTCCTTAACAATACTCACTAGCCACCTGAGGTACTGAACTGTCATTCCATCTCTTGCTAGAATCAATATAGAAAGAAGGGGGTACTGAAGAACTCAGCAATAACAAGTTCTCTAAGGTAATAGATACTAGTGATTTGGATTGATGAATCACTCTACACACTATGGAAATCCGATGAAGAGTTTTAGGTTTGACAGTTGCCTAGAGAACCTTGTGTGTAGTGCCCGCAGTGAACTACGGAAAGGCTGGTGTAGCGGTGTAATTGCGTTTTCGTGGTTAGGATGTAGCCCCCTCAATTTAGAAAACGCTAAGTGTGGAAGGATATGTACACATTTTACGGAATTGTGAATCGCATACAGTAGAGGAACGGTTAGGAGACGATGCTTGTTTGTGTCAGTGTGACAATGCCCCCTGTCATAACACAGTATCCGTGAGGCAATAGTTTGTGGGCAACAACATTCCTGAAATAGACTGACCTGCCAGAGTCCCGACCTGAACCCAATGGAACACTTTTGGGATGAGTTAGTATGCCCACTTCGGCCCATACCCAGTGCTCAACATCAGTAACTCCTCTGAGTTTGGATCTTGAAGAAGAATGGATTGCCATTCCTGTACAGACATTGTCAGTTTATTGAAATTGTCCCTAGAGTTCAAGCCGTAATGAAGGTGAATGATGGACACACCAACTGTTAGTGTCCATCAGTATATGTCCAGATACACTAAAGTTCAGAAAAAATAACATCTTGAACGACTAGAGATACATTATGTGATGAAAAGTATCCGGATACCTCCAAAAACCTACCTTTTTCATATTAGATGCATTGCGCTGCCACTTACAGCCAGGTACTCCGTACCAGCCGCCTCAGTAGTCATTAGACATCCTGAGAGAGCGAAATGGGGAGCTCCACGGAACTGACGGACATCGAGCGTGGTCAGGTGATTAGGGGTAACTTGTGTCTTACGTCTGTACCCGCGATTTCAACACTCCTAAATATCCCTAGGTCCACTGTTTCCGATGTGATAGTGAAGTGGACACGTGAAAGCACACGTACAGCACAAAAGTGTACAGGCTGACCTCGTCAGTTGACTGACAGAGACCGCCGATTGTTGAAGAGGGTCGTAATGTGTAAAAGGCAGACATATATCCAGACAGGAATTCCAAACTGCATCAGTATCCACTGCAGGTACTATGACAGTTAGGCGGGAGGTGAGAAAACTTGGATTTCATGGTCGAGCGGCTGCTCATAAGACACACATCACGCCGCTTGATGTAAGGAGCGTAAACATTGGATGATTGAAAAGTAGAAAAACATTGTGTGGAGTGACGAATCGCGGTACACAATGTGGAGATCCGATGTCAGGGTGTGGGTATGGCGAATGCCCGGTGAACGCCATCTGCCAGCGTGTGTAGTGCCAACAGTAAAATTCGGAGGTGGTGGTGTTATGGTGTGGTCGTGTTTTTCATGGAGGGGGCTTGCACCCCTTGTTGTTTTGGGTGGCACTATCACAGCACAGGCTTACACTGATGTTTCAAGCACATTTGCTTCCTACTGTTGTAGAGTAATTCGGGGATGGCGATAGCATCTTTCAAAACGATCGAACACCTGTTCATAATGCACGGCCTGTGACGGAGTGGTTACACGACAATAACAACCCTGTAATGGACTGGCCTGCACAGAGTCCTGATCTGAATGCTATATGACTTTTTTCGGATGTTTTGGAACGCCGACTTCGTGCCAGGCCTCACCGGCCGACATCGATACCTCTCCTCAGTGCAGCACTCCGTGAAGAATGGGCTGCCATTCCCCAAGAAACCTTTCAGCACCTGATTGAGCGTATGGCTGTGAGAGTGTAAGCTGTCATCAAGGCTAAGGGTGGACCAACACTATACTGAATTCCAGCATTGCCGATGAAGGGTGCCACGAAGTTGTAAGACATTTTCAGCCGGGTGTCCGGATACTTTTGATCACAAAGTGTAGGACGTTCATGTTCGCAGGACATCTACGTTAGTATGCTCTGCAGAAATGATAAGCATTTCATTTACCTCAGCTCAGCATGCATCCTCTTGCCTAGTAGGCACACGGTCCGCCATGGGCCCTGGTAACTTGTTTCATGCATGACGATACAGACACGAATAAGACTCAAATGGCGTCCTGTGGTATGGCCATCCATGCTGAATTCACCTGATTCCAAAGTTCGTCTGGGGTAGTTGGCATTGGGTTACAGCACTGCACCAGTCGTTTCACCATATCCCACACATTTTCGACTGTCGACAAGTCTGTTGATTTGGCGACATCCTGGGACACCAAAAATGCATGTATTTGTGTAGCAACATGTTGTCGTACATTGTCTTGCTGAAAAAGGGCGTCTGGGGTATTGTGCAGAAAGGGTATGGCTACGGGTCGGAGGATGTCATTCACATAGGTCACACGGGTCATAGTGCCATGAACCATTCTACATAGCCGTTACATTGCCGAAACGCTTCGTCCCACATGAGCAGCAATTTTCCTGATGGATGCATCACATTCCCTCATGGAATTAATGCGCCCTCTTTCAAAATCACTGATTTGAAGTACGTGCATACGTCTGAAAGACATCTTGCATGTTTGCTCAAGTCAACTGATCCATTCATTACCTTCGGTTTATGGTGACAACGAGAGCCGCAGGCACATTTTACCGGTAGGTGGTGCTGCGCCGCGATATTGATGTTGAGCTTCAAACTGGGGGCCGACATGATTCAAATGCTAATGATTTCTCCAGAATGTGAGTATGAACGTCCTATCTCTAGTCATTCAAAGTGTTCTTTTTTCTGAACATGAGTGTACTTTTGACCGGATTGTTTAGGTTAGTAACAGTCCATAAACATATCCGATGTCATTTATTATTATGAGTTTCTTTTGTGATTTGTTTACTAAATAAATATTGTTCTGTGAAGGGTAGTTTTCACTTGTCAATATTTACGTGGCAGGCAGTTATAAAAAGCAGATAGCATAACTGAACTTTGGGACTATAGTTGTAGTAATAGTAGTAGTAGTAGTAGTAGTAGTAGCAGTAGTTGTTGTTGTTGTTGTGTTCTTCAGTCCAAAGACTGTCTTAATGCAGGTTTCCTCGTTGGTCTATCCTGTGCAAATCTCTTTATCTCCGAATAACTACTGAAACCTACATCTTTTTGAACCTGGTCACTGTATTCATCTCTTCTTTCCCCTCTACAATTTTTACCCCAAACATTTCCCACCAGTACTAAACTACTGATCTCTTCCTGTCTCAGAATGTATCCTATCAACCGATCTCTTCTTTTAGTCAATTTCGCCTGTAAATTTCTTTTCTCCCCATGCATAATCAGTATCTTCTTATTAGTCATGATATCTACTCATATAATCATTAGCATTCTTCTGCAGCACCACATTTCAAAAGCTTCTATTCTTTTCTTGTCTGAACTCTTTATGGTCCCCGTTTCACTTCCATACAAGGCTAGACTCCAGACAAATAGCTTCAGAAAATATGGTTCAAGTGGGTCTGAGCACTATGGGACTTAACTTCTAAGGTCATCAGTCCCCTAGAACTTAGAACTACTAAAACCTAACTATCCTAAAGACACCACACACATCCATTCCCGACGCCGGATTCGAACCTGCGACAGTAGCGGTCGTGCGGTTGCAGACTGTAGCGCCTAGAACCGCTCGGCCACCACGGCCGGCACTGTGGATCTTGGCACATTGAATTCCCTAACGATTTGCGAAATAGAATTTCCCTTGCGTTTATCTCCAACTACCATTCCGAGTTCAAAGTCTGTTAATACCTGTCGTGCGGCAATAATGACGTTGGAAACATTTTCATATACAAATGACAGCTGCGCCAATGCACTGCCCTTTCATACTTTGCGTACGCGACACTACCGCCATCTGTGTGTTTGCATATCGCTATCCCATGACTTTTTCTTTTTTTTTCACCTCAGTGTGCATTCTCCTTGACGTCGGGAGGTATTTCGTCTGTCTGATACATCTGTGGACAAGAAAGCTGGAATCAATTGCTGCCATTAAAATTAATCGAATGACGTTGACGAAATCCAGAAACTGAATAAGTGTCATAACTGAATGGGGGTCAGACTTCATTATTATCGATCCCAAGCAACGAAACGACACAACATCTCAAGCGTCTGAATAGTGGAAGCAAGTGGTTTCCAAAGGCATGTCTGCACATGTGGTGAGCAGCAGCGGGCCGTTATCTCCTGCTGGAGGCATCTGCGGGCTGCTTGTGTTGGCGGTGTCTCTGGCGTGTCCCGGCGCAGTTTATGGGTTTTAATAACGGGCGGGCGCACCTGGCCGTGTTGGCCCGGCCCTTATTACCCTGAGGGAGACGGCCGCGGTGCCAGAGCAGACTCGCAGCCTGTCTTAGGGCAATAACTTGCTTCCACCGTCAAGGCACCAGACGGCAAATTGGCCGAGATAAATAGTAAAGTTTAGCGACGCTGACATAACGTTGTTGCCATCTGCAGTTGCGACCTTCAGGCACGTGATCGCGGAACAGAAATTATCCCTTGAATATTCAATAGAGAAAACCAGTCTGGAACTGAAAGGGTACTTACACGATTCCACACAGACAACTTGAAACAATTTGCTTCCCTTCTAGCAGCAGTTTATCGTAGATTGCTGGAGCACGAATTGTTCTAAGCGACTGAAAAATTGAGCAATCATGCTGGATTTAAAAAAAGGCTTTTGTACACAAAAGATTAATTACAAGTCCATATCACTGACTTAAATCTATTTTAGGACTATCGAACACGTCTTATTCTTACACATTACCGACTTTTAGGGGAACGTAAATTTCTTTATAACACTCTGCTCGTCCTGTTCGTAAATCAGATCGATAGCGCTGTAGACAACTTCTGTAAGGCATTTAATACAGTTCAACATTGACGCTTATTGCACAAAATACAAGCTTATCGGATATCGGAACAGCTTTGTGATTGGATAAGAACTTCCTAGCAAGTAGAACCCAACTTGTTGCTCTTGATGAGGTGAAATCGTCAGAGATAAATTGCTGTACCAAGAAGAAATGCAGATGATAAACGGGTATTCATTGGATAAATATATTATACTAGAACTTACATGTGATTACATTTTCACGCAATTTGGGTGCATAGATTCTGAGAAATCAGTACCCAGAACAACCACCTCTGGCCGTAATAACGGCCTTGATACGCCTGGGCATTGAGTCAAACAGAGATTGGATGGATTGTACAGGTACAGCTGCCCAAGCAGCTTCAACACGATACCACAGCTCATCAAGAGTAGTGACTGGCGCATTGTGACGAGCCAGTTGCTCGGCGACCATTGGCCAGACGTTTTCAGTTGGTGAGAGATCTGGAGAATGTGCTGGCCAGGGCAGCAGTCGAACATTTTCTGTATCCAGAAAGGCCCGTACAGAACCCGCAACATGCGGTCGTGCATTATCCTGCTGAAATATAGGGTTTCGCAGGGATCGAATGAAGGGTAGAGCCAAGGGGCGTAACACGTCTGAAATGTAACCTCCACTGTTCAAAGTGCCGTCAATGCGAACAAGAGGTGAACGAGACGTATAACCAATGGCACCCCATACCATCACGCCGGGTGATACGCCAGTATGTCGATGACGAATACACGCTTCCAATGTGCGTTCACCGCGATGTCGTCGCCAAACACGGATGCGACCATCATGATGCTGTAAACAGAACATGGATATCACCCGAAAAAATGACCTTTTTCCATTGGTGCACCCAGGTGCGTCGTTGAGGACACCATAGCAGGCGCTCCCGTCTGTGATGCAACGTCAAGGGTAACCGCAGCCATGGTCTCCAAAAATGGTTCAAATGGCTCGGAGCACTATGGGACTCAACTGCTGTGGTCATAAGTCCCCTAGAACTTAGAACTACTTAAACCTAACTAACCTAAGGACAGCACACAACACCCAGCCATCACGAGGCAGAGAAAATCCCAGACCCCGCGGGGAATCGAACCCGGGAATCCGGGCGTGGGAAGCGAGAACGCTACCGCACGACCACGAGACGCGGGCCATGGTCTCCCAGCTGATAGTCCATGCTGCTGCAAACGTCGTCGAACTGTTCGTGCAGATGGTTGTCGTCTTGCAAACGTCCCCATCTGTTGACTCAGGGATCGAGACGTGTCTGCACGATCCGTTACATCCGTGCGGATAAGATGCCTGTCATCTCGACTGCTTGTGATACGAGGCCGTTGGGATCCAGCACGGCGTTTCGTATTACCCTCCTGAACCCACCAATTTCATATTCTGCTAACAGTCATTGGATCTGGACCAACGCGAGCAGCAATGTCGCGATACGAGAAACCGCAATAGCGATAGGCTACTATCCGACCTTTATCAAAGTCGGAAACGCGATAGTACGCATTTCTCCACCTTACACGAGGCATTACAACAACGTTTCACCAGGCAACGCCGGTCAACTGCTGTTTGTGTATGAGAAATCGGTTGGAAACTTTACTGATGTCAGCACGTTGTAGGTGTCGCCACCGGCGCCAACCTTGTGTGAATGCTCTGAAAAGCTAATCGTTTGCATATCACAGCATCTTCTTCCTGTCGGTTAAATTACACGTCTCTAGCACGTCATCTTCGTGGTGTAGCAATTTTAATGGCCAGTAGTGTAGTTACTGATGGCTATCTTTCGGTAGCAGTAGCTACATATGGTGACTCCGCGGAACTGCAAGTGCCTATCGTTCAGAGAAGATATATCGTTGCACTCACTATGTAAGATCTACGCTCCCAAAATCTATGGTTTTTATTAGATTGTGGTCAGCCTCATACAGTTAGTTGTTCACCCAACCGAAAGTCCGAACTGTCATAGCCCTGTAAAATGTTTCATTCTCTTCTGGATGCGAAACTAATTGCCGAATTCACAACTGTTGTTTGATATCCATATTGCCAGAGATCCCTTTTTCAACAGGTTTAATAGATAAACGTCGTTACACGACTCACCTTAAAAACTTTCTATACAAGCCACATAAGCTGCGAAACCCCCATAGCTGCTTCTTACAACGAGGTGCTGGAAAATCCTTTACAATTTGTACTTTCGTGTCCTCTGGATTGATTCCTGGTGCACTGATGCCATATTCCAGAAATTTAATTTCATAATTACCAAGTTCTGACTTTTCACAGTTACACCCACCTTTTCAATTGTCTTGTCATGTTTCCTTCAAGCTGACGTTGCAATTAAAATATCATTTTCGTACATGTTCACCTTTTTAATTAATTGTTCACCTAGAACCTCGTCAAATGACCATAGAAAAACCGAGGTAGAAATGTTCAAACCAAACAGAATTACATAGTATGGTTGCTTTTTCCTCCTTAGAAAAGTGCTGTGAACTGTATGGAAACCTTGTGCACTTGCACTTGCCAGCATCCTGATTCCTGATCTCAAGTCGATACCACTGAGAACTTGCACGTCGTGTAACTTCTGTAGTAATTCTTCAAAGTTCTTTGGTCTATCCCACAGTAGAATTATTATCTTGTTTACCGGGCATGTATTCATGACGATTCTGACGTCGCCATTATGATTTTCCACCACAAATAACGTGTTATTGAACTGCCTGGCTGACTGTTCATATATCCCATTCTTGGCATGTTCTGAATTTTCTTTACTATTCCTTCACATTTTGATTGTGAAGTTTGGTGCTGCCGTGCAAATGATAGTTAGTGTTCGTTTCATTGAGCTGTCCTTTTCACTCCTGGCTCAGTCAAGAAAACTGATTATGCTTTCTCAGAATTTCTATCAGAATCATTTATTCCCACTTTTGCTGCTCTAGTGGTGACGTTAATTTGTGCTCAGCTATTTCGCGGTCTTCTGTGTCGGACTTGCCTTCCAATCTCAATTGTTTCTTGCACAGTGCTGCCGAGTCTTTGCGGTGTTCTGTGCAAGTTCTTCGCTGAGTTCATTCTATACTTTTCCGAGTTCGGTTTCGACCTACTCAAAACGTTGTGCATATGCTTTGACCTGTCAGTCCAACTGAGGTGTGAGCGTATTTGTCTTCTGATCTCACTCATCTTCCACATTCTTTATACCGTCATCCAGTCGTTTTTCATCAATTTTTGCAGTGGAATCTTCCCTCGGCTGCTTACTGTTTTGTTCAAACTGCGTGGTGAGTTCTTCCTTCAGCTCCTCAGTATTTCAGTCAATCGTTGTAACCAGCTGCCAGCTATTTATTTCTCTCTTTTTAACGCCTTCTGCAAAATTTTGATCCAATACTTCACCAAAAATTGCAAAAATTTGACACCGACCTGTATCTTTCACGTCTGGGAGTGTCTAGTACGGGTCATGATTCAGCACTCGTACTTAGTATATTTACCGACAAACTACAATCCGCTGTACCAGAATAGCCCGACATATCACTTCTGTGCAAATTTTTATTTCTATTGACTTACAAGGGGCAATCAAATGAGAGTGAAACAGAGGGAGAAAAAGTAAGTAAGCTATTTTTTACCTCAAAAGTAATGGCCCAACTGTTAGTACATTAATCCCGCTGTGAGAAAAGACCGTCAGTGCCATCTTGGAAAAATGTTGGAAGTCGCGAACGGAACCATGATTGTGCCCAGGCGTGCACCTCTTCGTCCGAAGCAAATGACGGCCGCGACTGTGTTTCTTCAGGGCTCCATGGGAACGCGTGGGGAGAGATCGGAACTGTATGCAGGATGTGTAAGGGCTTCTCAGTGAAACTTCTGCAACGTATTCGAACAACTTCGGCAACATGTGGTGCCGCCCGTCCAGCTGGTGTATCACACGGGAAGTGCTCCTCATCGTGATTTGTGACGGCAGCCGTGTAAGGTGGCAGTTGAAGGCTGCATCCATCGTGCATGCAGCACAGTTTTGTTTATGAAAGGACGCGCCTAAAACTGCTAGGTTAGCTTTTTCAGGAAGCTTATTTCGTCTGTTGTCCATATGTACACATGTTACCCACGTCCTTGTCTCTGTACTGAACATAAATTAAAATTTCAGTATTCGTGATCGCGATACATGGCAAAAAGAAAATGGCTACGTTCAGTCAGTAAATACACTATCTATAGTGCGACACAAATTTAAAATAGTCTTTCACGTAACATAAAAAATTATTCCATTCTCTCAATTTGTAGCAAAACTTAAGGCCATTCTTATTAAATCATTGCTTTTATTCAGTAGCAGAAGTTTCAGAATATGTGAACACCACACGGAAAGAAGGAGTTCACTCCATGTTACAGATTTTTCAGGAGAGCAATTTAAAAGTTTAAAACGTTACAGTTTCAGTGGTTATTGAAATCTGCTTTTGTAGTTTATACACTACATTCAACGACCATTTCTTTAGGATTCCTGAAAAGTGGAAAAAAATATTATTAAAAATTGGACACTATGTGTCTTTTTACCTGAACGTCTATTTCAAAATTTCTTTGTATAATGTACTAATTAGATTGTAAAAGCCAGAATGTAATGTGGTACTGGGATGAGATTTCACTATAAAACTTCCCTGAAACTCCACTGACAAAGATGTATTCATCTTTGAGTCTAGTCATTATTGTACAGGATGTTCATGACTGATTTTTGGGAACAATAATGTTTATCAATATTCTGTTTTTATTTTCATTGAAGGCGTGTAAATTATAATGATTAATAAGCCAAAGTCTCAACTTCTGTGTCTTTAAATCACCTAGCATACAACTACGAACAACTATTCAATAAATGGTTACAACACATACATTAAAAATATACTTTATAGGACGTAATTTCAGATACCAGCATAAATCAGTTTTTATAACCCACAGTCTTCATTTCTCACTTTTTAATTATTACAAACAAATAACACAAAACGCGTTTGTAAATTCACTGCTGGAAAGGAATATCTGTATAGTACTCTTGGACCACAGTGTCACTGAACACCTTCAGTTCTTGTACGTCACGATACTTTTCCTTGGTGATAAGTAGCAGTCCTGAATCATTGGACATGCGTCGTCTTATTAGCATGGTATCTCAATAGGTTTGTTATAATAAAGCAGGACCTGCGTTTTCACACACTGATATGATCTAGTTTCATGTAATTACTGTGACTAAAGTCTTTACCTGCCTACCTTCGTAACAGGGTGAAGGGAACAAAAACTCTCCTTCTGCAAGTTCTGGTTTCTCTTCCATTCGTCTAGCAGGAGCAGTAACAACTGTGATTCAAGAGCCGCTAAGTGTCACGATGTATGATAAGCCTTGGATGCTGACGTTCTATCTTCATCTCCTTAATAATTCGCGATGGGAATAGACATTTTGGTCGGTATCTTGGTTGCAAGAAATCAGCCCAGTCACGTATCACTGAGCCATCAACTTCAAAAACCTGAAAAGGAGTGGGTTTCGCACACGCATCCTTAATTACATCTGTCCAGTCCTCTGGGAGCTCAGCGTTTGTTTTACGTCTCATGAGACCCATGTCTTTGTCACTTTCCATGTATGAATGCCCTCTTACTCGGAATGGCACTTGAATTGATTCAAATTGCTTTGTATGTTGGACAAGGTAATGGATGAACCTGAAAAGGGTGTAGTTTTTGTTTTGAGCACCACATGAGTCACAGAAGATTTCCAAATTTTTAATCTCAGAATCCAGAAATGAAGTAACATAATGATGCAGGAAAGAAACTACTTCATTTGAACCTTTCTTCCCTACAGCTTCAGGATAAACATAAATCATTGCATTACTGTGTGAGAGTCGATGTAAGTTAAATAGATATAGACAAAGCTGTCGTTTATAATAGACAATGTTGGTGCTGATGTTTGGACATGGAGGATTTCGTTGGAAATCCACACATATGGATTCTGTGTTTCTAAACTCTCTGCTCCTCTGTCGAGATTGTCTTTTACGCTGACCGAATGTATCAACTTTGTGGCGGTGCAGTTCATATTCAGTCTTCTCTCTCTTAATATTACTTTGAACGTCTGATGTTTTCTTTTCATCTTTTGCCTGTGTTAGTTGTGCCTCTAGAGCTTTGAAAGTTAAAGAAAACTTATCACAAATACTGCATGTATCACTTCGATTTTGTATTAAATATTTTACTATGAGTTTCATGTGATACAGAACAAGTAGAATGTGTCTCTTGAAACGTCTTGAACATCATCTTGATTGTGAGTTCTTCAGACAAATACAGTTTCTATGTTTTATTTATGCTGTAATGACTGGACCGTCTTTTAAATGACTTGATGTGAGCGCAGATGTTTTACTTTGTTTCTGTTGAAAGTTTATGAACTTGGTTTCCGTATTTCCCTTGTTTATCAACTGTCGCCATGTCTTCATTTTTTAAGGAATTCCTGGTAGTTTCTGATCTCTTCTTTGAAATACCATACAGTGATATAAAGACCTTTTGACAAGCACAATTCTGTCACAGTATTGTCTCTCATTATTCTAACCTTATAAGGAAATGTGTGATCAAGCAAAGTAGCTACTGTCTGATCTCTGTGAGGCCTTCGTTGTTGAACATTGTCAATAGAAATCAGTCCTGTCAGGTGACAACTTTGCTCATTCCAGTCCTTCAGCAAATTGAAATCAGATATTAATGTAGACTTCTCTGCATTAGTTAGCAAATCGGTACAATTCTTCTTGCAGTTACAATGCTCTCCTATTTCATGTGACATTGTTCTTAGCTTTTTAGATACTTCAGATTGTCCCCCATAGCACTGTCATTTCCTAGACCTGCCACTGCAAGTTGATTCTGGATATTACATCACCAGTTGAAACACCGACCTCAGTTGGATATTATACGAAATTCAATTCTATTTACAGCACTACAAAGCGCTGAAGCGATTGACAAGGCTGCTCTGTGTTAGCACAAATCATGACACGCAATTCAGTTCCACCACAGCACAAAACAAAGTAGTTAATGTCAAATTTGCTCTATATTAGCTTCGGCAATACATAAGAAAGATCAACAGTGACATTTCGTTTAAAAATTTGTCAACAATGACACCTCCATAAAAGCAGACAAAAAAATCAATACAGCTCAATATTCCGCACCTGCTGGATTTCACACTTTCTGTCCGTGCATTTGACGGACTTGACCCGTCTTCTCCGTGTATGCCATATTTTAATCTGGCTACAACTCCGTGACTATACCCATCACATTCATTTAAGTTCACCCACCCGAAAGTACATCTCATGAACTTCATATTGATACCACTAACTCATTTTCGGGAGCTTTGGACTTAACCATTTCTTTCCGCGTAGTCTTCATGTGAAATACAAGAAACATGAAACACAGTGCGCAATCTTCTACTTCAAGCAGTGCTTATAGTCTTGAAGATGAGACAAAAAATTTTTATTTCCTGGGTTTTGTGTGATTGTGTGTGTGTGTGTGTGTGTGTGTGTGTGTGTGTGTGTGTGTGTATGTGTGTATATGTGTATATGCACGCGCTCGCGCATGTGCGTGTTTGTGCACACAATACAGATTATTTATAAAGGAACATGTATCCTAAAATCTGGAAAAGATTTTTGGATGAATAAACAAATACTAGCTGCATTCAGGCAGTAACATAGACAACAATCTTGAAGTTCATTGGGGCACGTTCCTTGTCACGTTTAGACAACCGATGAAACTCACTCCTGAACAGAGAGCGCTTTTATATACACATTAAATCGAATATTGCAGAATGTACTTCCATGAAGTTGTTAAGAAATACCCAGAATTTTTTAGAAAATATAAAGCTGAAAAATGTACTCAGAAATCAGGTAGCAAATCTGCAACACCTCAAACGTCAGCCCGTACCTCTATCGATTCCACTACTTTTTAACTAATATTTTCTATTGTACTGAAACATAATAAACTAAAACGTTGTATAATTTTTATGCAAAATTAAACACTACCAATACGTCCATCAAATCATTATATTAAGCAAAGAATTAATTAAAAAGTTAAATAAGGAAACAAAGTGTAAATTTCTATCCACAAGAAGCAACTTTTCAAAGCAACATAAATTTATTTTAAGTTCTTCTTGCGGAACATTTTCTCTGTGGTACGTGTTATTTGAATGGCCTTTGTATGCACGATGTTACAGAATATTTGGCATAGAAAAAATGCTACAGAATATCTGCTATCTTAAAATAAGACTTGCTCGTGTTTTCAACAAAGTGAACATACGGCATTTTGTGTTGATTATACAAATTATTATTTGTTTCAATCTCTTGTAGATGAAAGTAATTTGTCCAAGTTTCTGTTACTTAAACTTTACATATAATAAAATTAGATGTGAAGTACAGTACATATCATTTTATGCACTTTCACTGGAAAATATCCATAACTAGAGCAAAGAACACTTATCACTGGAAAAATACACAATTACACCGAAGAACACTTTGTCTCTGTATATGTTTCAATCTCTTGTAGATGAAAGTAATGTCAAGTCAATGTCGTCCGGTACCTACGTGAAGTGGCATCTAATTATAAGGCTTGCACTAGGCCATTGAGCCACACGACCTATACATATCTTCGTCTTTTACATATTTTATAAATTATAGTCCCCGACACGTTTTTCTGCATATATGTAAAGACACATTGCCATTACTCAGGCAAGCAAACAAGGGCAGCGTCAGGACTCAGACAGAAGGTCTCAAGTGGGTGTAAAGACAAGCCCTTATACCCCAAAGGTTAAAACGGAAAATGTTATCACCTGATACCTTTGCCCATAATGGGCCATTGAGATGACGTCGGCACTGAATGTCAAATTGCAATTATCAATGCGTGAGGTCCCAGTATATGTTGTGTGTGTCTGCCCTTTTGGATATTTAGCGGATTTGTTGCCACAAGTGATGGGGGCACTCGCTCACAAGGGGGAGGGGGATGAAGAAAAAGAGAAAACCGGACACGCTTGTGAAAATTGCACACACAATTCCTCGTGTGTTGAGATTGTGTAAGATGTAGTGTATTAATGTGCTTTATTTTTATGTGTATTTATGATCTCACTGTAACAAACGTCAGATGGTACAGTAGGCTTTCTTTTATATACGTTTGGCAAATGTAGTTTCGGTGCGATTGTAGACGATGGGCTTCAAAGAGAGGAAATATGAGTTGCATTCTTCACCTGTGTTTTTATGAGGTTATGTGTACAGTACAGCGCAGATTATGGAAAACATTGCTGACAATTACATTTTGTTGTTCTGTATTTTTCCGAGGAATATCTGTTATTTGTGTTGTTAGTTAAGGGACTTGCAGGCTACGCTTAGTTTCATTTGGCAGTGTACTTGGTATGATGCAACCTCAGGAAGTGGATGCATGGGAAAGGACGTTGAATGCCCTTTGCAGTGCCCATGATCTGGCGTGAGCCAACTAACCAAGTCAGTGAATGCTACTTTCGTATGGTTCCTCCTATCAAGAAGGGAATATTTAAGAAGACGAAGAAGAAGAAGAAGAAGAAGAAGAAGAAGAAGCGGACAGTGATCTGTCCTAACATTCCATCTGCCATACGTCCAGTTCTACATGGGGAAGGAATGCCAATACCTGAATCACCGACAGAGTATGAGATTACTTCTGATGGAGATTCTGAATGTCCTGAAACACGTACATCACAAGATACAGAGTTTCTTCCAAATATATCATCAAATGATGATTCACAAAAATTGTCTCAAAATGAGTTAAGTGATCTCATTAGAGATTTGGAGCTCTCAAAAGCTAAGGCTGAGATTTAAGCATCAAGATTGCAGCAGCGCAATTTTCTGGAAAGCAGTGTAAATGTTTCATCCTACCGCAGAAGAGAGCAACAATTCACTCCTTTTTTTAACATGCAAGATAGTCTTGTATTATGTGTAGATATAAATGGTATAATGAAGGCTCTCAGAATTACGACCCTGATGAGTGAAGACTCTTTATTGATTCGTCAGAGTTGAGCTTAAAAGCAATGCTTTTACATATTGGTAATGAGCTTCCTTCTATTCCAGTTGGACATAGTTGCAGATGAAAGAGTCATACCAAAATATGAAAATTTTACTAGAAGTCATAAAGTATAATGACTCTCAATGGCAGATTTGTTGTGACTTGAAAGTGGTTGCACTGCTATTAGGTATGTAGTTAGGGTATACTAAATATTGCTGCTTTCTATGTGAATGGGATAGCCGAGCTCGTGCACCTCATTACAGTAAACATTAATGGCCCGTCAGGAAATCTCTTCAACCAGGTAAAAAGAACGAATTCTGCTCCTGCCCTTTCACATCAAGCTGGGTATCATAAAAAAACTTTGTTAAGGAAATGAACAAAGATGGTGACGCATTTAAGTACTTAAGGCAAAAATTCCCTTACTTAAGTTATGCCAAAGTAAAGGAGGGCATCTTTGTAGGCCCACAGATTCGAGAGCGTTTTAGAGACCATACTTTTGATGGAATCGTACAAGGTGACGAGAAGCGTGCATGGGACTGTTTACAGTTCTTAGGGAACAAACAAGCAATAAATTGCAAGGATATTGTAGATAACATGTTGTCATCTTATGAAAAACTTGGTTTGCAACATGTCAATGAAAATGCATTTCTTACATAGTCATCTTGACTTCTCACCCAAAGATTGTGGTGCAGTAAGTGATGAACATGGAGAGCGATTTCATCAAGATATTGCCACATTTGAGAAGAGGTATGCCGAAATGTGGAGCCCTGCTATTTTAGCAGATTACTGCTGGACCGTCACAAGGGATGTTTCCGTCAAGCCATGCGAAAACGGTCATCTTCTGAATTTATCTCTGATCAAAATACGTAACTGTATATACTGTACATACGGACATTTAACATTTGTAATCCTTTATATAGATTTGTGACCAGTTAATTTATATATTTTCTTTTGTGCTTTACATAGTTCTGATACAAAAGTAGACTTAAAAAATATTTTCATTCATGTAATATTATTTTCATTATTTCTTAATATTTTACTTTTGTACTTCCAGAATAGCACTGAAATTTATCAATGCATAACACATAACATAATTCAAGTAATTATTCACTCAATATTTGTTATGCTGAATCTTGGAACATGGCTGCATATTTAGTTAGTGAGTTATTGATACAAAAATGTAGATTACTTTTTTTAAAAAACTAGAGCTAAATATTTATGTAGCTGATGATTTTGTATCACTTTATACTAAAATAAACATAACTCAGAATCATGCAATTTACACACTTTCACTTCAAATTTGTTGTTCAGTGTAATTTGACCACGAGAACTTTTCTGGAGGGCATAAATTCGGGAACTTTATTATGATTGCTTAGACAGTTTACTGATAAAATGTTGACAGTCGAAGGGTCTTTACTCTGAACGTGGTCTGACTTCCCTTGCTGCATATCGCCTGAGGAGTGTACACTAGAACACTTTAAACTATCGTCTAGCCTAAAACACCCTAATGTGCACTCCACAAGTACTCTGCTACTCGAGTAGCTGCTTCCTTTGTGTAGTCTACTACAGACCTATCAAGGGGAGTCCTACAAATCTCCACACAATAACGCAGATCTAGAAATCTGCAGCGAAGACCGCCATAGCCTCGGCGAAGCCCTTGGCTGAGACCCTCCACTCGGCTCCAATCGAAATCACCCTGATTAACTCTGGGAACCATGTTGCAATTTGCCAGCTCTGATTGCACCATGTTCGCGATGTCAGCAGTCTTCACCGCCTCTGCCGGCCGCCTGTATCAACCAAGGATGGCCTGTTACATGGGTGACCCATGTGACAGGCGTCGTTGGTGCCGACGTGGGACACAACATGCAGATGATTGCACCCTGCACTCTCGATAGCCGCAAGCAAGGCTGCCTCCACATCTCAAATGAGGCCCTTGGCAGACAGACTAAGTGCACATTGGCTTTCTTTCCGGCCCGAATGCTATCTGCCTAAGGAGCTCCATGACCGGCGAACAGTGGAGATCCCAATAACTAGTAAACTCCTCTCCCCTGTGCCTGCTCGGACCCTGCTGAAGAAGCAGTCACTTGTCCACTCACAGGATGAATGGGCGAGGCCACGTGGTCAGTCTCTACATTGGCTCAAGAGCACCGAGCGACACGGACGTGCTACCACTCACCACTCACCCTGCTGTGAAGGCGGATCCACCGTGTCGGGTACACAAGAAGGTGCATCAGAAGCAGGGCCCATGGACAAAACAAGCGATACCTGACGTATCCCATGCGACGTGCCAGATTTTCCACCACCGTCACACCCTGAGGCAGCAGCCTGAAAGTGACTGACCGTAGTCAAAAGCGCATTTTGCTATTCGCGAACTGCAGCCAGTTCTTCGTGCGTCTGCCCTCAGCATGCACACATCCTAACCATCCTAGCGAGACTGAATGAAGAAGTAAACTATAAAAGCAGATAGAATCCTAGCTATGCAACTTGTTACCCTAATGTGTCACCAATCGACGCTGATGCGTTAATGAGCTGTATGGCTAATTGTTCAGTGAGCAACTATTGTGCTACAGACTGGGTGAATTTAGTCGTACAAAAACGCGAAATTAAACCTCTTAAACAGAATAACACACACGAAATTTAATCACCTTATAGCTACTACCTGACAGACTGGCATACTAAACGAAACAAAACAAATGAACAACTACTGCGCTACAGGCACAGCCAAACTGTTTTCAACTATTGTGAACCTTTGCCAAATTAGCGTAAGGGTCATCAATCATATGTTCAGTCCTCCTATTGTGACGATGTACTAACACTCAAAAGGAGTGCTTCTAGAGCTTTCCCTTAACATAAGCAGGAGAGCTATAAATGTATAAACTAGATACAGTCAAAATATTAACCTCTTTACAATACAGTTTTCACGATTATGATGGGAAATACCAGAAATGAATGTGATGATCTTTTACTGTCATTTAAAGATCGTTTTTGAAATTGGAATTACCCCATTCAGTTGGGAATGCAAGGAGGCATGATATGTGTGCATTGGCAGTGTTGTCTAATTCTGCCTCTCAACAAACAGTATGCGGAATATAGATCCCACGTAGACAGGTCGCACACAGTTCAGCATTACATCCCAGCTGAGGGCGTGATTAGTATAGAAACCAAGAAGCTTAACTGGTTAACTTCCTTGCATGGTAATTTTTAAATCATCTACAGCAAAACGACTAAAAAGCTCGGAAGTAACAGCACCTCCTTGCATGAAGTGTGTGGGGGCGTTGAGCAGCGCTTGGGCGAATATCTTAGGGAACGCAAGCTCAACGCGTCAGGAAGCTAAAGCGCCTCTCCTTTATAGCTGCCTTTCTTCCTCACTTTCCGTAGTACGCCGCTTCGTCCGCTGTCGAGTAGCTAACAGATCGTACCCACGTTTGCTGCCGATCGGCACTGGTGAATACATGAATGTATGAATGAAAATGTGTGGGCACATTACAATAATCAATACTCGTCAGAGTGAGCAAGAAAGATCAAAACCCCAAACGCTCTTCCTGCAGGTCGCAACCAATCGCATTTCTCAACCGCAGTGGCCTCCCTGTCACATAAATCATTTACACCTCGGTGTGAAAACTACTTACTCCAGTGCGGGATAAACAGCGTCCAGTTTCATTCTATTATAAGCATGAAACCACGGCCCAAAGAGGCTGTAATCTATTTACTGTTTGTGCTGTTAGCTAATTTCGACCGTCAGCCATTTCCAAGCACTTCTCACAAGCATAAAGCTTTCATCATATTTGAATAAGTAGCCAGTATGTATACAATGGCACACATCGTTTTCAAGTGCGTGTATATAATGAAGTGATAACAGCAAAAGATTGATAAAATTCGCATTGGTCGTTTGTAAAGTATGAGATAGATGTCACCATTAGCTCAAGCGCAAGTCACTCTTTTCCACAACTCTCATGGTGCCTTCTGCAGTAATCATGGTTACCATTGATACCAACAGATTTTCGTCCATACCATCATACTGCCATCACCGACCTTTTCACTGGGTACCAAAAATATTTGACAATCTTTGGAGAGCCGCGCACTCTCACCAAAACAAGTGAAAGCCCTCCTGTAAACATATTCGGAATTGTTTCGTTGTGTATTATTACTAAAGTAACAGTTGCTACTCTTCCTGATCAAAAAGCGTGAAGCATCCAAAAGACATGCCCGAATGTCAATGGGACTTCGTACAGGCACATACCATTGGCAGATGTGTAGATGATTAGATTTGCCATTCTCTGTGACAGGTAGTACGGCCACCGATGAGCGTTGGTGCTGGTTGTCTTTAGTGATCTTACAGAAATGTCCGCCCCGATAGCTGAATGGTCAGCGTGACGGATTGCCATCCTACGGGAATTTTCTCCTCTCAGGGACTGGGTGTTGTGGTGTCTTCATCATCTCATCCCCAGGTCGCCCTACGTGGCGTCGAATGTAATAAGACCTGCACCAGGCGAATGTAATAAGACCTGCCTCGCAAGAGGCCTCCCGGCGAATGATGCCAAACGCTCATTTCCATTTTACCACGGAAATGCTATGTACTGGTATGAGGCAGCATTATCAGCAACTAACCGTGTTTATAAGGGGCCTCGTTGTGGGTCTGTATTTTGCCGACTAGCTGAACCGTCAAATTTCCAGATTCGAATGTGACAGCGACCTGATGTTGGACCGCATGGCCTGATGACAGGCACACTCATCGTCAAGAAACTCATCGTAACTCTTTCACATCCGCGCATGCCATCTGAGAAAAGTGGAGACCCCGCAACATTCTGTGCAATCTGGCCACCGTCGGTGACTAGCAGCAGACAGAGTGGAGGACTAGTGCCCCGTACATAGGCTGGCATTAACACCGCAGCACAAATGCCTGTATTTGGAGCAGTGTAATGGACTGCTGATGAATGACGTTACATTGTGTTCAGCGATGAACTGCGAGTCTGTACTAACCCTGATTACCATCGACAGCGAGTATGGTGGCTACCTGCATAGATATCCCATTCTTCCGACAGTTTTGGAGAAGGACAGCGCTATTACTTCAGGCGTTATGGTTGGGCAGCCTTAGGCTATGACTTCATATCATGGCTGTAAGTGATTGAGGTAACTCTGACGGTACAAAGATACACGATGGAAATACTACGTCCTCATATGTTATCTCTCAGGCGATACTATTGTGATTCCATTTTTCGACAGGGCGACGCTCTTCCATACATGGCATGTATCTCTACGAACTGCCTGCATGATGTACTCTGTTGGGCAGGAAGATCTACACATCTTCCCAGGATAGAAAACGCGTGGGACCAGATCGGACGTAACTCCGTTCCAGTGCTGGTATCCAGGATGCCAAAGACGAGTTGCAACAGTTATGGCCCAGCCTGCCTCAAGAGAGGATGTGATAGCTTTATGACACACTTCCCAACCGAACCAGTGCCAGCATCCTCGCCAAAAGGGGTACAGCGTCATGCTGGTAAGTGGGCTCCGACTGCCAAGACAACCGGTTTCAACAGACTAAGCTGTCATCTTCTGGTCTTAACTCTTTTGTTGTACAACGTGTTCATTTTACGCTGACCTCACGCAAAATATGTCAAGTGGATAAAAATAGCACATTGTAAAAGGTTTGTCATCGCTAATGTATAAAGGTGGTTCAAAAAGAAACGAGCCGGTGTCTGGAATGCGCAAATCGGAGACAGGAGGGCAATTTCGTGGCGTGTAACGAGGTGTGGTTCCAACCAGAGCGTGGAAGTTCACAGCCCGTTGCTAGAGGGCACGCGTGCACGTCACGTGACTGTACAGAGCTAGCAGCAGCATGCATCAATCGTCCAACGCTCCCAGTCGCATTGCAAACAGTAACATGGAGGCGTCAAAAGAAGAGCAAAGAGGTGTTGTTAGTGTTCTGACAACGGAAGGAGTAGGAGGAACTGACATTCATCGACGAATGTCACTAGTGTAGGGCGAACACTGCATGTCCCTTGCACGGGTCAAGGCGTGGCAAAAGCGCGTCAGGGAAGGACGGGTGTCGTTAGCCGATGATTCACGGTCTGGAGCACCACACTGCATTACCGATGACATCGTCCAGCTGGTGGATGCACTCATTACTCAGGACCGCCGAGTGACAGTGAAAGCCATAGCCGCCGAGGTAGTAAGTGTTCACACCATCATGAAGGAACGACTGCACATGCGCAAAGTGTGTGCCCAATGGGTGCCCCACAGCCTTCAACCACACCAGGAAGCATGTCAAAGGCCCACTGACTTGCTCATCTGTAGCGCTATGCTTGGGAAGGGAATGTGTTTCTGGCACGAGTGGTGGCTGGAGGTGAGTCATGGTGTCATCACTTCGAACCATAATCAAAAGGACAAAGTCTTCAGTGGAAGCATTCAGGGTCACCACCACCAAAAGAAGTCAAGGCCTTCCTCAGGAGTGCAGGAAAGGTTATGCTGATGTTCTTTTTTGACCGAGATGGCCCCTTTCTGATTCACTTCCTGCAGCACGGGACAACAGTGAATGCCCAGTGTTACTCGCAAACCTTGACCACCCATCGCCAAGCGATCAAATCAAAACGACCAGGCAATCTCACCTGTGGGGTCATTCTGCTTCACGACATTGCAAAGCCTCATACGGCCAACACAGTCGTGGCACTCCTGCAGAAATTCAAAAAGGAGGTTGTCGGCCACCCTCCATACAGTCCGGACCCCTCTCCCTGTGATTACGCCATTTTTGGTCTCCATAACAAGGCTCTGAGGGGCAAACGATTCACCTCTGACGACGACGTCCAGCTGTACGTGCGGAACTGGTTTACATTGCAGCCCCGGGAATTTTATGAGACAGCCATTCACTGCATTTTGTCACAGTGGGACAAGTGTCTCAACAGCCAGAGTCAGTACTTCTAACATACAGGTACTGGTTTCTGTAATTATGCCTCTGGCTCGTTTCTTTTTGAACGCGCCCTATATTTGAAAACATAACCTGTTGCACAAGGTGTTTTTTGTTTTTAAATATTTTAGTGATGACAAACTTTTTGTAATATGCTATTTTTATCTACATGATATCTTGTGCGAGTGGTCAGCGTAAATTGGACATGTTTTACAATAAAAGATTTTAAGACCTGAAGATGGTACCAGTCTGTTGAAACCGGTTGTCCTAAATACAAAAATATTTTATGCGATCTTGGTTGTTGAATGTTTTTTTAACAATTCTGGAGATTATTCTGTCATTTCCGATGAAGCCTCAGATGATTTTTCCTGGTATTACAGTACACTATTTGCCGTACGGCTGGACGCGTGCGAATCTTGTTGTATTTTACAGACGCCTGGCTTAATTCAGAAAATATTTTGTAAGTAATGTAGATACAGCTCATGGATTGTCTTAATTCAGTTACTAGATATCAAAAGTTAAAAGTTCGCTTCTCGGGTATAAAAAATTTTGCCTCCGTGAAATTCGTACTATGGCTTACTCATGTGTACGCACACACACATACACTAAAACCTGCGCGCTGCGCGTAGCCGTCCAAACAGAAGTGAGAGAAAGGGTAGACAGAGAGAGAGAGAGAGAGAGAGAGCGACAGACAGGAGTAGAACTGACTAGCGCTGCCATTTGGAAAAGAAGTCGTTTTATGGTTTGCCTCGTTGGAGAATTTTCCTGGGCCGACATAGCGGCTTTTTTTTTATTATCCTCAGGACGTGGAGAATGGAATATCCAATAAAGAGTTATGGCGAGTGAAATGAACGCGCGTTGCGCCGTGGCGTTTTATTGTTTGTGACGGCCGGCGGCTCGTAAAACACGCGCTGCCGTCATGAATGTGGGAGGCGTGTGACGTAGGCAGGCACTTGCCGCCGCTACGGGCAGCTTCCGTTCTTGCTGAGGTCCGGCCCGACGACTGCTACAGGTCGACTGCAGCCGGGACAGGGGCGTGGGAAGACCTGTAAACAGTGTCGCAAGGGGTTCAGAGGCCTTTGTGCAGAGGTCTAGACCTTCGAGTTCCTTATGGAATTGCCGTTTTGTGGCTAAAACGGACGGCATGTAGTACGAGGGATAGTCATAAAGCGTTAGGTATCATTTACGAAACATTACGTGATGGAAGAGAAATACCGTCGTCAGTCGCATGAGGGCACTGAAATGATTCGATGGTGACAAGTGAACATTTGTTCTGGACCGGGTCTCGAACCTTGATTTTCTTCTTTACGCGAGAGTCGCCTTAACCGCTTACGCTATCTGACCACTCATTATTTCAGTGCCTTCATACGTCTGAAGTCGGTACTTCTCTCTTATTATGTAGTCTGTACACTGATGAGTCGAAACATTACTACCACCTGATTAACAGCTTCTTTGTCCGTCCTTGGAACGAAATACATCACTGATTCTGCGTATCAGGGATCTGAGAGTTTGTTGGTACACTACTGGCCATTAAAATTACTACACCACTAAGATGACGTGCTACAGACGCGACATTTAACCGACAGGAAGAAGATGTTGTGATATGTAAATGATTAACTTTTCAGAGCATTCACACAAGGTTGGCACCGGTGGCGGCGCCTACAACGTGCTGACATGAGGAAAGTTTCCAACCGATTTCTCATACACAAACAGCAGTTGACCGGCGTTGCCTGGTGAAACGTTGTTGTGATGCCTCGTGTAAGAAGGAGAAATGTGTACCATCACGCCGGCCGGGGTGGCCGAGCGGATCTAGGCGCTACAATCTGGAACCGCGGGACCGCTACGGTCGCAGGTTCGAATCCTGCCTCGGGCATGGATGTGTGTGATGTCCTTAGGTTAGTTAGGTTTAAATAGTTCTAAGTTCTAAGGGACTGATGACCTCAGAAGTTAAGTCCCATAGTGCTCAGAGCCATTTGATTTTCGTACCATCACGTTTCCGACTTTGATAAAGGTCGGATTGTAGCCTATCGCGATTGCGGTTTATCGTATAACGAAATTGCTGCTCGCGTTGGTCGAGATCCAATGACTGTTAGCAGAATATGGAATCGGTGGGTTCATAAGGGTAATACGGAACGCCGTGCTGGATCCCAACGGCCTCGTATCACTAGCAGTCGAGATGACAGGCATCGTATCCGCATGGCTGTAACGGATCGTGCAGCCACGTCTCGATCCTTGAGTCAACAGATGGGGACGTTTGCAAGACGACAACCATCAGCACGAACAGTTCGACGACGTTTGCAGCAGCATGGACTATCAGCTCGGAGACCATGGCTGCGGTTACCCTTGACGTTGCATCACAGACAGGAGCGCTTGCGATGGTGTACTCAACGACGTACCTGGGTGCACGAATGGCAAAACGTCATTTTTTCGGATGAATCCAGGTTCTGTTTACAGCATCATGATGGTCGCATCCGTGTTTGGCGACATCGAGGTGAACGCACATTGGAAGCGTGTATTCGTCATCGCCATACTGGCGTATCACCTGGCGTGATGGTATGGGGGGGCCATTGGTTACACGTCTCGGTTACCTCTTGTTCGCAATGAACAGTGGACGTTACATTTCAGATGTGTTACGACCCGTGGTTGCACCCTTCATTCGATCCCTGCGAAACCCTACATTTCAGCAGGATAATGCACGACTGTATGTTGCAGGTCCTGTACGCGCCTTTCTGGATACAGAAAATGTTAACTGCTGCCCTTGGCCAGCACATTCTCCATATCTCTCACCAATTGAAAACGTCTGATCAATGGTGGCCGAGCAACTAGTTCGTCACAATATGCCCGTCACTACGCTTGATGAACTGTGGTAACGTGTTGAAGCTGCATGGGCTCTGTTTGACACAATGCCCAGGCGTGTCAAGGCCTCGTAATTGTAATTCCTAGGTCTTTAGTCGAATTGACAGCCCTTAGATTTGTGCGATTTATTGTATACCCAAAATTTATCGGATTTCATTTAGTACCTATGTAGATGACCTCACACTTTTTTTTGTTTAGTGCTTCACATTATTTTATAAAAATTATAGATTGGTGTAAATAAACACTCCACGTGTTCTGCACACAGGGGTAGGGGGAAGAGGGAGGAATTCATGTACTGTTAATCTCAGATTTCAATGTAGCACACTATGTGATCAAAAGTATCCGGACACCTGACTGAAAATGACTTAACAGTTCGTGGCGCCCTCCATCGGTACTGCTGGAATTCAGTATGGTGTTGGGCCATCCTTAGCCTCGATGACAGCTTCCACTCCCGCAGGCATACGTTCAGTCAGGTGCTGGAAGGTTTCTTGGGGAACGACAGCCCATTCTTCACGCAGTGCTGCACTGAGAAGAGGTATCGATGTCGGTCGGTGAGGCCCGGCACGGAATCGGCGTTCCAAAACATCCCAAAGGTGTTCTATGGGATTTAAGTCAGGGCTCTGTACAGGCCAGTCCATTACAGGGATGTTATTTTCTTGTAACCACTCCGCCAGAGGCCGTGCATTATGAACAGGTACTCGAGCGTGTTGAAAGATGCAATCGCCATCCCCGAACTGCTCTTCAACGGTGAGAAGCAAGAAGGTGCTTGAAACATCAGTGTACGCCTGTGCTGCGATAGTGCCACGCAAAACAACGAGGGGTGGAAGCCCCCTCCGTGAAAAACACGACCACACCATAACACCACCGCCTCCGAATTTTACTATTGACACTACACACACTGACAGATGACGTTCATCGAGCATTCGCCACACCTACACCTTGCCATCGGATCGCCACATTGTGTACCGTGATTCATCACTCCACACAGCGTTTTACCACTGTTCAATCGTCCAATGTTTACGCTCCTTGCACCAAGTGAAGCGTCGTTTGGCATTTACCGGCGTGATGTGTGGGTTATGAGCAGCTGCTTGACCATGAAATCAAAGTTTTCTTACCTCCCGCCTAACTGTCACAGTACTTGCAGTGGATCCTGATGCAATTTGGAATTCCTGTGTGATGGTCTGCATAGTTCTCTGCCTACCACACATTACAACCCTCTTTAAATGTCGACGGTCTCTGTCAGTCAAAAATGGTTCAAATGGCCCTGAGCACTATGCGACTTAACTGCTGTGGTCATCAGTCGCCTACAACTTAGAACTAATTAAACCTAACTAACCTAAGGACATCACACACATCCATGCCCGAGGCAGGATTCGAACCTGCGACCGTAGCGGTCGCTCGGCTCCAGACTGTAGCGCCCAGAATCGCACGGCCACTCCGGCCGGCGGGACTTAACATCTGACGTCATCAGTCACCTAGAACTTAGAACTACTTAAACCTAACTAACCTAAGGACATCACACACATCCATGCCCGAGGCAGGATTCGAACCTGCGACAGTAGCAGTGTCGCGGTTCCAGACTGAAGCGCCTAGAACCGCACGGCCACCGCGGCCGGCTCTGTCAGTCAACAGACGAGGTCGGCCTGTACGCTTTTGTGCTGTACGTGTCCCTTCACGTTTCCACTTCACTATCACTCAGAAACAGTGGACCTAGGATGTTTAAGAGTGTGGAAATCTCGCGTACAGACATATGACACAATGATACCCAATCACCCGACCACGTTCGAAGTCCGTGAGTTCCGCGGAGCCCTCCGTTCTGCTCTCTCACGATGTCTAATGGCTACTGAGGTAGTTGATATGGAATACCTAGCGGTAGGTGGCAGCACAATGAACCTAATATGAAAAACGTATATTTTTGGGTATCCGGATACTTTTGATCACATAGTGTATAAGATTTATTTGTGTGTATTTCAATGTGCTTAGAACAGTTTATCAATCTGTGCTTAGTTTAGAGACTTTAACTAATATTTACGTAAGTTGTGTAGTATAAAATGTTTGCGTAAGTCAGACATCGGTTTTAGGTGTTGATAATCATATCTTTGAATCTCAAACAATCAGTATGTCATCACATAAAATTTTTTGTCTATCTCCAGGTCAAACTGATGTATCTCAACTTCTTATCAGGTAAATACCTAAGCTTCAAATGTCACATATCTTTGTACAACTAGAAGCTCTCGCTGATGCGTGGAGTGTCGGTTTAGTCTTAAGTTATCTGAAGATAGCCTAGAGAGCCGAAAGCCAGTTGATAAAAAAACAGAAAGCAAACGATATTGTGGAACATTAATATTGTGTGTTTCAATTTTAATTATCGCCTCAAAAAAATAACTTAATTAGCTTTTTGTTTGTTTGCAGGTACACTGTAATTTTGCCAATCCAGACAGCTAAAGGAGTCACCTGGATCATTCTGGCCCAGTTGCAACATTTCTGCTATTGTTGAAAACGAATTACTGCACGATAGTTCACTTTACAACACTGGGCTGCGATATTTTGTTTTGCTTCCCGTAGTGGCTTGGTACGCTACTGTGGCAATGAGTTTCCCGGTGTAGCAGGACTGCAGGTATGTAACAACAAACAAACAAAAAATTAATCACCTAATTTAAATTTTTTCGATGAGATAAATAAAGCTTTATTCTTACTTCCTGCACATCTATACTAGCTGATCAAAAGTATCAGGACACCTATTATTGTGTCTTAAAAGGGGGTGTGTCCATCCTTCTCTTTTATGACAGTTTGAACTCGGCTTGGCACAATTTCAGTGAGGCGTCTGAATGTCTGTTGGGAAATGGCAACGCATTCTCCGTGAAGAATTGAAAACAGGGATGCTGGGGAATGGAGCGAAGCCACCATTGTAACGCATCCTAAATACGCACCACTGGCTTCAGGTCTGGACTCCAGCCAGGCCAGTCCATTTCAGGACTGTTACTGTCCACAAACCATTGCCTCAAAGATACTGCTTTGTGATAAGGGGCGCTTTTATGCTGATAACAATCGTCGTGCCCAAACTGTTCCCCTACCTTACGCAGTAAACAATGCTATAAAATGTGTTCATATCCTTCCGCACTTCGTGTTTTCTCAAGCGCAATAAGGGTACCACACCTTAACCACGAAAAACAGCCGTACATTGTAATACCACCACCTCTGTACTTCCGTGTTGGCACTGCACACGCCGGCTGGTGACTGTATCCAGGAATTTGTCAAACCAAAGCCCGTCCATCGGATTTCCACGGACTTTAGCGTGATTCATCCCCATCACTTGTTTCCAGTCATCCACTGTCCAGATGCGTCATTCCCTACACCACCTGAAGAGTTACTTACCATCGGCTACAGAAGAGTATGGCTCATGGGGAGCTGCTCGACAACTGTACCCTATTACTTTAACACGCTACTCACATTGTGCTAGCTGGACTGCTGGTAGTAGTTTCTGATTCACGACAGATTGCTTCTGTTGATTTCACGTGATTTTATACTGTCACCTTCCGCAGTGCTCTACGGTCCCTGTCCGTTAGTACACGAGGTCTGCCTGGTCTAGATTTATCAGTGGTTCGTCCTCTGCATTCCCACTTCACAGTCACCTCACCAGCAGTCGACTTCCGCAGGCTTAGGACGATGGAAATGTCAACGATGGAGTTTCATAACGTCGACTCCGCCTCTCGTATCTAGTCGTCAGTTTCGCATTACTTAGGGGTATCCGGATGCTTTCGATCGGACGCTGTATATATGTATTCTTCAAACCATCTTACAGCGTATGGCGGAGGATATTTCGGGCGGCTTTGTAATCTTTCCCCGTTTTATGATTCGTGCACAAGTGGTGTCTGAGTCGTGCGTGGCTCGTGTTCCCGCCATCGCGTATTTTACACCCTGTTTTTAACGTACTTCCACCTCACTAAGTTAATTTAAATTATTACTGTCACTGAGTTGCTGCTTTGCTTGATCGCGAGCGGCGCTAGCAGCGCGTATCGATATATCCGCTCTCGTAGTATCTTTGCTCGACTGCTATTACTTCCCGCTCGTGTCTGTTGTAAGTTAGTTGGCAGTTCAGTTCGGCTTGCGAGTTCCGGTCGGGAGTTTCGGTCGCGAGTTCGGGTCTGCACTCAGTTGCAACGAGTCTGGAGCGCCGTCCGGACCTGCCAGTCGGTGAGTTGCAATGCGGCACTAGGGCAGTCTGGTTGGAGCAGCAGTGAGGTCTGCGTTGACATGGGTCGCCCGACCATTGCCGTCACGCATCACTTGAGCCGGGCCACGGTATTGGTGGATCGTCGATCGGTCGTCCTACCTGACGACGCGTTTTGGCTCGCCGATTGTTTATGAGTCGGCTATGTGTGGGTGCATCGACTCCCGATTTGTCTTCGTGTGTGCTTAGTTACTCTTCGGTATCGTTCAGGTCTTCGTGCAAGTGTTTGTCAGGTTGTGTTTGTTGTTGGTGTGATTTCCTTTGACAAGTTATTTTAAATGTTGTCGCCATACTGGCTCTGAGTGGTCGGTCGTTTCATCGGGCCACGTGTTAACTGGTTCTCTGAGCGCTTCTGGCCCCGTTCAATTACCATCTTGTGGAACTCGGGTCGGTCCTTTCCTGGTGCAGGAATGTCGTTTAGCCAGTGGGCGTGTTTCCTCTGCATGGTTGAATCCGAGCCAGTATTTCCGCCGTCGTGTGTCTGGAAGGGAGTCGGGGACGCACCAACAGTACAGTCGCGACGGAGCAGCAGTCGCGGACGGACCAGCAGGCTGTCGGTCGGTTGCTGCGGACCAGGGAGGATCTCCGTGCGGTACAGTCGGCTGTGTCCGCTGCCGGTCCCTGCGCACTGTCGGAGCGTGTATTGAGCTCTCCGATCGCTACGACCTTCGAGGTTCACCGACCCAGGACCTCAAAGTCAAGTAGTTGTTTCAACTACCCAAGCCACGTCCATTCATGTTGTGTGGTTCATAACTTTTGTGTGATTGAGTTCTAATGTACCGATTGGTGGCAAGCAAGTCGTTGTGTCGGTCGGTCCATGGCTGTCCCCAGGTTGCGTTCACCACCTGTCTCACCTAAGTGAACGAGGGAAGACAGACCTCCCTGGAGGCCTTCTGAGTGCCACCGGTGTTTAATTATCTGTTGTCAGCTATTTTAAATTTTAGGCTTATGGTTATTTGTTTATTTTCTTAATATTTTGCAAAATTAATTTTTAAATTTATCTTTCAAGCTCAAATACTGTGGCCTTCTGCCTGTAAAGATTATGGTAATATATTTTAAAATTCTGAATTTTAATTGTGGCCCTCAGCAATTGGTATTGCACCTTGATATGTTGCTTCTTTAAATTATTTTATTGCCCTCTTAATTGAATTTTTGATTTTTTAAATATTTCTTGTTGGCCTTCTGCCTTTAAAGGTCTACGGTAATATATTCTAAAATTTTGGAATTTAATTGTGGCCCTCAGCCACTTGTATTGCACTTTGCGTATGTTGTTTTGGAATTATTTTATTGCTATCTTAATTGGATTTTTATCTGGTTAAGATTTCTTCAGCCGTGAAAGACTTGTATTCGGTAAAGACTCGGCTATGTGCCGTTTCGATTGTAAAGGTTATTAAATTACAATAAACGACAATTAGAAGCAGAAACTGACCTTAACCCTTGGTCCTTCCCACAATCCTATTACATGTTTTGCCCAGCGGGTTTAGCGGACTTTTCAGTGTCTTTGGGCTGCCTTTGAGCTGTATTTGAGCTTCCGATTGAGCTCGAGGAGGTCTGATTTAATTGTTGCGATCATTTCGCAGGATACATGTGAGAGGAAGTAATATGTAGTCTGAAAAAGGTGCAAAAGGATAACGGTTAGTACATTTCGAAAGCAGTACTGCGGCATTCGCCTTAAATGCTTCAGGGATATTCCAGAAAAATCTGGATGTCAGGTTCTGGATCCACTGTTCTCGACTGCGAGTTCAGCTCTGGTCCGAGCTCCTTTGCGACTTCAGTTCTAGTACGAGCTGCTGATGGTACTCGAAGGCTGAGCGACATATTCGTGCGAGAGTGGAACAGCCCACTGCCTAAGTAAACAAGATGGAAACTGATCTTGTATCTAAAACTGTTTATTACACCTGCATGTGTAAGTGGGCTGCTTCTGTGTTGGCAGCGCTGTGTAGCGCTTTGCTTTGGGTATCTTGACTGCACTTTCTTTGTAAGAGACTCTGTGGCTGGTCGGACTTGTTGGAAGTTCGTCGCAAGCAGTGATGGAAGTACTGTTGGGCATTTGGAGGTGAACAGCCAGCAGTGATGGATGTTAGATGTTAGATGTGAGAAGTTAGCATTGATGAAGGGTAGAGGTCTGAAGTGTTAGCGTATGTTAACGATCTGTACATGTTCGGCTTGGAGACTGAATATTATTCATGATTATATACCTTTGTACTAGATGTCAATGACGATTTATATTCGTGTTTGAACTAGATGTCACATTATTAAGGTAAAAAAATACATTATTTGTTCTGCAACAAAGTCTTTCCTTTGCTGACCACATGCCTACTAGTAGTTAGTGGCTTTAGTAGTTAGTCTTTTCAATAGCTGGCAGTATTGACGCTCGCTGTACTGCAGTAGTTCGCGTAATGAACATTTTTGTGAGGTAAGTGCTTAATGAAATGTATAGGTTATTGTTAGGATTTCTTTTTAGTCAGGGCCATTCTTTTGAATTAATTATTTGAAGTCAGGTTATCATTTTTTGAGCAGTCAGGTTGCGTTGCGCTAGGATATTGTGGGTCTCAATCATTCAGCAATTTAAGTACAGACTTACACATGTAAATAAAGAAGTTTCACATTTGTTGGTTAATTGAACTGTACATCTCTCAAGGTGAGTATGTCAGTGTTAAAACTGCAATATATATGACCCATTATCTCAGAAAGTTTCGTAGATAGAATCCTGAAAATTTTAGAAGTATTGTATAACGCCTTTTCTGATTACGGAACAAATTTCTGAGGGTACCAACAAGTGATTATTAACTTAAGAATTTTTTAAGTTGTGGTCAATTTTTTCTGCAACTAAAAAAACGTCAGAGGTATTTTGGTGATTCTGTGTACTGAGAGGTAACAAAATCTAAAATTAAGTATAGAAGTCTGTAATAGTTTCTGAGAAAATGTGTCAAATACGGAAAAAGGTCATTTTCAAGTAATTAACTTCAAAGTGTCAGATGATACCAACTCACACGTGGAAGCATGGCAGCTTCTAGAGACAGTCAGGCCCACAATATGCATTCTCTGTATCCAGTTCCTGATCGTCCTGCAAGGCTAGACGATTCTTTCTCTTCGTGTCTCTCGCTTCTTTAGTCATGTCTTCTGCTCCATGGTAGCCTTTCATGATTGTAAATCGATCCATTCGCTGGAAAACTTGAAACTTGTTGGCTCTTGCAGTGCTATCAAGTTGCTTTAGTAGCCTAATTCTTCCCTTGTTACCAACAGTAAAAGTTATCACTGCATCACAAAGCCCAGACATAGTTTTCATTGCAACAATAACATTTTTTGGTACGAGGACTCAAATGTTATTGAAAAGTCATGGAGACATTTGGAAGGGAGGTCGGGATGTACTAACTCTCCATATACTCGTTTAATAGCTTCCATCACTATAGATAGTATGCTGTTTTTCGCCTAAATTGTTCCTCTGGACTTGCTGTCTGAGTTTTTCAGTACTTGCAGCGTGGATCAGCACCCAGTGGACAAAGATTATGTATAGGGGTACCATCAGTGGCTGACTTACGGATGAATGTAGCCCACACTGCTATTTTCCTTTCTCGTAGGTCGTATGGCTTGTATCTTATTGCATTCCATAATATAGCTGTAGTTCATCAATGTTTTTATCTGCACGTCTTCCTTTAGAAAACAACACCTCAAAGCACTACATGCATGCAGAATACAACCACTTCTGTTCACACCCTGCATGCAACCTCTTATCATAAACATGAAATCAATAAATAGCTGAAAACCATAGCTTTCTAGATTGCATAATGCAAGGGGTAGTTGAGTAAGAAAAAAAAGGGCTTTAAGCCAAATGGGAGTTAACATCTGAGGTCATCAGTCCCCTAGATTTAGATCTACTTAAACCTAACTAATCTAAGGACATCACACACGTCCATGCCCGAGGCAGGATTCGAACCTGCGACCGTAGCAGCAGCGCGGTTCCGGACTGAAGCGCCTAGAACCGCTCGGTCACAGAGGCCGGCTGAGTAAGAAAATTCAGAACAATTAGGTATTATTAAGTTTGCACTAATAACTTTGAAATGATAAAAAGTACATATCCAATTGTCATTATTCTACAAATAAGACATCATATATGAATATATACGAATATATGAATGGGTAGATCACATAACTAATGAGCAGGTATTGAACAGAATTTGGGAGAAGAGAAATTTGTGGCACAAGTTGACTAGAAGAAGAGATCGGTTGGTAGGACATGTTCTGAGGCAACAAGGGATCACCAATTTAGTATTGGAGGACAGCATGGAGGTAAAAATTGTAGAGGGAGACAAAGAGATGAATACACTAAGCAGATTCAGAAGGATGTAGGTTGCAGTAGGTACTGGGAGATGAAGAAGCTTGCACATGATATAATAGCATGGAGAGCTGCATCAAACCAGTCTTTGAACTGAAGACCACAACAACAATAATGAATATAGTTGTTCAAGAGAGACCAAATGGAATTATACTACCTATAATACATGAAACTGTTAGGGAGCGACCATATTTTATTAAGAGATAATACGTAATTAGAAAAAGTAACTTTTGGACCAGTTTCATCATACTTACTCCCCTTAACGCACTTACGGTTGATGAATATTCCGTAGGTAATAAGTAACGCCCACGGCACAAGCCCGTGACCAGGCTGTTTCTCTCCCTGTAGGTTGAGAGCTGCCTTTCTCCGCCGCGGTACTAGGAGATGGATGGCGCCCCATCGCACTAGCCGCCTTTTGCTCCCAGAAAATATCACCGGCACTCATTTAATAGCAAGCAGACAGGACATTGCGCCGTCGTGGAGGAATTGGGAGGAGAGAAAATTCCGTCTCTCTCCGGAATTGAATCCAGAGCCAGAGTTTCCCCACTAGACCACGGTGGCCATTAACGGAAATTTGTGCCAGTCTAGTATTTGAAAGCTGAATTCCTGCCTTTCGCGAGCATTTGCCTTAACCATTAAGCTGTCTTAGCACACATCCAGGCCTGGCTCAGTCTTTCATTGTCACTGATGTTTCCTTTTACGATTGCCGAACATTACGCGAGATATGAGAGTATGCAAGAATAGCATTACTGTATGTGCAGAGACGTAGGAGATCCATGGTACTATTATTTATTGAATTAGAGTTGATTAAGAATGACAGCTGACATAGATTCTGATATGTTAGTTGACATTATTTCATGTAGCTGGATCTTCATGGATTTCATCCCCATTAACCATTAATTTCTTCAACAAACAACAGCGATGTGTTCTTCGAATAGTGTTGGTTGCATTCCATAGTACTGTTAACCTAGGTGGATGGTATTCGGGAAGAATGTGGTAACGAATCGTTCCTCATTGGAAGCCTTCATTTGCTCTTGATTACTGTTGCTTTTGGGAAGGATGCAATCATTCAGTAAGGTAATGTGCTCTGCTACTCGGCTAGGAGCTTCCAGATGTACCTGAAATAAGACGATGAACACTATATTCTCCATAAGCAAATTTCCACTCACATCTTTTAGAAGTTAACCATAAACTTTCTGGGAGCCCAAGTATAGCGCCCTATTAGATTATTTGTTGAATATTGATCCCTAGATAAAATTGTTGCTTTCAGTGACCAAATCTCTTCGTCAGTTACAATTTTATTTTTGTTTTTTTACTTTTACCTTTCTGAGAAAGTTGTGAAAAAAATCCAAAGGTGAAATGGTAAACGGTGTTTTTCAGTTCAGAAAAAAGTTTCTGTTGTTGAAGTGGTTACATAACACTTATTCTCAATGTCAATGTAGGACGAAATACTTTTGTACCATCGACAAAACTAACACTGATAACCGAGTAATAGCCAAGTTGTCGACAGAACACCCAATAAAGTACAAGAAGAATCAATGCACAATACTTAACCAGTCCAGTAGCATTAATAGTATTAAAAATAGGTCTCTGGTGACAGGTGTATAGCATCTGGCTGGAGGAAACAAATTGATCTAAGACTTTTTTACGTTAATGATATTTCAGTTCCTAAGTGGAGACTGTCAGTGCGTAAAACTGCACTTCACGTAATGTTTTACACTGAAGCGCCAAAGAAACTAGTATAGGCATGCGTATTCAAAAACGGAGATGTGTAAACAGGCAGAATACGGCGCTCCCGTCAGCAACGCCTATGTAACACAAGTGTCTGGTGCAGTTGTTAGATCGGTTACTGCTGCTAAAAAGGCAGGTTATCAAGATTTAACTGAGTCTGAATGTTATAGTAGGCACACGAGCGATAGGACACAGTACCTCCGAGGTAGCGAGGAAGTGGGGATTTTCCCGTACGACGATCTTACGAGTGTACCATGAATAAATATCAGGAATCCCATAAGACATCAAATCATCGATATCCCTGCGGCCGGAAAAAGATCCTGCAAGAACGGGACCAACGACGACAGAAGACAATCGTTGGATGTGACAGAAGTGCAACCCTTCCGCAAATTGCAGCAGATTTCAGTGCTGCCCTATCAACAAGTGTCAGTGTGCGAACCATTCAACGAAACATCATCAATATCGGCTTTCGATAATTGCACGACACAAGGCTAGATACGACACTGGTAGGTGAGACGATCGTAAGCATCCTGTCTGATCACCTGCATCCATTCATGTCCACTGTGCATTCCGGCAACTTGAGCAATTTCAGCAGGACAGTGCGAGACCCCACACGTCCAGAATTGCTGCAGAGTCGCTGCAGGAACACTCTTCTAAGTTTAAAAACCTCCGTTGGCCACTAAACACCCCAGAAATGAACATTGTTGAATATATTTGGGGTGCATTGCAACGTGCTGTTCAGTAGAGATCTACATCCCCTCATACTCTTACGGATGTATGGACAGCCCTGCAGTATACATGCTGTCAGTTCCCTCCAGCAGTAGATCAGACATTAGTCGAGTCCATGCCACATCGTGTTGCAACACTTCTACGTGTTCGCGGGCCACCTACACGTTATTAGGCTGGTGTACCTGTTTCTGTGGCTCTTCAGTGTCGATACTAACAGAAGTCTGAAAAGCTTCTGACAGTGTTCCAGGGTAGGCTGTGCTCAGAAAGAAATTGCGCGCGCAAATTCTAGCTGCCCGCCAGATACAATTAACGTCATTTGTTCTCCTAGCGGCCGGCCGTTGTGACCGAGCGGTTCTAGGCGCTTCAGTCTGGAACCGCGCGACCACTACCGTCGCAGGTTCGAATCCTGCCTCGGGCATGGATGTGTGTGATGTTCTTAGTTAGGTTTAAGCAGTTCTAAGTTCTAGGGGACTGATGACCTCAGATGTTAATTCCCATAATGCTCAGCCATTTGAACCATTTGTTCTCCTAGCGCAGATGATAGCGCACGAGACTGCTCAACCTTCGGCTCAGATTCGACCGTTACTACCGTCCCATGTACAATTTTTGTATCGCTCTCTAGTTCGGCTTTAGGAAAACAAACGTAGCACACGTTAGGCGAAACAGTCTCTGGAGGTCCTCTTGAATTTGCGAGCGCAGCGGCCTGACTGGGCAACTTCAGCGTCGCTTAACGCGGAAACGGCGCAAAGTATCGAATGTTTCCTTACAACTATTTCTTGGCACAACCTACCCTGCAACATCCATACAAGCTTTCCAAACTGTTTCTGTCACACACACACGCACACACACACACACATACACACTCAATATAAATATATCCCAAGGCGAAAGGTGAACCAGTATTCAGGGAAGTGAGAGGTACGATCATTCGAAGCATAACATGGACTTTAAAATATTTGGTTGATACATAAGTTCGTAGTATTTTTGTTCTGCATGTTGGTATTCCTGATTCTACACATTTTTTTATCGACTGTCATTTTTTATTTGTAGTTCACTTCTGCTATTTGAGTTTACATCTTGTCATTTTGTCGTTTGTAGATAGTATGCGGAGCTGTGGACGCTAGAAAATTGAGTGCAAACTGGGAGGATTCGGAACATTTCCGACATGCGCTTATATTCTTCAGTTTGAGTTCAATAGAGGGGTGACAACAGCAGAGGCAGCCAAAAGCATTTTCGCCTTGTATGGGGATAATGTCACTGGACAGAACATGGCAAGAAAATAGTTTTCTCGTTTTAAGGAGGATAATTTTGGCATTAGTGACTCTCCATGTTTAGGAAGACCTTTGGGGTTTGATGAAGATTAGTTAAGCGCGTTAATCCACAACGCTCCACGTCAGTGTACTCGAAACTGGCAAATGCGATGAACTGTGCTCGTTCCTCCTTCGTGCGACATTTACATGTACTAAGGAAGGTTCAAAAATCAGGTTTATGGGTATCACATGCTGTAAGCCAAAATCACAAAATTCAATGGATCGCAATGTATGAGTCTCTGCTTGCTCGTTATCAGTTTGCTCAAGAACAACGATTGTTCCTGTCCTGTATCGTTACTGCTGAGAAGAATGGTATCTTTATGCTGTTGTTGTTGTGGTCTTCAGTCCTGAGACTGGTTTGATGCAGCTCTCCATGCTACTCTATCCTGTGCAAGCCTCTTCATCTCCCAGTACCTACTGCAACCTACATCCTTTTGAATCTGCTTAGCGTATTCATCTCTTGGTCTCCCTCTACGATTTTTACCCTCCACGCTGCCCTCCAATGCTAAATTGGTGATCCCTTGATGGCTCAGAACATGTCCTACCAACCGATCCCTTCTTCTTGTCAAGTTGTGCCACAAACTCCTCTTCTCCCTAATTCTATGCAATACCTACTTATTAGATATGTGATCTACCCATCTAATCTTCAGCATTCTTCTGTGGCACAACATTTCGAAAGCTTCTATTCTCTTGTTGTCCAAACTATTTATCGTCCATGTTTCACTTCCATACATGGCTACAAACCATACAAATACTTTCAGAAACGACTTCCTGACACTTAAATCTATACTTGATGTCAACAAATTTCTCTTCTTCAGAAACGATTTCCTTGCCATTGCCAGTCTATATTTTATATCCTCTCTACTTCGACCATCATCAGTTATTTTGCTCCCCAAATAGCAAAACTCCTTTACTACTTTAAGTGTCTCATTTCCTAATCTAATTCCCTCAGCATCACCTGACTTAATTCGACTACATTCCATTATCCTCGTTTTGCTTTTGTTGATGTTCATCTTATACCCTCCTCTCAAAACACTATCCATTCCGTTCAACTGCTCTTCCAAGTCCTTTTCTGTCTCTGACAGAATTACAATGTCATCGGCGAACCTCAAAATTTTTATTTCTTCTCCATAGATTTTAATACCTACTCCGAATTTTTCTTTTGTTTCCTTCACTGCTTGCTCAATATACAGATTGAATAACATCTGGGAGAGGCTACAACCCTGTCTCACTCCCTTCCCAACCACTGCTTCCCTTTCATGTCCCTCGACTCTTATAACTGCCATCTGGTTTCTGTACAAATTGTAAATAGCCTTTCACTCCCTGTATTTTACCCCTGCCACCTTTAGAATTTGAAAGAGAGTATTCCAGTCAACATTGTCAAGAGCTTTCTCTAAGCCTACAAACGGTAGAAACTTAGGTTTGCCTTTCTTTAATCTAGCATCTAAGATAAGTCGTAGGATCAGTATTGCCGCAAGTGTTCCAATATTTCTACGGAATCCAAACTGATCTTCCCCGAGGTCGGCTTCTACTAGTTTTTCCATTCGTCTGTAAAGAATTCGCGTTAGTATTTTGCAGCTGTGGCTTATTAAACTTATTGTTCGGTAATTTTCACATATGTAAACACCTGCTTTCTTTGGGATTGGAATTATTATATTCTTCTTGAAGTCTGAGGGTATTTCGCCTGTCTCATACATGTTGCTCACCAGATGTTAGAGTTTTGTCAGGACTGTCTCTCCCAAGGCTGTCAGTAGCTCTAATGGAAAGTTGTCTACTCCCGGGGCCTTGTTTCGACTCAGGTCTTTCAGTGCTCTGTCAAACTATTCACGCAGTATCATATCTCCCGTTTCATCTTCGTCTACATCCTCTTCCATTTCCATAATATTGTCCTCAAGAACACCACCCTTGTATAGACCCTCTATATAATCCTTCAACCTTTCTGCTTTCTCTTCTTTGCTTAGAACTCGGTTTCCATCTGAGCTCTTGATGTTCATACAAGTGGTTCTCTTATCTCCAAAGGTCTCTTTAATTTTCCTGTAGGCAGCATCTATCTTACCCCTCGTGAGATAAGCCTCTACATCCTTAAATTTGTCCTCTAGCCATCCCTGCTTAGCAATTTTGCACTTCCTGTCGATCTTATTTTTGAGATGTTTGTATTCCTTTTTGCCTGCTTCATTTACTGCATTTTTATATTTTCTCCTTTCATCAATTAAATTCAATATTTCTTCTGTTATCCATGTAGTTCTACTAGCCCTCATCTTTTTACCTACTTGATCCTCTGCTGCCTTCACTACTTCATCCCTCATAGCTACCCATTCTTCTTCTACTGTATTTATTTCCCCCATTTCTGTCAATAATTCCCTTACGCTCTCCCAGAAACTCTGTACAACCTCTGGTTTAGTCAGTTTATCCAGGTCCCATCTTCTTAAATTGCCACCTTTTTGCAGTTTCTTCTGTTTTAATGGACAGTTCATAACCAATAGATTGTGGTCGGAGTCCACATCTGCCCCTGGAAATGTCTTACAATTTAAAACCTGATTCCCAAATCTCTGTCTTACCATTACATAATCTATCTCACACCTGTCAGTGTCTCCAGGCTTCTTTCATGTATACAGCCTTCTTTTATGATTCTTGATCCAAGTGTTCGCTATGATTAAGTTGTGTTCTGTGCAAGATTCTACCAGGCGCCTTCCTCTTTCATTTCTTAGCCCGAATCCATATTCACCTACTACGTTTCCTTCTCTCCCCTTTCCTACTACCGAATTCCAGTCACCCATGACTATTAAATTTTCGTCTACCTTCACTATTTGAATAATTTCTATGATTTCATCATACATTTCTTCAATTTCTTCGTCATCTGCAATGCTAGTTGGCATATAAACATGTACTACTGTAGTAGGCGTGGGCTTCGTATCTATCTTGGCCACAATAATGCGTTCACTATGCTGTTTGTAGTAGCTTACCCGTACTCCTATTTTTTTATTCTTTATTAAACCTACTACTGCATTAGCCCTATTTGACTTTGTATTTATAATCCTGTATTCACCTGACCAAAAGTCTTGTTCCTCCTGCCACCGAACTTCACTAATTCTCACTATATCTAACCTATCCATTTCCCTTTTTAAATTTTCTAACCTACCTGCCAGATTAAGGGATCTGACATTCCACGCTCCGATCCGTAGAACGCCAGTTTTCTTTCTCCTGATAATGCTGATATGCTAATATAAGGAAAAGAAAGGTATGATAGACGGTAAACAAAGCAGCAACTCCTTGTAGAAAGACCAGCGCGCATCCACAGAAGAAATGTTAAGCATCTGGTTGAGCATCGACGGTGTGGTGTACTATGAATTGCTTCCCCGAGGTGTAACACACACTGCTGACATTTATTGTCGACATCTGCGATGTCTTGCAGACACAATCCAAGAACGACGACCAGGAAGTGATGCTAATCCACGATAAGTCCCGCCCGCATTCTACTAGACCAGTGGTCGGCAAACGTTTTCCTCAATAGAGCCAAATTCCAGCAGTATAGTTAGTATTAAAATTTTTTCTGAGAGCTTTACTTATTTTCTAGAGTTATGCTTTTAAGAGTCGGTTAATAGTACCAGCAGCAAATAAATATAGAGATATCAATTAATGATAACACTGTTTATTGACAAAAAATACAATAAGCAATATATGACAGTGCATATTTAATGAGAACAGGGCCTTGCATTGCTTTGGAAAGTTTGACTAGGCCCGCTTTGTATGTTGGTGTTCTTAACTCGTTCCAGGTTGTCGTCAATAAGGCGATTTCTCAGTTTACGTTTTATAGATTCAGCCTGTATAAGATTGTTGACATGTAAATGTGGAGATAAAAAATGACATAAAAGCAAATGCTAGAGTTTTTAACTGATGGAATGAGTCTGGATCACTTTTGCAGATGTTAAAAATTACTGTCTCCCTTCTCTAAGACTTTCAAAGCAGACCATTTGCGTCGTGAACTAAGATCTCATTTTTTCCTCTACAATTGTTCCAAATCAGCAGTGAGATGCTCAAATTTGGAGCTCTATAATTCCTTGCTTTTAGCTCCAGCAATTGCATTTCAAAAGTGTCAATTAAGCATGGATAATGACTCTTTGCTTTTTCTGAACTCTTGAAACCTGTGCAGGACAGCTTCCCTCATGTTTGAAATTGTTCTCTTGGAAACGGAAATGTCAATTACCAAGTTATTTTCTTGCTGATATTTCAGCACTTTTGGGAAATGAAATAACGTTCGTCTCTCCAAATCTTGTGCCAAAGAGACAATTTATTTTCGAACGAAGTTATGTCTTCTAACATCAAAAAGACTGTTGTCTCATTCCCTTGTAATTTACGATTCAGCTCATTTAGATAAGCTGTAACGTCTACCAGAAAATGGAATTTTTGGATCCAGTGCTCTTGTGTTAACTGAGGACAGTCAATTCCCTTTTCTAGAAGAAACACTTTAATTTCAGGTAATAAGTAAGCGAAACCTTTAGGACATATCATCTTGTAAGCTAACGTACCTTGTTATAAAGCTGAAGATCTGCATATTCACTTTCCATTTCAGTCAAAAAATCTTTAAACTGCAGATGATAAAGAGCTTTAGCCATTATTGTGTTGACCATCTTAATGATTAGGTCCATGACTCTGCCAGTTTCTTCTGGGAATGTCTGGGCACAAAGCGCTTCTTGATGAATGATGCAATGATAAAGTATCTTGTGGCTGATTTTTTTTCCTTGAAAAGAGAAGCAAATCCCTTTCTCAGTCCAATCATACTTTTTGCCCTACCTGTTGCAACTGAAACAATTTTATCAACTGCAATATCGTATTTGTTAAAGCATTCATTCAGTGACGCTATTTGCAATATCCTCGCCACGTTTTTGACCTTTGAGTAGCATTAATCCTAAAGCTCTTCTTTAGGACCCGTAGGTGAAGTAAATCTCACAAAAATTAAAACTTGTGCTGTGTCATTTATGTCAGAAGATTCGTCAACACCTATAGGCATCGATGGAACCAATTTCATTTCTTCAGTTGGTAAGTAATATTCGAAGATATTCTGACTGTTCTGTCTTTCACAGTTTTAGCAGTCAGTAGTAGCTCCTTAATTTTTTAAAGAATCTCTTCCTTGTTCTTAAAATCACGGAATAACTCTTCGAATACACTTGTAAAACAACCTTTTATGCATTCGCCGTCTGAGTATGCTTTTCCTCTCTTACTAGTCTGTTGACTTACAAAAAAACTTGCAGGGTTAGTGTTGTTGGAAGATTGCGCCCAATGATTAAATATCAAACTTGATTTTTCTTTATTCATTTTAAGTGCCTGAACAGCTTTCTTTCTTACATCACCGGTAGGATATTTACAGGGTGACTGTTATTGCACTATATGAAATAAAATCACCATAACTTCTGATCGGTTTCATTTAGGAAGTTCAAATTGTACGGCTGGCCGCGGGGTATGATGGGAATTACGAGGGTCGTTTAATAGGTAATGCCCCACAATTTTTTTAAAAAGCCATTTATATACACTAACGTCCTTGTTCGTGCTTCATATTTGATGTTTGTTATGTGCGCCGGAAATGTTTCGCTTCGTCCTGGAAGATGGCAGAGCCGTAGTACAGCGTCAAAATGGGTCTACATACGACTCACATTACAAGCAGCGTGCTGTTATTGAATTCTTGTGTTCAGAAAAAGAAACCGTGGTGAACATCCATAAACGTTTGTGTGCAGCGTTTGGATATGTTGCAGTATATAGGAGTATAGTTGGGCGATGGGTAAAGAAAGTTACAGCCTCAGAAAATGCAGAAACAGAGCTCCATGATCAGCCCCGCTCGGGACCTCTTGTCACAGCCAGTGCTGCAGACAAGCTGAATCGTGCGGATGCCATTATTCGTGCCGACTGGCGCATCACAACTCGACAATTGGCTGTTCAGTTGTCGGTCAGCATTAGAAGTGCGTCTTCAATAATCCAGACTCTCCGATATTCAAATAGGTGCTCACGATGGGTTCCACGTATACTCACAGCGGACAACAAGGTTAAAAGAAAGGGCATTTCATATGAATTGTTGGAGCGTTTTGAGACTGACGGAGAAGCCTTTCTGTCACGGATCGTTACGAGTCACGAAACTTTGCGCCGGAAACAAAATGGCAGTCGGTGGAGTTGCATCATGCTGCTCCACCACAAAAGAACTTCGGTCCCTTTGGGCTGCTTAAAGATCCTCTACAGGGAACACACTTTGAAGATGAAAAGAGTGTCAGTCATGCAGTGAAAAAATGGCTACGCCTACGGGATAAGAGCTTTTACCAGCAGTGAATACATGCTTTTCCACACCGTTGGCGTACGGTCATAAAACGTAATGGAGACTACGTAGAAAAATAGGACATGTGTATTGTCACCAAATTCTTACTCTTAAATATGTAAAAAAAATTGGAGCATTACTTGTTGAACGACCCTTGTAGTATGCGCATGTGTGGTTTGGTTTCGCGACGAAGCCCACTTTCATTTTTATGCGTCCGTCAGTAAGCAAAGTTGTCACATTCGAGGGACTGAGTATCCTCATTTCGCGATCGAGAAGTCTCTTCACCCTCAATGGAGTGCAGTGCTAGTCACGGAATAATCAATGCGATATTCCTTGATGGCACGGTGACTGCCGAACGAAACGTCAAGGTTTTGAAGATGATTTCATCTCCATTATCCAAAGTGACCTTGATTTCGACAAGATGCGGTTCATGCAACACGGACCTCTACCCCATCGAAGCAGGAGAGTGTTTGATGACCTGGAGGAGCACTTTGGGGACTGCATTCTGGCTCTGGGCCGCCATATTCTCCGGATCTGAACAAATGAGACTGCTTTTTGTGGGGCTATATTATGGACAAGGTGTGCAGTAGTAAACCCAAGACCACTGCTGAGCTGAAAACAGCCATTCAGGAGGTCATAGATAGCACCGATGTTCCGACATGTCAGCGGGGCAGCAGAATTTCGTTATTCGACTGTGCCACATCATCGCCAATGACGGCAGGCATATCGAACATGTCATAACCTAAATCCGAATATCTATAGTGACCTTTACGTGTTGAACAAAGTGTGCGCACACCGTAGTTTGTAACTAATTTAATTTTTTGTCATACAGTTCAATAGTTGTCACGCTGGGTTTCCAAATGACGCATGACAAGTGCTTCTCTAAATGTGATTTCATGTTACGTGCCAGTTTTTCTTGACAAATAAGACAGTTGGAAGATCATTTGAGTTTTGTATGAACGCAAATTTCTCAGAGAACATCAGCAACCGATAGTGTCCTCAGGCGAAAGAGAGTTTGTTGAATAGACAGGGCTTAAAACGTGTCACCTCAACAACCGCCGGTTCAGGTGGGATCACTGTGGTGCGCCTTTCCTGACACACCAGCCCTTTGGCGCGGCACTAGCGACTATCCGGTTGTACTAGGATCTTTGCCCCTGTTGTGATCTCGCGGCTGTTTTCACGCTAGGGGCTGTTGCGTGGACGAGAGAGCAAACACGGGTGCTCGGCCAGCAGCGGCACGGCGGGTCTACCTCGTAAGGCGGTCGCGGGTTTGTGGTGGACCTGCCTGATATCGACTCCGGGCGCTGTTCGTCGCATTGCTTTGGTGCCTGTTTTCTCGGAGAGACCCATCCCTGGAGACCATCTCAAACAACGCTCTCCATCGAAGGTGTAAGTGATTTTGGTGCCTTCGTTTCGTTGAACGATTTGCATTGCAGCGAGTGTACTTGTTGCTTGGTTGCCCTAATGTACGTGTTGTTGAAGTAAGAGCTGCCGGCAGAGTGTGTAACGGCATGGAGTCCAGCAGTTACTATTTCCTTTTAAAAATCCGCTGGTTGGATTAATATTACGAACCTGATTAGCTCGAAGGTGTGTTTAGTAACCAGAAGTTTATGTATTGTCTGTATGAGATTTTCAGTGTGTTTTGATTGCCATCAAATCGACGTACCTTGTATATTGCTGTAAAATTTGGGTCACTTCTATTGAAAGCATTTACTCAGTTATTAGTAAAGACTCGTATTATGTAAAGCTAGTCATTTGTACGTAGTTTCTTTATATACGTGCATTTATTTGAAAGCACTCACTCACTTATTAGTTCAAATGGCTCTGAGCACTATGGGACTTAACATCTGAGGTCATCAGACCCCTAGAACTTAGATCCACTTAAACCTAACTAACCTAAGGACATCACACAGATCCATGCCCGAGGCAGGATTCTAACCGGCGACCGTAGGGGTCGCGCGGTTCCAGACTGAAGCAATTATTATTAAAGGCTCGTATTCTGTGAAAGGCACTCATTTGTAGGTAGAATTTTATACGCTTGCATTTATTTGAATGCACTCAGTATTAGTAAAAGAGCATGGCTTCTTCATTTATTTGTTGCCTATTGATCTACGGCCGTAATTTTTCCCGAGGACATGCAGCTTTACTGTTTGATTAAATGATGATGGCGTCCTCTTGGGTAAAATATTCCGGAGGTAAAATAGTCCCCCATTCGGATCTCCGGGCGGGGACTACTCAAGAGGATGTCGTTATCAGGAGAAAGAAAACTGGCATTCTACGGATCGGAGCGTGGAATGTCAGATCCCTTAATCGGGCAGGTAGGTTAGAAAATTTAAAAAGGGAAATGGATAGGTTAAAGTTAGATATAGTGGGAATTAGTGAAGTTTGGTGGCAGGAGGAACAAGACTTCTGGTCAGGTGACTACAGGGTTATCAACACAGTCAAATAGGGGTAATGCAGGAGTAGGTTTAATATTGAATAGGAAAATAGAAATGCGGGTAAGCTACTACAAACAGCATAGTGAACGCATTATTGTGGCCAAGATAGATACGAAGCCCACACCTACTACAGTAGTACAAGTTTATATGCCAACTAGCTCTGCAGATGACGAAGAAATTGAAGAAATGTATGATGAAATGAAAGAAATTATTCAGATAGTGAAGGGAGACAAAAATTTAATAGTCATGGGTGACTGGAATTCGAGTGTAGGAAAAGGGAGAGAAGGAAACGTAGTAGGTGAATATGGATTGGGGCTAAGAAATGAAAGAGGAAGCCGTCTGGTAGAATTATGCACAGAGCACAACTTAATCATAGCTAACACTTGGTTTAAGACTCATGATAGAAAGTTGTATATATGGAAGAGCCCTGGAGATACTAAAAGGTATCAGATAGATTATATAATGGTAAGACAGAGATTTAGGAACCAGGTTTTAAATTGTAAGACATTTCCAGGGGCAGATGTGGACTCTGACCACAATCTATTGGTTATGACCTGTAGATTAAAAATGAAGAAACTGCAAAAAGGTGGGAATTTAAGGAGATGGGACCTGGATAAACTGAAAGAACCAGAGGTTGTAGAGAGTTTCAGGGAGAGCATAAGGGAACAATTGACAGGAATGGGGGAAATAAATACAGTAGAAGAAGAATGGGTAGCTTTGAGGGATGAAGTAGTGAAGGCAGCAGAGGATCAAGTAGGTAAAAAGACGAGGGCTAGTAGAAATCCTTGGGTAACAGAAGAAATATTGAATTTAATTGATGAAAGGAGAAAATATAAAAATGCAATAAATGAAGCAGGCAAAAAGGAATACAAACGTCTCAAAAATGAGATCGACAGAAAGTGCAAAATGGCTAAGCAGGGATGGCTAGAGGACAAATGTAAGGATGTAGAGGCTTTTCTCACTAGGGGTAAGATAGATACTGCCTACAGGAAAATTAAAGAGACCTTTGGAGATAAGAGAACCACTTGTATGAACATCAAGAGCTCAGATGGAAACCCAGTTCTAAGCAAAGAAGGGAAAGCAGATAGGTGGAAGGAGTATATAGAGGGTCTATACAAGGGCGACGTACTTGAGGACAATATTATGGAAATGGAAGAGGATGTAGATGAAGATGAAATGGGAGATACGATACTGCGTGAAGAGTTTGACAGAGCACTGAAAGACCTGAGTCGAAACAAGGCCCCCGGAGTAGACAACATTCCATTGGAACTACTGACGGCCTTGGGAGAGCCAGTCCTGACAAAACTCTGGAACACGTGAGGCAATACTGACCTTACGACTTACCTTAGAAGAAAGATTAAGGAAAGACAAACCTACGTTTATAGCATTTGTAGACTTAGAGAAAGCTTTTGAAAATGTTGACTGGAATACTCTCTTTCAAATTCTAAAGGTGGCAGGGGTAAAATACAGGGAGCGAAAGGCTATTTACAATTTGTACAGAAACCAGATGGCAGTTATAAGAGTCGAGGGACATGAAAGGGAAGCAGCGGTTGGGAAGGGAGTAAGACAGGGTTGTAGCCTCTCCCCGATGTTATTCAACCTGTATATTGAGCAAGCAGTAAAGGAAACAAAAGAAAAATTCGGAGTAGGTATTAAAATCCATGGAGAAGAAATAAAAACTTTGAGGTTTGCCGATGACATTGTAATTCTGTCAGAGACAGAAAAGGACTTGGAAGAGCAGTTGAACGGAATGGATAGTGTTTTGAGAGGAGGGTATAAGATGAACATCAACAAACGCAAAACGAGGATAATGGAATGTAGTCGAATTAAGTCAGGTGATGCTGAGGGAATTAGATTAGGAAATGAGACACTTAAAGTAGTAAAGGAGTTTTGCTATTTGGGGAGCAAAATAACCGATGACGGTCGAAGTAGAGAGGATATAAAATGTAGACTGGCAATGGCAAGGAAAGCGTTTCTGAAGAAGAGAAATTTGTTAACATCGAGTATAGATTTAAGTGTCAGGAAGTCATTTCTGAAAGTATTTGTATGGAGTGTAGCCATGTATGGAAGTGAAACATGGACGGTAAATAGTTTGGACAAGAAGAGAATAGAAGCTTTCGAAATGTGGTGCTACAGAAGAATGCTGAAGATTAGATGGGTAGATCACATAACTAATGAGGAGGTACTGAATAGGATTGGGGAGAAGACAAGTTTGTGGCACAACTTGACCAGAAGAAGGGATCGTTTGGTAGGACATGTTCTGAGGCATCAAGGGATCACCAATTTAGTATTGGAGGGCATCGTGGAGGGTAAAAATCGTAGGGGGAGACCAAGAGATGAATACACTAAGCAGATTCAGAAGGATGTAGGTTGCAGTAGGTACTGGGAGATGAAGAGGCTTGCACAGGATAGAGTAGCATGGAGAGCTGCATCAAACCAGTCTCAGGACTGAAGACCACAACAACAACAACATTGATCTCTTAACTTATTGATGTTTGGTTGGTGTTTGCCGTGCCTTCTGCGGTCTGTTTGTGTTCCAGTTTTCTGCGAGTTGGGGTGTGTGGAAGCGGCGCCACGTTTCGCTTTGGTGTACGGAAGCTGTGACGTGCCGTCTAATGGGAAGTGACTCCCGGTTGGGCCCCGGGGTTTAGGTGTTGTTTTGGACGGCTGGTCTGCTGCTTCCGGCATTTTAAGTCACCTTTTGCTCAGGGCAACCTGGCGTCACTGCCCGTTTGGTAAACATTTAACGTGTTTCATGTATATATATATTTTTAATTTGCTTGGGAATGAATTGTATTAAATTGTAACTTTGTGCTGCTTGTGTTATTTAGGTTCTTAACGAACTGGTGTGCATTTTATAGATCACTTTCATATTGTAAATTATTGTTCCTTTAAATAAATTATCTGTGCCACATTTCTTTGAATCACTTTCTGATTGTAATTTATTGTTCCTTTAAGTGTTGAAATTTCTCTGGCTCATCTCTTTAAGTCAGTTTTGGCAATGGTAATTCGTTGCCTTCTTGAGAAGCAAGCTATCTGTGATATTTTGGTATTGTCTTAAAGATGGCCACGTGTTGATTGTCTCTTAACTGTTTTATAAATATGGTTTTTGAATAAATTGTTAGTTTATTGATTTGGTAGTTGTTGTGTTTAAGGAGTGACATTATAGGCGCCTTGACCTTCCATGCTAAGTGTACCCCTCACCCCGACTTCCTGAGTCACAACTGTAAATTGCTGACTTAGTTTGCCGTTGTTCCGAAACGTGCACGAGCAATACAGACGCACGTCCGAAAAATGGAGCACTACGAGCTGGGCGTCTTTGTTAACAAACGGACTGCGTCATTAAATATAGCCTCAACCGTTCATTAAATTTAAAATGAACTTGGTAATTTTCGTGATACTCTCTGTGATAGAAAATGTGAGAATGAAGAAAAATATTCTTTTTATTCCTTTTTTTGACAGTTTTATCTTCTTGGAGTCGGCTTGTTCACTGCTACTGGACGTGTGAATATAAAATGTGGACTGCTGGCCACTGAACTGCTACCCCGCAGTAACTGGCTCACTGCAACCGTACGCTAATCGCGCGCGACAGGTTAGCGTGTCACTGTAATTTTGTTTCGCTTGTCAAGACATATTACCCAGCTTGCGAACACATGCATTGCTATGAGCAGCCGGAGAGTTCTACATCATGCTGTGTAGTAGAGAAGACGAAGACTGCACGAGTCTTTGGCGAAAAGTTGTGACGTGGGAGACTGTATCATCTTTTGCGTTTCTGTATTAAAAATGTGGTCATTGCGCTTGGATAGATTTGAATACCGCAAAAGAAAGCTAGGTCTTAGAAGTCTTTCCTCAGTTAAAAATATTAAATAATTTTAATGTACCCAAATGAGCCACGAAATGATCCCAGATCGGTCAATGTCAAGAGGTAAGATATTTCAGAGGACGCATTTGTCTGATACGGCAGTACTTGAAAGAAAAAAAATGGTCTTGTGGGTAATTCACATGCAATAATGTGAGCATTTCCTTATATGTAGCACCTAAAATGAGTCATATTCCAAGAATAAAAACTCTATAACAGTTTTATATCGTACTAAATTAATAGCAGAACTACCTGTAAGACCCGTAGCTACACTCCTGGAAATGGAAAAAAGAACACATTGTCACCGGTGTGTCAGACCCACCATACTTGCTCCGGACACTGCGAGAGGGCTGTACAAGCAATGATCACACGCACGGCACAGGGGACACACCAGGAACCGCGGTGTTGGCCGTCGAATGGCGCTAGCTGCGCAGCATTTGTGCACCGCCGCCGTCAGTGTCAGCCAGTTTGCCGTGGCATACGGAGCTCCATCGCAGTCTTTAACACTGGTAGCATGCCGCGACAGCGTGGACGTGAACCGTATGTGCAGTTGACGGACTTCGAGCGAGGGCGTATAGTGGGCATGCGGGAGGCCGGGTGGACGTACCGCCGAATTGCTCAACACGTGGGGCGTGAGGTCTCCACAGTACATCGATGTTGTCGCCAGTGGTCGGCGGAAGGTGCACGTGCCCGTCGACCTGGGACCGGACCGCAGCGACGCACGGATGCACGCCAAGACCGTAGGATCCTACGCAGTGCCGTAGGGGACCGCACCGCCACTTCCCAGCAAATTAGGGACACTGTTGCTCCTGGGGTATCGGCGAGGACCATTCGCAACCGTCTCCATGAAGCTGGGCTACGGTCCCGCACACCGTTAGGCCGTCTTCCGCTCACGCCCCAACATCGTGCAGCCCGCCTGCAGTGGTGTCGCGACAGGCGTGAATGGAGGGACGAATGGAGACGTGTCGTCTTCAGCGATGAGAGTCGCTTCTGCCTTGGTGCCAATGATGGTCGTATGCGTGTTTGGCGCCGTGCTGGTGAGCGCCACAATCAGGACTGCATACGACCGAGGCACACAGGGCCAACACCAGGCATCATGGTGTGGGGAGCGATCTCCTACACTGGCCGTACACCACTGGTGATCGTCGAGGGGACACTGAATAGCGCACGGTACATCCAAACCGTCATCGAACCCATCGTTCTACCATTCCTAGACCGGCAAGGGAACTTGCTGTTCCAACAGGACAATGCACGTCCGCATGTATCCCGTGCCACCCAACGTGCTCTAGAAGGTGTAAGTCGACTACCCTGGCCAGCAAGATCTCCGGATCTGTCCCCCATTGAGCATGTTTGGGACTGGATGAAGCGTCGTCTCACGCGGTCTGCACGTCCAGCACGAACGCTGGTCCAACTGAGGCGCCAGGTGGAAATGGCATGGCAAGCCGTTCCACAGGACTACATCCAGCATCTCTACGATCGTCTCCATGGGAGAATAGCAGCCTGCATTGCTGCGAAAGGTGGATATACACTGTACTAGTGCCGACATTGTGCATGCTCTGTTGTCTGTGTCTATGTGCCTGTGGTTCTGTCAGTGTGATCATGTGATGTATCTGACCCCAGGAATGTGTCAATAAAGTTTCCCCTTCCTGGGACAATGAATTCACGGTGTTCTTATTTCAATTTCCAGGAGTGTAGTTGAAAGATCCAAGTAGATATTTTCGTAGATCTCGCGCTTTTCTTCGACCCGTCTGGCTCCGACCACTGAACACACTGATAACTGGCTCTCTTGACTAGCGAGTGTCGTGTATACCTTCCCTGTGCCCAGCCTCCTGTACAACTCCAACACCCATTCGCCGGCAATTAACAACCACCGCCAAACTTTCAGGTCCGTTCTGAATATAGACACTTGCAGCGCATTTGGATGACGCAGTATGTAAACAGACCATACAGGGTTTTCTCTTTCACTTTCTTCTGTCAACTAGACATTTTAAATGACTACAATGCAATAACAACCAACGCTCTGCGTACGAGCCTCTGTAACATCAGTTTTCAACCTCGTAATGGCCGTCAAATTTGGCAAGAGCTGTAATCGGAGTCGATTCGTCAAAGAGTCGCACTGCAGTGGGCGAAGAGCCGCATGCGAGCCGCGGTTTATCGACGGCTGTACAAGACTGACAAAAAACACGATAAAGGAGTTGAGTTGTGAAGTCATTCTGCCCCAACTTATTCGTCTGATCATGCGCCCTCAAGTCTTCACCCTTTCCGCTATCTACATCTATCTACGCCATACTCCGCAAGGCACCTAATGGTGTGTGGCGGTGGGTACTTTCGATACCACTATCTGATCCCTCCAACCGTGTTCCACTCGCGAATAGTGCAGGGGAAGAATGTTTGTCAATAAGCGTCTGTATTGGCTCTAATTTCTCGAATTTTCTCCTCGTGGTCAATACGCGAGATGTTAGACTGTTGTTGATGGTTAAGGAGAATATAGTATTGATACATAACCTTTCAGTTATGTGTATGTGTTGTGTTTATTAAACCTATGGTAAAACGCTACGAACTTGTGCACCAACTCAACAGATATCTTACGAGCTATGAGACTTCATCTTCGATAGCGTGAATCTGTTTGCTTTCTCTACTTTGAGACTTGGTAGTATGGACCGAAAGAAGAAAAAAAAATGCCCATTAAACGTGGGCTCTAAAGTGCATATCTGCAGAGCTCTGAGCATTCGTTCATCTTCGCTACTGTGAAACACATCACATCTCATAGCTCTTAAGGTATGCATTTTAGCGCCAATGTTTAATAGATTTTTTGCTTCCTTTGTTCTTTCCTGTAATGGCCCTGACTATTGACCACTCCACCTGGTACATCTTGTGTACAAAACACACGAAATATTTTTAAATATACGTTGGCAAACAAATTTTTAGTTTTTAAAACTTCTGTAATTGCTTTAACGACAGTTAAAATACACCCTAAGAAAAAAAAATACCGTCGCACCACGAAGGATCTATCTAAACGTGAATTAAATCGATAGATGTGTGTACATGTACAGAAAAAAAGTGATAATTTCAGAAAAATTAGATTTTTTTTTCAAGAGAAAGAGCTTCACAAATTGAATGTTGGTCCACCTCTGGCCCTCTTGCAAGCAATTTCTTAGCTTGGCATGGAATGATAAGTTGCTGGCTTACATCCTGAGCGATATCGTTCCAAATTCTGTCCAGTTGGTACCTTAGATCGTCAAAATTCAGAGTTGGATGGAAGGCCCTGCCCGTAATGCAACAAACGTTCTCAACTGGGGAGAGATCTGGGAACCTTTCTGGCCAAGGCAGGGTTTCGCAAGCACGACGACAAGCAGGAGAAACTCTAGCATTATTTTGCTGAAATGTAAGGTCAAGATGGCTTGCCATGAAGGACAACAAAACGGGGAGTAGAATATCATAGATGTACCGCTCTGCTCGACGGATGCCAAGGATGGCAACCAAAGAGGTGCTGCTATGAAAAGAAATGACACCTTAGACCGCCTCACTTGGTTGTCAGAACGTGTGGAGGGCGAGTCAGGTTGGTACCCCACGGTGGTTTGCGGCATCCCCAGACAATTCTTAGGCCTGGAACCTCATTGACTGTAATAGAAAGGTCTAATAGAGCCTTGATGATCAACGAAGGAGTGTCTAGACACGTCCCGGACAGTGGTAGGATATCATATACCAATTAGGTTCCTTTCGGAGTATGCTGATGCATTAGCTCCATACTTAACAATCATATACAACCGTTCGATCGATGAAAGATCCGTACCCAAAGACTGGAAAGCTGCACAGGTCACACCAATATTCAAGAAAGGTAGTAAGAGTAATCCGCTAAATTACAGGCCCATATCGTTAACGTCGATATGCAGCAGGATTTTAGAACATATATTGTGTTCGAACATTATGAATTACCTCGAACACACAGTCAACATGGGTTTGGAAAACATCGTTCCTGTGAAACACAACTAGCTCTTTATTCACAAGAAGTGCTGAGTGCTATTGACAAGGGTGGATTCCGTATTCCTGGATTTCCGGAAGACTTTTCATACTGTACCACACAAGCGGCTCGTAGTAAAATTGCTTGCTTATGGAATATCGTCTCAGTTATGTGACTGGATTTGTGATTGTCAGAGAGGTCACAGTTCGTAGTAACTGACGGAAAGTCATCGAGTAAAACAGAAGTGATTTCAGGCGTTCCCCAAAGTAGTGTTATAGGCCCTTTACTGTTCCTTATATATATATATATATAAACGATTTGGAAGACAATCTGAGCAGCCGTCTTAGGTTTTTTGCAGATGACGCTGTCGTTTATTGACTACTAAAGTCATCAGAAGATCAAAACAAACAGCAAAACGATTTAGAAAAATTATCTGAATGGTGCGAAAAGTGGCAGTTAACCCTAAATAACGAAAAGCGTGAAGTCATCCACATGAGTGCTAAAAGGAACTTGTTAAACTTCGGTTACACGATAAATCAGTCTAATCTAAAAGCCGTAAATTCAGCTGAATACCTAGGTATTACAATTACGAACAACTTAAATTGGAAAGAACATGTAGAAAATGTTGTGGAGAAAGCTAACCAAAGACTGCGTTTAATTGGCAGAACACATAGAAAATGTAACAGACCTCTCTCACGCGGTCTGCACGTCCAGCACGAACGCTGGTCCAACTGAGGCGCCAGGTGGAAATGGCATGGCAAGCCGTTCCACAGAGACTACATCCAGCATCTCTACGATCGTCTCCATGGGAGAATAGCAGCCTGCATTGCTGCGAAAGGTGGATATACACTGTACTAGTGCCGACATTGTTCATGCTCTGTTGCCTGTGTCTATGTGCCTGTGGTTCTGTCAGTGTGATCATGTGATGTATCTGACCCCAGGAATGTGTCAAAGTTTCCCCTTCCTGGGACAATGAATTCACGGTGTTCTTATTTCAATTTCCAGGAGTGTAATACAGTATTTGGGCTGAAAATCATTAAAAGAAAGGCGTTTTTCGTTGCGACGGAATCTTTTTACGAAATTCCAATCACCAACTTTCTCCTCCGAATGCGAAAATATTTTGTTGACACCGACCTACATAGGGCGGAACGATCACCACGATAAAATAAGCGAAATCGGAGCTCTCACGGAAAGATATAGTTGTTCGTTCTTTCTGCGCGCTATACGAGATTGGAATAATACAGAATTGTGAAGGTGGTTCGATGAATCCTCTGCCAGGCACTTACATGCAATTTGCAGAGTATCCATGTAGATGTAGATCCTGATGGTCGCCCGTCATACGGCCCGAGAACCGGGAGTGATGGTCTGCGGTCCATTTTATTTCATAGCAGAATCCCATTGGTTGTGATCCGCGGCACTCCTACAGCGCATCAGTACGTCAGAAATATGCGAAGCCCAGTGTTGTTGTCCTTCATTGCAAGCCAGCCTGGACTTACATTTCAGTACGACAATGCCTGCCTACCTGCACTCGGCGAGAGTTTTTGCTGCTTGTCCCCGCGCTTGCCAAACCCTGCCTTGGCCACCAAGGTTTGCGGATCTCTCCCCAGTTGGCAACATTTGGAGCTTAATGGGGATTTTGACGATCTAATGCGCCAATTGGGCAGAATTTGGCACAATATCTCTCAGCACATCCAACAACTCTGTTAGTCTATGCCAAGACGTAAAACAGCTTGCATAAGGGCCAGAGATGGACCATCGCGTTATTGACTTGCTCAATTTGTGACTCTCTTTCTCTTGAATGAAATTGTGATCATTTGTCTGTATATTTAAGCCATATCTACCGATTTCCGACCAATTCGGATAATTCCTTTGTGGTTCTTCTTTTTTTCTTAGAGTGTATTATCGGCGATGATGTTGATGCTGCTAAGGTATAATGGTGATACTGGTGGTGCATTAGAATGATTTTGTTCATGATGGTGGTGGGAATAATGAATACGGCTAAGAGGTCTTGTAGAAACGCGGGAAGCAACTAACAGTTGCGAAGGTGGAGTATGGAGGAGGGAGAACAACGAAAGGATGGGACAAAGTGGAATGTTTTTGGCTTTATTAGGGATTGAAGGAGTGGGGTATCTCAGGATGTTTTTCGCTGTCAGGTAGCGGGAGTCGATGGATGATCGTGGAGGTGCATGGAATGTGGGATTTATGGCAGGAACGCATCTAGCGTAGTGATTAATGGATAGAATATTGGATGCTGGGACTGGATTCTGCGATTGATTTATTGGGTTCGAAGGTGCTGCAAGAGGAGATGAAACTATGGGAAATGAATGAGTTGGTGTACCATGCGAGTTGTGAAAGACAGGCGGACTCGACGGCTTGGCTCGCTTTATTTCAGATGGTGGCGCTTCTTGAACCACAGTGTCTACTTGGTATGGGCATCTGCACCACTTGTGGCGCTCGAAGTGACAGCGTTCTTCAAGCAAGGTGATCTTGTCGATATTGGCACTATTGCAGACTGTCACAATAGTTTCGGTATTTACAGAGCATTTGCCACAGTAGGTTTATTTTTAAGTAGTACTTAGTACAAACTCAGACAAGAAAGTTATGAAAAGTTACGCAAGCTAATTATTGTTAAACAATAATTGTAAGATTTTTCCTCAACATTTTTTCATAAGTTCGTCGCTTACTACAGACGACTATCTTTTCTGGTAATCAAGAGAAATATTAAACTTTTCAGAAATAACTGCAACCAGTCATCTTTTTTTGGTGATCCAATTTTTTTTACATACTGGCGAAGCCGCAGTGGTTCAGTTGCTGAATATGGATGGAAATTCGATATACGCCCTAATCTACTGCCCCCCCCCCCCCCCCCATCTCTGTCCATCTCCTCCTCTTCCCTGTCTCTGGACATTACCTCCCCCACCTCACCCCCTCCATCTCCTCCTCCCCTCTCTCTAACCTTGGCCCTTGTTGATTGTTTTTGCGATTTAAGATTATATAATAGTATTCTAACCGTAAGTCGATAAGGCATAAGTAAAACTTCCCTTTTTTTGTGAAGACCATTCTCGAGGAAGAAAACAAGAGAGCTCATTATTGTGTCTACAATTATTGTTTCAAAATATGTGTAAAGAGAGAGGATGCGAGTGGGAGAAACAATTTGTCTAGTGGTGTACACGTTCTGCTATCGTAGTTAAAACTGACTGCTAGAAAGAAAATAACACCGCACATCCGCACAACACAGCAAAATAACATTTCCTTTCTCGCAGCCGGTTTTAGCACAAAAACTGTACATTGTTGTTCAGAATAATTTATAGCCCAAAAGTTTGAGTAAAGTGCAAAAACTTAAGTAAATTGGTGAAGAACTTTTCGACATATTTGGTGACGAAGTTCCCATGTTAATTATTAGGTGTATACAGTATGTACTATATTGTATATGTAAGCACGTGCGTACTCGAATTCTACGTTGCGTCAAAATTTCGAAGTATTCGGCCCACATATGTTCTTTGGCCGACACTCGTAATTTTAAAAGTTGGATATTGATCACAATAAATATGTATACCGACTTAAATTAGATTCATTATTACAAAATTAACATGTATTCATTACTGCCAAATTAACGTGTGCATTTACAAAGACCATAAAACTAGAGTTCAAGATGATATTTATAATTTGTGGTGCTGAAAACATGCTTACTCTTTCGCAGTACGTATTGTTTATGAACTGACATCAGAGCTAAGCACGTTGTTTGCCATATATGTAAAAATTATATACAAACAAACGGATTAGATAATGCCACAAATAAAGAGACTAAAGAAATGGAATTAGTATACAAACTTACTCCAAAATCGACATAATAAAAGATCATTATCGCTCCAGGCAAATAGCAACAATAATTAAACCGAAAGCACTGTGAATGTCTTACACTGAATGAAAGAAGTGAACAAGAACTGAAAAAAAGAAAGAAAAAATTCCGAAAAACTTAGAACCACAGCAGAACAAAAACAAATGGAGAAGAGGAGAAATGAGAACTTACGCAGGAACATAGAAACAAGCACAGACAAAATAAGGAAGAGGGTATTGAAGATTTACGATCATACTCACAGAATGAATGACAATGGGCTAACCAAGAAAAAAATCAGTTTAATTTCCAAATTAAAAAGCTCCACGGGATGACTCGAAGCGACAAGAAGGGATTTGAGAAGACTTAACATCACAGAGGACTCCATACTGGACATAGAAAATTTGAGGCTACTTATCAATACTGCAAGGTGTCCTACCCTACAACAAAAACTGACACCTAGGAGAATGTCAAATGAACGGAGACAGGCCATCAGTCAACGAGAGAAGCATTCCGGGGAAGATAAGAAGGAAAAGATTGTGTACCACAGTCTGAAGTTCTAAGCGGCCTAGAAATACTTTCGAAATTGTATTACAGGACTCCTTTAAAACATTCATATGTCGATTGTTGCAACCAGTTTATTGTGCCAGATTTCGCTACTGTGATGCGCCACAACTAAAGATTGTAGCAAGATAATAGATTTCATGGCGGACCAACTCATTTGGCTAATTTAAATATTCTGTTGCATATGAACAAAGTTAAATGATTGTTTTGATAGTTAAAAATTCTTCAGCAGATGATGGAGGGCAAAAGTTTGTGATTTGCACACACAAACAATTATAATCCAAGAGCATCAACTGAATTAATATCATTAAAATATAAATCAGAATGTTAAATCTTCTCTAGCTTCGAAAGTATTAGTGACTAGGAAACTCTAAGAGCAGTCTTGGGATCAGGATGAAAGTTTTTTTTTTAAGATGAGACACTTGATACGTACATTCTCAGTCCTTTTACATTTCGTGAAACATTACTTACCTCATTTTGCTGAGATGACAGGGAGATATCAGTATATAATAGTTGACCCAAGTACAGCTGCACCACATTAATATACATTGAAAAGATTTCATAAGCAACGAAAAATTCTTGTAAGTTATTTGTCATACAAAACAAGAAAGATCTAGTCTTCAGACAGCATAATTCTATTATCATATACGTTTTTATACTCAGTTTTCTAACATCACATTCCTTAAACAGTAGCCACCGTGATGTCTTTAAATGTTTTTGTGTATCGCCTAGCGCCACCTGAGAGATTTAATGTTGAAGTAGGTCGCTGTAACATATCATTTCATTTAGTCATTTTTTTCGCGATTTCCATACTTCTGATTGTAACTTGAATTAGTCTGCAAAGACGCTTGGGCGAATAGTTCAAACATCACTGTCCTCATTTTCATTCTACTCGCTGACTATTACAAAATATAATAGAACGACTGTTTGAAGAACACGACCTTTGCGGTAGATCTTGCTTAGGCTTCACTTCAGCATTAGCAGTTACTGAGTCGAATAATTGGAATAAATCTTGCGGAATGCATTCGAAGGTAAAGTAATTGTGAAATAAATAAAAGAATCGATAGTGTGGACTTATAGTACTGTTATATAGACTCTATGCCATGCTATCTCGAGTAATGCGTGAACTTATGGTTTTAGTCAAGCATTGAAGCATCATGTAAAAACATTTTGTCTAAAAATCTTTGTTAGTTATGAGTTATTGTGAGTTGAGAACTTATTTGAATATAGAAGAATTACTTAAACTGTGTTTTGTGATTTCCTATTGAGTTGTTTCGATACTCTACAATTGGAAAAGAAGTTAGAGGTTAAATATGTGGCACTGCAAAGCATATCCAGACCATCAAGAGAAAACAAGACGGGGAATTTGGAAAAGTAGGTAACTGTTATTACAGGGAACAAGTAAGGACTTGGCATCTCACAATATATAGATCACTTAAAAACAACCACAAAAAGAAAAACATGTCACTTGGAAAGCTAGAATTTCAGAGTCGCTGTTCAGAATGGCTTTTATTTTGTTGATAACGAACCTGCCTCACGTGTTAGATTTAAACGTTCAGATTATTCATATTAAGGCATACAATAATTGGAAAGTTTATCCAGCGCCAATTGCTGCCAAATAAGACGGCACTCGGAAACAAAGCACAATATTACCGCTACTCTCATAGTAGTTGTAATTCAATAATAGTGCCTGGCAGGCGGTATTATACTGCATAGACCTAGAATGCTTCTATGTTTGTCAACCACCCAAATGTTGGTTGGCAGGAGTGTGTAAACAGTCGAATGAGTCATGTGCGATTTAGATAGGTTTTACAGATAATATATACTGAACTAGTTAGGTAGTTTCATGTTCCATCGATCATTGGCACTATAATTCGTATTGACGTAGGACGAGTCACTTTACATACACACATCACAATTTAATTTTTTAATATTGCTACATACTGGATATTTAATTTTAAAAAAATCTAGAGATGTAATTTAGTGCTTCGTACCCACCACCTTTTACACATGACAGTAATACAAATTCTTCTACAGAATGGGAGTTGTTAAGGGGAAACTTTCTTTGTTTTCAAATTTTACGTTGCTATGTGTGAGGCATTTTATATTACTGGGTAAATTATGAAAAATCTTTTGTTGCGGCGTTATGCACTTCTATAGACAAGCTTAATATGGAATAATGAATGTCGTTTTTTCTTCTGGTATTGTAATTATACACATCATTGTTCCTTTTGAACTGCAGTGGATTGTTTACAACGAACTTCAGGAGTGAATAAATATACATTGAAGCAATGCCATAATGGCCAACGAGATGCCTGCAGGTTGATCGGGGCTGCGCACCACATGCTACTCTTACAGCACGTTTTTGAGCAGCGAACACTTCCTTTCTTCAAGAATATTATTCCATGTTACATTATTGAATGAAAATATGAAGAAATGTTTTATTTAAAGACATTTACAATGCACATAGCTATAAAATAGGACAGGACAAGTAGCCTTCGGGACCAGAGGCGTGGAATGGTGGAATGAACTGCTGCACCAAAATCACCATACGTTTTACCCCGATGAAATCCACATGCTGGGTGTGTGGAGTGCTGGTGATATACTGCAAGGGGGCTCAGAGATATTGCTCGATGCCAAGCATAGTTAACACTAGCCGCTGAACATAAACGAGAAAGTAAGAAAGAGCAATTTTTACATATGTTTCGCTTGTAAGTTGTGAAAAATCTGTGAATTAATGACTGTTTGGAAACTACTAGCGTTACAGGTAGAGAAAGACATGTGACCGAATTTCTATGAGAGCACCTGGTTTGGCCTTTCGGTGGAGGTCAGTGGCTGTTTCAGCGCTCCACCTCTGTCTCTTCGGGGAAAGTCTGGAAACTTTGCGCGCCTGCGGCTTTGAGGGGCTTGTTCGGAGACCGCTGCGACTTACCGAGGATGGCTTCCAGCTTTGACACATTTCTTTCTTTTGAAACCACACTCCACCGGCTCTTCGGATAATGTTGTTGTCCGTTGCCGGCGAATGTGAACGAAATTCAACGAGAGGAGACAGAGAGAGAGACAGAGAGAGAGAGAGAGAGAGAGAGAGAGAGAGCGGCTACCTTACGGTACCGTAGGACAAACTCGTTTCCTTTAGATTTGATTCAGGACAAAATGCAAAGCGAGCACTGCAAGGAGCTATGTGGCACACACACAAAAAAAGCAAATATGAGGCTGAACGATAGAAAACCCATCTGCTTTGTAAAAGGAACCATTAAACTCGAAACTTCTTGTGAGAATGTGATGTAAAAGGTACATGTATTATCTCTGAAAACACAGAACAGTGAAACCAAAGTACATTTAAAATATGTTTGCTAACTGTAGTTCATATTATTTACATAATTTGTAGCATATACATTCCAGGCGTGAACTAATTTTCTGTTAAATTACGAGGGGTGTATCGAAAGTAAGTTCCTATAACTCCAGTGAAGCTCCTCGCAGATGTGTTGGGCAGGGTCTCTTGCATGGCCGTCGTTGCACTTTGCACAGCGAGCACCACCAAGTACGATTGCCTCCGAGAGATTCCGGAGCTGTGCCGTCCCCAATGAAAGTATTGGAAAAAACTCGAACGCAAGTATTTAAAATAATTAATATGGACGAGAGCTTTTATATCGACGCTAAATATTATATCGAGTGCGATACTGGCCTCTCAGGCGACAGATAACTTGTATCATTTGTATTATTATTATTATATAAAATGTTGACATAAACTTTAGAGTGCAAAGAGTAATAATTATGCACCACAACAACAATGAAAATTAATGTAAATAAGAACTGTGTTCAATTATCTTCGTTTTATCGGTTCTCTCTCTCTCTCTCTCTCTCTCTCTCTCTCTCTCTCTCTCTTGTCTGCCATGTTAGAAGTCGGACATATTGGTTCACTACTGTTGAATGTAAGCGCATTTGTAATATTAATTTGACAATATAATAGTTTAATTTTACTGCTCACTTTTATTTGCAGAAGGTGAGCCCTGTGTCATGTCCGTTTCCTTTAAATGTCAATCTTCTGAGTAATTTTCAGCGCAACAGTTGCAGCCGCCTCTGCAGTTACAGACGACATTACGTGTCAATCTTAATTCATGAAATTATCGGAAGCGAAGAAATCGCCCGCTTATAATATAATAAATATTTTTTCCACAGCCGTCCGACGAAGTGGACGAAGACGTAGTTTTTCAGATTTTCATTTTCAGTTATTCGCCGAGATCCAGAGCCACGACTCAGAACAATTCTCCCGCGTGTGTGGGTAATTGCATATGATAATCAAAGATATCTTGCTTGTTAACAATATTAGCCGAGGTAAAATACAGAAATATTATTTCAGTTCTTAACTTAAATGCAGTGCGTTACAAGATTGGTTCGTATTACGGTAACTAACGTCAACAAAAAGTTTGCCCATGATTAATCATTATTGACCAACTAGTTGTGAAAATCATAAAAATCAAATTAAAAAAATAATTTAAATCCAAACCAAAACCAAATCTCAACCGTTTTAAAGAGCTCATCTCACACCCTTTAATTATTTTATTAATGTACGTAATATATATAATTACGCGAGAGAGCCCCCACATAACGTAATTGTTGTGCATTTCTTTCTTCATGATAGTTCTCGCCTGCACACTGCAGGGCCAAAGAGGACGCTCCTGCAGCGTTTTCTATGGGAAGTGTCTTATCATCCACCGTACAGTGCGGACGTTGATCCCCATGATTTTCATCTCTGTTAACATAAACCGTTGGCTATGAAGACATCTTGGCGCAGACAATGAGTTGCAGACCAGCGGCGGAGGAAAGTGCAGGCGGCTGCCTTCTATGACGAGGATACCCAAGATTGGTACAACGCTACAACAAATGTAAGTCGGGATGGCGACTATGAAGAGAAATTGCTGGATGATGTAGATAACTGTTTCAAATGAAACATTTCTTATTTTCTCTGTAGTTTCAATTTCGCGACCAACCTGAACTTACTTTCTCTTGTTAACTGACAATAAGACTCAGTTTTTTTTTTAGATAAAAAGTGAAATATGACGAGCGAGAGATATTAATAACATGTAGCGCACGGCTCTCATTGCGTGTACGCATACATGTTATAAAAATGGATGTACGTATGCACGTATATTCACTATTGTTTGTAAAAAGTGAACATTCAGAAACAACGGTCTGCAACACGCCACGCTAAAAGTTTGTGTAGAACAGCGAAACCGTAGTAAGTGATTTAAATGGCAGTGTGTTGGCGTACACGAAGGTTCAATAGCGCCCTCTTTTGTGTGACCGGACAGGTCAGTGTACGCTGCGCTCAGGCAATGAGCATCAAAAGTCTGACAGATTGCCATATAGCATTTAAAAGGAAATTAAAAGAATTTCTTAATGTCAACTCCTTCTACTCATTAGATGAATTTTTGGATATAGTAAGTGCTTAATTCCCCAACCTCCAAATAATATAATAATAATAAAAAACCCCGTGGAGGCGACGAAAAGAACAAACCACTAATAGGGCTAACCCCCCTTTTAGTGTGATTAGTTGGTTCAGGACAAGCCTCGGACAAGCGCCGTCATGGTCGGGGACGACGCTTGAACCCTACGCCCGCCCACAATGGTAACGACACTGCTAGCCAACTGGAAAATGATTTAAATCCAAATAGAGGTGTTTTGCAGGATATGCTTCCTGCAACCACCCTAGAAGGAAAACAGAGACAGAGGATGAGATGGTCAGATGAAGTTAATCGACACCTCATGTTCTGTTATTACCAAGCAACAAACCTAGGAACCAACACAACTGGATACAGATCACAAGTATGCACAACATTTATTACCAGATACCCAGAATTAAAATTTTTAACAGAACAACGACTAGCTGATGAGATCCGTGTAATAATAAAAAATAACAGGATACCCCAGTCAGAATTAGAAAACATCAAACAACAAGTACAACAAATACTGGAACAAAATAATGTGCAATCAGAAGAAGAAGAAAATACAGTAATGGACTCAAACATCCCAGAGCAAACAAACAAAGAACAACACACATCAATTAAACAATCAGAGGAAAACAAAATCTTAAGACAGCCACCAGAACAAGCATAAATAGAACACGAAGTGACACACATGTTAGATATAGAAGAAAAATTTCAGCTGACATATATAGAATACAAAGACACAAATACAGACATTAGACCATTCTTGCATAGACCGCCAAATAACCCACAAGTCGAAACAACAATAAAAACTATCAACACAATCATACACAACAAAATAATTGAAAACACAACTATGGAAGAGTTACAACTACTGGTTTATATAGGAGCACTCACTACACTAAATATACACACTAGGCAGAGATCAGAACCAACCAACACACAGAAGAAACCCACAAAACCAGCATGGCAACACAGGCAACAGATCAGAATAGAAAAACTGAGAAAAGACATCGGACAGCTAACACAATTTATAAGAAATGAAATGTCAGAAAAAAACGAAAAAGGTTAGGTAAAATCTCACAACAAGAAGAGATAGAGCAATTAGATGAAAAGAAGCAGAAATTACAAGCATTGGCCAAACGACTTAGAAGATACAAAAAAAGTCAAAATAGAAGGAAACAAAACCAAACATTCAACACAAACTAAAAGAAATTTTACCAGACAGTAGATAACACACACATTAAAATAGACAATCCACCAAATATAACAGACATGAAACACTTCTGGAGCAACATATGGTCCAACCCGGTACAACATAACAGGCATGCACGGTGGATACAAGCAGAAACAGACACATACAAGATGATACCACAAATGCCTGAAGTGATAATTTTGCAACATGAAGTCACCCAAGCAATTAATTCTACTCACAATTCGAAAGCCCCTGGAAAAGATAAAATAGCAAATTTATGGCTAAAGAAGTTCACCTCAACACATTCGCATCTAACTAAATTATTTAACAGTTACATTGCAGACCCATACACATTCCCTGATACCCTTTCACATGGAATAACTTATTTGAAACCTAAAGATCAAGCAGACACAGCAAACCCAGCTAAATATCTCCCCATAACATGCCTACCATCAATATACAAAATATTGACTTCAGTCATTACACATAAATTAATGACACATCCAACACAGAACAAAATTATAAATGAAGAACAAAAAGACTGTTGCAAAGGAGCACAAGGATGTAAAGAGCAACTGATAATAGATGCAGAGGTGACATATCAAGCTAAAACTAAACAAAGGTCGCTACACTGCGCATACATTGATCACCAAAAAGCTTTTGATCGTGTACCCCACTCATGGTTACTACAAATATTGGAAATATATAACGTAGATCCTAAATTGATACAGTTCCTAAACATAGTAATGAAAAACCACACTTAATATCCCAACAAATACAAATATCACATAACAGCCAATACAGATTAAGCGTGGAATATACCAAGGAGGCTCATTAAGTCCTTTCTGGTTCTGCCTAGCTCTGAACCCACTATCCAACATGCTAAATAATACAAATTATGGATAAAATATTACTGGAACATACCCACACAAAATCACACATTTGCTATACATGGATGATCTAAAACTACTGGCAGCAACAAATCAACAACTCAACCAATTACTAAAGATAACAGAAGTATTCAGCAATGATATAAATATGGCTTTTGGAACAGACAAATGTAAGAAAAATAGCACAGTCAAGGGAAAACACACTAAACAAGAAGATTACATATTGGATAACCACAGTGACTGCATAGAAGCGATGGAAAAAACAGATGCCTATAAATATCTAGGATACAGACAAAAAATAGGAATAGATAATACCAATATTAAAGAAGAACTAAAAGAAAAATATAGACAAAGACTAACAAAAATACTGAAAACAGAATTGTCAGCAAGAAACAAGACAAAAGCTATAAATACTTATGCTATAACAATATTGACCTACTCATTTGGAGTAGTGAAATGGAGTAACACAGACCTAGAAGCACTCAATACACTTACACGATCACAATGCCACAAATATAGAATACATCACATACATTCAGCAACAGAAAGATTCACATTAAGCAGAAAGGAAGGAGGAAGGGGATTTATCGACATAAAAAACCTACATTATGGACAGGTAGACAATTTAAGAAAATTCTTTCTAGAACGAGCAGAAACTAGCAAAATACACAAAGCAATCACTCATAAATACATCTGCTACACCACTGCAATTTCATAACCACTTCTACAACCCTTTAGATCACATAACATCAACAGATACAAAGAAAGTAAATTGGAAAAAGAAAACACTACATGGCAAGCACTCGGATCATCTAACACAGCCACACATCAATCAAGACGCATCCAACACATTGCTAACAAAAGGCAATATATACAGTTAGACGGAAGGATTCATGATTGCAATACAGGATCAAACAATAAACACCAGATATTACAGCAAGCATATTATTAATGATCCCAATACCACAACAGATAAATGCAGACTTTGCAAACAACAAATAGAAACAGTAGATCACATAACAAGCGGATGTACAATACTAGCAAATACAGAATACCCCAGAAAACATGACAATGTAGCAAAAATAATACATCAGCAGCTTGCCTTACAACATAAACTTATAAAACAACACGTTCCCACATACAAGTATGCACCACAAAATGTACTGGAGAATGATGAACACAAATTATACTGGAACAGAACCATTATAACAGATAAAACAACACCACATATCAAACCTGACATCATACTCACCAATAAAAAGAAGAAATCAACACAACTAATCGAAATATCCATACCCAATACAACAAATATACAAAAGAAAACAGGAGAAAAAATTGAAAAACACATCCAACTGGCTGAGGAAGTGAAGGACATGTTGCATCAGGATAAAGTTGACATTATACCAATTATACTATCAACTACAGGAGTCATACCACACAATATCCACCAGTACATCAATGCAATACAGCTACATCCAAACTTATACATGCAACTACAGAAATCTGTAATTATTGATACATGTTCAATTACCATAAAGTTCCTAAATGCAATATAACACATATCGTACAGTTAAAAGGAAGTGACGCTTGATCAAGGTCCGCGTCACTTTCCATTTTTAAGCAGACTTACCGTCTGAGAAAGTAAAGAAATAATAATAATAATAATAATAATAATATTGAGTGTCATGTAATATTTTGTCTAATGTAATGTCTTACATAGACACCTTTTATTAACCTGACACGTTCCACATCATTACGAAGTGTCGTATTCATGATCTATGGAACAAGTACTAATCTAATCTAATCTAATCTAAGCCGTCTTACGAAGTGGAAAGATGTAACCTAGTGCCACTATGCCTCGCCGACATCACAGGGGGGAATGTCGGCATGAGAGTGTCTTCGAAGAGGGCTGAATGATTGGTCTCTGGGGGCAGAACACTCGTTGCGACTGGTACAGGGCATGCTGCTTCAACAGAGGCGTATGTGGAACCAGAGAAGAGAAGAGGACCGCACACGGCGCCGACGGGGTACTGGACGACGTAATGTTACACAGCGTGAGGTGACAGCCGCCTTGTCCGCTTTTTTTTTTCATTTTGTTCGTTGTTGATGGTTGTGTTTGGTCGCTGTGGACGTCACGTAACATCCGTTCAAGTTCGTTGTTGATCCTCACACTCAGTTTTTTATTACAGAGGCCAACCAGCTCTCTGACCGAACACGCTGAGCTACCGTGCCGGCACGACGTTGGAGCACTACAACGGGTGTGGACATGTCTGCGTCGACAGTTCGACGCCGCCTTCTGCGCGCTGGAGTGGTGACACACAAGCCAGTGCGTCGGCTTCCAGTGACCAGAACGCACCAACGCCTCCGACTGCAATGGGCACAAGAACGCCGACTCTGGCGTGTTGAGTGGCAAAATGTAGTGTTTCCGGACGAGTTACATTTCAGCTTGTCCTACAATGATGGCCGCACACGCGTTCTACGCTACCGTGCCAATCGTAATCGGTGAGAGTATACTGTTAAGCGGCATGGCGGACAAATGCCAAGTGTTATCGTTCGGGGCGCTATTGCTTGTAACACGCCTTCTCCCCTCCTGCAGGCCGTTCCACATGCCATATTTCAGCAAGACAACGACAGGCCGCATGTGGCGAGGAATGTCCAGGACTTCTTCGAAGAACGACGGGTACCACTGACTCACTGGTCTGGTCTGGTCGCTCATCAAACATGTCTGGGATGTGGTCGGTCGGCAGCTTGTTCGTTCAGCTAATTCTGCAGCCACAGTTGATGCTTTGCGGATGCACCTACAATCCGCGTGGCAGAACATTCCCCAGCAGCGTATCCAGAATCTTTGACTCCATGCTACGACACCTAGCGGATCTTATGGCAGCACGTCGTGGCGCTACTCCGTACTGAAATCCACAGTCACAGTGAATGTACAGGTATGTAATGCTAATCATTCGTATTGTGCCATATTCCTAATAGGTGGAGTAAATTTCATTGGGATACATCTCTCGGTCTTGCTGTTTCGCTTTCCCCAAACATTAGCGTATGTAAGTATACACATATGTATAAATGTATGTATGTTCGACATCTCCTCCCAAACCACTGGACCGATTTCAACCAAACAAGGTACACATATATCTTTCCGCTGAAAAAAATCGCCGAGGAGGGTGCGAACCATCCACCTATCAAAGGAGTGGGGTTGAAAAAGTAGCGTAGCTGACAACGTACAAATAGCCAGACTGTGTCTACCTAGTGTTTGAGGATCAGAGCACTCAGTAGCTTGCAACAAACTTTACACATAATTTCAAACCTTTACGAAAGGTTACCTCGCTTACAACCCCCGCAAAATGATGAAAGGACAAAAGTGTATCGCTTACTACATTTTCGCCGTTCATGTAATAAAACTGGTGCACCAATCGTTCCGTTTTAATTTATTACTTCTTTATTACTAACCGTATCCAGGACACATTTTGCAGACAATATTTATATATACCAGTGACTCTACTTGGAAAATTATTGTATGATCCATACTTCTGGAGATATGACGTTATAAATACTGAGATGCATGAATAACTGACGCATCATATATGAGTTCTAAATTTATTATTTCTATAATAACTCTATTCGCAACACTTTTCGCAGACGCTATCCATAATGCAGCTGAATATACCTGCACAAAAACGTCATTTTACGACACGTAATTAAGGAGATGCGATGTCGCATATACTAAGATGAGTGAAAAACTGCCGTATTAGGCATGACTTTTTAGTTTCTTACTTCTTTACCGTCAACTTTATTCGCAATACATTTCGTACAGTATCCACAGACTGTGCCTGCAAAATTATATCATTATACGACACGTAGTTCAGAAGATATGACGTCATAAGGATTGAGCTGCATGAAAAGAAATTGTAGGGCGAATTTCGATACAGATACAGGGGAAATTCTCGTATGCGTACAAATATGTGTGAAATAGCGGTCAATAAAATTCTTCTAGGTGTGTGACAGCATTCTCAATGTGTAAAATTCTCCTACACTTCGCCCACTGTTACAAATGGCCTTGCTCTTGGTGTTGTTGCTAAATGCAAGAACACCCCGAGGAAGACCATTTACAACAGTGGCCGAAACGCTGGAGAATTTTGCTGATTGACAATGCGATCACATATTCAGAAGAATTTTATTGACTGTGAGAAAGGTCGCGGAAACCTACGCTTACAGGTGTGAAATACTCGTATATCAAATATGTATGAACGGTATGTGACATGAGGATATACAGGCAAAGCAACGGGTGGGAAGCCCCTCCTAACCCCCTGAGTTGATTTCAACCAAATTTGGTACATATATTACTTACTATCTGGAAAGAAATGCTATGAGGGTAAGAGCCGGCAACTTCCTGTTGGGGTAAGAGCGATAACTTGGAGAGAGAAAAGGGGAGGGGGGGGGGTAGAGGAGATCGACACAGAGGGAAGAAAGAGGTGCTGGACAAAGATACTTGGCGAGGAAGTGATGGATTGATGGATACAGGGAGGAGGAGGGGGAAATGGAGGATATGAACAGCGTGATGGGGGAGGAGCAGATGGAAAGGGAGGAGGAGGTGCACAGAGAGAGGGAGATGGGAGATGGCGAGAGAAAGGGGAGATGGACACAGCGAGGGATGGAAGGAGATGGAGTTAGAGGAGTGAAGGAGCATAAGGACAAGGAGGGGAAGGAGCAGATGGACAGGGAGAGGCACAGGAGCAGATGACAGAGAGAGGGAAGCAGATGGACTAATAGAAGATGGCAATAAATATATATGCGGGCAGCGCCGGGTACACAGCGTTGTAAATAAGATCATTTATAAATACATAACGAGTATAGTGCTTAAGGGCTGCTGGTTCTATTTAGCAATCAATCAATTTCCGTCGATAGTGAATTCTATCGGATATGGTTGTACCAACAAAAGGAGTATTATGTTAACTCATCTGATATGCCGTTAACTATATGCCTCATTCTTAGACAGAGATGAATCACCTCTTTCAATCAGCAGGAATATTTACTAAAAGCTTGTCATTTTGCCTAGAGAAATGCAGAAGAATAAATACAAGGGAGGGCAAGAAGGTATTGCACCTGGAAAGACTGATGACATACACGCTGTTTCAAGCTTGCTACTACAGGTTTCTAGGGTTGAAAAGGAGACCTAGTACAAGAAGTTTTCTTAAGGAACCAATTTCATTGAATGTATCGTTTGAAAGTAAAATAAAACTGAATCTCGCTTCACTTTCAAATCTCCTGCTGATGTATCGCTTTCCAAAGGTGGATCAACACGCTATTATGCTGGTGATCTTAGTTTCGGCTTATCAGTGTATACCATCAGATCACAAGTATCAGGGCAGCTATTAGAGGACATCAATGTGGCAAGCGTCCTTGGCCTTTATGACTGGTTGAACTCTGCCTGGGAAAATTTCAACGAGGTGTTTGATGTCTTTGGAGGAATGGCAACCCATTATTCCTCAAGAGACGGAACCAGAGAAGGTAGTAACGTTGGACCCTGGTAACTGGAGCGAAATCGGCTTTCCAACTCGTCTCAACGGTGTTCCATTGGGTTCAGGTCGGAAAGAAGGAAAGAAATTATTCTTTAAATGTCCCATCGACAAGGGAATGATTGGAGACGGAGAAATAGGTCGGATTATTTTAAGGATAGGGAAAGAAATCAGCAGCGCCCCCTTCAAAGGAACCATCCCGGCCTTTGCCTGGAGCTTTTTAGGGGAAACGCGGAAAACCTAAATTAGGATGGCCTAATGCGGATTTGAACCGTCGACCTCCCGGATACGAGCGCTGGTTGGGCCTCTGGACGGGACGGTTCATTTCAGGATTGTTATTGTCTACAAACTATTGTTTCATAGAGCACTGTCTGTCATGCTCATAAAAACAATCATAGTCTCTAAAATGTTTCTCTATTACATGCAGTACACAGTGTTGCAAAATGTGTTCATATACTTCCCGCATTTAACGTTTGCTTAAGCTTAATACGTGGAGGACATTGCTACCACGGAAAACACCACTAGCGTAACAGTGCTGATATTACACATGCGGCCAAGTAATGTTCTCCAATATTTGCCAAACGAAAACCCCATCACCAGATTGCCACAGGATATGATCCCTCCTGACCGACCCACTCTAGTGTTCCCGCTTCTTTACTGACAACATAATATCTGCCGTATCCTTTTGCACTTGCGCGTCAGCCTTTCGTGACATCCAATAGTCAGTTCAACACTACATAGGAGGTCCGGATACTTTTGATAATACTGCTTATATAAACAGAATCTTTCGACCTTGAAACTATGCGCGAGGCATCTACAGCATCCTTAATATAAACGCAATCGCAATTATGGTTGGTTGATTTGGGGGGGGGGGGGGGGGGGGGGGGGGGGAAGGGACCAGACAGCGAGGTAATTGGTCCCATCGGATTAGGGAGGGATGGGGAACGATGTCGGCCGTGCCCTTTCAATGGAACTATCCTGGCATTTGCCTGAAGCGATTTAGGGAAATCACAGAAAACCTAAATCAGGATGGCCGGACGCGGTTTTGAATCATCGTCCTCCTGAATGCGATTCCAGAGTGCTAACCACTGGCCAGCTCACTCGTTCAATCCCAGTTTTGTCTTTGACTTTTCAAACTATTACCTGCACAGAAGGACAACTGGAGTAAATGCAGAGGAAAACAGGAGGAAATTTCACGAAGTGTGGCATGCACTGGTGATGAGGAATTAGAGGGTCGAGACACTCAGCGACAGGGACGGGCAAATGCGCTATTGTGGGCGCTGGTACCTTCGAGTGTCCACACTGTTTGCCCGCGAGCGCTGTCAGCTACCAGTTCCCCTCCACGTCTCTGCTAACAAACACTCTCGCTCTCTCCTCCCGAACAGGCCCAACGGTACCGACCGGCCGCCATGTCATCCTCAGTTGGAGGCAGATATGGAGGGGCATGTGGTCAGCACACCGCTCTCCAGGCCGTACGTCAGTTTCCGTGACCGGAGTCGCTACTTCTCAATCAGGTCCTCAGTCTGTCTCACAAGGGCTGAGTGCAACCCGCTTGCCAACAGAACTCGCCTGACCGGATGGTCACCCATGCAAGTGCTAGCCCAGCCCGACAGCGCTTAACTTGGGTGATCTGACGGGAACCGGAGTTACCACTGCGGCAAGGCCGTCGCTCTGTACTAACACTACCCATCTGTTAGAAATGCGCACGCAGCATGGCGGGCCTGTTTTCTTCGTGTCGTTAGAGCTGTCGATATCGAAGTCTCCTTGGCGTTGACGGTAGGACAAAATTAGTGACAGGAAAATGACTGAGGAGGAGTTAAAGTCCTCAAAACTAAAACAGGCCTGATTCCTCTGCTTCAGTCTGCAGTAGGAAGAAGATTACTTTTTTTATTGATACACAAACCGGCCCTCGCTGTCTCTTTCGTAATGCCATTCAACCGGTGTGGTAAAAGTACAATGTGAAGCGACATTTTCAGTTCCTTTATGAGAAATTCGTGGTCACTTTGCATACTGAGGAAAGAAGGCCAAACTTCTCGAGCTAAAACAGGAAAGAGAGGAAGTTCATTCAGATATATGTTAATTCTTGAAAACGTTACTATTTTTATGAAGCATTACGTGGTTTTGTCCTCGATTTTACCTCTTTTTGTAACGTATGTACAGGAAGAGAACCATGTCATTCATAATGATGGTGCAATGAGAGTGAGCTATCACATAGCTCTTAAGATAGCCAAAACAGTGCGTCCCTTCAACGATGGAGAATTTGTTAAAGAGTATTTTGTCGCTGCCGCAACAAAATTGTGTCCAGAAACTCTTCCGGTTTTGGAAGCAATTCCTATTTCACGGAGAACAGTTTGCAAACGCATCGAAGAAATGGCAATTGACGTGCAAACACAACTGAAAGATAAGACTAAAGATTTGGTTCTTTTTCTTTGGTTTGTGATGAAACCATGAATTAACGGATGTTGGTCAGACCGCTGTGTTTGTGAGAGGTGATGACGCTGAATTCACCTTGATGAACAAACTCCTTGTTCAAGTGACAGTGTACGCCAGGCTACACCGCAAGTATTCCCGACGACCGAGCGAGGTGGTCCAGTGGTTAGCACACTGGACGCATTCGGGAGGGCGACGGTTCAATCCCGCGTCCGGCCATCCTGATTTAGGTTGTGATTTCCCCAAATCGCTCCAGGCAAATGCTGGGATGGTTTCTTTGAAAGGCCACGGCCGACTTCCTTCCCTAATCCGATGAGACCGATGAGTGTGTGCCAGAGAGAAAACCTCGTCAATACCCATCTGGCAGCCCGGTTATCCCACATCGCGCAGATTCTGGCCATCACTGCGACAATGACAGCCAGACTACAGGCGGATTTCGGGTATTTTACATGTTCTGCACACATCTTCAAAGCCCAGTATGATGCCCTCACCATACCGAAGTGGGATCTGGTTAACGTGAGGTGCGGCGAATGTCTCGCGTGTACACCAATCCGAGACAGCGAAAGGCTTCCACCAGTTTGAAAGGGGACTACGCTGTCTGCGGGGTCATGATTTTGCGACGTTCATAGCGCTCCATGCCCTGGCACTGTAACTGGTAATCCACTGCATCGCAGTTTGTACATCGGCCGCTGAACGTACGACGAGGGCCAAGTCGTCCGCGTAGGCTCGGCAGCGGAACACATGACGCCGGAGTGGAATACCTGTCAACAGGCGCCGTAATCCGTAAATGAGTGGTTCCATCGCAATGGAATAAAGCACTGTCGACAGTGGGCAACCCTGCCGTACTGGCGTTCATTCCGTATATGTTCTGTAAGTCTCCAGTTCACGAGAAGCCTGGAAGTTGCACCACGAAGGAGCTGCATAATCACCTGCGTGAACGTCGGGGGAATAGCCATCCGGTCCATCACTGCGTTCAGGAATGCATGATTGACGCGATCAAACTCTTGATTCAAGTCGATGGAGATTAAAGCGCACCGACCGCTGTGGCCGAGCGGTTCTAGGCGCTTCAGTCTGGAATTGCGCTGATGCTACGGTCGCAGGTTCCAATCCTGTCTCGGGCATGGATGTGTGTGAGGCCTTTAGGTCAGTTTAAGTAGTTGTAAGTCTAGGGGACTGATGACCTCAGGTGGTAAGTCCCATAGTGTTCAGAGCCATTTGAACCATTTGAAACAACTCCTGCATTCTAAGCTGTTATCCTATCTGTTGTATCACGCAACTAGACTATATAACACACCTTTTTTGAACGCCATTGAGTATCACATAACATTCCGAAATTTTTTCGTCAGTTAACCGCAAACGAGAGCCCACCAGCGTGAATGGCTGCAGTGTGTGATACCTGGGATCTTAACCTACATCACCATATAGATAGTTTCAAAAAGTCGATCACACTTCTGAGGACTTCTCCTCGTAAGCTTCGAATCGTCAAAAACATGTTTTACTTTATGAGCATCAGATTGAATTCTAGTGTATCTACAAGATGTGTTGTGGTCTTCTAAGACTGGTTTGATGCACCTCTCCACGCTACTCTATATTGTACAAGCATCTTCATTTCCGAATAACTACTGCAACCTACATTCTTACTGTATTAGCTTCTTGGTCTCCCTCACGAATTATATTACTCCTCCCCCCCCCCCCCCCCTCCACCACCTGCCACAAATACTTCCCTCAAACACCGATCCGATGTTACCATGACGTCTCAGTCATGAGAATGTTTGCTCGTGAGTAACAGTTTCTCGTAACACATGTTTGAGTCGCACAGCTAGAAGGCGTGTGAAAATCTTGAAGTCGGAATTGAGTAACGTGATCGACCGATAACTATCTAGTCGTGTTCCTTCTGCAGGTTTTGGGGCAGGTGAGAGTGAGCCTCTCATGAACCTTGGTGGCGGGAGTGCCGCGCCGGACAAAAGTTCGCAGTACATGTCACTCCATCGTGGATACATCAAACCTTGGAAGGTTCCGGACCGGGAGACCGATTCAGTGATTCTTTGGCCACAGCGCCATGGACGTCTCGGTGGTCACTTCGGCAGTCAGGAGGGTTGCAGCCGCAGCATTTAGTGTACACTGTATCTCCCGGACAGCCTCAGCAATGGCCTCTGCACCGGTATGTACTTCTTGATAGAGAAGTCTGTAGTGCGTTGTGAAGGCATCCGCAATGGTAGCTTGCGATGTCAGCGTTGTCCATCAGGTTGGTCTAAAGTTGTCATTAAGGCCTGTCGGCCTCGACGAACATGGAAGGTTCTTCACAGTTAATCCTGTATTGGCCGCGTGCTCATATAACAGCACCTTCTAGTCGACACCTGGTCAAGGTTAAATTCTTTGCCTGCGATGAGCTTCTTTTAGACGGATTCGGGGATGGAGGATGATTCATGAACTCGCGTAGATCGCTATAGCAGAAATCTGTTGAGTGGTGATTCCACTTGGCTTTGGCTCTGCCATAGTGTGTCAAGGTGCGTCGGATGGCCGGTTTGGCGCACAGTAACCACCATTGCAGTGTGCTCTCGTAACGCACGGTGCGTTGAACACAAGCGTGCCACGTGTCGGTGACCTGTTGTCGACAGTCAGAGTCCCGTAGCACCGTGACGTTCAGTTTCCGTGGTCCTGCACTGCGCCATGTAGATTGCCTAGGTAGGTTCATGGTACAGACGTAGATGTCATGATCCGAAAAGGCAGACGGGATCCGAAAAGGCAGACGGCCGACGTTCCGAGGAGAACGGGTTTTAGAGCGTCAGAGATATACTCTATCGAGTCGGCTGGCTGAGTGGATCGTGATGTGTGTATGCCATGGGCGGTCGTCGTGTACCACTCTGAGTGTCGGGGAGATGAAGGCGGCAGACGAGGAAGCAAAGTTCGTTACACGTGGTGAAAAAATGAGGGCATTGGTCTGTACGCTCGAGAACACAGTTGAAATCCCCACCTACTAAATGATTATAGTATCTGCCGAGAAATAAAGACGTGATATGCTTTGTGTAGAACTGGGAGCGACCCCTCCATTTATTGGTGCCCGATGGGGCGTAAGGATTTATGATTTTGATTCTTTCAACTGTTGTATCCCCCCCCCCCCAGTTGAGAGGTATGCGACATCGGAAAGTGCAATCTCTTCTCGGAGGAGGCTGGCTGCGCCTGTGTGTTCCATAGGTGCCAGGGCGGCGCACGTCTAGTATCCATAACACCCGGACCAAGTTGCTGTCCTCAGTTCTTGTAGTAGGGCGAAGACGATGTCCGCTGCTCTTAGCGTGTCGTGGAGCTGTTGAAGTTTAACGTGGGAGCCGATATTGTTGGTGTTGATGGTAGCTATTCGGTACGCCTGATGGGGGATCAGTGCTGTCGATAGGTTCGTAGCTGGTGAAGGTTGTCGTGGTGGATCCTAGAAGTCCATAGTAGTCGCAGGTGCCGTTGTAGAAATATCCCCCATTTTAGTGTTGGTCTAACGGAGGAACAGATTTCATTTCCGCATCAGGTGGAGGTGATAAATCCCCGTCATCCGCCCATGAAAAATGTCCGTCAGTTTTAACACTGGTGGGAGGTGGCAATGCTGGCCGACTGACGACGGGAGTGCTTGGTTCCATGGCTTCTGGGCACGGGTCTTGTTCACGGTCTCTGTTGGACGGCTCACCGCGTTGTGGATGACGCGTCTCTGTGGCAGGGGAAGAGGAGTTACCGTATACTCCGTCAGGTTTATGCTCCACCTCTTCGTCCTGGGGAGGGGGCTAAGTGGATGATTTTGATGTCTTGCGGCGTTTTCTTGTCGTTCCGGTGACTTTTGCTTCCGGAAATGTGTTTCGGTGTCTAAGGAAGGAAGAGATTCGCGTCGTTCCGGCACATAAGCCGCGGGTGTTACGATGCGGTCTTCAGTCTTCATAAAACTCTCGCTGGTATCCTTGTGAACTTCTAGCATGGATGTGTCCGGCTGTAACTCATGTTCGCGGGCAGCACTGCCGGTGGCAAGCTGCTGTGATTCCCCCGGGTATATCGGTCCTAAGAGACGCTCATGAACTGCATCTTGAGAGGATTGGACGTGCAGTGTCGCAGCGTTGGTTCGGCAGGTGTTCGTATCGTCGTGCTGTAGTTGTGCGATGCGGCGTTGCAGGCATTAATTACGGACGTGCCCTTCTTTGTCACAACCGGAACATGCTCGAGGTTGTCCGTCGAAAATAACCACCGAACGGCAGCCGCCTATAGAAATGTACGATGGGATGTGCCGTATGATCTGTTCAGACTTGTTTCACACCATAAAGCACCGGATACGTCGTAAACTCGGCTAAGTGGCTCTGTACTTTTCCGTACGGGCTTAGCGCCACGATGACTTCATTTTCATTCCTCTCGAAAGGCAGTTCGAATACTCGGATCTTTCGAAGGCCAAGTCCTACGTAGTCGACATCCACAGGCCCGACGTTGCCGTCGAAGTGTCGAAATTTTAGTCTATGTCGCATCCGTTGGTTAATATCGTTGCAGGCAGCGTCGGAAGTCATCATAAACGGAGCTGCTGCTAATCGATAGGTGTACTCGTATGCCGATGAGATCGTCACGGGGGATCTTCACATCTTCGCGTAGGAAGCCTTCGACAGCCAGTGCTTTGGGTCGCGCGTATTCATTTGAAAAGGTGAAGAATGTTCTTTCTGTAAGAGTTGGCCATTATAGCTTGTTCGACTGACTTGGAAGTACACAAACAATCCGAGCGCACAGCGGCGTGGACTCCCGGTCGCGGTCCTCAGTGCTGCCCTGCCAAAGGTAGGCTGCCAGCTGAGCTACCCAAGCACGACTCACGACCCGTCCTCACAGCTTTACTTCCGGCAGTACCTCGTCTCCTACCGTCCAAACGTCACAGAAGCTCTCCTGTGAACCTTGCAGGACTAGCACTCCTGGAAGGAAGGATATTGCGGAGACACGGATTTGCCACAGCCTGGGGGATGTTTTCAGAATGAGTGTGAGCTGATATGAAGCTTCCTGACATATTAAAACTGTGTGCCGGACCGAGACTCGAACTCGAAAACTCTGCCTTTCGCGGGCAAGTGCTCTACGAACTGAGCTACCAAAGCACTTCTCACGACCCGTCCTCACAGCTCTACTTCGTCGGTACCTCATCTCCAACTTTCTAAACTTCACGGAAGCTCTCCTGCGAAACTTGCAGAACTATCACTCCTGCAAGAAATTGTTTTAATCTGCCAGGAAGTGTCATAATAGCGCACACTCCGCTGCAGATTGAAAATCTCACCCTGTATATGTATTCTGCTGATAAGTCACTCAAGGCTTAGGACTTGAGCCTAACGAATGCCTGCCAGTCGTTGCCACAGATATGATTCAAAGAAACATAACAGCCACTGTCTGCTGATTCATTCAGCGACACCACTTCAGGCACACTAAAGCTTGTAATGCAATTCACTAGCGTAATGAAGTCCACCGGCCAATGGTCAATTTACCTTAAAGTAGTACCTTAAACCCATAAAAGTGACCCTGAGATATAAGGAGACTTCAGAAATGAAGTCACACTTTATCATAGCAGACCAAGTAACTTCAACTGAATGCTGCACTACACTTCAAGGTGACACAGATAAATGAGACTACATACAATCACCATGACACTTTAAACAACGATCGCAACACTCTGCCAATCGTTCCGTTCTTCGACGACAGAAATCCTCTCCTTGGTCACTGAGCCACACGAAAATCGCTGTGTGAACGTCCTCATCGTTGGAAAATCTCTCCCCCCACCCCCCGGCAGTTTTTCAACTAGCCGGAAAGATGTAAATCGTGTGGTACAAGACCTGGACTATATGACGTATCGTCGTCACTCACGTCTGTGCGGCCTTGGTCAGACTCTTGGCACCACGTCTAGACGCAACATTTCAACTGGTCCAATACCGCTAGATTTTTACGGTGAAACGGTGTGCAATTGAGACAATTTGGCCACAAGTACGGTACTGTCGCGCGTACTTTAACGCTGAAGAACGTTTCCAGCCGCCGCACCATTTCAGTCGCACACTGTGATGCTCCTGTTATCCTTACCGCAGCAGAACTGTGTCTACAGGGCACACGGAATACGTGCTCTCGCCTGATAATGCGTCACTCTTGTTGAATAATGGTCTTAGAATGGGACAACACATGTAACCTACTTTCTAAAGTCCCCACATAACTATTAACACTCTTGGTATATTATTATTTAAATTTTAACATTAATGTAGTCCAAGATAGGCGTACATTGTGTTTCAGAAGGTACGGTGAATATTTTATGAGGTGGTAGTATACGCTAAATCGAATAAAACGTTACGTATAAATACGTCCAATTTTTATTCGTAACAGAAGTACAAGTCTTGGAATGCAACCCAAACAGTTTCTCATAGAAGGTAAATTCCAAGGCACTTTAGAATTCTCTTGACAACATCACGTGTAGCTCTTATGAGGTCATTCTTTTGTGCTATGTGGATAGCGCTATTCACAATCCGATCAAATGTGTTTAATTTTTCTTCGTACACTTCGTCTTTCAACTATCAGTACAGGAAAAATCTAATCGGTGAGTTGCGAGGACTTCGGTGGTCAAAATGGGACCCATTTTAGCGGAACAATCTTTCGAGAAATGTCAGGTTTACAAGACGACTAGATTACTGACAATTAGGATGTACAGGGATCCTGTAATGCTGCAAGAACATACCCATCCTCGTGGCCAAAGAAACTTCTTTCAATAATCCTGGAAGCTCGTTTTCAAGAAAGTCTAGATATTGGAGACAAGTAAAACGATGCGTTAACACTACAGACCCAGTCAACTGTCTGTTACGCAACACAACTCAAATCAGAGAGGCGTTCTTGAAATTGTGACTTCACAAATGCATGTGGGTTTTCGTCGTACCACAGATGTGAGTTACGAGTGTTGTTAATAGCGTCACAATTGAAAATGGCTTCGTCAGTAAACAGTGTTAGTGGAATTACTGGCCGATTTGGAATTATTCTAATCGTCTACCTTCATTTCCTTCTCGAAGGCTCTGTATTCGCTGAAAATGTTAAGAACAGAGGCTGTGCATACGTAACGTTCACAGTATTCTTGTATGCGGAACACTGATACGTGTAGGAACTCTGGGTGTGCTTGTCGAAGGACTGTGTTCTACGAAATGAATAATGTCTTCTACTGCATCCACATTGTTTGCATGCACGTTCAGGTGAAATATCACTCAGAAACTCCTGAGCACTGCACCAGTCTCATGCAGTTTAATCAAAATATCAGCAAGCACTCTTGAATCTGGTACTCTGCTGGCAGGAAATAGTCTACCGTATTCTCTAAAAGAAGCATCGCTGTTTTCATTTTAGAAACCATACAAAAATACCATATTGGCATATTCAGCATTTGTAAATATGTATGGCATGCTTAAACGATACAGTTGATCAACAAATGACAGCTACAATCGCAGATGAAAGATTCAATTGTGTTAACTCAAGCACAACTTCACAACTTGAAACACAAAACAAAAAATGAGAATCGATATATAAACACATAGCAACTCACGAAATGGAAATTTGTCTTCGTAACCCGTATTAAATATGCAAGCAATATACACTGGACAAAAATGGAATATTTTATTCGAATTTGTATGTAATTCACTCCTGAAAACTATTCCCTACTCTTGCAGAAATGTTCTGTATTTTAATGGCATTATGGCAACTGGGATGTACGTTATCTATATTCGTGCAGCTGGTGCACCTAATCCTTTATTTGTCACTTAGTGGGTACCTGGCATCTTTCATGGTGTTGATATGAGATTGTGTGGTAATTGAAATAAAGAAGATAAACTTTAAAACATAAGAGGTAAAATATTTTTATTGAAAACATATTTTAACTGTTTACAATACTTGTTAAAGTACTGGGTGATCAAAAAGTCAGTATAAACTTGAAAACTGAATAAATCATAGAATAATGTAGATAGAGAGGTACAAATTGACACACATGTTTGGAATGACATGGGGGTTTATTAGAACCAAAAAAATAAAAAATAAAAAATAAAAAAATAAATACAAAAGTTCAAAAAATGTCCGACAGATGGCGCTTCATCTGATGAGAATAGCAATAATTAGCATAACAAAGTAAGACAAAGCAAAGATGACGTTCTTTACAGGCAATGCTCAATATGTCCACCATCGTTCTTCAACAATAGCTGTAGTCGAGGAATAATGTTGTGAACAGCACTGTAAAGCATGTCCGGAGTTATAGTGACGCATTGGCGTCGGATGTTGTCTTTCAGCATCCCTAGAGATGTCGGTCGATCACGATACACTTGCGACTTCAGGTAACCCCAAAGCCAATAATCACACGGACTGAGGTCTGGGGACCTGGGAGGCCAAGTATGACGAAAGTGGTGGCTGAGCACACGATGGTCACCAAACGACGCGCGCAAGAGATCAAAATGGCTCGGAGCACTATGGGACTCAACTGCTGAGGTCATAAGTCCCCTAGAACTTAGAACTACTTAAACCTAACTAACCTAAGGACAACACACACATCCATGCCCGAGGCAGGATTCGAACCTGCGACCGTAGCGGTCGCGCGGTTCCAGACTGTAGCGCCAGAACCGCTCGGCCACCAGCGGCCGGCGCGCAAGAGATCTTTCACGCTTCTAGCAATATGGGGTGGAGCGCCATCCTGCATAACATCATACGTTCCAGCAGGTGTTTATCAGCCAGGCTGGGGATGATGCGATTTTGTAACATATCGGCGTACCTCTCACCCGTCACGGTAGTAGTTTTGCTGTCCAGCGCCATCTGTCGGACATTTTGTGAACTTTGTTTTTTTTTTTTTGTTCTAAGAAAACCTCATGTCATTCCAAACATGTGTGTCAATTTTTACCTCTCTATCTACATTATTTCGTGGTTTATTAAGTTTTCGAATTTATACTGACTTTTTGATCACCCTGTATAAGAGGTAAAATTTTTTATTGAAATCATATTCTACTTACAACACTTGTTTGTAAACAAAATTTTTATTTTGTTGTTCGAAGGCATATATGTACAAATATTTCGAATTACTATAGGGAATTTCACACTTTCTTCAACGTTTACCGTCTTGTCGATCAACTTGTATATTTTTATCTGGAATTTTCTTTTGAATATTAAAGTTGATTTCGTCGACAGTATTATTTTTTGTTGCCAAAATTGCCCTTTCAAATAGTCAGTCCGGATTGGTATAGTTGAGAACAATGACGGGTAAGTTTGGTCCATGAGTTCGTTTTCAGCAATGGCTATGTTTCAGAAATCAGTGTTGAGTTTAATGAGGCCCGTCGTCTGGTCAGTAGGATATGTGCCTTCACCTATTTGTAAAAGTTGTTGAGCAAAATGTGCTTCTGTCTATTGTATTTAATTATACTGTTTTTCAACAAACGCTATATCATGTCCTGCAGTAGAGGTTTTTATGTTTATCTTCTCATTTTAGTTCTGCTTTAATATAATGTTTGCATATGTACTTGAAACGCTTGAAACCAGTTAGAAGTGATACATAAAGTACTTCTTTAAAAAAATTTTCCATTCCATTGTGGCACGATGCTACAGCAACCAGTTTCGAATTATTTCCGAATAAAGAGTCTTGCTTGCTGCTATACCGGAGATCTGGAGATCTTCGCAAAAACGATCGGCAACCCTTCGGTCACCTTGGGCACGCGTGCAGCCTACATGGGCCCTGCATGCCGCAGCGTCCCGAACTCGTCCTGTCGCTGTAACGCCGCACAAGTGGCTAGAAAATAGTGTCGCCAGTATTACGCCGCCGGCCGCTGTAAAGGGCGACGCCAGAGCTGCACAGGTCAATTCTTCCGGCTTCTAGAGCCTGTCCTAACCTCCGGGTGGGTGGTACACACACACACACACACACACACACACACACACACACACACCATAATTTTAGGACGCTCTGAACTTCCATCGAAGGGAGGGACGCCGCTGTATTGAGCCGTCATCATTGTTTACCTTGGTGCAACCAACAAGGGTATAGGTTAGACTTTTCTGTTCCTGTTGTTGTTGTTGTGGTCTTCAGTCCTGAGACTGGTTTGATGCAGCTCTCCATGCTACTCTATCCTGTGCAAGCTTCTTCATCTCCCAGTACCTACTGCAACCTACATCCTTCTGAATTTGCTTAGTGTATTCATCTCTTGGTCTCCCTCTACGATTTTTACCCTCCACGCTGCCCTCCAATACTAAATTGGTGATCCCTCGATGTCTCAGAACATGTCCTACCAACCGATCCCTTCTTCTAGTCAAGTTGCGCCACAAGCTCCTCTTCTCCCCAATTCTATTCAATACCTCCTCATTAGTTATGTGATCTACCCATCTAATCTTCAGCATTCTTGTGTAGCACCACATTTCGAAAGCTTATATTCTCTTCTTGTCCAAACTATTTATCGTCCACGTTTCACTTCCATACATGGCTACACTCCATACAAATACTTTCAGAAACGACTTCCTGACACTTAAATCAATACACGATGTTAACAAATTTCTCTTCTTAAGAAACGCTTTCCTTGCCATTGCCAATCTACATTTTATATCATCTCTACTTCGACCATCATCAGTTATTTTGCTCCACAAATAGCAAAACTCCTTTACTACTTTAAGTGTCTCATTTCCTAATCTAATTCCCTCAGCATCACCCGACCTAATTCGACTACATTCCATTATCCTCGTTTTGCTTTTGTTGATGTTCATCTTATACCCTCCTTTCAAGACACTGTCCATTCCATTCAACTGCTATTCCAAGTCCTTTGCTGTCTCTGACAGAATTACAATGTCATCGGCGAACCTCACAGTTTTTATTTCTTCTCCATGGATTTTAATACCTACTCCGAACTTTTCTTTTGTTTCCTTTATTGCTTGCTCAATATACAGATTGAATAACATAGGGGATAGGCTACAACCCTGTCTCACTCCCTTCCCAACCACTGCTTCCCTTTCATACCCCTCGACTCTTATAACTGCCATCTGCTTTCTGTATTTCCTGTTCCTATATTGCTGTTACTCAGGACAGCTTCATCGGACTTTGAATACTTTACCCGCAAGTGTATTTGTCTATGAAGACCCTGACTGTGTCACTTTGTCAGATCATGGAATCGCCATCGTGTCAAGTCTTTATAGATGTGAGACATTGTAATCGTGATTTTGTTATTATCGTCTAAGCACAAGTTTCTTTCCTTTGTCAATAAACTTTTGTAAACTTTAATCACTGTTTTCCCTGTGTCGGTATAAGCGAGACGTCAGTCGGGAAGTTATTTTTAAATGAATGATGCGTTTTGTCCTTTTGGGGCACCATCAGATAGTGTACAAGTAGCTGGATATGCAACTCGTACGTCATAACGGACGGTATCCAGTTATTTTTATACATATCTAGTTTTGCATTCATTTTCTATTTATACAGATTTGTGACGGAGGGTGACGTTTACACAAGCTAATGATGCCGCAAAAGGGAGAAACGCGTTATTAATGTTAAATGACTTCTCAACCAAGGCCGTTTTCATTGTGAAACACTATTTTAAAATAACAGACTGAAGGAAACGATGTCGTTCTACATATTTATCGAGGCTGTGGTGTCCATTTGGAAGAAATCAAACAATTTTTACAGTTAGTAATGTAATTATCATAAATTAGTCTCTCAACATCAATCATTGACAGAAGCACCACGATATCACGCGACATTGAGCAGACATTGCCATCGGTGGATTCTCTTAAATTTTCTCAACAATCAGTATCAAACAATTCCTCAGTCATGATGACCATTACGCAGCTTACGCAGTTGGCGGAGCTCCAGTTAATCATTTTGTATCAATTGAAATTATTTTATGTCTTACAATTGTGTTTCATGCTAACAGTCTGGGAACACTATGCCCTTCGCACCAAAGGGACTATAAGAACCGCAGTTTACACGCTTTTCACGTAAAGTCAGAGGTTTGCACCGATTAATGAGGTTCATGCAAATCCATTAACTATTCGGAGTGCCCATTTTAAATGCGTTGCAGAAAGTAATTCTCTCCTGTTGTAAACCGTGTTCTCTAAATATTCCAGTGGGATTGCGTTACTATTTAAATTGGTATGTCTAAACTTCCGTATGCCTAAACTTCGCGTGTAAGAGTGCATTGTAGTACAGGACTTACTTTTGCAGGTAATCCGATTTGAAAAGTACAGGGAGCTTACAATGTCATCACATCAAAACGATCATACGAGTATTGTATGTTTACCTCAAGATCTTCCTGAATAAAAGCGTTACGATTATGAGTCACCAGGAAAATGCCTAGTCGCTTCAAGTGTTAACTTCGTCGAACTTTCTGATTTCCATAAATTGAATATTTTGTGAAGTACGTGACGTGTCCTCTTTAGCTTCGAAATTCTGTACAAATATTTTCACTAATGTCTGTTCTCACTCCGTTATTTGTATCCCAGAGGCAACAGCCTTCGTTCAGGTCGGCGAACGACATTCGACGTTTTTCCCTTTGAACTCTGTGGGTGCAATATTGCCCGACAGGTGCCTGTATCGCCGCTGTGTTTCGAGAACCGTGACGAATTTAGCTGCTGCGGTTTTTGGTAGTGGCTACCGATACGCGATATTACTGTCAGTGGAAATGCCGTCCGGAGTGGAGTGAATGTCACCCGCCTGTCCCATTGTATTTTAGCACAGTAACGAGGCAAACGAAGCCAAACAACTTTCAGAGCTTTGATACTTCGTTCAGAGCGTCAATTGAATAAAATTTCTTGCTACCAGGTGAAGAGGAGTATCCAACAAGGAGAGGCTCCCAGCAGTGCGATTGACTTTTTGAAACTATCTATACGGTGATGGAAGTTAAGACCCCAGGTATCACACACAGCAGCCATTCACCGTGGTGAGCCCTCGTTTGTGGCAAGTGACGAAAAAAAAAATTCGAAATTTTGTGTGACGCTCAATACGGTTAAGAACGTTTGTTATTTAGTCTGATGGCGTGGTATAACGGATAGGACTTTTCCCGTCCCTGACTACTCTTTCGTTAATTGTTTTTATAAATTGTTAGTCTCTTTGGTTCATTTATTTATTTTTTAATTATTATTATTAGTGTAACAACGCATATATGGAAAGAGTGACGAGAAATTCTTTTAACAATGCTGTGCCTTTAATTTCTTTATCATCGTTACCTTTTAGTAAAATAAAATGTATCTATGGAGGTCTTATTGTTCTGGATCTGGCCTACAATTTAAAGAACGATTTTTAGTAACTGCAACTCATGCTAAGGTTCAATATATCTTTCCTACTTCATAGTTATTCAAAGTTGAAATTACTGTTTTATGATCACTGATGTTACAGTTCGTACAATCGTTCAAAAACACAAGTTTGCAGTGGATTTTATTTCTTACTAGAATGCTGTCTCATACCACGACTAGCCCAAAACATGAGACTCTCATTAAAGAAAATTACGTTATCACTATAAAATTTAGCCAGATCAGAACGGAGCACAGCAAGATTCCTATCAGATTCGGTAAGTACATTAAATTATTTGCACTGTAATTTATATCTTATCAGCAGCCCGCGTCAACCTGCAACACATCATAAAATCTGCTGATCTTCACTGCCAGTCTGGGAGCTAAAAGAAATAATATTATTCTACTATTATTTTACCGCTTCCTTGCGGTATACTCGACGATATTGTAAGTCGTTTAAATACGCCGCGTCAGCGGCTCTTCTTTCTCCACACAGCTCAGCTCCACAGATAATAATTTTTTTTTCTGTATCTGAAAAATATCTTAACAGGATGGGATAATAGGCAAGCAAGCTTTAACAATTAAATAATACACGTTTTCATTTAAACAACTCTATTGAAACATTTAAATATCTCAACAATTACAGACCTGTGTAAATGCACACGTAATGGCGTACAATTCCCAATGTCGACAAAAGAATGCTACCTTCTCGCTCTCTACGACAACAACAGGAGATCTTTCTCTCACAGCTTCCAGATTAAGAAGACAAAGACTTTACTTTACATCATGCATTATATACTAATTCATTTTGTGGTCTCTGTACAACATTTATCTTCTGTGTCGGTCTTATTACTCGCCGACGCAGACGTTCTCAGAAATAAATAATAAAGAAAAAATACATAATTTTACACAATGACACAATATGACACATCTCATATTCTCATTATTACACAATATATTGTCTTTGTTTATAACTAGACGTTACAATGCCCCCTGGCAGCAATTGACTAACGTTGAAAATGTTCGGCAATATGCTGCCACTAACGTCTGTTTAGTTATTGTCTGTTACTTCTGTTGGAACATTCACTTTGCACTACTCAGTTCTTTTACACTGTAGGTTTAATTACATTTTGTATACTGTTCTTACACTTTGCGAGGTGACCGTCAACCTAGTCCCAGGGTCATTACATTTATTTGGCTCCCCCATTCGGGCTACGTGCGATCAGAAAACCTGGGAAAACTGCGCCGGAGCCATGGTCATCTCACCAAAAGTTCAAACTCTATTCAATGTTCACATATAACAAAGGCTATTTGTGATAGTATGCTACACTTTTAGTCTCTTTGTTATCAACATAATACTTGTGTTCTGGATTGTAATGTAAGTCACTTATTACACATTTTTACAATAGTATAATGAATCTTCCTTGCATTTACTCGCGACAGTTGGTTTAAAATGTCTAGCATTCTTGCGAGTATCCTTCATCAACATGACGAAAACATATTAGATCGATACATCACTAAATCCATGAATATTTTGAGTTTGTGTTGGATAAAAAAAAAATGTTTATCACGTCTTTTCGTGTCCATTAAACACTTCTCATGTTAGTACATTAAACACATAGTTCATAGTTCATTTAAGTGACAACAATGTGGTATGGAGCTGGCGGCGCGAAGCCATTGTTGAGTAGCGTCGTCTGGAACGCCGCGTACCGACGGTCGCTGGGTTCGACGACCGGCTCCCAATAACATCGACGTCGTGCTGGCGTGGCGCCTGCGCAGTCGCAAACCGCGCTGAACCATTCGCTGGTATCGGCGAGTGGCAGTGGTTTACCGCGACCGGCTGGATGGCGGCACGGCACTCGTCTCTGCTTCTCCGCATGGCTCCCCGTCGTAGCGCATGAAACAAATATTCCACAACGGTGTACTGTCTTTAAGGACACAGATTACTAGCTGTGGAAGAAGAGGCAATTTGTTAAAAGCGTTTATTGTTCAGTAAGCCGTCGCTTCACTGGTATGCACAGGATGTTTTGGCGTGATAACAGGTTTCTTGTGGCATTGTGACACTGGTATTCAGAGTTCGTCACACGCACATTGTACTACACGTTTTCATTCACTTCCACGGTTGATGCACTGCCAGAGCGTCTTTCAACACGCGAAAATGGTTCGTTACACTCATATTACATGTCTCCGCCGAGCGATGTTTGTTTAAATCGACTCTGAACGGACCAATAACTACTGATTTTATACATTGTCTATTGTTCGTTGATCACTGCACTAGGACAGTCTATCACTCAACACTAGACTTATCGACGTATATATTGGTGCAGATACAACAGTCATTTTCTGTCCCTACTACACACAATATTCCGTCCTGTACTTAATTGTTTATGCACACAGTTTATTTTTTAACACCTTTTAACTGTTCTTTGCATAGTCACTCTCATTTACATAGCATTTATTTGTTTTTACCTTATCACAACACACTTTTCATATTGTTACTAGGCGTATATAGCCCTTTTGTAAAATCTTTTAAAGGTGTGTGGATTTTTTGTACATAGTTTTTCTTTCCTCCTTAGTGTAGCTTGCCTGGTTATCACCCATCTATCATACAGATTTTACCATGTGCATGACAGCTTGACTTGGGCATATTGCTCAATAAATACTTCATTCATCACTAACATTATTTTTAATGATTTCTCCTATATGACTACAGTGTAGGTTCTGCATTGTTTGACTTAACTCCCGTATCGCGTAATGAACATTCAGGGGCGTGTACCCAGTACACAGGCTTCAATTGAAGCATTGCTACATACAGAACGGAGTTTCCACGGAACGGGTTGTTTTTAATTAGCTTCTGCTCCAGTGTCGTTCTCAAATCACTACTGGCAGCAAACATCATATCACATAATTGTTGCATATTGCAAAGTCAATGTTTGGCTAGTAAAGACTCTCTCTCTCAGGGTTCCTTATCTTAATACAATTACAGCAATTACCTTACTCTATAAGATTGCCTCATTAATTGCACTTACACACTACACATAGAAAATGGTTCAAGACATTAATTCTTTATAAAATGATTCAAGAAATTAGTCCTCACTTTGTCAACAGGAAGATTGTTCATTGTTTAATAAGCACATAATATCTTAATGACTAATTGTCTGTAAACAAAATCTGTCCTGTGTAAGCTATTGCTCACTTTCTGCTTCCACTTCCTCCCAGCTTCATTACACCCAAATTTCTTTTTAAATACTAACATCCTTATATTCTAAAACACAATTAACATCTTCTTACAACTATTACTCTTTATATGTGATATGTCACTGAATAAATAACTTCACGTCTTCAATGATGTCCCACTCTAACATCTTTCGAATCTCTTTGGCTACTAATTCCCTCCTCGACCAAGGGATGGAGTAGGTTGCGCGACAGTATGTTTTATGGAGCATCACCTCTATGTGATAGTGGTACCCTTTGACTATTCCTGGTCGGTCGGTAAATACCGTAGTATATTCCGATAGCAGCTGCGTCAACGGTTGCTTTTGTGTATCATTTAAACCTTCAGATTCGTGCACTTTGGTTTTAAATGCCTCAACATTTGTCTCAAAATTTTGGTCCTCTAAATTTGTGTAATAGAGGTCTGTTGCATGTGAAAAATCATCGAGTTGTAGTACCCAAGGGTTCCTACCTTTGATATTGATACGATTACAGCACGGCACAAGTACCTCCTTCGATTTTATCATAGATAACTCAATCCTTCTACCCCTATTAATTATGCTTAATTTCCCTACGGAGAGGTCGATCAATGCGTCCCTCTCTCGGAGAAAATCTACTCCCAGAATGCAGGCCACCTTTAATCCTTTAACCACGAGGAACGAGCTCACTATGGCTTCGCCCTCCTTATGAATCTCCACCTGCACCTGGTACTTAACTGATTGGCTCTGTGCACTAATGGCTCCAGACACCTTACAATTGTTAACCGGGAAGGTCGGAATACTATGTCCCTTTCCCAGTGCTTTAAATAACTCCATACTCATCACACTTACTGAGGCACCTGTGTCGATAATTATGTTCACTGCAACATCATTGATTCTAGCTTCAATAATAGCTTGCACATTTTCGTTATTATCTTTCTTACATTCGTGCGGCTCATTCAGTAGCTCTTTATCCATACTAACACCTTCGTTGTATCGCAGCATGCGTATCCCAGGTATATTATTATTACTCGAGTTGCTCTCACTCCATCCCTCGGCCGTCGATGGAGAGCATATCGAGGCCGATTCTAGTTTGTTGGATTAATTACTTGTGAGGTACTGGGACGGTTATTGTCCGCGACCTCCACTATATGTACATTCTGATTTGTAGGCCGCCACGGCTGCGCAATAGGCGCGTTTTGCGGTGGTGGTCTATTGTTGTCATACCGGTCACTAGCCTGTCGTTCTGGGCTTCTACGCTGATTCTGTTGCCAATTTCGATTACTATCATTATAATTGCTCTGCCACTGACCTCGCGCATTTTTCCAGCGGTTGGTCCCTGACATTCCGGATTCGTACCTGTCGTCAAATCGACGCTTTTTGTTATAAATTGGTTGTCCATACCCGTTCTGGCCTCTACCGTTACTACCATTTTGCGATTGTTCTTGTCGCTTGCTACCACCCCCACCATTTCCATGGTTGTGGTTCTGTGCACTACTATTTCTATCGTGTTTACATTCTGACCCATTATTCCGCGAGTGATCGCACGCTGATTTTGCGTCTTCCTGTATCAAGTCTATGGAATCTAGGACCGACAGGAAGTTTTCCATGTCGCTTACTGGTACATGTATTAATTTCTCCTTGATATGAATAGGTAAATGTGATTTTAGTAGTCTTACTATGTCTCTTGGTGATATAGGCTCGTCCCAGTAGCGCGTTTTGTTTATATATTTTTCAAAATACCGCCTCAAATTCCCAAGACGGGGTGAGTACGGTTCGGGATTATATACCTCTTTTCTTAGTCGCTCTTGTATACAAGGCGACCAATATTTTGACAAAAATGCCCTTTCAAACTGTTCGTATGTCTTGCAGCTGTCTGCTACTTCTGTAGCCCATAGCGCTGCATCACCTTGAATGTACGACATTACGTATTGTATTTTCTGTGTTTCGTTCCATACACTGGGTAAGATATTTTTAAAGCTTTTTATGAATACTACTGGGTGTACTGATTTCCTTTCAGTAGTAAATGTTTGAAATTGCCTATTTTTAATTAAACTTTCTTCCACTAATATTTTTGAACTACATGGGTTTGCTGCTGGGACATATGCTGTGTGCTCCGAACCGGAGCTACAGCTCTTCGCATTATCGACTACAGATTCCCCATTGTTGTATCGCATATAAGTCTGTGCGTTGCCAAAACCATGGGCTTTTGGCGACAGAGGTTCCTGTTCCACATGTTTCCTGCTTTGTGCTAAACCTTTCTCCAGTTCGGATATCCGTTTGTTAACATTCACTTGCCACTGCGGAATATCCTCACTGAGTATTTGTTTAATTGTTTGCACATCATTCTGTACTTGACTATTTACTGCGGTACTGAATGATTCAGAATCTCTATTTGCTATGGCTGCTTCTACTTTAGACTTAATATTCGTGTCAATCTCACTCTCCTTCACTTCTAGCCATGAGTTAAATTCTGTTTCAATTTTATTTGCCTGTTCATTCCACTTCTGCTCTACAAGCTGTGTGGAATCTATTTCGAGCTTTTCTACTCTGTTGGCTAATACACCTATTTCGTCTACCATGTTAGTGTTTGCTACTTGCAGGTTGTTGACCTGTTCAGTCAGCTCCTGCACGGCCCTAGGTATCGACTCATAATTCTTTTTCATATCTGCTATCTCTTTTTTCATACTTTCTATCGATTGCACAAGTTGCTGGTCTCGCTCAGCTTGCTGGCGATCTCGCTCTTCTAGCCTGCGATCTCGCTCAGCTTGCTGGCGATCTCGCTCGGCTTGCTGTTGCGCAAATTCTGCCTGGTAATTTAGCACACGCTCTAATATAGCCTGAATTGAATACCCACCAGGCAGATTACCACTCTCTGGTTCCTGCTTTTCTGGTGGTGGTACAATTTCTTTATCTACATCGACTTGATGACTAGTGGGCGGAGGCACTACTTCCTGTGCCCCTGCCCCCCCATTTTCGCCTATTATATCCTCAAAGAGAGTACTAGTACTACTTGAGGCACCCGGTTCCACATTTCCTTCACTAGCTACTTGTTGTTCCTCAGATTCCATATTGCTTGGGCGTTGACTACGCAACTTAACCATATTCCTAAATTGCTTACTAAAACACAAAATCTAACCGTTTTTCCCCTTGCACACAAAATACATCACTTTATATACACTACACTGCACACTAAAAATTACTATCTACCACCACTTTGTCCTGTCAGAAATACCAACATCAAATTACGTACAATATGCACACCACTAGCGATATGAGATTACTCCACTGGAGCTCAACTTCTACCAACAGGACAACTACACTGTAGTCTTACCTTTAATTTATCTTATCTCGGGGTTCGGCTGCCCCCCGGATTACGTAGTCGTTAGAGCTTCTCAGTACTATCAGGATCGTCTTCTCAGACTCGCTTGCAGTAGTGCGTTTTGTCATGAAAGAGTGTTTGCACATTCATTAATACATAGCATAGATCATGATATACATACATACATTTAACACTAAATACATATATCTCTATACATACATAACAATAGACACTGAAAGAAAAATACATAAAATTTTATAATTGTGGCCACTGCAAATTCGGGCCCCGCGTTTTTGGGCGACAGTTTCCCGTCCCTGACTACTCTTTCGTTAATTGTTTTTATAAATTGTTAGTCTCTTTGGTTCATTTATTTATTTTTTAATTATTATTATTAGTGTAACAACGCATATATGGAAAGAGTGACGAGAAATTCTTTTAACAATGCTGTGCCTTTAATTTCTTTATCATCGTTACCTTTTAGTAAAATAAAATGTATCTATGGAGGTCTTATTGTTCTGGATCTGGCCTACAATTTAAAGAACGATTTTTAGTAACTGCCATGCTAAGGTTCAATATATCTTTCCTACTTCATAGTTATTCAAAGTTGAAATTACTGTTTTATGATCACTGATGTTACAGTTCGTACAATCGTTCAAAAACACAAGTTTGCAGTGGATTTTATTTCTTACTAGAATGCTGTCTCATACCACGACTAGCCCAAAACATGAGACTCTCATTAAAGAAAATTACGTTATCACTATAAAATTTAGCCAGATCAGAACGGAGCACAGCAAGATTCCTATCAGATTCGGTAAGTACATTAAATTATTTGCACTGTAATTTATATCTTATCAGCAGCCCGCGTCAACCTGCAACACATCATAAAATCTGCTGATCTTCACTGCCAGTCTGGGAGCTAAAAGAAATAATATTATTCTACTATTATTTTACCGCTTCCTTGCGGTATACTCGACGATATTGTAAGTCGTTTAAATACGCCGCGTCAGCGGCTCTTCTTTCTCCACACAGCTCAGCTCCACAGATAATAATTTTTTTTTCTATATCTGAAAAATATCTTAACAGGATGGGATAATAGGCAAGCAAGCTTTAACAATTAAATAATACACGTTTTCATTTAAACAACTCTATTGAAACATTTAAATATCTCAACAATTACAGACCTGTGTAAATGCACACGTAATGGCGTACAATTCCCAATGTCGACAAAAGAATGCTACCTTCTCGCTCTCTACGACAACAACAGGAGATCTTTCTCTCACAGCTTCCAGATTAAGAAGACAAAGACTTTACTTTACATCATGCATTATATACTAATTCATTTTGTGGTCTCTGTACAACATTTATCTTCTGTGTCGGTCTTATTACTCGCCGACGCAGACGTTCTCAGAAATAAATAATAAAGAAAAAATACATAATTTTACACAATGACACAATATGACACATCTCATATTCTCATTATTACACAATATATTGTCTTTGTTTATTACTAGACGTTACAGACTACAGCTTCATACACACGAGGTTATGGGTCCGAATCTCGTCAGGCGCACTAATTTATTTTTATTTCTAAATCTTTATCGAAATTACTTCCATCATTATTTCTATTCAGCTAATTGGTTTAAATGTATTTTTTTTATTTCTATTCCTTTGTCACATTATTTTTAATTACGTATGAACTTTTTCATTTGTTTCATTTTTTGTATATATCATTCCTTTTCCAGTGGGAATTTCTTTGGATATGAATTTAATGATATTTATCTAATATAATTATCAGTTATTTGATAATTCCGGTCTATTAGTTGAAAAACGAAAGACGAAACAATGTATTTATTTTATGAAATGGTGTGAAAATGTATTTTTGCTACCACATGTGCAATTATTTTGCACGACAATCGTTAGACAAATATTTAAAACATAACCTAAATACCTATTACCCTATGGACAAAATAACACAGATGAAAATTTAAATGAAAGACGAGTTTATAAGTAAAACGAAATCAAAGCAAAATGAGAAATAGATATAACGAACGCAATCAGGTGGATGAAAAAAAGGTGCTAAAACAAAAGAAATTAAACCGAAATCAAGACATAATATAACTAAAAACACATGAACAAAGATTTCAAGTGAAGACAGAACGATAGGAAGAAAAATGAAACATTTGAAAATTGGAAACATTTAAAATGATGTGACAAAGAAATAACAATAAAAATTATATTTAAGCAATTAACTGAACATAATCAATGATAAAACTAATTTCCATTATGATTTAAAAATTAAAAAAATACCTGCTGCACCTGACGAGGTTCCAAGTCATAACGCCGGCCGTTGTGGGCGAGCGGTTCTAGGCGCTTCAGTCTGGAACCGAGAGACCGCTACGGTCGCAGGTTCGAATCCTGCCTCGGGTATAGATGTGTGTGATGTCCTTACGTTAGCTAGGTTAAGTAGTTCTAAGTTCTAGGGGACTGATGACCTCAGCTGGTAAGTCCCATAGTGTTCAGAGCCATTTGAACCATTTGAAACAACTCCTGCATTCTAAGCTGTTATCCTATCTGTTGTATCACGCAACTAGACTATATAACACACCTTTTTTGAACGCCATTGAGTATCACATAAAATTCGGAATCTTGTCGTCAGTTAACCGCAAACGAGGGCCGACCAGCGTGAATGGCTGCAGTGTGTGATACCTGGGATCTTAACCTACATCACCATATAGATAGTTTCAAAAAGTCGATCACACTTCTGAGGACTTCTCCTTGTAAGCTTCGAGTCGTCAAAAACATGTTTCATTTTATGCGCATCAGATTGAATTCTAGTGTATCTACAAGATGTGTTGTGGTCTTCTAAGACTGGTTTGATGCACCTCTCCACGCTACTCTATATTGTACAAGCATCTTCATTTCCGAATAACTGCTGCAACCTACATTCATACTGTATTAGCTTCTTGCTCTCCCTCACGAATTATTTTACTCCCCCCCCCCCCCCCCCCGTCCACCTGGCACACATACTTCCCTCAAACACTGATCTGCTGATACCATGACGTCTCAGAATGTGTCCTATGAACCGAAGCCTTCTTCTAGCCGTTATTCCACAAAATGCTTCTCACCTCAATTTTGTTTACTTCGTCATTCTTCCATGGCATCACATTTCAAAAGCTTCTATTCTCTTCTTATCTGAACTGCTTATCACCTACATTTCGCCAGCCTCGGTGGCCAAGCGGTTCTAGGCGCTTCAGTCCGGAACCGCGCGACTGCTACGGTTGCAGATTCGAATCCTGCCTCGGGCGTGCATGTGTGTGGTGTCCTTAGGTTAGTTAGGTTTAAGTAGTTCTGAGTTCTAGGGGACTGATGACCTCAGCTGTGAAGTCCCATAGTGCTCAGAGCCATTTGAACCATTTTGAAGCCTACATTTCACTCTCTTACAAAGCTGCACTCCAGGCGAACACCTCCAGGAAAACTTTCCCAACACTTTCATTAGATTCGTTGTTAACAAATTTCTCTTCTTCAGAAACACTTTTCTTGCCATTACCAGTCTACATTTTATATGTAATTTTGCAGTACCTGTGTTGTTTAGGAGTACGATGCAAAGTTCCTTCGGACAGTCATGCATGTCCGAAGGAACATGTATGCGGCGACTGCAGCCGTTAGGAAGTACATGAAAGGTATTAGTCGTTGCGAATAACAACAACCTTCAGCTTCATAGCAGAATGACGCAGTGCCTTTTCCTTCGGACATGCGTGCATATATTTCTGAGCGACACAGGCCCTGCAATATCGCATTAATCCACCGACACCGCGTAAGCAACCTTCAGTTAAAAATGTCTCCCCTGTACGGGAATATACATAATGAATATAAGAGTACGGGTTGACAGATGGTTGACGACATATGGAAGTTTGGGTCTTGCCGTTAGTCGTTGGTCGGGTAGCCTAAAGGTAAGGTGATAAGCGGGACCCGGGTTCCACTCCTGGTGAGGCGAAAAGTTTCATAGTCATCATTACGTTATACAGCTGATGGTCTCCCATATTCTCAATTGCGAATGTATTTCATACATTTTATATCCTCTCTACTTCGGTCATAATCAGTTATTTTGCTGCCTCAACAGCAAACTTATTTACTACAACTTTTAGTGTCTTATTTCATGATTTAATTCCCTCACCGCCACGCGATTCCATACGACGACATTCCATTACGCTTGTTTTGCTTTTCTTGTTGTTTCAAGATACTGTCGGCAAACCTCAATAATTTTATTTCTTCTCCCTGAACTTAAGTTCGCTTTCCAAATTTTTCTTTCGTTTCCCGTACTTCTTATTAAATGCACAGACCGAATAACATCTGGGATAGGCTGCAACACTGTCTCACTGCCTTCTCAACCACTGCTTCTACACTCCTGGAAATGGAAAAAAGAACACATTGACACCGGTGTGTCAGACCCACCATACTTGCTCCGGACACTGCGAGAGGGCTGTACAAGCAATGATCACACGCACGGCACAGCGGACACACCAGGAACCGCGGTGTTGGCCGTCGACTGGCGCTAGCTGCGCAGCATTTGTGCACCGCCGCCGTCAGTGTCAGCCAGTTTGCCGTGGTTTTATAATGTTACTTTAAAATCCGTCTTGATTGCAAATTTTTTTTATTATTCATATGACCGGTTTCGGTTCATTCAGAACCATCTTCAGATCTGATATTTTAGTTACAGGAGTAACCCGTCCAAATCCAGCAACTTTCACATGCTACGTAGCATGTGAAAGTTGCTGGATTTGGACGGGTTACTCCTGTAACTAAAATATCAGATCTGAAGATGGTTCTGAATGAACCGAAACCGGTCATATGAATAATAAAAAAAAAAATTTGCAATCAAGACGGATTTTAAAGTAACATTATAAAATCACTGATTGCTGTTATCCCATAAGACATTATGTCTGTGTTTGCAAAGTTTGCCGTGGCATACGGAGCTCCGTCGCAGTCTTTAACACTGGTAGCATGCCGCGACGGCGTGGACGTGGACCGTATGTGCAGTTGACGGACTTTGAGCGAGGGCGTATAGTGGGCATGCGGGAGGCTGGGTGGACGTACCGCCGAATTGCTCAACACGTGGGGCGTGAGGTCTCCACAGTACATCGATGTTGTCGCCAGTGGTCGGCGGAAGGTGCACGTGCCCGTCGACCTGGGACCGGACCGCAGCGACGCACGGATGCACGCCAAGACCTTAGGATCCTACGCAGTGCCGTAGGGGACCGCACCGCCACTTCCCAGCAAATTAGGGACACTGTTGCTCCTGGGGTATCGGCGAGGACCATTCGCAACCGTCTCCATGAAGCTGGGCTACGGTCCCGCACACCGTTAGGCCGTCTTCCGCTCACGCCCCAACATCGTGCAGCCCGCCTCCAGTGGTGTCGCGACAGGCGTGAATGGAGGGACGAATGGAGACGTGTCGTCTTCAGCGATGAGAGTCGCTTCTGCCTTGGTGCCAATGATGGTCGTATGCGTGTTTGGCGCCGTGCAGGTGAGCGCCACAATCAGGACTGCATACGACCGAGGCACACAGGGCCAACACCCGGCATCATGGTGTGGGGAGCGATCTCCTACACTGGCCGTACACCACTGGTGATCGTCGAGGGGACACTGAATAGTGCACGGTACATCCAAACCGTCATCGAACCCATCGTTCTACCATTCCTAGACCGGCAAGGGAACTTGCTGTTCCAACAGGACAATGCACGTCCGCATGTATCCCGTGCCACCCAACGTGCTCTAGAAGGTGTAAGTCGACTACCCTGGCCAGCAAGATCTCCGGATCTGTCCCCCATTGAGCATGTTTGGGACTGGATGAAGCGTCGTCTCACGCGGTCTGCACGTCCAGCACGAACGCTGGTCCAACTGAGGCGCCAGGTGGAAATGGCATGGCAAGCCGTTCCACAGGACTACATCCAGCATCTCTACGATCGTCTCCATGGGAGAATAGCAGCCTGCATTGCTGCGAAATGTGGATATACACTGTACTAGTGCCGACATTGTGCATGCTCTGTTGCCTGTGTCTATGTGCCTGTGGTTCTGTCAGTGTGATCATGTGATGTATCTGACCCCAGGAATGTGTCAATAAAGTTTCCCCTTCCTGGGACAATGAATTCACGGTGTTCTTATTTCAATTTCCAGGAGTGTATTTCATGCTCTTCGAGTATTATAGGAGGATGACTCTATTAATCAGTGGCGACCTGGGGTAGAGACATCAGAGGCGCGAGTACCAGCGTGAAATTATTTAGCTTTTCAGCTTACTTTCCTTGTAAACATAAAAACTTCTCTCGATTAAGCGTCAAAGGTCTGTAGCATAGCATTCTTGTGGCAACGTTCGCATCTAACGAGTTCCCTCTCGAGATATAAGTTTGGGTCTTTAAATTGCTGTAACGCACAATACCGATGTGTCTTGCGGATAGCGAGACTCCCCTACAGGGAGAAAGAATGGCCATCACTGGATAACCAGCGCGCCAGAATGCTCCTTGTTGGTGATTTTTTTGTCCTTTGCTGAATTTCCGTGTCCAATTGAAGACGAATTCCCAAGAAATGCAGTTCTAACCATACACGGAACAAATTTCGCCATGGACGTGCTCTGCGGACAGTCCCCTGGTTCACAAAAGTCGTTTCATTCTAACCAGGTACACATTCATAGCACACCTGCCGTCTTGCTCTGGCTGCAGATCATTAATTATTGGCCGCGGAGTACTGTGCATCGGCTACCTTCGACGAGACATGTGCTGCCACCTTCTAGATATGTACAGGCTTGAAATTTAAAACGATACGCCGTATTTGTGTCATTTGCGGCTTATTTACTGACATACCCTCGTAACGACCGTCTATTTTTTGTACAAATTGTATAATGCTTTCCGATCTACAAGATTAGTAAGGTAACTTTCTAAGTAACTTGGGAGTATACAGGTTGGGAAATTAATACGCCGTTTTTGTTGTTATGCAGGTTTTGCTTCCGCACATTGCAACATGGAGTGACAGAGTTTTGTAAAATTTCAGAAGTGCCTCTTTCTATACTTTTCTCTGAAAGTTACTTTAAAAAATTAATAATAATAATAATTATTGATAAGTTTCTGTTTATTGATTTTTGGCATTGGCAAATGTTTTACTTGGATTGTAAGAAAGTTTGTTTGAGAAAAAATGAATCGAAACAGAAATTAATTTGACTGCGTAATTTCCAAGAAAGTGTACCGAGTCGCTTAATACAGAAAACCAGGTTCTAACTAATTCATTTCAAAAATCGTAACACTATGTTTCATAATTCTTTACTTCTCTGCCATGAAATTTGACAAAACATTGATTGTTTTCTGGTCGTATGAAAGGAACTCCCTCGAAATATGAAATATAATTTTTTCTTTTTTTCTTTTGGTTTATCTGTGGCAATGAATAACACACGAACAACTGCTATTTAGAAACTGCTGCTGCTGCTACTGTTGACACCTATTAAGAAAGCGATTCTCACTTATTGAGCGACAAACTAACTACAGGTAAACTCCATGAGCAATGAGTCAATATAATGTGTCAGCATTTTAACTTGCAATTGTGAAACTTTTCTAGTGAATGCCACAGATTGGGAAATGCATGATGACGTGGGAAATTACGTTAATGCAGATTCCTTTAAGGATACAAGGTACTCTTCCGGCTCAATATTAGGTAAAAATCAACACCTATTTCTCTGAGGCACCGTTTATAATGTATACGTTTTACAGATTTTTTGTTGATATCAGGTAATGCAGCACACTTTCTAAACAAATTAGAAGTATTTTGAATATTTTTGAACCTGCTTGGGGCAGTAAAAAATTATAAAGAAATTCATGCAAATTTTTTAACCAAAATGTTTCCTCAAATTGAGGTCCATTTAATCCAATGTTATACACTATTGGCCATTAAAATTGCTACACCATGAAGATGACGTGCTACAGACGCGAAATTTAACCGACAGCAAGAAGATGATGTGATATGCAAATGATTAGCTTTTCAGAGCATTCACACGAGGTTGGCACCGGCGGCGACACCTATAACGTGCTGACATGAGGAAAGTTTCCAACCGATTTCTCATACACAAACAGCAGATGACCGGCGTTGCCTGGTGAAACGTTGTTGTGATGCCTCGTGTAAGGAGGAGAAATGCGTACCATCACGCTTCCGACTTTGATAAATATGGGATAGTAGTTATCGCGATTGCGGTTTATCGTATCGTGACATTGCTGCTCGCGTTGGTCGAGATCCAATGACTGTTAGCAGAATATGGAATCTGTGGGTTCAGGAGGGTAATAGGGAACGCCGTGCTCGATCCCAACGGCCTCGTATCACTAGCAGTCGAGATGACAGGCATCTTATCCGCATGGCTGTAACGGATCGTGCAGCCACGTATCGATCCCTGAGTCAACAGATGGTCTAGCAACCAGATGGTCTAGCAACCATCTGCACGAACAGTTCGACGACGTTTTCAGCAGCATGGACTGCATCACAGACTGGAGCTCCTGCGATGGTGTGCTCAACGGCGAACCTGGGTGCACGAATGGCAAAACGTCATTTCTTCGGATGAATCCAGGTTCTGTTTACAGTATCATGATGGTCGCATCAGTGTTTGGCGACATCGCGGTGAACGCACATTGGAAGCGTGTATTCGTCATCGCCATACTGGCGTATCACCCAGCGTGATGGTTTACACTTCTCGGTCACCTCTTGTTCACATTGACAGCACTTTGAACAGTGGACGTTACATTTCAGATGTTTTACTACTCCTGGCTCTACCCTTCATTCGATCCCTGCGAAACCCTACATTTCAGCAGGATAATGCACGACCGCATGTTGCAGGTCCTGTACGGGCCTTTCTGGATACAGAAAATGTTCGAATGCTGCCCTGGCCAGCACATTCTCCAGATCTCTCACCAACTGAAAACGTCTGGTCAATGGTTACCGAGCAACTGGCTCGTCACAATACACCAGTCACTACTCTTGATGAACTGTAGTATCGTGTTGAAGCTGCATGGGCAGCTGTACCTGTACACGCCGTCCAAGCTCTGTTTGACTCGATGCCCAGGCCAGAGGTGGTTGTTCTGAGTACTGATTTCTCAGGATATATGCACCCAAATTGCGTGAAAATGTAATCACATGTCAGTTCTAGTATAATATATTTGTCCAATGAATACCCGTTTATCATCTGCATTTCTTCTTGGTGTAGCAGTTTTAATGGCCAATAGTGTACATTTGATAGACCAAATTTTTACCAGATATGCATGACATGATGGCTGAGGTACTAGACCTATTTAATTCCACCTATTATGTATATTACAAGGATAGAAGAAATATCACGTCTTACATTTTAATTTTTATAATTTTTTTCGTAATAAAAATGTTATTTTTTCTATAATTTAGTTGATCCTGCACTAACGCTTAGGCCTACTTCATTAGTATGGACTATTGCAAGTTACAGAAAATAATTAGAGCAATGCTTTATAAACTTTAGGAAATACTTGTACCTGAATTCTGAAAAATACAACTTGTGGGAAATTGCGAATGAAGATATGAGTCCATTTAAACTGTGCCTCAGAACATTCCTGAAGCACAGTTTTCATTCTTCAAGCTTCCTCCTGGCATTCCTTTTAGCACTTCTTGCTTCTTTGGTAACTTGAAGAGCTAATCTTTCGGCTTCACGCATTCGTTGTCTGTCACTCGCAAGCAGTTTATCTTCCATATTAGAGCCACATTTTATGCCAAAATTTCTCAGGACTTCCAGCCTTCCTATCACTCCGTCATTGAAACATTTCACTCCATCTAGTACACTTTTAATGTATTTAGTCCCACAAAAACATTCTTGGGTAATCTTTCCCATATGCAATGGCTGAAACTTTCATTTGTATCCTGAGTGCCCCCATGAAGACATTTACTTAGAAAAACAGAGTCACTCAGGTCTCTAAAAATAGGTTTTATTTCATTCATAACAGGTTCAGGAAGAGCATGCTTATGGTGGTATATTTGACCACTTTCTTTTGCTTTTTGGTAACCACACCAAGAATCTGCTCCTTTAGGGCAAAGTCCGTGAACAGGGTGGTCATCTGTGTACAACTTATGAGAGAAGGTGGCTCATACAGCTTTTCTCATTGCTGTAACATCATTCAGAGGTGTAGTTCGTCTAATGGCCAAATAATAATAGCTCTGAAGAAGGTCTATTTCAGTTCCTCTCAATCTGCCTCGGTCAGACAGAGATTTTCCATCAGATTACCATACTGCAACTTTATTTTTATTTGTCTTCGTAGCTTCCTCAATCTATCACCCAACCTCTTTTTCACATGTCCGCAACACTCCAGTTTTGTTACCAAGGTATCACCATAAACATTGAACTCATTAATTGTATTGAAAGTTTTAGAGTCCCCATCGCCTAGGTACTTGGTATGTCTGACGTTATAAACTGGCACCGACCTCCGAAATATTTTTAGAGCTCCATCACACTCCATACCTCCACTGTAACCATCATAATGTTCAATATGTCCTTCAGTGTTACCATGGCAGGTGTGGCACTACCTAGGTAAGCACTCAACATCAACAACTTTTCCATTCTCCAGAGAAGTAGCACTCACAACACCTTTCAAGGAACCATGCCCTCGAAGTTCCCATATCTCATCAAGTGCAACAGCAATGTCCCTGGTTCCACTAATATTTACAGTTTCTTCTACTGCAGGTTTCATAGATGCTTTGGATACAACCGTCAAGGCACCTAGAAGTATTTTTATGTACTTGCTGAACCTATTGGGAGGAGGACAAAACGTTTAAGCAGCATTTTTCTCATTTCCTGTTGCACTCAATGCATACACAAACTTCAAATTCACATCATATGAAGTATGCACAATATTCGAAGTCATTTTCGAGGTAGATGTATTGCAGGATCTACACAGAACTACAAGTAATTTTGACGCTAAACCCTTCCTGCTACTTTGTTGTTCAGTTATTTCAAATGTCCAAATGTGTGTGAATTGCTAAGGGACCAAACTGCTAAGGTCATCGGTCCCTAGACTTACACACTACTTAACTAAGTTACACTAAGGGCGACACACACACCCATGCCCGACGGAGGACTCGAACCTCTGGCGGGAGCGGCCGCGCAATTCATGACATGGTGACTCTAGCCACGCGGCCACTCCGCGCGGCTTCTGTTACTTCCAGACAGCCTACACCATCATAGTGTTTACATTTCACCGCTTACTTTATCAAAGAAGATTTCCACATCAACAACAACAAATCCGCTACAAACAGCGTCATTGTTAACACAAAAACTTGAATCGTCAGGAGGCGTGCCATGTGGGAGTTTCTCCCCTGGTGGCATAGTTCGTATTTATTGCAAACTAAAGGATGCGTACTACCACAAATATATGTAGAACTTAGGCAACAGACATTCAGTAACACGTGAACAAACTGCTTCAGCGAAACAAAAGTAAATACTAGCAGAGATAATCATTTACAGACACTAGAAACCTCCACTGTTACTAACATATACAATATATCATATGTATATTCGCTGGAAACAGAAAGTTCAGTTCTTTTCGAAATAATACTGGTTTCGGTAACAGAAATAAATGGGGCTTGGCGGCATACATGACCGTAACTTTAAAATTTGGTATATATAGGTCATTTTTCATTTGAAACCATATAATGTATATATCAATGTAATCAAGAAAGACTATAGAATTTAATAAAGTCATAAAAATTTCGATTTTTCCACAATTTATAAGTATCCTGTATCCTTAAAAGGTGTATTGGCTAATTTGGAAAATTTACTTTACAAAATTATGCTTCATTATGATCAAGAATTGCAAAGAAATGATTTTATACAATATGACGCGGTACCATACCCAGAAAACTTTTATGTCGACTGATTCTGGCTGCGGAAGCCTAAGCAATCAAACAAAGAAATGATGTTACAAAATACATATGTTCGTCGTGGATTACAAAAAGTTGCACTAATTGAGATAATCTTTCCTGAATTGTTGCTAATGTTACCTAATTAGGAAGAGGGGCAAGTTCTGTGTTGGCTGCCGAATTGTTATAGTAGCACGCTGGCAGTAGCTCGCGGGCAATTAAACCAAAGAAACTTAATTAGTACGAAGTCGTCATGAAATCAATCAAAAATCTTTTTCTCTAGCAGTAAAGATATAAAAACCATATTACAAAATCAATTTCCTCGATTACAAATGTTCGTCATTCATGTCATACCCCTCTCTCGGCCGTCACTCAATTCACTGCTATCCAATTTGGATGAAATAACACTGTGACCAGAATCCACAATCTATCGAAACAGACGCGACAATCCGTCCCATTTTAGTTATTCACAGCGGTAGGAACGCCCCAAGCGGCTAGCAAGCGACACTTCCGAGTACGATATCAGATGAGTGCGAATGCTAATATGTATATTGATTGGTAACATAGCTTTTACAAGAGAGAGTCTATTTAGTGCCATAAAAATTGACAATAACTACAAAATGATAGCACATTTGTCATTCTTTAGCTCCTAAGGGCTCTGTAAGGTACGAAACGATACATTACAGGGCACTTTATTTACGATTCCCTTGAACGTACAGATATTTACCGAATACAGTCGTTTTCCTTTAATAATGAAAAATTGCTAGCAACCATCGGAAGACCTGACCTTTTGCAGAAAAACATCATATATCTGCCCAACAAAGTTGAGTTTTAGAAATCTGTTCTACAATTTTTGCTAAATTTGAGCCACAAACGGGAAGAATCTTAAACACAGTCGCTTTCGAAGCAAAAGTAATTACATTTACGAAATTATTCGTATAGTAGAGTGCCAAATGAAATGGAAGAATTTGCGAATCATTAGACTCCATAAAAAATGTTTAAGTGTCAAGGAAAGTGCCTATGATAATGACAGGCCACAACAGAAATATAGGCCTCGCATGCACGAAAAATACCTATATATTTTCTTGTTTTCAACGGAGTAATCTGCAAATATACACATATTCGAAAGTATTTCTTCCTGAATAAGTTGAAGCTTATGCCATTTAGTCAGTGTGATTCGGGTGGTTTTACATGTATTTCACGATAATTCATGTCTCTTGGTAATTTACTAACGCACAGAAAGCACTTTTAACAACTATTTCGTTAATGAAGTAGAAAATAACTGAAAACGAAGACTATGCTTATGGCACATGTGACTGCCTGCTTTTTCAACGCTTGAAGTGCTACTTTCGCCCAGCTGTCAAATACTAACAACTTTAAAACCAGAGAGTGTCGTGACTGTATTTATTAGACCGTGCCAGCATACGTGCGAAGCGGCCGACGCACAGATGTTATTACAGGCGAGCAGTGCCGCGTATGACACAGCGCGCGCTGTCTGAGAAACTAAGGAAGCGTGACTACCGTCTGTGCATCCACGCGATAAGGGAAGCTGATAGTGAAGTCATTACGTAAATCTTTTTGATCTTACAGGATGACAATTATGGAAATATATGACAAAAAACCTGAATTAATTACGAACTACGGCGTGGACACGCTTTATTCAACATGTAAACGTCGCATCATATATTAGAAATTAGGTCATGACGTGTTCGATATGGCTGACACCATTGGCGATGATTTGGTGCAGACGGATTGCAAAATTCTGCATCACCCGCTGAAGTGTCGGAACATCGATGCTGTCGATGACCTGTTGAATGGCTGTTTTCCGCTCAGCAATGGTTTCGGTGTTGTTGCTGTACACCTCGTCTTTAATACAGCCCCACAAAAAGCAGGCGCATGTCTTCAGATCCGGAGAATATGGCGGCCAATGGAGGCCCGCAGCAGTTCCCTCTAGGTACCCCAGAGCCAGAATGCGGTCTCCAAAGTGCTCCTCCAGTAGATCACTCTCCTGCTTCGAAGGGGTTAGAGCTCTATCTTGCATAAACTACATCTTATTGAAATCAAGATCACTTTGGATAATAGCGATGAAATCATCTTCTAAAACTTTCATGTACCATTCGATAGTCACCATGCCATCAAGGAATATCGCACCGATTATTCATTGACTGAACATTACATACCACACAGTCATCCGTTGAGGTTTATGATACTTCTCGATCGCGAAATTCAGATTGACAGACCCCCAAATGCGCCAAGTTTGCTTACTGACGAACCCACCCAAATGAAAGTGGGCTTCGTCGCTACACCAAACCATGCATGCTCATGCTGATTCCCATCATTCCCCGCGACCAGTTTGAATGTCCTAACGCAAGCAGTTCAGTAGATATGAGGATTTTATTTCATATAGTTCAATAATTGTGAAATTGTGTATCATGGGACTGGATTGATGGAGTAACCTCCGCCAAACCTGAGTGGGTACACAAGGATGCAAGTTCTCGGCAGACGTCAAAATTTGATCGTCTGGTGCCACAACAGTCGTCGCCACAGGGGATTACGGCACGACGTTCCGTTGTTAACCTCACGGACAAGAATTTGGACGATGTGACGCTGTCGGTATTAAGTACGGGTTTGAATTTTGCTCCTACACCTAGAGCACCACCTTTGATAAGTTTTGTGAGTGGTGTTGAACAAGCCGTACGACGCCTTCCTATGGAAACTGCAGAGGAAGTAAGGAGGGAAACTTCTGAAGGCTCCTCCTCAACACAGTAACATTACCTCCGCAGGAAGGGCTGCACTGCGAAATCTCCGATAAGATCCGGACGTCGTGGTACTGAAGGCGATAAAGGCAATTTAACTGTACTGTTACCTCGCAGTTTGTATGTGGATAAGATGTATGGTCTCCTAAATGATTCTGCCTACAGGAAGATTGATAACGATCCTAAAGGACGTGTGCAACGGAAGACATCTACACTCCTGAATTCTTCCTCGTTGCCTCCAGAGATGATCAAGCGCTTAAGACCTCATGGCAGCGTACCTCCAAGACTGTATGGCCTTCCCTAGGTACATAAAGACGGACTACCCTTACGGCCAATAGTGAGTAATATTGGGGCCCCCACTTACGATTTAGCCGAACATCTTGCATCCTTGCTGAGGCCATTTGTGGGCAAATGTCCACATCACATACGTAACTCGGCCGATTTTATCAAGATACTGGGGGCTCTCCGCCTTAGTACTTCTGTTCTTTTAGTTAGTTTTGACGTGGTGTCTCTTTTTACAAAGGTACCTCTTGCAGACTCCTTGGCACTGATTGGCACCAAGTTTCAGGTGGGAATCACTGCTTTGTTTCGCCACGCTCTCTCCTCAACATATTTTATGTTCAACGAAGAATATTTTGAACAGATTGACGGCGTCGCCATGGGTAGCCCCTTGTCTCCCTTGGTGGCCAACCTTTTTATGGAGGACTTTGAGGAGAGAGCACTTGAATCAGCAGCCCTCAAACCAACTGTTTTTTGGAGGTAAGTGAATGACACTTTCGTAGTGTGGCCTCATGGATAAGGAAAATTAATGGAGTTTTTAGATCACCTCAACCTCATTCATGAGAACATTCGGTTTACCATGAAATTAGAGAAAAATGATTGCCTCCCTTTCTTGGATGTGCTAGTTAGACGGAAGAGTGATGGCTCTCCGGGGCATTCGGTTTATCGAAAGCCGACACATACTGATTTGTATTTAAATTCATCTAGCTGCCATCACCCATCACAAACAATGAGTGTACTTAAAACACTTGTACACAAAGCTCATGTTGTGTCAGATGCAGATAGTGTGCCTGAAGAGCTTGCCCATCTGAAGAGGGTTCTCAAAGAGAATGGGTATTCTACCCGGAAAATTAGCAAGGCACTTGCAATTAAGCCAAAGAAACAGGGAGTGGAGAAAGAAGAGAGCACGTCTACTAAATCTTTAGCTTTTCTTCCCTTTGTTGGCAACATTTCCTTCAAAATTGCAAGAATCCTCCACGGTTTCGAAGTGAAAGTAATTTTCCGTCCACCATCGAAGATTTCCGACCTGCTGGGATCAGTGAAAGACGATCTGGTATTGCGGAAGGCGGGAATTTATAAAATACCTTGTCAGTGTGGCATGTCATATATAGGACAAACATTGCGAACAGTAGAACATTGCACTGAACATCAGCGCTGTACTCGCCTTTTGCAACCTAGCAAGTCTGCAATTGCTGAGCACTGCATTTCCACTGGACACTCAATGGAGTATGACAAGACAACAATTTTGGCCATAGCAACATCCTTTTGGGACTCAGTCATAAAAGAATCAGTGGAAATTCGAATGACAGACAATCTTATCAACCGTGACAATGACTACCAGCTAGATAATGCGTGGAACCCCGTCATCTCTAAGATCTGCTCCAGACGAAGACGTCAGAGTACTCCGATGGCCGCGGCAATTAACAACGCCGAAGACAGCTGAGTTCTGCAGTTCCACCAGCGAGGGCGCTGCTGGCGGGCGGTGTGGTTCGTCTCTCCATATGATTTTGACGCATGCGCAGAATACTCGCTGCACGCTATATATTACGGAACGGATGGCGTGTTCGTCAGTCTTCGATGGCTCACCTGAGGATGGCTGGCAGTTGTCCAGTCGAAATATCGTGGATGGAAGCCAACGACGACCGGCTGCAAGCCCGAAATCTTTTTGAATATGGAAAGTTCAATAATTGTTATTATGTATGTTGAAAATACATTAAAATTTGGAAATTTGTCGTAAGGTCTTATGGGACCAAACTGCTGAGGTCATCGGACCCTAAGCTTACGCACTACTTAATCTAATTTAAACTAACTTACGCTTAGGACGACACACACACACACACACACACACACACACATGCCCGAGGGAGGACTCTAACCTCCGACGGGGGGAGCCACGCGGACCGTGACAAGCGGCAAGACCACGCGGCTACCCCGCGCGGCGAAAATACATTATTTTGTGTCACAGATCGCTTTTAGAGTGATCTTATCAAATACCTGAGACCATAGAAGAAGCTGAGCTTCTTGTGGCGAAAGGTAGCCGAATTTATTTTAAGTGGGTGGTGTAGCAGGAGCTGAGTAGGAAGTTTCTGGGTAGCTGCGCGATTGCCGGGAATTAGCAGCACCGCCGAGAGCCGAGAAGAAGAGGGACAAGAAACGGCAGGTAGTGGGGGTGGCGGGGCGGCTAGTCCAAACTCGATTACCGAGTTAGCTCTGCGCGGCCTCGGCAGCCGGAATAGGGTGGAGCGGAGCAGTCGCTACCCATACTCTATTAGTCTGGCGTCTGCTCCAGCCGCACTGCCTTTCACCGTCGTGCTAGAACGGTACGACTAGTAAGAGGGCAACACGAAAACTTCTCGGCTTTGCGCAGAGATGCCGTCGATGTCAAAGAAATTCGTAGCTCCCGCACAACATAGGCGAATGCAATGGGAAGAAACGCTAACACAATGAAAGAAAAAAAAATCGTGACACCAAAAATTATTAACGTACAGTAATAAAATTTTGGAATTTGTTTGTCTACTTAAAATATTAAGTAATTAACACTGCAAGATTACAGGTTAAGGTAAGCGCGAGGTAAGCCATTGTAAGTGTGAAATTCCCACACTTTAGCAACGGGTCTAGCCGCCAGAATGTTGAATGCAATCATGCAAATGTGCATGCATTGTATTGCACAGGTGCCGGATGTCTCGTTGTGGGATGGAGTGCCAAGCCTGTTGCACTTGCTCGGTCAATACAGGGACAATTAATACTGATAGTGGATGAAGCTGGAGTTGTTGTCCGATGATGTCCCATATCTTCTCGACTGGAGACAGATCTGGTGATCGAGCAGGCCAAGACAAATTGTCGACACTGTAAAGTACCGGGCGATCAAAAAGTCAGTATAAATTTGAAAACAGAATAAATCACGGAATAATGTAGATAGAGAGGTACAAATTGACACACATGCTTGGAATGACATGGGGTTTTATTAGAACCAAAAAATACAAAAGTTCACAAAATGTCCGACAGATGGCGCATCATCTGATCAGAATAGCAATAATTAGCATAAGAGAGTAAGATAAAGCAAAGATGATGTTCTTTGCGGGAAATGCTCCATATGTCCACCATCATTCCTCAACAATAGCTGTAGTCGAGGAATAATGTTGTGAACAGCACTGTAAAGCATGTCCGGAGTTATGGTGAGGCATTGGCGTCGGATGTTATCTTTAAGCATCCCTAGAGATGTCGGTCGATCACGATACACTTGCGACTTCAGGTAACCCCAAAGCCAATAATCACACGGAGTGAGGTCTGGGGATCTGGGAGGCCAAGTATGACGAAAGTGGTGGCTGAGCACACGATGGCCACCAAACGACGCGCGCAAGAGATCTTTCACGCTTCTAGCAATATGGGGTGGAGCGCCATCCTGCATAACATCATACGTTCCAGCAGGTGTTTATCAGCCAGGCTGGGGATGATGCGATTTTGTAACATATCGGCGTACCTCTCACCCGTCACGGTAGTAGTTTTGCTGTCCAGCGCCATCTGTCGGACATTTTGCGAACTTTTTTTTTTTTTTTGTTCTAAGAAAACCTCATGTCATTCCAAACATGTATGTCAATTTTTACCTCTGTATCTACATTATATCGTGGTTTATTAAGTTTTCAAATTTATACTGACTTTTTGATCACCCGGTATGTCGTGTTACTGCAGCGGTATGTGGGCGAGCGTTATGCTGCTGCGAAACATCCCCTGGAATGCTGGTAATGAATGGCAGCATAACATGTCGAATCACGAGATAGACGTACAATTTTGCAGCCAGGTTGCTTGGGATAATCACAAGAGCGATTCATACTAAATCGCACCTCGGACCATAACTCTAGGTACAGGTTCAGCGTGTGAAGCAAACAGACAGGTTGGTTACAGGCTCCCAACTGGCCTCCTCCTAAGCAATACATGGCCATTACTGGCACCGAGGCATAACCAGCTTTCATCAGAAAACACGACATACCTCTACATTTCCCTCCAATGAGTCGTAATTGGCGAGTTCTGGAGTCAGTGGAATTCACGCTACAGGGCATCAGGCTCGGAGCTATTCTTGAAGTAACCGATTTGTAACTGTTTGTTGTGTTACTGTGGTGACAACTACTACTCAAATTGCTGCTGCAAGTGCAGTACACTGCGCCACAGCCATAAGCCGAACACGACGGTTTTCCCTTTCGGTAGTGCGACGTGGTCGTCCGAAGCGCGAACGTACATTCCCGTGACCACCTCTGCCAGGAATCGTGTACAGTGGCTAGGTTCCTGGCAAGTCTTTCTGCAACACTGCAGAAGGAACACCCAGCTTCTCGTAGCCCTATTACACGACCTTGTTAAAACTCAGAAGGGTGCAGATAATGGCGTCTTTGCCACCTTAAAAGCCTTCTTGACTAATTTCAACTCAATACGTCCACTTTCAAAGGTAACGAACCCTCACGACCGTTATAGCAGGTATTTAAAGCGAACCTGATTTGCATCCTCATAGTGGCGCTAATAGCCCCCTCTTATGCGAATGGCGCGAAATTTTGATAGACATCATCTTTCAGATGTAGAAACTCCTTGGTGTTGCGGTATTTTTCCGCCAGTGTGTAGGGTAGATAGCGTACCAAACACCTCACAGCAGTTTCTACATCTACATCATACTCCGCAGGTAACTTAACACGGTGTGTGGCGGAGGATACTTATAGTACCACTAACTGATCTCCGTCACCCCCCCCCCCCCCCTCCCTCCACACACACACTTTCACCGTTCCAGTCACGAATTGCGCGCGGGAAAAAGATAAGCCTCTGCATCAGCTCTAATTTCTCGGATTTTCTCGTCGTGGTTTTTGCGCGAGATGTATGTGGGAGGAAGTAATAGACACACCAAAACAAGTTTTGGATCACTCCAGTTCCCAGAACTCCTGAAGATAGACGTTGACTGTGGATATTGTATCACACAGTCCGTTTGACTGTTCAGGGATGTCACTAAAGGCGCCCAGAGACGCATGAGCAGCACCTATTAGAAGGAGGGGGTCCGACAGCCGATCAGTTCCAGCCATTTCACCGGGAAGGAGGTACACAGCTCGTGTTGTCTGTAGTTCAACCATGCCTAGACGGTCAAATACCGCGGTTCAATCGCGTCCTCGTTGTTACTTTGTGCCAGGAATGGCTTTCAATAAGGGAAGTGTCCAGGTGTCTCGGAGTGAACCAAAACGATATTGTTCAGACATGGAGGAGATACAGAGATACAAATGTCGATGACATGCCTCGATCAGGTCGCCCAAGGGCTACTACTGTAGTGGATGACCGCTATCTACGGATTATGGCTCGGAGGAACCGTGATAGCAACGCCACCATGTTGAGTAATGCTTTTCGAGCAGCCACAGGACGTCGTGTTACGACTCAAACTGCGCACAATGAGCTGCTTGATGTGCAACTTTACTCCCGACGTCCACTGCGAGGTCCATCTTTGCAACCACGACACCGTGCAGCGCGGTAGAGATGGGCCCAACAACGTACCGAATGGACCACTCAGAATTGGCATCGAGTTCTCTTCACCGATGAGTGTCGCACATGCCTCCAACCAGACAATCTTCGGAGACATGTTTGGAGGCAACCCGGCCAGGCTGAACGCCTTAGACACAGTGTCCAGCAAGTGCAGCAAGGTGGAGGTTCCCTGCTGTTTTGGGGTGGCATTATGTGGGGCCGACGTATGCCGCTGGTGGTCATGGAAGACACTGTAAGGGCTGTACGATATGTGAATTCCATCCTCCTACCGATAGTGCAACCATATCGGCAGCATATCGGCGGGGCAGTCGTCTTCATGGAAGCCCCAATTGTGCACATCTTGTGAATGACTTCCTTCAAGATAACGACATTGGTCGACTAGAGTGGCCAGCATGTTATCCAGACATGATCCCTATCGAACATTCCTGGGGTAGATTATGCACGACGTGACTCACCAACCCCTCTGAGGGAATTACGCCGAATCGCAGTTGAGGAGTGGGAGAATCTGGACCAACAGTGCCTTGATGAAGTTGTGGATAGTATGCCACGACGAATACAGAGGACGTGCTATTGGGTATTAGAGGTACCGGTGTGTACAGCAATCTGGATCACCACCTCTGAAGGTCTCGCTGTATGGTGGTACAACATGCAATGCGTGGTTTTCTTGAGCAATAAAATGGGCGGAAATGATGTTTATGTTGATTTCTATTCAGTTTTCTGTGCTGGTTCTTGAACTCTCGGACCCGAGGTGGTGCAAACCTTTTTTTTGATGTGTCAGACCAATCTCGGAAATTCCTCTCTCGAAATTTTCCTAGTAAGCCTCTCTATGATGCACAAAGCCTCTCTTCTAACGTCTGCCGCTGGAGTTTCTTGATGATCTCTGTAGCGATCCCGTGACGAAACGGGCTATCCACGTTGGATCCTCTCTATCTCTTCTACCAGTACCACCTGATAAAGGTGCTACATCGATGAACAATAAACAAGAATCAACCGAACAAGTGCCTTGTAAGCCGCTTCATCCGTGGATGAGTTACATTTCCTTAAGGTTCTTCCTATGACTCTGTCTGACATTTGCTTTTCCTGCTATTTGTTTTATGTGATTATTCCACTTAAGGTCACTCTGGATAGTTTTTTCTAAGCTTGGATGTAGAAAGAATTGTAGGTGATACGGTTATGGTCTCGTGATGGATGGATTAGCTAGACGGGACCAATAAATTGAACGACATCTCATGCTGATTTTTTTCTATTGGGACCTTCGAGGATTCGAAACCCTAGTGGCAAAAAGTGAAATCATTTTCACGTCAAGCAAATTAGCTCTCCAGCAGAAACAGGCAAATGTCTGGCGTGCTTCTTTGCTGTAGGCAGACACTACTATCATTTCCGGGAATTTGATTTATTGTCTTTTCAAAAAAAATGGTTCAAATGGCTCTGAGCACTATGGGACTCAACTGCTGAGGTCATTAGTCCCCTAGAACTTAGAACTAGTTAAACCCAACTAACCTAAGGACATCACAAACATCCATGCCCGAGGCAGGATTCGAACCTGCGACCGTAGCGGTCTTGCGGTTCCAGACTGCAGCGCCTTTAACCGCACGGCCACTTCGGCCGGCTTATTGTCTTTTATCTTTAGACTCAACAACTTACTGTTTACTTCCTCAAAATTGCATTTTATAATTTTTTGTATTCCTTTCTTTAATTTAAATAAAACCATTTCATTTATAAAACTCTTTGTATCTTCTAGTTCTCGATCTTAGATGATTTCAGCAATATTAAATGGCGAAAGTGGCTGTTACAGCTGCTCAGATTTCGTAGATTTCTGCATGTGTTCTGGTACGACTGTTAACGAGATTTCAGGGTATAGGTCCCCATTCTCAGTTTTTTCTTCCACGCACCATTTAGAATAGCTCGCCGTTTTGTAGTATAATTCTGCAACATTCTGCTTATGAGATGTACACTGACATACAAGCTCCAGTTACATTAAAGTGACCACCACCTATGTTCTGCATCAACGTGCAATAAATACTCAGAAGTGGCAGGTAGGAGCACTGGCAGTGGAGGGTATATGAAACGTGTCTGGGGGTCGCCAAAACGTGCAATCGTTGTCCGAATGCGGGAACCGAGCAACTTATCTGACGTCCAGAAGGGCATGATCGTTTGCTTTCGGGCCAAGGGTGGAAGCATTTACTAAACGGCTGAGCCTGTGAACTGTCCACGTGTCACCGTCATTAAAGTATACCGTGCATGAGAAAATGGCGCTACCCAAGCCAACAGTGGTGCACCGCGGGCTTTAGATTGCAGGGGTGAATGGCGGTTGCGTAGATGCGAACGGACGAATGGACGTGCAACTGCTGAGCAACTGTCCGCCAAGTTGAACCAAGGGGCTACCAACAGTGTCTGCTCAACGACAGTTCAGATCTCTGCATCTTGCCCCTGGTTCTTGTACCTACTCAACCTAAGGACATCACACACTTCTATGCCCGAGGCAGGATTCGAACCTGCGACCGTAGCGGTCACGCGGTTCCAGACTGAAGCGCCTAGAACCGCACGGCCACACCGGCCGGCGAGTAGCGACAGGTAGGCTTTCCAGATGAATCACGTTATGCTCCATCGGCATGAAACGTCCATAAGCAAACACACTGCGGAATTCCCTGGGTGATCACATCACTCTGGAAGGCACAATGGATCAATACAAGTATTCTTTTATCCTCGAGGACCACATCCTACATGCTCTTTGTTTTTCCTCTGCAAGATGGTATCGACCAGCAGGACAATGCAACATGTCACACAGCTCGCAGTGTACATGCGTGGTTCGAAGAGCAACAGGATGAGTTTACCCTACTCCCACGGCTGCCAAACTCCCCACATTGAATCCCAATAGAGAATCTTTGGGACCTCCTTGATTGGGCTGATCGTGTCATGGAATGTCATCCGAGAAAACTGGCGCAGCTGGCCACGATACTGGAGTTAATATGGCTCCACATTCCTGTTAGTATCTTTCACACCCTCACCGACTCTCATCCTTCACATCTCACTGCGATTGGTTATTGAGGCTTTTGATAGGTGGTCACATTATTGTGACTGGACAGTGAGTATGAAGACTTTAACACCGAGAAAAAATGAACAGTACTCACGGGCCAGTGGCAGCGTTGGTGAGAAGACGCTGGGTTAGCATAGTTGGCGGTGATCCACTTGAAGTGTCAGTCTCAGGAACCTGACTTCCGTCTGCTTTGCGGCCCCTTATATCACCGTCTTCTTAGTTTCAAGATAACTACTTGGGCGGGCGGCGCTTATGTGGCGTCGTCACTTGGGGTAGAGCTGCTAAACCTGCAAGGTCTCTGCCATCGGTCTATCTTAATCCGCCAAAGGTAAAGATATAAGACCCTTCATGGTGACACCTTAGCATTTTTGCCTGTACAAAGTCAGTTTCATATTTACTGCGGACAGTTCTTCCCCATCGAGTGATAACTATACACCTAGATACATACTCCTGAAGACCTCCAGCTGCCGGAGGGTATAGCCCGAGCAGGATACAGTGGTCAATGCACAGTGACCAATTTTCGTCGAGAGCGCTGGGCAAATTCATTCGTTTGTGTCGGAGGTGGAGGCCGACAGTGTGCGAAACCTTTTGGCTAGCAATGAAAGAATCGAGGCGCAAACCCTACAAGCTTTCTCAAACGATTTTACAGAAACTATTCAGTAAAAAAAGTTCATTTTTGCTATGCTTCTGGTTTTATATATCAGGTTCATGATGATGTGCTCATCGTTTCGTTAATGCCAATAGCTATTGTGCTGTTTACGTGGAAGTAAGACACTTCGCGAAATTCCAGAAAGGTTGCTATGATTTTCAGTTTGGTGCATATTACATAATACATTGCACCATATGAAATTTTGCTAAGAGACTGAATTTTTCTTTAGCCTAGGCTGGAGGTCTCTGTCACCTGTCTCGAGAAAATTGATCTGCACAATCACTTGCGATCGCGCCTCGCCAGCGATAACGCCAGAGTGAAATATTCATTCCTGATCTTTCTTGAGCGGTTTGAGATACCGAAATGAGATTTTGGTAAATAATAGCACACTCTAAAGTGCTATTCCACTAACTACAGGCTTTTTCGATGAAAGAATGCAATTTTTAAGGGCCAAAGATAGCTGGTGAAACGAAAACTGCTGTAGGTTTTGGAACAAAATATGTGGAGACATTACACGCTGTTTTTCAACCGAGAACGTGCTTGTTCATAAACTACTGACCTTACTTTTCCTCAATTCCTCTCTTAACAAACTTAGTAAACAGCTTTTTCAGAATTCTTTTGCAACGTTAGTGAAGTGAGACTGCGTAAATTCCGCTGTGGCTTGAAAAAAGAAGCAAATTTTAACATGACAATCAGAGAAATGTGTAGGCTTTACTCAAAATTCGCCACTCATGGGGCTTCTCTGAAAGTTACAAATGATTAACAAGCCAGGCGTAAATAAATCGCTGCATTTTCAGCGAAATTCTTTTTGGATACTAACCAAAGCAGAGGTGACAGTAGATCTTTTTGAATGGCCACCATACAAGTGTGGGCATAGAGGGCCCCCACTTTATATTTACAGAAAATATGTGTGCCACCTTCAGTTCAGAACGTCATTTCCCCCTCCAGAGCTCAGCTTTCCCTTACAGCTCCTGTCCATAACCCCCACCGCTACCGCTCCCCCCACGCATGCCCTGCTGTCCGCGCATCTAGCGGCCATGGCATTCTGCATGCACTGTACCTTGTACCACTACTAGTCATTGCCTTTACCGTTCCACTCAGAAACAGACCGAGGGTAAACCGCACTGCACTGCACTGTATGTCACCATGCGAGCCCTAATTTCTCTTATGTCATTTTCGTGATTGTTACGTGAAATGTACGTTGGTGGCAGCAGAACTGTTCTGCGGTCAGCATCAAACGCCTGTTCTCTAAATTTTCTCAATAACATCCGACGTAATGGAGATGCCGAACTCTCGAACACTCGACCTACCGAGGGATATTTTCTGTATTATAGAGCCGTTGGAACACGATGACTTGGATACCTCCCATTGTTTTGTACGGAGGAATGCGGCGCACATGCAGGAAATAAAAGGGGAATATATGGTTCCAGTTAGTGCGGATGTAGTCCAGTCAACTTAAGAAAATTAGGTGAATAAACGCGTGTAGTCGTAAATTTTTGTACAGTATTAGGAGGAGAGTGCCATGCACAACATAATAAAAATCCTGACCGATGGGGTGCGAGCTTTGGATGAGGGGGGAAGGGAATGTTTAAAGGTCACTTTTTCACGTTTTTCTTGAATAACTGTAAAATTGCGGCTTCTAGCGAAAATGTTTCTCAATAAAGAATTAAACTACATAAAATTTTCTAGAAAAACGCTACTATTCTTTTTTTTCTCTCGGACCAATAGTTTCCGAGTTGCAAGGGAAGGAAAAACTGCACATTATTAATAATAGTGTTTTAATGATGTAAAATTATTATGTAGCATTGGATGAAGTTGATTAAGAGCAGATGTTAAATGTGTGTGCCACGTCTAAGTGCAGCAAAGCCTCTAAAGGGATATGTAACAAGATGGAAGGGTGGAGGGTAAAGGCGCAAGATATTTCACAAAATTACACCGACTCTCTGTAGCGTTCCTTATGAATCACTGGCAACGCAGTGCTCAGACGAGATCGTGGATGTTTATTTTCCAGAAAGAGCGTTAACACCGTCCTGTCCGTTCTTCTTGTCGGTGTTTTCCATATATCCCTTTCCTCACAGATTCTGACCAGAAACTCCTCATTCCTTACCTTATCAGTACACATAATTTTCAACATTCTTCTGTAGCACCACATCTCAAATGCTTCGAGTATTCGAGTATCTTCTTTCTCGGTTTTCCCACAATCCATGTTTCATCACCTTACAACGCTGTGATGCAAACGTACATTCTCAGAAATTCATTTCTCAATTTAAGACCTATGTTTGATACTAGCAGACTTCTTTTGGTCAGAAATACCATTTTTCCCACTAGCAGTCTGCTTTTTATGTCTCCCTTGCTCCGTTCGTCATGGGTTATCTTGCCGTCTAGGTAGCAAAATTCCTGAACTTCATCTACTTCGTGATCACCCAATCCTGACGTTAAGTTTCTCGTTGTTCTCGTTCCCGTTGCTTTTCATTGCTTTTGTCTTTCTTGGATTTGCTCTCAATCCTTTTCTACTTTAACTCAGGATAGCAACGTTATTAGCGAATCTTATCACTGAAATCCTTTCACCTTGAATTTTAATTCCACTCTTGAACCTTTCTTTTATTTCCATCATTGCTTCTTTGGTGTATAGACTGAACAGTAGGGGCGGAAGATTACAACCCAGTCTTCACCCTTTTTCATCCGAGGACTTCGTTCTTGGTCTTCCACTCTTGTTATTTCCTCTTGGTTCTTGTACATATGTGTATATTACCCGTCCTTCCTTACAGATTACCCCTATTTCTCTCAGAATTTAGAGCATCTTGCAGCGTTTGACATTATCGGACGATTTTTCCGGACCGACAAATCCAATGAAAGTTCTTGATTTTTCTTTAGTCTTGTTTCCATTACTAACCGCAATGTCAGGACTGCCTCTATGGTTCCATTACCTTTCCTAAAGCCAAACTTGTCGTCATTTAACAGATCCTAAATTTCCAGCATTACTAGCTGAAATTTATTGAAGAATTGAATTAGTGTTTCTACTCTCCTCGTAGTAACATGCCTATTTTTTCCAGTAAACATCCCCTACAACCACATTCCATTTCCTCATGACTAGGAGATTTTCATCTCCTTTTACGTACTGAATTATCCGTTCAAAATCTTGACATACTTTCTCCATCTCTTCATCTCCGGCCTGCGACGTCGGCATGTATACCTGAACTGTCGTTGTCGGTGTTGGTTTGTTGTCGAAACTGATGAGAACAGTGATCAACACTAACTCACTCTCTGCCCTACCTTGCTATTCCTAACGAATCCTACTCCCTGAATACCATCTCTGCTGAAGTTGATATTACCCTTTACTCACCTGACCAGAAATCCTTGTCTTCTTCCCATTTCACTTCAGTGACCCTCACCATATCTATGTTGAGCGTTTTCATTTCCCGTTTAGATTTTCTACCCCCCTGCCACGTTCAATCTTTTGACATTCCACGCCCCGTCAAGTAGAACGTTATCTTTTCGTTGGTTGTTCAGTCTTATTTCTCATGATCGCCTTCCCCTTCGTAGTGCCCTCCCGGTGGTCCGAATGGGGGACTATTCCGATCTTTAGCCAATCGAGAGACCATCATGCCACTTTTTCAGTTATGTCCTGTGGGTATACGTACAGTGGCTTCCATTGCCTTCTGCCTCCTCATGCCGCTGATCATTGCTGGTTATTCCGTGTTTAGGGGCAGTTTCCCACATAAACTGCAAGAGAGCGCTCTGAACCTCTGTCCGCCTTTGGCAATGCGGTGTGCAGAATGAGGGTACTTATGCCGGAAGCCTTCGCCCACCATTGCAGATGATTTACACTAAAGATTTTAGCGATGGCGGGTTTCGAACCCTTGATCGAGGACGTTTTGATTACTAATCAAAGACGTTACCGCTTTTCTTGTTTTTCTTTTATTATTGCTCCTTTTTCATTTTGATCGCTTTTCTTATTGACGATGGGTCTGTGGGAACGTCACATGACACCTGTTAAAGTTGATCGTTCAGTACTTCACTCAGTTTTTTTTATTACAGGGGGCAGCCAGCCCACTGACCGAACATGCTGAGCTACTGCGCCGGTGCCTCTAGACCACGGGTGTTCTGATAAGGATCAGTTGCTTCCGTATGGTATCGAAAATTCCAATACAAAAATTGAAAACCATTGACCCCCACTGATGCCACTTCATTGCCCCTACTCCACATAAGCTATAACTAGAGGAATTCAGTATCTTCCCGCCCAAGAGGTTTACACTCAGTGTCGACACATAAGCGCCTGTGTCCATGAAGAACGTGTCTGTCGTACTGTTCACAGTCCCAGCTAAGCAACATTTCTGTCTCTGCATACATCTTTGTGTCACATAATTTCACTGGGAACGCCATTCGGTAGTTTCGGAGTTCCCATTGTTGTTTAACGACCTTCTACCACCTGCTTCTTATTCCAGCAATCCTCCGCAAGGTGTACTACCAATCCACACTCATAGCATCGTGCTTAGCAGCATTGCTTCCAGCACATCCACACCTATAAATTTTATCTCCGACGAAAAACACTCCTAGTTCAACTGAGAAGGCATCCGTGGCCAGGCTCAGTTTACATCATAGTTTTATGAGTATGGTACCGCGTCATATTCATATTAAAAACACTTCACATATCCAGAACTTGCGTCCTCTAACTGTATAGGTACCTTAATGACAGCAGTCAAATCCTGCAACATATCAGCTGGAATCCCTCTCAATAAACATCCAACGCTCTGCATTCCGCCTCCTGGAGAATGTTCTACATGAAAAGATAAGTTCGTATATTTATCTTCCTTATCGTATCCGAGGACGTTTTCACCGATTGGTTCTATTTCTAGGTATTCCATTTAGGTACTCCCTAGAGAATGTGATACTGTTGTGTTTGCAGTAGGGCTGAATGATGCCCATTTCGAGTTTGCTGAAATGTATGTGCCTTATTCGGTCCTTCATGGTACATTACATAGGATTTTGCTTCACCTATTAATCGTAATTTGTCCATGTGCAAACGTACTTCGTCCAGCCAATCCCTCGAACTTCGAGGCAACTTTCAAGATATCAATAAATGCTAACACATAGTCGTTTTACCTAAAAGCTGGTCACTAGACTAGGTGCAGTCGGATTCAAGGAATGGAGTGCGTGTACTGAATGAAGCTTTTGTTTCTACCGCCCTAGATAGCACACACTGTCTACAAGCTTTCCCTGTTGTCCAAGTATCCAACGCATTGGCGTACTTTCCTTCAGCTCCACTACCCGTTTCGCTAAGAATTGAGTCGCTTCCTGAGCCGTCGCTATTGCTGTGTAAGTGAGCCTGGCATTTCTGCAAACTCTTCCGAAAATATGATACACCTAAAGTACACAAAAAATTCAAAGATAGACACAAAGACACTCAGATATAACAACAAGAAGAACTGCCTTCAATATTTACAGTGAATAGTTAGCCACCCCGATTCCGTACACTGATTTGCTTCGTGTCCCTGATGTCAGCATGTGCTTTGTTACTGGCACTGACTGTGGACAAGGCACTTGGTGGCCCGCCAGGTTGAGTTGCTGGCATCTCACGGGCCGTAAATAGTGCTCTCTATAATTTCCCTTAAACTGAGACACATCTGCAGGTTCCTTCGGTTTCGTGAATCGCACCGGCAGGTTTCTATGCACAGAAACACTCCCTTCAAGTGCTGTGCCCAAGAACGGAAGAAGCCACACAAACAGAAACGTTCAATCATCGCACTCACACCGACGAAACTACACCCGGAGATGATGATGGTGCCGCAATTGGAGCGTCCTCTCGATGGATGGCAGCAGTCGATGCTACAGATAGTTGTGACGCAGACTGTCGTGGCTGCAATGTGGCCCCACAGTTCCGCAGGACAAGAGAAGACACTGTCTCCTCGTCAGAACTTGCAATGTGTAGGTGGTGGTTGTGGTTGGAACCACTCGGCGAGGCGTTAATGAAACACCCCCGTTTGCAGTGGTCCCTTATTCGTTTTAGTAAAGATACAGGATTACAGTGGACAGGACGTTATTGCCTCTCGATGGTGTTGATGGGGGTGGCGTGCCGGGTGTCGAGATCAGCAACTGGGGCAGTGGCATCAGCGAAACATTCCCCGACGTGTGTCAGATTCAGCTCTTAGCAACCTAACTCGTGGTCGGCGCGTACCACACCATGAAGGTGTTCAATCCGTAACATCCAGTCACAGTGGAAGGCGTACGCCGGCATTGGGTAGTGATCAGCGTTGATGGTATCCTTCGGGAACCAGTGTACAGCAACAGAGATATAGGGCCGTGTCCAGCCCAGGCTCGACGTGCATGCCTATAGGGAAGTGGCATAGAGCGGGAGGTAGTCAACCGGTAGGTGGCCCAGTGGAGCGAAGACATCTGCATATCGTAACGAACTCAGGAGGTTGCCTGCTGCTAGTGGAGGCAAAGTCCCTGGTAGGCATCTGGACACTTCATCTGGCACTGTAGTGGCCTATGCCTCGAACTCAGCATCTGGTGGAGACGGCAGCGGTTCGCATCATGTACACGCCTCGGTACTGTCATATACAGAAAACTTCGGCGAGCATCTGAGAGCATGTGAGAATGATTACTTTTTTAGCTGGGGGGGGGGGGGTTATTTGTTAGAGTATGCTTTTGCAGCAGCGGCACTCCCATTCAAGAGAAGGCAACGGGCTCTAGCAGCCTGTTGTCGCCATCGTCTGACCATTGTTTTATTCATTCTGCTCCTCTTGCTTAGTCGGCCACCGGAACTGGCTTCATCATTCAGATGGGCTACTAGCTTCTTCCACTCTGTCGCCTTCCTGGATAAGCATTCTCTCGTTATGAATACATATGCCTCTGAAACGGTGTCTGAGTTTCAGGCTGATGCTAGCTTCCTTCTTATGACGTCGTCTTGCTGAGCGTTGCAAGAGCAGTTCATGGCCCCGACGGAATCGTGATGGAACAGTTGTTTCCCGGTCAAATGAGTGATTTTTCTAGTACTCGGTCATTGATGATGGTAAAAGTTGTGCTGGTTGCTGGTTCGTGATTAGAGATGAATATTTTGAAAAAGTGGATTTTCGTATGAGACTGCATTGTTGTCAGCTGGCAGGAGGGGCATTGACTATTTTTGGAGTGGCAGAACCTGGTTTTTCAGGTTAGTGCATTGCGTAAGTCTATTCAGTATTGTCTGTTGACCAAGTAGTCCGTCCGCCCCGATAGCCTAGTGGTCAGCGTGACGGATTGCCGTCCTACGGGCCCGGGTTCGATTCCCGGCTGGGTCGGAGATTTTCTCCGCTCAGGGACTGGGTGTTGTCTTCATCATCGTTTCATACCCATCCGGCGCGCAAGTCGCCAAGTGTGGCGTCGAATGTAATAAGATCTGCACCAAGGCGGCCGGACCTGCCCCGCAAGGGGCCTCCCGGCCAATGACGCCAAACGATCATTTCCATTACCAAGTAGTCCGTAAAAGAAATTTGGCCGAGGCCATTTGAAATACGAGGTGCATGCAAAAAGTAACTACCGAACTACCGATCACGTCCAGAGATGGCAAGAGTAGTCAGACAGGAATGTCCATGCGCAGGAGCAGAGAGGAGGTATGTGGGAATAATGCAGTGCAGTTTCAGTCTTGTGAGAGCTACCGCAGAGTGCTAGGATGAAATGACTGCTCTGACATTGTCTCACGCCAACTGCGAAGTTCATGCAGTTATCCGATGTTTACACGCTCAGTCGCTTGTGTCACGTGTATGGACGCGACAATATGAATGACAGTGTGACCAGACAATGGTGCAGGCAGTTTGCTGAAGAGGAACCAATATCCGCTATGAAGACCGCAGTGGCCGTCCTTCCCTGGTGACACCAGAGTCGTTGGAAAGTGTGCGGCAAGCAGTTTTGCAGAATCGCGCTTCGCGGTTTCAGAACTCTCTCGTCAATACCCCCAGATGTCTCGTTATTGCACGGAATTGTCACCCGGTAGCTTGATGTTGATAAAGTCTGTGCAAAATGGGCGCCAAGGCTACAGGCACGTGAACACAATGTTGCCTCTGGCCGCAACATTGATATTCCGACAGCGTTACGCAGAGAATGGTGACGATTTTCTCGACAACGTTATCACTGGAGATGAAACATGGATGTTGCACGCCACACCAGAAACGAAACGGCAATCCAAGGATTGGCGGAATAGTGGTGCACCAGTGAAGACCAAATTCCAGCAGACAATCTGCTGCTGTGCGAGTTTTTACCGCGAGGGGAGAGCGGAAACGCTGATTGGTATTGTCAGACACTGAAAAATCTGAGGAGGGCGATCCAGAACAAGAGTCATGGGACGGTGACAAGGGGTGTTAAGCTTGTGCATGACAATGCAAGACACCATACACCGAATGCCACATGAAATGTGTTTAATCAGTTTTGATGTGAGATATTCGACCATACGCCATACAGCCCCGACTTCGCACCTTCTGACACATCTCTTCCGTTTCATGAAGCAATTCACGGCACGAAAACGTTTCTACAACGACGCCGGGCTGCAGACTGAAGTGACTTCGTGGCTCCGGACGTTGGCTGCAGACACCTATCAGCTGGGCATACAACTCACTATGTTGAGAAGTAGCCAATGAGTCTACGTAAATATTCCAACAAAATATTTCTTACTTAGTGATGGTTTGTTTTCTGTATAGGTCATCGGAACTTACTTTCTGGATGTATCACATAGTCAAAAACTGCAAGAATAAAGATATTTTATTTCCGATAATATTCAGCTGCTTGACTAATGGCGGAACTTTATATTCACTGTCTGAAGCGACGTTGATACACTTTCAAATGAATGGACAAGAAATTCCCGCTCGCATACACTAAATACACATATATGATGTATCATGCAGCGTAACTTGCTGTGACAGTGCGAGAGAGAGAGAGAGAGAGAGAGAGAGAGAGAGAGGGAGGGACAAAGATATTGTTTATTACTCTGTGGCGATCAGCGCTCACATAATTATTCTTAGGGAGAGAGCTTTTGTTCTTCTTAAGAATAAAAATTTTAGGAGAGGGGAGCCATTCTTGTGATGTAAAAATCGACGCCATTGCGAGTTTTTGATTCACATTGTAAAATATAAGTCTATATGGAAGGAAATCAGTTAATTGAACAATAAAATATTGTTCATTTCAAGAAGGTACGTGTTATTATACACCCAGCGATATACTTCTATTGTGGTTTACTAATAAACACCAGCTTGAGAAAAATTCCGGCGGGAGCGTTCAGTTCTAGTGAAACAGTTCGATGTTTTCTTCGGAAAAGAAGTCACTTAATGGATCATTCAAATCCACAATAGTACCTGGACATTTCTCAGAACTGAAAGCAATCTGATTGCTATGCAACAGAGCCCCGAAGAATATTTCTCCGTACTTTGGTTACCACTTTCAGCTCAACACGGTATCTGCAGCATCTGGAGCAGATTTCTACAACAGCGGAAGCGTGTAATCGCTATCAGTTTCACACATCGCGCTGTGTACGCTGCATATATTTACCCACAAGATTGATCATACAGTTAATCACACACATAGAAAGACAATACAAGGTGGTGTGGGGAAACATTTCAGTATAAAGGTCCTGTAGAGCTAAACAGTAAGTAGCCTAGTAGTAGTAGTGGTAAACAAAATTTTTTTTTCAAAGGAGTCTTTATATATGCCCTGCATCTGTGGAAACGTATCACGGGACGGAATTCCGTGCATACAAGTGAATAAAAAAATAAAAAAAGAACCAGCTACTGCTTTCGTCAATATGTAACTGTCATGGTCCTTTAAACTCGTGCGTCATATACAGGCCTGTGCTTTAACGACGTCACTCGGCAACAGATAATGTCAGAAAACTGACGGTGCGTCACGCCGCTTTTGAATTTCATTCGTTAGGAGCGGAGCGAATGGCGATTTCGTTGCGTTGACAGCGTGTACGAACGGGAATTTCCCGAAGCAAGATTTAAGTTACAAAGCTGGTCGACGTCGACGTAATTAGGCGTTGACAACGACTGGATGATGAAATCGCCTTCTGATGAACGGTAAATCAGTGTCACATACACACTGCACACATAGGACAAATGTTTTTCAATTTTTTGTTGATAACTTTGTTTGCAGTTTACAACAGATGTTGTATTTGATGGTAATTTTTATGTGGATGCATTGTACCTGGTTTATTTGGTAAACTGATTTTGACGAAAATATGTTAGAAAGACTGTAAATAATATCAATGTAAATCTATTGAATGATTGATAGCGGATAAAAGCTAATATAATTTTCGATGGACAAAAAATTAAGGGGAATTCCATCTGAAACAGAAAAGTATGAAGACACCAAAGGAAAGCGTCGCAGGAGTGAAATGTTGGCTCTGAGCACTATGGGACTCAACTGCTGAGGTCATTAGTCCCCTAGAACTTAGAACTAGTTAAACCTAACTAACCTAAGGACATCACAAACATCCATGCCCGAGGCAGGATTCGAACCTGCGACCGTAGCGGTCTTGCGGTTCCAGACTGCAGCGCCTTTAACCGCACGGCCACTTCGGCTGGCCGAGTGAAATGTGTAGACGCCTAAAAAGAACCGCACGCAGTCAAACAAAGCCTAGCGTACCACCAAGGAGGATAAACACTGACTATTCTAGCGAATAGCCTCGGGTGGTGGTCATAATTATCGTGTCAATGGTCTAAAAAGTGATGCATAGGATGTTAAGGAAAACTGGACCATCATATTGCTATGTGCTACAATATACGTAGAGAGGTTGTAAGTAGTGAGAATTATTATTTGTTATACAAAGTGAACGATTATTTATTTGTCCGGAGCCTAATATTGTCCCGTTTCATGGTAACTATGATAAGATAATTTCCTCTATTCCTCTTGTGCTCCATAGTGTCATAGAACTCAAAGGTTTGAAATTGTTCTCTGAAACAGTTAATGCTTAAAAATAATATAATTACTTGGTATTCATAACTTTCCTTCAAATGCGTTTGTTATAAATGCTGGACTGAAGCTGGTTTTCAAAGCTTTTTCATTTTTTATTGTAAACAGAAACATAAACTTGAATAACTTTTTATCAAATATATTGCAATATGAGTTAACAACGAATAAATACGAATTTTGTTTGAATTACTGATTTAGATGTATTCTTATCGAATACTGTTTCCTTCGTGTGTGCATATACCTACGCTGTATTATCATTATTTATAGTTCAATAACAGTTATAGAGAAAAGTACACTTAGGAACTATACTGTCAAGGAAATTAATGTTTGAAACTTCCTGGCAGATTAAAACTGTGTACCGGACCGAGACTCGAACTCGTTACCTTTGCCTTTCGCGGGCAAGTGCTCTACATCTGAGCTCCCCTAGCACGACTCACGACCCGTCCTCACAGTTTCAATTCTCAATTCTGCCAGTACCTCGTCTCCTACCTCCCAAGCTTCACAGAAGCTCTTCTGCGAACCTTGCAGAACTAGCACTCCTGGAAGAAAGGATATTGCGGGGACATGGCTTAGCCACAGCCGGGGGGGAGGGGGGGGGGATGTTTCACTCCGCTGCAGAGTGAAAATCTCATTCTGGAAATTAATGTTTGTTGTGAGTACACGTCACTCTGAGGACTTGGTTAATTTAAAGTTCCGATATCGATTCCCAGGTCTCTCGCTCTTTCTCTCCTCCCATGGTGTTCAACCCTGAGGTTGGTTGCAGCAGTATGCCATTCCCCTCTTCTGTCTGCCGTCCTCTTCATTTCCGCGTATGTAGTGCATCCCTCATTATTTATTACCTTATGCGTGTATGGCATTCTTTGTCGTCCCCGGTGGTTCCTTACATCAGTACCTCCTCCTGCTAGTGTTCCAATGACGTTATTTAGTCTTGAAATGTGTATTAAGATTTTGTCTCCTCTTCTCTGGACATTCCTCCACAGAGATCAAGTTTCCTGTACTTTCTCAGTACCTCCGCACTGGTAATTCTGTCTCTTCAATTAATTTTCATCATCCTTCTGTAGCACCACATCTCCAGGGCTTCTAGCGGTCTTCTCTTTTGTTTTCCTATTGTCCGAGTTTCACAATCATGTAGTTGACGCGTATGACCTTAACTGTTTTTGCGCCCTGAAACAAAACAAAACAGACACCCATATAGACCGAGACTCAAATTTGGTACCTTTGCCTTTCGCAAACAAGCGCTCTATCGACCTCATTTTCTTAATGTCATTTTGTTCGTTGCATTTGTTCGGGGCGAACGTCCCATGACACCCGTTCAAGTTGATCCATTCACTCAGTTTTTTTATTACAGAGTGCAGTTAACCCTCTGCCCGAACATGCTGAGCTACCGTGCCTGCAACTGAGCACGACACACGACCCCTCCTTACAACTTTACTTCCGCCAGTACCTCGTCTTCTACGTTCCACATTCCAGACCTCCCAGAAGTTCTAAACGTCTGGCTCCCTTGGAAGAAAGGATATTGTGGAGATTCTGAAAACATTTCCCAGCCTTTTGCTAAGCCATATCTTCGCAGTATCCTTTCTTCCAGGACCACTAATACTGCATGCTTCATAGGAGAGTTTCTGTGAAGTTTGGAAGGTAGGAATCGAGGTAGAGGCGGAAGCTGATTACAGAAAATGCATAGCAGCATTCTCTATCTTCTGCCCATTTAATTTGGATCCCCACCTCAGCAGTTTCACGAACATTATCTGTAGCTTTCTGGATGCAATTACTGAAAATAAGAGGAGGAAGAAAACTTCCTTGTCTCATGTGTTTCTAATTTTTGCTTGCTGTTCCTGATGAAAATTTCTTGTCATAACCATTTCGTTTTTATAGAAGCTGTGTATCGCCTGAATATCTTTGTATTACACGTGCTTTTTTCAGCATTCTGAACATCTCCTTAACATTATCCAGGTCTACAAAGGCAACATAAGTTGTTTTATTTTCTGTATTTGCTTTCAGGCTAAAATTCCTCAATCCCAGAATCGCTTGTCTTGTTCCTAATCCCCTCCTGAATCCAAACTGATTTTCGCTCAGTGAGTCTTCCACCTTTTCTACAGTTCTCCTCAGAACTAACTTTATGAGTACATTTTATGCATGCGATATTATCCTTAATGTTCGATACTGTTCCCATTTTGCAGCTGTCGTCTGTTTCGGTATAGGACCCATTATGCATTTCTGGAAGTCGGTTGGTATCGCTTCTGTCTTATAAATGGGCATAACCAGTTTCAGCAGCATCATTTTCATGTTGTCACCAACATTCTTGATTAGTTCCCCAGAAACGTTATCAATGCCTGCTCCTTTGTTCTCCCTTCGATCTTTAATAGCTTTCTCAAATTATTCTTGCAGAATGTCGTCTCCTTTGTCTTCTTGGTCTTCTTTCTCTACTTTTTCTATTACATCTTTCGATAAAGGTGTTCAATCATACAATTCTTCAACGTATTCTCTCCATCTCTTCACCACATCTTCACCAAACAGTATTTTTCCCTCTTTGTCTTCTATTATATACGAGTATGTTGTTTCACTTTGGTTAAAAATATATTTGATGCTCTGTTGGCTATAACGGTTCTTCCATTACGCATGCTTTATGCCATTTCTCTGAGCATTTCCTCAATAAAACTTTATTTTGCTTTCCTAGCTTTTCTATTGATTAAATTCCATAGTCAGATTTTCCATCAGCTGCATTCTTGAATAGTCTTCTGTTTCGATAAACTGAATAACACCTGCTGTAGTACATTTCCTCTTGTTTTTGGCTTAGTTTTCCCAACTATATTTCCCACTTCAGCAGTGGAAAATAAAGTTATATATAATTTTGTTCCCAGTCTTCTTTTATTCCGCCACGTTGGAAATTTTTAGTTAGGTTGTCTGTTTCCTGTGTGTAATGCCTTGCAAGTCCCTTAGTTTTCAGATTTTTTATTTCCCATTTCTGTTTACTGTCTTTTCTTCAACTATTTGATTTGAATGAACTTTTCATCAGGACCAGGTTGTGGTCTGTGTCTGCAAATGGATAGCTCCTCCAGGCTTTTATCTGGTTTCTAAAACATGATTTCCTAAAATGTGATCGACCTGTTGGCTCTTTAAGTCTCCTTGGTCTTTCCAGGTGTATCTTCTTCACTTGTGATGTTGGAAAAGTGTAGACCCCTATTTACAACAAATAATTGATGCCTGGTGCAGAATTCATTTCTTCTCCCAAGTCCATAGTTTCCCATAATTCCCTCTTTCGGTTTTTCAGCCACACTCACGTTCCAGTCACCTATGGCAATCAGGTTTTCATATACCTTAACATTTATTATGACATTACTTATTTCGCCCTATGTTTAATCAACAACAACATTCTCGTCCTTGGACATTGGCATGCAGACATGTATGATCACAGCGTCCTTTGATTAAAATTCTGTTGTATGTTATAAAAATAAACATTTCAGTGAAGTCACCTATAGTTCTTTCAACCACTCACGTCATTGGAAGTAGGAAACAGTAACTGATCCATGTTCCATTTTTACTCTACTCGTAAAACGCTAGACAATCGACTGATTAGCTCGTGACCAAACTGGACTTGCAACCGTTCATTCCCTTTCATGATTTCGATGAACTGACTGTGAAGCTCAGATTTGACCACACTAATAACACAGTTTGTAACTGTATTAGAACATAATTTTTTATTTGGCTGTACAAGTTAGGAAACTTTGCCATAACGAAAGTATTATGGTAGTAACTAAATAGAATTTCCATTCGTTAGCTGTCTGCTTATGTTTCATTTTCAGCATCGTATAAACAGTAATGACATCGGAAAAGGACAGGTCAGTTTTTTAACACACAGTGGAAGTATCACAATTTGGTTGGGCGACCGAGGACTGAACCGCTGCTTCCGCTGAATACCAGGAAAGTCTTATTTCTTGACCACACTCTGTCACTTTTCTCGTTCGCCGCAACTTTTAGTAGGAAGAACTGTCTTCAGACAGGTATACGTCAAGCAAATGTCGGAATGGAGCAAATAGTAATTTCTAGCATCAACAACTGGTGCTTCAAAATACGGTGGAATGTCCTTGTAACATGAGATCTTGACCAAAAAATTTCAGTTATAATTCACAATTACTTATTGAAGGACATTGTTGACATCACAATTTCTGAGTTATCAGAGTAAAAATATAAGGAGCGAAAGGATCTACAGCTTGATCAGAAACGGTCTGTGGTTATAAGAGACAAATGAAATGCTATCAGTAAAATGAGAAGGGCCTATCCCCACCTCTACCCCCCCCCTCCCCCCCCCCCCACACACACACATCTTATTCAGTTTGTACGTTGACCAATGTAAGTAGACATTCCTAGGGTGAATTTTAATTCAGGGAAGAGAAATAAAAACTAAAATTTGCTGATGTTATTGTAACACCATCAGAGGTCTAAAATGACTTGAAAGATTAGTTGCACGGAATTGATAATTTCTTGAGAACAAAACTGAAAGTTAAGCAAGGGTATTGGAATATACTCAAATTAAGTCATATGATGCTGAGAAAACTGAGAAAATGAGACGCCGTAAATAGTAGACGAATTATTATATTTGGGCAGCAAAATAACTGATTACAGAAGGAGTAAAGATACAACGGAAGACCGGCAACTGCAAGAAAAACTTCCTTCAAAAAGAAAAATTTGCTAACGTGGAATATAAACCCAAGTGCTAGAAAGTCTTTTCTGAAAATATTTTTTAGGAGTGTTGCCTTAAATGGAAGAGAAACGTTGACGATTAACAATACAGACAAGAAGAGAACAGAACCTTTTGAAGCAAGCTACAGAAGCGTGTTTTAGATTAGATAGGTAGATCCAGTTACTGAAGAAGAGGTACTGAATCTCATTCGGGAGGGTGAAGTTTTGTGACAACTAAAAGAACGGATGGGATGATAGGGCTTATGCTGAGGCATCAAGGAATTATCAGTTGGGTAATGTAGGGAAGTTTGTGGGGTATGAATTGTAGAGGAGATCAGTGCTTGGATACAGTAAGCTGCTTCAAATGGATGTGTTGCGGTATTTGCGCAAAAAGAAAATACCTGCACAAGATAGACTGGAGAGACAGTTAAACTAATTTCTCAACTGATGAGTGCCACAATAACATTTCACGTTACATTCCAATGGCTTTTACTATGTTCATAGTTGCTAAAAATTTATCATTGTTGTTCCTCTCCTTCTGGAGCATCGCACTATGGTAAAATTGATTGTGTGACACTACCGAAAAGAAGCTAATCTGATGCCTCTTCAGCTTTTTTCCTATTTTATAGATAGTGGTTTACATGAATGTAAAGTCAGACTAACTGTCCGATAACCTTCGCATTAACACGCTCATACCTTCTTCGGTAATGTGATGGTAATCATACTATGGAGACCAGGTAACAGCTCTTTGGAGAGGTATACTTAAAACTATTCAGCTGCTCATATCAGATTACTGTATACAGCAGTTTAGCGATAGAAAGACAGATGTTACAGCTTAAGGAGTGACGAAGCAAAGTAATGTGGATAAACGCAGATGAATATACTATGATCATTCAATAAATAATGTAAAACTTTTTTCTGGAAACAGGTTGGTTTTACTTAGGATTCCAGTAGACCAAATTATTCCCCACTCCACAAAACCCTATTTTTCAATCGGATCTCAATTTAATGCAGCGGCCTTCGCCACCTTACTGGGATGGTCTGTATGTCCTGCATGGTACCCCTATTTGTCTACGTCGGAGCCAGAGTTTTCGGAACCTCATGAAACTATAGGGGCTAAGGCGGGAATATGCCATGAGGTCCCACAACAAACTCGCATTTTTTCAACAGGAACTGGCCGAGAAAAAATGCGGCCCTCGTAACATAGACGTCATTCTCCACTTAATGTCGTTGAATGTTAAGTACCATTGTTCGTAATGGACTCAATCTTGGATCTCTACCCAGTCCTCTTCAAAGAAGGCACGTATGAAACCCTTATTGTAGTTGCAGCGGTGTAACAATACAATTTAAATACCATATTTTTTCCAATACAAGTTTTGTACAAACCATCAAAGTAGCTTTTTTTTTTTTTTTTTTTTTTTACAATTTTTATTCAGGTCAGTCAATCTCCAAGTACTAATATGCTTAATATTTCTTCAAAATGGTGTTTTGTTCCAGCTCATACGCCACGTCTTGTCTTAGAAGTTCCTCTGTTGTTTCAAAATTGGGAATTCCCACACGTTCCAATACTTATTTCTAATAATTATTCACTACAGCACCGTTTCATGAGACCATAAGTAATCGATTGCTCTCGCTGCTGAATCCTGAATTCACCATCTATTATGCATTGCAAAATAATTGCTGGTGCATTGCTTTACTAGTCTCTCCACGTGTGATACAGAGGTTGATTATAATTGAATTTTCGCTACTTGAGTCAGTGTAGACGGAAAACTTTTTACCGTATTGGTACCCAGCCTTGTGCGGATGATGTTCAGACTGTGCGCTCCAGGATTTGCATTGTTCGTAGTGTTAACGACATTATTTCCTCTTAGGCTACAGCACAGGTACTGTAAAGTAGGGTTGAAACACAAGCATTAGTGTAAATTCGAGTTGCAGACGGTCAACATGGGTCTGGACAAGGTAGCAGGAATTTACTCGTAAAGATATTAGAATAAAAGCAATAGTCCTCCCGATCTTCGCGAATATCGATGCTCTGCTCGTGAGGTCGCTCGGTGACTCCGTAACAAATTTGGGGAAAACCAAGTCATTGGCAGATCGTTCCAAACTGCAAGGCCACCAAGATCACCAGATATGAACCCGTGTGACTGCTGGCTATGGGATTACGTGAAGGACAGGGTTTATCAACAGGATTAGCACCCTTGGAGCATGAAGATCCGCTTAGCAGCACCTGAGATGTTTCGGGCAGCAGTAGAACAATCTCTAGTGCCGTCCCAGGCTGTCGTGGATGCAGATGGTCGTCATAAGAGCAACGTTTGTAAAGTGGAGCGTAGAAATGATACACAGTTAAGAAATGTTATCGTCTCATGAGGAAATTATTTTTTTTTCCAATGATTTATTCGTTTTTTCTCTTCCAGATGTTCTTACAAATGCTGCCTGGAAGTTCCATTGTCCTACGATCATGGGGGCTCTCTTATGTAACGAAAGTGTAGTTACAACACCCCTGTATGATTTCAATGTTATCTGTGCATGACATTTCCACTATACGTGATCAGATCTGTTAATTTTTCCTTCTTGGCTGATCTTGCTCATTGAGTGAACAAGCAACACTTCTGCACAAAATATTGGGGGCTTCCATGCTGTGTGTCCAGTTTCATCGAGTTCTCCGAAATTCTCGTTCTTTCCGATTCAGTATATAATAAAGCTCATACTGAATCTGAAACACTAATAAGTTCAATGTCAGGATGTATAAATGAAATGATTCAAATAATCTTAAATTTTATCATGAATTTTTAACGTGTGCTACCATGTACTATCAGAGTTTACGGATTTCTGCAGCAGTTTTACTGTTATGACATCTGAAATAAATCTTTTTTGTGAGTTCAGAGATTCTTCATCCCGTGAATATTAACATTTTTTAATTTTATCCTTCTAGGATCACTCTGTTATCTCAAGTTTTACTACTACTTCCTTTAGTACTTTTTCCAAATTGCGATTTGAAGTTCAGTATTTGCTCCACTTAATTGATTAGTATTTTCTCATAAATTCGTTCCTAGTTTTAGATATAGGGATCCCTGTATTGGTAAATTAGATGATTTTTTGGGTATCGTAGGTCTCGGGATGTGCTAGATGACGATCAGTTTGGCTTTAGAAAAGGTAAAGGCACGAGAGAGGCAATTCTGACGTTGCGGTTAATAATGGAAGGAAGACTAAAAAAAAAAATCAAGACACGTTCATAGGATTTGTCGGTCTGGAAAAAGCATTCGACAATGTAAAATGGTAAAAGATATTCGAAATTTTGAGAAAAATAGGGGTATCCTGTAGAGAGAGATGGGTAATATACAATATGTACAAGAGCCAAGAGGGAATAGGAGTGGACGACCAAGAACGAAGCGCTCGGATTAAAAAGGATGTAAGACAAGGATGTAGTCTTTCTCCCCTACTGTTCAATCTGTACAACAAAGAAGCATTGATGGAACAAATGAAAGGTTCAGGAGTGGAATTAAAATTCAAGGCGAAAGGACATCAATGATACCGTTCGCTGATGACATTGCTATCCTGAGTGAAAGTGAAGCAGAATTACATGATCTGCTGAATGGAATGAACAATCTAATGAGTACAGAATATGGATTGAGAGTAAATCGTAGAAAGACAAAAGTAATGAGAAGTAGCAGAAATGAGAACAGCGAGAAACTTAACATCAGGAATGATGGTCAAGAAGTAGACGAAGTTAAAGAATCCAGTTACCTAATCAGTAAAATAACCAATGACGGATGGAGCAAGGAGGACATCAAAAGCAGACTATCAATGGCAAAAAGGGCATTCCTGGCTAAGAGAAGTCTACTAGTATCAAACATAGGCCTTAATTTGAGGAAGAAATTTCTGGGAACGTACGTCTGGACTACAGCATTGTAAGGTAGTGAAACTTGAACTGTGGGAAAATCGGAACAGAAGAGCATCGAAGCATTTGAGATGTGGTGCTATAGACGAATGTTGAAAATTAGGTGGACTGATAAAATATGTAATGAAGAGGTTTTGCACTGAATCAGAGAGGAGCAATATATGGAAAACACTGGTAAGGAGAAGGAACAGGATGATAGGACATCTGTTAAGACATTATGGAATGACTTCCATGGCACTAGAAGGAACTGTAGTGGGCAAAAACTGTAGAAGAAGACAGAGATCAAAATACATACAGCAAATAATTGAGGACGTAGGTTGTTAGTGCTACTCTGAGATGAAAAGTTTAGCATAGGAGAGGAATTCGTGGCGAGCCGCATCAAACCAGCCATAAGACTGATGCCCCCCCCCCCTCCCCCAAAAAAGGTCTGACACTATTTATTTTGTTATTTCTGTTTCAATTATCACCCCTGCTGAGTATATTGGTAATGTTAGGCTGAAATCTCATATCCACTGAAGTTATCTTTCTGATGTCATGTCTGTGTTCAAGTGTATAACAGAATTTGTAGTTTGGCATATGCATGTCGTCTTAATTTATAGAGAAACATAGTTACTGACCCGAAACAGTGTTTTGTCTACGCTGACTTGTAACACATTTCACCAATACATTCTGACTTTGTAAATTAGGTTATAAACACATATCGGTGTTTCGAGCTGAGTATATGCTTTACCAGCTGAGAAACTTGGCGTTTCCTGGATATATATATATATATATATATATCAAGGAAACGCCAAGTTTCTCAGCTGGTAAAGCATATACTCAGCTCGAAACACCGATATATATATATATATCCAGGAAACGCCAAGTATATATATATATATATATATATATATATATATATATATATATATATATATATATATATATCCAGGAAACGCCAAGTTTCTCAGCTGGTAAAGCATATACTCAGCTCGAAACACCGATATATATATATATATATATATATATATATCTGTGTCCGAGACGTCAAATATGTGGTATTTATTTTTGACTTATAAAGCTTCTATGCATACAGTGTTTGAAGTAGGATGGTTGGGAATATGAATGAAGAGTTTGTTTGCTTCATAAAAACGGAAGAGAGCCACATAGAGTTGGCTGTGGGAAAAGCAACAGACACTAAGGCCTACGTCCGCAAGACACAGGTTTGCTTTGTTTATGGTCATAGAATAATGCAAGCTCACAACGAATTGTACACGCTTAAAGTGAAATGGTAAACTGTTAGGATTTGGTGTATAAAAACTCACTCACCTGCGCCACTTCCTGTAAAAATTCCTGCTTCTTTGATGCTACGTTGGAGACAAGTATCTTTAAGCTTCTGTGAGTGAAGTGTTCTGAGGAACGAGATAAAGGATGACATTCTCCAGCAGAGTTACGTCGTGCCTCACATTTGGAAAACGCGACTTAAAGCTTTTGTACTCGAACCACAGCAAGTCTCGCATCGCGATCCCCAATGATTCTTGAGACTGCATAGTCCTCAGTCTTTTACCTGTCATAGTGTATTCAGAAACTATCGTTTTCTAGGCATTTTTATTTATAAACAGAACAAAATCAAAATGTAATGAGTAGGCACCAAAATCGAAAAACAAACATTGTGAACTCGTATTTTCTAGCAAAGATGACACATCGAAAGAAGCAAAACAGTGTTGTTGAGGTTTTAATACACAAAGCGAAATAAATAAATCTATATATCCTAGTATTTCCTAGTAAATAACGTAAACGTAAGATATCGAAAGAAGCAAAGCTATGTTGTTAAGGTTTTAATACACAAAGTGAATGAAATAAATCCATATATCCTAATCAAGTAAATTTAAAATTCTGTCACTGACGTAAACTTCTGAAAAACTTCTCTCACTGAGGTAAAGAAACTCTACTGGGAGACAAATCAAATACAAATAAAACCTATCGAAAGGAGGTAATATGCAATGTTGTAATACGCAAATTGAAATGAAAAAATCTCTATGTCCTAAGCAACTAAATTTGCTATTACTTTGTTTTCGTAAAGATAAGATTGCGGTACTTGCTTAATTCTCTCACTGACCTAAGATCCGAAAAATACAACTGTCATAAAGTTAAAAAAAAATCATAGTGCCATCTATTGTTTTTAAGGTATACTACAAAACTAACAGTGCCATCTATTGGTTTTTTGGTGTATTATGCTATGATACTTAAGCATCCAAACTACTAAACTGAGCAGGCGATTTCAGATACAACTTTAAATCACAATATCTATTTCTCTGTGAACCGATTTTGGTGAAACAAAGCCTACATGTTGCCCCAAGTTAGGCTCTAGTAACCTGTGGAAACCCCATGAAACTTAGTCTAATAAAGCTGAATATTAGCGTGATCAAACAGACAAAGAGATAGACATGGATGTTTTATAGTTTTATTGTGAGTATAGTAACAGACACAATTTATGTAATGCATGCTTTGATGTTGCATATGTGGTCTCTTTATTGTTAGTGAAGCTGTATACTTTCAGCAATATACACACTTGCCAGAAATGCATACAAACTGTATTCACATTCTGGGCTGCTTACTGAATTTTATTTCTGAAAATGTTGCGAACTACTGAATATTTTTTTATGCAGCTGCTCAGTTGGCGACATGTAGGGCACTGGGCCACCCTCTAACAATAGCAAGTCCGATAATAAATATGCTGACTCCCTGAAGAAACTTGATAAAGACAAAAGGAAAAAAAGAAGAGGCTTACGTATGGTCAGCCTTTTATTCGTGTGTTATTAAATATTGCATAGTTTAATTAGGTTTAATAGTTAATTGTTGTTTGTGTGTGTTCTGCAACTTTTTCCACCATGATTTAGCAAACCTTACAATTTTGTAAGTAGCTTTAAAAACATTTCCTATGCAAAATAACTACTTTATCCAAAAAGCCATAGCAGGTAACAAGTATATAACTAACAAACACACGTTATTATTCTGTACCTGCGGCCTCGGCAGGGGCCTATTTGGCCATCCCCTCGGTACGGTCCTGCATTCAGCCTATGCCGTACGGGCTTTAAGGAGATATCCTCTAGCGCGCATAACCGCTGCTGCCATCTGGTAGGCGGCAGCGTAGAAGCCAGCCCGCGCAGCCGAGCGACAAACCGTGTGGTCGTTGGCGGCGCTGGAGGGCGGGGGCTGGCGCCAGAGCTGCCGCTGGCGCCAGTGAGCTGTCCTAACGTCGTTACGCGGCCACAAGGGGCTCGGTCACCTGCGGCAGTGCTGCCAACACCACCACACCACTGCGTTGCCGCCGTTCTCTCTCTGCAGAGCGCGCGCACTGCTGCAAACAGCTGCTGAGCGCGACCTCACAACCTAACTGTATTACGCACTCCTGTGTCGGGTTGCCTGAATGTCAGGTAGTACTTCAACGTCAGGTAACGGATGGAAGAGAAAGGAAATGAAGTAACGCACGGGGGATTTCTGCACCTGTGTGCACATGTAGATTTACCCATGTTATTCAATCGCAATGTGACCATTAGCACCATTTATCGTTTAATACCTCGACAAGTGAACGATTTCCCGCACTAAAATATTCACTGCACAAAGGGTGAACTACAATTTTCGACAATGGCTCTGTCTTCACGTGTTACTTCCAGTGGTAAGCGGTCAATTCGCAAGCACGCAATTGCAAACGTGGATCGTAATTAGAGACATGACTTCCGAGAGTATAATCACGAAAAATAGACAACGTCTGGGATAGTTTTTATGTTTAGACCTATTCGCATTACTGTTGTCAACCTTTGTTATAGATTCAGTGCCGTAGCTAATAAAAGAGGAGAAAGGAGGTCGTCACGTGACAAAAATATACATACAGAAGCAGTATAGAAATAAAAATAAAACTTCATTAACCAATCATAACTGATACGAAACTTCATGACGGATTAAAACTTTCTACCACGCCATGACTCGAAACTGGAACGTCTGATTTTCATAGGCAAGTCGTCCATTGACTCGGCTATTTTGTTTTATTAATATCCTTTATTGTGATGAAAACTAATGAAGTACAACGTTATACAAATTTTGATGCAGAACTCAAAGCACTATAAACACATCCTTCAAATTATTACATTAAAGAAAGGCATTAAAATACTGATTTTAACTTCCGCGTACCATGTTGATCTATTGCTTGAACTACTTTTAGATCTGATGCAAACAAGCATGTGCTTCGAGAGCTCATTCAGTACTGCACTTGCTTGCGAAAGGCAGAGGTACCACTTTAGAGTACTGTCCAGTACACACTGTACTCTGCTGCAGAGTGAAAATTCTTTATGGCAGTTCATAACTAATTACAGCAAATCGCTGCTCTTCATCAGGGCGAAGATCCAGCTAAAATTAAGCTGCTGTGAAAACCGAACTATAAGTAAAGTCATGTACATTGTCACTTGGTTGACAATAATCTCCAGGGGTCATGTGCAACAAAAGCCATTTCAATAATAAATGAAAACGCTAACATAAAATCCTAGCAAAATAGGGATTAAAAATATGTATTTAAAATGTTATACTTATTATATATTAAATATTACACGAAAGTTGAAGATCACCGTTTTACAGAAGGACGAATTATGGTAGTCACAACAAGGCACCACCGCCAGTAGACTGAACCTCGACCGCGGCGCTGATGTGTGTTCATGTTCGGGCTGTACACACCACAGCCAGCAGGCATGCCACGATCACGGAATAGGGGAGACGTCAGGCATCATAGATTTAGTAAAGTGTGTCATAATGTACGGTGATACAGGTTAAGAAGAACATACGTACGCGCAAAATAAAACCGCTTCATGGTCACATACAAATGCAACCTTGGACATGATCACCATGTAATGGTACTTGAATTACGCAACCGTTACGGCACCTCACCTGAACCTCTCGATACCAGTAATATTCTACTGTGCTTCCGTAAAGTAGTTAGCATATTTCTGAGACAACCTTCAGATTTGATTTCATTAATGTAGAGATACTTTGATACATCGATATGTTTATATTGCAATGATATTACTCTTATGTGTATTCTTTCTTTTGTCACTATGATCTTTGACGTACTTGTAACTCTGATTTTGCCGGCCGGAGTGGCCGAGCGGTTCTAGGCGCTACAGTCTGGAACCGCGCGACAGCTACGGTCGCAGGTTCGAATCCTGCCTCGGGCATGGATGTTTGTGATGTCCTTAGGTTAGTTAGGTTTAAGTAGTTCTAAGTAATAGGGGACTGATGACCTCAGAAGTTAAGTCCCATAGTGCTTAGAGCCATTTTTGAACTCTGATTTTTGGACGCGTAAGCGATTACTAGTTAGTGGTTTAGTTGTGGAGAGTTGTTAGAGAGTCGGAGGTTGAGAAAGTCAAGTCTTGGACGTCATGTTGGAAAGACGTATATTGTAGTCAGCTTATAAAATGTGAACTTTAACAGTGGGTTGTTGGAACCAACATGGCGATCCTTCACAAAACCAGCAAGGGACGAAATTTAGATGTGCTGGAGGAGCTTGAAATACACTAATGTCCATTAAAATTGCTACACCAAGAAGAAATGCAGATGATAAACGGGTATTCATTGGACAAATATATATACTAGAACTGAAATGTGATTACATTTTCACGCAATTTGGCTGTATAGATCCTGAGAAATCAGTACCCAGAAAAACCACCTCACGCCGTAATAAGAGCCTTGATACGCCTGGGCATTGAGTCAAACAGAACTTGGGTGGCGTGTACGGGTACAACTGCCCATGCAGCTTCAACGCGATACCACAGTTCATCAAGAGTAGTGACTGGCGTATTGTGACGAGCCAGTTGCTCGGCCACCATTGACCAGACGTTTTCAGTTGGTGAGAGATCTGGAGAACGTGTTGGCCAGGGCAGCAGTCGAACATTTTCTGTATCCAGAAAGGCCCGTACAGGACCTGCAACAAGCGGTCGTGCATTATCGTGCTGAAATGTAGGGTTTCGCAGGGATCGAATGAAGGGTAGAGCCACGGGTCGTAACACATCTGAAATGTAACGTCCACTGTTCAAAGCGCCGTCAATGCGAACAAGAGGTGACCGAGACGTGTAAGCAATGTCACCCCATACCATCGCGCCGGGTGATACGCCAGTAGGGCGATGACGAATACACGCTTCCAATGTGCATTCACCGCAGATGTCGCCAAACACGGATGCGACCATCATGATGCTGTAAACAGAATCTGGATTCATTCGAAAAATGACGTTTTGCCATTCGTGCACCCAGGTTCGTCGTTGAGTTCACCATCGCAGGCGCTCCTGTCTGTGATGACAGCGTCAAGGGTAACCGCAACCATGGTCTCCGAGCTGATAGCCCATCCTGCTGCAAACGTTGTCGAACTGTTCGTGCAGATGGTTGTTGTCTTGCAAACGTCCGCATCTGTTAACTCAGGGATCGAGACGTGGCTGCACGATCCGTTACAGCCATGCGGATAAGATGCCTGTCATCTCGACTGCTAGTGATACGAGGCCGTTGGAATCCAGCATTGCCTTCCGTATTACCCTCCTGAACCCACCGATTCGATATTCTGCTAACAGTCATTGGATCTCGAACAACGGGAACAGCAATGTTGCGATACGATAAACCGCACCTGCGATAGGCTACAATCCGACCTTTTATCAAAGTCGGAAACGTTATGGTAGGTAGTTCTCCTCCTTACACGAGGCATCACAACAACGTTTACCAGGCAACGCCGGTCAACTGCTGTTAGTGTACGAGAAATCGGTTGTAAACTTTCCTCATGTCAGCTCGTTGTAGGTGTCGCCACCGGTGCCAACCTTGTGTGAATGCTCTGAAAAGCTAATCATTTGCATATCACAGCATCTTCTTTGTGTCGGTTAAATTTCGCGTCTGTAGCACGTCATCTTCGTGGTGTAGCAATTTTAATGGATATTAGTGTACGTTGTGCGAAAATGAAAGAACGAGACACGATATTGAATGAGCAAAACGAGTTTCCTCAGGATGTTTATTATCGTTGTAGTCAAGTATTAATCGATTTATGATGTTTTATTTTTGTTTGTACACTGGAGAGCCAAAGAACTGGTTCACCTACCTAATACAGTGTAGGGCCCTCGCGAGCACGCAGAAGTACGATGTGGCATGGACTCGACTAATTTTTGAAGTAGTGCTGGAGGGAACTGACACCATGAGTCCTACAGGGCTGTCCATAAATCCGAAAGAGTACTAGGGGTTGGCGATCTCTTCTGAACAGCACGTTGCAACAAATCCCAGATATGCTCAATAATTTTCATGTCTGGGGAGTTTGGTGGTCATCGGAAGTGTTTAATCTCGGAAGAGTGTGCCTGGAGCCACTCTGTAGCAATTCTGGACGTATGGGGTGTCGCATTGTCCTGCTGGAATTGCCCACGTCCATCGGAATGCACAATGGACATGAATGGATGCAGGTGATCAAACAGGATGCTTAAGTACGTGTCACCTGTTACAATCGTATCTAGACGTATCAGGGGTCCCATATCACTCTAACTGCACGCGCTCCACCTATTACAGAGCCTCCACCAGCTTGGATAGTCCCCTGCTGACATGTAGGGTCCATGGATTCATGAGGTTTTCTCCATACCCGTCCACGTCCATCCACTCGATAAAATTTGAAAAGAGACTCGTCCGACTAGGCAACATGTTTTCAATCTTCAAAAGCCCAATGTCGGTGTTGACAGGTCCAGGATAGGCGTAAAGCTGCGTGTCGTGCAGTCATCAATGGTACACGAGTGGGCCTTCGGCTCCGAAAACCCATATCGATGATGTTTCGTTGAATGGTTCGCACGTTGACACTGATGGCCAAGCATTGAAATCTGCAGCAATTTGCGGAAGGGTTGCTCCTCTGTCACGTTGAACGATTCTCTTCTATTGTCGTTAGTTCCGTCCTTGCAGGATCTTTTTCCAGCCGCAGCGATGTATGAGATTTGATGTTTTACGGGATTCCTGATATACACGGTACACTCGTGAGTTGGTCGTACGGGAAAATCCCCACTTCATCGCTACCTCGAAGATACTGTGTGCCATCGATCGTGCGCCGACTATAACATCCCGTTCAAACTCACTTGAATCTTGATAACCTGCCATTGTAGCAGCAGTAACCGATAAAACAAGTGCCCCAGACACTTACTGTCTTATACAGGCGCTGCTGACCGTAGCGCTATATTCTGCCTGTTTACATATCTCTGTATTTGAGTACACATGGCTATACCAGTATCCTTTGCCGCGCCAGTGTATGTCGCCACTGTAAATTTATTTATATAACACAATCATCAGTTTTGACTGTCGTACCACACTCTCTTTCATTTATTAGTTATGTATCTGCAGATAACCTGTGGCAAAAGTTGATACCCATAATCCGAATAAAATATACTACACTGCTGGCCACCGTAAATGCAACAACCTGAAGGAAGCATCCGAATCAAGTGAAATTTACACCATGGGTTTGCAGCGATGAGATATGCAACTGATTAGAATTTCAGCGCAGACGCACATCACGCGCGCCTGTGGCGCCACCTCATAGCGCCATTTAAGGCTTGGCGGTTTCGACGAGTGTACGTTCGGCACGTGTGTTTACCTTGTGGTTGTTTCACATGACGATCAGTTATGCCTCGTAGACAACAGCGAACATCTTTTGATCAAGTATCCCAGTTCGACAGAGGAAGGATAGTGGCTTACCGAGATTGTGGATTATCATACAGAGAAATCGCTAGTCGTGTTGGACGAAACCAAACAACTGTAATGCGGATAATGCGGATATGTGACCGTTGGATGCAGGAGGGTACGACGGACCGACGTGGTCGATCGCATTCACCTCGGTGCACCACTGCACGTGCTGATAGGCAAATTGTGCGCATGGCAGTGATGGATCGCTCAGTGACATCCCGAACCATAGCACAGCACATTGCGTCTGTAACGCATCATCCAGTGTCTGCACGTACCATTCGACGCCGTTTACAGCAGAGTGGTCTGTCCGCAAGACGTCCATTGCTTCGTCTACCATTGACGCAAAACCACAGACGTCTCTGTCGCCAATGGTGTGATGACAGACGGATGTGGACGGCAGAATGGAATGACGTTGTCTTTACTGACGAGGCACGCTTCTGTCTGCAGCACCACGATGGTCGGATTCGAGTGTGGAGACACCGTGGAGAGAGGATGCTGGACAGCTGCATTATGCACCGCCACACTGGTCTTGCACCGGGTATTATGGTATGGGGCGGTATTGGATATTACTCTCGCACGCCTCTAGTACGCATTGCCGGTACTTTAAATAGCCGGTGCTACATATCCGAGGTGCTGGAGCCAGTTGTCCTTCCTTACATTCTGGGCTCGGCCACAGCCATATTTCAACAGGATAATGCGCGACCACACGTGGCACGCATTGTCCAAAGGTTCTTCGTCAATAACCAGATTGAATTGCTTCCCTGGCCGGCTCGCTCTCCGGATCTTTCGCCTATAGAAAACATGTGGTCCATGGTTGCTCAACGAGTGACCCAGATTACATCCCCAGCTGCCACACCAGATGATCTTTGGCAACGTGTGGAAGCTGCTTGGGCTGCTGTACCCCAGGAACACATCCAACGTCTCTTTGACTCAATGCCGAGACGTGTGGCAGCGGTGATCTTCAACAATGGCGGCTAATCTGGCTAGTGATTCTGGCAGGAACCACATGTCACAGACGTCTGTAAACGTAATCATTTGATACTTGGTCAACATATTGTCTACAAAATAAATCTTGTTGTGCTACCTCTTGTCTTTCTTGGTGTTGCATTTACGGTGGCCAGCAGTGTATGACCGACTTCGTTCATCACGCAAAGATGACTGGCGTAACGTCACGATTGAGACACGACTGCGAAACTGAACGGCATCTCGGGAAAACAGCATTGCTCCAAAAATACAGCTTTTGGGGAACGAGGCGAAACTGTCCACCTTCATAATACAGCGATATATATGGAATTTGGTATTGCATAAGGGTACGTTTACACAGTAAAGGTACCCCTGAATTTGCATTTGCAAATACATAAAGTGTTGTATTTCACACATGAGAACAAAAACTGCGATTGTCTTATGTCATTTATGCTTGAACCATACAAATACACATTTTTTTTTGCTATGATGCATTCGTAAGTATAAGAACGTACCAGTAACATACAAAAATGGTAATACATGTAGAGTGATTATTATATGTAGTCCTCAGTGACACTATTAGATTGGCTGGCTGATATGGCTGATTTGGTGGAGTAGACCAAACAGCGAGATCATCGTTCTCATCGGATTAGGGAAGGATGGGGAAGGAAGTTGACCGTGCCCTTTCAAAGGAACCATCCCGGCATTTGCCTGAACAGATTTAGGGAAATCACGAAAAACCTAAACCAGGATGGCCGGACGCGGGATTAAGCTGTCGTCCTCCCGAATGCGAGTCCAGTGTGCTAACCACTGCGCCACCTCGCTCGGTGACGCTATTAGACGGCGCACTCTTAATCAAGGAGTCTTTAATACCATGTAGGTGAACTGAAACTGCAATACACGCAGTTTACACTCGTAGAACAGCTGCTGGCAGCTTACACTCAGAACCTTTCAATCAGATGACTGTCCAGAAAGTATGGAGTCAACGTTACTCTGAAATCAATGAAATCGCAATATTGCATTTCTTGCACATTAAGTGGTGATGGATTTTGTAGTGACTTTGATAGTACTTCAATCCAGCCATTAGGAGATTCTGCTGCATTCAGTTTTCTTTCCTGTTTTCCTACGAGGATAGAGTTTTGATCATTTGGGAGGTAGCTGTGTCCCCACATTGGAAATACAGAGTAACAATTATTGAACTATATGAAATAAAATCGCCATAACTTCTGAATGGTTTGCGTTAGGACGTTCAAACTGCACGGTTGGCCGCGGGGCGTGATGGGCATTGGATATTAGTATGCGCTGTCTTGTTTGGTTTAGCAACGAAGTCGACTTTAATCTGGATGGGTTTGTCAATAAGCAAAATTTACGCATTTGGGGGGACTGAGAATATGCATTTAGCGATCGAGAAATCTCTTCATCTTCAAGGGATGAATGTGTGGTGGGCAATGTCGAGTCACACAATAATCGGTGCGATATTTCTTGAGGGCACGTTGACTACCGAACGGTACGTGATGGTTTTGAGGACGATTTAGTTCCCATTATCGAAAGTGCCCCTGATTTCGACAAGATCTAGTTCATGCAAGACGGTGCAGGAGATGTTCTGGAGGAGCACTTTGGGGACCGCATTCCGACTCTGGGGTACCTAGAGGCCACTGGCATGGACCTCGATTGGCCACCATATTCTTCGGAACTGAACACATACGAATCCTTTCGGTGTGGCTATATTAAAGACAAGGTGTACAGCAACAACACGAAAACCATTGCTGAGCCAAAACAGCCATTCAGGAGGTCATCGACAGCATCGATGTTCCGAAACTTCAACGGATCATGGAGAATTTTGTTATTCTCGCCAATGATGGCAGGCATATCGAACATGTCATTACCTAAATCAGAATATCTGTAGTGTTGTTCACATGTGGAATAAAGTGTGTGCACTCTGCAGTTTGTAAATAATTTACATTTTCTTCACATAGTTCAATAATTGTCAACCTGTAAGTACTTTATGCTACATCCGACATGGTTTGTATGTTCTGTCAGAGCCACTTTCTTCTGACGTATCTTCCTCTTCTTACGTAAAGGGTAGTCGTAACCTTCAGGTTCGCCATCTGCGTTCATGATTACACACCCTCTCACAAGCAATGTAACCGCGAAGGGCAGGACGTCTTTAAGGAAAACACAACATCTCTGTTGACAAGATAACTTTCAGGGCCTGCAGCTGTACTGCAGCACAATGTGCTGCTCTTTCATGTAAAAGCGGCGGCTGTCCATGATTAGTGCTGTGTTCCCCGGAATCATGTTTGATACATGCTGTTTTTACAGAACCGCCTCGTTTTCTGTGGGACTAGCGCTCTTTTAGTCGACACAACATTATCATCAGATGCATTCATATACACACTAAAAGATGGCAACACCAACTCAGTCTACGCGATTTTGGACTAGCGCTCATTTCCCCCTTTACTTCTTCAATTTGGGAATGGTGTGTGGGGAGAACGACCGTCGGGGAGCCTAATTTCTGTGCCGTTCCAGATAAGACACGGCGTTTCACGGGTACTATCAGTAGAAATCAAGACTTTCTGAGCCTCCGTTTCGATCCATGCTACCGCTTAAATTCGTTCTGCAAAGGGCCTTGTTAACGATGACGAAGGAGTAGACTGAGGTTTAGGGCACCCTCTTGCTCGTGGGATGGGAAATTGCCTGAGCAATGATCAAGGGCATGATGATGCAGAAGGTAACGCAAATCACTCCATTAAAGGCATACAGTTGTGTCCACAGAATACATGCCCTGTAAAGGAAAAGTGTCATAATAATCTCTTCACTGGCAAAAGATTCTGCATTCGTCCCAATACGGATTGCGACGGTTCCTAACAGTGTAGTTGCTCTTCCAAACAGCATCCCATACGAGAAAACCAGTTGGTTACTGATAATGTTCGTATTTGAGCTATGCACGACTCTGTTTAGAAACAATACTTTGATGTATAATACACTCCTGGAAATTGAAATAAGAACACCGTGAATTCATTGTCCCAGGAAGGGGAAACTTTATTGACACATTCCTAGGCTCAGATACATCACATGATCACACTGACAGAACCACAGGCACATAGACACAGGCAACAGAGCATGCACAATGTCGGCACTAGTACAGTGTGTATCCACCTTTCGCAGCAATGCAGGCTGCTATTCTCCCATGGAGACGATCGTAGAGATGCTGGATGTAGTCCTGTGGAACGGCTTGCCATGCCATTTCCACCTGGCGCCTCAGTTGGACCAGCGTTCGTGCTGGACGTGCAGACCGCGTGAGACGACGCTTCATCCAGTCCCAAACATGCTCAATGGGGGACAGATCCGGAGATCTTGCTGGCCAGGGTAGTTGACTTACACCTTCTAGAGCACGTTGGGTGGCACGGGATACATGCGGACGTGCATTGTCCTGTTGGAACAGCAAGTTCCCTTGCCGGTCTAGGAATGGTAGAACGATGGGTTCGATGACGGTTTGGATGTACCGTGCACTATTCAGTGTCCCCTCGACGATCACCAGTGGTGTACGGCCAGTGTAGGAGATCGCTCCCCACACCATGATGCCGGGTGTTGGCCCTGTGTGCCTCGGTCGTATGCAGTCCTGATTGTGGCGCTCACCTGCACGGCGCCAAACACGCATACGACCATCATTGGCACCAAGGCAGAAGCGACTCTCATCGCTCAAGACGACACGTCTCCATTCGTCCCTCCATTCACGCCTGTCGCGACACCACTGGAGGCGGGCTGCACGATGTTGGGGCGTGAGCGGAAGACGGCCTAACGGTGTGCGGGACCGTAGCCCAGCTTCATGGAGACGGTTGCGAATGGTCCTCGCCGATACCCCAGGAGCAACAGTGTCCCTAATTTGCTGGGAAGTGGCGGTGCGGTCCCCTACGGCACTGCGTAGGATCCTACGGTCTTGGCGTGCATCCGTGCGTCGCTGCGGTCCGGTCCCAGGTCGACGGGCACGTGCACCTTCCGCCGGCCACTGGCGACAACATCGATATACTGTGGAGACCTCACGCCCCACGTGTTGAGCAATTCGGCGGTACGTCCACCCGGCCTCCCGCATGCCCACTATACGCCCTCGCTCAAAGTCCGTCAACTGCACATACGGTTCACGTCCACGCTGTCGCGGCATGCTACCAGTGTTAAAGACTGCGATGGAGCTCCGTATGCCACGGCAAACTGGCTGACACTGACGGCGGCGGTGCACAAATGCTGCGCAGCTAGCGCCATTCGACGGCCAACACCGCGGTTCCTGGTGTGTCCGCTGTGCCGTGCGTGTGATCATTGCTTGTACAGCCCTCTCGCAGTGTCCGGAGCAAGTATGGTGGGTCTGACACACCGGTGTCAATGTGTTCTTTTTTCCATTTCCAGGAGTGTAGTAGCAGAATCGAGCTGCACACGTCTGATTTCATGCCCCACAGCTGCTTTGTTGCAAATAATGACCTGAAGCTGTGATCCTACAGTCAAAAGCACTGGCTAGAATTGCGAGTTGATAAAATACACAGACATACAAAATAAATGTTAAATTAATAATTTAATAACAAGCGTTCTGCTCTTATCTCTGCAATTGATTCAGGCATCAGAGAATTACGCTGAATGATGTTTACTCATGAAAGGACATCTCAAACAAACGGGAAGTGCTCTTGTATTATTCAGTTAAAATACAGACAGCCTTCATCAAAGATATGCGAAAACTAAGTTCATTTTGCAATCACAATACCTGAAATATTCACCAGCTCAAAACAGTGTGGAGTCCAACACGATGATGTACAAATAACACATGCAAGACGATGATTAGAATCTCATACTCTGTCTATCCTCAGTTCCATAATACAAGCAAAAAGAGTCCAACTCTGGTACACATTCAGACCTATCTAAACACGAAGTTCCTTCAGAAGTTATTGTGGCAGCCATTCACCGCCCCGAATCTATTATTACCAACATGACCAGATAGCACATGTTACGTCAGGCAGCTCTGTCTTCCAACAGATCCTCAAAAGTTAACGTCTCATAGCGGCTGTTCCCTGCCGAGAATCTATCACATACTCAGTTAAATATCATCTGACACCACAGGCAGGTCTGTCTTGTTCGAGAACGAGTATCTGAGTGCCTTGAACTGCCCCCTTTTGTTCTTCTTTGGGAAGTCCCAGTCTCCACTTGACACTCGTCGTGTTCTGATACTGTCTGCTTTTCCATTGGCTGAAGGCTGTCCCCATCAAATTATATCGTTCTCAAGTATTACAGAAGTGGTTTGACTCAACTTCACCACAACAATATTTAAATAAAGAAATGTTGTAGAAATTCAGTCACATTCAGATCATTCAAAATAATTACAAATAAAGGTTTGTTCATAAATAAATAAGCTAGTATTCTTGCGCAAGTGTACTAACGTTAAATGACAACTAATTGTCTTTAATTATTCTTTAAACTACTATTTATGCCTTCTTGGCAGAAGTGTCTTTTGGTTCTCCTTTCAATGGTGTTGTTCAATAACACACGCCATTGACAGCTTTTAAATTAGCATAGTTTTGTAATAGCACTACAGTTAGCATTTAAATAAAGCTACTGGCGCGATAGTAAACGGTTCTTTAAGTAACTACACAATTATGTCAAGGTATGAGGTGTTCGTTATATATTGATTTGCGGTATAATTGCGAAGAATATGATGTACTGAAAATCATTTACATGGTAAAAACGATATAAACGTCCTAATTCAATAAATAAAACAGATACAGACGAGTGTCTTTCAGGGATGATGGCTGTCATGCAATGCTATCGTCTGAGATATAGTTTGTTGAAATCGCACGAGACAGTTAAAAGTTGTTAGTTCAGAAGTTCATTATGAAAATGTTTAGTCACTGGAAATGTTAACTTCTATAGGTTTAAAGACATTGAAAATATTGTTGTGTCATCGGATAATCTCACTTTTCTGACGTAGTACATGTATTCAGATTTTCATTAATAGCTGAGTGTAAATTATTCTAGATTCTCAAAGACCTGTAAGGAGGCACTTGAAATGTGCTTGCGCCTGGCGAGATGGGCACGTTCTCTGCCAGTTAGAGTGTCTTTGATTTTCTTTCTGGCGGATGAAAGGAAGCGGACTGTGCAAACAGGCGAGGTGGCAATCAGGACAGGGTGGTTATGGTGTGGAACCTAGGAGTTTCTTGGAGAGCAATTGGTCAGTATTGCTGGCGTACTGTTTTTGTGGTGTAAGCGTTGGCGTTTGGTGTTTCTGTGCAGGGTGGTGCGGTTTCTGACGAGCCATACTGCGCGAGCTTAGTCCTGCCTTGGCTGCACTTGTTCGAGCAGTACCCAGATTCCTCCCAGAGAAATTGGCGCGATTCGGTCCCATCTTTACTAGACGACCGGAACGCCTTCATTACAGGATTTTCCAAGACACAGAGTCAATGCCTTCTTTAGATTTATTGGTCAAGGAAGGAGCCTGCTTTCGCTTTGTTATGTTTATGGTGAGCCTCATCCGTATGTTCTCTACTGCCTGCTGTTGGTTGTGTATCGAACGAGCTTGGCGCTGGCCTTCCACTTGGTTTTTCAGCTTCTCTAGTTGTGCTGTACTTCCCCATTTTTAGTTTAATGTGATTTTGAAAGGGTTTTTGGCATGCGCTCAGCTATCCCCTGTGAGGGAATTGGCTTGTGTCTAGAGTAAATATTTTTTATTTTTTAAAATTAAGTTCCGTACTTTATTTAAAGTGCAGACTGTTGTTTGGGTGATTTAATTTTGAGGCCCAGAGGTCTGTGCCCAATTCTTAGTCACATTTTGTCACTATGTTAGTCTTACGAAAAGAGGTCCTCTTTATTTAGTGACACTGACTTGTTTCTTGCAGCCAGTTAAGTTTTTTCCCCCCTTAGATACCACAACAACCTTTAGGACAAATAAGTGGGACATTTTATATGATACTTGCTCTCTGTCAAATTACATGTATAACTGTGCTAAAAACAACTCCGTGAGGGCAACAGAAATTATTGAGAACCTCTGATTTGACCACTAAACTAATAGGTCATTTGTATATCTTGGATTGGTGGGTACTAGTTTGAAGGCTGCTCCTGCATTTATTAACGTTGAGGTGACGTTTGTTCTACACTTAAGATACTAATAATTTTCGATTCTTGGCTCGTAGCAATTCCCGCTTTAAGTGTTACCTTGTTCGAACTTGTTGACTTTAACTAGCATTGCGCGGTACGTTAACATCTAGTTGCACTTTAATCTTAACTTAGTTATTGGATTTCTTTTAGAGATGGGGCAAAGAATTTTGTTTTATTTAATCTGCTTTCAGCTTAAGAGAGCTTTGCTGTATATAATATTGTAGTGCACTACCTATCCTCTGTCAACTTGTTACGGGGGGGGGGGGGGGGGCTAGGTCCTGAGGTCTACATCTAGGGTCTGATGTATCGTCAGCGGGTTTGTGCTCTAACCTCACAGGCCACTCTATTACTTTATTGTAATTTTCAGTTTATGGTGTAGCTTGGAATGTCTTTCAATGTAAATTATTAACACATTAAGAAAGGACATTGGGAAGACACGGCTGTGACGCAGCTGTTTCCGGAATAAAATTTTCACTCTGCAGTGGAATGTGCACTGATATGACAGTTCCTGGCAGATTAAAACTGTGTGCTGGACCGTGACTCGAACTCGGAACCTTTGCGGGGAGAGCTTCAGTGGAGTTTGGAAGGTAGGAGACGAGATACTGGCAGAAATGAAGCTGTGAGGACGGGTTGCGAGTCGTGCTTGGGTAGCTCAGTTGGTAGAGCACTTGTCCGCGAAAGGCAAAGGTCCCGAGTCTGAGTCTCGGTGGAGCACACTATTTTAATCTGCCAGGTAGTTTCAAAGATCACACTGCTTGTTGTAGTCAGAACCTCTGTGGCTATTGAAGACGGCAGTCTGAAAAATATTCATTGTACTAATATGACGTAGGAGACATCAAATAAAAGTAGAGCTTACGTACTTTCATTGAATACCAGAAATAAGCTAGAAACCTTACAACCCTTCGTCACGTGACAGACAATAAACAGTCCTGCGAATACCCGACCCAGCATTCCAGGACTGACGGTGAGAATAGCTACTGCGACGCAGTGTCGCAAGTCTTCGAGGATCTGTGATAGAGGTGGAACATAAACGCTATCCTTGGTGCAACTTCGCAAGAGAAAATAGTAAGGTGTCGGGTAGACGACCGTGTTGGCCGCAGTACCCAGTTTGCAGCGTCGTATTCAGTTAATCCCGTACACATTTCTAAAAATGTTGAGGTGCGCCATCTTGTTGAAGATGAAATTCTAGTTACCAGTTTCAAGATCTGGCGTGAATCACAAGTGCAGCATGTCGCTATAGATGATACCACTTTCTGTCAGTTAAGAAGACTTTAACTTTCTCGGAATCCCGGACGTTTTCGACAGGGTGGAAGGGGATTCTCCGTCTCCCATATGCGTATGCCACGTCTGTTGACCTTTTACGAAAGGTGAAAAGTGGCCTCGTCGTAGAAGATTAATTTGCTTGCCAAGTCATCATTTCCAAGATGGTTCCGCTTATCCGTGCAGAACTGTAGGCGTAGCAGTTCGTCGTTGTGGTTTACAGTTGGCAGGCTTCACTCTTTATAGCTTACGGAGGGCGTTCCACACTGTTGACCGAGGTCTGATGAGTTCTGCACTAGGCCGAGAGGCGGACCTTGTGAGCCTTTGCAACATCACGTCCCTCATACGATCCACTGTCTCTTCTGACGCGACCAGTCGGCCCGAACATTTTGCATCGCGGAAACAATCATCCTCCTCGAATTTTTTGCACCAATTCGCTATGCTGTTATAAACTGGAGGTGTTTTGTGACATTTGCGGCCAAATGCTCTTTGCATACTCTCTACCGATTTGAAACGAGCAAATTCTAGCAGACAAAATGCTTTCTTTGCGTGGTTCGCCGCTATTTTCAGCGAATACGGTCGGTTGCGCCCCTGTCGGCGGTTACACGAACTAACATTCCGGTACCACTTTAAAAAAGAAGCACTTTTAGAGTTTGTCCTTCAGTAACCGTATAATTTATTGCGTTACGTTTAGCCGTTTACTTACACCTGTATTTTAAACTACTTCATGAATTTTATGATTGTACTGTATTCACTAGCATAACGTTGGACAACGTTTATTGATTTAAAAAAGACTTGCCGAGAAAACCGTTTTTCATTGACAAATAGATACGTTTCCCTATAAATCTTGTAAAGAAATTTAGCCTACTACAGGAGCTGTTAAAAGTCGGCAGTTGTACACTACTGGCCATTAAAACTGCTACACCACGAAGATGACGTGCTACAAACGCGAAATTTAACCGACAGGAAGAACATGCTGTGATATGCAAAGGATTAACTTTTCAGAGCATTCACACAAGGTTGGCGCTGGTGGCGACACCTACAACGTGCTGACATGAGGAGAGTTTACAACCGATTTCTCATCCACAGACAGCAGTTGACCGGCGTTGCCTGGTGAAACGTTGTTGTGATGCCTCGTGTAAGGAGGAGAAACGGGGACCATCACGTTTCCGACTTTGATAAAGGTCGGATTGTAGCCTATCGCGATTGCGGTTTATCGTATCGCGACATTGCTGTTCGCGTTGGTCGAGATCCAATGACTGTTAGCAGAATATGGAATCGGTGGGTTCAGGAGGGTAATACGGAACGCCGTTCTGGATCCCAACGGCCTCGTTATCACTAGCAGTCGAGATGACAGGCATCTTACCCGCATGGCTGTAACGGATCGTGCAGCCACATCTCGATCCCTGAGTCAACAGATGGGGACGTTTGCAAGACAACAACCATGTGCATGAACAGTTCGACGACGTTTCCAGCAGCATGGACTATCAGCTCGGAGACCATGGCTGCGGTTACCCTTGACGGCGCATCACAGACAGGAGCGCCTGCAGTGGTCTCGGTCACCTCTTGTTCGCACTGACGGCAATTTGGACATTACATTTCAGATGTGTTACGACCCGTGGCTCTAGCCTTCATTCGATCCCTGCGAAACCCTACATTTCAGCACGATAATGCACGACCGCTTGTTGCAGGTCCTGTACGGGCCTTTCTGGATACAGAAAATGTTCGACTGCTGCCCTGGCCAACACATTCTCCAGATATCTCACCAATTGAAGACGTCTTGTCAATGGTGGCCGAGCTACTGGCTCGTCACAATACACCAGTCACTACACTTGATGAACTTTGGTATCGTGTTGAAGCTGCAGGGGCAGCTGTACCTATACACGCCATCCAAGCTCTGTTTGACTCAATGCCCAGGCGTATCAAGGCCATTATTACGGCCAGAGGTGGTTGTTCTGGGTACCGATTTCTCAGGATCTATACACCTAAATTGCGTGAAAATGTAATGACATGTCAGTTCTAGTATAATATATTTGTCCAATGAATACCGGTTTATCATCTGCATTTCTTCTTGGTGCAGCAATTTTAATGGCAAGTAGTGTATGTTATATCATCACGAGCGTAAAAGATGTGTGTGTGCACTAACATCAAGGCAAGGTAAAAGACGTTTGTGGCACTGGATACTCCGTAATATGTCAGAAAATCCGTCTCAGGGCACAATAAGGGTTTACACTATCTCTTCGAACATATACAGGTTCCACACACCAAGGCCCTGTTTAGTGCTGACCTATGGCAGTGACCGTGGCTCATTATGCAGTTTCCACTTCGTTAATATGCCATTCGATAGCTACAACCATTTCCAGGGTCTGTCAAACAGCGCTTGTGACACCGTTGAGAGGTAGGGTGGATACGAAATATTTGACCTCGTCAGGTAGTTGTAGTTAAGAAGTTAGGAACTAGAATTAATCTTTCAGTCCACTGTGGAGTGTCCTCTTTTTGGAAACTTCCTTGCAACTACAGGTATTTGTCAGAGTGACACACTAACCTAGTACATTGCAGTTCGAGCTCACTCTTGTTACCGACTTGCCCTCACAGCTTTAATTCAGTGAGAACCCCTCTGCTCTTCTCCCCGCGTTAGAGTCCCAGTCTACACACACCGCAAATCCATCCGAGTGAAACATATACTTGGAGAATAATCCCCTGGGATGTGGCTAACTCATTTCGGTGCCTTATATCCATGATATCGGCGGACGGAGAAGCGTCGGTGGCACAGATTTAATACAACTACCATTCCCAAATGGTTCAAATGGCTCTGAGTACTATGGGACTTAACATCTATGGTCATCAGTCACCTATAACTTAGAACTACTTAAACCTAACTAACCTAAGGACATCACACAATACCCAGTCATCACGAGGCAGAGAAAATCCCTGACCCCGCCGGGAATCGAACCCGGGAACTCGGTCGTGGGAAGCGAGAACGCTACCGCACGACGACACCATTCCCAGATTCGCTACTTTTCTGGACAGGGCGGACATGCCTGCGCAAGGCTTCTAACAAAGAGAGATACAATTTAAACTTAATGATCTGCCATCCATCCGATCAAGAGTATCCGTATACCCATTAGCGGAGATTAATGCAAGGTACGTCCACCCTTCGTCTTTATGACATTTTTAACTCAGACGAGAATACTTTCAATTGAGGTGTCTGAATGTCTGTAGAGGAAACTTGAAAGGTAGAGATATTGGGCGCTGTGGTCTGAGGTAAATCCACTCACCCCGAAGGTATTCTGCTGCGTTAAGGTCGAAAGACCAAGATGGTCTATTTCAGGAATATTGTTGTCCACAAATCATTGTTTTACAGTTTCTGGTTTAAAACAGGGTGCATTGTGGAAACAGTCACCGTCTGCGAACTGTTCCTCAACTGTAAGCGGCACACGGTATACACAGTACGGTAAAATATGTTTATATCCTTTTACATTTGGTGTTTTCTTAATTGTAATAAAAGGATCACAGTTGTTTGCTGTTGTGGTCTTCAGTCCAGAGACTGGTTTGATGCAGCTCTCCACGCTACTCTATCCTGTGCAAGCTTCTTCATCTCCCAGTACTTACTGCAACCGACATCCTTCTGAATCTGCCCGATTTAATTCGACTACATTCCATTATCCTCGTTTTTCTTTTGTTGATGTTCATCTTATATCCTCCTTTTAAGACACTGTCCATTCCGTTCAACTGCTCTTCCAAGTCCTTTGCTGTCTCTGACAGAATTACAATGTCATCGGCGAACCTCAAAGCTTTTTTCCTTATCCATGAATTTTGTTACCTACTCGGAATTTTTCTTTTTTTCCCCTTACTGCTTGCTCAATATACAGATTGAATAACATCGGGGAGAGGCTACAACCCTGTCTCACTCCTTTCTCAACCACTGCTTCCCTTTCATGTCCCTCGACTCTTATAACTGCCATCTGGCTTCTGTACAAATTGTAAATAGCCTTTCACTCCCTGTATTTTACCGCTGCCACCTTCAGAATTTTAAAGAGAGTATTCCAGTCAACATGGTCAAAAGCTTTCTCTAAGTCTACAAGTGCTAGAAACGTAGGTTTGCCGTTCCTTAATCTATTTTCTAAGATAAGTCGTAGGGTCAGTATTGCCTCACGTATTCCAACATTTCTACGTAATCCAAACTGATCTTCCCCGAGGTCAGCTTCTACCAGTTTTTCCATTCGTCTGTACAGAATTCGTGTTAGTATTTTGCAGCCGTAGCTTATTAAACTGATAGTTCGGTAATTTTCACGTCTGTCAACACCTGCTTTCTTTGGGGTTGGAATTATTATATTCATCTTGAAGTCTGAGGGTATTCCGCTTGTCTCACACATCTTGCTCACCAGATGGTAGAGTTTTGTCAGGGCTGGCTCTCTCAAGGCTGTCAGTAGTTCTAATGGAATGTTGTCTACTTCCGGGGCCTTATTTCGACTTGGGTCTTTCAGTTCTCTATCAAACTCTTCACGCAGTATCATATCTCTCATTTCATCTTCATCTACATCCTCTTCCATTTCCATAATATTGTCCTCAAGTACACCGCCTTTGTATTGACCCTCTATATGCTCCTTCCACCTTTCTGCTTTCTCTTCTTTGCTTAGCCGGCCGAAGTGGCCGTGCGGTTAAAGGCGCTGCAGTCTGGAACCGCAAGACCGCTACGGTCGCAGGTTCGAATCCTGCCTCGGGCATGGATGTTTGTGATGTCCTTAGATTAGTTAGGTTTAACTAGTTCTAAGTTCTAGGGGACTAATGACCTCAGCAGTTGAGTCCCATAGTGCTCAGAGCCATTTGAACCATCTTCTTTGCTTATAGCTGGGTTTCCATCTGAGCTCTTGATATTCATACAAGTGGTTCTCTTTTCTCCATAGGTCTCTTTAATTTTCCTGTAGGCAGTATCTATCTTATCCCTAGTGAGATATGCCTCTACATCGTTACATTTGTCCTCTAGCCATCCCTGCTTAGCCATTTTGCACTTTCTGTCGATCTCATTATTGAGACGTTTGTATTCCTTTTTGCCTGCTTCACAGGTAAGCACGAAAAGCATCCCTATACCCCTACACACAGGTTGATCGTAGTCCACTATAGGCGCTACTCAAGATGATGATAATGTTCTCCAAGACTTCGCCAAACCCAAATCTTCCCATCGGCTTTCTGCATGGTCTAGCTGGATTCAGTACTCCAAATTACTCGTTTCTATTGGTCAACAGGTAAGCGGCGTCGCTCTTCATACCACCTCAAGCGTCGCTTAGCACTGATTATGTGGACCTGCTTGGCCATTAGACACCATCCTTTTTAATGCTCTTCGCAGAGTTACTGAACAAGCTGCAGTGCTGGTTGCACTTCGATACTCAACTAACTAACCTAAGAACATCACCCACATCCATTCCCGAGGCAGGATTCGAACCTGCGACCTTAGCAATCGCGCGGTTCCGGACTGAAGCGCCTAGAACCGCTCGACCACCGCGGCCGGCCTACAATCATTCAGCCTTATTGGAAACAGCTGTTTGTCTCCGGTATCTCGGTGAGTATGGCAAATATACCGCTACGGCGTCCCGCAGTGTAATTGTCCTTTCAACGCCATTCTTCTCAGCAGCAGCGATTACCGAGCCACCGCTGACGCTGCGTCAGCCTCCAGGACGTATCGCGTAACTGAGACCGTAGCAAACCTGCCCTGCTGAAGGTAGTGAAGTGACGATAGTGCCACACTGTGCCTCAAACGAGAACGGATGGCTACGACCGACTGCATCAGGCCGCAGCAGGCCTACCAGTCAGGTAGCAGATGAGAGTCAGACATGGGTGTCAGCTTTACCACGGGTAAGTCGTTGTCTTTATGGCAGCATCCTTCATAGGCAGCGTAACACAGTCCAGCTGCCGATGGTGACTGGCTGGTAACAGGCAACTGAGGTGACAAGAAGTCATTGGACAGCGACATGCACTTATATCGATGGCGGTGGTATCACGTGCACAAGGTATAAAAGGGCAGTCCACTGATGGAGCTGTCATTTGCACTCAGGTGATTCATGTGAGAAGGTTTCCGACAAGATTATGGCCGCACGACAGGAATTAACAGAATTTGAAAACGAAATAGTAGTTGAAGCTAGACGTATGGGACATTCCACTTCGGAAATCGTTAGGGAATTCAGCATTCCACGCAGTACCTCTTACCACGGACAACGCAATGGTTGACTGGATTCACTTAACAACTGAGGCCAGGGTGTTTGTGTAGAGTTGTCAGTGCTAACAGACAAGCAACACTGCGTGAAATAACCGCAGAAGTTGATGTGGGACGTACGACGAACAGATCCGTTAGGACTGTGCGATGAAACTTGGCGTTAATGAGCTATGGCAGAAGACTGTCCTAGCGAGTGCCTTTGCTGATAGCACGACATCGCCTGCAACGCCTCTCCTAGGCTCGTAACCATATTGGTTGGACCCTAGACGACTGGGAAACCGTGCCCTGGTGAGAGCAGTCCCGATTTCAGTTGGTAACGCTGATGGTAGGGTTCGAGTGTGGCGCAGACGCCACGAAGCCAAGTTGTCAACAAGGCACCGTGCGTGCTGCTGGTGCTTCATAGCGGTGTGGCCTGTGTTTGCGTGAAATGGACTGGGACCTCTGGTCCAGCTGAACCGCTCATTGACTGGAAATGGTTATGTTCGGTCACGTGGAGACTGTTTGCAGCCATTCATGTCCCAAACAACGATGGAACTTTATGGGCGACAATGCGCCATGACACTGGGCCACAGTCGTTCGCAACTGGTCTGAAGAACGTTCTGGGCATTTCCAGCCGCGCGGGATTAGCCGAGCGGTCTGAGGCGCTGCAGTCATGGACTGCGCGGCTGGTCCCGGCGGAGGTTCGAGTCCTCCATCGGGCATGGGTGTGTGTGTTTGTCCTTTGGATAATTTAGGTTAAGTAGTGTGTAAGCTTAGGGACTGATTACCTTAGCAGTTAAGATCTCACACACATTTGAACACATTTGGCCACCCGCCTCGACCGAAGTGAATCCCATCAAACATTTATGGGAAACAATTGAGAGGCCAGTTCGCGCACGAATTCATGCACCAGCAATACTTTCGCAGTTACACACTGCTACAGGGGCAGTATGGCTCAGAAGTTCTGCAGGCGCTTCCAACGACCTGTTGAGTTCACACCACGTCGAGTTGCTGCACTACATCGGGTAAAAGGAGGTCCGATACGATACTGGAAGGTCTCCTGTGTCTTTTGTCAACTCAGTGTATAAATAAAGCTGTCAGGAGGCAGATTATGCGGACAAGGTAGCAGTAACGCCTTCTTCCGTTGCGCATTCCGCCATACGGGACGGAGGCGGTGTCAGGGTGACTTGCTAGCACTAAGATCTTATTTTCACTTATCTACTCCTTCCCGTATCACCTTTTAGAACTTTACTTTAATAATTTACTACCTATCAATAACGAGTGTCAAGCAGAATACACGTAATTTGGGCTATGGGCTTCATTAACCTATGGGGAACAAAACTGACGTAAGCGAACTGAACTGTATGTGGACTGCCGTATCGTATGGCAATAATAATCTACCTGAAGTTTGCGCACTGTCCTTATTGTATCGTATTTCGTATCGAAGCTGTTATGAAAAATTTATTCATTACAGTAGCAAATACACAGCAGCATTGCTTTAGTTACGTTGTCAAGACGTCGTGACTGGGAATTCTCTCAGAACTTCCATAAACTACTCTCTTTATTACTCTTCATTAATTACTCTATCTCTCAGAGATTTTTTCAGTGTACCGCTCTTCAAGTGCTCTCCGGTACCACTGCAGCGGCTACAGTCGCTAAGCAAGCGTCACCTGTGCTGTGTCTTAAAGATATAATTTCTTTACTTCTAGTTATCTTCCTAAAAGCTGCTATATCACACCTGTCGCTATTGTTGCTGGATCTACCGCTATCATGAATGTAGTTTCTTGATGGACCTGGAGTCGTTCAGTTGTTGACATTTTAGCCAATGCCTCATCTCGCATCCTCTGGTATCTCCGGGCTTTGCTGCTTTGAGGCAATGCCACATGATGTGAAGACAGTAAAACCTAACTAAACAATACCGTTATCACTCCTTATTATTGTTCTAATCCACTGGCGGTGTACCGCAGCTTAAGCTTATCTTATCGAACCAAGCAGTATTTGTTAACTGTTTCCCTCAGAGTCGCATTATCCCCGGTTTACATGTACTAGTGTTCGTCTTAGACTATGTCTGCCTCGATAGCTGAGTGGGCGGTTCTAGGCGCTACAGTCTGGAACCGCGCGACCGCTACGGTCGCAGGTTCGATTCCTGCCTTGGGCATTGATGTGTGTGTTGTCCTTAGGTTAGTTAGGTTTGAAGTAGTTCTAAGTTCTAGGGGACTGATGGCCTCTGACGTTAAGTCCCAGACTGCTCAGAGCCATTTGAACCATAGCTGAGTGGTGGCGGCAGGGTAGGTCAGCGTGCTCGGTCAGAGGGTTAGCTACCCCCTGTAATAAAAAACTGAGTGAATAGCTCAACAAATGGTTGTCATCGAACTTCCGCCACGAACAAATTCAACGAACAATATAGAACAAAATGAAATCTAAAAAAAAAAAAAAAGTGGTCAACTTGACAAGTTGCCGTCCTACGGGCCCGGGTTCGATTCCCGACTGAGCAGATGATTTTCTCCGCTCAAGGACTGGGTGTTGTGTTGTCTTCATCATCATTTAATCCCCATCCGGCGGGCAGGTCGCCAAATGTGGCGTCCAATGTAATAAGACCTGCACCAAGGCGGCTGGACCTGCCCCGCAAGGGGCCTCCCGGTCAATGACGCCAAACGCTCATTTATATTTTTCTTAGAGTATATAGCTATTACTTTAACCCCTACGTGATGCCTATCGTTAACTGTTGATAAATGTGGTGTTCATACCGTCATTAATCATCCCCAAATATTCATTCTATAAAATTGCTGTTTAAAAAAAGTCCCTATGACTATTCTGCCATATCCTTAAAAATTATCTAACTTTTTGGGGAGCCCAATGTTTCCCTGACCTGAGCCAGACAGTCTCTTGACAGTGGCTGGTGTTGTAGTGCACATTTTGGTGACGATTTGGGGCGGAGAGCGAAGTGTCAAGGTAAACTCTACTGGGTGCATATTACAGGTTTCACGTTCATCCCTCGCTGCTTTACGGAATACTACAAAATATCTAATCCCGACGTTATGGAAAAATTAGGAAGTGGGCAAGTCCAAGGATGTAGGAAAACTGCCGAGAGATTTTAAAATAAAGTCCAAGCTGCTTCTTACAGATGTTGCTGTTGTTCATGACGATTCTTCAGTGCTCAACCTTCATCTGCTTCTTTCTGCTGCAGTCTCCTCTTGCGATAGCTCTTCTTTTTTTATCAGTCAGTCCTATTTTCCGTCTCTCCCACTTCTGACGCCAAATGTGACAGCGTGTCGGTATAGCTTGGAGTGGGCAAGTGATTGACTGCAGGAGATGGATATGCTTCAGTTTTTATTATTTACTATCATTCCGCTTCTTGGTCAGGATGTCGATCTCTGCGTTTCCGAGTACATCTGTTCCTGCAGTGACAGTCTTGTCAGTGGCAGTACCCGGTGATGCTGCAGTGGCCCCCGTGATCCTCTCGTCTAACCGAGTCCATAGCAGGCCAGCGGTTGCATCCGCTATTGTCCTGGCGAAGGTGCGCAAGTCACGGTAGGGTGATCACGTGCTCTGACCTCTGTACCACAGGCTGACCACTATGGTTGGCTGCATCAATCCTCAGCACACGGAGCTGGGGGAGACCTCAGTTCAAGGCTTGGAACGTGGGAACACACGGCGAGCAGACCGACGGTTGCAGCAGAGTGCAGGACAGGCAGCAGTCTAGAGTGTCAGGCAGTGGTTGAGGGTTCAAGCCCGGTGACGGTGTTGGCCTTGCATGTTGGATACATCGTTGTCCTCTCGACAGCATTCTGTACAGTGTGAGAGTTACAACTTCGCCCAGTTGACTCATGACGACTGGCTGGCCCTGTCAGGAGGCTGACTACGCGAAAGAGAGGTGACACTGCCACGTTCTTCCGTCATGCGAAACCTTGTCGAAGGATAGTCTGCGCCTGACAACTTGGTCATTGCTCCACCGAAGGAGGTCAGAGCGCGGAAGCACCTTGCTGCTGGGGGCGATGTGTTAGCACGGGCCATTGTGACGGACAGAGCCTGGAACACTCCACGGCGACTATAGGTACCAGCTGATGCACTACAACCACTTCCATCTCAGTTTGTGTAACAAAATCCTGAACTATCAAACATCTGGACCATACGTTGCATATGTCATGATTGACTCATTTTATTCCGAATATATAATAGCCATTTTCTTTTTTCATTTTTATTATTCTTAGCGGTTGTTCAAAGTAGGACAGAGCAGCAACAAACCAAGCGCCCTACCTAGTGAAAAGGAGATTGTGGCGAAGATATTTTTTCATTGTAATTTAGTAGAGTATCTTTCCAAGTATGGACAATGATTATTATACTGTTTTAATGTAGTATGTTTCATATTTTTTTTGTCTACAAAAGCCAAATCCTAAATCTGAAAAAGTGACTGTCAGATATATATTGCCATTGTGTTTTTATGTAAAATCAATATAAAATCTAACTATTATTAGTTTCCTGAATCCTGAATTCTCATCCTGCTGGAAAACGCCGAAGGGCACGCTGAAGGGCACAGTGGAAGCGTAGAGTATTAACAATCCATAAACATGTGGGGCCGACAGTCGTGCAAGATGAAACTAGAGACTGGCAATGATGGACTACCATCTGTAACAGATATCTCCTGCCCTGAGTGACTGACTTCCTTTCTTTTGTGACTTTGTAGTGTGTCCTTTTATAATTTTTATAGCGAATTTTTTCGTTTGTAATGTGGTTGTATCTGCTGTTTTTCTGCCGCAGACCTTAAAGACCCATTAATGCAATAAATAATAACAACAATAATAATGATAATAATAATAATAATCATAGTGAAGTATTATTAGTGTAATAAGGAATTTACCATGATCAGGCAGAGCAAAAATTTACCTTAAGGGGTAGACAGCTAAAGGTTTGGACAGTGTGCCAGACATGTTTTGATGCAATCATACTCACGGGCGTTTGCTTTCAGTAATGGAACCAAAAAGGGGACAATTTAGAGAAGTGACGCTACTAAATCAGATCAGCATGAGAATAATGAAGAATTGGCGTCATTGATGAAGGTGTAGCTGCAATTCTCGTGTCCGTTTCGTGCGTACGTGGTATTCAAAACTATGAAGATACGGAACCATAACAGAAGACCAAGAAAAGAAGCCAGAAGAATGTAGTGCAGTCGATGCAGAAGACTATCAAGAAACAAGAAATCAAGAAATCGGAAGAATTGTTCAAACTCTCATTACAGAGCGTACGGAACAGAAATAATGGATGGAGCAGAAAATTATTGTTTATTTGTCTGAGATTAAAGAAGGATCGGTGCGCTGTAGCAGATGAGCGAACACTGTAAACACAAATTGAGTGCTAAAACACATTTTATGATAGAGAAAATGAACTTGACAAGGCGCAGCGGTAGTCAGAACTATTTATTGTGAAGGCCCAGCAATAATAAGTTTGAGACCGAAAGTACTGAATAAACAGACGCCTTGGCACATAAGAAAAATTATTGTGTGGGTGACCATTGTTGCAGTTAATTACTGGGTGTGCCTTGAGAAACAATGCATCGCATTCCAATTGCATATCTCAGATGTAGTGTTTTGAGCCTTTGCATTTAGTTGCCGCGCAGTGAGACAAAACCGTAGTTGGTGTTATTAAAATTTCCGACTAAATTAATTTCAACGACTCATCGCCATATTTACAGACGGCGGTGACCATCAACAGAGCTGACGTCCGGAGACTTTTTGTTCAGCGGGTAGAGACTGCGGAACATCTGAAGCGCAAGGTACAAAACTGCGTCCGTTTAACCGGAACAGACTAAAAGCTTATTCACAATCATACGATGCTACAGTTCTATAAATACTATTTTTCATCTTGTTTAATTAAAGCATTCGCAGAGGTATAGTTTTAACCAGTTAGCAGCGATGATAAATAAATCCGAAGCTTGGTTGTCAATTACTGAAGAACTTAATTTTGTAAATTGTATTGTGTGGTTCCCGGGTTCGATTCCCGGCGGGGTCAGGGATTTTCTCTGCCTCGTGATGGCTGGGTGTTGTGTGCTGTCCTTAGGTTAGTTAGGTTTAAGTAGTTCTAAGTTCTAGGGGACTGATGACCATAGATGTTAAGTCCCATAGTGCTCAGAGCCATTTGAACCATTTTTGTATTGTGTGGTTAATACACTACTGGCCATTAAAATTGCTACACCAAGAAGAAATGCAGATGATAAATGGGTATTCATTACTGGCCATTAAAATTGCTACACCAAGAAGAAATGCAGATTATAAATGGGTATTCATTGGACAAATATATTATACTAGAACTGACATGTGATTACATTTTCACGCAGTTTGGGTGCATAGATCCTGAGAAATCAGTACCCAGAACAACCATCTCTTGCCGTAATAACGGCCTTGATACGCGTGGGCATTGAGTCAAACAGAACTTGGGTGGCGTGTACGGGTACAACTGCCCATGCAGCTTCAACGCGATACCACAGTTCATCAAGAGTAGTGACCGGCGTATAGTGACGAGCCAGTTGCTTGGTCACCATTGACCAGACGTTTTCAATTGGTGAGAGATCTGGAGAATGTGCTGGCCAGGGCAGCAGTCGAACATTGTCTGTATCCAGAAAGGCCCGTATCGGACCTGCAACATGCGGCCGTGCATTAAACTGCTGAAATGTAGGGTTTCGCAGGGATCGAATGAAGGACAGAGCCACGGGTCGTAGCACATCTGAAATGTAACGTCCACTGTTCAAAGTGCCGTCAATGTGAACAAGAGGTGACCGAGACGTGTAACCAATGGCTCCCCATACCATCACGCCGGGTGATACACCAGAATGGCGATGACGAATACACGCTTCCAATGTGCGTTCACCGCGATGTCGCCAAACACGGATGCGACCATCATGATGCTGTAAACAGTACACCATCGCAGGCGCTCCTGTCTGTGATGCAGCGTCAAGGGTAACCGCAACCATGGTCTCCGAGCTGATAGTCCATGCTGCTGAAAACGTCGTCGAACTGTTCGTGCAGATGGTTGTTGTCTTGAAAATGTCCCCATCTGTTGACTCAGGGATCGAGATGTGGCTGCACGATCCGTTACAGCCATGCGGATAAGATGCCTGTCATCTCGACTGCTAGTGATACGAGGCCGTTGGGATCTAGCACGGCGTTCCGTATTACCCTCCGGAACCCACCGATTCCATATTCTGATAACAGTCATTGGATCTCGACCAACGCGAGCAGCAATGTCGCCATGCGATAAACCGCAATCGCGATAGGCTACAATCCGACCTTTTATCAAAATCGGAAACGTGAAGGTACGCATTTCTCCTCCTTACACGAGGCATCAGAACAACGTTTCACAAGGGAACGCCGGTCAACTGCTGTTTGTGTATGAGAAATCGGTTGTAAACTTTCCTCATGTCAGCATGTTGTATGTGTCGCCACCGGTGCCAACCTTGTGTGAAAGCTCTGAAAAGCTAATCATTTGCATATCACAGCATCTTCTTTGTGTCGGTTAAATTTCGCGTCTGTAGCACGTCATCTTCGTGGTGTAGCAATTTTAATGGCCAGTAGTGTACGTTACTGAGTTGTACATAACTTCATTTCAATCACATTCAAAGATATCTTCATTTCAAATAACTCCAATTAAACTCAGACTGTTTAGTGAAATTATTGTAGATACATGGCAGATCAAACATTTACAACCTCAGATTGAAATAATTTGCAGTTACATCATTTTATTGTTTTATATATTCTTGTTTATATTTTCAGTTGTGTAATATAATGGATAAGAACCAATATTGGCCTTGTTTGGTAGTCAAGTCGCGAGACATTGCAATGAATAAATACGCTTCACATTTACTTATTTCGTGATTGTTCTAATAAAGCAGCAGTAGTGTGAAAAAATTCATTCGAGTTTTAGTTAAACAGTTATAGTAAAGCAGTTCAGAAAAGTGGCAGTAAGCAAGTTTGAATGTTTAAGGATTCGATTAGCAGTGGTACTTCCGGTAATGTAGTCCGAAAATTATACTATCGAAGGAGACACAACGAACACAGGAAATTATACTGTTCACTTCAGCTACTCTATCCAAGGCATGAACCAAACAAGCTATGTGCTGTAATTACGATAGAAAGAAATGTCCTCTGCTTTCTTCACGTGTGGCAGCATCTGTTATCATAACAAAAAAACTTATTATCAATTCCTTCATGAAGTTTAAAAATACCTAGATTTTAACATCCCGAAATGCTTTAATAATAATGCATTCACATTTTCAAAGTTAAAACACTGGAAAATACTTATCCTTTACACACAGCAAGTTTTGTTACATACATGTTGAAAATAAGTAACCTCTCTGTAAGCAATGCAATACCACTGTTCTGGCATCTCTAGGTTGAATTGTGTTTTCCTGCACGCTGATGAGAGTTAAATGAGAGATTCTAGATTCACTTTCACTCGCAGTTCTGATGATCACTTGGCAAATTCAAAGGTGGTCGTTGTTGGCTCTTTCATTTCCTCACCACGTATTTTATCTTTTTCAGAATCTGAAATATTTGTTTTACATCTATCTCTGTGGAAATAACTTAACCAGCTTAAATATACATCAATTCAGTTTCTTTCGCAAACTCATTGCTCGACCATTGTATTGGAATTTAGTCATCAGTGAGCAAGTTGGCTATCAGCCAATAGTCGCTTTGGCGTATGAGTATGCCATGTGCTTCGTTGTTCGAAGCAAGCTAGCCGTTGCGTTCGTGTGCAGTGCTTTGGAGTTTTATGACTTGTTCCTGAGATATATTTGAGGAAGTCTAATGTTCTGAAAAAATCCCCATTCCTTGGCGGAGAGCCATTGTTCTGAACAAGTAGAGTAGTTAAGTACTATTTCTCTCAAGCTTATTTATGAGGAACTGAATTAAAGTAAGGCGAGGTATATTGCTGTGTCGCTGGTCACTGGTGTTACATGTGGTAACATTGTGTCATGTGTCACTGAATTATTATACGAGTAATTTCATATACGAGAGATACTGGATCAGTATTAAATGATTTTTCAAACAGTTAACAACTATTGCATTGAAACTTCCTGGCAGATTAAAACTGTGTGCCGGACCGAGACTCGAACTCGGGACCTTTACCTTTCGCGGGCAAGTGCTCTACCAACTTTTTTTTCCCCCTTAGGATTGACAATCTGTCACACTGACCACTTTTTTTTTTTTTTTTTTTTTTTACAAACACTAAATGAAATGCATCCTCTGCCAAAAAGAAAGAAAACAAAAGATTTTAAAACAAATCACAAATTGAAAGGAACAGGGATGTTGTTTTTATTTATTTATTTATTTATTTTCAAGAAGGATCACTCTGTTAAAAGGAACATATAGACCATTTCATCGTATAGTAAGTGCATTACATAGTGAGTGGTGAGAGAAGCGTGAGGTTCATCATCAGCTGTCAAATGTGCACACCGACTGCACCCGGCACATTCCAACTGTGTGGGGGGTCAAGGAAGACTGCCTGAAGATAATTGGCGAAGGTTTTCCGATAGTGGGACCATCTATGAACCTCACTGTGGGCTTGCTGCAAGAAATACCAAAAGTCAAGTCGCGACGTGGCAGTATCCCCATAGAGGTACGCGATCGTCTAACCTTTGATCCAGATGATCGACTGTGATTTAGTCGCCGGAAAGTAGTCACTCTCTGGATGTAAGAAGGAAGCAGGTGTAATATGTTGCGGGGTCACACGGAGGTAGCAAGCCACCATCTGTCTTCCTAGGAGCCAGACGTCCTCCACCGCGATACAAGTTAAGCGGTGATGGTCGTCGTCCACTTGGTGACATTTCGGGCATAGTGGAGTGTCCACTAGTCCAATTGCATGGAGCCGTTGGTGGGTGTTGAACTTGCCACAGGCGACAGAGAACCACAGTGCCCGAACGAGGGTAGGAAAGAATTTTTGGTGCACATGTCTTCGGCCAATGCAACCTGGGGTGTTTCAGTTCAATTACATTACAACTTATCCGTCGTAGCAGCCAAACATAAAAATCCTTCGCGCATGGCGGTCTCGTGCGCGGAAGCTCGTCTCTGATATAACTAAGTTCCACGATAGATGTTGAGACATGCGCAAAATGTGGCGTAATGTTGCCCACCGCCACCAGAGGTGTGAGGGACGCTGGAACCAGGAGATCCAGTAGTCGGGATGTAAGGGAATCACGCCCGCTACGCCATTGCTTATACATTGTGGCTAGAAGGAGCGCCGTCGCACGGCAGTGAACATTCGTAAGTCCGAGTCCCCCCTTGTCCGTAGGGAGAGTGAGCGTTTCGTATCGCACCTTGAGGGGCGATCCAATCATCACGAAATAGCCTAGTGCTGATTGAAGTCGACGTCCGAGCGTGAGTGGTAGGGGCAGGATCTGCGAAATATGCACCATTCGAGAAACCACATAAGTGTTCAGGTACTCGACTCGCTGCAAAGGATCAAGGCGCCGTAGGAGATGTTGTCGGACCATGGTACGTGTTGTCTGTAACATACGTCGGTAGTTAACTGCTGCAGTATGTTTTACAGATGGGGTAAAGTCTATGCCGAGATAGCGGAATCGTTGCACATATGGAAACGGACTGATTTCTTCCGGCGTAAGGCCCCTTCCCACCGGCATTGCCGCCGATTTGTTCATGTTCACTGCACTACCCGCCGTCACACTGTGGTCCAACAACAGTTCAAGGACCGTCTTCACCTCTTCCTCAGAACGAACGAGCAGCAGGAGGTCGTCCGCATAGGCACGACATTTGAAGGTGTAGCCCCGTAGTTCCACCCCAGAAAGAGAATTGGTGAGCCTCCCAATTAATGGTTCCAACGCTATCGCGAACAGCAGCATCGAAAGAGGGCAGCCCTGGCGAATGGATCGTCGAATTTGAATGGGCCCTGCTATTCGCCCATTAACCTGTACCAAGGATTGTGCGCCCCCGTAAATCCTTCTAATGAGACCAGTAAAACGGTCTGGAAAACCCATTTGTTCCAGTACAGCATACAGATAGTTGTGGCGCACCTTATCAAAAGCACTGTCAAAATCAACCGCCACCATCGCCGCTTTAAGCCGCTATCACATCACGGCATTCGCCAGTAGCTGTTTGCACATTCACCGATCCACCCGGTGTCGTCTGTTCCGGAGAGAGAACGCTACGAATTAACATACGACATCGGGACGCTAGCAACCGTGCAAAGATCTTATAGTCGGCATTAAGCAGGGTGATGGGGCGATAATGTGTGACCGTAATTCCTGGCTTCGGTTTATGTACTGGCGCCAGGAGGCCTTCCATAAAAGCCGGTGGAATAGGCGCATCGGAATTTAACATCTCGTTGTACATTTCCGTCCATCGCGGTGCCATTTCGTTGCGAAATTCGCGATAGAATTCAGCAGGAAGCCCATCAATGCCTGGGGACCGATTCAACGCACCTTGTGCGATCGCATCATGTACTTCCTCACAGCTAATGGCTTCCAGTAAGGTTCCCGCGGCTTCCACCGTCAGTGTACGGGAGACGGACGTGGCTATACGGTCGAGGTCATCGAAAGAGGCTGCTTCTTCCCGATAGATGTGTTGGTAATGGTCGACTAATGCAGAGACAATGTCCGCTTGACGCGTCACTCTTCGGTCTTCGCGGGTGATTAACTCCCGTACCAAAACGCGTCGTCGGTGCTTTCGTTCATTCACGACGTGGTGCATGGAAGGAATCTCGTGCCTTACCGTATCGTGACATCTGGCGCGCACCATGGTTCCCTGAAGATGTTTCCGAGCTAAAGACACTAGTTTAGCTTTTATCCTTTTGCGTTCGATCCAGATGTCCTGTCCCGGCGGGCCATCATCCAGGTCGCGCAGTGCTGCAAAATAAAAGTCGGTGGTACGGCGGCGCCATTCTGCCATTTCCCTGCTATATGAGATGAACGTACGGCGAAGTGCCGGTTTAGCACAAGTCAGCCACCAATCAAGCTTCGTCGCATACCTTCCAACCCTTCGCTCGCACATCGTCCATGTCTCAAGGATCCGTTGACGGCATTCAGGATCATGTAGATGTTGAATGTTTAGTTTCCACGGGGCCTTACTGTTCCATACCTCTCTACGGGGGAGAAGCACCGTACAGATGTAAGCGCTGTGATCGGAAAATGCCAATGGCCAGCGTTCCGCGTCCTGGACATCATTGGCATGAGCCCGTGAGATATAAATGCGATCTAATCTGCTCGCCGAATGACTTGTCACATAGGTGTATCCTGGTGCAGCTCCATGTCGTAATTCCCACGTGTCACTAAGTACAAGGTCGTTGACAACGATTCGCAACTCCTGGCTGATGTTTGCTTGCGGCCATTGGTCTTTCTGGCTGAGAACACAGTTGAAATCTCCACCAATTATTACACATTCAGAACGTCCATGGAATAGTGGAGCAATGTCTTCTGCATAAAATCGCGCCCTTTCCCGCCGCCGATTCTTTCCCGACGGTGCATAAAGATTGATGATGCGTGTCCCAAACGTCGTGAAAGCCATTCCCCTGGCCGACGGAAGATAACACACATTTTCCACTGGGAAGCCATCTCGCACGTAAACTGCCACCCCACTCCCATTGTGATCTCCATGTGACGAATAGGATTGGTAGCCTGCGATGTATGGGAGTGCAGCTATGTGGACTTCCTGCAGCAAAGCAATATCCACATCAGTTGCCCAAACCGTTTCCTTCAATAGGTGTATTTTGGCCGGTAAACGCACATCATTGATATTTAATGTCGCAATACGGTTCGCATGGCGTTGAATACCACTCTGTCGAGGCGCAAAAACATCTCCCTGCACCGGCGCCGGGGGTTGAGTTAGAAGACGTTCTCTCGCCCCTCTCCCTTCACCTTCAGCAATTATTAGTCCGTCTTCGTGAGTGCCGGCTGCCTCTGTATGACGTCCGGCGCCTCCTCAATATCCTCATACCACATCTTTTCAGGCTGTGATATATTCGTGTCCATAGCCACAGCATCTGCGTCTGGAGAGCCAACTGGCTGTGATTTCTCTTCAGCATCACCACGTACCGGTACCGTCAATGTGACAGACCGCTGTGGGTCGGAGCGAACAATTCCCAGTGCCTCATCCTGTTTCGTAGAGGCTGTTGTGTCGTCTTGGTCCACAGGCACATCGTCGTCGGGGCAGGGGGAGTCATCCCGAGGAGATGTCGTGCGACGCCGCCGTTTCCTCCTTTTCGGGGAACGCTGTTTGCGTGATCTTCCGTCCTGTCCTCAGATTGCAGGGAATCACGGCTGCCCGAAAGAAAAGCATCCGTAGGAACTGGAAGTGTTTCGAGTCCCATCGTTGAACTTGGCGGGAGTTCGGTCGAAACTAATGATGTCGTCTCAGAGTGCGTTTCAGACGGAACAGCATCCGTAGTGGCTGGAACTGCTTCTTGTACTATCGGTGTACTTGGTGGGAGTTCGGTCTCATCTGATGTTGTCGCCGTAGATTGTATGCTCGACGGAGCAGCATGCTCTGTCATCCCGACGTCTGCGACAAGGTTTCGGAGAGTGCCATCTTGATCTTCCACCGGGGCTGTGTCCTTTCGGTCATCAGCGGACGCAGTGAGGGCTTTGGCATAGGTGATCGGTAGTACCGTCATCGCCGGCGACGGCTCCCGCACATCTGAAGGCAGTTGCGTAATCCGCCGTTGCATACAGTTCGACCTGAGGTGTCCCTCCTGGCCACATCCAGAACATGTACGTGGTTGACCATCGTAAATCACCACCGCCCGACAACCACCAATTGTCAGATAGGACGGTACATGCTTCTGAAGATCAATAGTGATCTGCCGCACTCCGTTAAGAACGGGGTATGTGGCGAATTGTGTCCAGCGTTCTGCTGTGTGACCATGTACTGTGCCATATGGCTTAAAAGCCTCGATAACTTCGTCAGCCGGGAGCTCAAATGGCAGCTCAAAAACACGTATTGTCCGTATACCCAGACCAGCATGTTCTACAGTTACCGTGCCGACATTCCCGTCACTATGGCAAAATCGGAGACCTGCTTTTGTCGCCTGTAGAATTCTCTCACACGCCGCGTCATTTACCATCTTAACATACACCGTGGGACTAACGATGGATAGGTGAATTCCGATAATATCGTTTGGCGGTATCTTGACGTCCTCTCGAATGAATCGTTCCACTGCTAAAGCCTTTGGTCGTTCGTAGTCTTTGCAGAAATTGAATCGTAATGTAGTTTTCCTGTACTTGTTCGCCATGATCGTTGTTACTAGCCCGCGTGCAGACTAAGTCCACAAGTAAACAAACACTCGCACACGCCGCACAGGCGGAAGTATCGGACCTCCGCTTCGCACGGCTGCTAGCGCCGAACTGTGAGCTACACCCAAGCACGACTCACGTCCCGTCCTCACAGCTTTACTTCTGCCAGTACCTCGTCTCCTACCTTCTAAACTTAACAGAAGCTCTCCCGCGCACCTCTGGGTAGCTCAGTTGGTAGAGCACTTGCCCGCAAAAGACAACGGTCCCGAGTTCGAGTCTCGGTCCGGCACACAGTTTTAATCTGCCAGGTAGTTTCATATCAGCGCACACTCGCTACAGAGTGAAAATCTCATTCTGGAAACATCCCCCAGGCTATGGCTAAGCCAAGTCTCCGCAATATCTTTTCTTTCAGGAGTGCTAGTTCTGCAGGTTCGTAGGAGAACTTCTGTAAAGTTTGGAAGGTAGGAGACGAAGTACTGGCAGAAGTAAAGCTGTGAGGACGGGGCGTGAGTCGTGCTTGGGTAGCTCAGTTGGTAGAGCACTTGCCTGCGAAAGGCGAAGGTCCCTAGTTCGAGTCTCGGTCCGGCACACAGTTTTAATGTGCCAGAAAGTTTCATATCAGCGCACACTCCGCTGCAGAGTGAAAATCTCATTCTGGAACAACTGCATTGCATTGCCACTACCCAGTCTTTTAGCAAAAGTAATAGGAAGTGGTGCGAAAGGCGCTGTGAGGTATTGCATTAGCAGCGACGCGTTGGTGGCCGCAGTTTGGCCAAATGTAGGTCAGGATAAGGCGTACGTAAGGGGGTTGTGCCGTCCTGCCCATGCTTGTCTTATAGGGTGGCTAGCAAGCTGACTTCTCGCGTAGCTTGACAACATACAAACAAATCCTATTAATTATGTTTATTACAGTAACTGAATTGGCAATACTTAACTTTGGTTTACAATGTCGTATCACAAGCTATTGGCGACATGCAAATAATTAATGTCTTTCGCTAGTATACAATATCCATGCAAGTAATGGTTATGGATCACAAGTCACGATCTTCCAGCGCTCTCTTCTAGTCTGGCCGAGGCTGGCCGGAGCGGCGCTTATATTCTCATCGGATAGAGGCCGCTCCCGTCGTGGTGCGGTCCTAGTCAGCGTACTATTGACTGACGTCATCTCACAGCCTTCTCTGCCCTTGCGTTCTTAATCTTCGTACCGGCGCTTGTCGTTACGACGGAAAATTCCCTCCCCCCTCTCAAAGCTACAGCCCATCGTCCTGTAGCGAGTGTGACCACAGCGGAGGAGGTAGGATTGTGGGCGTATCGCTAGACCGGAAACTGTGGCTGCAGGGGTCGCCAAGCTTTCGGCCGTACCCCGTCATTCGACCTTCGCTCTGGCGGAAACGTCCCCGGAAAACGATCAGAAGGGTAACCGTCCACCTCCTGATGCCATAAAAAGAAGAAGGCGGCGGCTGCTGAGTTGTGGGCGGGTCCAGCTCCATCGGAAGGGCGAGAGGAGGCGGAGCAGGCGAAGGCTACGTCTCCATGGGGTCGTCCGCGGTGTCGTGATGGCACCTTCTGGCGGCTGCTGTGGCATCGCTGTCCTCGGGTTCCGCGAATCCGGGGCAAGAGACACTGAAAGTTCACGGCGCACATGACAGAGGCGAAGTTGATTTCGATGTCGGCGTTGTAAGCCATCTGGACCTGACATAAGAAACATGCAAGAGCCAAGTCGACGGGCGATCTCGCCCAAGCCCACCGTCTCGTGCCCCTAAAAACCCTGTAAAAGCTGTAAAAGAAAATATCATGCGGCGCCAAGCGATACTTGCGGCCTTCCTTCAGCACTAGATGGTGAGGAGGGTGGAGCAGGTGGAGCAGTGTCCGATGGTGGCGGCCTTGAAGCAATTCCGCAGGCGACGGTCCATCTCGTGGATGCGAACAATAGGAGGCGAGAGACAGTTGCAACGGTTTATCCCTGGTTTGTGTGGAGCGACGTTTGGCCATCTGCTGCTTGAAGGTTCTGACAAAACGTTCCGCTTCGCCGTTTGACTGTGTATGTGAACTAGTTAGATGCTGTATGCCATTGCGTTCACAGAATATGGCAGATTAATTTGACTTGATGAGGTCTGTTGTCTGACACTATGGCTTCAGGTAAACCTTCGAGGCAAAAAATAGACGACAACACCTGAATTGTTCTACGTGACGTTGTCGAGTTCATAAAGGATACTTGCTATACGAGTCAACCACAATCAACCAACGAGTGATCCAAAAAGGTCCTGCAAAGTCTATGTGCACACGTTGCCATGAGGATTGCGACTTAGGCCAAGCAGAGAATTTTTGTGGCGGAGCGGACTGATTTTCCTCACATGCGTGACACTGTGACGTCATCTGTTCTATTTGGGTGTCCATACCCTGCCAAGTACAGTGTCGACGAGCTAACGTTACGTACGCACAATCCCCCAGTATCCTTGGTAAAGTAACTGCAACACTTCTTTTTGCAAAGCTTTAGGGATCAACACACGGGACTTTTTACTGTCCTTCTGAACAAGAATCACACCTTTCTGTACAGCGAGGCTATGCCCACGCGAAAAGTATTGGCTCACTACAGAGTTTTTTATGCTATGCAAGGAACGAAGCCAAACCGTGCGAATGTATGTTAGCAAAACGCTCAAATCTGAATCAGCTTCCGTGGCCTGTGCTATTTTCCTATAGTTCAGCGGAAAATATTGAAGCAATTCAGAATCCTAAGCATCGATGTGACAAGAAGATGCAGCTGAAGCATCAAAGTCTGTATCAGGGCCAATCGGAAGACGTGAAAGTGCGTCCGCTTTACCATGTTGAGATGTCAGACGGTACACAATCTCGCACTGGCATTGAGACAACAACAAAGACCGTCTTTGCAATTTTTGGGCAGTTCGTACAGGAAACAAGGACTGCAAAGGCTTCTTATGCGTTACTAAGTACAATTTTCTCCCATACAAATAGTGATGATATTTTGGTGATGCCATGCACAATAGCCAATACCTCTTTTTCAGTATGTGAATAGTTACACTGAGCTTTGGACAATACTTTTGATGCGAAAGCAACAGGTCAGGCTTTATCACAAATTCTGTGCGAAAGCACGGCACCGATTCGTAAGAGCAAGCGTCAGCTTGCAATACAACCGGTTTGTCAAGATCAAAGTGAACTAAGCATCGATCAATGAGCAACGCATCTTTAAGTTTTTGAAAAGCTACTTGGCTCTCTGTCGAAACGTAGCGGACATTCCTGCGACGCAAACGATGCAATGAAGCCGCTATTTGTGCAGCATTCGGTATGAACCGAATATAATAGTTCATTTTCTCGAAGACTGATCGCAATTCTGTGATATTGTGAGGAACTAGCAAAACTCGTATGGCTAACAAATGCGACTGAAGAGGAATTACACCTTCACTGTTTATGACATGACCAACATACTGTAACACAGGATTAGAAAATCAAACTTGTCCAGTCTACACTTGAGTGCTGCATCAGATAACACACGAAACAAAGCACATAAATTTGCAATATGTTCTTCAGGTTTACGACCTGCTACTACAATATCGCTCAAATAGTTTCAACAGTTTCGCACTTCTGTGGTCAGCTGTTCCAAATACTGTTGGAAAATGGCGGGTGCGGAAGCACTGCCAAAAGGCAAACGCAGATATTGAGTATTCACTACACACAGTTTTTGAGATTCTTCATCGACGGTATTTGAAGATATGTCTCATGCGAATCAATTTTTGGAAAGTAGCGTGTAGCGGCTAATCTCTCTATGAGAACCTCTGGGCGTGGCAACAGATAGTATCAGTTCCAGTTTGTGGGTTGACTGTAGACCTAAAGTCAATGCAGAGGCGAATCCGACCTGAAGGTTTGCAGAGCAAAACCAGTGGACTTGCCCATTGACTAGCTTGTATGGGCTCAATAGCTCTGTAATGCAATGGGAACCGTTCTGGCCCAGAAAAATTTCGGCTGAGCATTGTCTTTCAGAATAATATGTGCAACAAAATTGTTAGCCTTGCCTAAACCTCCAGAAAAGAGTTCTGGGGATTTTTTTAGCAAGTTAGCTACACTGTCTTTTGCACTGAATGCAGACATTGACAACACATTGTCCTGAATGCTTAAGCGAAACAAATAAAATGAATCTAGACCAAATATGTTCTCACACTCGCGTGGTTGTAGCACTGTAAAAGTCACTGTTCGCGTATGCGAGCGATAAATAGCAGGCAACGTGCATTTTCTGAGAATGGGAATTTCTTGTCCATTTTAAGCTGGTTTTAGACAGGCATAGAGAGTCTAACAGTGCATATGTGTGACGATTGACCAAAGTAGGGCACCTGTGTCTAACTGAAACTTCACACGATTCCCACAAAAAAGCAATTGAACGAAACGTTTGTTTGACTGGCATACCACTGAAGAAACTGCACGCTTCCCAGTTTTGCTAATGCCTGCTGCAGACTTTCAATATACTGCATTAATGACATGGGCTTTGTGACTAGATTTTTATGAGCGGGCCGAATTCTTGCGTTTGTTCCGTTGCGAACATACGGATTGTACATGTCCTTTCCAGCCACAAGCGTAACACTGGGGCTTGTCAGGAGGGGCAGTCTTGGTGTTTGTGTCGTGAATAATACTGAGGGCAAGGCTTAATTCTGTTTGTCTGTGTAGCCGCCTGTTTAGTGAGCTACTTACGCGGTTGTGTAGAGGTGTTTACGCCATGTGGCTAGCGCATGAGGCCACTGAATGGGCCGATTGCAAACAAGAGACTCAACCAGACAAATAGCTGGCTGCTCAGATTTATCGGCTGACAGGGAACCTGAATCGTACTGCTCTAGTATTTGCACTACCTGCTGAAATGATGGATCGGACCGTTCCAAAATCTGTTCTCTGAGTTTGACATCAGGTACATTATATACGATCACATCACGCAACATAACGTTTGAATATAAAGCACCACAAGCACATTTGAATTTGCATTTCCTGGTCATACCCTAAAAATCTGTCACCCACTCGAATGACTTTGTTCTGACCGTGTTTTAAATTAAAGAATTGGTACCTAGCTGCTACCACATTCACTTGTTGGTCGTAATAGTTTGTTAATGACTCGATAACCTGTTTATATGCAAGTTCACTTGAAGAGGCGTCAGAAAATAGTTCGTTGATGTGGCAAACACTGCTGTTCCTTCTGTGGATAAGAAATAATGGCTTTTCACAATACCTGGCACGTTTTGAGCGAGAACGTGTGCTTTCATCTGTTGCTGCCACTCGAGCTATTCCTCTTCTTGTTTAGGAAATGGGCGAAAAGACGGTATAGCAGTTGGTGTTTCTGTAAGTGGCGCTTGTTCTGTCAGGCACGCAGCGTTGGCCAGTAGCTGCTGCAGGGTGGAGATTTGCTGCACCTGGAACTGAAACATCCGCGCTAGCTGTGTTGCATCTAACGCTTGAGGCTGTGGTGCCTGAGCAGGGGCGGGACAAGTTGGTTGGTTGGTTGGTTTCAGGGAAGGAGACCAGACAGCAAGGTCATCGGTCTCATCGGATTAGGGCAGGAATTCGGCCGTGCCCTTTCAGAGGAACCGGGACAAGTGGGGTGGGCTCGTTGGAAGAGACAAATGCAAGAAACAGACAAGGTAAGCAAGGAAAATAAGGGCAAAAGCAAAGAAAATTTCTGCAACGGCTACCTGAAAACACTGATTAGCAAGTAAAGCAAGTAAACTCCCCTGAAAAGTAAAGACAAGAGAGAATTAAGGCGCCAGTAAGACACAGAACAAAATTCTGTGACCGTCAGGCTCTGGGTTCGTCGTATAACTCCTCGCCAATGTGGGTGTCCTGCCCGCTCTTGTCTAGGAACCCGAGTTCTCGGATAGCTTGACAACATACAAGCAAATCATATTAATAGGGATCATTACCGTAACTGGATTGACGGTACTATGGTTTACAATGTCGTGTCGCAAGCTATTGGCGACATGCAAATAATCAATGTTTTCGCTATATACAACGTCCTTGCAAGTAATAGAAGCGGTAATAGCCCTAGCAGGATGGTCGATGTCACCAGGGCAAATCTCTAGTTGTGGGTGACGTGGAAAAATGCACCTCAGAGTGGTATAAATGTGTCTGAATTTTGAGGCACAGGCGCTTCCTTTCGGCGAACAGCAGCACCACGACGCCAGGACCACGCTGGACAGCAAGATGACTGGGCATCACCAGCTGCAGCCGTGGGTTCGAGACCGGGCTGCACCAGGGGTTCCTCACTGAGTTCCTCACTGAGTTCCTCACTGAGTTCCTCACAGGACTTTGTGACACAGCACTGCCATTCTGCAGTCCACACCCGCTGCCTCCAGCACTGAACTCCCCACGGGACTTAATCCCTCAGTGCCAGCCGAACTCCTGGCAGAAGACAGTGGGTCGATCCCGCGCACAACAGTCTACATGCGCGGCTAGGTTGCTCACGTGCAGGGCTGAGGGGCCATTCCAGACGCCATCGCCACCAGAGACGTAGCATGCCAATGATGTGACAGCCATGGCCGTCAGAGGCCGCCCACCATCCACGATCTTGCCGTCAACAACGCTGGGCACCCACCCGGCATCCTCTCACAATGGCCTAAGCCGCTGCCTGTACATGAGTGCCGGCCAGAGCCGACAGAGTGAGGTGTGTTTTGCCTCGTTGAGCCAGATAAGGCATGTACCGAAGTTCAATAATGTCAGCAGTGTTTCCACTGGACCAATCACCTCCACCCATTCAGCTCCACTGAGTGCATCTGCACTCTTCAGCATTCACGCTGGGTACACAATATTGCGGAAACAGCATGATGGCACAGTAGAATACAAAAAGCTGACACATGTTAGTACAACTTGTCGCTTTCATGAAGCTATTCCATTACACACTCGGTGTTAGTTTGAGTTGTGCTGGTCCTGTTCATCCCGCTGCGCTAATTTATATGAAAGTGTGTGGTGTTTGACTACTGTAGAGGGGTTTATTCGAGTCACATAGCGTTTGGAACTTTTTCATGCGTATTACATATTTCATTCTGCAAATGGGATCTCCTTGCTAATAATGCTATACGATAATTGCATTTTCACATCCTTACACTATCAGCGCTTGCACATCACTACCTATAGAAGTGGTTGAAACTTTTTCGAACACATGTACACATCTTTTTCATGACCGAAGAAAGTGAAATGAAAGCATTGTCAATATTCTCGATGACGTTATGGCAAACTTACAGATTAGAAGGAACTGGCTGATAACAGAACGTAGAATTCAGTTATCTTTTCTCCAAAATATGTATTCTGCATAAATTTGTGTTTCATTTTGGCCGCTATCTACTAACAAAAATGATAATTTTCGTACGGGTATATTTTTCTAAAATTTTGGCTTTTGAACCATATCGGCCAACACTAGAGCAATGAACAGTCTTTGCAAATATCGAGGCGGGGGGGGGGGGGGGGGGGAGGGAAGAGATTAGTGTTTAACGTCCTGATGATAACGTGGTTATTAGAGATGGACCACAAACTCGGGCCAGTCGAGGAAGTTGGCCGTGCACTTTACAAAAGAAACCATCTTGGTATTTGCCTGAAGCAATTTAAGGAAATTACGGAAAACCTAAATTACGATGGGCGGACGCGTCTGCAGGAGTCGAGATCTCATCCACAGAAGGTGAAACGAGAGCACATACTCCCCGGGACTCTCTGGTTAACCTACAGATTAGAAGAAATTAGATGATAACTGAACGTAGAATTCAGTCGCTTTTTCTGTAAAATATATATTCTGCACAAATTTATGTTATATTGTGACCATTATCTACGAATAAAAATGAGAATTTTCGTACCGGTGTATTTTCTAAAACTGTATCGAATTTTTCTGCCTCTTCTATGCCAGATTAGTCAACACTGGAACAATGAACTGACTCTTGTAAAATATATTATGTACTGCTGTACTTTCAATATCAATCAAGTGTTGTAATACTACCTTGTGACGAGAATAATTTGTTGATATCATTTTAACATGCAGAAAACTCTCGGTGTGTTATGTAACTTGGATTCATTTATTTATTTACTTATTTTCATGGGCTCTCTTCAGTTCGGATGGAAGAGATTATAAACGTACCCAGTAACTGTGAGCATTTTATTTCCAAATAGAAAAAAAAAAATTTAAAGTACTTGATTTATATTCATAGTTACAGGTTTATTGCTGGCTAGGCAGCATACAGGTTCTCCAATAATTCTCACAGAAAATTTCTTTTAGTTGTCTTTTTCTTAGTCATGACGTTACCAACTTTAAATAAACAGAAACTGCGACACTTCATGCGCTTTCATGACATAAATATTGGACTGTATCAAGCATATTGCATTATTACTTTCTTTTCATAAACGAGACCTTTCTTATTTACTGAGATCTAGTGATACATTTGGCAGAATATGCATTTACAGTAAAATATATAGACTTAAAATCGATGACATATGTACAACTGCGTCCTTTAGTCATGACACAATCCGTCAGTACAGGTATCCATTTGGCTGTAAAAATCATTTTTTCGCTACTTAGCACGTATAGAATTACAGACAATTATAGACACAAATATGTGGCCCATGATCTCAGGACACAACTTTTTGGAAAATAAATCTGAATTTAGAAAGCTTGTAAAGAAATACATCATGAAAGCTGCCACTAATTAGTAAAAAGTTTGTTTTGCCATGATAGGATAATTATGCTTGTTAATTAATATGCTGTTTGTAAAATAAGTAGGTGCTAATTGATATCAAATGTGTAATTTTTTCATTTGTTCAAAATCTAGATTAATCATGATGTTGATTTTACTCTTCATCTCACCCTCTATCATTTACACACTAGTAATGTAAGATAGCGAAGTTCCCAATTTTTAATGCTTTAATTTTTCAAAGGGAAGCATTTACAAATACAGATGAAAGAGATTTAAGAAACGACGAAATTGTCTTTATGTGAAACATCAAACATCAGCTTCTGCTCCGTGCAGCATGAATCGGCAAGGATGCTAATAGTCAAGCAATGGAGAAAAATAATTCCTGCTGGTGGAGAAAAATAGTCCAATAGTGTGCAAAAATGGTCTGAGTGCAGAACCTGGGCTGATAAGCACAGGGATTTAAAAATAGACACATTCAGATTGTAATGGTACTTGAATTACGTAACCATTACGGCACCTCATCTGAACCCCTCGATACCAGTAATATTCTACTGTGTTTCTGTTAACTACTTAACATATTTCTGAGACAACATTCAGATTTGATTTCATTTGTGATACATCGATATGTTTATATTGCAATGACAATATTCTTATGTGTATTCTTTCTTTTGTCACTAGGATCTTTGACGTACTTGTAACTCTGATTTTCGGGCGCGTAAGCGATTGTTAGGTAGTTGTTAAGTTGTTAGAGAGTCGGACCTTGAGAAGGTCAAGTCTTGGACGTCATGTTGGAAATACGCTTAACGTAGTCAGCTTATAAAATGTGAACTTTAACAGTGACTGTGAGGAAGATGTTTTCAAGTATGTTTTGTATTGTGAAGTGATGTTAGTGTGTCACTTGATATTGCAATAAAAGCAATTAAAAGGAAGTGTAACTTAATTTCGGAGTGCTGATTATTTTTTTACGTCACCATTGTCCAGCAAAAGTGTAATCTTCAAGAATGGTTTGTTAAGCGCATCTACAAAACTTTTGGATATAGCAGAATAAAACCTAGGCCTCTTTGCATCCGAGCTTGGAATCATAGCCACTTAGATTTTCAACGATTGAGCCATGATTTTACGACGAGACGAGCGTGGGAAACACAAAAAGATGAGTGCCTAGTTTTTTGATTATTACATGAAATGACTTTATTAACTGTGCTCTAATGACACTTGCCACATAATATGACTGTTATTGCCCGAAAATGCAGTATTTAGCAGCGTGAGCAACACCACAATCATTAAATTTTGACCTTTGTTGTGGTAGGGTTGTTAGAAGATGACAGACTATTATGTACGATTACCAAACTTTTTGGATAGGTTCTCCCTTGAGCAACCACAATTCTTTCTTTCCTTTTCTACAGATGTGTTTCGCTGAGGTTATAGTATCTTTGGTGGTTTTTTATTAGCTTTCTTGTTAACAGAAGCTCTGGTTTCTGTGTCTTTCTGTACTGTGCAATATAGCTGTTATTCATTTACAATTTGTCATTGCCATAGGCGTGACTTATTTACTGTGACACTGCACTTGCAATTTGCACTCTCTCACTGTTAACAAGAAACGAAAACAAAATCTTATTTCGAATCTCGTAAACAAGTGGAGTTTCACAGTGAACGTGTACAACTTATCTCTGCTCTTCGAGGTTTCACCTTCGTTGAACCACATTCCATAGATTCTCACGACCGTATCAAGCGAGCAGTTGACCAGCATCGGCATTCCCGAGATGTTCAGTCTCAGGAGCCGAGCGATAACAGTCTGCCTTTGCGAAGTCGCTTATGTCAGTGACGTTCCTCGTTTTCAGCCCGTGTCGTCTCTGTTCCGATTAAATACGTTTCGTATCTCACACGTGCTTGCAACGCCACATGACAGGAATGAATGTTGAGGTGGGCAGTGTGCATCATGACACAAGAGACACTCCTACATCAGCTGCAATCGAGCAGTGAAATAAATCCAACGGCGACAAGTGAAAATTTATGCCGGAACGGGACTCGAACCCGGATTTACCGCTTTACGCGAGTGCTCGCCTTAACCGATCTGGCTCTGCGATCTCGCTTCCCGTTGTAATGGTCGCCTAGTCGTTGATATTGCTAATTGCTGTAATCGCACTATTTCACTCCCATTTACGGAGCTTGTTAGCACTTGATGTTAGGTTGGCGCCATTAAAATGCATTGTAGTAATCGCTGCTGCTTGCTGGATCGCTGCTGTGTCTCGATGTTGATGCTGGCTCTAAATCTGGTTGTCTAGGGTTAAAAACATGAGGTCCCATGTTTTTTATGTGCTTTTGATGATAAAGAACGAGCGAAACCAACACATATGTAAACATCAAATATTTATTACTTTGGTGGCCATCTTAATTCCACTGTCCACCAAAGACCATCACACAACACAAAGTAGTACTTCCTTTACATGTTATTTGCATTGTTTATCCATCTCAAACAATAACACAGAAACACACTTTACCAAAGTGACATTTCGACTGCCTCCCGACCCTTCTTGCTGCTTGTATTTATAACATTGTCAAAGAACTACTAAAAAGAGAAATAGTTTATAAGTCACATGTACATCTGTTATCATAATTTGTGCAGAAAAGTTATTAATTTGCATCGAGTGACATAATTTAACATGTTATTAAAATGACAGACAGATTTGTTGACTTGACAGAATAATTCTTTGTTACAAAAAGGCCGTTTTTTAGAAATTTGTCAATTGACTTCTCTAATTTGCATAAATAAATAAGTAACATGAATTATTAAGAATTACATTGGTTTTCGTCTAAAATAGGATTGATTACGTGAATACTGAGTGAAAACGCTCCTAGTGAACAAATAGGTTTCACTGGGTGATTTTTATTGAAGGAGATCCAAAATACCTAAGTTGGCCACCATTTTTCGTACTTCATATTAATTATTTAAGATAAACTTAGTGTTTTTACATGATGACATTTGCTGTATCAGTGATCAAGTGATATTAACTTTTGTGTGGGTCAGTTATTCAGTATAATTTAGTGGGTTGACTGTTTATGGAGACATGTTGTGCAATCATTGTTAACATACACAATAACTTTTCTATAATCATAAATACTCGTTAAACTGCTTGAATTTGGAGGGTATCGCATACTTCATTAAAGTGAAGCCTTTAATATGTTTCGTTACACCGTCCAACCCAAATTCACAACTTGTACCACATTACACATATAGCGTCCCCTGTCCAGCATCCTCATTGCTTGCAGCCTCATCTGATTTCCACAAGAGGTCGTCGGAAAGAACAGGCACCACACATATAAACATATGCACCTTGACAGCAGGCGGCCGGGATGAACGAGCGATTCTAAGCGCTATTCTGGAACCACGCGACCGCTACGGTCGCAGGTTCGAATCGTGCCTCGGGCATGGATGTGTGTGATGTCCTTAGGTTAGGTAGGTTTAAGTAGTTCTAAGTTCTAGGGGACTGATGACCTCAGAAGTTAAGTCCCATAGTGCTCAGAGCCATTTGATTTTGAACCTTGACAGCAATTACTCATACCTTCAGTGTTGATGCAGTCTTCGTCTGACCTCTTGCGGGAACCAGGTGGCGCTGCAACAGCCGAGAAAGGTGGACAGGTGACGCTATGTATGTACGAAGGTGGTTTGATGGGTCCGGTAAATTTCCATGAAAAAATGGAACCGTTTTTATTGTGGCTTCATAGTTCGTAAGCTTGATTATTCCAAGGGTGATATAGAAAAATGTCAACAGCTTCCAGTTAATTGTTGACAGTCGTCTGCATTGGTCAGTGAGTCGGCTGTTATTGAATATGGGAGAAGACCTAGTTTCGTGCTCTTACTATACATTTTCATTTGAATGGTTAGACTGCCACGCAAATCAAAATGGTATTGTATGAAGTTCATGCGGACTCTGCATCGTCATTGAAGACCATTTACTTTTGGATTAATTAATTTAAACATGGTCGGATAGGCACTGAAGATGCGCGTTCGAGGCATCCACGTGAGGTCAACATGAAGGAAACCATTGACAAAACTTATGATGTGACAGTTTCAGCTAGCCATACACGAGCGGATTTCTGCAACGGGCCACATATGTTTCAAGTGGGTTCTTGAGAACCTACAGTCCACGTTCGTGTTTTAGTGGAGACACTACCTTCAGAACGTTACCCGCATCTCTGAGAACTGCCGATCCGGTTTCTCAGCAGGTACACACACGGGGGGATTTCTGCGACGTGCCTCGTTCAGCCAAGTCCCCTAGTTTTCGGCGACCTGGTGGCTGAGGCGCTACTACAGTAGAGCAGTGCGTACACGTCGGTCACCGTGCAACCTTTCTCAAACGATTTTAAAGAAATTATACGGTAAAAAAATGTTTGCATCAGTTATGGTTTACTAGTCAGCTTCTTGATGAAATGCCTATCATTTCGCTAATGGTCATAGTTATTGCGATATTTCGCATATAAGTAACACTTTGCATAAAATTCAAAAAGTTTACGATGAGGAGTCGCCGTGAATTTGCATTTGGTGTATATACATTGCTGTATATGTAATTTAGCTACCATATTAGTTTTATTTAGGATGAGGTCTCTATCTATCAATGATCTCGAGAAAACTGATGTTATGTATCACTCTCATTTGTGACTGCACAAGCCAGCAATGCAGCTTGAATAAAATACTATAACGCCCCTCATAATATCAGAAACGGCTTGACACATCGATACGAGAGTTTGGCAAATAACAGACAAAGAGAAGAGTATTATGCCAAGAGGAACTTTCTTATCTACCCCGATATACGGGTAACTGCAGACTTTTGCAATGAAATGGTGTACTTTTTGAAGAGTCATCGGTAGCTGGTAAAACGAGAATTAGTGTGGCTTTGCAACAGGATAAGTGAAGAAATTACACTTTTTTATTTATATTGAGAATGTGCTTTTCCATAAACTTTTGACCTAATATGTCCTCGGTTCCTCGTTTTATAAGCCATTGTTCGAGCATTATGTCGCATTTGCAACTGAGTTGGCATGTTAACCAGGTGACAGTGAGTAAACTCCGCTTTGTTCTGATGAAAGAAGCATATTTTAACATGGCACCAAGAGAAATGTAAACGATACTCATAATTCGCGACTGATGGACGAATGGTTTTCAGATTACAGCAAGTATTAGTTGCTGTAAGTGTAGTAAAACAGGTGGACCGATGGACACATCAATAGCTTATACAACTGCACCGCGAAACACCTTGTTTGTGAAAATTGACGAACGAACCTTACAGAAATAAGAATGTAAAAAATATGGTGTACAAAGGTGGTTGAAACATATCTAGACAGTATTCCAAATGTGGGCCAAATTGTTATAAAAAGTAATAACATTGCTGAACGAGGATACCTGAAAAACATGCAAGCAGACAGTTTCCTGATGTGAGCGAAAATTGAACATGATATATCGCAAGTAACATCAATGTCTTTTGTACTATTTGATTACAGACCACTGATGATACTTTTTTAAATGCATTTGATAACAAAAATACGTATTTCCTTGTAGTTGCAAAGACGGATTTAAAACACTTTCAATAATTTCTGAAGTAATCTCAGAAAGGTGTACGTCCGGTGAAAGAAACTCTTAAAGATGAAAGGAGGGGAGGGGGGAGGGGCGAGAATTCTATAAAGCAACACTATAGTGAGCGCCAATAAAATGTTGTTTGTACTATGTTCATTACTGTAGGTTATTACCCATAGTTGTGCTATGTCCATTATTTAACAACATTACAGATTACGAGTACTATACTTTATAAAGGCTGAAACAGCTATCGACTGCTACAGTTTTCTTCCTAGCATCGGCTCTACTTTTCTCGAAGATATAAATTACTTTCAAAGAGTGAAAACGTACTACAATAAATAAAATGCCTGTAAATCGTCACACTGTACAACGTACATAGGATCAGAAGCAGTAGCAACTCCTGAAATCCGCTGCCTGTGGCCCCTGGCCTGTCGTGCATGCACGGCGATCCTGGTTCACCAAAACCTGCCGACGTGCCCCCACACATGAACGGACTCGACCTGCGGGCGGATTGGAGAGCTGTATTCGACGAGTGGGCACTACACAATAGTGGGGAACGGCCCAACGCCGGTCGGCGTCCAGATCCGTCACAGATATCTGAAGAAGTGGCCTGCGGTTCTGACTTGACGCGGAAATCCACAAAGAAAGAGTGCCAAATAAAAGTTCATGAGATGCTCAGACAGTAGGCACCCAAACTGACCAAGTGCACAATATCTTGCACGGAGAATTGGCTATGAAGAATCTGTGTTCGAGGTGGGTGCCTCGATTGCTCAAAGTGGACCAAAAACACATAATGTCTGGCGATGTTTAACCTCAATCCGCAAGAATTTTTCGCCGATTTGTAACTGTGAATCAAAACAATGGACACAGACTAGTGAAAGTGCATACCACTCTGTCAGCTGGTAAGATGACGGCCACTATTTTTGGGGTTCCCAAGGAATAATCGTCATAAATCAATTCGAAAAAGGCCGAACTACAAATCGACCCTATTATGATTCAATGTTGAAATGTTTTTAACTAGCGTTGGCTGAACAATGCACGATTCTACAAATAAGCGATAGCAATGGCAAAGTATATGAAATGAACTTTCAATTGGCTCCTTGTCCACTCTATTCATCTGATTTAGTCCCAAGTGATTTCCTCCTGTTCCCTCACTTGAAACCTTGGCTTGGTGGGAGGAAATTTTCGTCAAATTAGGAAGTCATTGCTACTGTCAACGGATATTTTGCAGTTTGACTGATCCTGTTTTTCCGATGGGACGGAAATCAAGAGGATCGCTGGACAAAGTATGTATTGAAAGGTAACCGTTAGTTTCTGGTTTGCTTCTTAGCGCTTAGTACTTTATATGTTTGTGTCGAACTCATAGGAAAATGACTGTCAGGATGTATGCGCTTGCTTTTCAGTAAGGGAATTTACGTTTGCTACCTTCCTTGATTTAACGCTTGGGATTTCAAAAAAGGGGCCGACCCAAAATAATTATTTGACTGTTAAGTGATATACAGACTGTTAATCTATGCACAACGGCTAACATATTGAGGGGCTCAAGCAACCAAGGAAGTTTGCGGGTATTTGCCTTAAAGTCAGACACAATCTAACTTCCATTGAGTTTACCGAAATTATTTAGTGACTGATTGTAAATCATCAACCGGGATAACTAATCAGGATTACTATCAGGAGTGATTTTGGGGCTGACATTATTAGACTACGAAACCAAAGATTCTCAGTTGAATACGCAATTTATTTTGGCATCCAAACCTTGACTAATTTAAAAAAAGAACATTATTTACTGTCTTTTTTCGTGCTGATGGCGCCTATCTCTAACGTAGCAGTCTCGTAATTTCAAATATGCAAGGGAACAGGAAAGCAATATTACATTGCTGGTGTTCTCTCTACTGTTGTCACGTGATCATTATGCTCGTCATTCAGTCTTAGTCTACTGGAAATGCTTTGAATTAAATAGAAGCCGAGCTTAGTTAATGGTACTATTTGATCTCGAAGGGAACGCGTGATGGAATACCATAATTTGGGACATGGGGCTAAGCAGACAAAAATATACTTAGATTACGTACACATAAAGTTTATTCAGTCCTACTAAATTCTTCACAGGCATGTATTTGTTCTAGTTGGAATTTCAACAAGAACGATCGTTTAGCAATGGCTGTGCAGCCAAAATCACGTTGAAAGTCAAAGCGGTACACCGGAACTCACCTTAGTCGATCGTTCTTGGAACATAATCAAAACTTCACACGAGACACACGGAAATTACCTCTAGAACGTTCTTTGCTCCAGTGTTTTGTGTACTCAGCCCACGTGGGTAGTGGGAGATCAGTGGCAATTATCTTTACTCAGCCCTGTGGATCGTTCTCGATTTTATTACAAAATTATACTTCACATTCATTTTCTACGTATACATAATCTAGGATGCACGTGGTCGAGTCTTCTTGCAGAACTGCTCGGTTGGCAGTGTGGAGATAATGATCAGCAGACCATAAATAAAATATAAAAGAATTTCACACTTAAAAGTTACTTAATTATCTCACACGATTCACAGGCAAAATGCCGAACGAGAAATCTGACTGTTACCTCTACCATATTTTGTTGTACAGTGGCCACCGCTCAGTCATACCGAACACACTGGGTGGGGCCCATGCTACAAAGAAAACTTGTTTAGTATTTGTCAAACTAATTTATGTTATTCGTTGAAGGCTCGATAAATGATGACAGAATTCAAATAAAATCAACGTGCTGAAGGCACCTCAAGACTAACTTCACATTACTGGATTCTATTGTGGGCCTTGCACTCGACACAATATCAAACATCTAACCACGGAATTGTACTTTAAAATTAATACAAAAGGTGGTCGCCATATACATTTGCTGAGAAAGAACGTATTAGTAATATTAACAATAATATACCTCATCCTCTTCAACTTTTGCAAATGGCATAGCGGCGCCCGTGACAGCTTCCATCCACCCTGTGGGGAGGCAGGTGGAACATTTTCTATTGTTTCTGTTCTCAACACAGGCTCTCTAACTACAATCTTGGCAACCAGAAAGTGATTAGCAAAAACGTGATGCCTGTAATTAAAGTTCACTGTGCCCACTCTGAAGGATCATTGAAGTTCATTACACTGAGGATAAAGGATGGTGTCTGGGATACATAGAAAATGCAGTTAACTATAGCAATTTCACTATATTCTAAAAACGATAAAGCGTAAAGTTCCAGACAAAAGTTTACGCAATCAATTCTACTATCAGCTCTTGTACTATCAGAGCTGTTCAGAGTCTATTGTGCGGATCCTATTATCCCTAAATAACGAAACTATTCAATAATCGTTATCGATGTAAATGTTCAAAGTGAATGCTCAACAAAATTTGATATTAATACTCATCAAACGCCATGCTAGTAATGGTAGGTCTGTCCTGTGGCGACACGTGAAAATACGACGTACCAAACTGAGAATAAAGCACTGAGGTCGTTCCGCAATTAACACTTCACCCCAATGTGAACTCATTGTTACGTGCATACTGAGGTACGTAATACGGCATCCAAGGCTGTTCCTGGCAACTGCACAGACGCGACGTGGCTTCCGACATGGAGTGCGCGCTGATACGATTCTAGAAGAGAACTGGGGCCTGACTCTAGCTCGCAGCGCTCTTATTTATATAGCTGCGGTGCGGACCGCAGAAGGCGCAGCCGACAAAATTTGCCTTCCTGACAGCCGCTGGGGCTAAAGAGCACCACTTCAAGTTACTAAATAATTAATTGCTTCATTCGCTGAAGGCCATTGAAGCTCTCAATTTAATTGTGCAATCAGCACACAGGTAAGTATCTATAATAAAATGCTGATGTGGCTAGGTTAAATACTTTTGGTGAGAGAATTATTTTAGTAGCACTGCACGCAATAGATGACCTCTGAACTAGCCCTTTGGAGAGACGCTACAGCTATAGTTTTATAGCTACCTTTTGGAAACTTCTCTCATCTTTGTTATTATAGCGTATCTCCATTCTACCCAAATCTAAACATCGTAGCTTTATCTTATCACTTACTTAATCTCTCTTGCTTCCTTACTTTTAGGACACAAAAACAGAACATCACGAATTTCAACCAAAATATTACTTTGTGAGATCCAGCATGCTGTTTCCATTAAATTACAATTAAAAGTGAATCCGAATATAAATTTTGAACTTTTCAGCTCCTTCCTGTTGCGCCTATGATTTTTATGTAAAACGTCCAAATTTTGAAAACTGTTGAAGTTACTAAAATGAAACTTAACACATTATCATTTTAACATAACTCGTGACATGATATTAACTTTTCAAATTATTTACTTTACTTTTAAGGTATTGTGCAACATTCGTGACGTCATAGCTAGTTACAGTGGACTAGGCTGACACACAATGGAAAGCATATGAATTCTATATGGAGTGAGTAGGCTCCTTCCCTGCAACCCAGTAGCCAGAATAGGAACCGAATGCCGAAAAATGGTGGAACATCCCTAACGTTCAGTCTGCTCATCCCTCAGGAGTTTGAGCGGGATCCTTCTAACTCTTGAAGGCTGTACTGCTGCAGGTTCTTCTTTGTCAGCCCCCCCCCCCCCAAGATTTAGGTTAACACCAATATCGAAGTAAAGCATGCATCTCTGTCCTACAGCTGATCTGCAAAGGAACCCACAATCAAAACCAACAATCATTCTATAATTTGTAGCAACGTAATATGGATAAAGGAAAGAATGAACATAATGAAATAATTAAATTAATGAACTATTTCCGTCTTATCAGCTCTTCCTCATGGGGAAAATAATGGGGAAATCAGTCCTCGCAATGGAAGGACAGAGTTGCACACTTTTTTCTATTAGCTACCATGAGAATGAGGAGACCTTAGTCACATTGCTTCACCCTCTATGTACTGAAAACTTATAATCCATCACAAAAATAATCCACAAATAATCAACAATATCTTATGACCCAGAATGGTCCATTATTGTTACCGAAAGACGTCATGATCCTCTTCTGTTCAACAAAATATCAAAACTCATTAATATTACACATTAAATGTTGATGAAGAGTGCCTCATGTTATCTACATCAGAATATATGTCCGTGTTCTCATATACAAATTACAAGTAAATGAATTACGTGAATGGCATTTCCATGTTGTTGTCGAACAAAATTTACAAGTAGACTAACTAATTACATGTAGTCATCACGTTACATTGCTATTACATAACGCCAGTTGGCTCAGTCCAGCACAAATAAATAATAACTTTTAAAACATTGCAATTGTGTAACGAAGTAAATTACATTCTCATCAAAGCTCTATTGAAAACGATAAAACTGCTACCAAGAGACTCAAACGTGTCTAAGTACCAAGTATAAACTACAGACACAAAAATGTCTGTAATGTGGCAAGCAAATAAAACTTCTTTTCATTTCATATTTAATTCAAAATATCCAGTGCTGTATGCATGTGCCTGAAACACACAATTACCACTACCAACCAGATTTTACTGTTACACTGTACACACTTCATTAGTGTGCAGAAACTGTCTACAAGACATCCTGTGTTCATAAATTACTTTCAACTAACAATAATAATCCATAGCATTACTTGTGTTGCATGTGCATGGTACAGTAACTAACTACAAAATACACTAACCAACATTTCAAGCTTCAGACAAATGACACGAATACTGACACTCATGTCTACTAACATAACTTCAACAGGACCCTTCAAACAGATATCTAATATGAATAATGACAAATTTACGTCAAAAGATTAATGAGGCTGTCGCACAGTCTAAGCAAGGAAAGATTTACACATGACAACAACTGATTGAGCAGAGTACAAGACACAACCTAGACATGCTTCCAAACGTACTTGGAGGATGACTGACAACGTCCACTTAATTGAACTTTCAAATAGATACGACAAGGGTACCACATCACGCTATTGCACTCAACCCCCGATCTTGTCTTTTCGACCCTATTGTATACAAGTTGAAGTTCTCATCACCGTTCCTGCACACTCATTATACGATTTCGTCCCAATGCCGATACTTAATTTCACTCAAAAATGACGGATACCCCCATGAACTAGTTTTACTCACTACTGGTGCTTGGTAAAAAACTTATTACAAAACTCTGTGTGTCATTTTCCTAAGTATTACAGTTTCGCTACTCAAAAGTGCAACAGCTCACGTTACTGGCTGCTGATTCAACACAGACTAGGATAAATCATTATTTTGATTCTGTTCCAAGCACATTTACAACATCCCAAATGCCTCTGCCATCAAAGTTCCTGATTGTATATTTTGCTGCCCTGTATTTGCTACAAAAGAACTTTACATTGATCACCCCCATTACTATCAGTTCACCTATTCTTGCCAACGACAAACCCCCCTTACTGACGCTATTCCAGCCGAGCTCATAACGTTCCAAACATCTTTACTATCAGAGCTCTTGTCTACATATTCTACTTCTCTTACGTCCACCATGTCCAGTTCATCGCACAAAACATCGTGGTGCATTGTCTTCTAATGAGTAATTATGACACATGCATTCCTTGTCATGTGTTCTTGTTCGCCTGCCATGAGAAAGTTGTGGATGAGCACGCTCCCAGAGCGCGTCCTCCAAGCTAGTCGAGGCCCACGAGAAAGACAGGCCGCGGCGCGCTCAGCTCAGCAGAGAAAATGCGTTTCTAAACCTGCTAACTCGCAGCTGGGTGTGTAATTACTAACGAGAATAGCATCTTCCACTGGCATCTGCTATTATGAAGTCTTAGTGACTAACAGTACTACAACAAAATTTAATTTAAGATCAATACTCGATATAAATGGTATAACGGCTTGTTTATAGCATTTAGTCTCTTTTTTTTCACAACAGTACTCATTTCATACAAGAAGTGGTGCCTTATGCAACTGATAATCATTTCAGCATGATTTTATTTTATTGTACTCCAGTACAGCCGTAACAAACTATAAGTAGGCCTATGGACATCCGATCATTATAGGACTAATAACAGTAATATCCCATAATAGCGGATTCCAGTAGAAGATACAGTTTTCGTTTGTGCGGACATGCCTAGTTATGAATTAACAGGTGTCTGGATGTGAGCGAGTGAGTGAGCGCAGGCCTACCTTCGTGACGTACGCGCCGCGGCCTGTCTTTCGCGTAGGCTTCGACGCTATTCTGGGTGACGTGGCACGATTCGCCCTTACTGTAGACAGCAGGGTGTGACGTCAGCGCCAGTGCGGTTTGCTCCCGGAGTGATAGCCAGCGGGATCGCCCAGCGCGCACCAGTTTGCCGAGAGTCAATGGAGCTGTTTACCACCGCACGACACACCCCTCAGCGCTTCCTTTCCGGCCGCCCACGTCTGCGCCTGTGCTTTCACACATCCAACCAGTAACACCCTCATTCTTTTTCTCTCCCTTTCTTTCTGACGTCACTGGATTACTTGCAACATTCATATACATTGGGATTAGCATTAAATCATCGTAATCATTCCTTCCGCAGAAAAGTGTTGCTGTAACTGTACACTTTTCTAGTCGTTGTAACCTTGGCAGCACCTCATAACTACCTTATTTCAAACATTTCTTTTTTTTTTTTTTTGGCTACTTCAAGCTGCTTCCTTTGCTCATATTAATATGACAAGAAATAAGATTACGAGCTACAAGGTCCTCAGCATATAAAAATATGTACAAAGAACATTACTTCAGTGATTATTTGTAACGACTGTTTACATGTTTATCTACAATTGATAATGATCATTCTACTCCAGAAAACTGACTTAACCTGACTAGAGATCATCCCTCAAATCACCTCGTTCAAAATTTGTTTACGTAATGCAGATCCTTTTGATTTATACATTACACATATCAGAAATCCTAAATGTACCACAATGGCATATATTTCCTTTGAAGTCAAAACTTTCACAAAGGAAGGTCCATCTGTTAATCGACCTGTGGTCTACTTAAGTCCTACTATAGTATGTACAGTACAAATGCATATCTTATTGATGATTAGTAGCACTTATTTACAATTACTGACAGATTAAGTTACCTGTTTTGAGATGATGAATCACATTATGCTAATAGAGAAAGGGAAACATTTTGTGATCATCGACACTTTAGGTTTTCATGGACATTGGAATAGGGACAGGTAACTTGACCTATTCAAGAGGTGACCCACCACAAACGCGTTAGTAATCTACTCCTATAATTGAAACAGACGTCTCTAAAATTTGTCTATTTCAGTGTTAACCCTCCACATTTCTTTCAACATTTGCACACTACATTTTATGTGAAGAAAATCGACCAGCTCACGAAATCTTTGCACATTTGTCATTTACCTCTCACGACCACAGAACTCGCTAAGATTATGGAATTTCGTAAAGAAATAATTCACAACTACAAGCATTCTAAGTCGACTACCTCGTGTGAGTAAATCCACATCGGAGTCCACATGAGAGTCAGACAACATGACAACAGAACAACAAATTGAAATTTGTGGTAATTTCCTATGGGACCAAACTGCTGAGGTCATCAGTCCCTAGGCTTACATACTACTTAATCTAACTTAAAGTAACTTACGCTAAGGACAACACACACACACACACACACACACACACACACACACACACACACACACACACACACACACACACACACACACACACACATGCCCGTGGGAGGACTAGAACCTCCGACGGGGGAATCCGCGCGAACCGTGGCAGGGTGCCCTAAACCGCGGGGCTACCCCGCGCGGCAACAGAACAACATCTTCAAAATAAACAGATCAACCACTGGACACGGTACACTACTCATACTCCACCTGCAACTCTTCGTTTCATCAAATCATCTCCGTATTTATCTACTAGAGAGTGATATGGTTAAGGGTGAGCATTGGTTCACGCAGTTCATCCTTCCTTCATGTAGTTTGAAGAGTAGATTCCTTCTCATACTTTCATCTCTACAGCATCTGATCGTACAACACATTTTGCGCATCAAATTACAATTTTCTAACCCTGCTCAAATCAAAAACATACAGCATTAGTCACACTACATCTTTTCATATTACACAGCCCTATTCCGGTTCTTCTGAAATTATATTCCTATTATAAGACGCCTTTATTAATTTCTACTCTTAATCTGACGTCACCTTTATACTCCCTTCTTATCGGTGTTTGGGTCTTACCACACCTTCCTCTTTCCTCTAAACAGCTATTAAGTCGTCATAACACCGTTCTTTGGTCATCATTGCTTTCCTTACATCTACTGTGACTGTGGCCCTCTGTCTTCTATAAAACATGACATCAGAAACGTCCTCTAACGTCAGGGTTCCCTCGAACCAAATCCTCAGTATTCTCTCAGTGTCCCTCAATCAAATCCTTTTTTTATCCTCAGGGTTCGTAGACCCAACACCAGTGCGCCCCCTGCGCAACAAATCGACTTCCTTGGGCAGTATTCTCCCATGGGCATAAACACAGGGCACAAAAAACACATAAAAATCCCTGCACTCTTTTAGAGCTACTAATACACTATTCACTTCAACAGACTATTCATCATAATACCTGTCAAATATTCTCAAGTGCACCACTACACAATATCAGACTATCTTAAAATCCAACCATCACTCACTTCCCATTTCCTCAGCACTGAAGCAAACATCAACCTTCTGGTATTCTACATTCTTTACTTCCAAAACATCTTTAATAGCAAAAGGCACGCTCTTGACCTGGCAGTTTACATTCTCTGAACAGTTTCACGTCGAGATGTGATATAGTCCTCATGATTTCTTAGTGATAAGTGTTTCAACTTACTCAGCATTTGCATGAACAATCTTTCATATTCGAAAAGGGCCGACATAGACGTTAAAAAATTTACTATCCAAAAATCTACGTTTCTTTGACAAATTATGACCGTTGATCACTATTTTGTCTCCTACTTTCAACTCCATTTCACAACTCTGGTCTCCTGTCTTCTTTGACTACTCAGTGACTCTTTCTCAATTTGTTCTGTTGATACATTAACTATTTCTAAGAGTCTCTGCCTACCACTTGGTGGAAAATCTAATAATTTTCTCACTCTGGCTTGGGGTGGTTGATTCTTCAATACTGCTATCAGACACATACCCATAGCTCCATGTGGAATTTCAGTGATGGCATTTTCACGCTCTTCTAAGAATACATCCCAACTGTGATGATGACTGTTACGACAAATGCGATATAATTTTCCCAGTTATTTAACTGCTATCTCAGCTTGGTTCGAGACTGGATGGAATTTTAAGATAAATACTGTTTTGTCCTGTTTATTCTCAGTACAGTGGTCATAACTTCGATCTATATTGCCGTCCGTTATTTGCATTTACTTTCATAACTAGGGAACATACGTTATATATTTCGACACCAATACTACAACTACAGACAAATACTGTTATCCATTAATTGTACGGTGTAGTGGACCAAAGAAAGATTCAGGAGTGGAACTAAAATTCTAGCTGAAAGGATATCAGTGACAAGATTCGCTGATCACATTGGTATTCTGAGTGAAAGTGAAGAAGAATTCTAGGATCTGCTGAATGGAATGAACATTATAATTATGTACATAATATGGACTGTGAGTAAATTAAAGAAAGACGAAAGTAATGAGACATAGCAGAAATGAGAACAGCGAGAAAATGAACATTTGTATCGATGGTCACGAAGTAAATGAACTTAAGGAATTCCGCTACTTTGGCAGCAAAATAACCCATGACAGACGGAGCAAAGAGGACATGAAAAGCAGATTATTACTGGCGAAAGGGGCATTCCTGGCCACGGTAAGTCTATTAGTATCAAACACAAGCCTTAATTTGAGGAAAAAATTCCTAAGAACGTACATTTAGTGCACATCATTGTATGGTAGTGAAACAGGTACCGTGGGAAAACCGAAACATTTGAGGTGTGGTGTTACAGAAGAATGTTGAAAATTAGGTGGACTGATAAGGAAGGAAGCAGGAGGTTCTGCGCAGAATCGGAGCGAAAAGGAATTTATGGGAAACACTGACCAGACGTAGGGACAGGATGATAGGATATCTGTTAAAATATCAGGGACCACAAGTTCCGTCTCAATATCCCTTAAAGGAGACCCTGTCGAGAAGTAACGTGAGTTGTTTGCGGAACAATTTTTCTTGCATTTTTACCAAACTTATCAAAAAACCCTCATAATGTGCGACTAGTTGGGAATTTGGATTGGACGGGAAGCGTGGCCAGATAGCCAAAGTAATCTACCGCGTAAAGCATGAACTCCGGCTTCGAGTCCGAGTGTGGCAAAAATTTAGACTTGTCGCCATTGGATTTATTTCGTCATGTATTCAGGGTGATTCAGCTGGCTCTACCGCTGTCGTTTTATGCAACCTGCGGTGTTACCTGCCCTTCAAAAGACTTTCGTAGTCTCTCGCTCGCTACGCCCAAACTATTAGTCCTACAGGAAAAATGAGAGAGACCTTTTCTGAAGGAAATTTAAGATTGTTAAATTTTTTGCCACAACCCGCCAGGGTAGCCGAGTGCGCTAACTCGGGTAGGCGCGCCGGCCCCGAATCGAATCCGCCCGGCGGATTAACGACGAGGGCCGGTGTGCCGGCCAGCCTGGATGTGGTTTTTAGGCGATTTTCCGCATCCGGCTAGGTGAATACCGGGCTGGTCCCAACGTTACGCCTCAGTTACACGCGTCGCAGACATTTGAACCACGTCCGCACTATTTCACGATTTACACTTGACGCAGACAGTTGGGGTACACAGATTCCGTCCTGCGGGGTACGGGGTGGCGGCAGGAAGGGCTTCCGGCCATCCCTAAAACTAACATTGCCAAATCCGTTGTAAGCACGCCGCCCTGCGGTCGCTGCGGGACTATGGCGTAAGCGAAACAAAGAAATTTTTTTGCCACAGTTTTCGAGTTATTCAAGAAAAACGTACAATAGTGACCTTCAAACGCACCTCCACCTCCCACACTGTCTCTCACTAGACAGTATCTCCAGTATGTTGTTCGTGGTACCTCCTCTTGCCGCTGCACAAACATTTCCCATTGTACGAACTATTCCTGATATTCGACATTTATGGTCCCTATTGATAAGATTATTACGCCACCAGCACAGGCGGCAACTTCCTTAAAACATTATTAAATTAAACGTGCCCGTGATGGTAATGAACGAAAAACGACCTTTGTAGAAATACTGTAGTAAAACTAATTACTTTTACAGTTCGATCCAAACTTAAACCTTACAAACACAGTAGTCTCGTTGTCAGAAGTCCTGACGAATAAAACGACGTAATTAGGTATTTTATGCTGTTAAAATATACAAAATTGTTAGGTAAAATTTACACAAATGTCAATCTTACAATTTGTAAATGCTAGGCAAAGCCTGTGGCGTAATAGGCCAGTCAATGAAGATCAGAAATTCCGAATGTGGGAAATGAATCTTGAAGTCCAAATTTTTTGTAGGACGGAGTGCTATGAACGACATACTGAATATCTCGACCGGTGGAGGCTGACTGTGGGAGCTGGGGTGCGTTTGAAGGTACTTGCACATTGTTCTTGAATAACTCGGAAAATACAGCCGCTAGCGCAAATGTATCCCAGTACAAAATTTAAGTACTTCAAAATTCCTACAGGAATGGTCTGCTCATTTTTGCTGTAGGAGTAATAATTTTTGCGTGGCGAGCGAGGAATATGAAAATGTCTCGCGTGGTTTTTGTAGGTCATACAAAACATTGCGGTTTGCATTAAACGGCAGCGGTAGGGGTAACTAAATTGGCCTGTACATACGACTGCGGAATCGTGGATGGTGTCTGTTTTTTCGGACATGTGGGACACAATAGATACCACAAATATAAAATAAATTGCGCTTTATATTTTAGCTCAGCAGTGTATGTTGCATGAATTTTCGGATATTTAAATTCAATTGTTAGAAAAGGAATATTGAGGTTTTAATTTACTGATTCATTGCTAGTGGTATGCATTTCAGTGTCAATCTAATTTCATTTGCTTGCGTTACATTTGACTCATTGGGCTGTAAGGTACTGTAATGCAATACACTAACACCAGGCAAAGCATTTAATTCCATTTCAATTTTAACAGAGGGTATTCTCAAGGAACAAAATGAACCACAGAAATACTACACTGGCCTCATCTACCTCTACATCTACATCCATACTCCGCAAGCCACCTGACGGTGTGTGGCGGAGGGTACCCTGAGTACCTCTATCGGTTCTCCCTTCTATTCCAGTCTCGTATTGTTCGTGGAAAGAAGGATTGTCGGTATGCTTCTGTGTGGGCTCTAATCTCTCTGATTTTATCCTCATGGTCTCTTCGCGAGATATACGTAGGAGGGAGAAATATACTGCTTGACTCTTCGGTGAAGGTATGTTCTCAAAACTTAACAAAAGCCCGTACCGAGTTACTGAGCATCTCTCCTGCAGAGTCTTCCACTGGAGTTTATCTATCATCTCCGTAACGCTTTTGCGATTACTAAATGGTCCTGTAACGAAGCGCGCTGCTCTCCGTTGGATCTTCTCTATCTCTTCTATCAATCCTATCTGGTACGCATCCCACACTGCTGAGCAGTATTCAAGCAGTGGGCGAACAAGCGTACTGTAACCTACTTCCTTTGTTTTCGGATTGTATTTCCTTAAGATTCTTCCAATGAATCTCAGTCTGGCATCTGCTTTACCGACGATCAACTTTATATGATCATTCCATTTTAAATCACTCCTAATGCGTACTCTCAGATAATTTATGGAATTAACTGCTTCCAGTTGCTGACCTGCTATGTTGTAGCTAAATGATAAGGGATCTATCTTTCTATGTATTCGCAGCACATTACACTTGTCTACATTGAGATTAAATTGCCATTCCCTGCACCATGCGTCAATTCGCTGCGGATCCTCCTGCATTTCAGTACAATTTTCCATTGTTACAACCTCTCGATACACCACAGCATCATCTGCAAAAAGCCTCAGTGAACTTCCGATGTCATCCACCAGGTCATTTATAAATATTGTGAATGGCAACGGTCCTATGATACTCCGCTGCGGCACACCTGAAATCACTCTTACTTCGGAAGACTTCTCTCCGTTGAGAATGACATGCTGCGTTCTGTTATCTAGGAACTCCTCAGATGAAATGTATTCTGGAAACGGAAAAATATAAATAGCAAGAACGTAAGCTTTATTGTTAATAGAAATGGAGTCGACAATGCAATCAACAATCGGTCGTTGCTGGACACAGTGATTTGGGAAATGGAAATGAGCGAATGGCGTCAGTGGCCGGGAGTTGTCAGTCGGCAAGTTCGGCCGCCGAGTACGAGTCTTATTGAATGCGACGCCACATTGGACGACCTGCGCATCGACAATGGGGATGAAATGATGATGAGGACAGCACAACAACACCCAGTCCCTGAGGAGGGCGGGGGGGGGGGGGAGCAAAATCTCCTTCCCCAGCCGGGAATCGAACCCGGGACTCCGTTCGCGGCAATCCAATGCGCTGACCATTGAGCTGATGGGGCGGACAGTGATTTGGGATATGGAATAGTATACTAACTTATAAGTTATTTCGGTAAACTGGTAAAAAAAGCAACTGGTAAAAAAAAGTCTAGGCTAAATGTACTGTAGGCCTATGTATAATTCTTCACACTATATTTTTAATTCAAACGTGTTTTTTCTGTTTTACACGTAACCAGGTGAGATGTGCGCGTTTCGTTATTTATTCCAGTATCTACACTGTGGATACATAGAGTGTAGTAACACTCGATACAACATTTACTATATTAATTTCTTATGTGGGATCACAACACTTTTTTGCAAATCACATGACTAGAATTATGCAGCTTGATAGCTAATTGCTAATATTAAAACTATCTTGTAACTCACACTGTAATGTTTTGAACAAAGAAGAAGACACATTTATACTTGTCCTATTAATGGAATGAATGACACTGTACTTATACGCTGATTTTTAAAGCTAAGGCTTCATATTGTGATGTGTGTTCTTTTGTCAATATTTTCAGTTATATGCTTCTTTTCCGCAATTATGTGATTTCGAATATCGGTGATGATTCATTTTATGTTACTGATAATCGAGCGACCGCATACTGACCTTGAATAACAATCTTATTTTACTTTGGTCACCGCGTAGCTTTGCAAAAATCGTTAAACTAGTGATTTAAATCTTTATTTAAGATAAGACGCTCTGAAGGGAAAAAAATTCAACGTATACTATTAGAAAAAGCATCTAACGCTGGAATGTATAATCATAGTCTTCCAATGAATTATTACTCTCTAGCCGATAAAGTTAGACTTCGTGTCCTCGTCACATTTCTGTAGGAGTTGAAGCAACCAATCTGTACTAAATTTAACGCTGCTCGCTTATATTGTTTCATAAATTCTTCAAGACACTTCGTTACGCCTTCTAAATTTCTGTCCCCTTCATTCACTTACTTGTACTTTAGCTTTTATTGGTCTCCTTGCGTAAACCCATCTAATTAATGGTTTTATTTTCGACAGCAGATGCAATCTAATCAGGCTATCGTCCTTAAAAGTCATTTAATTCGTAAGGAATGGAAAGAAGTATGCTCGAGGCTTCTCCTGGCCTCTTACAATGTGACAGATATAATCCCTCACAAATATTTTTGTTATTTCTACGAAACTCGATGAATAGTGCCAGCATTAATTTTAACGAGCGGCTAACTTCATGGAGATGTTATTCTCCTCAAATTGGCTGGCTCAGTCAAAACAACGAAATAACGTTTTGTATCGTTCCCTTAATTATATCTTGGTTCTCAGAAAAGAACAGAGTGAACTGTAAGTGGAAACTCATTGGAAATTTCCGTTAATGGCAGACTGTTTTCGATTTTATCTTTCAGCTCTACTATTGTTATGAAGTTCGTGGCCTTTTTGTCATTATGGACAGTGGTGTCGACTAAGTCTGGTTCTAAAGTGTTCAATTTGACGTATAAGTAACTGCATATAGAAATATATATATGAATACGACAAACGTATTAAATACAACGAGTAACTGGTTTCATCATAGTTTATGTAATATCTGGCGTTATTTATATGGACGTATGCTTATCAGCTTGCACACCTGACATCACTTTTCTTTCTACTATTGGCCATTCCGAAAAATGTGCACCACAAAACTGTGTTGTGTTATTTTAATTTTGAAGAATGTTTTATATATACTTGTGACATTAGGTTGTAGGGAAAGAAGTGGAACATGACACAACATGAACACTAGTCAGACATTTATCAAAATTCGTTGAGTTGTTCACAACGTAACAGTGTTACGGCCCAGAATAGTAAGTGGTAGAAATTAGAAAAATTGTATTAAAAAGCAGTCACACTGCAACAGGTAAACTCAAGTCTTGCCCTAGAGAGAGGTGGAAGCAGGAAGTGGGCCAGTATGTCACAAGTGGGTCAGGTCGTCGACACGTTACGACAATGTCTGCAGCGTGAAGATACACATTCAGCAGAAACGAGACTGAGACAGAAAACCAAAGAAAACGAGATAAACATATTCGTTAGCTCGTAAGATATGGTGCAAGGAACTCTATCTCTTTATAATTAAATGCTACATTGTAAAGAAAACTTAATTAACTTGACCTTTGACTTTGACACAGATAAGATAGGTACTGCCTTTAAAGTCTCTTTTGATTTTTTTCCCTAGATGCATAGATTTTAAAATTTTGGGCCTGTCTAACAGGAAAATCTGTGAAAAAATTTGCCTATAGAAGAATATGTTTTCTTCGTGGCTGTTGGAAGGGAGAACGGGTTGGGTACAGGATGATTTGGCGGTCGGAGATATCCATTTCTCCGATTCTCAGAGAACGCCAGGCAAAGTCGGAGAAAACTGCTACAACTCGAGATGAAAACTGCGTCTCTCGTGGCAGCTGAAGTACAGGCAGTCCCTGTAAGGTGTTTCTGGAAACACTTTCAGATTGAGGAGGTTGAACAACAGTGGCAGTATGATATCTTATGAATAACAAACTGGTTGCTTAGGGAAGATCTTGAACACACACGCAGTCGGCGAAATGTGGCGCGTCGTTCGGACCGTGATAGTAGCAGTTCGCCCAGTATTGTTAATTTGCCAAGAAATCTCTATGAACTGGATTGTTAAACACACTAATCGTTTTATGAAGGTCTGAGTAGCCAACATTGGTAAACGACATTTACCTTCTTTATCAAAAAAATAAATTTTTTATTATTGATAATTGCGATTACAAGTTGTATCTCCTCTCCACTTCCCATTACGTCTACACGCAAACTACGTATCTGGCTCCCAAAAAACAACATCCAATCACCATTCCTTCTCTTCCGAATTACAAAAAGCATGGATGTCTCAATTGCAGTAGCGCATCATCAATGGTACTCGCAGCCGGAATTCTTCGTCTTCTTTCGCTTGCGCCTTTGTCCCGCATTTTTCGTAGGGTCGGCGTCGTTACAATCGTATTTCGCATGGTTAATGTGAAGGGGTGGCCAGATGCCCTTTCTGCCACCACACCGTACCCTCCAGGAGGGGACCAATGTACCCAGGCTGTCTGCATCTAGTGTACATCATGAAAGAGTGCGAACGTGTTACAAGTGTCCTTGAGTCGTGTAACTGAGGAGGGACATGGGGACCAGCCCGGTATTCACCTAGCGGGATGTGGATAACCGCCTTCAGTCCTCCACAGCGTCAGGCTCTCTCTTGGGCGTGCAACCAACGACCTGAGGCGTTGGACGTCACCTACAATTCAACACGCATCTGAATGAGCAACAGTTGAGGCTGGTGCGGAAGAACGACGACTCCAAAACACCGAGAATAAAGGACTGGACTCTAATAATGTTTTACTGGCGTTGTTGACGCTGCACAGGTTCCCAACACTTAGCCTGACTTCACGCAGAATTAAAATTTGTGGTAAGAGCTATGGGACCAAACCGACGAGATCATCGGTCCCTAGGCTTACGCACTACTTAATCTAACTTAAACTAACTCTAAATTACGCTAAGGACAACCCACACACCCATTCCCGAGAGAGGACTCGAACCTCCGACGGGGTAGCCGCGCGAACCGTGACGACACGCCCTAGACCAACGACTTCAAGCAGCGGTGTATCCGCTCTGCTCTCTGTAGTAGCTATTAAATGGCGAAACATTCGTGCTATTTGGAACTAATGTCAATCATCAATGGCAGTATGAGGAATGCCCTCAAATAACTATGATTTGTGACGTGCAAGCAAATAACCTTCGAATGTCATCGTGAGGAATTTCTTAACAGGCCTGAAAGATATGCTCTGTCGTAGACGAAGCCTATGGCTGGACTGTGATTTTTAAAATACAAATCATTTTATTATATCCCAGATATGCTCAGTCAGGGAACTGGCAGGTCTGTCTGGGATCAGTACATTTCTCTAGACACATGTGATGTGAACTGCAGCATGGGGTCTTGCAGTATTTTGCTGGAATATGCCATTTAGTACGGCGGTCATGAAGGATTTACCATTGTTATCACATACTGTGGAGCATTCAGCTTCTGCATTACCGAATACATAGGAGGAAAAAAATTAATACTGTGATGTCGTCAGTCATACGATCACACCGCCGCCTGAGAGATCGATCCGCCGGATGCGATTCTCTCGATAAACGGAACAGAAGAACGGTTGTGTTAGTAAAAGAGTACACAGCCAGTCGCAGTACTTATGCTCGCCGCTAGGCCACTTCATGTGCAGCAGGAGAGTAGTGCAGTTGTGCCAGTTCGGAGCCGCGCTCAGTGGTCAACCAGCGCCGATGTTAGTCATCGTGTGCAACTCAGTCATTGCTGCCATCAAGTCTTCGTAGCTCTGTTCCAAGTTAGTCTTCAAATTCACCAGATTCGACATTCAAGATTACGAGAGATTAATTCGTCACTGCAAGATTTGTGGCTTGTAAATTATGCCATTCTACAGAAGCTTGGTCTAGTCGCATCTTCTATAATTGTCAACCAACTGGTCATGGACTTCAGCAAAGTTAAGTAATAAATACTTTCTTATTTTGTACTCCTGCTAATTAATTGTGTTTTCCTGTTGTAGCTACCAAGCAGTCTTGGCATAGTAGAACCCACGTTTCCACCTCCTTGGCTACCTCATATTTGCCACCTCATGTCGATGGACTCGATTATGGTGGAAGATCGAGGGCTATCAAATACTCTTGCTAAGACGAATCGATTTTGATCCCATGACGTCATATTCCACCTGGTGATAGATGTTCCCATAATGGTTTGGTCGTCCGCCAACACATCGCGTAGTGGCATTGCTACCAGAGCGGCATCTGTCTCTCCCCTTTAATATGGAGTGCTCGCAGCCAGAAGGTTCAGTGTGCTGCAAACATGTGAAGCCAGCAAGTAACCACGCCACAGATGCACTTGTGCTTCTTACAGCCAACTGAGCGAGTTAGAAAGGTGTCAAACTGTGCCCTTCTGAATGGCGGGATGGTCCTTCCGGGGGAAATGCTACATAAGTTGGTTGTGCCGTGTAAGTTGTGCAACAGAACAGATAAAAGGACTTGTGTCAAAACGAACTGTTGCCAACCAGTTATTAGCAGTGGGCATACTGACACGCACACTTCTAGCCCGTCTTCCCCTAACGCCACGGCATCGGCGTCACAGCTCGGCTGGTGCTATCAGAGGATCACTGGGAAGATGGGATGGCGCGCCGTGGTTTGTGATGAAAGCAGGTTCTGCATGCAAGTGATGGTCGTTTGTGGGTACGATGTAGGCCTGGTGAGCGCTGTGCATTCATCCAAACACACTGACGCCACCCCAAGCATTATGATCTTTGGTTTTTCTGTAGGGGACGCTGCACATGCAGGATGATGTTAGACCCATTATTTTGCCGTTCTTGCATCAGGAAGGCGATGTGCTGTCCAACAGGATAATGCTCGGCCACACAATGCCGTGAAACTCAACGTGCTCTGCAAGATGTAAGCAACTTTCCAGCTCGGCACGGTCTCTCGACTTGTCTCCAATCGAGCACGTGTGGGGTATGTGGGACGAGAAGTGACTTCTCGACTCGTGAAACAACGACTCTTACACAGCTACCTGAACACATGGAATAACGTGTCCCAGGACAGTATTCGCCATCTGTACGACTGACTGGATGCTTGTCAGCACCAGAATTGCCGCCTGTGGAGGATGCAGCACGCACTCACATGGGTGTTTCAGCATGGATAGATACCTCTTACCTCAGATCCACTTCTGCTGTTGATCTGTTAATGTAATTATTTCATGTATTCCATATTTACTGTTGCAACAATAAATGCAGGATGAATTTGGAGCCTCTGAAAGCGGTCAAAGTGCTCTTTTTTTTGATACTTTCCATTTACGTCACGTTATTTACTCTGTTTCACAGATACCACATACATCTAGTGGAGATCTAAATTAGCTTCACTAATCTTCTCTTGACCCAACATCAAGTCACTGAGTGGAGAATGACATGCTATAACTCTTGTTTTCTTTTCTATGGCGTTACCCACAGCCTCGTAGAGGTATTTTATTTTCTGAGAAATTTCAGATTTTCACGGAATGACAACCCCTCCTAACAGGGTCTAGATTTGCCTTAGGTTCTCCAAATAGTTGCAGTTAACCACAATCCGAATTCTAAAAAATCTTTGGTATATTGTTGGAGGTATAAGGCACCAAGTGATCCCTCTGGTCTGCATCGGAAAGGCTTATATTACGTCAATGAGACAAAGGTTTGATTTCTGGTGTGGGTCATGATCAAATGACCTGCAGGCTAGCAGGTTTCCAACAAGCATAAAGTGCTAAGGAGATGAGAGATTATGACAACGCTGTTTGAAGAGAAGTGTTCGTCAGTATCAGGTAACACAAAGTACATCGCTCAATTCCCTCAGTTATTGCAACGTTGCTGTATAATAATGTTCGTCCTACAGTTAACAGTTCCACTCTCCTTTCGGCAATCTTCTAGTCTTCTGCAGCTCAAACACACACACACGCCTTACCTGTTCGTAACGAATCAATGTTGTTCGACTGGACAAGCTGCAGTAGAACCAGTCGGACTAATTGCATCTACAGGTTGCATTAAAGGTTCAAATGCTTCAAATGGCTCTGAGCACTATGGGACTTAACTGCTGAGGTCATCAGTCCCCCAGAACTTAGAACTATTTAAACCTAACTAACCTAAGGACATCACACACATCCATGCCCGAGGCAGGATTCGAACCTGCGATCGTAGCGGTCGCGCGGTTCCAGACTGTAGCGCCTAGAACCGCTCGGCCACAAAGGCCGGCTTGCATTAAACGTTTTGATTTCAGGATAGCTGAGTTTTTAAATGTAGATATTTTGGGAGTGACGACTTCAATGTATTCTGACTTCCTTCACCAAAAAAAAAAAAAAAAAAAAAAAAAAGAAAAACACCGCCAAGTCTGTGTTAGGCTTTACTTAAAATTTCGATACTCACAGTTCGATACTCACAGGCAGTCACAGTCACTAATGATAGCCTGCTTATGGTATTTAACCCAAGCTTTTACCGGAAAGATTACAAAACCGATTGTCTGTGACGGAATGCTCGTTCAAATATTATACAACTCGATCCCTTTGAACGTTGAGTTTTCGGTCCCGACTTGGACAATACACCACGCAGAATGTAGTTATTTCAAAAGTCGCAGTTGATAAATAGAAATTGTGACTGTGCGTGTGCGTCTTTCTCACACATCCACTTTCACTTTGCGGCCCTCCGTGGTCGAATTTTATTCGTTACCTCTCAAAATTATTACATCTACTCAGAGCTCCTAATGACTCGTCCGAAAATGATGATCACTGAGCTCCAAATTGATTTAAACTTTAGAAAGTACTTTTCTTAGTACGCAAATCATGCGCGAACTTACTGTTCTCTGATTGTATGATACACATCATAGCCAACCCGGTATGAGCGTAGAACAACAAAATCCCTCGTTTGACCAACTACAACCTAATAGCTTTTATGAACAGTCTGTTAAATGAACAAAATTAGAAAACTTATAATTATCTAAATAACTCCCTCTGCAAATAAATCAATTATCGTAAAATATATTTTGTTTCCCCACTCCCATAAATTAGCTAACTGCACTTTATAAATTTCCCCTGAGAGTATGGCTCACTCTCTGTAAAACCACATATATTCAATTAATAATCATAACAATATTCATTTATTATATTACTTTCCACTCACACCATCATTCACACTAACAATTTAATTTATAGCCGGCCGCGGTGGTCTAGCGGTTCTAGGCGCGCAGTCTGGAACCGCGCGACTGCTATGGTCGCAGGTTCGAATCCTGCCTCGGGCATGGATGTGTGTGATGTCCTTAGGTTAGTTAGGTTTAAGTAGTTCTAAGTTCTAGGGGACTGATGACCACAGATGTTAAGTCCCATAGTGCTCAGAACCATTTGAACCACTTTTTTTAATTTATTAAATCAATAATAATCAATTAAAGAAGTAGTATTCACAGACTATACATTCTTGTTTGGAATCTGTACTGTTTTGGCTACGAGTATGTGTGATTGTCAAAGTCCCTAAGGTGCTGACACCTTTCGGCCATAGCTATCAGCAACTGCTACTGGATCAGCGTGCACGCCAGTCACGCTAGAATCATGACTCATTGTGAAATCGTTTTTGTGACGTACATGTTGAAGGTAATATTCTCCACGTGTATAAAATATATGAAAACAATGCCTGACTTAAATAGTGAAGCATCCAGAAAGCAACGTTGGATGGTAATAAAATTTCGTATACGTACCCAAATAGGCAATTAAGTGAAAGATTAGAAGTTGTAATCCCCTGTGACAAGTAGAACGGCCGCCAGACTGCACCATTATTGTTCGTATTTAGTACTGTTAGCCGGCCTGGTAGGTTAAATACAGGATGTGAACACCATAAGAAGTTCAGTGAAGGACATGGAGATGCCCTGTACTCGTATCAGACAGCGTTATCAGCACCTCGCGGAGTTTGGAAGGGACTTCACTGTTCTGTGTTTGGCCGGTTAATAGAATCATGGATTACTGAGATATGTGGGGCACTCCGATATGACAGTGGCCCGATGCTGGACCGCATGGGAACGTGAGACCAAGCATACTCGTCTTCAAGGTTCCGATCGAGCGCGTCTGATCACGACAAGGGATCTACATCTACGTCTACATATACAGGGTGAGCCACCTAACATTACCGCTGCATATATTTCGTAAACCACGTCAAATACTGACGAATCGATTCCACAGACCGAACGTGAGGAGAGGGGCTAGTGTAATTGTTTAATACAAACCATACAAAAATGCACGGAAGTATGTTTTTAACACAAACCTACGTTTTTTAAAATGGAACCCCGTTAGTTTTGTTAGCACATCTGAACATATAAACAAATACGTAATCAGTGCCGTTTGCTGCATTGTAAAATGTTAATTACATCCGGAGATATTGTAACCTAAAGAGTTCGAATACACCATGATCACAATTCCTACAACACTACACTATCACAGACGTCTGGTAATACGGTGTACTACAGTTGGTCTGCGTGCGGAGACGAATGCAGAATAACAATAGCAGCAGACGCTACATGCGGACACTGCGACAGCTAGACCAAACCACAACAGTGCACTACAGCCACACTCGTAAACACGGTCGTCATCGTAAACATGTCCCTGCAGATGCTGATCGCCGACCGTGGCCCGTGTTTGTTACAACACGCAACTGAACGTCGGAGGTTTCAAGCGTCAACTTTAGGTTACAATATCGCCGGATGTAATTAACATTTTAGAATGCAACAAACGGCACTGATTACGTATTTGTTTATATGTTCAGATGTGCTACCAAAACTAACGTGGTTCCATTTAAAAAAAAACGTAGGTTTGTGTTAAAAAACATACTTCCGTGCATTTTTGTATTACACTAGCCCCTCTCCTTACGTTCGGTCTGTGGAATCGGTTCGTCAGTATTTGATGTGGTTTACGAAATATATCCAGCGGTAACGTTAGGTGACTCACCCTGTATACTCCGCAAGGCACCAAGCGGTGTGTGGCAGAGGGCACAATTCGCCCCAAAGTCATATTTCCCTCCCGCTGTTCCACTGGCGGATCGTGCGAGGGAAAACGACTGCCTGAACGCCTCAGTACGAGCTCTAATTTCCCTTATCCTTGAATGGTGATCATTGCGCGATTTGAAACTTGGCGGTAATAATATATGCTCTACATCCTTGGCGAAAATCGGATTTCAGAATTTAGTGAGCAGCCCCTTCCGTTTAGCGCGTCGTCTATCTCAAGCGTGTCCCACTTCAAACTTTCAATGAGATTTCTAACGCTTTCGCGATGGCTAAACGTACCAGTCACGAATCTTGCCACTCTTCTTTGGACCTTCTCAGTCTCTTGAATCAGACCCAACTGGTAAGGGTTACATACGAAATAACGTATTGTAAGCAATTTTGTTTGTTGAAGGACTGCATCACTTCAGGATTCTACCAATAAACCGCAATCTAGAGTTCGCTTTGCCCGTTGCTTGTGTAATCTGATCATTCCATTTGAGATCATTTCGAGTAGTCACACCCAGATACTTGACGGATGTTACCGCTTCCAGAGACTGGGTATTTATTTTGTACTCGTACATTAATGGAGATTTTCGCCTTGTTACACGCAGTAGGTTGCACATACTAATTTTGAGAGATAACTGCCAGACATTACACCACACATTTATTTTCTGCAAATCCTTATTGATTTATTCAGAACTTCCTTGTGATACTATTTTCCTGTAGACTACAGCATCATCATCGTTTATGTAAATCGTAAAAGTCAGCGGACCTTTTACGCTGCCCTGGGGCACACCTGAAGTTACGCTTGTTTCTGTTGAAGTCACCCCATTCAGGACGACATATTGCTCTCTGTCTGTTAGAAAACTTTCTATCCAACCGCATAGATCATCGGAGAGATCGTAAGCGCGCACGTTTTGGAGCAAGCGACAGTGCGGAACTGAGTAGAATGCCTTTCGAAAGTCGAGAAATATGGCATCAACCTGCGAGCCGGTATCTGCACAAAGAGTGCCAGCTGCGTCTCGCATGACAGCTGTTTCCTATAACCGTGCTAGTTTCTGCAGATGAGCTTGTCAGAGTCTAGAAAGGTCATTATGTCTGAACACAAAATATGTTTCATGATTGTACAACAAATCGACGTCAGTGAAATGACGGATGACCACCGATCTTGCACCAAGAACATTGTAACCCCTCCACAGCTACGCCTGCCGTTCGAAAAAAGTAATGGACTCCTTGCTACAGTCTGTGTCATCATGCACTGCTGGGTGGGCTAGCAGCAGCCGAGCTACGGAATTAACGCCCCATGCGTAGACTACCCTTAGTGGCACAACATAAACTGCTGCACTGGAGTGGTGCCGTCACCGGGAAGCATCGTATTGACTCTGGGCAATAAATCGTCGTTCTGCACTACCCCCTGGGTATGCCAATAACCAGGGGAGAGATCGTATTCTTCCAAAGTATTGGACAGGCACAGCGCTGTAGCTCCTAGCAATATGATGTGGGGAGCCAACGGGTATGACTTCAGGCCACTCAGGGAACTCTCACGGCACAAAGGTGTGTCATGGACATCCTGAGTCCTCACGTGACAGTATCTTACTGCCATTTTTCAACATTATAATTCTGGTCGATGTGGCCGAGCGGTTCTAGGCGCGCGCGTGCTACGGTCGCAGGTTCGAATCCTGCCTCGGGCATGGATGTGTGTGATGTCCTTAGGTTAGTTAGGTTTAAGTAGTTCTAAGTCTAGGGAACTGATGACCTCAGATGTTAAGTACCATAGTGCTTAGAGCCATTTGAACCATAATTCTGGTCTAAACATGGAACGTCCCTCTACGAAGTGTCTGCGCGATGTTGAAGTACTCCTGTGACCATGAAGACCCCAGAGCTTTTCCTCACAGAACGTGTGTGTGACCAACACAGACGTAAATTCCGTTCCAGTGACAGTAGTCAGGATATCAACGACCAGTTACAACAGTTGTGGGCCAGTTTGGACCAGGAGGGGATGCACAGGTTTTATGACAGCATTTCGGAACCGAATTGGTGCATGCATCCAGCCTAGAGGGGATACAACATCATACTGATAAGTGGGCTTGTATTGCCAAGGTCTTTGTAGGTCTCTCTCGATATACTAATGAGTGAAGTAACATCACATTCTGTCACAACCCAAGAAGTTTCGTTTCCTCCACACCTTCTGGTTTCTTGTGAGGGAGTGTATATTAAACAGGACGAATATTTCTTGTGTATATGACCTTATAGTGGTGGCAGATATCCAAAATATTTCACAGACGACTGTTCCATCATATGGCGCGCTGATGGATTTTTTTCTTTTTGTACAAATTCCATTCCCTGCTTATCAGAGGAGGGTGAGCTTTAGTAGAATTTTCTTCTTTTTACTCAAAAATTCAACAGGCAGGGAGTGAGGTGGAGGGATTCCCAACTGAAAATATTTGAGGGAAGATTTGCAATTCCGACTTTCGCCTGATAACCGAGGAAAACATTCCAAAAGACTGACACTAGTAGGCTGGAGTGGCTCCTTTTATATCTGTGGAAGCCGCCATGCCCGCACTCCTCTCGACGAACCATGTGTTGTGTACTCGATTTACGCAGCGGCGCTGTTCTTGGCTCAGAGTCATTCCGTAGAGTATCGTCCATTCACTTGTTTGACCTCAGCTTTTTCATTCTCGTACACTGGTTAGGTCTCCGTTTTTTTCCAGCAGGTCGAGGGCAGAACTCCAGGTTTTCCGGTGCCCAGAGTCATGGTAAATAAACATGGTTTTCCGTCTCGCGGAGTAACCGCGAGGTCTGGGGTGCCTTGCCACGGTCAGCGCGGATCTCCCCGACGGAGGTTCGAGTCCTACTTCGGGCATGAGTGTGTCCTTAGCGGGAGTTATTTTAAGTTACATTTAGTGGTGTGTAAGCTTAGGGACCGATGACCTCGGCTGTTTGGTACCATAAGATCTTACCACACATTTCAAATTTTTTCATGGTTTTCCGTATTATTTAGTTTCAATGAATATTTTTATAAGAGAGTCCGTTAAGTTGAAAGTTTTCGCGAAATTCATTAAGTTTCTGATTCTAAAAAATCCTCTGTGGTGGGAACCAGTCCTGTTACCTTAGAACGTGTTTGCCATTGGTGTTCAGTGTAGTATTCTTCCCCGGTAATAAAAGTTTGACGTTTGTATGATAGACCGCACTGGCAAAGGATCAGATACACTTGGTGAGCTCGTTACGCTGAGCAGGAGTGATTTGATTTTCGCGTTCCGACGCAATATTCAATGTTCCTGAGGTGTCTCCCTAACGCGTCAGTCATGGTCCACAGAGCGCCAGCGTATTGAAGCGAGCCAATCACTCGTGGTTCCTCTCCCTCCTCACGTGTTGTGTGCCCACGACTCGCGGAGGATTACACATTTTAAAAAATCTGTGTATTCAAGCTCAGAACAATCGTGAATTTTATTTGTAATTTGCATCACTGTGACGTGCAAGGACAATGGGTAATGTGATGCCGGAACTAAAGTTTCTTCTAAACTGCTTCGAAACACACCTGTGCGCTGCCTGATACGGCATCTTTTTGCCCTAGACAGATGACGTCACTGTGAACTTACTGCCCGCAATTTGGTGTGGCCGTTTAGCCTGCCTGGCGACTCTATATTCGCTTGATACATTTGCGATGCTGTCAACCTATATGCGGATCAAGCGGGAGAGTGGGCGTGGGGGCGGGTCGGCGGCGGCAAGAAAGGCCGTTCCAGCCCTTCCCCCAAGCAGCAATGGGACCAGTACTGAAAAGATCAGGTATTCATAACTCAGACTAAATATGATGTATTTTTTCGACTTTTCCAACAGCCCTAAATGTCCTAGATTTGCTATCGGTAACGAAAGGCACCGTTAGCAGACTGATTAAGTAGTAATATACAACAGTTTCATATTTTCCACTCCCCCCTCCTCCCATTTTTATACAACGTGGATTCGCCCCTGTGTTAGGCAGATGTCGTTATGGACAGGCTCCTAAAAGATTATGGCACCACGCTTCTCCGAGACAGTGATTTTTTAGTAATTTGTATTACTGAAATGTGCTGTGATTTTGTGAATACTCGTGTGTTTTTAAGATGTTTAATACTTACATTAAAGAAGAAGGTAAGAGCGTCAACGAACCAGGAGGGCCCGGTACAGCCTTGTCGTCTTCAGTTATTTCACACCATTGTAAAGAATATCCACATCGTCTTCAATACCACCTACGTAAGAACAGTGGTTTAGATAAACTTGAATTATATGTCAGAATTATTTTTAATTTCAATTCATTTGTTTATCTTACGCTAGCAGTCTTGTCATTTTCCTCATTGAGCGTTACCTGGATTAAGAACCTTTTCCTGTTTCCTGTTAATGTTCCGAAAACCGCTGAAAAGCAATGTCGATAATAATTAATGCATAAACCAAGCAATTTTGTGCTCCCAATTTTTTTGGTTAGGTAAAAAAAGAACATGGATGACAAATAATATATCTCCAGTCTAACTAATATTTGAATGACCAACAGCCACTTTATTAAAATTAAAATTTGAAAGAATTTTTGTCACGCGTTTAAGAAAATGAACAATTTATTACTTTTATGATGCGTGGGCGTACTATAATTGAATTGACTTGCCATGTAATATTCCAAAGTTGTCTCAACTACTGTACATCTTTATGTATGAATATTGATATAGCTGGTGTATTTAAAACAGGTTTGATCATCTACGGGCAGTGCAGCATGCGAAGTGAAACATTAATGTATTAGTGATGCGGTTGTGTTGGCATATGTGAGTACTTATTCGAGTAATTACAGTACTGATGTTTCAGCAGATACACAGAGTGTCCTAGTTTCATTAGCCTGCTTGTGTGAAGTTCCAAACTGCAATGCTATCTCGTAGCGACCTGTGGCGTTATTTCAACAACAGCCATGTAGAAGGTCAATGTCCTATAATCCCTGCAACAGATCTACTGGCCGGTATGTGCCTGACACCCGTTAGAAAATGGTAGTGGAGCAGCGAAGCAACATCAAGTTTTTCGAGTCGTCGATCGTTTGTGGGCGTGAATTCGTCGAATTCGATCTAAATAAGGAGAGACGGGTTCCTGGTAGCACCTTCTCGACAACGTCCTACCACACAAAGCGAAGGTCGTGTGCGAGTTTTTGACCAGCAAACGGATTACAATGCTGGATTACCCGCCGCATTCGCCGTATTTGGCTACATCTGGTTGTTCCCCAAATTGAAGTTGGCAATGAAAGAACACCGTCATGACGCAATTAAAGATATTCAAAAAAATTGTAGTGCTGTATTGTATGCGGTTCCAAAACGGACTATAGAGTCTGTTCCCAAACACTGTAATTTTGTGAACATAATCCATGACTTTTATTCATAGCTACTGTCCTAATGGAACTGGGACACACTGTATTTCTCCAAGTTAGCATGTAGTGCTTTCTTATGTGGAAATTTTTAATTTGGCAACAGGCTGGAGAATTTTGTGTCCATACAGGCGTATTATTATAAACCTGTCGTAACAACCATGCGATTTACTGTAATATCCACAAGACCACTATGGAATACACATGTGAGTGTTTCTCAGAGGGTTCACGGAACTCATCTCATACTACTTCTCAACCGTTTCACTCTCGAACAGCACGTGGGAAAAATGGACATTAAATATTACCGTGAGAGCACTGATTTCTCTGGTTTTATTGCGACAGTCATTTCGGTCTACTTGGCGGGGCGTCAACAAAATATTTAGAAATTTGGAGGAGAGAGTTGGTTGAATGTTCGCGGAAAGATGTCGCCGCAAAGAAAAAAAACGCTTTGTTTTAAGGACTGCCAGTCCAACTCGCCCGGCATATCCATGAAACAGTATCCCCTATTTCGTGAGAACACGTAACGAGCTGCCATTCTCTGAGTTTTTACGATGTCCACCGTCAATTGTATTTGGCAAGGCTCCCATATCGTGGCGAAATAACCTAAAAAAGGACGGGCAGGAGTAGTGTAAGCATTCTCTGTAGTAGCTTTGTTGCATCTTCCAAGTGTTCTGCCAAAGAAAGAGCAGTCTTTTATTAGCTTTCCACACAAGACTTTTCTTTGTGATTGTTTGCAACTTAAATTCTTCGAAATGTAATCCCTAGAAAATTGGTTGAGTCAACAACCTTTAAAATTGTGTGCTTTATTGTGTAGACAAAATATAACCAATTTTTTCCGTACATACTGACAATTATATCAATAAATATTTAGTTCATTTGGTCCAGAGAATCTTTTTTATGGGAATCTGAAATTATCTTCACTTACATAGTGATCTGCACTATTAATTAACTTCATTGAACATTTTGTGAATATAATTGAGTTCAGGGAATGAGTAATTTCATCTTGAAAGAAAGCAAGTTCCTGCTACGATTTAGTTTACTTTCTATTCCATTAAGTTACCATCACGCTCTCAAATTAGTTTCCGATTGGCGTAAAGAGGGACATTGCAAACGGATAGTAAAAGAACGTCTCTCACTCAATAACGCCAGTCTCGACCCGCCTATGAATTCATCAAAGTAAGCCTTGGCCACTTACAGAGTCTTTCATGCAACCAGGAAGACATTAGCGGCCTCATCTTTCCACTACTTGAAGTTTACCCTTGAGCTAGGTGAGGAAGGCTCCTTGTTTTGACGGATGGATTCGAATAAGCGGTCTTGTATTTGAGGCCTTGGGCGGACCAGAGGTTTTTACTCTTACCTTGCTCTGGGCTACTCATGTTGCATCCACCTTCATGCTGTTGTTGGGGATAGCTATTCTCCTAACTGTACTCTGGACTGATAAGATTGAGCTGTTCGGGGAAGGCAATGCAATCTACTGAGACACCGTTCAGATTTACTCCTACACGTAGATCGTTTCCTTCAGATGTAGGTGATTCGACAAGGAAACACTGTGTGACGACGCGGGTTTTGTCTATTGAAATTTACTCACGTACCTCCGTGAGTTTCCTCAGAACGACCGCCTGTTCTAAAGCGACACATAATGTAATTGAACCTGGAAGAGCTGTTCAATAGACCGGCTGCACAAAGCTTTCCGTTTAATGCTTCAAAGTGGGTTCTTCTTTATCATAGGTCGAGCTGAAGCCACTGAATGAAACAAGTTCTTAACTAACTTTTGTCGTAGATCTTCGTTTTTATGAAATAAAATGCTACCAACGTGACTTCTTAGACTTTCCCGACGCAGTAATTCTGTATAATCTCCTCGGGTTTTCTGCTGGCTCCCAGAATCAACGTGACTCGATATTTCGGCGATCCAGCTGTGTCCATTTGCAGGAGAACGCTGCTGCTGAGTCCAAAGCTGCAAATCGTCGTCCTATATAGGCCTCCAGATTGTACATAGCGCACGCGCCAACCATCAGAGCTACCGCCCCCCCAAGATCGTGCTGGTGGCTCCATCCATAGTAGAACACCAGTGCCAACGATATATCGCATCAGACTATTTTCAGAGACTCGGGCTGTCCGTACCAAAGAGCGTTGTGTTTTGATGCGACGCAGTACAGCATTTCACGCCCTGCTAAGAGGAAAACCCTCGTCTTTATCAACTAAATTGTCTACCAACCTAACTCTACCAAACTAAACTCTTTATAAACACTGTTCCAAAAAGCGGAATACTGGCAGCTATCACAGTCTCATCAAATTTCATCCCGTTTCCCTCGTATACACGATGTGCCTCCGAATTTTCAGGCTGTTGCAGCGTCATGTGACGGCGAAAACGCGTTAAAATTTCATAGAGTGGCTAAAATCGTAGGTACAGCGTTCCTTGCGGCAACCAACTCACCCGGAATTTCCATGATGGCCAGAGTATCGTGAGGAGATCAACGAGTTAAAATCAAGCTTGTCCATTCCTCGTTTTGATTAACTCTGGAGACACGGATGAATCAAGATAATTTCTATTGTTTGTGCATTAACATTATTATTATAATCTTATGATGAATTTTCATTGTTTTACAGCCTAGTAAACCTGTTAATGATGAGCACAGTTACGGTCTCCCAAGTCGAAAAAATAGGTGAAAGCAGGATATGACAGAGTTCAAGCAGAAAATGTGCTGAAACTTCCTGGCAGATTAAAACTGTGTGCCGGACCGAGACTCGAACTCGGGACTTTTGCCTTTCGCGGGCAAGTGCTCTACCATCTGAGCTACCCAAGCACGACTCAAGCCCCGTCCTCACAGCTTTACTTCTGCCAGTATCTCGTCTCCTAACTTCCAAACTCCGTTGCAGAGTGAAAATCTCATTCTGTAGAGAATGTGCTACTGAAGGAGCAAATAGAGCAACTTAGTAGTGCGACACAAAAGAAGAATTGTTCAATTAGAAACTTGAGTTTCTAGTCTGAAAAAAAGTCTATATAATTCAGTTTCTCATTTGTCAAATAAGAAAATGTAACGAATCTATTGAAAGAGCTTTTGGAACTTCAAGCTAGTGGTAATGTATCATAATGTACTCAGTAAATAAGAAATCTGGCTCTGAACCTACTTTTTCTTTCTGCAGAGACTTACCAAAGTTTGTGAAATTATGTCACCTAAGAACACTTCAGTGCAATTTCTGAGGAGTTATTTATTAAAGGTGACCATACTTTTAGAACAACCTAATTTGCCGAAGGAACGCGTTACAAGTATATGAAACAAATGAAACTATTCCTCGAGCTTTAGTTTAACTGCAGGATAAATCATTTACGTAAATATAAATCTTTTGAGCACAGAAAAAAAATTGAAAGACAACTATATACCCTATATATATGTACTAGATTTGTCTTTCATATATATATATATAGTGAAGACAATGCGAAAATGCCCATGAAAAAAGTATAGAAATCTACATTCAATAAAACATCATGGCAGTAAATTATATCATTCTCTTTTAAGTTATAATTACTATCGAGTTACTTGTTTTAATTACCTGTAACATGTTTTTTTTAACCATAGTGGACTGATGTTTGAGACTTTGACGGTATGTTAAAAATACGGACAAAAACACAGAATTTCTGCGGCACCTGCTCAAACTGCATTGATTTGTGATCGGTTTGCAAGCAACAAGTAGTAATCACGGGCAGACGAACATGTTTTGAGGAGTCTTGCAATTTTATCTACATCGAAAAGTTTGTCCCTGTTTCGATTAAAACTTTACTAGTTCTCGCCTGTGTAAACAGAAATCACCTCTGTTTACTGATTTCTGAGAAAAAAATAAGCTAGCGTGAGGTATTTAAAGTTAGTTAAAGGCAATTTCAAGGGGGCGTGAGCGAGCAGACGACGCCCTTGTCTACAGAGAAAATGGCGGACGGGAATTCAGTTTGCTTCACATATGGCGGACAGCGCCTATAGCCACGATACGAAGTTTAAAATCATTGGATGGCGATGTTCCACGCACCTCGACTGTGCGAATCATCGGCCGATGTAAGCCCCACCGACATGGGGTTTCTATGTACCAGGATTCCTAAGTCCGAAATCATCGTTGACAGAGCCGAGTAGTAACCTAATCGTGGAAGGTAGACGGAACACATTCTACATGTTAAAACATACAATCTAAAAGGTAAAATTTTTCCTAGGGCGACGTCATCGTCTCGGTCTTGTGAGCGGAAACTGCCGTGGGCGGCAACTGCCGTGGGCGGAGCTCGCGGCGTGTACGGTATGGCCGGCCGGAGTGGCCGTGCGGTTCTAGGTGCTACAGTCTGGAGCCGCGAGACCGCTACGGTCGCAGGTTCGAATCCTGCCTCGGTCATGGATGTGTGTGAAGTCCCTAGGTTAGTTAGGTTTAAGAAGTTCTAAGTTCTAGAGGACTGATGACCTCAGAAGTTGAGTCCCATAGTGCTCAGAGCCATTTGAACCATTTTGTACGGTATGGGACCTGTGTAGGAGGACGATTTGCAGTTCTGGCGTCAGTTTTCAGTAAGACTCAGCAGCAGTAGCTGCAACAGCGATAGTAGCGTTCTCCTGAGGCGGATACATGGAACGACAAAATATCCAAGTCATGTTGATTTTAGGATCCGGCTGCAAACTCGAAAAGACTATCAAACTGTTACCGATTCTGTCCTAACACAGTTATTGATGCAGAAACAAATATTTACTCACAGTTTGCACTATCACAGTCACCAACATAGCAAACCTTCTCAGGAGTAGTTAAATACAGAACACGTGACATGTTGTCTAAAGATCCGCACACATTTAATAGTCAATAAAAGATTTAAATGTTCAACGATGTCACTTGTTACTGTATGGTCGCTCAATGCTACATACCCTACTGGCCATTAAAATTGCTACACCATGAAGATGACGTGCTACAGACGCGAAATTTAACCGACAGGGAGAAGATGCTGTGATATGCAAATGCTTAGCTTTTCAGAGCATTCACGCAAGGTTTGCACCGGTGGTGACACCTACAACATGCTGACATGAGGAAAGTTTCCAACCGATTTCTCATACACAAACAACAGTTGACCGACGTTGTTTGGTGAAAAGTTGTTGTGATGCCTCGTGTAAGGAGGAGAAATGCTTACCATCACGTTTCCGACTTTGATAAAGGACGGATTGTAGCCTATCGCGATTGCTGTTTATCGTATCTACATCTACATCTACATTTATACTCCGCAAGCCACCCAACGGTGTGTGGCGGAGGACACTTTACGTGCCACTGTCATTACCTCCCTTTTCTGTTCCAGTCGTGTATGGTTCGCGGGAAGAACGACTGTCTGAAAGCCTCCGTGCGCGCTCGAATCTCTCTAATTTTACAATCGTGATCTCCTCGGGAGGTATAAGTAGGGGGAAGCAATATATTCGATACCTCATCCAGAAACGCACCCTCTCGAAACCTGGCGAGCAAGCTACACCGCGATGCAGAGCGCCTCTCTTGCAGAGTCTGCCATTTGAGTTTGCTAAACATCTCTGTAACTCTATCACGCTTACCAAATAACCCTGTGACGAAACGCGCCGCTCTTCTTTGGATCTTCTCTATCTCCTCCGTCAACCCGACCTGGTACGGATCCCACAATGATGAGCAATACTCAAGTATAGGTCGAACGAGTGTATTGTAAGCCACATCCTTTTTTGATGGACTACATTTGCTAAGGACTCTCCCTATGAATCTCAACCTGGTACCCGCCTTACCAACAATTAATTTTATATGATCATACCACTTCAAATCGTTCCGCACGCATACTCCCAGATATTTTACAGAAGTAACTGCTACCAGTGTTTGTTCCGCTATCATATAATCATACAATAAAGGATCCTTCTTTCTATGTATTCGCAATACATTACATTTGTCTATGTTAAGGGACAGTTGCCACTCCCTGCACCAAGTGCCTATCCGCTGCAGATCTTCCTGCATTTCGCTACAATTTTCTAATGCTGCAACTTCTATGTATACTACAGCATCATCCACGAAAAGACGCATGGAACTTCCGACACTATCTACTAGGTCATTTATATATATTGTGAAAAGCAATGGTCCCATAAGACTCCCCTGCGGCACGCCAGAGGTTAATTTAACGTCTGTAGACGTCTCTCCATTGATAACAACATGCTGTGTTCTGTTTGCTAAAAACTCTTCAGTCCAGCCACACAGCTGGTCTGATTTCCGTAGGCTCTTACTTTGTTTATCAGGCGACAGTGCGGAACTGTATCGAACGCCTTCCGGAAGTCAAGGAAAAAAGCATCTACCTGGGAGTCTGTATCTAATATTTTCTGGGTCTCATGAACAAATAAAGCGAGTTGGGTCTCACACGATCGCTGTTTCCGGAATCCATGTTGATTCCTACAGAGTAGATTCTGGGTTTCCAAAAACGACATGATACGCGAGCAAAAAACATGTTCTAAAATTCTACAACAGATCGACGTCAGAGATATAGGTCTATAGTTTTGCGCATCTGCTCGACGACCCTTCTTGAAGACTGGGACTACCTGTGCTCTTTTCCAATCATTTGGAACCTTCCTCTAGAGACTTGCGGTACACGGCTGTTAGAAGGGGGGCAAGTTCTTTCGCGTGCTCTGTATAGAATCGAATTGGTATCCCGTCAGGTCCAGTGGACTTTCCTCTGTTGAGTGATTCCAGTTGCTTTTCTATTCCTTGGACACTTATTTCAATGTCAGCCATTTTTTCGTTTGTTCGAGGATTTAGAGAAGGAACTGCAGTGCGGTCTTCCTCTGTGAAACAGCTTTGGAAAAAGGTGTTTAGTATTTCAGCTTTACACGTGTCATCCTCTGTTTCAATACCATCATCATCCCGGAGTGTCTGGATATGCTGTTTCGAGCCACTTACTGATTTAACGTAAGACCAGAACTTCCTAGGATTTACTTTCGAATTCACTGAACGCTTCACGCATAGCCCTCCTTACGCTAACTTTGACATCGTTTAGCTTCTGTTTGTCTGAGAGGTTTTGGCTGCGTTTACACTTGGAGTGAAGCTCTCTTTGCTTTTGCAGTAGTTTCCTATTTTTGTTTTTGAACCACGGTGGGTTTTTCCCATCCCTCACAGTTTTACTCGGCACGTACCTGTCTAAAAAGCATTTTACGATTGCCTTGAACTTTTTTCATAAACGCTCAACATTGTCAGTGTCGGAACAGAAATATTTGTTTTGATGTGTTAGGTAGTCTGAAATCTGCCTTCTATTACTCTTGCTAAACAGATAAACCTTCCTCTCTTTTTTTATATTCTTATTAACTTCCATATTCAGGGATGCTGCAACTGCCTTATGATCACTGATTCCCTGTTCTGCACTTACAGAGTCGAAAAGTTCGGGTCTGTTTGTTATCAGTAGGTCCAAGATGTTATCTCCACGAGTCGGTTCTCTATCGCGACATTGCTGCTCGCGTTGGTCGAGATGCAATGACTGTTAGCAGAATATGGAATCAGTGGGTTCAGGAGGGTAATACGGAACGCCGTGCTCGATCCCAACGGTCTCGTATCACTAGCAGTCGAGATGACAGGCTCTAACGGATCGTGCAGCCACGTCTCGATCCCTGAGTCAACAGATGGGGACGTTTGCAAGACAACAACCATCTGCACGAACAGTTCGACGACGTTTGCAGCAGCATGAACTATCAGCTCGGAGACCATAGCTGCGATTACCCTTGGTGCTGCATCATAGACAGGGGAGCCTGTGCTGGTGTACTCAACGACGAACCTGGGTGCACGAATGACAAAACGTCATTTTTTCGGATGAATCCAGGTTCTGTTTACAGCATCATGATGGTCGCATCCGTGTTTGGCGACATCGCGGGGAACGCACATTGGAAGCGTGTATTCGTCATCGCCATACTGGCGTATCAACCGGCGTGATGGTATAGCGTGCTATTGGTTACACGTCTCGGTCACCTCTTGTTCGCATTGACGGCACTTAGAACAGTGGACGTTTCATTTCAGACGTGTTACGACCCGTGGCTCTACCTTCCATTCGATCCGTGCGAAACCCTACATTTCAGCAGGATAATGCACGACTGCATGTTGTAAGTCCTGTACGGGCCTTTCTGGATACAGGAAATGTTCGATTGCTACCCTGGCCAGCACATTCTCCAGATCTCTCACCAACTGAAAACCTCTGGTCAATGGTGGCCGAGACACTGGCTCGTCACAATACGCCAGTTGAAACGTCACCTTAGAAATATTATACATGACTGTGCTTAAACTGACACAATATTTTTTAGCGCAACGCAATCTGACTATCAAAAATCCCTACAAAAGAATGGCCCTGACTAACATTAACCTATACCTTTCACAAATCACTTACCTCACAAAGATCTTCGTTACTCGAACTACTGCAATACAGCGAGTGCCACTACAGCCGGATAAATAAAAGATTCAAACTACTGAAAGCACTAACTACTGATAGGCATAGTTAGCAAATGAAAGATTTTAATAGAGAACAAACAATGTATTAACCCTAATAGTGTTCAAAAGTCATAAATATATAGCAGTTCATGACATCCAGTCTTACAAGTTTCAAAACTCCGCCATTTCTCTCCCCACATCCACCACTGCTGGCGGCTCACCTCCAACTGCGCAACGCTACACGCTGTTCACATCCAGCTGCCCAACACTACAATGGCAGACAACAATGCAAACTAGCCACAGACTACACACAGCACAGCCAGTGATTTTCATACAGAGCGCTGCGTAACGTTGCCAATAAGAAAACATAAACAGCCTACTTACATAGCCCCCCATGTTCCCCACAAAAAAATTTTACAATTTGTTTTGGGCAGTGGCCAATAATGATTTGATAAAATTTTTCATAATTACAATAACAAAGATATCAAATGCACACACTTATTGATACAATGTTGGTCAAAAGCTAAAATTATCTCACAGTCCGTAAAGACAGTCCTGATCGTTCATCACAGTAAAATGGCAGTGTTTTTATCAAAGTCTGAGCAGTAAAAGAAAATGCACACGGAAGTAGTGGATTTCCATGCAGTCTTGAAGAAGTAGTGTTGTCCTTCCAACGGAAAGACAGTACTGACTCTCGACATGCAGACAGCTAATGGGCCACAAAAGAGCAAATCCACAGCAGAGTCAGTCGAAGTTGAAGAATATTGGTAGGTAGGTCATCACAGAGCAGACCCACTGTAGTCCTGGTAGAGTGTATGGTATTGGTGGGCCACCAGAGGTGCAGACCCACTGCAGTCCTTGTAGAAATAATGGTACAGGTGGGCCATCGAAGATGCAGACCCACTGTAGTCCTTGTAGAGACAGCCAGAAGCCATCTGTTGCGACTGTGAAGGTGCACAATCACCATTGAAGAGTCTTGCGGAGAATATAGCAAGTCTATAAACCACCACTTGTACACCCACAAAAAATTTTTTTTGCAATGTCCTTAGAACCAGCAATGCTGTTATCCAGTCCCTTGCTGAATTATTAACACATGTGCAAACACTAACAGTCCCAACTTCTCACATATTGTCCATAAACTATGACCAACAGAAACGTGTGCAGTGAAATGTAACTTAATTTGAAGAACTGGTGTCCATACAATTATAAATTTACAACATAATAATACAATTACAAAGGTACAAAATACATCATTAAAGAACATAATAGTATAGATAACATTTGTAGTAATACAGGCTTCACAAAAGAATAGAAATAGACATATACATCAGTGTTACAGGAATTATGACATAAGTAAATATATAAAATAATGAGAATAGTTTTCGAAACATTAATTTCACACATGAGCATTGAAACAAAACAGAATTAATAAGGTCTAAACATCTTTACGAAGAAAATAACATAGTATTGGAAAAATTCTACAACATAACTCTTATTAGCTAAACACATAAAGACAGGAAAAACACAAATATAGAAGAGTACACAAAAACACATAGGGGGATAACACAATGGAAAGGACAGGGTTCGTTTTCAGTGTAACATTTGGTACTGCAGTCCAACCCAAAACTTCATTCCATAGGTCTTTCGTCTTATTTCAACATTTGTTTTCACCAAAACATCCTATCCAAGCATGCTTTCTGTATTTATATGTTCACACATTCCTTACCTCGTTATTTATTTTCCATTGTCTTACCTCATCATTTATTTCCAAGAAAATCCTACCTAAACCTGTTGTCCCTAAACCCTACTTTTTTGGTTCATATCCTCTTTCAAAATACTTTTTTGGCCAAACCATTTTCTTATAGCTTATCAATGCATTTCTTTCAATTCATCACAACTTGTTCTCTTATATAGCCTACCCCATCTTAAGCTAACTTAAATCTACTGAGCTCAGATGCTAAACTAAGGGACGAGGCAATGCAGCAGCACAAAACGATTACCACAAACAGTAATGACAAAATATTCAAATTGGCAAAGCAAGCAGCAATATTACAACTAATATAAGGCAATGAGCAGCATACAAGAAAAATAAGTCAGTAGTAAAACTGGCTTAGCAGAGTAATGTAAAGTGAAATTTAGTAGCACTATGCCTGGCAAACAGCAGCAGCAAATGCAATAACTTACATCTAAACACGACATAGCTCAAGCAGAAAAAATATTACAGTAAAAATGGCCATTTTTAATACCTATGTCACATCTTAACACTAGAGTGATGCATCACAAAAACTTACTCTGGAAGAAAGTTACCAAGTCATTAAAAAAATTATTTATGCAATTCCTGTGAATGGAAATGTCTATTTGTGCTCTCTTTTCTAAGAAAGTACATCATAAACGTATTCTTTACTGGGTCTGTAGACAGAAAATAGTGATATTAGTACATCTATTAAATTTTATAATAACCAATACTGCAGTGCAGCTAGAAACTAGATATTAAAGAAAATGAGCAAATATGTACAAAGGAAGGCGTGAAACATCATTCATTAGCCATATGGCATTTCATAAGGTAGTAAAAAAAATCTCTCAACTAGAAAGACAGTAGTCATAATCAGGTGTATAGACATAAAAATATTTCTCGTCATTTCATTAGGCATTTCAGTAAATATCATAAATTAAGATCCCCACAGTGTTATCATATGTTTTCAAGTTTGAGCGTGTCGTATTTGCGATGCTTTCTACAAAGGAATGTCAATAGCAAGGATAATGACCCCTTTTTTTACTCCACCTGTGCCTCTGAAAGGCACACACTAATGGCTTTTTTCCAGGCGACTGTCACACAGCTGGGTGCTTACAACGCATTACGTGAAGGTGGTCACTTAACTTTCTTACTGAAATATTTACGACACCAGTTTGCATTACAGTGACAGTCTCATATAAAAAATTTCACAGGTCGAGAATTTGCGTTGCAAATGTGTAGAAACAAAATCCTATGATCATAACAGTGTTCAAAAAGTTTTCGTCGGCATTGTGATACATTCATGCATTTACACACATTTCATAACTCTTAAAGTACGATTGTTGGTTTCCAACATCCTTTTCCACAAATCATAGTCCCTAACCACTACTCATTATTCATATACGTATTCGTCGACACTTCTTCAATATTTCATCATAATAAATACGTAGCATAATCAAATTCCTCATATACGGTAGCATCATCTTATTGATCATAAACATACCTCAACAGCATAATACATATCGTCGTCGTAATAATATCAAATCTCAAAATCGTCATAGCTTCCTCCAATAATTTCAAAACCTCAAAAAAATTCTCTGCTCATTTCAATAGTGTCATCTACCTCAAAAGTACTTTAAAATCATGATCCCATACCAAATACATCATTCAAAGCTCTCATAGTATCACAATGGTTCCGAAAAATTATGAACATTTCACAAAGTACAGACAAAACATAGTCTCTGTCGTTACTTAAGGGTAAAAAAAATGTGCCAAGTGTTGTAATTATTGTCATCCATAAGCAAAGTTCTGTGGAAGTCAATGTACTCACCTCATCATCAACAAAAGTGAAATGCTTTGTGTATAGATATCGTAGTTATTATGCTTATTGCTGTGATGACGAAAGTACTGTGCTGTAACGTATTGTTGTGCTATGGAAAAGGCTGTCTCATTGTAGCTATACCACATAGGTTACTACTAAAACATGTTTTCCTTTCCAGAAGAATTCAGAAAAACTGTGCAGATATAAAGCAGATACAGCACAAAAGCAACAATGTAAACTGTGTCACACATTAGTAGTGTCGTGATATAATCGTGTAGCTGTCAAAGAAACCAAATGCTAAGTCATCTTTAATCCCACAGAAAGTACTTCAAATAAAGAATGTCTTTTCAAGTAAACCAAAATGTTGCATGAAAATCTCATTAGCAGTGCCGGTATATGTTCTATGTATTTGAGCCTTATTGTCATTACGTGATCGTGCAACTAACAAGCAAGAGTGTACAGATAACAACACTGTGTCGTCTGTTCACTATAACAATGCATTCATAATTACTGTCTAAATATGTTCCCTAGGTTCTTGACTGGATATTTAACTTCAAACATTGTTGCATGTTAACAAATTCTAAGTGTGACAAAGAGTAGTAGTAGCGTGAAGTGAAAAATTTTATAGCAAAGACTAAGTTAAAAAGCAGATTATCTTTCAATAAACGGTTTTACATGTGAAATGTGGTGCAATCCTTTACTCTTCCCAGTATGCAGAGTTTCAACTTCAAAGTAATTATCATGCGGCATACGTCGGTAAAGAATGCTAAAATTTTTCTCAAGGTTAGCGTCTATGTTATTTTTCGCTGAGCCAGTCGTCGCACGTGGCTGCCTGCGGTGCAGGTCATTGTCTGCCTCTTTGTTGGCGCGCGTCGTTATTGGGATTATATCGTCTGTCGTCATGTCGGTAGTTCCTGTAGTTTCTTTCTTGTCGGTTAAGTGGTGGAGAATTTCTCCCTGAATTATCACTGCACGGTGGACCGTTGCGTCTGAAGTTATTCTGTCTCCCGTGATAATAATAGTTCTGGTTGCCATATTGTCTGTGTCTATGATTGTCTCTGTCATATTCATTACTACGGAAATGCGATCTTTCTCTGCAACTATTACTCTGCCAGTGGTTATCATATGGGTGGTGTCTATTTGGGTCATGATTTGTGTTGTGAGAATAGCCTTGTTGTGTCCAGTTATTATTTCTTTCATCGCGGAATTGCGACGGATGTGACCTGTAATTGTTGTGTTCCTGTTTTCGCGTTCCGCGATTGTCAGTGTCAATTTCTAATTCTTGTAAGAGTCCCTGAAAAGCTTCAATGTCGTCTTTGCAACGTCCTGCCAAAATAATATGTCGTAAATGTTCAGGTAATTTGATTAAGCAAATGCGGATGAGTTCTGAGGGGCTGTATGGGTTTGACAGGTACTGATTCTTGTGCAACATGTCTTCAAAATATTTCACAAGGCTGGAGAATTCAGATTGTTCGAAATGTTTCATCATTATGATGCTATGTTTTACTCGGTCTTGTGTAGCTTGAGACCAATATGCTGAGAGGAAGGCATGATAAAATTCTCCTTCACTGTGGCAATCGTGAATGACCGATCGCATTCATACAGCTGGTTCATTCTCTAAATAGCCACACATAAATTCTAATCTGTGCTCTAATGACCAGTTGGGAGGAAAACAATGAGAGAATTGATGAAGCCACGCTTGTAGATGAATGTCGTAGCCGGAATTCTTGAATGTTTTGAATTTACGTGTAGTAATGAACAGCTTATAGTCAAAATCATCATGTCGGCGAGTCGCATATCGGTCATTGTTACGTCGTGTCGGCTGTTCCATCTCAAAATTCGGTGCGCCTTGCCAATTTCTTTCATTATTTCCGAAATGCCCTGTGTTACTATTTTGTGACTTTTCCGTATTTCTAAGTTACTCTTCCCGTGATGGAGCGCGAGTGTCCTCTGAAATATGTAATTCTTGTATTACTTGTGCCAACTGATCTTGTACTTCCCGGATTTCTCTTTTGTACTGTGTATTGATTTGATTTTGATTTTGTTTGAATTTTCTAATTTGTTCATTTCAGTGTCAGTGAAGGCTACAGGTCTTGTGTCATTCAGATCATCATCTACCTTTTTAGATAAATTATTTAGCTGATCCGAAAGTTCGACTACTTTCTCTGATAATGAACTAATTTCCTCCATGTGTCTTTCTGAACCAATTTTCAGAGTATCTACTGTGTCCTTTAAGTTTTCCTGAGATTTTGCAAGTTGCGTAACCGAATCGGTAGATGCAACTGAGTCAATTTTAGCTTGCAAGGTCTCATGATTTTCATGAACAATAGTTTGCAGTTCTTTTATGGCTGCTTCGTGATTCTGTAATGCATTTCCATGCCGCGAAAAAATAGGTTGATAATGCTCACAAATTTGTGTTTTTACGTCATTACAGACTTTTTGACATTTCGATTCAATGTTATGTAACTCAGTAGTTAAATCTTAACGTGTTTGTTCAAGCGTGGTGTCTAACTTTTGAAGCTTTTGCTGTGTTTGTCTCTGATTTTGTTCCAAGGTGTCTAACTTTTGAAGATTTTGCTCCATTGTGTCTAACTTTTGAAGATTTTGTTCCATTGTGTCTAACTTTTGAAGCTTTTGTCCCATTTGTTGCATTAATTGTAATAACAATTCACTGGTGTCTGAAACATGTTCCTCAGTGCTTTTCGGCAGTGAATTTGCACCGGCAACATTCACCTTTTGACAAGCGGAAAATGTGTCTTGTCTCATTTGAGAAAACGGTGAGAACCCAAAACCTGAGTCTACAATATTTGCAATATTGTGTTCTGTCATTCCCGATTCCTGAGGCGAGTTGTTGCCGACAGATCGATCGATAATGCTTCCCTGTTCACTACCTGTTTCACTGTCTACACCATTATTTGACGCCCGCTCCATTTCCCTATGCACAATTACCAAATTACTACTTTGAACATTAGTTAATTCATTACTCGGCAGCCAGCCGCGGTGGCCGTGCGGTTCTAGGCGCTTCAGTCCGGAACCGCGTGACTGCTACGGTTGCAGGTTCGAATCCTGCCTCGGGCATGGATGTGTGTGATGTCCTTAGGTTAGTTAGGTTTAAGTAGTTCTAAGTTCTAGGGGACTGATGACCTCAGAAGTTAAGTCCCATAGTGCTCAGAGCCATTTGAACCATTTGAACCATTACTCGGCGGCGCTAACACACTGCTTTCGTCTTCACTGTCATTTCTCAGTTTACTTTGGAGCCTAGTATTACGATTTTCACGCGCCATTATTGTCACAATATTTCACACGACAACATAGAAAAACACAATTTGAAGAGCAAAACAAGAAAACACATTAACATAACATAGAAAATAATATCTCGTTAATTGCAAGCACAGCTGCGAAATACTTGGTGCAAATCTACATGCATGCCACAACTGTTTTACTGTACAAGAATGAAAAACTACAACTACAAAGGAAATTCTCTCTACAATTACGCGCTAGCAGTAAACAAAGGCTGCACTAATTGCACAAACTACAATAAAAAAATCAGAAGATTCCAGTGAGGTATCCTCGGCTAAGGGTCGACATGTGCAACGTCCCATTTGAAATATTATACATGACTGTGCTTAAACTGACACAATTTTTTTTAGCGCAACGCAATCTGACTATCAAAAATCCCTACAAAAGAATGGCCCTGACTAACATTAACCTATATCTTTCACAAATCACTTACCTCACAAAGATCTTCGTTACTCGAACTACTGCAATACAGCGAGCGCCACTACAGCCGGCTACATAAAAGATTCAAACTACTGAAGGCACTAACTACTGATAGGCATAGTTAGCAAATGAAAGATTTTAATAGAGAACAAACAATGTATTTATCTTAATAGTGTTCCAAAGTCGTAAATATATAGCAGTTCATGACATCCAGTCTTACAAGTTTCAAAACTCCGCCATTTCTCTCCCCACATCCACCACTGCTGGCGGCTCACCTCCAACTGCGCAACGCTACACGCTGTTCACATCCAGCTGCCCAACACTACAATGGCAGACAACAATGCAAACTAGCCACAGACTACACACAGCACAGCCAGTGATTTTCATACAGAGCGCTACGTAACGTTGCCAATAAGAAAACATAAACAGCCTTCTTACACAGTCACTACTCTTGATGAACTGTGGTATCGTGTTGAAGTTGCATGGGCAGCTGTACCTGTACACGCCATCCAAGCTCTGTTTGACTCAATGCCCAGGCGTATCTAGGCCCTTATTACGGCCAGAGGTGGTTGTTCTGGGTACTGATTTCTCAGGAGCTATGCCCCCAAATTGCGTGAAAATGTAATCACAGTTCTAATATAATATATTTGTCCAATGAATACCAATTTATCATCTGCACTTCTTCTTGGTGTAGCAATTTTAATGGCCAGTAGTGTATATTTGTCCAATGAATACCAGTTAATCATCTGCATTTCTCCTTGGTGTAGCAATTTTAATGGCCAGTAGTGTATTTCCACAATTCTGTCAAATATAAAACCGAGTCAGCAGTTAGCCATTTTACTCTGAAAGACTATATAAAATTTCGGAACGATTTGTGTACAGAGCAAACGACTTTCCTAATTCACTGGTTGGTGCGTAATCCAGACGATCTTCTAAGCATACGCACGAGATTACGCCTGCAACCAGCAAGGACGCACAGGTGCAACAGACGGTACGCTTCCTAGCGTGGGGACGCGTTCGACGTAATGGCTCTTAGCACTATGAGACTTAACTTCTGAGGTCATCAGTCCCCTAGAACTTAGAACTACTTAAACCTAACTAACCTAAGGACATCACACACATCCACGCCAGAGGCAGGATTCGAACCTGCGATCGTGCCGGTCGCGCGGCTCCAGACATTAGCGCCTAGAACCGCTCGGCCACTCCGGCCGGCGGGACGCGTTCGGCAGGGCATCATAACCACTGAGACGAACCTTCCCTCTTCAGAAGCGTGGATGAATACCACTAAGCCACAACTGTAATGTCCGGTACAATGACGAATTGCGTACAGAATCTTTATTTTTGTAATCTATGACGTTGCTTTTTGGGGACCAAAGACTTTACATTTAAACACATCAAAAAAATTTGGCACCACCACGGTTCCCAGAACTCCTGAAGACAGACGTAGACTGTGGATATTGTATCACAGACACAGTCCCTTTGTTAACAGATGTCACCAAACCCGCCCAAAGATGTACGCAACCATGTATGAGCAGTGCCTCTTAGACGGAGGAGGTCCGACAGCCGATCAGTTCCGGTCATTCCACAAGGATGGAGGCATAACGCTTGTGTTGTCTGTAGTTCAACCATACCTAGACGGTCAATACCGCGGTTCAATCGCGTCCGCATTGTTACATTGTGCCAGGAAGGACTCTCAACAAGAGAAGTGTCCAGGAGTCTCGGAGTGAACCAGAGTGATGTGTTCGGACATGGAGGAGATACGGAGAGACAGGAACTATCCATGACATGCTTCGCTCAAGCCGCTCATGGGCTACTATTGCAGTGGATGACCGCTACCTATGGACTATGGCTCGGAGGAACCATGACAGCAACGCCATCATGTTGAATAATGCTTTTCGTGCAGCCACAGGACGTCGTGTTACGGCTTAAACTGTATGCAATAGGCTGCACTCCCGACGTCCATGGCGATGTCCATCTTTGCAACCACAACACAATGCAGCGCGTTACAGATGGGCCCAACTACAAGCCGAATGGATCGGTCAGGATTGGCATCACGTTCTCTTCACCGATGAGTGTTGCACATGCTGTCACCCAGACAGTCTTCGGAGATATGTTTGGACGTAACCCGGCCAGGCTGAACTCCTTGGACACACTGTCCAGCGAGTGCTGTTTTTGCGTGGCATTGTGTGGGGTCGACGTACGCCGCTGGTGGTCATGGAAGGCTCCGTAAAGGCTGTAGGATATGTGAATGCTGTCCTCCGACCGATAGTGCAACCATATAGGCAGCATATTGGGGAGGAATTCGTCTTCATGGACGACAATTCGCGCCCACATCGCGCACATCTCCCTTCAGGATAACGACATAGCTGGACTAGAGTGACCAGCATGTTCTGCAGACATGAACCCTAACGAACATGCCTGGAATATATTGAAAAGGGCTTTTCATGGACGACGTGACCCAAAAATTTATGGACGACGTGACCCACCAACCAGTCTGAGGGATTTACGCCGAATCGCCGTTGAGGAGTGGTACAATCTGGACCAACAGTGCCTTGATGAACTTGTAGATATTATGTCACGACGAATACAGGCATGCATCAATGCAAGAGGACGTGGTACTGGGTACTAGCGGTACCACTGCGTACATAAATCTTGACCACCACCTCTTGAAGGTCTCGCTGTATGAGAGTACAACATGCAATGTGTCGTTTCTTGAAGTAATAAAAAGGGCGTAAATGATACTTATGTTGATCTCGATTCCAATTTTGTGTACAGGTTTCGGAACTCTCGGAACTGAGGTGATGCAAAACTTTTTTTGATGTGTGTATTTTAGTGTTCTGGTTGGCACAAGGTTGACATTTATTAATGTGAATGATGGGTTGTATGCACAGTTTCCAAATTAAAATCATACATTTTTGAGTTACTTATGATCAATAATTGTGCTTTAGTATTGCATATTTAATGGCTTAATGTGATACAAACCCTGAATTTTTTGTGTAAGAATGGTATATTTAGAACAAAATTGATTGTTTTCAGATAAAATTTGTTAGCTAAATGATGCACAAATGTGCGCGACTGTTTAAATCCAATATTAATAAGAATTTTTGGATAAGAAGTATAAACCATAACTAATGTAAAATTGATGTATTTATGTTAAAAGAATATTAATTTAATAAGATCCTAAAATTAGGGATTCCAAATAAAAATACTGCGTAATTTACCAATGAGGAAATTTACAAAATTTTTCCTTTTTTATTGAAGAGATATGTGACTGATTTCATTACAAGTGGTGAAATGTATCAAAGTTGTAAATTTCTAGATTGACACTTGGTGGGTGCTGCGCAGTCTCATGAGGTTCCTTTGTCCATCTGTTTTGAGTGCTTTCGTTTTGAATAAGCTTATGTTGAAAATTAATATCAAATTATTTGAGTACTACCTTTGGAATTTTAGATTCCTTGAATAAGATGGGTATACATTCAGATTTGAAATTGGACTATCTAATTTGTCTTTTCATCGCTAGCATGTGGCGTTGTGCTATCGGTTTTAATGTGAAATAATATTCCGACTTTTCGTGTTGATAAATTAGTGTTTTATCGGTTATTTTGACAGGAACGTAACGTTATATCCTGTAACGGGATCACCTGGGTCATATTCTGGTCAACGTGCGTTCAATAACACATTTTCTGCCCTCAGCTCCACAAATGTTAACACCCTTGGGTGATTGCAACTTAGCAGTGAGTACGGCTGTTCTGTTTACACGACTATACTGCTATACAATAGTCTTTGTGCCTTATCCGCTTAGTACCCTGTGAACAACCGTTTACTGACTGACAGCTAGAGGCGCTCTTCAATGGAGATACGTCTCTTCGTAGAAGGCTAATTTATCCCAGTCACGAGTCCACTGGTCGGTGTGTGGAGTAGGCAAACGATCAGTCGAGACTGGCTGGCCTATTGTCGATACAATTGGAGGAGTGGCTAAGGGATCAAAAGTAGGAGCATAGCCAGCGCAATGAGGACAGACTGCCCTACTGTAGGAGAAGCAACAGAGTACGTGGAAGGAGAGTGCCGCTGTGGTATCCCGTGCTGAGGACCCCCATCCCCTCCCCCATGCCTCTCAAAATGCATGAGACGTACACAGATGACAAACTCGCTGCTTTGTGACACGAGCAAGATTCACACCATCTTCAAGGTAAATAGTGCTGCAACGCGTCTTGAATTCACCAATCACTTTTCCAGAATCCTAAATTTGCCGATAGTACCCATCTGCTTTCATTCGAAACAGCAAAACTGTGGACATAAATCACTTGCTGAATGCTAGTAATAGTAAAATACGCGTCATAACAAGAACTACAGCAATTTTCATGACTATCTTGACTTCGCCAACTGACAACCAAATAAGCTACCAGCCTCACCTAAATGTTAGTACATGCCACAGACCAGTGCATCAACATCATCATAACAAAGATCTTATAGTCAGCAAATAAGCACAACTTTTCCTTTCACATCTCTGCTTTTCAATAGAGAAACAAAAGCAAACCGTGCAAGTGCTACCACAATCATAAAATGAGAGTAAGAGAAAAATATATTAACTGTCTAATGAAATAGATTCTAGCTTTAAAAAATGATTATCTTAGTAAAGTCTCAAATTTATATAATTTTAAACGAAAACCATCATGTTTTGGACGTTGTTGTTGTGGTCTTCAGTCCTGAGACTGGTTTGATGCAGCTCTCCATGCTACTCTATACTGTGCAAGCTTCTTCATCTCCCAGTACCTACTGCAACCTACATCCTTCTGAATCTGCTTGGTGTATTCATGTCTTGGTCTCCCTCTACGATTTTTACCCTCCACGCTGCCCTCCAATACTGAATTGGTGATCCCTTGATGCCTCAGAATATGTCCTACCAACCGATCCCTTCTTCTAGTCAAGTTGTGCCACAAACTTCTCTTCTCCCCAATCCTATTCAACACCTCCTCATTAATTATGTGATCTACCCATCTAATCTTCAGCATTCTTCTGTAGCACCACATTTCGAAAGCTTCTATTCTCTTCTTGTCTAAACTATTTATCGTCCATGTTTCACTTCCATACATTGCTACACTCCATACAAATACTTTCAGAAACGACTTCCTGACACTTAAATCCATACTCGATGTTAACAAATTTCTCTTCTTCAGAAACGATTTCCTTGCCATTGCCAGTCTACATTTTATATCCTCTCTATTTCGACCATCATTAGTTATTTTGCTCCCCAAATAGCAAAACTCCTTTACTACTTTAAGCGTCTCATTTCCTAACCTAATACCCTCACCATCACCCGTTTTAATTCGACTACATTCCGTTATCCTCGTTTTGCATTTGTTGATGTTCATCTTATATCCTCCTTTCAAGACACTATCCCTTCCGTTCAACTGCTCTTCCAAGTCCTTTGCTGTCTCTGACAGAATTACAATGTAATCGGCGAACCAAAAAAGGTTTTATTACTTCTCCATGGATTTTAATACCTACTCCGAATTTTTCTTTTGTTTCCTTCACTGCTTGTTCAATATACAGACTGAATAACATCGGGGAGAGGCTACAACCCTGTCTCAATCCCTTCCCAACCACTGCTTCCCTTTCATGCCCCTCAACTCTTATATCTGCCATTTGGTTTCTATACAAATTGTAAATAGCCTTTTGCTCCCTATATTTTACCCCTGCCACCTTCAGAATTTGAAAGAGAGTATTCCACTCAACACTGTCAAAAGCTTTCTCTAAGTCTACAAATGCTATATACGTAGGTTTGCCTTTCCTTAATCTTTCTTCTAAGATAAGTCGTAAGGTCAGTATTGCCTCACGTGTTCCAGTATTTCTACGGAATCCTAACTGATTTTCCCCGAGGTCGGCTTCTACTAGTTTTTCCATTCGTCTGTAAAGAATTCGTGTAAGTATTTTGCAGCTGTGGCTTATTAAACTGATTGTACGGTAATTTTCACATCTGTCAACACCTGTTTCTTTGGGATTGGAATTATTATATTCTTCTTGAAGTCTGAGGGTATTTCGCCTGTTTCATACATCTTGCTCACCAGATGGTAGAGTTTTGTCAGGACTTGCTCTCCCAAGGCCGTCAGTAGTTCCAATGGAATGTTGTCTACTCCGGGGGCCTTGTTTCGACTCAGGTCTTTCAGTGCTCTGTCAAATTCTTCACGCAGTATCGTATCTCAGAATTCATCTTCATCTACATCCTCTTCCATTTCCATAATATTGTCCTCAAGTACATTGCCCTTGTATAGACCCTCTATATACTCTTTCCACCTTTCTGCTTTCCCTTCTCTGCTTACAACTGGGTTTCCATCTGAGCTCTTAATATTCATACAAGTAGTTCTCTTTTTTCCAAAGGTCTCTTTAATTTTCCTGTAGGCAGTATCTATCTCACCCCTAGTGAGATAAGCCTCTACATCCTTACATTTATCCTCTAGCCATCCCTGCTTAGCCATTTTGCACTTCCTGTCGATCTCATTTTTGAGACTTGTATTCCTTTTTGCCTGCTTCATTTACTGCATTTTTATATTTTCTCCTTTCATCAATTAAATTCAATATTTCTTCTGTTGCCCAAGGATTTCTACTAGCCCTCGTCTTTTTACCTACTTGATCCTCTGCTACCTTCACTACTTCATCCCTCAAAGCTACCAATTCTTCTTCTACTGTATTTTTTCCCCCATTCCTGTCAATTGTTCCCTTATGCTCTCCCTGAAACTGTGTACAACCTCTGGTTCTTTCAGTTTATCCAGGTCCCAGCTCCTTAAATTACCACCTTTTTACAGTTTCTTCAGTTTTCATCTACAGTTCATAACCAATAGATTGTGGTCAGAGTCCACATCTGCCCCTGGAAATGTCTTACAATTTAAAATCTGGTTCCTAAATCTCTGTCTTACCATTATATAATCTATCTGAAATCTGTCAGTATCTCCAGGCTTCTTCCATGTATACAACCTTCTTTTATGATTCTTGAACCAAGTGTTAACTATGATTACGTTGTGCTCTTTGCAAAATTCTACCAGGTGGCTTCCTCTTTCATTTCTTAGCCCCAATCCATATTCACCTACTACGTTTCCTTCTCTCCCTTTTCGTACTACCGAGTTCCAGTCACCCATGACTATTAAATTTTAGTCTGCCTTCACTATCTGAATAATTTCTTTTATTTCGTCATATATTTCTTCAATTTCTTCATCATCTGCAGAGCTAGTTGGCATATAAACTTGTACTACTGTAGTAGGCGTGCGCTTCGTGTCTATCTTGGCCACAATAATGCGTTCACTGTGCTGTTTGTAGCAACTTACCCGCATTCCTATTTTTTTACTCATTATTAAACCTACTCCTGCATTACCCCTATTTGATTTTGTATTTATAACCCTGTATTCGCCTGACCAAAAGTCTTGTTCCTCCTGCCACCGAACTTCACTAATTCCCACTACATCTAACTTAAACCTATCCATTTCCCTTTTTAAATTTTCTAACGTACCTGCCCGATTAAGGGATCTGACATTCCACTCTCCGATCCGTAGAACGCCAGTTTTCTTTCTCCTGATAATGACGTCCTCCAGAGTAGTCCCCGCCTGGAGATCCGAATGGGGGACTATTTTACCTCCGGAATATTTTACCCAAGAGGACGCCATCATCATTAACCATACAGTAAAGCTGCATGCACTCGGGAAAAATTACGGCTGTAGTTTCCCCTTGCTTTCAACCGTTCGCAGTACCAGCACAGCAAGGCTGTTTTCGTTAGTTTTACAAGGCCAGATCAGTCAATCTTCCAGACTGTTGCCCCTGCAACTACTGAAAAGGCTACTGCCCCTCTTCAGGAACCACGCGTTTGTCTGGCCTCTCAACAGATACCCCTCCGTTGTGGTTGCGCCTACGGTACGGCTATCTGTATCGCTGAGGCACGCAAGCCTCCCCACCAACGGCAAGGTCCATGGTTCAATGGGAGGGGGGGGGGGGTTTGGAGGTATCTACCAGGATTATATTCATTTTACTGAAGCATATTCTCATGACTTGTTCTCCACGAGACATTGTTCTGGTTGCCAGGTGCACTACTGGTCATTGTATACCGCATATCTTCTATTCTGTGTAATAATCATTTTCGTGTATTTAGCTGCAGTGGCTGCACGTTACGGGGACTGTCATGTCTTGGTATCAGCTCGCTGATCTCGTTCACGAAGAGGCACCTTCGTGAGCATCTCTTGTTTCCTCACAACTACCGCAGGCTGCATCCAGAAAGTGACGTTACGGCCATGCTATCCATTTATCTATTTATATCCGAAATAGGGAGTGGTGACCTCTAGTGCCGCGCATTGGGTTCTCCATTTATCCACACCCATACGGAAGCCAGTATAGTGCACACGTATTTCTTAGAACTTATATACTACCTAGAATTATTGAGCTTTCTATATGCAGTGTGCTCTTCATCACTCAGAATTAATACGATATATTGGATTAAAACTGAAGAATTTTGCAGACATATCACTGCTTGATGCTAAAAACCAACGCGATCACTCTTACAAACAACGACTGTGATTTTATATAAATATACTACTATTAAATAGTGTGTAGGCCGTTCCCAGGCAGCACTGATGCTCTAGGGCCTAACCTAGGGTTGTCTGTCTCACTTGTGCTCTCTGTGGTGCCTGGTATCTTCTCGTGGCTGGACCCTGTCTTGCCAAATACAGTTCCAGTTCAAGTTTCAACACCTTTTCAGCAACTTTGTTTTGTGCCTCATGTAATCCCCTTCCCATATTATAAACACTTTTATTTCCCAATAGTTCTCTCTCCCCATTAGTTATATTTGTACACAGATTACAGTTGATAACAACATGCTCAAACCACAAACACAGCTATCGTTTTATCTTCTATTTGTCCTTTTCACATAGGTTGGATATTGACCGTATCCACTTATAAAGTGAACAAAATCTCTTGAACGGTGAATAATGCCCCTTACCAAATTTTTCTCAGCTTTGGGAGTTATTTCATACACTCCTCTCCCAATAGTACTGTTTTCCCACGCTCCTCGCCACTCTATTAATTATTTACTCACTTTTCTGATACTTTCTGCCTTAATATTCTTCTACCATATGTTTAACTTTCTCTGTCACAAGCAAACTGTCATTTTCCAACCTACGTTTTTCACAGAATATGTTACAGCTGTATGTGTAGTCACAAATATGATCTCCACATTCGTTTCGATCGCTAACTCACAACTAATCGGTTCCATTCAAATATGGGCTACATTTCATTACGTGGCCACGACTTGCATTCCAAAATATAAAGTAGACGCAAAATAATTACCATCAGCATTTTTTTCGATTTCTGTTTTTGTACATTTAACCTCACACATCACTACATCATGGGTGAAATCCGATGTCCAGTATCGGTAGACTGAACCCACAAGAATCTTCTCTACTTACTGATTAAAATCTGACTGCATGTTAGCTGTAAATAACAATGCCGTAAGGCATTGTTTGCTGGGGAATCCCACTGGGTGGGTTTAACCGCCTGTCGGAAACGATATTCTTCCTCAGCGAACATGTGCCACTTTCCATGAGGATATGTGACAGTTGTGATGTATGAGTACTTGTAGAGTGTAAGTGAGTGTAATGGATGCATGTACAGGGTAGTTTTATGTGTAATGATGGTGAGAGAAGGAAGAGGATGAAAGCTGGTGCCATCATATAACCTCCTTGAACCTTGCTGTGACTGTGCTTTTTGGGCTTGTTATGTGTGGCCGAGATGGAAGTGCGGCAGCGTTGGCTGCTATAGGCTCTCAGTCCGGAGTGGGTTTATTAACCCTAGGATGCATGGTGCCGAATACACACATGAATGCATATGCAGGGCCTCCAAGGCCCTGCCCTAATTAAAAATTTTCCTCTTTTCATATAATCATTCTTTGGAGTTAAATTTATTTCTGTCAAATTTATTGTCATATTGAAAGATTCCTAAGACACAGTAACATGATGTGGTGGGCCTGATTAAGATTTTATTAATTTTTTAAAAAAACTATAAGAGTGAATTTTTATTAGTTACATCCATTTACGTACAACATATACAAATAATTTTATTAATTCACTTATAATTTGCATTTTACATTTTATAACATTTACTACAACCAATTTCTTCAATTAAAACATACTCATTATTCACAATATTATGTATATAGGCAATATTTTGACAAAAAGTTATTATTCATTGTTCACATAAAATTGCATTTTTCTTAGTTTTCAACATGTGACAAACAAGAAGCACAAAGAACGCCACTATGTTCCTTACAAATGTTGGTGTTACACTTAATGCATGTCATAGCACTTTTCCTGTGTTTATTATGTAGTGTCGGCAGACTTGCCAACACTACGCACACTAATTGAAAGAGGCGGCCAAGATGCACGCGCTGCCTCACGAAGGATGGAGTGAGGTCTGAAACAGGAGACTTAATGAATGTGATAAAGAAAATACGTATCTTTGGAATATACTTAACTTTTAATACATCCTTGTATACATCGTTCTTGATGAGACATCTGGAGATTGTGGCGATACAAGTGACTCTTTATATACAAGCTATTTAAGGATAATGGCGCCTTGCTAAGTCGTAGCCATTAACTTAGCTGAAGGCTATTCTGTCTGTCTCTCGGCAAATGAGAGAAATGGCTTCGTCCGTATAGTCGCTAGCAACGTCGTCGTACAACTGGGGCGAGTTCTCGTACGTCTCTCGAGACCTGCCGTGGGGTGGCGCTCGGTCTGCGATCACACAGTGGCGACACGCGGGTCCGACATGTACTAATGGACCGCGGCCGATTTAAGGTACCACCTAGCAAGTGTGGTGTCTGGCAGTGACACCACATTCCTCCCCCGCAAATCGGCGAACGGACGTGTGATAAGGCTTCCGCCCGCCGTGGGGAGGACCCCATGTTGACGTATGCGATGAGGTGGGGAGCCTAACAACAGGCGAGGCTGTGCCACCCGCACCCGGCCATTCGGTCCGAGGGGAGCTAGGAAACGCCTGGAAACCTAGTCCAGGGTGCACGTCAACATGCGGTGTATGCGCCCGTAATGAGACAGGAGGGGCCGAAGGGTCGACCTCCATTGCGTCGGGGGATCCGACGCGCGATGACGACATCTGGTCCGGAGCGGGCAAGAGTTCCATGGCGGAGGACATCTGGTCACGGGAAGCGAGCGGCGGCGCGTGACCCAGGGAGGCGCTTGGCGGCTGCAGCGAAGCGTCCACTGCGGGCGGCGCCGGCGGCGGCTGCGGCGGCTGCGGCGGCTGCGGCGGCTGCGGCGGCGGCGGCGCGACGCCATGGGGTAAAATGGAAGGCAGCGTCGGTAACACCTGGGGATGAGGCGAGCCAGTAGATGGGTCCCCAGGGCGCCGACCGGACGGCACCGTCGCTGAAAGCAGACGGGGAGCGGCAGAACCCAGGCGACGACAGAGGCGCAGCTGATTGAGATGCCGACGCACCTCACCAGAGGCCCCCAAAACCAAATACATCGCGCGGCCGAGGCAGCGAAGAATGCGCCCTTCGAGCCAACGCCGTGAACCGCGATAGTTGCGAAAGAAAACAACGTCGCCAGGAGCAAAAGCAGTAGTCTGCCGCTGCACTGGAACCTGATGCGGTGGATGCAGCAAAGACATCAAGGTTCGATGAGGACGACCATGGAGCAACTCAGCCGGCGAGCGACCATCGCGGGGCTGAGAGCGATACGAAGACAAAAAGAGCAACAATGCGTCCTCCCTAGAATGCGACTCTTTCAACTTCAACATCTGTGACTTGAAAGTCCGGACCAATCGTTCAGCGGCACCGTTCGACTGAGGCGAAAACGGCGCGGATGTCAGATGTTGAATACCATTGGCCTTGCAGAATGACTGAAATTCCGCAGACATGAATTGTGGGCCATTGTCGGAAACAATAGTCTGGGGAAGACCTTCAATGCAAAAAATAGCGGACAACGCTTGGATGGTGGCAGATGACGTCGTGGAAGACATCCGGACAACAAAAGGAAAATTACTGAAGGAATCCACCACAACCAACCATCGAGCATTCCAGAATGGACCAGCAAAATCGATGTGCAAGCGTTGCCAAGGGGAAGTGGCTGTCGGCCATGCAAAGAATTTCCGCGGCGGGGCGGATTGTTGTTCGGCACACGCCACGCAAGAAGAGCACATATTCGTAATCGCAGCATCGATTCCGAACCAAGTACAGTGCTGATGAGCAAGTTGTTTCGTACGCACTATACCCCAATGTCCTTGGTGAAGAAGCCGTAAGACAGAGGACTGTAACGAACGTGGGACCACGACTCCGGATTGATAATTATCAGAACGCAACAACAAAACACCACGTCGTACAAAAAGTCTCCCCTTGTGAGCAAAAAAATCGGCGAACCAACGGATAATCGATCCGTGACTTTGACAAGGGCCATTGCGTAGCAACAAAACGCAAAACAGTAGCAAGGACAGGGTCAGCAGCTGTGGCTGTAGCGACACGACGAAAATCAATCGGAAACGATTCGACCACGTCATCGGTTTCCGAATCAATGAACATGCAAGCAAGTTCGGAAGAATCGAATGCTTTATCCTCAGCAACAGGCAAACGGGACAACGCATCAGCATTTCCGTGCTGAGCATTGGACCGATACAAGATATCGTAGCGGTACTGCGAGAGGAAAAGAGACCAGCGAATGAATTTCTGCGCTGTACGTGGAGGTAGAGGCTTGTTCGGATGAAAAAGCGATGTCAAAGGTTTGTGGTCTGTGATGATGGTAAAGTGACGACCATACAAGAAATCATGGAACTTAGTAACACCAAACACGAGAGCTAAAGCTTCTTTCTCTATCTGGGAATAATTGCGTTGCGCAGACGAGAGCAATTTTGAAGCAAAGGCAATAGGACGATCATGCGATCCATCTTTGTGCGCAAGCACAGCACCGATCCTGAATTCCGATGCATCGACCATCAACAAAAGGGGTTTCTGGGGATCGAATGGCGTAAGGCAAGTATTTGAAAGCAACGCCGATTTCAACTGGCGAAAGGCGCGGTCGCATTCCGTCGTCCAGACGAACGGAACACCTTTACGGCGTAAGCGATGAAGCGGAGCTGAAATGGAAGAAGTGCGCGGCACAAACCTGGCATAGTAGTTAATTTTTCCCAACACACTCTGGAGCTGTTTCAAGTTCTGTGGCGAAGGCAACTCCTGTATGGCACGGAGGTGCTCTGGACTCGGATGTATGCCTTGGGCATTTATAACATGGCCCAGATACGGTAAGTCATGAGCAAAAAACACACATTTGTCCTTCCTCAAGCGAAGACCATTTTGTCGCAAGACCTGAAATAACGTTCGTAGGTTGGCTAAATGTTCGGCTTCTGTCTTTCCGGAGATCACAATATCGTCCAGATAGTTCGCAGCAGTAGGGACCGACGCACAAACAGTTTGTAAATATTGCTGAAACAATGCAGGGGCGGATGCACACCCAAATGGCAGTCTTTTGAATCGGTACAATCCAAGATGCGTGTTAACCACCAAGACGCGCTGGGATTCTGCGTCCACCGGTATTTGCAAGTACGCATCTGCTAGGTCCAATTTCGAAAAATACTTTCCCGGGCACAGTTTGTCAAAAAGATCTTCCGGGCGTGGCAAAGGAAAAGTAGCAGTCACAAGTTGTGGATTCACAGTTGCCTTGAAGTCCACGCAAAGTCTCAATTTGCCGGAAGGTTTGGGCAAAATTACTAAGGGTGAGGCCCAGAGAGAAGCCTGCACACGTTCAATGACACCTTGCGATTCTAAATCGTTTAATGTTCTGGCGACCTCATCACGCAATGCGTGTGGAACATTGCGCGCTCTGAAAAATTTCGATTGTGCGTCCACTTTGAGTTCCAAATGTGCTTCATAGTTCTTAGCGCAACCAAGGACCGGTGCAAAAATGTCTGCAAATTCTTCACAAAGACGAGAAACACTGGCGGAAGGCACAGTCTGATTCACTGATAGGACCTGAGTGACGATAGACAAGTTAAACAACTGAAATAAATCTAAACCAAACAAGTTCACTGCAGTAGAAGAACGAAGAACGTAAAATGACACAAGTTTTGTTTGTCCCTTGTATGTGGCAAGAAGGCTGCACTGTCCTAACACAGGTATCTGCTGTCCTAAATAACTATTGAGCTGAACATTTGCGGCACGCAACGGAGGCTTGCCCAGCTGTTTGACGTGTCTTGATTGAGCAATGAAACTGCAGCTCCGGAATCGAGCTGGAGTGGTATCACTTTGCCTCCAAAGTCTAAGTCTACAAAAAGTTTATTGTCCTGCTGACGACAAGAGCGACTTTCCCGTGCAATTTGAACTGATACAGGTACAGAAGCACTTGCGACTTTACGGGATTTCCGGCGACGTCGACGCACACTTTTCGTGGGACGAACACAGTCACTGTTAGATAAAGTGGCACTGGACGGGGTGGAATTAACGACATGAATGTCCATGGGCGAAGGTCCACGAGCCTGATTGTCCTTGGTTCGATTCCGGCGCGATGCAAAGGGCCTCGAATGGTTTGGATTGTCTGATCTTAGCTTTTTCTGGCAAACACTTTGAACATGTCCTTTCTTATGACAGTAAAAGCAAATAGCTTGGCGTGAGGGGCAATTGTCACGCGAATGTCTAGTTGCACACCGCGGGCATGATTTTAGAACTGCAATGGCATGCTTACGCGGCACACGTGTTTGCGAGCTAGGCTGCAGCTGCACTGACGTGCGCGAGGGCCGTTTAGCGTCCCGTGCTGCGCGCCCGGCGGGCCGGTCAATGCGACACACTGCTGGCGAAGTTTCAAATGATTCCCGAGCAAAGTCAAGTGTGTCTTGCCTATCTAAAATGTCTATCACTTGTTGAAGGGAGGGATTAACTAGTTTCAAAATCTGTTCCCGTATGCGAACAGCAGAAACGTTCTGTGCAATTGCATCACGCACCATAGTATCTGAATATGGAAGACCACATTCACATGCAAAATCACAATCCCTAGTAAGTCCTTGCAATGTTGCAACCCATTCCCTAATAGTCTGACCGGCCGTACATTTGGTACGAAAGAACGTATACCTTTTGGCAACTACATTAACTGTTTCTTTGAAATAGGCATCTAAAGCAGACAAAATTTCTTCGTAGGACAGAGTTGCTACGTCGCGTCGGGGAAACAATTTCACTATCACACGGTAGGTGGACACACCGACACAAGAAAGCAAAAACGGCTGCCGCTCATTACCTTGAATTCTGTAGGCGGCCAGATGGAAGCCAAACTGGCGTGACCATTCTGGCCACGTTTCTTGCGTTGAATCAAAATTACGGAAGGATGGTGCAACGGCGTGTTGTGGCTGCGGTTGCGATGAAGCGGCGGCGGCCGCATCGTTTTGCAGCGCACGTTGACCCTGGACGAGCTGCCCAAGGGCATCCAATAATGCCTGCGTCTGCTGATTCTGCAAGCGATAAAATTCGGACAGTACGTCTGGCGAAGCCATGACACAAGTAATGTAAGCAAAGCAAGAAGAACGAAGACCGTTTTTACGCTCGTCGCCAAAATTGTAGTGTCGGCAGACTTGCCAACACTACGCACACTAATTGAAAGAGGCGGCCAAGATGCACGCGCTACCTCACGAAGGATGGAGTGAGGTCTGAAACAGGAGACTTAAAATGAATGTGATAAAGAAAATACGTATCTTTGGAATATACTTAACTTTTAATACATCCTTGTATACATCGTTCTTGATGAGACATCTGGAGATTGTGGCGATACAAGTGACTCTTTATATACAAGCTATTTAAGGCTAATGGCGCCTTGCTAAGTCGTAGCCATTAACTTAGCTGAAGGCTATTCTGTCTGTCTCTCGGCAAATGAGAGAAATGGCTTCGTCCGTATAGTCGCTAGCAACGTCGTCGTACAACTGGGGCGAGTTCTCGTACGTCTCTCGAGACCTGCCGTGGGGTGGCGCTCGGTCTGCGATCACACAGTGGCGACACGCGGGTCCGACATGTACTAATGGACCGCGGCCGATTTAAGGTACCACCTAGCAAGTGTGGTGTCTGGCAGTGACACCACATATTATATGGACAATAATTGCTTCTTCCTGTTTTTCCTGAAACAGGTAGTTGGTTCGGCAATATGACATCTTTTTGAACACCACATCTTTGCATGGGATCAACGATTTTCTTTGGAAGATTAGGGATCTGAATACGAAGTTCCATTAGTGGTCCTACCATTTCCTGTGCTAACTCTCTTAGGAACAAACGTCTTTTATCACTTCCGCCACTATGGTATGTCAGATGTTGGGCGGAAAATAAAATTTCACTGTTCATTGCTGCGACGTCCATCATGTTCATCCATAATGCAAATGGCCATCTTCTTGTTTGTCTCTTGCAAGTGTAATAACGAATTTTCTGGTCCATTTGATCTACTCCACCCTTTTTAGAGTTATAGAACTTTATTATATCTGGTTTCTTTTTTGCTTGAGTTTCATCAATTTTTCTGTCGTGATGCATTGTGCTAATGAGAACTACAGACTTTTTCTTTTGGGGAACACAACTCACCATTGTAATGTCACCTCTAAATGCAAACAAAAAGGAATGACTCGCTCTTGAGGCAGATGGTTTCATCTCATTAGGAATTGCTGGTTTATTTTGTTTGATTGTTCCCACCACTGTCATTTGCTTCTGAAGCATCTCTTCTGCCAGCTGCACACTAGTGAAGAAGTTGTCAACAGTAATATTTTTTGATGATCCTTCAATGCTTTTAGCAAGATCTTTCGCCACATTCAATCCAAGATTTTTCTGAATAGGTTCATGGGGCTTCCTTCCTGTGTAAACAATTCCGTCTAAAGCATATGCAGATGCAGCATCACATAACCAAAATATATATTTATTAGAGGGCATGTACTGGGTGAAGCTGCATCTTCCATGGAATGGGAGTAGCTGTTCGTCAGCTGTGAGCGAATCATTGGGAATCATTCTATTTCTACACTTGTCAAGGAATAGTTCCCATACATTGTCATCTTTAGATCGGGCTTCATAGGTACGCCTGTCAACCAATCTAATCATTATCCTTATATCCCCGAATCTATTTACTGACATGGTGGCCTTATATGTAGGATTTGCCTTTTCATCCAAGAATAATTCTCTAATAGGGACATCCCAACTCTTCTCAAAACCAGAAAGCAGTAAAAGATCAAGAAATCTCTCCATTTCAGCAAGCGAAACGTTTTTCCACGTTTTACCACGTAAAGCAGCCACTCTTCTGCCTTTAATATTTGTGCAGTTGATGATTTCCTCTAGTATTTCCTTGGAGATGAAATAGTCCCAGGCATCCTTAGGTTGACAGTTTTTCAAACCACGTGCTGAACCAAGTGCCTTCTTTACAATATTATGGACAGGCGTACGAGAAGTTGCAGGAGGATCTAATTTCCAAATCGTTCCATTCCGACTAATGTATGTGTGGTCTTCTATACCTTTTTGTGGTGGTTCTTCATTTTCAGACTCTGATGAAGTAATATTATCGGAAGGACTGTCATCTGCCTCAATATTCACATCTGCAGGTTCACTGGCTGATTCTTCACTACTTGCATCTTCAAAAATATTTTCTACCTCGCAAGAATCATCTGCTTCAAACCACTGAGCCACAAAACTTCAAAATTAGCTGCATTTGCATGTACTGACACTCTTACTTTGCGTGTCGAAGAAAAGCAAAAGGCGTGTCTCTCGAACAGCAGCTTGTGCAGCACTAAACGAGTCATACTCGTAAAAATATGGGCCTTGCAGCAACAAACAAACTACAGTAACAATGAGGCTGAAAAGAGCAGCACAGGATAACAACACTATGCAATAATAAAACATTTGATAGCAAAAAGATCAATAATACACCGACGTCGCCAATATGTGAAAGTAGTATGTATTATTTTTTAGTTATACTATTACCACTACAGCTACTGCTGCTGTTGGCACTCCTGGTTCTGGCAATACCACTACAGTTATTGTTGAATTAATAACTGCTCCCAAACAAGTGTTGAAGACAATATAGCCTAAGGAACATTTATAAATGTGTGAGGGTTTCTGAAGCCCTGCTTATGCATTCACGGTGTATGGGTAAACGTATTGAATTATACAAAAAAACTTAAAAAGGTATCTGGTTAAGACTTGATAGGAGGAATGTCACAGTGTTAGTCAAAGAGTACTGGAAAGCAATTTGAAATCAAACAAAAAATTACAGAATTTTTTTAAAAATAAAGACATACAAGGGCCTTGGAGGCCCTGTATTTGCATCCTAGGGTTAACGAGGAATTGAACACATGGCCCCTGGATTGCTTTGAGTAGCAGCCAGATTGTGTATTGGAGTTGTGGCTGCTACTGTGTGTGATGAAGGCACCCCCGAGTCGTGCCCGACAATTGCAGGCTGTTTATTTTTCCGCCACTTCTCGATGGCGCACACGTAGTACGGCATCCCTATGGCTGTTGTGGTGTAACCAGCTTTAAATGGAGGTTGCCTGTCTGCCATTACTTCGGTGCTGGGCACCAAGTACAATGCCTGGATGGACGCTGCGGTCTCACAGGCGATAAGCTGTTGGGTTGTCACTTTTCTCACTGCTGTACTTGTGGTACAGCACCCGGGTAGATGCTGCGCCTATCACGTCGCTGTTGGTGTGGATGCTAAACTGACGGCTTCAGCGTGGGTATTAATAAACCGCTTGAGCTGTATTTAGTTCTTTATTATTGGATCACTACCGGTTTCCGTGGCACTAAAAACCACATCTTCATGTGAACGTATAACTAAAACTTTACAGCGGAAAAGCTCGGAACCTTTCTATCCAACATTCGTAGCCCGTCAGGACAAAACACAGCTAAAAGGCTGTATGTCATTGAATAAACCGCCTTTTATTTGTGTTTTGTTCTGATGGACAACGAAAGTTGGATAAAAAGGATCCCAACTTTTCCGCTGTAATGTTTTCGTTATATTTTCACCTGAAGATGTGGCTTTTAGTGCGGCGAAATCGGTAGTGAGCCAATAATAAAGGGCTAAATACAGCTGAAGTGGTTTATTAATACCCAAGATGACTACTCACAGCTGTGGTTGCCCTAGCTACAAAGTTGTCTGATAGTATGAGATTAGCATGGTGTTCAGCTGCGGCCACAAGAGGCCGATCATATGTGGGAATGACGTTGTTTTGTTGCTCATTGTGGTTCATGTGGCGTTGTGTTTCTTTCTGGTGTTTTTGATGTCGTGTTTGTCTACTGGTGGTGTTAGTGTTGTCTGCCGTAGGTATTCTGGTGTTCTTGTTAAACGGTGTATCTCAGTGCAAGTCGGCTCTGGTACACGTAGTGACCTGTTTTTTAATGTGAAACCTTTGTTTGCCCCCGTAGGCTGAATTTAGCGTTTAGCTAGGGTAGTTGATTGTGTACAGTAGCGTTCAAATGTATTTTGACAAACATATTAATTGGATTAATTAAAAAACAAATATGAAACTTGAAAATCAGTAATTTATGTCATTGATGGATATTCAATGTTCTACAGAGTAGTGATCAAACTAGCTCTTGTTCGCAACATAATAGAGTGTAATCTTTTTTAATGAAGGCAATGGTGGAGCAAAAGTCTTTTGAAACTGTTGAAGAAAACATTTCTTAACACATAATTATCATCTACCGTAATAATAAAATCATTATTTAGTGGGATATCCCTTGGCTTTTATGACAGTCTCACACCGCGCCGGCACTGATTCGATCAAATTTGGAATCGATCCCACGGAATTTTATCCCATCCATTTTTGAGAGCTTCAAAAAGAAAGCGTCTTTGTTCAGATAATGTTTTACTCTTATTCTGCGATCCAGCTTCTCTCACAGATGTTCTATAGGATTCAAATCCGGACTTTGACTTGGCCACTCCAAAACCTTGACTTTTTTGCGTTTTAAAAAATCACTAATGTATTTGGACTTGTTCTTGGGATCGTTATCTTGTTGAAAATACCGTGCAGCTCGCATGTGGTGTTTAGTGTGTGGTACAATTTAGTCTTCGATGCTTTTTCGTAGGCAAACTGATCCATATTACCTTCAATTCAAACTAACGGCGTGGTAAACATCCCCAAACCATCACACTGCCACCTCCATATTTGACCGTGGGAATTTGATACCGAAAGTCATATCTTTTATTTACAGGACGTCGAACATACTAGATACCATCAGATGACATTAAATTAAATTTTCTCTCGTCACTACACAGAATCTTAGACAAGTCTGAACTTGACCATGATCTGTGCAGTTTTGAAAACGCAAGTCGGGCCTTCCTGTTTTTCGTAGATACTGAAGACCTTCTCGTCGGTCTTCGTCCATGTACTCAAAAGTGTTTCAAACATCTTTTGACAGTGGAAACGTGAAGGTCGACGTTATATTTTTCTTTCAGTTCTTTTTGTGTCATTACAGGCGTGCGAACATCACTTGTTGATAAGTTTTTTGTGATATTTGCGACTGTCTTTCGGTCATTATGCAATTTTTTCCATGTACTAACAAGCTGACCAGACGCGTTAAAAATACCTGCACCTCCGGTTTGTTTCAGTCCTTGCTTTACCGCATTTATCACGGCGTTTCTAAAGTCACTGGAATGTTCCTGGCGTTTCGACATATTGAAATAATAACCGTAAGTAAATATCAGTAGAAATCAGAACTAAGAAGCAACTACTGTCTACGAATTCACGGAGCAAATTGCATGTCAAAATACTTTTGAGTTCGGTGAAAGTCGCATTCATCCCGCCGTGCAAAGTATAAACAAACGAGTCGCATTTATCCTCCACTATACTCAAGACACTGTCCGATAGCATTTTTTTTAAAGAGAAATAATAAAGAATTTCATGTTGTCAAAATACTTTTGAGCAATAGTGAATCTGTGTCCATAACTATTTTTATTACATGCTGAAAAAGACAGTAAGGGTCTATTGACAGGTTAAATTGTGCAGCTTCCCGCCATTCCAGTACCTCTGAATATTTATTGCGCTGATAGTTCTAAGGTTGTGTATTAGATCGCTCCAAATGTATGAAACTACTTATCTCAGGCAGTTACCGTTTGACTCTGTAAGATTTAGTGCGCCACTTGTGCTAGGGCTATGTGAAGACACCAATGTGAGTTAAGGTAATTGATGTACGTGTCATGTATATTCCTTTTTTTCAGAGTCATGTGTTGGATAATTATTTTAAAGACTTTCGTGTCTGCTTGTAAATGTGTGAGCATTTGTTTCTGTAAAGTATAGCGCGCCAGTTGCGCTAAGGCTAATCGAACTGATGTTCATACGTTATGTATGTTTTTATTCTCTAGTTTCAAATGACCTTTTCTTTTAAAGAATTTGGGGATTTCTTGAAAATACCTTTCACGATTCATAAGGAAAATGTTTTTATATTGATCATTTGCATTTGGTGAAGCATTGTTGCCTTAATGGTATGAATGAGTTTATTATATTTTCTATGTAATGTGACTGAGACATTAGAGCCACACATAGTTTGCTACCAGTTGTTAGGGCAAATACTCATTTCGTTATGGTTATATGACATTATGTACGTTGTAACTTGAGGCCATGTAGTTAATATTTCGTATCTTATAACCAAATGTAATAAAGTGTACTTCAAGAACAAACTGGTTTGATTGGCCAGGGATTATATTAATAAATGGTGAATGAAATTTGTTTAACAAAAACCAACACCATCTACTCCATTACTCCGACGCTCCCTGCCGTTTCTCCACTATTCCCGAATAGCACCAAAGGGGCTCAACGCTTAATGCCCCATCCGATGGATGGGTCACCAGCGACAGTACCACATTCCCTCACTCCATGAGATGCTGTGGAGAGGTTTTAAATTTAATTTTGCACATACCTGCCAAATGTCCTCAGATTGACTATAAAATACTGGCAGTGAAATTTTCATCCACCAAAAGGATTCGAACCGACGTAGCTGCGTGTCGAGTGCCACAGAACGGGTGTGCATTAGCGACCATTTTTTCATCTCTGTGTCTCGCGTGGATTGTTTCCTATTTTTCTTAGCCTTAACAGAGTGAGCAGGGGTCAAATACCGAGACCTGGCTACAGTGTGCCTCTCACCCTCACCGAGGGTTCAATGGTTCAAATGGCACTGAGCACTACGGGACTTAACATCTAGCTGTGTGACGAGTGCCACTGAACGGGTGTGCGTTAGCGACCGTTTTTTCATCTCTGTGTCTCGCGTGGATTGTTTCCTATTTTTCTTAGCCTTAACAGAGTGAGCAGGGGGCAAATACCGAGACCTGGCTACAGTGTGCCTCTCACCCTCACCGAGGGTTCAATGGTTCAAATGGCACTGAGCACTACGGGACTTAACATCTAGCTGTGTGACGAGTGCCACAGAACGGGTGTGCATTAGCGACCATTTTTTCATCTCTGTGTCTCGCGTGGATTGTTTCCTATTTTTCTTAGCCTTAACAGAGTGAGCAGGGGTCAAATACCGAGACCTGGCTACAGTGTGCCTCTCACCCTCACCGAGGGTTCAATGATTCAATTGGCACTGAGCACTACGGGACTTAACATCTAGCTGTGTGTCGAGTGCCACTGAACGGGTGTGCGTTAGCGACCGTTTTTTCATCTCTGTGTCTCGCGTGGATTGTTTCCTATTTTTCTTAGCCTTAACAGAGTGAGCAGGGGGCAAATACTGAGACCTGGCTACAGTGTGCCTCTCACCCTCACCGAGGGTTCAATGGTTCAAATGGCACTGAGCACTACGGGACTTAACATCTAGCTGTGTGTCGAGTGCCACTGAACGGGTGTGCGTTAGCGACCGTTTTTTCATCTCTGTGTCTCGCGTGGATTGTTTCCTATTTTTCTTAGCCTTAACAGAGTGAGCAGGGGGCAAATACTGAGACCTGGCTACAGTGTGCCTCTCACCCTCACCGAGGGTTCAATGGTTCAAATGGCACTGAGCACTACGGGACTTAACATCTAGCTGTGTGGCGAGTGCCACTGAACGGGTGTGCGTTAGCGACCATTTTTTCATCTCTGTGTCTCGCGTTCCGGCTGACATCGTTGTGGATGACGTGTAACAGGCGACGGAAATTAAACGTGGCTGTGTGTGTGACGGTGGGCGTGAATGTAATGCCCAAGTACAAAAAAGTCTGCACTTTTCGCAGGGGTGCCACTTCACATTTTTGGAGGCGCTATTGTGGCAACCCCATGACGCATAATCAAGTCGAGGACCTCTCTTGTCTCTTAGCTTCAAGTAGACGACGAGGTGGAGGACATCAGAGTACACACGACAACAAAAGGTGTGTTGGCGAAAGGTGAGTCTGGAGAGCTCGGTCGACCGGCCTCCAATGACAGCGCAGCAGCATACAGGAGGGTAGAGAATGGGCACCCTTGCCAAACTGAAGAGTAGGTGGGTACTAGCCCTAATAAACTTCGACTCGGGAACTGAGACCACTGTAAAGGAGCTGGAAGACGTCGATGAAGAGAAATGAGATGCCCATGAAGGCCGCCGCCGGAAAGAGGAAATGGTGGCGCTCTTTATGGAAGGTGTGATCGAAATCTATAGCGGTGACCGCTGCACGGAGTCTGCAAGTTGCCGCCATCGCAATTATGTCGTGGCATTTGCCAGTAGCAGCTTGCTCCAAGGAAATGATGCAAGGGCATATCCTTTAGAGGCATGTTGCCAGTGGGCGAGGATATCGTAATCTACATCGAGTAGGGTGAGCGGTGGATAGTGTGTGACTGTTAAACTGCAGGACGGTTTATGGACTGGAATGATGTGCCCACAATGAATATAGGTCTGACTATGCAGCTGCACCTTTCCTGATCGCATCATCGACTTCATCCCGTGTGATCACACTGTTAAAGTATCAGCTTCCATGTGGGTCGAGACATATGTGATGATTATAAGACGGTGTCATTCTGACCGGCGTTAGCATCCTCTTCACCGTAAGTATGTCAGCAGTGTTCAACAAATGCGTTAACGATATTGCTCTAACCAGTCACATGTGGATTACGTGGTGTGACCAGTGTGTCTATGAGCTGTCGACGATGCTGTCGTTTGTTGGACACTATATGGTGAATGGATGGAATTTCCAACCCTGCCTGATCAGGTCATCACCACCTGCTGCAATTTACACCGTGCCAACGCATTGATCCTAGCCTTAGTTCTGTGCTGTTTCAACTGGTTGACTCGGATTGCTGGCTGGAAGTCCAAATCTTGGAGGATTACATGCTAGAAATTGACTGTGTTGCAACGCAATTCGACGTTGTGCCCTCCGGGTCGGCAGTTTGATGCAGTCCTTGCACCACATCAACACTGAACGGTAGGTGAAGGCCTGCAGCCAGTGTTAGGCGTCCTGTGTCACAAACGCAAAATTACGTGAGACGTAAATCCTGTCAAAATGGCTTGCTGAATGGCTTTGTAAACTTTGTATGGCCATAAAAGTCGCCATGTTGGACTTTCCAGGTATCGTGAATCAGGAAGCCCCGCACCACTGAACGTAGTTCCTGGCAAGTAGTACAATGGGGAGCCTGACCTTTTGGGTGCAGAACGCAGTTGAAATCACCTGCTAGCAAGTAATGTTCTTCAGATTAAACTGGGCTCTTTTGCGTCATTGGGTGGTGCCTGACTGGAAATAGACATTAATGAAGTATGTTCTCATGGCAATGAGAGCCATGTGCCTACCTTCTAACGTTCTTCAAAATGTATGTGTTTGTTTGCCAATGAATATGCAATGCGTAGTGTTTGTGCTATTCAAACTTACTGTATGATGTGTTGTTGAGCAAATGGTGTGCTTAAATTGTTTTACTGTAATCTAAAAAATACAACAACTTAATCTGACAAACCAATACGCAGTGCCCATGATAAAATCAGTCCCTCTGAAATTTACCTAGTCTGGTGAGCACCGAGGTCTATGACCCTGCACAATAAACTGACAAAATTCCCTGTGCAAATAAACAATGAAATAAATTTTCCTTAGGTCTAGAGTCGCAACTGATGTAATCTTGGTATTCTGTCCTCTCCACAGTAGGCATAGAAAATATTCAATCTTGGCACAGCAAGTCCAATTCCGGCCGTAAAATACTTTTGCACAAATAATATCAGTAGATTGGCTGATAAATGAATAACCTTGCAAATGTTCAGTGAAAATACTGGATATTGGCTCAGCGCTGTGGAATGCTGCCTGCACTGAAACTGTTACAAACATTAATACTTTTCTGAATCTGCCACATTAATATTTTTTCTGATTCTGATTGAAAAATGATTTCTTTTTAAAAAATATTCATTGGATTTAAATAAACACGACTTGGAAGAGGATAAGGTACTGATAAGGGAATATGTTAAGGCCTAATCCTTCAGTTTGAAAATTGTATGCAAAATAAAGTTTCTCCTTCACAAACTCCGATGTGAAACATTTTTCATTAACTTCAAAATCAGTCAACTTCTCATTTTTCTACAGTTATCACTTACTTTTGTAATTAAAAGACTTGGTTTGTTACATGAGAAATAGTCTGACATAGTTTGACGAAACAGATTCCAAAATGTAGCTTCTCTGTACCAGGATTACAAAACATACATAATGTAACAAATCGGATATACTTAATTAACTTATACATTAAATGTGATTGAAAATGTTTGGTTCCTACATTCAAGGGTCAGTATTGTAAAATTCAGCTAAATGCACATATCGCATTGCTGCATACTTAAAGCTAAATATGCAAAATTTCAGTACCTTACAAATTTGTTTCAGTTGCTTTCCCTTTGAGATACAGTATAAATTCATTTCCCTTCTATAATTCCGTGGAAAATGGTCAATATTTGTTAACGATCGGTATCTCTTCAATTATTGCTAATCTTATAGCCCCACAAATTAATAATACACACTTCACACTTTTATAGGAATAGGTACAATCTAACATTTATTGGCTCTGTGTGAGCATAAATAATATTCATCACTTCATTTCATAAAAACTGCATTACGCTGCTTCCATAGACCAATAACTAAATTCTCACAGCTAGCCACTAGCTGTAAGTCTTACATCTTAATTGTAACAGAGTGCAACGGCAACTGCTACTGCGCTCCGAACTCTCCTACATACAGTCGATTCTACCACTCAGGCAACATTTTTGGTTCAGCAGCGTCAAAGATAAAATGTCTTCTACATATGACAACCTTTTCAGGTCATCTTTTATGAATTTTATTACAAAATCGGGCACCACGTACAAGTGGACCACTCAAAAGCTGATGGAAGGAAGATGACATCAGTGACAGGAATCCTTTCGCAGATCATGGTCCATATCATCTGCGGGGACGTAGGCGGTTTTTTTTCCGTCAGTCTTCTGGGTTTGATGCGGCTCTCCCGCCACGAATTCCTCTCCCGTGCTAACCTCTTCACCTCAGAGTAGCACTCGAAAGCTATGTCCTCAATTATTTGCTGGATGTATTCCAATCTCTGTCTTCCTCTACAGTTTTTGCCCTCTACAGCTCCCTCTGGTACCATGGAAGTCACGCGCTCATGTCTTAACAGATGTCCTATAATCCTGTCCCTTCTCCTTACCAGTGTTTTCCACATATTCTTTTCCTCTCCGATTCTGCTCAGAGCCTCCTTATTCCTTACCTTATCAGTCCACCTAATTTTCAACATTCGTCTGTAGCATCACATCTCAAATCGGTTCTCTTCTGTTCCGGTTTTCCCACAGTCCATGTTTCACTACCATACAGTGCTGTACTCCCGACGTACATTCTCAGAAATTTCTTCCTCAAATTAAGGTCGATATATGATATTAGTATTCTCTTGGCCAGGAATGCGTTGTTTGACGTAGCTTTTGATGTCCTCCTTGCTCCGCCCGTCATTGGTTATTTTACTGCCTAGGTAGCAAAAATCCTTAACTTCACTGACTTCGTGACCATCAATCCTGATGTTAAGTGTCTCGCTGTTCTCATTTCTACTACTTCTCATTACCTTCGTCTTTCTTCGATTTACTCTCAAACCATACTGTGTACTCATTAGACTGTTCATTCCGCTCAGCAGATCATTTAATTCTTCTTCACTTTCACTCAGGATAGCAATGTCATCAGCGAATCGTATCTTTGATATCCTTTCACCTTGTATTTTAATTCCACTCCTGAACCTTTCTTTTATTTCCATCATTGCTTCCTCGATGTACAGATTGAAGAGTAGGGGCGAAAGGCTACAGCCTTGTCTTACACCCTTCTTAATACGAGCACTTCGTTCTTGATCGTCCACTCTTATTATTCCCTCTTGGTTGTTGTACGAATTGTATATGACCCGTCTCTCCCTATAGCTTACCCCTACTTTTTTCAGAATCTCGAACAGCTTGCACCATTTTATATTGTCGAATGCTTTTTCCAGGTCGACAAATCCTATGAAAGTGTCTTGATTTGTCTTTAGCCTTGCTTCCATTATTAGCCGTAACTTCAGAATTGCCTCTCTCGTCCCTTTACTTTTCCTAAAGCCAAACTAATCTTCACCTAGCGCATTCTCAATTTTCTTTTCCATTCTTCTGTATATTATTCTTGTAAGCAGCTTCGATGCATGAGCTGTTAAGCTGATTGTGCGATAATTCTCGCACTTGTCAGCTCTTGCCCTCTTCGGAATTGTGTGGATGATGCTTTTCCGAAAGTCAGATGGTATATCGCCAGATTCATATATTCTACACACCAACGTGAATAGTCGTTTTGTTGCCACTTCCCCCAATGATTTTAGAAATTCTGATGGAATGTTATCTATCCCTTCTGCCTTATTTGACCGTAAGTCCTCCAAAGCTCTTTTAAATTCCGATTCTAATATTGGATCCCCCATCTCTTCTAAATCGACTCCTGTTTCTTCTTCTATCACATCAGACAAATCTTCACCCTCATAGAGGCTTTCAATGTATTCTTTGCACCTATCTGCTCTCTCCTCTGCATTTAACAGTGGAATTCCCGTTGCACTCTTAATGTTACCACCGTTGCTTTTAATGTCACCAAAGGTTGTTTTGACTTTCCTGTATGCTGAGTGTGTCCTTCCGACAATCATATCTTTTTCGATGTCTTCACATTTTTCCTGCAGCCATTTCGTCTTAGTCCCTGCACTTCCTATTCATTTCATTCCTCAGCGACTTGTATTTCTGTATTCCTGATTTTCCCGGAATATGTTTGTACTTCCTCCTTTCATCAATCAGCTGAAGTATTTCTTCTGTTACCCATGGTTTCTTCGCAGCTACCTTCTTTGTACCTATGTTTTCCTTCCCAACTTCTGTGATGGCCCTTTTTAGAGATGTCCATTCCTCTTCAACTGTACTGCCTACTGCGCTATTCCTTATTGCTGTATCTATAGCGTTAGAGAACTTCAAACGTATCTCGTCATTCCTTAGTACTTCCATATCCCACTTCTTTGCGTATTGATTCTTCCTGACTAATGTCTTGAACTTCAGCCTACTCTTCATCACTACTATATTGTGATCTGAGTCTATATCTGCTCCTGGGTACGCCTTACAGTCCAGTATCTGATTTCGGAATCTCTGTCCGACCATGATGTAATCTAATTGAAATCTTCCCGTATCTCCCGGCCTTTTCGAAGTATACCTCCTCCTCTTGTGATTCTTGAACAGGGTATTCGCTATTACTAGCTGAAACTTGTTACGGAACTCAATTAGTCTTTCTCCTCTTTCATTCCTTGTCCCAAGCCCATATTCTCCTGTAACCTTTTCTTCTACTCCTTCCCGTACAACTGCATTCCAGTCGCCCATGACTATTAGATTTTCGTCCCCCTTTACATACTGCATTACCCTTTCAATATCCTCATACACTTTCTCTATCTGTTCATCTTCAGCTTTCGACGTCGGCATGTATACCTGAACTATCGTTGTCGGTGTTGGTCTGCTGTCGATTCTGATTAGAACAACCCGGTCACTGAACTGTTCACAGTAACACACCCTCTGCCCTACCTTCCTATTCATAACGAATCCTACCCCTGTTATACCATTTTCTGCTGCTGTTGATATTACCCGATACTCATCTGACCAGAAATCATTGTCTTCCTTGCACTTCACTTCACTGACCCCTACTATATCTAGATTGAGCCTTTGCATTTCCCTTTTCAGATTTTCTAGTTTCCCTACCACGTTCAAGCTTCTGACATTCCACGCCCCGACTCGTAGAACGTTATCCTTTCGTTGATTATTCAATCTTTTTCTCATGGTAACCTCCCTCTTGGCAGTCCCCTCCCGGAGATCCGAATGGGGGACTATTCCGGAATCTTTTGCCAATGGAGAGATCATCATGACACTTCTTCAATTACAGGCCACATGTCCTGTGGATACACGTTACGTGTCTTTAATGCAGTGGTTTCCATTGCCTTCTGCATCCTCATGTCGTTGATCATTGCTGATTCTTTCGCCTTTAGGGGCAATTTCCCACCCCTAGGACAAGAGAGTGCCCTGAACCTCTATCCGCTCCTCCGCCCTCTTTGACAAGGCCGTTGGCAGAATGAGGCTGACTTCTTATGCCGGAAGTCTTCGGCCGCCAATGCTGATTATTTATCAAAATTTAGGCAGTGGCGGGGATCGAACCCGGGACTGAAGACGTTTTGATTATGAATCAAAGACGCTACCCCTAGACCACTGATTATTAATCAAAGTTTAAGCAGAGGTGGTATTCGAACCCGAGACCGAAGGCGTTTTGATTAAGCTCTTTATATCCATGGGTCTGGATGTGTACTTCCCGCAGTAAGGTGAAATCAATATCAGACGCCCACATGAGATGGATTTTACCCTTCTTTGATCGTCACTATCCGATAGACCTGGTGGCTTGAGGTGGATGTGCCATGACGTTGGTGGAAGGACATGGGCGTAACGGTGGAACTTCGTCCCACTCGCCCCCAGAGAGTTTGCTGGAGAGTTCGATTAGTAGAATGGCGACAACGACGCAGGGCCCCATAAAGAATCCTGCCCTCTTCATCGCATGCTGTGGAGATGGGTGTGGTATTGATACAGCTAAGCCCATTACGTAGTCTGGCATCCTCACAGTGCTGTGAGGCGACGGGTGCAGCCACACTGCTGGGTGTCGCCATCGTCACTTTGTGCTCTTCGGTGGTTGTGATTCCGTTGGGCGTTGTTCGGATTGACAGTGGCTCGTCGTTGTCCTGCAACGTCTCCTCTTGGGAGGAGGCAGTTCGGGGCCTTCTCTTAAAACGTTCCGAAGAACTTTGTTTGCTCTCGCGACCTTTCGTGTCCAACGACGACAGGAAGTCACATCACTCCAGCAAGAAGGTTGCCGAAGGGCAGCTGATCGAGTCTATCTTGTCGCCGTGAATTAGGTCAGCGGTCGGCGGCGTCGGCAATTTCGGAGCGGCGTCGATGGCCGGCCGAGGATATGATCCGGCTCAATGGTGGCGTTCGGGCGTCGTTGCGAGGTGGCTCGATTAGAGAGAGCAGTGGCATAGTTCCTGAACAGCACAGTTCTTTGATGTTGGTGGCTGATCGTTGGCTGGAAGGTGCACGATGCACTGTTGTAGGCATTCAGATCTCATGTGGCCTTCTTTTCCGCACCCAGAACACGTCCCACGCTGGTTGTCATACATAACTATTGCACATCTGCCGATCTGTAGGTAGAGTGGGACGTGGCATCAGAGATCAGTGATTATCAGATTCTGTTTACGACAGGGTATGTCCGAAACTGAGTCCATTCAGCTACAGTATGGCAGTGAACTGTGTTTTATGAGTGCTGCAACAACTTCGTCTGCTGGAAATACAAATGGAAATTCGAAAACACGTATCATGTGCATGTCTAAGCCAGCGTGGTCAGTGGTCACTACTTCGGCCTTGTCGTCGCCAAGACAGAATCAAACCTTCTGTTTAATCTCGCGTAGAGTGCATTTGACGACTTTAACATAGACCGTGCTGTTCACGGTCGTCAAACGTAGGCTTGTGGCATCGGCCACCGAGATCTTGGCTTCATCTCTCAGAAAACGCTCCACCTTGAGCGCCTTGGGCTGGGCATAGTCATTGCAAAAACTGTATCGCAGCGCAGATGTACAGGATCGGTTCGCCATGCATCGTAGATGCTGATCCAGCTCGGCCGTTAGAACGTAATCACGGCGAGCTCTCACTCCGTGCATGGAAAGGCAACAGCGCATCTGCACCATTACACTGCCAAAGGAAGATTGTTAATAGAAGATGAATTCAAATTTGTCGAGCAGAGAATCAGCACCATCCAATCTCCCCTTCCTACACTCCATGCCGTTTCACCTCTCATTTCAAATATCACCAAACGGCCCACCAAGCTTGACGCCACATGTTGTGGGTGGATGACCATCGACAGCGTCACCTGGACTCACCTCGCGAGGCACCGTGGAGAGGATTGAAACTTAATCCGGCACACAGGTGACACGTGTCCTCCCCTCGCCGACGAAATACTGATGGTGAAAATTTCATCCACCACCAGAATTCGAACCGTCGTACCTGAGAGTCGAGAGCCGTTGCTCAGGCGTGCGTTAGCGACATCGGTTACGGATTTAGGCTGCCGTATATTATATAGGCGTATGGTCCTGGATATGAGACCACTAAGGAGCAACTGAAGTTTGGACTTCGTAGTGTGAGAGTCTCCTGATGCATGAAGTAGTCTACCTAAATGCAGACCACGACTTTGGCTCACGGCCGTGAGTGCAGAGCTCTCCACTTCGACAGTCATTGCCACTACAGAAACTGGAGTTAACTTCAACAGTAATGAGACTGCACGTCGGGAAATAAATCTTAATTTCGGCGTCGAGAATCGGACGGACATATGGAGTGCGAGGCGAGCGTGATATATCGCTGTCGGCGAGCAGCCGGTCGTCGCAGAGGCTGGCGTCCCATAAATAAGACAGCCAGAGGCGGAGGAAGGCGGCGTCACGCGCGAGTTGGTGCCAACAGCTGCGTGGGAGGCGGCGGGGGCGGCGGGCCCGGCGCTGAGGTTGCACCAGTCCGGCGCGATTTATGGACGATACATCATCTGCGCGAGCCGCAATACATCTGCCGCACGCGCCCTCAAGCAGAAGCGATACGCACTGCCAAGACACGTGCGGGGGACCCTCTCGCCTACACTCTCGCTTTCTTCGCAGCTAGGCCCTCTGAGGCAAATTGGCCTTCTGCATACTCATGTATTTCACATCTAGCTTATGCGTGGCAACGGTGATTTTACGTGAGTATATGGTTATGGGCACAGGGACTCCGCCTCTCATACTACCTTGTAGATCCGTTACTTGATTTCGACCTCTGTAACACAAGTGACTGAGCCAGAAACAAGTTTCTGTGAACGTAACACGTTACCACTCGGCATTTCTAAGGGAAAGCCACCGAACTGTGTCTCGACGTAATGGTTCAAATGATTCAAATGGCTCTGAGAACTATAGGAGTTAACATCTGAGGTCATCAGTCCCCTAGAACTTAGAACTACTTAAACCTAACTAACCTAAGGACATCACACACATCCATGCCCGAGGGAGGATTCGAACCTGCGACCGTAGCGGTCGCGCGGTTCCAGGCTGAAGCGCCTAGAACCGCTCGGCCACTCCGACCGGCGTCAGATAAAAATTCACTGTCATACTTCTCAAAGAATTATAAGTGGAATGAATAGGAATCCTGCTGAAAGATGCCACCACCGACTGCTAACACATCAAGCGTGAAGGGATGCAAGTTGTCCGCAATATTCTTCACATCTGCCACGGTGCCTTCGATTACTACCACAGGCCAGATGGAAGCCCAGAACAATGTCTCACACTGCGTAACACTGCCCCCACCGCCATGTACGACTATGGTATAGTGCATTTTTCGAGCAGGCTTTCGCATAGATTACTATATATCCAGACACGACCATACAACTCGTGTGATAAGACATGTGATTCATTCGATCAGGAGATACGTTTCCAATTATTCATAGCCGTCTGTCGATTATGCCGTGCCTACTTTAATAGTGACTGGCTATTGCATTGGATCAATATGGCGACAACCAAGGCTCGTCTGCTGCAGAGAATCAGCGATCACAGTGTGTAAGGTGGTCATGTCATTTTGATTTTTGTACGTTAACGACGTGCGCGTCAGAGAGAGAGAACAAGTTACGTTACTGTTAAACAATCTTTGGTCTTGTCATGGCACAGTCTTTGCGCAGTCCAATATATTCTTAGTTGAAGTGTGGTAGGTGATGTACATATTTAGTAGTATTGTGTTGAGTTGGGGTGCTATCTGTCTCATGAAGAGAGATTTACTGTAAAGGACAGAAAAGATGAATATGATGTACGTATATATTGGAAGGATATAAATTCTGAGTGACGCTATTGTTCCTGAAGAGAAGAAGTTTGAGATAAGACTGCAGCACTGCGCAGCTAGTTTATCCGAATGAGTATTGTCACATAGTTAACTTGATCAGAGCTTAGAGAAAGACGACCCCACTTTCCTGAGTCATGCATTAAGATATCAACTGATTAAGCTGTTTGGTATCTACAGAAATTGTCTGTTAACATTGTATCCTTTTCATATCATTGTATTGTTGACACCGATGTTATGTGTGAAGACCAAGCGAAATTTTACTCTGTCTTTTTGAATACATACTTCATTCTAAAATCTTTGTCTTGCAATATCATTTTATAGGAATGGTTACTCTCCTTATCCTACTGCTTAAAGAAGGTTTATTATTATGCGTTACCACATTACACCGTGTGGCATGCAGCAGTTTAAAAAAATTATTTGAAAATAGAAATCTAGCTTCGCCGCTGGCCGCATGCTGTTTTACTTCAGTTACACATTTAGTATAAAGACAAGCTGTATTCAGACCAGTTACAGTTCAATTCAAATTAGGTTCTGTTTACTCAAAAGTTAGCATACGAATTTGAGTTGGATAATAGCTTGTGGGGACTAGTTTTGGTAATACGAAGACTTTTTGTAGAGTGGGAAGTAAATTTGGGTTAAATTTCATACAGAAACCTGTATGGGGAGGGGGGCGGGGTTTACAAGTGTTATATTTGAAATTAGTTATAAAACAGTCTAGAACAGAAGACATGTTCATTAAAAGGTGACTGGTTTCGATCACCAGATGATTATCTCCACACCTTCAACCACACTGATGGATAATGACTATGCGTGGAGCAGGAACCGCAGATTGACGATAGTTAAACGCCTGCCGCCGCCGAGCTTAACGTCCTCTTCCGACGGACGGATCGCCAGCAGCTGCCATTTGCCCTCACTTCATGACCAATTGACTATCACCATCCAGCATTTCCTGCTCCATACTCAGCCACTGTCCGTCAGTATGGTTGAAGGTGTGAAAATAATCACGTGATGATCGAAACCGGTCACCTAGAATGAAATTTTCACTATACAGCGGAGTGTGCGCTGATATGAAACTTCCTGGCAGATTAAAACTGTGTGCCGGACCGAGACTCGAACTCGGGATCTTTGCCTTTCGCAGGAGAGCTTCTGTAAAGTTTGGAAGATAGGAGACGAGGTATTGGCAGAAGTAAAGCTGTGAGGACGGGGCGTGAGTCGTGCTTGGGTAGCTCAGTTGGGATAGCACTTGCCCGCGAAAGGCAAAGGTCCCGAGTTCGAGTCTCGGTCCGGCACACATTTGTAATCTGCCAGGAAGTTTCACCGGTCACCTGTTAGTAAACGTGCCTTCCGATATGGACGGTTTCATAATTAATTTCAAACTGTGTTCTGTCAGGATATCAGCCAGAAACTGCCACGTACTTCAAAGAGCGGGAGATCCTCCGACCATAGTGTTTTGAGATGAGGAGTGACGATATCAGCAATGGCCGAGCGGTTTGCCGCCACGGTACCTCAGCGTGATCGGTCAGAGGGTTTAGCTACCCTTCGTAATAAAAAAACTGAGTGAACGGATAAACGAATAACGTGCGCATGTCATTGGACGTCCACCACGAACAAATTCAAGGAACAAGATAGAACAAAATGAGATAAAAAAGCGGTTCTAGGCGCTTCAGTCTGGAACTGCGCGACCGCTACGGTATCACGTTCGAATCCTGCCTCGGGCATGGGTGTGTGTGATGTCCTTATGTTAGTTAGAAGTAAGTAGTTCTAAGTTCTAGGGGACTGATGACCTCAGATGTTGAGTCCCATAGTGCTCAGAGCCATTTTTTGACACCAGCAAGCGAGCAGTCGTCCAGCTTTGACATTTCCGAGATGCTCGTTCCCAGCAGCCTGGTCATAACAACCTCCCTTTTGTCAAAGCCGCAAACGTTAGTACATCTGCCTGTTTGGGGCTCGGATCGTCACTGGAACTATTTTATTTTCGTCTCTGCCCACCTTATGTAATTTCCCGACTGCGTCAAGTGTTTGAAACGCAACCATGCGAGGCTCAGTTTCGCAATGACTGGTACTCAAGTGTATATTAATGAGGTCAGAGGTTCCGTGAAAGAAAACGACGATAATCGCATGCTTTCAACTGTCGGTTTATCGCATATTTCTGAATGGTGCCATTTTATTCACTGAAACACAGCCTTGTCAACGTACGAGACTTAATTAGCCTAATTCTTCAGTGAATCAGTGAGAACGTGCACTGAAGCGCCAAAGAAAGTGGTACAGGCATGCGTATTCAAATACAGAAATATGTAAACAGGCGGTATACTGTGCTGCTGTCGGCAACGCCTATACAAGACAAGTGTCTGGAGCAGTTGTTAGATCGGTTACTGCTGCTACAATGACAGGTTATCAAGATTTAAGTGAGTTTGAATGTGGTGTTATAGTCGGCGCAAGAGCGCTGGGACACACCATCTCCGAGGTAGCGATGAGGTGGGGATTTTCCTGTACGACCATTTCAAGAGTGTATCGTGAATATCAGGAATCCGGTAAAACAAATCTCCTACATTGCTGCAGCCGGAAAAAGATCCTGCAAGAACGGGACCAACGATGACTGAAGAAAGTCGTTCAACGTGACAGAAGTGCGACCCTTCCGCAAATTGCTGCAGATTTCAATGCTGGGCCATGAAGAAGTGTCAGTGTACGAACCATCCAACGAAGCTTCATCGATATGGGCTTTCGGAGCCTAAGACCCACTCGTGTACCCTTCATGACTGCACGACACAAAGATTTACTGCTCGCGTGGGTCTGTCAACACCGAAATTGGACTGTTGATGACTGGAATTATGTTGCCTGCTCGGACGAGTCTCGTTTGAAATTGTATCGAGCCGATGGGCTTGTGCGGGTATGGAGACAAGCTCATGATTCCATGGGCCCTGCATGTCAGCAGGGGACTGTTCAAGCTGATGGAGGTTCTATAATGGTATGGGTCGTGTGGGACCCCTGATATGTCTAAATGTGATTCTAACAGGTGACACGTACGCAAGCACCATGTGTATCACCTGCACCGATTCATATCTATTGTGCAATCCGACGGACTTTGGATATTTCAGCAGGACAATGCGACACCCCACACGTCCATAATAGTTACAAGAGGCTCCAGAAACCCTCTCCAGATTTCAACGCTTCCGCTGGCCACCCAACATTATTAAGTATACCTGGGATGCATTGCAACATGCTGTTCAGAAGAGATCTCCATCCCCTCTTGCTTTTACGGATTTATGGACAGCCCTGCACGACTAATGGCGTGCTCGCGGGGGCCCTCTATGATATTAGGCAAATGTACCAGTTTCTTTCCCTCTCCAGTGTACTTCCCCAGCTATAGGCAATAAAATAGCTACGACGTATGTTGTACAAGGAGCCTCACATCTTACCAACAACATTCTGGACGTAGGTGACTAAAAACAAACGTCTGCCCCTTTGACGAGTTCAGTACGAAGTTAGTGAGCTTAGGACGGTATGGACTTTCCTTGGCTCTTGTACAAGCTAAAATTGCTCTGTAAATTGAAGGGGATCACTGCTGTCAGCTGTAGCGGGATATTACGAGGAATCAGCGGCTATGGCGGAAATGTGTACTGGACCAGGTTTTGAACCTGGGCTCCCCTGCTTACTAGGCAGGTGCGTTAACCACTGCACAGTCTGGGACACAGCATTATCGCAACTGCGCAGACTATCTCGGCACGCCTGAAGTCCACATCCTCATCGAGCGCCACCCATCTGCAGTCCCTGTCCATTGACTCCACGTTCACTACTCGGGGAATCTCACAGGAGGTCAGAAGTATTTGTGCATCCAGCTAGGCATATCAGTTGTATGAATGAATGTACCTAGCTGGGCAATGGATCCACCTTCGTCATTGTGGATGCACTGATGGATGGACTTCCTGTTGCTAATCTCAGAGTGGCGAACTTGGAGTCAGTGGGCATGGACTGTGGGAGGGTTGCACTTGGCGGGAAAATGGGTCAGCCGAGAGGCATACTGGTATAGTCTGCGCACTTGGTATAATGCTGTGTCCTGGATGGCGCTGTGGTTAACACACCTGCCTAGCAAGCAGGAGATCCCAGTTCTGAATCCCGGTCCAGTACAAATTGTCACTCATTGCCACTGGTTCCTTGTAATGTCGCACTGCAGTTCACTGACACCTAACAACAAAGGTTTGGATAATTTTAAGGAAAAACACATGGAACGTGAACCCACATGTTTCGTCATTTGCCATTTCATGGAATAAACTTTATTGCTTAACAACAATTATTATGCTTAAAAATTGAAAACCTTGTTGAAGTGAATAACAATGCTCACAATAATTGAAAGAACTTGAACAGGATCAATTCATTAATACAGAAACATTAACTATTTATACCATTAAGAACAGGGCTTAAAACCAGGAATCGTAAGTCCCCAAATACAAATAAGAAGTTACATCAACTAGATGTGACTGCAAGCTGGTTCAAGAAACTGAGTTTTACCAGTAAAATGAATTACACATGACTGCCACTAAAAGTACTAACAGTTCCTAAGTATGGATAAAACTTTAAACAAATAGACAATCCCACCCAGAATACAGAAAGGATAACAACTCTCACCGCTGATTGTGGCTGTTGGAAAGCCCTTAGCAAAATCTGTAAACCTTAATAAAATCCCTCATGTAATAAAAAAAACAATCCCCCAAAATACAAGAAAAGCTGGGAAGGCATACAACTGAAACGTGACTCCCAGCCGGTACACACCAGCGGAAGTGTTAATAATGACTCTGAAACAAATGCACAATCCCCAAAAATACAAGAAAAGCTGGGAAGGCATACAATGTAAATGTGACTCCCTACTCGTACATATCAGCAGAAACATTAATAATGACCCTTAAATAACTAAACAGTCCCTCAAAATAAAGATAAGTGGCCGGCCGGGGTGACCGAGCGGTTCTAGGCGCTACAGTCAGGAACCGCGCGACCACTGCGGTCGCAGGTTCGCATCCTGCCTCGCGCATTGATGTGTGTGGTGTCCTTAGGTTAGTTAGGTTTAAGTAGTTCTAAGTGCTAGGGGACTGATTACCTTAGAAGTTAAGTCCCATAGTGCTGAGAGCCATTTGAACCATTTTTAAAGAAAAGTGACAAATTACAGCAACCAGTTATCACAACAAACTGGCAGCAAGAATGCAAGTTTGACAGTGAATGGAGTTAGCTAATTATCGTGGATAAAGAAAATCAAAAGTTCATACTCATAAGTAAAAACCCTTAAAGTTGAAATGGCTTCAGAACTAGCAAAACACGGCCTGCAAGATTTAAGCAAGGTGTTGAAGGACAATATAGTTACAAGGAACTTCGGACTTGCAGAACAAACCTTAAAGCTTCTGTGCTTGCTCAACTCTCAATATTTGAATCGATCAATGGGTCTGGAATTAATTGGACGGAACTCCGCCGTTGTATGCACAAAGACGATCAAATTTACTTAACCTGAGCTAAAACCTGGCTGTGGGCAAGCCTATATGTTATGAGACGGCTGTAGTGTCACCACAGTAGGAAGATAATACGTCTCTGCTCCGGGCGCAAGAAATAGGAACCTACCGTCCGATACCAGAACTACCCTGCCAACATGCATCAAAAAGGAAACAGTAACTTACCCAAATAAGGCTTGAGTCATGTTGTGGCTCACGTTGATGCCATTGGTAGGTCAGCATCGTGTAATAGGGATAGTGGCATCTCGTTTTATTCTCGTGTTTACTGGCGCCACTATGTTTGCTGGCGTTGTCTGTCCGAGAGTGGCAGCAGCAGCAGCTATACTTATCTAGTACCTTAGTACTATCTTTGAAGGAAGTGAAGTGTTTTCCGGGTTGGAGAGTGTTGGTGTTGGGGAGTTTGTTTGGGATGGAGCAGTGGTAAGGTCCGGCAGCGTAAGAACATGCCGGGACCGCTGGCGGCACGCAGGATCGAGGGGCTGTAGTTGCGAGGGCCACTGCCTCGTTGGCCACCGATCCCAGGTCGTTTGGGTTGGGTGAACATTAACCCAGTAGTGAAACCTTCACTATTTTGAGATCGCACCGTTTGTTCGTACGTTGCTGCTCGCACGGTCGCTGAGACGATGAGCAATGAGTGGAGTGTTTGGAGTTAGCGAAATTAGTTATCCCTCCTCGGCTTCTTATTATTAATCATAAATTCCTTGTGTTTATTGGTGAAGTTCAACCAGCGGTATTTTTCTGCCTAGTGGCCGCTAACGCCCCAGTTACTGTCCTGAAGCTTAGCGTATTTTCGCGGCAGTGTTCCTTTCCTTGTCTTGCCACTGGTGTCGGATAAAGCGTGTAGTTAGACAGCCTCTTTGATTGTGGTTCAGATATGTTGTATCTGTTGGACTGCTTTGGTTGCAGTGGTTCCTTCTGCTTCTGGATGTTCTAAACGCCGGATTCTGAAGACGCAGTACTGTCTGCCGGTTCCGCCTTGCATGGGTTATTCCATTGTAGTATTAGTTATCAGACGTTGGGTGATTCTGCAAGAGTGTTGGTCTGCGTAAACTGTAACTCGTTTTAGTTGCCATCCGGTTAAGTGAATACAACTCTTGGCTGCCTGTCTCATCGTTTACGAAGTTGAGCGACTTTCCCAAGTCAATCCTTGGGGCACTCTCTGAGGCCCACTCCTCTCTTGTTTTATTCAAATTGTGATAATTGTCAATAAGACCTTCAGCTGTGAATGCAATTTGTCTTAAGAATTTTTAATTAGATATTGTCTCTTAATAGTGGAAATTTGATGATTGTCCTTTTTTTAAATAATATTTTAGTATCTCTTGGAGAAACTAGCTCGTTCTTAAGAATTTACTATTTAGGTGTACAGGTGTTGACAGATTGGATACGGGAGTCCTTTATTTTCAATAACAGAAAAGGGAAATATTTTTTAAATGCGTGAGCTATGGATGACAATGGATTTTCACAAAGCCGTGAGCGGGGCCTGGGTTGGCGACACATCAGATTTTTCCAGTATGTGCCGCTATCCCACGGCTTGTTCACGTACTCGACGAACAAACAACCTTTCTGTTGACGGGGTGACGCTTAGGGAAGCGTCGCTTGCCTAGGCAGAGCTCCTACAGCAGCCAATCAGAAAGGTCCAGGAGATCACGTGTGAGCGCCCACCGCGCCGAGCTGCGCGAACGAGGCGTGTGGATCGCCCTCTTTTACTGACAGGCCCCGACGAGATCAGACGCATTGGCCGGTTGCCTCCGTGCACTTTTCGAGCCCTGGCTCAATCTGTTTGCGCCTTAGGGCCGCTAAACTCACATAATGCACCCGGCTAGGTCAATCAGTAAATGTTTTCTCAATAAACGGGAGGCAATTTGCCGACCGGAGTTGAAAAATTAACACTCGTTCTTTTTTAGACACCACTTCCACCTCAGCCACATCCTGACATGCACAATTGGTGTCAGAAGTGGGATCTGACCCACCATGTTGTCTAACAAGTATTGAAATTACGGCTAGATGCCGGGACATTTTCTTTGACGTGGGGCCATGCAGTAAATTAACTTCTTGTGGTGCTGGAATCACCGATACGACACTGCATTATTACATTTCAGCATTAACGCACGCGATACAGCGACATCGCCGCGCGTTGACCATCACGCCGCCAGTCGAGCCGCAGTCAGCCGGATGCCGCTGTATCAGATGCTGCCGGGGCAGCACTTCTCGCCGCCGCTGTAGCGTCGCTGCGCAGCCTGCAGTCAACACCCGGCTGCCGCTTCGTCTGCCTACGCCAACTTCGCCGCCGTCGCCAACGTCGCCTTCACCGCCGCCGCCAACGTCGCCGCCTCCAGCATAATGAAGTAGTGTAAGTCGCGAGCAATTGCAGTAGCCTGGCCTCTCTATCTTTGTAGCAATTCCTTGAGTTGTTCGTGAAGTCATTTTGTAAACATGCCTGACGCCCGTTCAAATAAGCAAGCAGGAGCTGCTGCCGAAATTCCTGGCGCAGACCCTGTCACTATTTTAGAAGAACAAATAAGATAGTTAACTGTGCAAAAGATGGAATTGCAAGAGCAGTGCAATGCGCTTGCGGCGGAAAGTAACAAAAAAGTTACAATTGAACAAGCAGCTGCAAGCGCTAGTCGCGCCTCCGCAGTTAGCACAGCTCCGCCTATGTCCACTCTTGTTGGCAGTTTCCCTGCCGAAAATTTTCATCCCGACTTTCGCGGGTAAAACTAATGAAAATGTAACGACATTTTTGCAGTGTGTCAAACATGTAGGTAGGACTTGTGGCTGGCCTGATAGTTTCCTTTAGAGTGCGCTGAAGCTGAAACTAGCAGGAGACGCTCGAACATATGTTGAGTCAGTCGACGCTCTGTGAGATGCTATCACTTTTGAAGCCTTAGCTAAAGGGTTAGAAAAGCGCTATTCCGATAAGAGAGGTGTCAGTTATTATCGGGATTTGCTGTCTACCTTACGACAGAAAACCAATGAAGATTTAGAAGTATTTGCTGATCGAATCCGCACGGTATCGTGTAGCACTTACGTGCTTAGCAACTGCCAGGCCCGTAATGAAGTTTTAATAGAGGAAGTAGAAGCAAGGGCTATAGATGTATTCATTCGAGGGATTAACCCGCAAATCGGGACGGAAGTAAAAATGGCTTCTCCTACTACATGGCACGAAGCTGTGCGAATTGCACTGCTACGTGAGGAAGCAGGGAGATTTGTTACTAACCCATCGCGAAGTAACGAGTCGCGGCGCTTGTTTCTTAATGATGCAAAATGTCAGCGCTGCGGGAAGTTTAATCATACTGCTGCGCGCTGCCGCACACCGTGTTGTGGCAGATGCCACAAGATCGGGTATACTAAAGCCACATGCCCCCAAAACAATGTACCCAGACAAAGGCAGCAAAATGTTCCACAGACAAACAGGCAGTGGGCTAGTTACCAACAGGGACATGGTCGGGGGCAGGCTCAGCCACCAACCCTCGCCCCCGTTAAAAGTAATGAAACCGGTGTATAAAAAACAGCATAAAGATAAGGTGGCAAATGTTTTGCTAGAGGGTAAACTCAGGGGTAGAACAATTAGAGTATTAGTAGATACGGGAGCACAAATTAGCCTGCTGTTTGCCCCCTATCACGATAAGCGGAGGTTGAAACCGCCCCGCTATCACATTGCTGGATTCGGTGAGCGACTGATCATTCCTGCCGGGTCATCTTTCGTTAGTTTTCAGTTAAGTAAAAAAACATATGGTTTTAATATGGAGGTTGTACGGAAACGTAGGAGGGACGTTGATATCATTCTAGGCAATGATTTCCTCAATGAGTACCAAGGGGTAATCGATCATAGGACGCACATCGTCCGATTGGGCGAGGAAACTCACTTTTTCGGCGGCGTTCTGACCGAAAGCGCGCAAGGAAACTGTGAGCGACGGCCGCTCTCACAGGATCCGACAGAACCGCGTACATGGCCCATTAAATCGTTACGCCCAGTTACCATTGAGAGTGGGACAGGCAAGGTTCTATGGATTGATATCAAAGCTCCATTGCCTACTAGTTCAATCGTTTTTGTGGCTCCGCTCCGTCAAAACGATGTGTTGGACGGGTTACAAGTTCTTGTGAAGAGAGGTTTATGTGCTGTAGAGAGAAAAGGGAAGAAGTTTTGTGTACCTGTATGTGTCGATAATTTTGGTTGAGAAAGATAGAGATTCCACGTGGAACAGTTTTAGCAAGTGGTCAGGAAATAGGAGATGATGATTTTTCAGTTATAAATGAAGGTAAGAGTCAAAATAGGAAGCAGTTCCCTATTAGAAGTGTGCGTACCCTGATGCCATTTTTGCAAAAGCAATTTAATGAAAAGTTAGAGCATTTGAGTAAAGCAGAGCACAGGCTAATATTGCCCGTATTGGAAGAATTTGCGTGGTTGTTTGAGGAAAGGCAATATTTGCCTGCTACTTACCTCATACAGCACGAGATTCCAACCGGGGATGCTAGACCTATATCTCAAAAGGCATATAGGATCCCTTATCATTTACAACCAATAGTGGAAGACACAGTTCAACAGCAGCTGGCAGCAGGGATTATTCAACCCTCTGCCAGCCCCTGGTCGTCCCCAATCGTTCTGGTTCGTAAGAAATCAATCAATGGCGAGAAGAGTTATAGGCTCTGTGTTGATATGAGAGCGGTGAATAAAGTAACACCTGATACTTATCCTTTGCCTCGTATTGACGAAACCCTAGATCAATTAGGAAACTGCAAGTATTTCACCACTTTAGATATGCGATCAGGGTATCATCAGATTCCTATAGCTCCCAAGGACAGACCTAAAACCGCCTTTATTGTGCCTTCGGGTTTGTATGAGTTTTTACGCATGCCATTTGGTCTCAGGAATGCTCCTGCAACCTTTCAAAGATTTGCTGATTTATTGTTACGTGGTTTAAAGCCCACCACATGTTTAGTATATTTAGACGATATTATTGTGTTTTCTAGAAAGGTTGAGGTGTGTTTTGTCACGTTTGCAGAGTGCCCATTTAGGTCTGAAGATACAAAAATGTTCATTTGCACAGTCACAAGTCCAGTACTTGGTACATGTCATTAGTGCCGAAGGTGTCAAACCAGATCCTCGGTTGACTGAGGCTGTGAGAGATTTTCCCACCCCAACCAATGTAAAAGAGTTACAGTCACTCCTTGGCCTATATAATTACTATCGCCGGTTTGTGAAAGATTATGCCACCATAGCTAAGCCATTAAACAAGTTGTTGAAAAAAGGTGCAGTTTTCGAGTGGTCAGAAGAATCTGAAGTAGCTGTAAAGAAGATTAAAGAAGTACTAACAAGCTCACATATGTTAGTCTATCCAGATTTTGAAAAACATTTTATTCTTGCAACCGATGCCTCAGATTTTGCTCTGGGTGCAGCCCTTAGCCAAGAATATAACGGAGAGGAAAGACCAGTTGGGTATGTCTCCCGCCAGATGAATCAGGCTGAAATAAATTATAGTACTACTGAAAAGGAGTTGCTTGCACTTATGTTGGGGGTAAACTATTTTAAATGTTATTTGTATGGTAGAAAGTTCACCGTAATAACAGATCACGCGGCATTAACTTAGATGTTGAATCTGAAAGATCCTAGCAGTCGTTTAGCTAGATGGGCTTTAAAACTTGCCGAATATGACTACGAGGTTAAGCATAAACCTGGTAGACAGCATTCTAATGCTGACTGCCTGAGTCGTAAGGTAAGGGTAGTTCAAACAAATGTTTTGATTGAGGAACTGAAAGACGCGCAAAGGCGAGATGTTGAATCTCGTAAGTATGTTACCAGTGTAGATTTCATTACTGAAGATGGTATTTTATACCGAAAGACTCCGGGTGGTAATAGAGTTGTAATTCCTAAGGAATTGCAGTCCAGAATAATAGCTCGATGCCATGATAGTTTGCAAGCATGCCATAATGGGCGAAGAGCAACAAATGCAAGGATAGCTGCACGGTATTGGTGGAAAAACAGAAAGAAAGATATTCAAAAGTATATTCAAAATTGTTTACCTTACGCTCAAAGAGCCCCCCCCCCCCCCCCCTCCTAGGACCAAAATACCTTTACAAAGCCTTCCAGAGGCGACGAGAACATTTCAGAATATTGCTCTGGATATCGTCGGTCCTTTTCCACAAAGCAATCAAAACAATAAATATATCTCGATACCTTGTTTTGGTACCTCTCGCTGATATGACAGCAGAGACAGTTGCTAGAGTATTTGTTAATCACTTAGTTTTGCCTTTCGGCAGCCCTGACACTATTCTAACAGACCAAGGGACGAACTTTATGTCGGCTTTGTTCGTTCAAGTGTGCAAGCTTCTAGGAACCAAAAAGTGGAGAACCACCCCCTTTCATCCAAAGGCAAATGGCCGCCTGGAACGTGTCCACAGGACAATTAAGAAAATGTTAAGTTACTATGTAAACAGAACGCATTCAGATTGGGACCGTTATAGCAATATAGTCGCTTCAGCCTATAATAGCCGTGTCCATGAGTCAACAGGCTATAGTCCTTATGAGATAGTTTTTGGCAAACCTATGAACTCATCTTTTGAATTGGACAAATTGCCGCCAGGTGTGGACTTAACTGAAGTCAAGAGGTTAGCTCGCCGTTTCAAGTCAGTTTGGAAACAAGTTCAAACCAATAATTCCAAAGCCACCAAAAACAATTACGACGGAGTAATAAGAATGCAGTAATGCCCCTTACCAAGCCTGGAGATTTAATCTTGTTGCATAACCGAACAGTAAGACGAGAAGAACAAAGAAGTTTGCACCTCAATACGAGGGACCGTGCCCTATCATTCGGTTAACCTCTCCAGTAAATGCTGAAATCCAGTTGCCAGATCGGTTTGTGATAGTACATTTTGATCGTTTGAAACCCTTTTATGGAAAAGCACCTTACATTCCGACAGTTTTGCCTAATCCATCGCCTAGTAGTGTATCAACTATGCCAGGACCTACAGTGACTAAAGTGAAGAAAAAGAAGGTAAAACTTTTACCTGTCAGACCTAGATATTCCTTAAGGAACAAGCATCCTTATGCATTGAGGTCAAGAGACTAAGTTTGTATCTTGTTTTGTAGTGTATCAAGCGTAGCTGTTAACTTATATTCATTTGAAGTTTCATGTAATACTTGTTCAGTTGCATGCGCTGCTGCAGCCTTAAGTGTAGCTTACTAATATGTAAGTGCAAAGTGTAGAGTAAGTAGCGAGCAAGCAAAGTGCTGGAAGTATGCGTTGGAACGGCAGTATAATTATATTCGATGATGAGTTATCTGCTCAAATAGTACGATAAGTTGTCGCGAGGGCTCCTAACCACTTCCTGAATGGAAAAAGAAATTGACAAATAATATGAGACTATCATGATCCTACACTAACACGAGTTTAAAACTCAATCCTGGGATATTAGATCAGTTATAGCCACTGTTTGTATCTTTCATGTAATTAAATTCTCCAGAGCTTAAGATAACGGAACGATTACAACTGTCCACATTTTCTGCAGTTCCTGTGTATCACGCTAGAGGATATCAGACCCAATGCTTGTAATCGCTGGGTCACTCTCATACTAGCTTCATCTGCCTCGTCGTAAATATCACACCACATCTCTCTCTCTCTCTGTTTCCCACCCTGAGAGTACAAATCCATGCTGGAACTATGGAGATTACCCCAGAGTTTATCTATGTATCAATAAGGTGACAGGACGAGAATAGTGAGGTTTTGGAATCATTTAGTATCGAAAGAAATAATTACACAATACATACAAACCTAACATTCAGCCGGGAAGGACACAGCAATTTTAATGATATTTCTTTTCACACGTTGCACTGTCCATCTACACCTATGCAAAGTACGTATGACTATCAGTAACAAAATATACCTACTAGTGCCACTGTAATGAAAGAGAGCTGGTAGCTGCACCGAAGTTTTACCGCGTCATATGCCTACACTGAAATGCTGGAGAGTATGACAAAGAACGTTGAAAGGTAAGTGTTGTGTGAAGAGGAGTGATCTGAGTTATGGTACCTGGTTATGGGAACTACACTTGTGGTATTTATACCATTCATCCTCCATACGACAGTACTGGTAACTTCCCTTTTGAATATCGCTGCAATAGCTATTAAACACAAATCATTTTGTCTAATGCTTAAATAAAGTACAGCTTTTCATAATGATGTCTGCCGACGTACACAACACAAATTGCTATCTTTTAAGAGGAACTTTTATTGATTGCCTAGCAGAAGCTAGTGAGAACTTTTCCCAGGTTACAAACCAAGTGAATATTCGATGTATATTCTTCAATACTATGCGATGAAAAAGTAACTTATTTAGTCAAAGTTCACATAGAAAGATACTGGCACTACTACGTAATTGGTAGAGGACACAATCATTTCTAATGTAATGCATCTCAGTTCGTATAGCGCCCAATAATATTTTTCCGCTATCTTGGAAAACAGGGATTAAAAGTTTTTGTGTTGCACCGTTAAAGAGACTATTGGTATTCGCGGTTGCAAGTTAAAGGAAGTAGTGCCGCTCTTGGGCGTCTTCGGGCGTACTCCTTCGCCATACACATCCAGAAATTGGCGGATATACATAACTTAGTGTAGCCGGCCACTACGATGTGCATTTCTGTTTCCAACCTGGCTATGTGCGGAAGGGAGATGGGCTCGGAATCGTCCGATAGAGAGCACTACTTTAAGAAGAATAGAATCGGAATCGTAGTTAGAGTTGAAGTATTGAGTATCGCAACTTCACTAGTTTGGCATAGTCAAACACTAGTGTGCTAAAGTCATTCACCCACATAGTGACAAATAACAGGCCACGCCATCGGAGGCAAAAACAAAACATAACTAAGCGTACGAAGAAGCGCACAGCTACCTGATAGTGTCCTTGTTGGAGGCGCCAGAGCAGCGCATTCAGTTAGATACGCAGCCGCACGCACACCCACATACCAGTACACACTACGTCGAATGAATCACTGCGCCACATTTTGTCATTTGTTACGTCATCTAATGAACCACACACGTCCTAGTTGATGAATTACACTACTACACGAAGTATCTTATACATAACCACACATATACATAGTAAACGAAATTATTCCTAGCCTTGCAACTAATTCACACTCTTATGCTGTCTTAAATGCAACCTATGGCGTTCAACAAGCACGTATGAGAATTACAGGATACACAATGCCGTGATACGCCATGAAACGGGTTGTGCACTACTAGTGTAAATACGTCTCACATATAACATTGGCTGTCTTCTACTAATCATTTTTCTTAGCTAATGAAGAACAGAATACTATTAGCTTTCATACAAGTGATCATTATAGAAGGTTAACTCAGAGAATTATTCACTGTTTACATACGACACACCTATAAAATTATGTCTTACTGATCGCAACAGCGGCTCACTGAGCAGACGCCACAGGTAAGTCATGGATCGTCGAGATGTCGCCGTGGTGCTACAGTACATGTTCAGGTAAGTCTCCAGGATTAGGTAGATACATGATAGAAAGAGGATAGGGCATGACACACACCTACTGACAAAATAGAGGCAGAGTTAATGACAGCTGGTCTGCATAATTAAAGTCTATACTTCGAGTCAAGCTCAATAGGGTATTCTTTCTTCACTAACGTTTTCCAGTCTGTTCCTTTGGCCGTGGTCCCGCTAGATAGTGGATAGGAAGCGAGGATCTCGTCAATCCGTTCATGCGCGTCACTAATTAAAAGACGAGACCCTCACATATCCTCACAGCCGTCGTTATTCAGCATGGAATAGCATAACTATAGATAAAATATGCATACTTTACCATAACAGAGTAAATGGATTTAAAGAAAGAACCATTTATTAGAGAGTGTGGCAGGGGTTATTGGTGGTACAAAACAAGTGAGAGAATCTCATCATTTCACTGCCACGATTTTATTACAATTTAACACCTCAATGAATTACATTTGACTCACATCACCACCGTCCCATTCGCTCCTATTTGCTATTACCGTCATTTACGCACTTTGTACCGATCACACCACCTTCCATTACAAGTAATGTTTTCACACACCCAGTAATGGATGTCCTTAGTATTCATAGCCATGGATCATGACAGTCTCCTTTCAAGCGACGTAATTCGTCCGGAGTTAAATGTCTTAATGCCAACTCGTAGCAGATTGCACATCTATTAGTCCTGAGATGACTGTACTGCCTTCCAGTCGCTTTGCAATGCTTGCTCACTGATCTAAGTCCTAAGCTAACTTATGCTGTGTGTTTCATTTTATTGTTTTGTATTATTTTATTGTGCTGCTAATTGCATTATGCTTCATGTCAGTTTATTATGTTGTATGTGTGCCTTTATTTGTCATTTTATGTTGTATACCTTCAGTTTGTATACGCAGGGAACACGGGGCCATGTCTCAACCCTCCCCCTCCCTTCCCTGTATTAAGGGATAGTTACTTACTGTTATCTTTCCTTTATGAATCAAATATCACCTACATTCTGCTACCTTGCATAACAAGGAGCGGCTCCGCGATAAAAACGAGTACACCTGTTTGTCTGTGGGAATGTTTCGGTGCCACCGCAGCGATGGAAGACTATCTGACACAGTCACTGACGTGTCAGATTGATAGGTTGGACTCAGTAAATTATGGGAACTACTCAGGAATGGGCCCAAGCGCTACGAAGTAATTGACCAAGGGTAAAGGAACGCCTGCTGAGTTGGCCTGAATCACAACTGGCTAGTTCAGCGAGAGACAGTTTCGCACTCACAATGGATAACGAGTAACAGGGACAACTATTTTGTTGGCTCGGTTTTTTCACGCTACTGACAACACACGACATGCTGGTATCCGTGCTGCCGAATCGGTGGATACCTGCAGTCGCCTGCGATTGCAGTTAATTTTTGAAGCCCTCCCCTTTTATTACTTACTCTACTGCCGAGCCCTAGGATCTATCCTGTCTTTCTTCTTTTGTTAATGAGTATGCAGTGGTACTGTAAATTACTCCAACAATACCGGTCCTATCCGACTTTCCAGCCATTTTTCTCATCGAGGTCTCGCTCCTCCCTTGTTGCAGTGTCCATGTTTAAGCTATTCTTCGTCGATCTATTGTGAAGTGAGAATCGTGTCTCTGCTATCTAGCCAAGCCAAGAATCAGTGTCCTTCAACAGTAGGCGAAAACCTGCGTTGGAAATTTTTTAAGACGTTACCATGGGCATTACTTGGTGGTTCCTAAGGAGAGCTTTGTCCCTCCCTTAAAGTACATAAATACAATCATCGTGTTCGCATTTTCACTTTTCCTTGCTGCTCGAGACTTTTCGTGACACTAAACACAAGTGCGACGCGTAATTTGCGTCGTAGCAACGATACGATACGTACTTGGAAGAGCCACCACACAGTTCTTAGTGCCAACATAAATTATCTCTCAGTGTAACTCGCTAAACTAAGTACGCCAATACTCCGTCTTGTAAGAGGGAAATTTTATTCCCCGCGCGTACTACTGTGAAGCAGTGCAGCGCGCAACACACGTGTGCGTACGGGCACGAGCTGCCTGATCAGCAGCCACGCGCGTACGTATTGTAACCGGTAAACTTTACTGTGCAGCTACGCTTCACCTCTCGGAATCTTTATCCACATAATGGACAGTAAGTCACTCTGAGCTTTAAAATTCTATACATTATTACAATGTTGATCCGCCTTTTCTTGTACTACAGTCATTACATACTGCGTTATTTCGCTGCCTTCTTAGAACCCGAGTATTATGCCAGATGTTGGCACATTTCTCCAACAGTCACGTCAGCGAACCTCAAGTTTTCGTAGAAGTAAAGAGCCGAAGTATCTGTCTTGTTGAGTTGCTGTTCCCAATTTGCCTGAAGCAATCGGGGTGCAGTAACCACTTCAGTCATGCTGTGAATTGCTTAATGCCTTGATATCATAACGAGTGTGGTCCTTGGTTGTTGCCAATGCTTCTCACGTAACCATCTCCGCAAATGCTTGCTATTTCATCCTTTTCTGCCATGCTCTGCCTTACTTTCACCTGATGCCGGGAAACATTTTGTTATCCTCGTAAATATGCACTGGTTTGCTTAATCCACGAATCTCGACCACTCAATAACAGCAGTAGCAAGTCCTTCTTCAAGTTAGTTACTATTCGGCCTATCTGGCAAACGCAACCTTGTACACTAGAATCTCTTTCACGGCCGCTATCATCGGTTTTTCCTCTCATTACCTCTGGTGCTTCTATGATGATGGAGTCCCATCTCGCTTTGGCAACCCATAGCGAAGAATAGCCACATATTGTCAGACATAGTGTACGAACTACATGTTATAGCTTCATGAACACCCGCACAACGTTCCTTACACATTCACAGACACCTCATCCACATGATACGGATACAGTCATACTCACCCCACCCTGAAAGGGAGAGTATAAACTCTACTACAGGAGATGTATTAAAAGGGTCCAACTGCACTTGTTTTGTTTGCATTTCTGGCGGTTAAACCCTCTATCTGGTTATCGCTTTTGCATCTACTCACTTTATTTGGAGAGAATTATTCGTTAAATACTTCTCAACGGGAAAACCTGCTACAGTTCGCGCAGAAAACGCTTTTCAACATAGTGCGCAATATGTTGTCTGGGGTAGCTGCAGCGATCTGAACAGTCACCCTGGAAATAAAAACTCCTTAGATAAAGGGCCCACGGAATTTTCTGAAAATTGTTATCACTCACAAAATGTAATTACCGCCATTCTCTACCCGTGTGTAACCTTCTCTGTAAAGGATACAAGCAGTCATGCACTTTATCGCATGGTTAACTGCTTCCATCAACACGCTTAACCGTTTATCTGCATCTAGCGGCTAAGAAACCTTCCACTTCAACAGATTGACTCTCATTGATATCGCACCAATATTCTGGGTGAAGTTCCATGAATATCTATATATATAAAACAAAAACACACAGAAATAAAACGTGGGCGCAGCTGATCCCCTTTCAGTCACACTTCTTACAGAGCCGCGGGCTTATTCCGCTGACTAAATCACTCAGTCAGATTGTGAAATTGCCGTGTCAGTCTTCTACACGTGATCGCTGACTATAGGTACTTGTCAGCAATGCTGACAACCCTCTTTTGGCTACTTGCTATTGTATAAAGACCCGTGACCGCTCACTTACTGGCCAGTTCAGTATTAACAGTGAAGTTGCATACGCCTCATCGGAACATACTACTCTCCGACTTTGTTGCACGGTAAATATTAACCAAACACTATTACGTGCTGCTCTGATATATTTTGTCGTCATTACTACATACAGTCGCATAGAGATATTCTCACGCCTTCTCTCTCTTCTGAATGCAGGACACTACTACACTCTGTCCTTTCATCGGCCACTTCGGCGGTGTCACTCATAATCTATTGGAGTTGTTGAATAACTACCAGGAGAATATCGACCAGACATTACACCATGAGATGCTGTTCTTTATTGATTCTTTTTACTGGAGCTGTCAGTCTCCCACCCTTTAGTAATCATCCGTCATCGTCAGGCATCATGTTTGAACGTTTGAACAACTTGCTATATACCCCCCATCAAGCGGTAATACGTGCCGATATACAACTAACCTCCATTAAGGAAGAAGATATAGCTTTACAACAACTTATCAATCACCTATTGGCCTGTGAACCTTTACTTGAACAATCAGGGCATTCCACCTTACGTACTCTGTGGGATTTAAAACAAGCACTGCTAAACACTCAAGAACAACTACGAAGCATCTTCGATACTATGACCCTAACTCGGGTTAAGAGGTTCAATGCCGGAGGTGCGATACTCAAAACTATCTTTGGTATCCCCGACCATGCTGACGCTAACCGCTGGGACCAAACCCTACGCCTAGTAACTTTTACAACTAACCAAAATCGGGACGTACTGGTCCACCAGCAATTACGCCTCACCCATATTGAAGACAGTTTATTAGCTGCTACTAGGCAAATACGTGTCGTGGCAACTGACCTTGTACACCGGTACGAAACAGTTAGGAATGTTATCCAACGGGACCTTGAGTTTTTACATCATAACATAACTAATGTGACCTACACTTTGGAGATAACGAGAGCGCTACAGATGTTACTATACAACACCCATGCCATTCAGTTACATAGTAAAACCTTCCATACTATTACTCTGCTAGGACTACAGCATAAGCTTAGTCCCACGTTAATGCCTGCAGAAATGTTCCTGCAAACTCTGGCTAATGTTTCGTTTCATCTGGCATCGCCAATGCAAATACTTTACGCTGTATAGGAATCTTCGCTACCCCATTATTATGCGGCAGCTACAGTACATCTTGTGCGAACTTCTCAAGGACTGTGCGCACAGATTTCTCTACCCATCACATGCGCCAACTGCGAGTTTGAATGCTACCGACTACACACCTTTCCGGTTACTTGGGTTGCCCTACGAAAGCAAGTGACGGCAAACTAATGATACCTTAGCTATTAGCAAAGATCGCCAAAGACATTCTGTCATGCAGCTGACTGACCTCCATCAGTGCCTTCACACCAATTACTATTTGTGTTCAAACTTATCCATTCATACTGGAACTAAGGACTGTGAGGTGGCCTTGTTTTTAGAGGAAACAAAAAAAAAAGAACCCTGTCCTCGTATGTTATCGACCTTACGTGAGCCTTGGTTTAAACCAGTAGGGGATAGTTTATTATATTTTGTACGTCAAACATCAACAAATGCTTTAATATGCTATGACCATGTTTACGTGTCTCGGACGTATCGTTTCGCACTAGAAAACAGTGTATTACTGTTAAACATGTCCACCTGTGATTTAATAACACCTACTGTCAAACTGTCAGCACACCTAACACAAGTGAGAAATTTGAGCCTCGGACCCCTTTTACTTTATTTACATGAGGTACCAGTGGTACTACCATCACCCGATAAAGTACCCAGGCTACCCAATAAGTCCGATGCTCGATTACTTCAGTCAATTGACGAATTACTAGCTCACGAAAGGGGCCAAATCGCCCTGGATCGAGGTGTTGCCCACATAGCTACCTGGCGGGCACAGAAAAAATTGTATACGGTTACTCTGCCTAGTACCGTGACTGTTCCAACCCTGATTGTCGCAGGAGCCGTTCTCTGGTGCCTGTATAAGAAAGGATATTGTAAACACATTAAGTCAACCCAACCAACTGTCCCCGAGGCACAACCCGAGGGTGAATTTCGACAAGAGTAATGTCAGGCATGGTCTACCACAGTGAAATACACTCTTTAACTGAAATAAAGTTTGTATTGTCTAATGTTCATTTGCTATTATTGTTATCATGTATCAATGTATCTAATCATGTAAACTATTGGGTAAAGATACTAGAGATGACCACTGAATGTAGGAAACCTTAGTTTATTTGCTACTGAAGCCCACCCCTGCAAACTTCACTGACAGAATCCCTGGGGGAGTGTTTCAGTACGTGCCTACACACTAAGCAGCTGCCACCATGTCCCTCCTTCCCGCCGTCCCCACCTGAGGGAACGACAGTGTATCCAACGCTGCGCGGCGCCCTGTGCTGCCTCGCTCTCCGTCAGTGGCACATGGGCCACCCCATCACAGCGCCGCATCTGACCCAGAGATTCTCACTCTGTTTATTTTACAATGATTGTCTATGTTATGTGTGGAAGATATACCATCAACAGTTAGAACTTCGTGTTTAACCAACTGCAATCAGTATCCCTACACAGAAGCAAATGCCTATTATGTTACATTATGAAGATGTTTTAACTTTCTATTATCTGTATACGAAGCAATTTTTTAGGTTGTTAGTGTTTCAATAAGTCTTTAATTATTATTTTGAAACTATTGACCATAGAAACTACCTCTCAGTATGAGAATTTCAATGTTTTATCTAATTATTTACTATCTTCATATTCTGTTCATGTTAACTACGTTTGTCAGTTGAATACTTTTATTTGGTAGAATTAACTAAATTGTTACAATTACTACCTTCATATTTTAGTTTATATTCTGAAACTGATTTCACTATGTAGCAACGAGTTTAACGTTTGCCAAACTACACAAACAATTACACATTTCTAGAGGCGCCTGTAACCTTCAAAAGATCAGTGCTGATTCAGTTCGGCCAGCATCTAAACTTCTGCTACACCGAGTTTAGCGTTGTAAGTATATATGAGTAACAGAATCTGTAATACTTCATTCCAGCGTTGTGGTACTTGGAGGTACTCGCTTCGAAAGGAACATTTTTCCGCTGGTGATGGAATACCGTCAACATGGAACATGAAAAAACAATTGATATCCATCTTTATGTAATCAATTATAGTATTAAGAAAGGAAAGGGAATGGCTAATATATGAAATTATTTGCAAAATTAAAATATGGAATAAGCTGACGATGAGGTGGTATGGCGAGCATGACCTGAAAATACCTCAGTGATCTTCTAGACACAAGACGGTGTGATTGTCCAAATCATTCATTGATTGTACTGCAGTAGTGAGACTCTCAGTGAGGGCCAAAAAGATGAGAAAGTCTTCATGCAAAAATCTAACGCACAACCTACCACTTCCTTACACTGCAGAGACGAGGAAGATCGGGGAATAACACCTTCAGCCCCGCTCTGCGTTCGAACGATCCAATTACATAAATACTGTACGAATCATCATCCACTATTATCAAAGTTTGAAGGATCACCAAACACCTAGACCACACACTGGCCACATCAATTTTATGAATGCGTGGTAACTGTTCTTTCGGACATGTCCGAGGAATCAGTGGCGACGGGAATTACGGACCAGGATTCGAACCTGCAATCTACTTACTAGGCAGGTGCGTAAACCACTGCGCCATCGAGGACGCAGGGTTATCGCAACTGCATCGATTATATCGTCAAGCCTCACAGCCGATCCAAATTCCCAGCGAGCGCCATCCATTTGCAGTCCCTGTCCATCGACCCGATGGATCCATTGTCCAGCTAGGCATATCAGTTGTATGAATGCGTGTTGCCTGTTTTTTCGGACATGTCCAAAAGAACAAATATCACGCAAAATCCACATTAAATGTAAATTTCAGGGGATCACTGTTGTCTGAGCCAAGCGGCTTTAATTTTGGCAGGCATTCCACTCCGCTGACGCCACTAACTACTTGTACAGCTGATATCGATTCTGGTTATATGCCAGGGCTAGGGTATTTGGACGAGGAGTGTACTGTTTGTTTTGGCTCGCCATGGTAACGGCAGTACGTGGGAAACCATTCCTGTTGCCCAGGCATGGAGTTCGTGAAGCCACAAGTTATGTTGGTCGCAGCCAAATTTTTCCCACTGGATTAAGTTTTGATAGGGGTGAGTTACGGGAAGGGCAGCTGACGCCATGGGCAACGTGGTCAGCAAGCACTGGGCCAACTCTGGAGGCTTAAACATTACAGCACCTGTGGATCACCTGCGCGAATTGGAGGCAATAACACTCCCGCTTGGAATCCTAGAAGTAATGGCTCCTTCGCACCTGAGTGGAGTTAATGTTGATCTTTTATTCGTACTTTTTATCGTAAGCCCACGTCTGCGTTAATTTGGAAGTACACTCTTCATGTTCATTACACCTCCAAGTTCAAAAATGGTTCAAATGGCTCTCAGCACTATGGGACTTAACTTCTGAGGTCATCAGTCCCCTAGAACTTAGAACTACTTAAACCTAACTAACCTAAGGACATCACACACATCCATGCTCGAGGCAGGATTCGAACCTGCGACCGCAGCGGTCGCGCAGCTCTAGACTGAAGCGCCTAGAACCGCTAGGCCACTCCGGCCGGCGCACTTCTCTGTGACCGTAACAATGTTACTAAGTCGTAGCCTCGATTGAAGAGCTGCCCTTCTTTTCTCAACGTAAATTGATGAAACTGTAGACTCTGTTTCTTTTGCTCGCTTCTTTGCGCTGACAAAATGTTTTCGTACTTCATTTTCTGCTTCATCCGGAATACACACGTGCCTACCTTCCCTAAAATTGTGTTACTTTTGGATAGTCTTCCTTTGCATTTATTCTTAATTAAGTTTACGTAACGCCATTAAATCACCTCTTGTTTATTTGTATAGTACACCATATACCGATGCCCATTGAAAATCAGTAAAAAATCTTACCTTCGGTGGTCTCGGTGAACTCAGGTATCTCAGCACTAAAACACGGAACACAAGTTGCCAGTCAGAGGTCAACTGCAGTACTGAACTCTGGAAGAAAGCCACGCACACTACGAACTGCTGTGGGAACAGTGAATTTGGAGCAGGAAAAAGGCTTTGGCCTCTCTCAGATACCGTCGCAGGCAGCGGCGTACGCGCCGTTGTACGCTGCTTCTGGAACGCCATGTCCACTACCTGCAGCATCCTGGTCTCCGTGCAAATGTCAACACATGTCCTCTCCGTACAAATGAGTCTCTGTGCAAATGTCACAAACTCACACAAGGCACAACAGGACACTTCTCACAAACAAACAACGTGTAAATGCTACTTATGAACGAGAAACCTGCTGCATAACATTTCTTACACAAAGAATGTAGATGTCGTTACTCGTACCTACTTTCAATGGTTACACTGAAATGCTAACTCTTTACATATCGAGGCATGTAGCACACTTCATGCCAATTTTCATGCTACCTTCATGCCATCTTAATGGCCTGCATTGTACACTACTGGCCATTAAAATTGCTACACCACGAAGATGACGTGCTACAAACGCGAAATTTAACCGACAGGAAGACGATGCTGTTATATGCAAATGATTTGCTTTTCACACAAGGTTAGTGCCGGTGGCGACACCTACAACGTGCTGACATGAGGAAAGTTTCCAACCGATTTCTCATAAACAAACAGCAGTTGACCGGCGTTGCCTGGTGAAACGTTTTTGTGATGCCTCGTGTAAGGAGGAGAACGTACCATCACGTTTCCGACTTTGATAAAGGTCGGATTGTAGCCTATCGCGATTGCGGTTTATCGTATCGCGACATTGCTGCTCCCGTTGCTCGAGTTCCATTGACTGTTAGCAGAATAGGGAATCGGTGGGTTCAGGAGGGTAATACGGAACGCCGTGCTGGATCCCAACGGCTTCATATCACTAGCAGTCGAGATCACAGGCATCTTATCCGCATGCTGTAACGGATTGGCAGCCACGTCTCGATCCCTGAGTCAACAGATGGGGACGTTTGCAAGACAACAACCATCTGCACGAACAGTTCGACGACGTTTGCAGCAGCATGGACTATCAGGTCCGGAGACCATGGCTGCGGTTACCCCTGACGCTGCATCACAGACAGGAGCGCCTGTGATGGTGTACTCAATGACGAACCTGGGTCTGGTTCCATTTACAGCATAATGATGGTCGCATCCGTGTTTGGCGACATCGCGGTGAACGCCCATTGAAAGCGTGTATTCGTCATCGCCATACTGGCGTAACACCCGGCGTGGTTTGCGGTGCCATTGGTCACACGTCTCGGTCTCCTCTTCTTCTCATTGACGGCACTTGGAACAGTGGACGTTACATTTCACATGTTTTACGACCCGTGGCTCTACCCTTCATTCGATCCCTGCAAAACCCTACATTTCAGCAGGATAATGCACGACCGCATGTTGCAGGTCCTGTACGGGCCTTTCTGGATACCAGAAAATGTTAGACTGCTGCCGAGGCCAGCACATTCTCCAGATCTCTCACCATTTGAAAACGTCTGGTCGAAGGTGGCCGAGCAACTGGCTCATCACAATACGCCAGTCACTACTCTTGATGAACTGTGGTATCGTGTTGAAGCTGCATGGGCAGCTGTTCCTATACACGCCATCCAAGCTCTGTTTGACTCAATGCCCAGGCGTATCAAGGCCATTATTACGGCCAGAGGTGGTTGTTCTGGGTACTGATTTCTCAGTATCTATGCACCTAAATTACGTGAAAATGTAATTACGTGTCAGTTCTAGTATAATTTATCTGTCCAATGAATACCCGTTTATCATCTGCATATCTTCTTGGTGTAGCAATTTTAATGGCCAGTAGTGTACATTATACAGCTTTCCCTACAGTGTATTCGTGTACGTAATACTCTAAGGATATGGAACAACTTGCATCGCTGTACGATGACCACACTGCAGTCATAAAATTGGCAAACCCAGATAGAATGGTAGAAGAAATATATAGGAGACCTATATAAGAGAAACTAAGTAGGCGACAACATTACACACCGTCCAATCAAATTAAGAGTAACCATCGCCGATACTCCACGTCAGTGTGCAATAATCACTTTCACAAACGGCAAGAGGCAGCACCAGCGGTGGAGGATACATAAAGTGTATCGGAGGACGGCGAAAACAGTGCAGAGTTGTAATGCGGAAACGGGGCAATCTATCTGGCTACCAAAAGGGCACGATCATTGTCTTTCGGGACAAGGATGAAAGCATTCCAGCTAAGCTGGTAAACTGTTCACGTAGCCCCTTGGTTAAAGTATGCCATGCATGGAAAAATGGCGCTCTCCAAAACTGGCGCCAAGGCAACTGCGATACGCCACAGGCAATAGGTGACAGGGGTGAACGACGACTGTGGAGATGTGGACAGGCAAATAGACATGCAGCTGTTGAGAAACTGATCGCCAGATGAACCAAGGGGCTACTGACAGTGTCTCCTGAATGACCACTCAGCGAAAGTTGCTGCGTCTGATCTCCGCAGAAGGGGCTGGGTTCATGAACCCATGTTGTTTGGCGTTTCTCGAAGACGAACGCTGGAATTTGCACGCCAGTGCCTCAACTGCACTTCCGCTGTGTGGCGACGGGTGGTCTTTTCAAATGAAGCACCTTGTATCCTCCATCGCGTAGATGGCCTTTGGCGTGGCAGGAATGTTTCCATGGCATTTCATTTTCTAGGCTACCTCGTCGTTCTGGAACGCTCAATGGGTCAACACAAGTAGCAAATATCCTTGGCGACCATGCCAACCCCAGTTTTCAGGACAAAGCGACGTGTCACAAAGCTCACAGTGTTCGTGCGTGGCTCAAAGAGCACCATGATAAGTTAACCGTACTCCCCGGACCACCAAATTCCTTGGATTTGAAGCCAATCGATTATCCGTGGGACCACCTCGATCGGGTTATCCCGCCATGGACAAAAAAATTCAAATGGCTCTAAGTACTATGGGATTTAACATCTGAGGTCATCATTCCCATAGACTTAGAACTACGTAAACCTAACTACACTAAGGACATCACACACATCCGTGCCCGAAGCGGGATTCGAACCTGCGACCGTAGCAGCCGCGTGGTTCCGGACTGTAGCGCCTAGAACCGCTCAGCCACAGCGGCCGGCCGCCATGGACCCTCCAACGAGAAACCTAGCGCAGATGGCCACGGCATTGTAGCCGCCAAGACTGCACATCCCTCTTGGTACCTTCCAGAACCTCACTGAGTCTCTTCCTGCATGTGTCACAGCAGTTTGCGCTGCAGAAGATTGTTATTCAGGCTTTTAACAGGTGGTCAAATTGATGTACGTAGACAGTATAGGAAGAGAAGAAGGAGCAGGAGAGGATGAGGCAGGAGATATACTGCGAGAAGAAAGAATTACGTGGAAACATGGTCTCTTGGGCAGACAACATTCCTTCGAAATTACTGAGGTTCTCGTTCGAGCTATCCATGATAAAACTTTTCCCTGTGGTGTGCAAGACATACAAGACAGGAAAAATACCCTCAGACTTCAGCAAGAACGTTATAAGGCAAGGCATGAATATCACAGAGTCTGTACGTGGGAACTGGTCGACACTCGTTTCCTATTTCCTTATACACTTATCTCATTGGCGGATGTAGATTTCACTTTATGTGAGGGAGCTAAGGAACGGACTTCCAGATCTCTGACTGGACGATCAGTTAGACTCTTTCTGGGGCTGGCTAGAAAAGACTGCGTGGGGTGCATTTCCGAAGTTTGAAGGAAGGCTACCAAAAACTGAGAGAGGCATTCGGATTCATATGGGTATTCTGATCCCAACATCCGCTTGAAGATGCTACTCTGGACTCCGCACTCGTACGTGTTTTTCTTGACTTCGCCTCTCTGCCAAGTCTTCTCAATTTCACTCCGATCTTATGCGCATCCACGGCGGGTAATCAGGAGTATGAAGAGATCTGCCATTCGCAATCACATCACATAGATTCAGTCCAGCAACAGTTAGCAGCGACTGCAGCTCGGTGTACCCCGAGTTGTCAAATGGATCAAATGGGTCTGAGCACTATGGGACTTAACTTCTGAGGTCATCAGTCCCCTAGAACTTAGAACTACATAAACCAAACTAACCTAAGGACATCACACACAGACATCTCCGAGGCAGGATCCGAACCTGCGACCGTAGCAGCAGCGCGGTTCCGGAATGAAGCGCCTAGAACCGCTCGGCCACAACGGCCGGCCCCGAGTTGTCGGCAACCACCTTAACAGTAGTCACAGTAATATCACATTTGCAAACGCGATCTAGTGGTGGAAAAGGAGTTCATTCCTGGTTTCGGACGAACGTTTGATGTTAGTGTGTTTATTCTTCAGTTCCATCCTTCTGAGACGTTGTTGTCTGTCCCCATTAGCTGAGTGGTCAGCGCGGCGGAATGCCACGACATGGGGCCCGTGTTCGATTTCCGGCTGGGGAAGGAGATTTTCTCCGCTCATAGACTGGGTGTTGTGCTGTCCTCATCATCATTTCATCCCCATCTCCGACGCGCAAGTTGCTCAACGTGGCGTCGAATGCAATAAGTACTTGCCCTGGTGGCCGAACTTCCCCGTATGGGGGACTCCCGGCACACACTGACGTACGCTAATTTCCATTTGTTTTAGACGTTATTAGCGCGATGGCGCCTTCCACAGCAGTTCCACATTTCTCTTGGCATATGTTCATTATCCATCCGGTGGTCCACAAAATAATCATAAAAGTCCTGAAGATTTTCCTTGTAGGCTGGAACGAGGCCGTAACATTGAACTTCTTTCCACAAACATTGATTAAAATCATAACTGCAACCAACAAGCTCTGTTCCAGGAAACAAACTGTTAGCTGCTTGGACGATGGAAATTTCGAATTCCATCATCAGAGATGCAGGGTTCCATCCAGGAACGTTAGTTTCAGTAGTTTAAAAAAAAAAACGTTCGTAAGTTTTTCGCATTTTATTTGGCAAGAAAGCGTACACAACTGGAATGGTGTTAATTTCCTCCCAAGAACTATTCGAGTCAGCGTGGAATATAAACAACTGTCCAGACTGCTTGTCCTAACTCTTGAACGTTCGATCCACAATAAACCATTCGTAGTTTGCATTCGCGATATAGTGGGAGAAGAGGAGTTCATTCCTGGTTTAGATTTTTTAGTCTTCCTAACTTGACGTACGTGCGTACGTGCTTCACCCACGGGTATGCAAGTTTTTCTGCCACCTAATTCTCGCTTCAAAGGGGCCTTTTTTATTAACCACTCATGTTTTGTTTCAAAATCGAGTTCGCTCATTGGAGCTCATCTGCCTAGTGACGTTTCTTTCTTATTATTCCTTTCAGCAGTCTGTTATGTGTTTCTGTTCCAATTCATACCTTTTTTGTGTAATTACATAATTCCGCAATCACGTTCGAAAAACTTATTTGTGCCCTTTATATATCTAGGCACCATTTCAGTCGTAATTGTCCAGCATCATGCTGATGGCGTCCCTAACAACCATTCTTTTTCTTATCATTGTTATATTGTAATTATATAAAATCATTCGCAAATTGTTTTGTAACCTCGGCGTTTATGTGTCCTGAGTGATTCTTTGCACACTGTTTGAATAAATGTTGTTTTATCAGAAAGAACTCTGTTATTCAGCAACCATTAAAATAAATTATTCTATTGAAATGCCCAGGTCATCCAACCTTAATCAATAAGGGACGACCCTGACAAGTTCAGGAAATTATCAAATAACTTTTTCCGATGTGCGCGGCAGCTGATTTTTTTCCAAATAGCCTATTAGCTTCCTGGGGGAATCTATCATTTTATACGATATGACGTATGGATTCAGCAGATTCAGCACCAGTCTAATCTGCATACCAGCGGAGCACCCGATGATCAAGAGCCGGCCGGAGTGGCCGTGCGGTTTTAGGCGCTGCAGTCTGGAACCGAGCGACCGCTACGGTCGCAGGTTCGAATCCTGCCTCGGGCATGGATGTGTGTGGTGTCCTTAGGTTATTTAGGTTTAATTAGTTCTTAGTTCTAGGCGACTGATGACCTCAGAAGTTAAGTCGTATAGTGCTCAGAGTCATTTGAACCATTTTTGATGATCAAGAGGTCGTATTCACAGCACACCTGGCTTCTCGCAGAGGGATGTGTGTGTGTGTGTGTGTGTGTGTGTGTGGCGGGGGGGGGGGGAGATAAAAATTATAGAGGGAGACCAAGGCATGAGTACAGTAAGGAGGTTCAAATGGATGAAGCTGGGTCCAAATGGACGTATCTTGCAGTAGCCATTCAGAAAAGTAGAAGTTTACACAGACGTGGCTAGCATGGAGGGCAGACTAAAGACTACAACAACAACAGATGGAAAACAAAACTTTCTAAAGCCCCACTGGGGCTGTTCTCAGCTGACGTGGGCTATCTGATTCCTCAGCGACACACACGACCGTTCTACGTTTTATTTCGCGCAGTAAGACATAGTCGGCAGTGAATGGCCCGTGAGGAGCAGTCTGCGGTGCTTCGCGTTTTTGCGTTGTGGTTAACCGAGACTTTACTAAAGGGGAGATGCAATTAATGTCCAGATTCATTTTAAATGTGTAAAAGATTCCGATTTATTCAAGCAAGAATCACGGCCAGACTTATCGTCCCCCCGCAGATATTAAGCCCTCACAGCGTCACGCCTTCCGCTGTTCGAGTTGCCGCAGCCTGGAGCACGTTGGAGCTCCGGGGGGGGAAGCAGAACCTCCCGAGGGGGAAAGCGAATAATATCTTGCCCGCCGATACTCTCCCGGGAAATTAAAAGCTGTTCCGGTCAGGAACTTGGCGAACGTAGCAGCGAGTCAGTTAGCCGAAAAATGCGAGTAACTTCCATTTTCCGCGGTGGGCCCATTAAGGGCGAGGAGGCTCTGAGGGAACGGGGGAGGGCGCGCTTAATTTCTGCATGTAAACGAGGACCGGGGCGGATCTGATCCACTCTGGGAAAGGGATTTGTTCTGAATACGTTCGGTATAGCTATTCATCTCAGTACAGGAAACGGAAAATGTTTAAAAATCTGAATCTGGTCAAATCAAATTAACGGCTTCCGTTAGCAAGAAATAAAGCACTATAAAATTTAATATTGCAAAGAAAGTATTTAAATATGGCTTATGCAATATATTTAACGTCTCAGAAAAATAGCGCCTACTGAGGCGTAGCGCCTTACATCGTGCAGTATGCGTCACACGCAGGACGGGTGTCTTCCGATACTCAAGAGTTTATAGTTTCTATGCGATCTGGTAACTAGCTGACAGACACTGGTTGAACTGAAGTCAAAATACTGTCATTTTTATTTGCAGTTCAGTTTGTTTAGTTTTCTAATTCTTCATTAATTACTGTTGTAACTATGCATAGTTATGAAAGTGAATGAAGGTCTAAATGAATGTGGAATATTGTTTTATGTAAAGTTTTTATGCTATACATTGAAGTAACTGGTCTAGTGAAGAATGTTCGGGATTGACTTGTGTGTTCGCATTTGCACCAGGAAATTTTTGCGTAGGGTTACGCGGCCAGTGTCAGTCGACATAAAAGTTTTCTGGGTATGGTACCGCGTCATAATGTAAAAAGTACTGCTGCTGGAGACCATTAGACCCAGAAGAAGTCCGCTGCAACCGTGGCCGAAACGTTGGTTTTTTTCTCCAGGAGCAGTAGTTTTTACATTATGACGCGGTACCATACCCAGAAAACTTTTATGTTGACAGGAAATTTTTTTATAAACTATTTCGTCTCTTTATAGTACTGGCGAAATGAGACTATGATTTCGGTAAAGCAGTTTTGTTGGAGGGAGTTAATTTTATAATTTTTGGTTTTCAAAATTTATTTATGTTAATTTACTATTCTGATTCAGTGACAAATTTTGATTGGTTTCGTATGTATGCGCTGGATTGGGCGGGTTTGATGTTGCTTTCCGATTGGCTGTGACGTTTCTCTGCCAATCAAAAATTAGCATATTTGCGCGTAGTTTGCGGACCAGAAACCTGTTTATGTAGAGAGACGAGAAGAGTCGGGGCTTGGATCTCATAATGATCAGACCTATTGATAGTTCCTCCGACGAAAATTATTGATGAGGTGATATTTGGGTACCAAAATGTTGGAGAAGTGCCGTAAAGTGTGGAAGAGAGTTCGATTTAATGCACGGTGTGGAATTCAGAACTGTTGGTGACAATTTAAATAACTAAATTCCGGGTGGCGTCTTGCTTATTTGCAAACGTGAGCTTTTTTGTTAGCTGAGACTGATAATATCAATATTTGAGCGAGCTGTTCCAGGAGAAACAATCCGTTTGTAAACTTTCGGTGAAGGATAATTAATAATTACTACGATGTGCGCGTGTGGACGTTTCAGACTTTGTACAGCTTAGGGTAAGGCTTGGTAGTAACTGGTGTACGCAAGCTTACCGTAATACAGTGAACTTTTACACGCATAAATACTTTCATTTAACTATTTCTTTCACCGACAAAACAATTTTTAGCGCGCGGGCGGTTACGAGGTGTACAGCTGTTTTTTCTATAGCTTTTACCGGCTCAGAACTGCGTTTCAGTAACTTCAAGGAGGCGTACTTTTGCGAAGAGATTCACCATGATGTGAATGGAACTTTATACGCAGCAGCAAGGCACTGCGTCGCCGCAAACGGTGCATCATGGCTCAGGAAATATAAAAAGCTGTAGAGAAATGAACCACGGCCAAGAATAAATGTGAAAACGAACAGTGTAGAGCAGCGGTCAAAAGACAGGATAGAACAGTGTGTGGCAATGTGTAAAAGCAGGACACTGCAACGAGAACTGTGATCCCAAGGTGGGAAGAAGGAGAAGAAGGACATCCTAGATACGACAGAAGAAGCGGCGTGGAGTTAGCAGATGGAACGACGGATGCAGCGGCGGCTGCTATCTCAACAACTACGGTGTTGGCAGTAGGTGGGAGCTCACCAACTGATGTAGCTGGAGGGCGGACCCGTAATTTCCGCTCGCCGACCCTGCAGTCGACGCAGAGAGATAAGTGAAGTTTAGTTAATCTGTTGTTTGCTTGTATCAAAAGACTTTTTTAAACGGAAGGGAATGATATTTCTGTAGTTGTAAATGAAGTGATTCAGTTTGATGGAAGTGCCAGTCAGACAAGCACTGCAGGTCAGAGAAATGTGGGTGAATTAGAAATTAATGATGTTTCAGTTCTTAATTTACAACAATTATCTGCTGTTGTGGGAGAGAAACAGAGACAAAATTTTTCAACCGTTGTAACTAGGGGAGACAGTTCCACCTCTTTTAATAATAGATCGAGTGATTTTAGTGATGCTGATTCGTTTGACATGAGCCAGGGTGACTTAAATGAACAGGAGACAAGAGAGGAAGATACCAAACTTGATATGTTGCAAGTAAAGCAAAATGAACAGGAAAACATAAAGGAGAAGTTAGTAGCATTAATGCTTAGTGGCAATGAAGCAAATAAAAATTTCGCCATTATCTTAAGCATAATTTTAACAGGAAGATTGATCAGCGGTCCAGTACTATAAATGGTTTAGCTAATGAGCTTTAACAGTGGTCTGATACACCAATGATTTAGCTGGTGAGTTTAAACAAAGTTGAAATTGACACTAAATTTTTGAAAAATAGGCTTCTGATCTAAATGAAATGTGACGAAAAGAACTGAAGGCTTTTGACGAAAGAAAACACACCTTGATGTCACAAGTGGCCTATCCTACCGCCGTGTCATCCTCAGCTGAGGATGCGGATAGTAGGGATGTGTGGTCAGCACACCGCTCTCCCGGCCGTTATGATGGTTTTCTGTGACCGGAGTCGCTACTATTCTTTCGAGTAGCTCCTCAATTGGCATCACGCGGCTGAGTGCACCTCGAAAAATGAGCGCACGGCGGCCCGGATGGTCACCCATCCAAGTGCCGGCCACGCCCTGCAGCGCTTAATTTCCGTGATTGACGGGAGCCGGTGTACCCACTGCGGCAAGGCCGTTGCCATTTTGATGACAAGGTCGAACTTAAAGTTTCTCAAGTTCAGGAGAGTTCTACGAAATCCTCGGGTAGCGTAAGAAAGGAATTAACAGATACTATACAAAGGGAAGCTAATGAAAGCAAGCAAAGAATGGGTCAGATCGAAGAAAATTTTCACAAAGTAGAGCATAAAATAGCTACAGTTCTAGATATGTGAAGGTGAGAGCACAATTTTAAGTAGTAAAATCAGTGAAGAAAGTGAGAACTGTTTAAAAGTTGTAAAGGTTGTGTGTGACCTTGTGGAAGAAGTAGAAACAAACATGGACCATTTGACTAGTTAGGTGTGGTAGTAGAAAATGAACTGCGTGATCATAACAACTAACTAACTAAGCTAGAACACAATATGCAATTTGGTTTCTAACAGTGGGGGTATTAGTCTGACAACAGAGTCGGCTGAAGCAGCTTACATTACTATAAACAGTTCTGTATAGGAAGGCAGCCGGTCAAGGAATATTTTAGGGAATTGGTTTAAGAAATTTATTTCAAAGGCCCAGTGGAGTCTTTACAAGTTTTCTCCCGAGTAATTCACGCCGTGTCTACGTGGCAAGTCGCTTGACTTTCAAAACCGAGGCGGTTCTGTCCAGTTAAAGCTGCTGACAGGAGACGCCCTGAGCCCTCTGCTGCAACTGCTAGAGAATTCACGCCATTGATTTTAGCCAATAGCGTGCGAGGGATTCCAATCACGTGTGTGAACGCCGGGGCGTCCTGCGGAGAAGAACACACTTGCTTCTCTCTCTTGTAATCCAGACCTCGAGCAGAACAGACGTCTTTTTGGAAGGCAAAGCCTCCGGATCAGCCTTTCGCGACCGGCCACCAACGTAAATTAACATGAACCGCTTCCCCAAAATGGTTCAAATGGCTCTGAGCACTATGGGACTCAACTTCTGAGGTCATAAGTCCCCTAGACTTAGAACTACTTAAACCTAACTAACCTAAGGACATCACACACATCCATGCCCGAGGCATTTAACGGCAGCCCTGGGTGCCCAGTATCAAATCCTGACCGCTCGACCTCCTGCACACTGACGCCACGAGGCATATTTAACAGCCTTCTTCCCCCTTCCCTGCCAAGCTATACATTAACATCGGTTGCAGAAGTCCCTCGTAAACTTTCCCTAACTATACAGTTCTTACGTTTCGATCCTGCTGGATATTTGCATCCAAAGGAATTTTGGAACCATTTTGAAAATGTGTGCCTACAGCACAGTGCGCCACACGTTCTCAAGGAGACCCATGCTCAACTGGAGCATGTATGCAGGAAGCAGCGACCACCTCAGCTAAGTAAAACGTTCTAAATACTAAAATATCAGTTAGTGGAAAACTCATTTTGTTCACTGAGGAGTTTATCCGGATCTTTGCATTTCGGGACGTCAGCCCTCTTCTTATTCCACTGCCATGTAAAATTTTTAGCTGTTTGTCAATGCTATTAGTATCATGTCCCACCTTTTGTAATATGTAAAAATAACGCTGTTTTATTACTGGCGTAGGTGTGTCCTTTGAATGTCAAAGTACCTGCCTGTCGGGACTATGAGCTCGTACCTTTTGCCACAATTACGACATAATATTTTTAGAACCCCACAGCTTTCCCATATTTATTACTCCTCAGTGGCAAGTTAAGAGGCACTCGTGGTGAACGCCATTTTAACTTCCTTTGTCCGGAATATGTACTCAGTTCTATCTGATGTTTTGCCTATGAATCTCACGGTGGCGTGCCTGACTTTACTGGATGCTGCTTATGCTTGCCGTTTACTTATTTATATTTTTCTAATTTTGTTGTGTAAAGTGTTCACTGCATAGTGTCATATTCGTTTGCAATGGCCGATAGAGTCAAGATTTCTGATTTTATCTTTAGTTCACAGCGCATGAACATTTGTTCGTCAGATGCCACCCTTGGGTATGAACCACACGCATGTTAACAGCACTTTACTAGGATCAGAAATGGGTCTATTGAAAATATTTGCACTTGTTTCAGGTTTTAATTTAAGCTTTTCTGTTCTCTATTGAAGCATTTAAAGATGATCGAAACCGGTAATGACCATCATAAAAAAGTGAGTAGGTATGTGTTTTACAAGATCATATCTGATCCAACAAAATTTTAGTGCTCTACACAGATGACCACTTAAAATACTGTAGCTACAAGAACAAAAAAGTAAAAGAACATTTTCTCCAAAATCCTGGAACACGTTTTAGATTGTCTTATAACGGATGCTTACATTAGTGATCGAAACGTTGGTTTATGTTACAGAACAACTTGCTCTAGAAATCAGAAGAATTTTATGGCAACTGATTTGGGTCGTGAAAGCCGAGAGCACGCATAGAAATTACTGATCAATCTTGAAAAAGGAGAAGCCGAGTTTTTATTTATTTCTGCTGACCGGTAATGGTTAAGCCATCTTCAGACTAACTGCTTGCTACAAATAAGAATAAAACGGGTCAAAGAAATACATATAAAATCACTAATCACTGCAGAATGAGAGTACAATAGATAGCCTGTCCGTAACGGGATGATAGCGTTAAAGAAGTGGAAACGAGATACCGGCCAGATTTGTAAAACAAACCACTTCTGACTGTCCTGGTTAAGTTCTTACAACGTCTGTCTCTCTCTCTCTCTTCCTCCCTCTCTCTCCTTTTTATAGATATTTAGTTACAATTGATGCCCACAGTGATCTGGTTAGCATACAACTTTGAGTGAGAATGGTAAAAAAATGAGGCAACATAATAATTGTGTTGTTTAATTGGTTTTTATTTGTAAACTGCTATATTTAGAATTTTTTTAAAGCGTGAGCCCCTATACGTCCTTACCGTCATGGTGAGCATCACAAAAGTTCTATTGTCACCTCTGCATATTAATGGAAGAGACTACACCATGCATCCTTGTGATTTCGTGCGCCTGTGTAGGATTACCTACTAGCACGGGCCCATCGATGTGACAGAAAGTGGATGAAAAGTGGTTGAAGAGTAGTAGGTTTTAGGGCAGAAGGAAAAACGCGCCAAGACAAGAGCCAAGGCGGAAAACCTCTGGACGTATAGAAAGAGTAGTGGCGGATTTCCTTGCTTGCCGTGGCAAATCATGCTAGGGTAAGGTTAGGGTTAGTTGGTGGGTATCGTGCAATTCTCGGTACTAGTGTCATAGCTTAGGTTCGTCATAAATAGTTTGTACCGTTCTTTAAAAATATATAAAAAGCTTTACAATTATGTATGAATGAATGCCTGAACTGTGTAATGGACACGAAACTCGAATTATCGTGTAACTTGTTGTAACTGCAAGTGGTGTGCTTACTCTGTGTTACTGTTAGCAAAACTTTACACGAATTGATTGGTCGATGCAACTCCCAATACCAACAAAGAAATATTGTCACTGCAAAATACACTCAGCCCCTTAAGCACTGAATCCTCTGGCCCTGTTCAAAAATGATAATTTGTTCCCTGTGCACATACCAAATAGACTGAATTGTCTTACCTATAAAGCAGCAACGGTGGAACGCGATATATTCTTGTCCTTCACAAAAAATATAAATATGCTAGCTTCAAGCTCAGCGGTGTGCAATGCTGGCTGTAATACTTTCAAATGCACATGACATTGTTTTGGCTGACAAATGAAAACATTTACGAAAAATCCGCAAATTGCTGCAGATTTCAGTGCTGGACCATCAACAAACAAGTGTCAGCGTGCGAACCATTCAACGAAACATCATCGATATGGGCTTTCGGGGCCGAAGGCCCACTCGTGTACCCTTGATGACTGCCTTGCCTGGGCCGACATTGGACCATTGAACACTGGAAACATGTTACTTGGTCGGACGAGTCTCGTTTCAAATTGTATCGAGCGGATGGATGTGTACGGGTATGGAGACAACCTCATGAATCCATGGAGCCTACGTCAGCAGGGGACTTTTCAAGCTCGTGGAGGCTTTTTAATGATTTGGTGCATGTGCATTTGTGTGATATGGGACCTCTGATACGTCTACATACGACTCTGGCAGGTGACACGTACGAAGCATCCTGTGTGATCACCGGCGTCCTATCCTGTACACTGTGCATTCCGACGGACTTGGGTTCAAATGGCTCTGAGCGCTGAGGTCATCAGTCCCTTACAACTTAGAACTACTTAAACCTAACTAAACTAAGCACATCACACACATCCATGCCCGTGGCAGGATTCGAACCTGCGACCGTAGCGGTCGCGTGGTTCCAGACTGTAGCGCCTAGAACCGCTCGGCCACCCAGGCCGGCTCCGACGGACTTGGGCAATTCCAGCAGGACATTGTCCATAATTGCTACCGAGTGGCCCCAGGAACACTCTTCTGAGTTTAAACACCTCCGCTGGCACCAAACTTCACAGACATGAACATTATTGAGCGTATCTGGGGTGCCTTGCAACGTGCTGTTCAGAAGAGATCTCCTCCCGCTACTACTCATACGGATTTATGGACAGCCTTGCAGGATTCATGGTGTCAGTTTCCTCCAGCACTACGTCAGACATTTGCCGAGTCCATGCCACGTCGTGTTGCGGCACTTCTGCATGTTCGCGGGGGCCCTACATGATATTAGGCATGTGTACCAGTTTCTTTGGCTCTTCAGTGTAGGAAAGTCACCTACAAATTTACTCATGTGCTCTTTCTAGTACACTGTATACACAAAACAAATATAATTACGTTATTTGTTATTCTTTCTGGTATTGCAGTTGTAATGGCCAGTAGTGTAGAAATAAAAGATCACCTCTCATCATTACCGAGCGGTCTAAGGCGCTGCAGTCATGGACAGTGCGGCTGATCCCGGCGGAGGTTCGAGTCCTCCCTCTGGCACGGGTGTGTGTGTTTGTCCTTAGGATAATTTAGGTTAAGTAGTGTGTAAGCTTAGGGACTGATGACCTTAGCAGTTGTGTCCCATAAGATTTCACACACATTTTTTTGAACCTCTCATTAGGGATCCATAATAATAGGTAAAAAACGAATCCTTATAGGATCGGGTTGTTGTCCATCTTTCTATCTGTCTGTCCGACTATTAAAAATCTTTTTTCTCTGGAACGGGTAGATATGTAATTTGAAATTTATGCTACGTACTAAGTCTATGATTCCTTGGCGGTGTAAAAAAATTAAGTTTATAAGTCAGGGCAATCTAAAGATACGACCATTTATATATTTTGATACTCGGAGATGCACTCATCATATCGTATAGGGTACTTCCCGTTGGCCTAGAATCATGAAGTGTGACGAAAAGCAAGGTTTCACGGTAAAAATTACGAAAAAATGCTCGAAAATTGTGAATTTGTAATCGTATGACACGAAAAACAATCTTTTTCATTTAATAATGTCTGTCCATCTGTCTGCTATGACCCGTTTTTCTAAGGAACGGATTGGCTATCAAGTTGAGATTTATGCCACATACGGTCCCTTTCTTGGGTGAAATGTTTAAGCTTTTAGTGAATGCAGTCAAGAGACACGACAATTTATGTCACATATTTTGGCATCTCGCCATTGTCGATATCGATAATTTACAAAAACCGTCGAAATTCTCCATTCCCCGGACCGATTAACGGTGTGTATTGTAACCTCCCCAGAGAAATTTGAAAAGTCAATATTTTAAATGTTGTGCTAAGTGTAACCTCCCAGTAATTATATTTAATCACAACGACAATAAATCAGAAATAGCAATCTGACCCAGGTATAAGTTCCTCACAAAAATGAAAGTCAATTCAATGACAATGAAATCTCAGTCACAATAAAAATGCAAATAGACTGAAATGTCGATCTTAGGCCCTGTGCAATAATTAAACTCAAATTCTTACCTCAATAAAACTGCATCTGCTCTTATTTTTCGCCATAGCTTGGAGGAAATGCATTGCAAACATTGTTTGAACTTAAGTAAATTTTTCTTTAAAGGAAATGGAAGGCAAATATTCTTTCAATAAAATGTTTGTTTTGTAAAAGTGCTTGGTTTGAAAACAAAAATTATTATTGGGGCGATTCTTGAACAAATTACTTACAGTTAATTTACACTACATTATCAGATGTGCGCAATGCTGCTTCATTACCTTATTTAAAATATATACCTTGTCCTGAATCTTGACCAGAGTGCCATGTCGACGCCCGCCGACTCCTCACACACAACTGCGACTCGACCGTAACTCACTCGCAACTGTTTCATCTCACACGCGCTTCTACTCTCCAACTGCTACTACCGACTGGACTGCACTCTCGCGCAGTGAGGCGCAGACTAGGCTCTCTGGTCAAAGATTTTATCATGCCTCACCATCGCTGCTACATAACATACGTGTTTCAATGTACGTAATTAAGTTTGTATGGCGCCCTCGGTGAGTGAGTACCACTTTGAATTAACCGGATTGCGTGAATCGCAAAAGAGGAGAGGCTGTCAAATGCGTTCTTCCGCTAGTGAGGTTCATTTGCAGTCGTTGGTGTCTCCTTTTCCTCAACAGCAGAAAGGGATTGAAACGTTCTTCTACTAGGGAATAGGGAAACAATAGGAGGGACTGCACCCCTTTTGTTATCACTCGATTTATTTAACAGTCATGTCAACAAATTCCTTTAAAATAACAATATCTTAATTATGATTAGTTTAGGTAGTAAGAACAGTAAGTCACAAGAATTTAGTGAATCTGCTTTTTTATGAAACAAAGTCTATCTCATATATAAGAAAATTTTAAAACCACTGACAATTATGCGCCTGACGGCTTAAATTAAGACACACAATATTTCTGATTAGTCTTCGGACACTGAGAACTGATGTTGTCAAAAATAGCAGGATGAAGTTAATACAAGGCACTTGTTTCACACTCACGAGTCAATCAATGTCACTAAGGCTTACTAAGGTTTCAAACTTCGACTCCAAGGCCCAGTAACACAATTAGTCAGCGCAAGGTCTTACTAAGAGTAGCACAGCAACAACCTTTCACAATCGTATGTTGCTGTTGAGACAATGTTTAAGAAATATAATAGAAGCCCAAGTAAATATAATTATCACCAGAATTAATTAGTGAGGACTGACGCCAGGTCGCTCGAAGGCTGAACGAAAGCTTGAATTGGAGAAGCCAAGGCGAAAGGCGGAAGGCGGCAGTTCGTACAAGACCTACTTCTCGAGCTTCGACCCGGAGTCACCTCCCGCTACCCAGGATTTCTCAGCCCCATTCCCCATAGGTGAAAAGGTAGGGCTTACTCCAAAATACCAGCCAGCCAGGTGTAACATTTAACAAGCGCACAGAACAGGTCCGCAGGGACAACAACCATCAAAAGATATTAAACAACAGGTTAAATTATTCACTAATAAAACGGCACACTGCCTTTGCCCCACTACGAATGAACTACACAGGCAAGGTACAACCAAAGGTACAGCGCAAATCTTATCAATAAACTTAAGGAGAATTGCCTGCTATTAAGATATAAAAAACCTTACAATTACTAGCAAGGCCAGCGGGCGCTCCAATCTTAGTCACAATTAAATTACGTGAACTCTTATGTCCCACTATTCAGTGAAAACCGTAACGATTTCCGAAAATTTCATTATAAGCCTTACTGCGGCTCACTATGCTAAGGCTACCAAACACTCGAATGCAGTATAATTGATAAACAGATTACGGCCTTGCAGCTGATTACGTATTACATGAAACAACAATTTCCCACGAGCTGGAAGAGGCACGCTCGTGCATTATATTAATATTCAACACCTGTCTGAAACGCCATGAACTCTTCGTAGGCACACCTTTACTTCCATGGTAACACCCATGCGCTTCCAGTTACCAGAACTGAGGTAGCAGCCCTCAACACCTTCACACACAAGCCCTAAGTACAATCTCACTTAACATGTCGCTGGACGTCCGATATGGCTTGCGTCGGGTACAGCAGGTGGCAATAAGGCAGCGGACGACCGTAGACAGCCGTGTCCGGAACTAGCAGCACACAGCCCAAGGCAGCAACAAGCCTCCGCACAGGCGACAGGTAAGCATCCCCAGCAAGCTGCCCCATACACGTGGTCCGGCCCGCTCCACTACAAGCGCACTCCGGCCTCAGGTAGCATCGAAAGCCAACTGTTCACATCCTTGGCGAGAGCCTCCAGTTAACTCCTCCGGTAAAGATAAGGTAGCCAAGACTCAGTACGCGCCACAAGCAAAGATAAGACCGCGAAGCGGAGGTACTTGCAAATACGCAGGCGCGCCGGCAAAACGCCACGGCTCAGGGATGTCAAAAACCACGAACTTAAAATAAGGTCCTTAATCGATTTGTGAATGAATAACAAATAACAAATAACATAAAACACGAACTAGAACAGAAAGATTCCTATAGAAGTAGAAAGACGTGTGTAGGACATCACGAGTGACACAAGCAGATCTAAAAGCCGACGTGACACGAAGTGATTGTGTTTCTAGTGACAATCTCAAGCCCAACATTATGATCATTCGTGTCCATAATGGATGGACGTGATCCCTAAAGAAACATTGCTCGTGGTGGTACTCCGTGGAGGAACAACGCAGAACACGAGATGTACGTGGGATGACAGTGGACCATTGTTTAGCAAAATGGTTCAAATGGCTCTGAGCACTATGGGACTCAACTGCTGAGGTCATTAGTCCCCTAGAACTTAGGACTAGTTAAACCTAACTAACCTAAGGACATCACAAACAACCATGCCCGAGGCAGGATTCGAACCTGCGACCGTAGCGGTCTTGCGGTTCCAGACTGCAGCGCCTTTAACCGCACGGCCACTTCGGCCGGCCATTGTTTAGCATGTCCGCTACATTCCATATGGAACTCCCCAGGATTATTAGTCGACTGCATTCGGTATATAGAGGTTCAAACTGAGAAATTCAAGATGGCACAGCAAACACTGAAATCTGGTATCGCATGACAGAGCGGATCAGGTTGTGGAAAGGGGCCAAGGTCAATTACTGTTAGTTATGCAAGAACACACACAACTTTATTCCTTAAACCAATGCACAGTTTTGTCTTTAAAACAACAAAGATGTATTCACGGCTGAGGGCCCAAGTAACTTCTGCAGGATAAGTTTAAATGATTGATTTTAAAACACCAGGATTTAGAGCAACGGCTGAAGGCCTTACTTAAGCAAAATTACAATATCTTTTCGGCTAAAGGCCGAAATAATATTTCAGATCAGCTAAAGAAATTCTTTAAAAGCCAACCACTTACAAATTCCGGCTAGTGGCCATATTAAGGAAAACTTTCTTTACATAATAAAAGAGAGGCTTTAAAGATAAGCTTTTACACAGTACAACAGAAAAACATCTTAAGAAAACTTGAAGTATCTTGTCGTCTGAAGGCCCAAACAATTACTCAAGAATAATTAAAGACAACTTCAAGATAAACATTTGCAGAACACGGCTGAAGGCCGTTTCAAAAATTCAAGATAATTAAAGAGAAACCTCTCAGACAAGGATTTACTTATTAAAGCCACAGATTCTGAAACAAACTCGGCTCAAGGTCTAAATAGAGGGCAACAAGAATTTTAAATAAAACACGGCTTAAGGCCTAATCTTAAAATAGTTGACTTGAAGTCCGGCTGAAGATCATATGCTAAACATAAAACAGACAATATTAACACACTGCTGAAGGTCTGGCACAGTACCTGCGACCAAAGAAAAACAACAATCACAGACAACAAGCAGTGGTGCTCAGAAGTATTCCAAGGCTCGGCCTGGGGAGGAAACTCTAACATCTGTTTAGGTGAGACAGGCAGCCAAGAGTAACACTAAACAATCGGGTTGCCACACCACCTAGGGACGGCTGAAGAACCAGCCAATAACCTAATCAATTCCCTCTGTCGCAACCGACCAACAGCCTACTCGAGTACACAGACAGCATTTATCTGTTCGGTGGAAATCACAGACGCTACACACTGTTCCACGTAAACACACTTGCACAAGAACTCGAACAATCGTAACAGCAATCACTGTAGAAGAACAAGGACGAATCAATTCGACACACAGAGAGTTTCCACCAAATTCACGTCGTCCGATGAGACGACCGACCGAATGACCAACCCTGGTCATTCCCACTCAAGTTACGTGTGTCGGCAACGGTGGGGCGAGCCATCACCTTTCGGAGCTGACTGCAGCTCCAACCCGACTCAGCTCCATGTCGGAGACACGGCGACCGGGGCACACAGGCTCGGACCCAACAATGGAGAGGACCCACTTGCCCATTGGCCACGACATCTCAGCACAAGGAAGGAACCGACCCACGTCCGGCAAGATGACCATCTGACGAGGCCCAGAAACGGTCAAAAGACTAAATACACGTCGCCCGATGAGACGACCAACCAACGGTCGTCCCGCTCCAATCTCCTTCCGTCGGACAGTTCATGTGTGTCCCCAGCGGTCTGCGAGCACTGGCTGTCCGCACCTCACTGGCGCTCCGTCCCCGACTTCACTGCTGCTGCGTCCCAATTGACTTCAGACTCACGACGACCCGGAAATACTATCGGTTGTTCCAGAGATGGTACAGGGTGTTTCAAAAATGACCGGTATATTTGAAACGGCAATAAAAACTAAACGAGCAGCGATAGAAATACACCGTTTGTTGCAATATGCTTGGGACAACAGTACATTTTCAGGCAGACAAACTTTCGAAATTACAGTAGTTACAATTTTCAACAACAGATGGCGCTGCGGTCTGGGAAACTCTATAGTACGATATTTTCCACGTATCCACCACGCGTAGCAATAATATGGCGTAGTCTCTGAATGAAATTACCCGAAACCTTTGACAACGTGTCTGGCGGAATGGCTTCACATGCAGATGAGATGTACTGCTTCAGCTGTTCAATTGTTTCTGGATTCTGGCGGTACACCTGGTCTTTCAAGTGTCCCCACAGAAAGAAGTCACAGGGGTTCATGTCTGGCGAATAGGGAGGCCAATCCACGCCGCCTCCTATATGTTTCGGATAGCCCAAAGCAATCACACGATCATCGAAATATTCATTCAGGAAATTAAAGACGTCGGCCGTGCGATGTGGCCGGGCACCATCTTGCCTAAACCACGAGGTGTTCGCAGTGTCGTCTAAGGCAGTTTGTACCGCCACAAATTCACGAAGAATGTCCAGATAGCGTGATGCAGTAATCGTTTCGGATCTGAAAAATGGGCCAATGATTCCTTTGGAAGACATGGCGGCCCAGACCAGTACTTTTTGAGGATGCAGGGACGATGGGACTGCAACATGGGGCTTTTCGGTTCCCCATATGCGCCAGTTCTGTTTATTGACGAAGCCATCCAGGTAAAAATAAGCTTCGTCAGTAAACCAAATGCTGCCCACATGCATATCGCCGTCATCAATCCTGTGCACTATATCGTTAGCGAATGTCTCTCGTGCAGCAATGGTAGCGGCGCTGAGGGGTTGCCGCGTTTGAATTTTGTATGGATAGAGGTATAAACTCTGGCGCATGAGACGATACGTGGACATTGGCGTCATTTGGACCGCAGCTGCAACACGGCGAACGGAAACCCGAGGCCGCTGTTGGATCACCTGCTGCACTAGCTGCGCGTTGCCCTCTGTGGTTGCCGTACGCGGTCGCCCTACCTTTCCAGCACGTTCATCCGTCACGTTCCCAGTCCGTTGAAATTTTTCAAACAGATCCTTTATTGTATCGCTTTTCGGTCCTTCGGTTACATTAAACCTCCGTTGGAAACGTCGTCTTGTTGCAACAACACTGTGTTCTAGGCGGTGGAATTCCAGCACCAGAAAAATCCTCTGTTCTAAGGAATAAACCATGTTGTCTACAGCACACTTGCACGTTGTGAACAGAACATGCTTACAGCAGAAAGACGACGTACAGAATGGCGCACCCACAGACTGCGTTGTCTTCTACACTCCTGGAAATGGAAAAAAGAACACATTGACACCGGTGTGTCAGACCCACCATACTTGCTCCGGACACTGCGAGAGGGCTGTACAAGCAATGATCACACGCACGGCACAGCGGACACACCAGGAACCGCGGTGTTGGCCGTCGAATGGCGCTAGCTGCGCACCATTTGTGCACCGCCGCCGTCAGTGTCAGCCAGTTTGCCGTGGCATACGGAGCTCCATCGCAGTCTTTAACACTGGTTGCATGGCGCGACAGCGTGGACGTGAACCGTATGTGCAGTTGACGGACTTTGAGCGAGGGCGTATAGTGGGCATGCGGGAGGCCGGGTGGACGTACCGCCGAATTGCTCAACACGTGGGGCGTGAGGTCTCCACAGTACATCGATGTTGTCGCCAGTGGTCGGCGGAAGGTGCACGTGCCCGTCGACCTGGGACCGGACCGCAGCGACGCACGGATGCACGCCAAGACCGTAGGATCCTACGCAGTGCCGTAGGGGACCGCACCGCCACTTCCCAGCAAATTAGGGACACTGTTGCTCCTGGGGTATCGGCGAGGACCATTCGCAACCGTCTCCATGAAGCTGGGCTACGGTCCCGCACACCGTTAGGCCGTCTTCCGCTCACGCCCCAACATCGTGCAGCCCGCCTCCAGTGGTGTCGCGACAGGCGTGAATGGAGGGACGAATGGAGACGTGTCGTCTTCAGCGATGAGAGTCGCTTCTGCCTTGGTGCCAATGATGGTCGTATGCGTGTTTGGCGCCGTGCAGGTGAGCGCCACAATCAGGACTGCATACGACCGAGGCACACAGGGCCAACACCCGGCATCATGGTGTGGGGAGCGATCTCCTACACTGGCCGTACACCATCGGTGATCGTCGAGGGGACACTGAATAGTGCACGGTACATCCAAACCGTCATCGAACCCATCGTTCTACCATTCCTAGACCGGCAAGGGAACTTGCTGTTCCAACAGGACAATGCACGTCCGCATGTATCCCGTGCCACCCAACGTGCTCTAGAAGGTGTAAGTCAACTACCCTGGCCAGCAAGATCTCCGGATCTGTCCCCCATTGAGCATGTTTGGGACTGGATGAAGCGTCGTCTCACGTGGTCTGCACGTCCAGCACGAACGCTGGTCCAACTGAGGCGCCAGGTGGAAATGGCATGGCAAGCCGTTCCACAGGACTACATCCAGCATCTCTACGATCGTCTCCATGGGAGAATAGCAGCCTGCATTGCTGCGAAAGGTGGATATACACTGTACTAGTGCCGACATTGTGCATGCTCTGTTGCCTGTGTCTATGTGCCTGTGGTTCTGTCAGTGTGATCATGTGATGTATCTGACCCCAGGAATGTGTCAATAAAGTTTCCCCTTCCTGGGACAATGAATTCACGGTGTTCTTATTTCAATTTCCAGGAGTGTATATCTTTCACATCACTTGCAGCGCCATCTGTTGTTGAAAATTGTAACTACTGTAATTTCGAAAGTTTGTCCGCCTGAAAATGTACTGTTGTCCCAAGCATATTGCAACAAACGGTGTATTTCTATCGCTGTTCGTTTAGTTTTTATTGCCGTTTCAAATATACCGGTCATTTTTGAAACACCCTGTACGACAGTGCAGTTATCGATAAGCGCTGCTGTTGCCACTCGCGTGTAGATAAGGCAGGAAGTTAGTGACGCCAGTAAATGGAATGAGAAAACGAGATGCAGTATCGTAAGAGAAGATGACAAACAATAAACGGCATGAGCACGAGCCGCGCACGCCTCAGACACATTTGGATTTTACATCACTGCGCGTTTTTCTCGAGATTCATCAGGGGCTCTATCTGGTGTGTTTCGTTGCAATTTGGTTTTCACGGCGAATAGACGGAGTCAGACAAAGTAAGCGCTTCTCCTCCAGTGCCGTATTTCTAGGACTACGCAAACAAGCTTCACTTTCAGTTTAAGAGATCGTGCAGTGAATATTGCTCGTACTTCGATAAAGTTGTACCCATCACTGATGATGTTGTTTATGTGTACAGAAATATTTTCCTTCAGCTTTGGACGTAGCTTTAAACGAATATTCATACTACGTCTGTCGATGTAAATGTTTTGCTGAAACCGATAATGCGACTGTTGTAGTTATTACGAATAATGACCAGGTAAAACGACTACTGTAGGCAAAGTGGGTAACGGAATTTCAGGTTGGCTGTGTGTCAGACTGCACTACCGAGCCTAATTTTCTCCTCAGCGCTGAAGGCTGGCCGTGAACGCTAGGGAGCTGTCTGGCAGACACACACAGTCTAAAAGTAGGGGTGACGCAATCAGAGGGCAGCAGTGTGTCCCTCTGCACTGGCGGCGATTTTTGGCGGCCCGTCGAAATGTCCGGCAGGACGACACGGTTCCGCTCTTTTGTGTGTCTGCTGGGGGGGGGGGGGGGGGGCGGGAGAACGTCAGAGCGCCGCGTTGTCTGGCCCCGACAGGCCGTGCCGTGCCGTGCCGCGCCGCGCCCTCACGTCCTACGATACTCTTCCCACTTCCCGCACTCACTGCTTCAGGCATCTGCTCTCAGACACGGATTTGAGATTTGGGGCTGAAAGAGGGAAAAGAAAGAGACAGAGAGAGGAGAGAGGGAGGAGAGAGACAGAGAGACGAGAGCGAGAGAGAGAGAGAGATAGGGAAGGAAGAGGGAGAGCCAAAGAGAGAGTGCTGCGAATTATTAAGAGAAAAGAAGGATCTCCAGTTTCGAGAAAGCATTTATTTATTCGCACCGGAGACCGTTTACAAAGCTCTCAGATAAGTATAAGTCAGAAATTCATAAATATATGGTGTTGGGAAATTTCCGTTACAAATTTCTAGGATTTATATAGGGGAGTGAGTACATAATATTTTGAACAGGAATCCTTGTCTGGAAACGTACCGTTTACGTTCTACAACCGTTTCAGTTCAGACGTTTAACTCATCCAATTCTGAAGAACTAAATTAGTCGTGACGCAATACAATTATCGGGTAATAATTCGAAAGGAAACATTATGATACATCCATTTATCACTTAAGGAGGTCGGTTTGTATTAACATTTAAATATTACGTATTTGCATTATTCCAAAACAAACAGAACCCAGAATACTGTACGTACAGAACAGTGCTGATGCATTACAAGATCAATTCGATGTGACAATCACCAAAGTTCCTACAGACGTTGTACCTACGAATCATATTCTGGTACACGTTCTCCAGCTCACTTCCTGTTTTTTCACTTTCTAGTGCAGCAGCCGACACTCGTGCCAGCAGATATTCCTCTGACTCTACAGGAGTATCGTAAATTAAACTTTGCATACGACCGCACAAGAACCAGACCATAGGTGTTAAATCCGGTGATTGCGGCGGCTACGCGATTAGAGCAGCTCGGCCTCTACATCATTCACCATATCGACTGCTGAGATGTCTCTGAACCGTGCAAGTAGCAAGGCAGACCTTAAGTGACATCATGTGACCGTCTGACGTACTAAACGTCATCCTGTCTACCCTATTGCTTACCAAGACAAGCAACTCTGAGACTTTACTCTTTCGCTCAGAAGACTTGGATGCGTTACGCATCTGAGTTGAAACCGTCGTAGAACGAAACTGGTATGTATCCGGACATGGGTTCCTATTCAAAATATTATATACTTGCTCCCCTCTACAAGACTCAGAAGATTGTAACGGGAATCTCAGAATACCCTGTATACATACTGACCGCACCAAATAAATTGTTTTCCAGAAGCAAACTAAAAATCACATCAAATAAATGATAGGGAACATTAATCAGCATGACTGCCTTCCTTTTATAGGGTAGGACAAAACTTTGGTAGCGTTCTCGCTTCCCGCGCCCGGGTTCCCGGGTTCAATTCCCGGCGGGGTCAGGGATTCTCTCTGCCTCGTGATGACTGGGTGTTGTGTGCTGTCCTTAGGTTAGTTAGGTTTAAGTAGTTGTAAGTTCTAGGGGACTGATGACCATAGATGTTAAGTCCCATAGTGCTCAGAGCCATTTGAACCATTTGAACAAAACTTTGGAAACGCCGCGAGAAGTGGACGCTTGAAAATAAATGCAGGTGCTAGTCAAGTCTGCAGTTTGCGCTGTTCTATTTGACCACTTATCGGCGGCTGTACAGCTTCCTCTATACGTTGCAGATGTCAGTTGTCGTCAGAACAGTGTTCTGTGTAGTTGTCGGTGCTCTGAGTCGGAGACAAGTGAATTCGAGCATGAGTAATTTGTTGGTACTCGTATCCGTAGTTAAGGTAGCCGAAGTGTTTCATGCTTCAAAAGGCACTGCATCGAAGATTTGTACCCCATATAGGAAAGCGGAAAACATCATCCGCTAAGTCACAAAGTGAACGAAAATATGTGTGGAGTAATAGTGAAAGACGATCCTTGAAGAGGACTCTGACGAAAACTAGGACGACTACAGCTGCGAAAGTCAGTGCAAAACTGAATGTCGTACTTGCGAAAACTGTCAGCACCAAAACAACACGAAGGGAGCTCCATAAGCAGGGAAACGGACGGTGAGCTTGAATTCCAAAACCACCGATGCAAATGCACGTAACTGGAAAACATGGTGCCGAACCCATAAAACCTGGACGATGGAGCAATGGATGAAAGCAACTTGATCAGATGACTTTTACTGCACACTGTTGCCAATTTCTGGTGGCGTTTACGTCCCATGAGTGAAACATAACTGGCTTTGGTGATGATTTATTGGCGGGCCCCATGGGTACTCTGCAAGTTCGTATTCCTGCCAACGATTGTGTGAGCATGTTGGCTGATCAGGTTGAGAGGTGTCGGTCCGTCTCCAGCCTGACACATCTAATTTTCACTATCCTAATTCAGCCAATCATTATTTCTGCCATGAGTCAAATGATCGATTTAATTTGATACTAATTACAGTAATTGCATCAATAAATCTTTTTCTGTTTATTAACCGTGAGTAATGTTAGATTTTGTTTGTGAGCTCAGACCTGGAAAGTCAACACTTAGTCACGGCTAGGACGACAGGACGAGATTCCCACTGTTAACTCTCTAGGGACACAGGCAAAATTGTGAGACCTCTCCGATAAGGTGAGGGGATCACTTCTGGTCGCACTGTCGGCTCTTCTAGTTCTCTACGCTGTCCGCTTGGCGACTGCCGCAAGCTTTTTCTGTGAACTGCAGGAATGCAATGCACAATACACGAATCCATCTAATATCTTAAACTGATTAACCATTGAGACCCGACTGAGCAAATAAATGGCCACTTTTACAGCAAGGTCCAAGTGCATCAAAACGCTCTGCAGTTGTCATCGCGCACAATCCGCACGGAGGCTTTCAGACAGTCGTTCTTCCCGCGAACCATACGCGACTGGAACAGGAAAGGGAGGTAATGACAGTGGCACGTAAAGTGCCCTCCGCCACACACCGTTGGGTGGCTTGCGGAGTATAAATGTAGATGTAGAAGGCAGATTGGGTGAGCGAACTCTCTGAACGGATTATTGTCTCCCTGCCAAACGTAAAGAAAGCCAAACTATTAAGCTTCAGTTCCTGTGCTGCTTCGCCGCTAGGTGAAAGCCTGTTGCATCCACCTGACACCAAGCCCTGGTGGGATGAATAATTTTTCCTTCAACACGCTAGTAAGGAGCTTATTCGCCACTCTTCAAATATGCTTTTGAGAATGGGAGGTTTGGAGCTGTCAGTCTGAATGCTGAATACGGAAAGATCGCGGACTGGTGGGCCAAAGAGATAATCAGTGACATAGGGTCTAAAAAGAGCGTAGGCAGAAAGCCGGCTGCTTGGACAACGCTTTTTACACTGTTCTTTGGTTGGTGATTAAAAGCAACGTAACAATTATGTCATTGGCCAGTGCTATGCAGAACTTTTTCATAGGTGTACGATATCTTTTGGCGTGTAGCTGGCACAGAGCAGCGACAGGAGAATCAGTTTTTAGACGTTATTCCTTTCTCAAGTTAAGAGCGGTACTCTCGACTCCAGACTTCGATCAGACTTCTCTTTTGGGGATGCAAAAGGAGTCAGTGCTGCACCAAGCAGAATTCCAACATTTTAAGGCGGCCTGAGCGTTATCTGTCGACTTCCAGTAGCAGCCCCCTGCACTATCTGAAGTCTACATTTCGTCACAACAGTTATGATGAGACTGTGGAGTGGCATAGGCTGGTTAGGAAGGAATGAAGTTAGGCATTTTCTGATTGTCAAATTGAGGAAGGCTCATACCAGACCGAGCAAACTGGGATAGTTGCAAGTTATTTTCACAATCTTACAATCAATGTCTACCATGGCTATGCTTCATGCATTTAATACTCTATGAGTCAATTACTTTTGATCTGCGTCTCCTTTTTTCAAAACTTTGCCAACTTAATTGATGCTAGTTTATCTCAATACCTGTTCTTACTAGATGTTTCTTTTATCGTGAGCTGAATTAAATCTTATGATATGTCACTGAGTGACCTATGCAAAAAAAAAAAAAAAAAAAAAAAAAAAAAAAAAAAAAATGGTTCAAATGGCTCTGAGCACTATGGGACTCAACTGCTGTGGTCATAAGTCCCCTAGAACTTAGAACTACTTAAACCTAACTAACCTAAGGACAGCACACAACACCCAGCCATCACGAGGCAGAGAAAATCCCTGACCCCGCCGGGAATCGAACCCGGGAACCCGGGCGTGGGAAGCGAGAACGCTACCGCACGACCACGAGATGCGGGCTGACCTATGCACGTTGGATATGACTAGAGCAAATTTTAGGTTCACATGGGCCAAGACTTTTATCAAGCAGTTAGTAAATCCGTTTTCTACCTAGTATAAATTATTGATTTTGTGAAGACGATCACCCACGTCTCAATTACCAGGGTCACTATTTAATAGCGCTAAATCTGTTGTGCGACACGTATTAATTTAGTGCCTGAGCCCCTCAAACCCAAATTCAATAGATTTCCGAGAGGAATGCGGTTGAGCTCGATTGGATTTTTACAACTTCCATCCCATCGATAAATGTTTTTCCCCATTGATAATGTTGTGTTCACACAGAAGGCTTCGTCCAGGACTGCTTTTGTGAGCACGAGGATAAATTGTTGCACACTCACTGGTCATGACAGTCACCTGATCTCAATATTATTCAACATTTGTGGCCTATTTTGGAGTGAACGGTGCGTGATCGATACGCACTTTCAACTTTGTTACGTGAACTTGTCACCATTTTGCAAGACGAATGGTAGTAGTGTGAGATCCTTGTCGTGGAGAGTCGATAACATGTTAATTGATAAACATATTCTAATCACTTGGATTTACTGGCACACCAAAAGATAGACAATTAACAATTAAGGCAAAATGATAATCAGATACTCTAATTGATAATTAATTCTTAATATACAATAATGAAAACCTATGGCAATTTCTTAAGAAACCTGTGTTAATGGCAACCTTAACTAATGCAAATCTGTTGAAGGTAACATGTGAGCTGGGGCAGACGTGAGAACAAATTGCACAACTACCGTGTGATTGTCATGAGACTGGTTCGCATGGAATAGAACTACTGAAGGTAACATATAAAATTACTGAAGATAATAGGCAGAGTTATTTAAGATGATACAAACCGATCATGACTTCACAAGGCAAATAATCAGAGTGAGACTTTGAGATGGTACAGATATATACTGACTTGAAATTGTCTACGTCTCTTGCAGTAGTGGCTCGGTCTCAGCATAGTGTAGCCGTTGGTGATTGAAGAACTGCGACCTCAGTCAATAACAGTGCCAACGACCCTCTCCTGTGGGTAAGTGTTGGATCATTCGAAAATTTTCCAAGTCCCCCAAATGCATCAGATCAGCTGGTGGGTGAAGCTGATGAAGATGAAGCTGATGAAGATGGCACTGCAGCAGCAATGTTCCAAGGCGAGAGACGACAACATCTGAAAGTGACTAACACAAAGAAAAAGAAGTGAAGTGCATGAGAGTGTCCAAAAAGAAAAGCTCACTCTGCCACATTTGATTGGATGGGCTCTCAGTCTCCTGAGCTCTAACTAATGAAAATACTCCTCAGGGAGTGCAGGTCCCCTTCTCCGGGCTATGTTTCACTTGGTTAACGAATGATTTCTATTCTACCATTTTTCTCTGAAAAAAAGGTCATTCCTCACTATTCCTGTCCCTCACTTTGGCCAATAAGGTAGCTTCCCTTTGGTACAAAAACTTTAGGTGGAACAGTGTCTGTAGGTCTTATATCCTCAAACTATGCTTTTTGTAAGAGCTACACTTTCGGAGGCGATTCACTGTTTTCAAAGGGCTCTCTTTTCACCTGCAAGACAGCAATCCCCACTGTCTGTTCCAGAAGTCGGCTTTCTACGTTAAGCTGACAATAGCGTCTTTCACTAGAAATTCCTCCCCACTCCAAGCCCAAGCGATCCGTACAGGATGTCTCAACCGTTGTCCATGTGCCTGGCGGCACTGGGGGGCTAAGAAAGATATATGCAGGGCCCAGATGATTTTAATTTACATGCAGTGACTACCTCACCTCACTGGCCTTCTAAGAAGGACTCAGCACGATTCATGTTTTAAATTACTTTGGGATCTGACAATCACTCGTACATTTAATACCAGTTCATTTCTCAGATTGTAATTAGTTATTCAGTTTGGGGGTACGTCTCTAATATGAATGTATATGAATTTACATATCTGGTATGACTGTTCTGGAAAACAGCCCTGAAATATTAGAGTCTCCTGAAAACAATACAGGATCCATTTCATCCTTACTAAGCCGAATGGAATCTCTTTTGAATGCCATTGGTTTCGCACTCAATATTAGATATCGTATTATATTCTGTTTTTGATGTTTCCTTACCATTTCCCACTTACTGTATGTCTGTCCCTTATAAAGATGCGAATAGCAGTACGTCTTTTTTAAATAGTTTTTGTTGTTGTGGTCTTCAGTCCCGAGACTGGTTTGATGCAGCTCTCCATGCTACTCTATCCTGTGCAAGCTTCTTCATCTCCCAGTACCTACTGCAACCTACATCCTTCTGAATCTGCTTAGTGTATTCATCTCTTGGTCTCCCTCTACGATTTTTACCCTCCACGCTGCCCTCCAATACTAAATTGGTGATCCCTTGATGCCTCAGAACATGTCCTACCAACCGATCCCTTCTTCTAGTCAAGTTGTGCCACAAACTTCTCTTCTCCCCAATCCTATTCAATACCTCCCCATTAGTTACGTGATCTACCCACCTTATCTTCAGCATTCTTCTGTAGCACCACATTTCGAAAGCTTCTACTCTCTTCTTGTCCAAACTGGTTATCGTCCATGTTTCACTTCCATACATGGCTACACTCCATACAAATACTTTCAGAAACGACTTCCTGACACTTAAATCTATACTCGATGTTAACAAATTTCTCTTCTTCAGAAACGCTTTCCTTGCCATTGCCAGTCTACATTTTATATCCTCTCTACTTCGACCATCATCAGTTATTTTACTCCCTAAATAGCAAAACTCCTTTACTACTTTAAGTGTCTCATTTCCTAATCTAATCCCCTCAGCATCACCCGATTTAATTTAACTACATTCCATTATCCTCGTTTTGCTTTTGTTGATGTTCATCTTATATCCTCCTTTCAAGACACTGTCCATTCCATTCAACTGCTCTTCCAAGTCCTTTGCTGTCTCTGACAGAATTACAATGTCATCGGCGAACCTCAAAGTTTTTACTTCTTCCCCATGAATTTTAATACCTACTCCGAATTTTTCTTTTGTTTCCTTTACTGCTTGCTCAATATACAGATTGAATAACATCGGGGAGAGGCTACAACCCTGTCTCACTCCTCTGGTTTCTGTACAAATTGTAAATAGCCTTTCGCTCCCTGTATTTTTCCCGCTGCCACCTTCAGAATTAGAAAGAGAGTATTCCAGTTAACGTTGTCAAAAGCTTTCTCTAAGTCTACAAATGCTAGAAACGTAGGTTTGCCTTTTCTTAATCTTTCTTCTAAGATAAGTCGTAAGGTTAGTATTGCCTCACGTGTTCCAACATTTCTACGGAATCCAAACTGATCTTCCCCGAGGTCCCCTTCTACCAGTTTTTCCATTCGTCTGTAAAGAATTCGTGTTAGTATTTTGCAGCTGTGACTTTTTAAACTGATAGTTCGGTAATTTTCACATCTGTCAACACCTGCTTTCTTTGGAATTGGAATTATTATATTCTTCTTGAAGTCTGTGGGTATTTCGCCTGTCTCATACATCTTGCTCACCAGATGGTAGAGTTTTGTCATGACTGGCTCTCCCAAGGCCATCAGTAGTTCAAATGGAATGTTGTCTACTCCCGGGGCCTTGTTTCGACTCAGGTCTTTCAGTGCTCTGTCAAACTCTTCACACAGTATCTTATCTCCCATTTCATCTTCATCTACATCCTCTTCCATTTCCATAATACTGTCCTCAAGTACATCGCCCTTGTATAAACCCTCTATATACTCCTTCCACCTTTCTGCCTTCCCTTCTTTGCTTAGAACTGGGTTGCCATCTGAGCTCTTGATATTCATACAAGTGGTTCTCTTCTCTCCAAAGGTCTCTTTAATTTTCCTGTAGGCAGTATCTATCTGACCCCTAGTGAGACAAGCCTCTACATCCTTACATTTGTCCTCTAGCCATCCCTGCTTAGCCATTTTGCACTTTCTGTCGATCTCATTTTTGAGACGTTTGTATTCCCTTTTGCCTGCTTCATTTACTGCATTTTTATATTTTCTCCTTTCATCAATTAAATTCAATATTTCTTCTGTTACCCAAGGATTTCTATTAGCCCTCGTCTTTTTACCTACTTGATCCTCTGCTGCCTTCAGTACTTCATCCCTCAGAGCTACCCATTCTTCTTCTACTGTATTTCTTTCCCCCATTCCTGTCAATTTTTCCCTTATGCTCTCCCTGAAACTCTCTACAACCTCTGGTTCTTTCAGTTTATCCAGGTCCCATCTCCTTAAATTCCCACCTTTTTGCAGTTTCTTCAGTTTCAATCTGCAGTTCATAACCAATAGATTGTGGTCAGAATCCACATCTGCCCCTGGAAATGTCTTACAATTTAAAACCTGGTTTCTAAATCTCTGTCTTACCATTATATAATCTATCTGATACCTTTTAGTATCTCCAGGGTTCTTCCATGTATACAACCTTCTTTCATGATTCTTAAACCAAGTGTTAGCTATGATTATATTGTGCTCTGTGCAAAATTCTACAAGGCGGCTTCCTCTTTCATTTCTTCCCCCCAATCCATATTCACCTACTATGTTTCCTTCTCTCCCTTTTCCTACTGACGAATTCCAGTCACCCATGACTATTAAATTTTCGTCTCCCTTCACAATCTGAATAATTTCTTTTATCTCGTCATACATTTCATCAATTTCTTCATCATCTGCAGAGCTAGTTGGCGTATAAACTTGTACTACTGTAGCAGGCATGGGCTTTGTGTCTATCTTGGCCACAATAATGCGTTCACTATGCTGTTTGTAGTAGCTAACCCGCACTCCTATTTTTTTATTCATTATTAAACCTACTCCTGCATTACCCTTATTTGATTTTGTATTTATAACCCTGTAATCACCTGACCAAGAGTCTTAACCTATACATTTCCCTTTTTAAATTTTCTAACCTACCTGCCCGATTAAGGGATCTGACATTCCACGCTCCGATCCGTAGAATGCCAGTTTTCTTTCTCCTGATAACGACGTCCTCTTGAGTAGTCTCCGCCCGGAGATCCGAATGGGGGACTATTTTACCTCCGGAATATTTTACCCAAGAGGACGCCATCATCATTTAATCATACAGTAAAGCTGCATGTCCTCGGGAAAAATTACGGCTGTAGTTTCCCCTTGCTTTCAGCCGTTCGCAGTACCAGCACAGCAAGGCCAGATCAGTCAATCATCCAGACTGTTGCCCCTACAACTACTGAAAAGGCTGCTGCCCCTCTTCAGGAACCACATGTTTGTCTGGCCTCTCAACAGATACCCCTCCGTTGTGGTTGCACCTACGGTACGGCCATCTGTATCGCTGAGGCACGCAAGCCTCTCCACCAACGGCAAGGTCCATGGTTCATGGGGGAAGAAAAGTTACTGGGAGGTAGAATAATTAGTCACTGCTTCAGTGTTTCGAAGGGACTTACTAGAATTTAACATTAGGGAATTAATTAAGGTGTACTGGTCCTTCGATTTATTACCCTCCGTACGTACGTCTGAGGGTAATAAACAATTCACTGAACATAAAATTCTTTTGGGTTTGAGGCCGCATTGTCATTTGTAAAATTCCGACGTTTCGGTGACTGTTGCAAGGCGCTTTCCTCAGGGTGTATTGCTAACTGCAGGCAGTCATTAAGCCGATTGTTCGTAGTAACAACAAAATGAAAGACACTCTGGGCTCGACGAAAGATACAACTGACAAGTTTCATGCCGCCGGAGTTTATGAAATCGGGTGCGAGTGTGGAATGGTGTATGTAGGTGAGACTGGGCGTCCAATAAGCACAAGGTTAACTGAACACGAGAGATATATCTGCCTCAAACAAATCAGCGGTGGTAGAACATCAGGAACAGTGCAGGATGGAGATCGAATTTCGGCGAAACAGCCGTTTAGTTTGAGAAGGACGATTAGAGAGGCTACAGAAATAGCCAAGCGACCCGACAATATGAACAGAGAAGACGGCTACCGACTTCCAGCGTCTTGGCTGCCAGCTGTGACAGCTTTGCGGAAGGACAGCTCTCGCAGAGCAACAGGCGCGCGGCAGGCCACAGCAATGGAGGGTACACAGAGCGCTGACGCGGCCTGGTCGATGCTAGGCAGTTAGTAAACAACGCTACACTGTAGTCGCCACTCAGTCTCCTGTTCGCCGATTTCCACCAATGGCAAGCAGTAAAGGAATCTCCAATAGAAGACGCCCATTTCCGCCAATGACAACACGCAATTCAAAGACCAATAAAATGAACTCCTAATACCCTTCCTCCTCACCCTCACATCCAATGACAGCACTCCACCACAGTTTATAAGTTCCCAAACTAGTTCTCATTCAGCAGTTAGCAATACACTCTGAGGAAGGCGCCTTGCAACAGTCGCCGAAACGTCGTAATTTTACAGATGACAAAGCGGCCTCAAACCCAGAAGAATTTTATTGACTGTGACAACAGCCGCAGAAGCCTACGTTTACAATTCAGTGAACTTTAATTCTCACGTGTTTCGATACATAATTTGAAATCAGCCCTAAATCACACACATTTGGAAATATTTATGGATGTTTTCGATGAATGAAATTTTCAGGCGGTGCACGGATGTCCCCGCGACGTACGTGAGCCTAAACATTAAATAATTATCCATACATCACGTTCACCTCCTCGGTTAATATTGTTGGCATTAATAAAATTAAATTTATTTTCATTTAAAACACCATATTGTAACTGAAGCGACAGAAGACGGTTGACTCAATGACCGGTGTGTATTTCAGTTGTGTTTCCATTTGATTATTTTCAACTTCAAAAGTGGATGAGTTATGTTAATCTGGGTAACTGAACTGTGTGCTGGTGTAGGAGAGTCAAAGTTAATTTTGTGTTGCAGTTTTAAAGCCATTTTTACGTGAATGGTACACTGTGATACGTTTTTGAACAAGTCTTGCGGACAGGAAGTGGATTACCGAATAAAAAAATTTGGGGTGCTATTTAAAAAAGACCTACTAATCATCACGTCCCATTGAGGTATCAAGTTACAACAGGCGTAGCTATGTTGGGTTAACGCCATCCTGGTATCCAGACAACATTTTTTACTTGCTTTTGGATACGAAGTAATTTGCAGTCGTCAAGATAAATTTGCCATTTCATTCGTCTTTGTAAAAGGAAGCTTTGAAATCAGAGGTCATTTTTGATGTTTCATTATGGATGTACGAGCATGCAATTAGATTTAATGATAAAATTTCTCAGATTTTATTATAACTGTTCAGCCAGGGTAACGTATTTTTGATGTCTTTTATAATTTAATTATGTTTTATATTTTTAATAAAATCAGACCAATGTCCTGTTTTTATCCATAAGTGAAATAATTGTATCTGGTGAAACAGACTCTGCATGTAACCAAATGAAATGAAATAAAATTAAAACTGCGCCTGTGTGGGAAACGTTAATGAATGACTAGCTTTGTACAAATATTTAGACTAGAGACCAACTGCAGACCAGAAGAAAACTGTACTTATTTTAGAAAATAAGTCAGTGTCCGTAAACTTGTTAAATGCGTCAGTATTCATTGAAGGTAGATGGAAATGAAAAATTTCAATATGAGCTAAGTGAGAATAGTTATTTACTTTTAAAAGTAAATTGTTTATTTAACTGTAAAAACATATCTGGTAAAGTGCCAATTATATTGACTCAGTAACGCTAGCTGTGAGTCAGTTTCACAAGTGTTACACAAATATTCTACACAATACGTAAAAACAAGTTAAGTAGCACAGTCTGAATTTCTACCTTCACTTGTCCATAAAAGTTTTAGTATTCGTTAGCGTATCATTACATACAAGAATACTTCCACTGTAGACTCGCGAAACGACACAGCTACGAAAAAGAGGAATTAAAGACCTTTACTAATCATCACCAAATATGCAATAGCAAAAATCTCTGATCATTTGCCCAGTAACATAAAATGTCTGATAGATAGCACAGCAAATTTATAATCTAGTCAAAAATAATTTCGAAACTTCATTACAGAAGTTTATGATCAGTGCTAACGGTTTCGATCGATAGGCTGTTATCAAGCTTAAGCAAAGTGTAACCATCTTGTCGCTTCAGAATTTGTAGCTAACAATACTGACGTGAGTAGAGAAAGATAGCTTCTGTCTTATCGTAGAATTTTACTTCCATATCATATTTTTCAACCCTTTTTTAAGCCAAACCTCTTTCTGGAAACAGGACAACCAGAGCTTCTAAGCCAACACATTTATGTAGTGCAGTCACGTTGCGGGCCTCACAAATGGAATACTCTAGTGGCATTTATTTCGTATTTTACTTTGTTTTGCGAAAAAAAAATCGAATTTAAGTCAATCTTCAGCTAGCCTACGTCATTAACTTATTTGTGCTTTTCTGTTTTTGAAAGTTATGCGCCGTTAAGTTACGCTATTGCAATTAAAATGCGCTGGACTTCGACGATAGTGTTGTCTGTGATGTGAGAGCAACATCTCTCTCAGCAATAATGTTCAAGCGACGTTGGGTACAAAGTACGAACTATTATCAGCTGACGTTTTTAGAAGTTTTTCAGCAATAGTTCACATCACCGAACACATTTTTAGGGAGAAAGATGGTGATGCACCATGTTCTACACTAGAAAAATATAACTGACGTTGTTTACTGGCTAATTAGCTTTTTATTCGTTTTGTTATCGGGCCTAGTTGAGGTTAAGTTCACTGGCGTTAAAAAAAAACTATAATCTCCTGAATTTTTTTAGAAGTTTTTCAGTAACTATTTCCTTCGCCGAATACCAGTCTTGGAGAGATGATAATACATAATGTTCTATACCAGAAAAATATAGTTGAGGTTATTGATTGGCTAGTAGAGGTCTTCATTAGTTTCAGTTTCAGGCCTAGTTGAGTCTATGTCTATTGCAGCAGCTAACTTTTGTTCTTGTTTCCACGATAAACATGATTGAAGTAGCAACTGGGGAAGAATTTCGGCAAATATTAGTAATACCATTACTGTCTGCGAAGTCTTTCAATCACAGACCTAAAACACTTACATGATGGTCCTTATTTAACTCTATAGGAGAAGAAACAATCTCAAACAAACACAAAGTGTAATAATTATCATTTTATTTCAAATTATGTTTATGTAAAGTTAAGTAGTGTTACTCAGTAACACAGAAAGCTAAGTGAGGGCCACAGAAATATTAATTCAATAATGAAATATGGCGACAGTATGTAAGAAAGTTTGAACTAAACAAATATCTATACAATCTGGACCTACAGATAGCACTACACAATTTGCACCTGCAGATAGTAGCTTACCTGAACAATCATTCAATTCTATGGCACATGACAGATAAAGCAGAACAGATAGCTAAGAAAATGTTAACAGAACAGAAGAAACACACAAAAGCACATCATGAGAAAACAGTTGCTGGAGAACATGCACGTCCTCCCTGCCTCTCTCTCTCTCTCTCTCTCTCTGTCTCACACATACACACACACACACACACACACACACACACACACACACACACACACACATATATATATATATATATATATATATATATATATATATATATATATATATATACACCCCCACACACACATCCACATAATGAACAGTTTCAACACGCATTTTATCCAAGAATAGTGAATCTCACAGACATACAACTGACTGAAGTGGAAACATATTGCTGGAAGGAGATCTAAAACATGACATTAACGAAAATAAATTAACATGGGACAGAAACTAAGCTTATTGTAGCATTATAAGGAAAAGCAAGAACAATCTGATAAATACAGAATTTCTCTGGGAATTGATAGTAAAACAAGAACATGGCTTCATCAAAAACAAAAAAACTCATAGAAAACAACGGTAAGATAACAAAGAAGTATTAACAACTGAATCAATAAAGAAATGTGCCATGTCGAACAGCATAGTCGATTTGTCCACCACCAGAGATTGTTGGCGCGGACATATGACTGAGACAAGTGCGGCCGTTTGCGAACTGAGGGATGTCTCAGATGGGGGCAGTCAGTTGGAGCGACTGGGAGCAGGGACAGCATCCGAGGCCAGAGTGGTCGCCGCGATCAGATCTGTGGACAAGCTTGCAGCTGGAGCTAGACAGTTACGTGGGATGAACCATATCCAGCGGTCTCGAAAAGCTGGTGTACGGGATGGTTTGCCGGCCGGTGTGGCCGTGCGGTTAAAGGCGCTTCAGTCGCAAGTTCGAATCCTGCTTCGGGCATGGATGTGTGTGATGTCCTTAGGTTAGTTAGGTTTAAGTAGTTCTAAGTTCTAGGGGACTGATGACCACAGAAGTTAAGTCCCATAGTGCTCAGAGCCATTTGAACCATTTGAACCGGGATGGTTTCCAGATGTGATGATGGTCAACATGGATGGAGCTGCTGTGTGAACAACAGCCTGTTGGAGCAGTTGCTGTCTTTCCCAGGTGCACCTACAGCCATCCTAGAGGAAGGAACAGTTTTCTCAGACCATAAGGAGCACTACCTGAGTACTTTCACGGTTAATGGTGGCATCCTGGTGGTCTTGTAATTGAGGTAGTGAAACATGTTATGTGTGCACTGAGTGTAGCCACATATAAATAAATTCCTGCACTAACGTCTGTGGCTGCTGTGTAGCTAGTTGTTTATTATTTATAGCATGGAGGTGTGCTACAATTTGTGGTAAGAGGCAGAGAGGGCATAATTATGGGTGTCATGAAGAGCATTAAACAGAAATCGACAGTGCGTCACTGTGAGCTTAAATTGGTTACTGTAGTTTTAAGAGTTTATTGTGTTATTGAATTTGTGTAGCTGAGTCACTGACTCACTCCTTTGCAACGAGATTTTGTTTGCTATTGTCGTAAGTGAATGAGCTGTCATGTGTTATTACAAAGAAGTTATTCAGACAACTTCGTAGCATTGTGGGTACCTGGTGTCTTAGTTCTCTGGTGCCGGTAGCAATACTAGATCATGTGTAACTGGATGTTACGTAACTGGTACTAGGTAAGTTTAAGTATTCTCTGGCGTAGTACGTTTTTCAGATATTATTTCTGTTTATGGCCGAGTGTCAGACACTGTAAATTACTGTGTTGTTTCCCAGCTGCCCATTGTAGGACAAGATTGAATTTGATATGTCGGCAGCTGAGCCAACACCTTGTAGTTAGAGGTGGCTTAAAGGCACGCGAGACTAACGCAGACGGGCGTGAAGTACTGGAACAGGATATGTAATTAATGCTATGAAGAAAAGTACGTAGCTGGTATAATACTTAGCTTTAATGTCTTCTTGTACATCTCTATAGTGAACACAAGTGAGACTCTAATTACAATCACTGTAAGGCTAATGGCGCCTTGCTAGTTCGTAGCCATTAACTTAGCTGAAGGCTATTCTGTCTCTCGGCTAATGAGAGAGAAAGGCTTCGTACGTCTAGTCGCTAGCTCTGTCGTCCGTACAACTGGGGTGAGTTCGAGTCAGTCTCTCGAGACCTGCCTTGTGGTGGCGCTAGGTTTGCGATCACACAGTGGCGACACGCGGGTCCGACATGTACTACAGGACCGCGGCCGATTTAAGCTACCACCTAGGACGTGTGGTGTCTGGCTGTGACACCACATTCCTCCCCCGCAAATCGGCGAACGGTCGTGAGATAAGGCTTCCGCCCGCCGTGGGGAGGACTCCATGTTGACGTATGCGATGAGGTGGGGAGCCTAACAACAGGCGAGGCTGTGCCACCCGCACCCGGCCATTCGGTCCGAGGGGAGCTAGGAAACGCCTGAAAACCTAGTCCAGGGTGCACGTCAACATGCGGTGTATGCGCCCGTAAAGAGACAGGAGGGGCCGAAAGGTCGACCTCCATGTGGTCGGAGAATCCGATGCGCGATGACGACATCTGGTCCGGAGCGGGCAAGAGTTCCATGGCGGAGGACAGCTGGTCACAAGAAGCGATCGGCGGCGCGTGACCCAGGGAGGCGCGTGGCGGCTGCAGCGAAGCGTCCCCTGCGGGCGGCGCCGGAGGCGGCTGTGGCGGCTGCGGCGGCGGCGGCGGCGGCGCGACGCCATGAGGCAAAATGGGCGGCAGCGACGGGAACACCTGGGGATGAGGCGAGCCAGTAGATGGGTCCCCAGGGCGCTGACCTGACGGCTCCGTCGCTGAAAGCAGACGGGGAGCGGCAGAACCCAGGCGACGACAGAGGCGCAGCTGATTGAGATGCCGACGCACCTCACCATAGGCCCCCAAAACCAAATACATCGCGCGGCCGAGGCAGCGAAGAATGCGCCCTGCGAGCCAACGCCGTGAACCGCGATAGGTGCGATAATAGACAACGTCGCCAGGAGCAAAAGCAGGAGTCTGGCGCAGCACAGGAACCTGATGCGGCGGATGCAGCAAAGACATCAAGGTTCGATGAGAACGACCATGGAGCAACTCAGCCGGCGAGCGACCATCGCGGGGCTGAGAGCGATACGAGGACAAAAAGAACAATAATGCGTCCTCCCGAGAATGCGACTCTTTCAATTTCAACATCTGTGACTTGAAAGTCCGGACCAATCGTTCCGCGGCACCGTTTGACTGAGGCGAAAACGGCGCGGACGTCAGATGTTGAATACCATTGGCCTTGCAGAATGACTGAAATTCTGCGGACATGAATTGTGGGCCATTGTCGGAAACAATAGTCTGCGGAAGACCTTCAATGCAAAAGATAGCAGACAAGGCTTGGATTGTGGCAGAAGACGTCGTGGAAGACCTCCGGACAACAAAAGGAAAATTACTGAAAGCATCGACCACAACCAACCATCGAGCATTCCAGAATGGTCCAGCAAAATCGATGTGCAAGCATTGCCAAGGGGAAGTGGCTTTCGGCCATGCAAAGAATTTCCGCGGCGGAGCGGATTGTTGTTCGGCACACGCCACGCAAGAGGAGCACATATCCGTAATCGCAGCATCGATTCCGAACCAAGTACAGTGCTGACGAGCAAGTTGTTTCGTACACACTATACCCCAATGTCCGTGGTGAAGAAGCCGTAAGACAGAGGACTGTAACGAACGTGGGACCACGACTCGGGACTGATCATTATCAGAACGCAACAACAAAACACCACGTCTTACAAAAAGTCTCTCCTTGTGAGCAAAAAATCGGCGAACCAGCGGATCCTCGATCCGTGACTTGGACAAGGGCCATTGCGTAGCAACAAAACGCAAAACAGTAGCAAGGACAGGGTCAGCAGCTGTGGCTGTAGCGACACGACGAAAATCAATCGGAAACGATGCGACCACGTCATCGGTTTCCGCATCAATGAACATGCAAGCAAGTTCGGAAGAATCGAATGCTGTATCCTCAGCAACAGGCAAACGGGACAACGCATCAGCGTTTCCGTGCTTAGCAGTGGACCGATACAAGATATCGTAGCGGTACTGCGAGAGGAAAAGAGACCAGCGAATGAATTTCTGCGCCGTACGCGGAGGTACCGGCTTGTTCGGATGAAAAAGCGATGTCAAAGGTTTGTGGTCCGTGATGATGGTAAAGTGACGACCATACAAGAAATCGTGAAACTTAGTAACACCAAACACGAGAGCTAAAGCCTCTTTCTCTATCTGTGAATAATTTCTTTGCGCAGATGAGAGCAATTTTGACGCAAAGGCAATAGGGCGATCATGCGATCCATCTTTGTGCGCAAGCACAGCACCGATCCCGAAATCCGATGCATCTACCATCAACAAAAGGGGTTTCTGGGGATCGAACGGCGTAAGGCAAGTATTCGAAAGTAACGCCGATTTCAACTGGCGAAAGGCGCGTTCGCATTCCGTCGTCCAGACGAACGGAACACCTTTACGGCGTAAGCGATGAAGCGGAGCTGAAATGGAAGAAGCATTGCGCAGAAATTTATGATAATAATTTATTTTACCCAGCACACTCTGCAGCTGTTTCAAGTTCTGCGGAGACGGCAAATCCTGTATGGCACGGAGGTGCTCTGGCCTCGGATGGATGCCCTGGGCATTTATTACATGGCCCAGGTAGGGTAAATCCCGAGCAAAAAACACACATTTGTCCTTCCTCAAGCGAAGACCATTTTGTCGCAAGACCTGAAATAATGTTCGGAGATTGTGCAAATGTTCGGCTTCTGTCTTTCCGGAGATCACAATATCGTCCAGATAGTTCGCAGCAGTAGGGACCGACGCACAAATAGTTTGTAAATATTGCTGAAACAATGCAGGGGCGGATGCACACCCGAAAGGCAGTCTTTTGAAGCGATACAAGCCAAGATGCGTGTTTACCACCAAGACGCGCTGGGATTCTTCGTCCACCGGTATTTGCAAGTACGCATCTGCTAGGTTCAACTTTGAAAAATATGTTCCCGGGCACAGTTTGTCAAAAAGATCTTCCGGGCGGGGCAAAGGAAAAGTTGCAGTCACAAGTTGTGGATTCACAGTTGCCTTGAAGTCCACACAAAGTCTCAATTTTCCGGAAGGTTTTGGCAAAATTACTAAGGGTGAGGCCCAGAGAGAAGCCTGCACACGTTCAATGACACCTTGAAATTCTAAATCGTTTAATGTTCTTGCGACCTCATCACGCAATGCGTGGGGAACATTGCGCGCTCTGAAAAATTTCGGTTGCGCGTTCTCTTTCAGTTCCAAATGTGCTGCATAGTTCTTAGCGCAACCAAGGCCCGGTGCAAAAATGTCTGCAAATTCCTCACATAGACTAGAAACACTGGCGGAAGGCACAGTCTGATTCACTGATAGGACCTGATTTACGATTGACATGTTAAACAACTGAAATAAATCTAAACCAAACAAGTTCACTGCAGTAGAAGAACGAAGAACGTAAAATGACACAAGTTTTGTTTGTCCCTTGTATGTTGCAAGAAGGCTGCACTGTCCTAACACTGGTATTTTCTGGCCTGAGTAACTATTGAGCTGAACATTTGCGGCACGCAATGGAGGTTGGCCCAGTTGGTTGTACGTGTCGTGATTGCGCAATGAAACTGCAGCTCCGGTATCGAGCTGGAATGGTATCACTTTGCCTGCAAAGTCTAAGTCTACAAAAAATTTATTGTCCTGCTGACGACAAAAGCGACTGTTTTGTGCAACTGGAACAGACACTGGGACAGAATCACGTGCGACGTGACGGGACTGCCGTCGACGTCGACGCACACTTTTTGTGGAATGAACACTGTCACCGGACGGGGTGGAATGAACTACATGAATGTCCATGGGCGAAGGTTCACGAGCCCGAGTTTCCTTGGTTCGATTCCGGCGCGAAGCAAAGGGCCTGGAAGTGGTGTGATTGTCTGATCTGAGCTTTTTCTGGCAAACACTTTGGACATGTCCTTTCTTATGACAGTAAAAGCAAATAGCTTGGCGTGACGGGCAATTTTCACGCGAATGTCTAGTTGCACACCGCGGGCATGATTTCACTGCATTAGCTTGCTTACGCGGCGCACTTGTTTGCGAGCTAGGCTGCCGCCGCGCTGACGGGCGCAAGGGCCGCCTAGCGTCCCGTGCAGCGGGCCCAGCGGGCCGGTTAATGTGACACACTGCTGGCGAAGTTTCAAACGATTCCTGAGCAAAGTCAAGTGTGTCTTGCCTGTCCAATATGTCTATCACTTGTTGAAGGGAGGGATTAACTAGTTTCAAAATCTGTTCCCGTATGCGAACATCAGAAACGTTCTGTGCTATTGCATCACGCACCATAGTATCTGAATAAGGAAGTCCACATTCGCATTCAAACGCACACTCCCTAGTAAGGCCTTGCAATGTCGCAACCCACTCCCTATTAGTCTGACCGGCTATACGTTTTGTACGAAAGAACGTATACCTTTTTGCAACGACATTCACTGTTTCCTTGAAATAGGCATCTAAAGCAGACAAAATTTCTTCGTAGGACAGAGTTGCTACGTCGCGCCGGGGAAACAACTTCACTATCACTCGGTAGGTGGACACACCGACACAAGAAAGCAAAAACGGCTGCCGCTCATTACCTTGAATTCTGTAGGCTGCTAGGTGGAAGTCGAACTGACGGGACCACTCGTGCCACGACTCGTGGGTGGCATCAAAGGGTCTGAACTGAGGTGCAACAGCATGTTGTGGCGGCGGTAGCGATGAAGCGGCGGCGGCCGCATCGGTGTGCAGCGCACGTTGACCTTGGACGAGCTGTCCAAGAGCATCCAATAACGCCTGCGTCTGCTGATTCTGCAAGCGATAAAATTCGGACAGTACATCTGGAGAATGTGGTGAAGCCATGACACAAAGAAATTAGGGCAAAGTAAAACACAAGAGCCTTTGTAGACTCGTCGCCATGTCATGTGTCGGCAGCTGAGCCAACACCTTGTAGTTAGAGGTGGCTTAAAGGCACGCGAGACTAACGCAGACGGGCATGAAGTACTGGAACAGGATACGTAATTAATGCTATGAAGAAAAGTACGTAGCTGGTATAATACTTAGCTTTAATGTCTTCTTGTACATCTCTATGGTGAACACAAGTGAGACTCTAATTACAATCACTGTAAGGCTAATGGCGCCTTGCTAGTTCGTAGCCATTAACTTAGCTGAAGGCTATTCTGTCTCTCGGCTAATGAGAGAGAAAGGCTTCGTACGTCTAGTCGCTAGCTCTGTCGTCCGTACAACTGGGGTGAGTTCGAGTCAGTCTCTTGAGACCTGCCTTGTGGTGGCGCTAGGTTTGCGATCACACAGTGGCGACACGCGGGTCCGACATGTACTACAGGACCGCGGCCGATTTAAGCTACCACCTAGGACGTGTGGTGTCTGGCTGTGACACCACAGAATTTGTTATATATTTGACTTTATTCTGCTATTGTTATACAAATAATTGTGTTATTGGTTATTTTTCCCTACTTAAACCACTTCTGCACTGTAGAAATATATATTTGTTTTATTGTAAGTGGTTTTCTATTCTGTTATCTGAAATTTTTATGCTTAGTAACCTAATTGTTATGTTGAGCTCCAAGTCTGCGCAACCCCTAGCCTGAACCCCACTCCACCTAAAACCTAAACTAAACTAAAAAAAAAAAATACGTGAAAGGAGGGAGCAATGGATACAAAAGCCGACCAAATTTACATTGGAGTGATCGTGGATGAGCAGGAATATATGAATAAAACAAGGACCACTTCTAAAATAATAACATTGAAGAACTATGTTCTGAGCCAAATGTAACTTGTTTTAATCAGGTATTCTCTTTGGCAAACGCACGATGCTTCCATTATTAAAGCTCCTTCATGAGCGACAGAGAAGCTCATATAAGCGAATTAATAACACAAATATGGTAACAATTTCAAGTTGTGACATTCCAAGACAGGGTTGATAATTATCAAATGCTGCTTGTTTAATATACAACAAATGGCTGATGAACTCAGTCATTCTTATGATTTTGTTACTGAATTTCACTGTGGTCCCTTCATTTTTTTCAATTTCATTGCGGTACCTTCCAGACGCATCAGAGAAGGACGAAAAAAGCTAACAAAGTATACGACCTCTTCAACGAGTTTCTAACCTATGGCTATAGCTGTACTAACCTTAGGAAACGAGCATCGTAAGACATTAATAGCGAGTCGGTGCTGAGGAGAATGCTCTAACATTCCTGTAGCAGCTGCTTAAGCAGAAAGAGAGACAAGTAGCTCTTACATGTAAAAGCATATTGCCGCACTAAAAAAATAAAACATAAAATTTTTAACCCATTGCCATGTCCTACGAAACAATTGTTCAGAGTATTTCATCAAAATGACAAGTTAATGAAGAGTGAATTTAGCAGGATATTTCAGTGACACTCGGAGAAGTGTGTCAGTGATCACAGAGATGGCAGACATATTCTTTGATGTTAATAGCAATAGGAGAAGCATGTAAAATAGTCTTTAAATGTCTTGCACTCATGCTCTCTCCGAAGCTTGCTTCAGCTGGTCGTTACTTATTCTTTTTGACAAAGGATTTTATGAATTCTGAGGATAATGTGACACCCATTAGAAAGACTGAAAAAAAGCAGTAAGGTCTCAAAATGGAGTACTGCTTAAGGGAGAAGTGTGTTCCACTAATTACACTTTGATCATTAAGTATCAATTACGATGAAGTTGTTACAAAACACAGGTTTTTGTGGACTGAGGACTTAATCTGATTTTGAGATAAAAGATTAAGTCTTTGAAATTATTCCACAAGGAAAGGATTTTTTATGTAATGTATGTGCTTAAAATGATGGTAGATGAAGACATGTGTCTGTATTTTACGAATTGTTCAGTCCAAGGCAACAGTACTTTTGGCTGCTGCGAATAAATATAAAGCAATGGTACCTCTTTCATTACTCAAGAATATTACACCACAACACCATTGTCATGTCATTCATCACATAATATGATGTTATTTTCATCCAATAAGCAATATACCCAAGTACTACATCCAAACAGCAATTCAATATGTGACATATGCGTCTGAGCAAGCCTGAGGTAAGGTGCTAAGGCAGTTACACAACTGGCCACAAAAGTATCTCACAACCCTGAACGGTACTTCATGACGTGGGTATCGATGCATTTATGTAGATGAAGCTGTAAAACACTGAAATATGATCTGAAGGACACCTGTTGCTGTTACGTGACTGTAGGTGAAATGTGGATAACCGTTTTACCACTGAGACAAAACTTAAATGGAATCAGTATGATGGCAAAGATTAAAAATGTACTGTACGGATGTAAAGTTCTTGGGGCAGAAAAAGTGACAAGTCACTGTTTTTTGGAACTCGTAGACCCTCATTACTATTGATTTAATGAAATATAAGACGTTGAGATTTTCGTCGTGAATCGAAGAGAAAAAGAGCAAGATTGTTGGATACAAAGACTGCTCACACATACGAGCACCAGTAGGCTGATAAGATACCCAGGGTTCCTGAAACCCGGACTTGTCCCACGAAATTTTTTGCTATTTTCTAACTTTTGAGAGAGGACAAGTCACTCTCTCACTATTCTTCATACTCAAGGCTACAATTTAAAGTTGATCTTTCACCCAAGACATCGTATTTGTATGACGACAGGAAGTTGTCATCAAGAGCAGGCATTGATGGAAGCGTGTACATTGTTAATGCATGCAGGATCTTTATGGTGGCTCTCCTTTGAATAGAGTTTTTTTTTTGGAGTTGAGAACAAGTAGGCAGTTTGGTCATTTAATAGTAAATCTTGTAGAGAACGGTTGGGGCTTGAAATCCACGTGCCTACTGGGGACAGAATGCTGGGTTCAAGAATTTCTCCCACGGTGTTCAGACAACACTTTCGGTCGAAGAAGGAGAGAAACAGCCAACCTGAATGTACCTGTCACAGCGGGGGCCTGGGGCATGAGAAAAATGTAGGTCGCCCAGCCAACGTGTTAAGACAGAATCGTAAACGTCCTTTATGAACAGGGATGGCGGCCATAACAAAATTCGCGCATTTCCATGTTCACTGTGGACTGGACACTATTGAGGGAGTCATCAAGTAGTGTCGTCCCTCTGCCCACAGAGCTTTTTGGGAAGTCTCAGGTCCTGAAAACAATTTTAGAAGGAACTCAACATTTGTTGCGGCTCTGAAATGATCTATGTTGGTGGATAAAAGCACTACTCTTAGTTTAGCCTGGATCACTGATAGGGCAGGCATTAATGATCAGGACATCCAGATAATGATCTCCATGATGAATGTGTTGATGACAGTAGAGCTATACAGAAATTGAAAATAACGCACTGCCTAAAGTGGCCATGCCAAAAAATAAAAAGGTTGGGAGCACAACGTCTCCTCCCCTCTGAAAGGGTATTTGTGAATCAGGGATTAGCAGCTTCTCCAGAAAACAGAAGATTGTGATTGGCACGAGAACCTTGCGGGGCCAGTTGCAGCAGGTCTTTTGTGGAGTTTACTGAGGTTTCATAGGAGGTGAGGGGAGGAGAAACTTCATCTTCCGATTCAGACTCCGGGCTGGAGTGGGTCTTCCAATTCAGACTCTAGTCTGGATTCAGACTCCAGGCTGGAGTGGGTCTTCTGATTCATACTCTAGTCTGGAGTAGGTCTTCAGATTCAGGCATCGGTATGGAGTGGATTCTGTTCTTGACTTTTGTTATCAGTGGGGTGCACTACGGACGCTTGTCCTGTTCTCCTGGGCATGATTTCGCACTAGCTCTGGTCTTGACCGGGGAGCCTGTGGTGAGAACTTGGCTGCACTGACAGTTTAGACCTCAGTTATCTCGGCCAACTCGCCGTACTGAGGGAAATCTTATTTGTGGCACGTCTGCCGCTCTGATGTTTGATCTCCTTGTCCACATTGCGTATAAGTGAGTCAGATTGGTTCATGGTATAACCGGCGAACGGGAGTATCGCATGCGGGAATCTCTTGAGAAGTAATTGCGACCTGACTAACAGATCGTCAGCCGCGACTTTACAAATTTCCTGCACGCGATAGGGCATTACAGGCGCCGCACTTCGTTGCTCTGCAGATGCCGGAACCACGACCAACACCTGAGACATCGCTGCACATAGGAAAAAAGCTGCTCCAGCTTGTTAGGGCAAACAGTATCACAATCTCACCACTTGTTATCAGCTGCACCAACTTAATGTGAGTTCTGTGTGGAATAAACCCATCAAGGTCTATTCGGTGTTAGATAATTTCTGATTTCGTTATCCGTATTTTGAGCCAGAGTAAATACTTCAATCAGACAAACCTTGGTCTTTGCCAACAAGCCGCCACACATGATCGTTAACTGTTCGTTGCATATTTGTGCTGCCATCACATCATGTTTTATTTTTGTCATCGCACTTGACATGTTTTGTGTTCAGTTTCTGATAGTTTGGTTTTGGATTGGATTATTTGGTGGTGAGACCAAACAGCGATGTCATCGCTCTCATCGTATTAGGGAAGTATCCCGTCACCTGTAGGGGAAAATGGCATACAAGCTCGTGGCGCCTTCCATCGGTAATGCTGGAATTAAGTAAGGTGTTGGCCCACCCTTAGCCTTGATGACAGCTTCCACTCTCGCAGGCATACTTTCAGTCAGGTGCTGGAAGATTTCTTGGAGGTTGGCAGACCATTCTTTACGGAGTGCTGCACTGAGGAGAGGTATCGATGTCGGTCGGTGAGGCCTGGCACGAAGTCGGCGTTCCAAAACATCCCGAAGGTGTTCTATTGGATTCTGGTTAGGGCTCTGTGCAGGCCGGGATGTTATGATGTTATTGTCGTGTAACCACTCCGCCACAGGCTGGTCATTATGAACAGGTGCTCGATCGTGTTGAAAGATGCAATCACCATCTACGAATTGCTCTTCAACAGTGGGAAGCAAGAAGGTGCTTAAAACATCAATGTAAACCTGTGCTGTGATAGTTCCACGCAAAACAACAAGGGGTGCAAGCCCCCTCCATGAAAAACACGACCACGCCATAACACTACCTCCTCCGAATGTTATTGTTTGCACTACACACTCTGGCAGATGACGTTCAGCGGGCATTCGCCATACCGACACCCTGCCATTGGATTGAAACATTGTGTACCGTGTTTATTCACTCCAGACAACGTTTTCCCACTGTTCAATCGTCCAATGTTCAGGCTCCTTACACCAAGCGAGGCGTCGTTTGGTATTTACCGGCGTGATGTGTGGCTTATGAGCTGCATCTCGACCATGAAATCCAAGTTTTCTCACCTCCCACGTATCTGTCATAGTACTTGCAGTGGATCCTAATGCAGTTTGGGATTCCTGTGTGATGGTCTGGATAGAAGTCTGCCTATTACACATTACGATCCTCTTCAATTGTCGGCGGTCTCTGTCAGCCAACAGACGAGGTCTGCCTGAAGTCTTCTGTGCTGTATGTGTCCCTTCACGTTTTCATTTCACTATAACATCGGAAACAGCGGACCTAGGGATGTTTAGGAGTGTGGAAATCTCGCGTACAGACGTATGACACATGTGACACCCAATCACCTGAGCACGTTCGAAGTCCATGAGTTTCGCGGAGTGCCCCATTCCGCTTTCTCACGATATCTAATGACTACTGTGGTCGCTGATATAGAGTACTTGGTAGTAGGTGGTAGCACAATGCACCGAATATCAAAAACGTATGTTTCTGGGGGTGTCCGGATACTTTTGATCACGTAGTGTATGTTGCCGTTCAGATGATTCTTTCGTCCAGTCACATTAATGTGACCAGCGCGTATGTTTGATGTGAACGTACAATAACCATACAGAGATGGCAATTGGAGGGATGGCAATGTAGGGATATAAAGCGTGTCGGGGGGACGCGGAAAACAGTACAGTCGTTGTCGTAATGCTGAAACGGAGAGATGTATCTTACGACCAGAAGGGCATAGTCATTGGCTTTCGGGGCAGGGTGGAAGCATTTACGAAATTTCTAAGTTTGTAAACTGTTCGCCGCTATTAAAGTATACTGTACAAGACAAAATGGCGCTATCCAAAAGCGTTGCCGGCATAGATGATAGGATGAACGATGGTTGCTAAATTGAGGAAATATCGTATTAAGTGCACGTCAGCCGTGGCATTTTTCATTTGACTTTGAGTATACATGTGACCTAGAGCTGTCTTCAGATATCACTTTTTCCAAATATTTTACATTGCTTTTAGGGAACAAAATTGGGTAAACAGCAGGAATTACAGGGCGATATACTCCGTGAGTACAAACAGTGAGACTTTTCGTCGTCTGAAATTATTAATATGAAGAATATTTCGTGTATGACTGCTGGATGTGAAGTCTTAACACAGGTAAAGAGAAGCGCACTGCACACGCTAATTTACGAAATACTAATGCCACCAAACGGGAGTTTCCCATTAGTTTAGTGCCAGGAAACAATCTAACAACCAAGACAAGAGGCAACACTGCACATGCCCAGCGTGTTTGTGGAGGGAGCAAGGCTACAAAAAATTTCGGATAGCAGGAAGACTAATGAATTTAATTTTACATGTCACGAAAAAGATTGCGCTTTCATTATATCTGCTGATTAACGAGCTGGCTGTCGTGAGGGGTGACGGAGCTACCACAGCTAGCGAAGGGAAGCGGTGGAATGACTAGCGAAGTTCACTACAGCACTTCGCTTTAATGGGTTTAATAGAAGTGTGCTGTTGTATACTACAGATATGATAAAATGCAACTTGCTTGAATAGTAGAAAGAGCAGGCTGAAAAGTGTCAAATATCCGACTCGAACCGCATTTCTAGTTAGAGTCTGCGTCACTGGTGAGGCGGTGTGAGGTATTTATGAAGTTTTCCTCACTCGTCTATGGTGCAAATGCCGGGCTCATTCCTTACGGCGCCAGAACAACACGCAAACGTGAAAACAGAACGAAAATTTACGCGATTCGCAAACAAGTGGCTTACATGACTCCCCTTTGGGGTAAAATGTAGATTCTGGGAAACAAATTGCACTCAGATTTAGGAATAAATTGCTCAAAGCAAATTTTGAACCATCCTCGTGACTAAAGTCCGGATTTTTTGCTTCTAGGCACATGAATAGTGTCAATGTTCTTGAATTACGTCGTTAGCATTGACATATTTCATTTTGTAATTGTATATTTTACACATCTCACAATAACTACATGTTTTTACATATTTTAACTTTGTGCTGCGTATTTCCCTGCAGCCTTCACCAGGACGCCACTACCTTAGAAAATTCCGACTTACCATTACACTTAATGATATAAAGTAGATTATCTCTAAAAATTCTGTTCTTGTACGATAAAACGAGGTTAATTCCACTATGAGTTGATTTATGAAGGATGTGCTTCTGCTTAATTTTTTTTAAGATTCGGAATTTCAGCTTTCAAAAGCAAAGTATATACTGTAACAATTTGGTGTGTAGCATTGTAGCAGTCATTCCTCTGTGTAGTAAATGGTTTCGTGTGCTGTCCAGATTGGCAATGGGTCGATAAACCAACAAAAGTTTGTCAAATGGCAGTTTTTATCACTTCACAATTGACTGTGTTGATGATGCATCCTACTGCAGCAAAATTTTCGCCTTTATCAAGATCTTGAGTTAAAATGGACGACGCTATTATTATTGACGCACAGATTGTTCTGTATCATGCGTGTAAAAAGGAGATGGGTGCTGTATGAAGTCCAAACATAGCAACAAACACTAGTGAGGTGCACACGGTAGCAAACATGTGCGATCGTCTAACAAGCAAATGTAACTGGTGCAGAGGCAAAAGGCTCCAATCTTCATAAACGAATTTTTCCATGACATGTGCTCTGCTTGTAAGGTTAGAGTTAGGTTTTAAAAATGGGATTACCTACGAATTAGTTCCGGATATGCTATGATTTAAGAGAAATGCCCTCAAACATAACAAAGTTTCGACCGGTGAACCAAATTTAGTAATGTGATGTGACTAGAAAAATTTGTAGAAAGTTTCCTAGGCTGTACACACTTAACTTATTAGTGCAACAATTTACAGTGGGTGTAGTAGAGAAAAACTAAATTTAAGCCTAAATGAGCAGGTGTATCAAATATCTCACCAAACATAAAAATATTTAAGCAACGCGGCTTACAGTTAGTAGCAGAACAAACGCGCATGTGGACTTAATTTGCTACAGTAGTACTTAAATATAAGGCACAAAACAGACACAATTTCTGTACAACGAAGCACTGTGTCTCTGTTACCTTCAACATCACCAAAAGCTACTTTTTCTGATGAAAAGCGTGCAAAGAAGTTCGAAGTATGATATGCATAGTGATTGCAGGTTGTTTTGGTATTAACTGCACTGAGAACACCAACGGTAATTTTAATAACATGCGATCGTGTACTGACTTGCGAGTACAGGTCAGTCTAATTCGTTTAAATAGGAAAATGAAGGGCAAAGAAATTTTAATTTATAGAATAGTCTATACGTGGCACAGTGGTCAGAGCATCTGCCTAGTAAATAGGAGACCTGGGTTCTAATCCCGGACTGGCACAAATTTTCAACTTTTCACACTGCTGTAAATCATTGTCCACTAGCAACTACATGTCGTAATTCCTTTGTGTCTTGAAAGAATATACTAATTTAAAGTCGTAGAAGGGATTCCAGAAGAGTAAATAAATCATGGTGACATACGTACTGCCATGAAACACTTGGCATGCTAACTGCCAGTTAGTAACAAAATTAAACAAAGTAAGTTCAATGCAAGTCACACAGCATTTACAAAGATTCAGTGATAGAGAGAGTTTCTAAATTACAGAGAGCTTATGCAGTTTTAGTACGAGTGGCATAAAATGATTTCTCTGAAACTTAAATTGAAAATGAGCTGATATACATTCATATCAACTTCGGTTTCCTTCCCAGCAACTTTTAAGAATTAGGATCTGCCGGATTGCCTTTGCAGAAATGGTTAGAAGTTGTAACTCTTCAGGCTTTCCCGGCGATCTAATGACATCTTGGGTTGTCGGGTATTCTGCCGGATATCAGCGTCGTACTTGCACGATATTTCGATCACGTAGCTCGTAACCTTCATCAGGTGCGACCTGAGACTGCTCCTCGAGTGGAACTGGTCCAGTATTTATGCCTATGGCCTTCCCCCTCCACCAACGGCTGCAGGCGCTTCCTCTGTGGTCCGCGCCCATTCCCTGCGACCTGCTGGAGCATTGCTGCTCCGTTTTCCGTCCGCTGCGGTTCTAGGTGTTCCCTCTGCGGTCGGCGCCCACCAAACCCGCTCCTGGGGGTTTCATCTACGCTCTGGGGTACCAAGCGTTCCCCCTGCGGTCCGCGCCCGCTCACCACGACCTGTTGGAGCGTTGCCGCTCCGTTTTTCGTCCGCTGCGGCTCTGGATGTTCCCTCTGCGGTCCGCGCCCACCAGTCCCACTTCTGGGTGTTCCATATTCGGTCTAGTGCGCCTGGCAGTCCGTCAGGGGCTCGTTTTCCATCTCCATGTCTCTGGTTCTTCTGTTAGTGTAGTGTTGCAGCTGGCCCCGTTGCAGCGGACGGAAAACGGAGCAGCAACGCTCCAGCAGGTCGCAGGGAATGGGCGCGGACCACAGAGGAAGCGCCTGCAGCCGTTGGTGGAGGGGGAAGGCCACAGGCATAAATACTGGACCAGGTCCAACTCGAGGAGCAGTCTCAGGTCGCACCTGATGAAGGTTACGAACTACGTGACCGAAATATCGTGCAAGTACGACGCTGATATCCGGCAGAACATCCGACAACCCAAGATGTAGTTAGAAGTTGTTGAATGTGTCAAATGGAAGCTTACTGACATTAGCGTGAGACGGGGAAGAGGGCGGCGTATAAGTGTGATAGTGTTTTGGTAAAAAATCCGTGTTACCATATTTATGCTATTGTCTGAAATATCCTCACTGGGTGGGTGGGAAGCTGGTCCAGCGGGCATCTCTCCGGGAAAATTTCAGGTCCTGAAACTTGCATCACTAACCTCCCGCAAATTGGATAGATAATTTTCCTCCTCTAAAAACATTTTTTTTTTTTGCTCGGCGTGGTTGTATAACTGCAGAGAACTTATATTGTAGAGTACTTTGTTGTTTATTGTGGTTCAAGATGAAAGACAATGCAAGCTACTTTGGTAATTTCAGTGAAGATGGGCGTTTTAGTAGGTGGATATGACCTAAAATCGAGCATTTCATCCCACCAAACAACAAAGGCTAAGATTTTGCATACATTGGCACCTGAACAAACAGTTCCACTGGATCGTTAATGTTTTCAAACAATCCTGCGACAGGACAATGGGTTTTGGTCTTCAAACAAGTAATAATTTCAACTGTTATAAAAATTTTCAAACGAATCTTAAGAAGGAAGAACGGGCTTTGGTCCTTAAAACGATTAAGAATTTAAACAATCGCTAAAAAAATTTGTTTTTACAAAAGAAGACTGCACATCTGTTCCAGGCTTGCAGTAAGAAAACTCTTAGAGGCATTACGTAAAATTTGAATTATTTAAGTTTAACATTGAGGGGGATTCAGTTCCAAGAGGAACTCGGAACTATGACGCACGGCCGGCATTTGCCTAAAGCGATTTAAGAAAATCACGGAAAACCTAACTCAGGGTGGCCGGACGTGAGTTTAAGCCGTCGTCCTCCCGAGTGCGAGTCTTGTATGGTAACCACTGCACCACGTCTCTCGGTCTCTCTTTAGGGCACAACTGCAAATTTGTACATCTCGAGTGCTTTGTGGAGTCCGAAGGATTATGCACTAGAAATTATGTACAAAAATCGGACAAGAAGATCATCTAAACTGAAGAGCTACTCAGTGAGGCTAGACAACGAGAGGACAGGATCCAGTGCATTATGTGTGCGAGTTGGTGGCTGTAAAGTGCTCTTCATTCGAGGGCTACACTGCGTTCATTTGTGACATTTGCTAAACACGTATTCTTTGGGCAACTTTTTGTTTACTCTTAAGCGCTGGTGAACGAAAGAGTGTGCATTTAGCGTTTTTGGTATTTTTGAAAAGTTCGGTAAAAATATTACCTCTCTGCTGTTGTAGTTTTCTGAAAATGTAGGTTTTGTGTTAAGAAATATAAACCTAAAATGATTTTCTTTTCATATTGATAATAATCCAGAAGCTGCACACTCTTAAACTCTAAGTAAATGACAGCAATGGATAAAATAAAATTACATAGAGAAATAGTAACGATTCATTGAATTTAAATCTCACGCTAAATTTAACCCATCTGCTGTACAGACATTGGTTTAGTGGAACGCATTCAGAAATACGGTATCTGCTGTCATTGCTGGCTAAAGAAAACATTCTCATACAGGCACAGGTACAATCCATGAGTGTGCCCACACAACGTGGCAAAATGCCACAACGCATACAATTACAACAGGTTTCTACAACAGCCGGCCGAAGTGGCCGTGCGGTTAAAGGCGCTGCAGTCTGGAACCGCAAGACCGCTACGGTCGCAGGTTCGAATCCTGCCTCGGGCATGGATGTTTGTGATGTCCTTAGGTTAGTTAGGTTTAACTAGTTCTAAGTTCTAGGGGACTAATGACCTCAGAAGTTGAGTCCCATAGTGCTCAGAGCCATTTGAACCATTTTCTACAACAGGGAGAAAATGGCTCTGAGCACTATGCGACTTAACTTCTGAGGTCATCAGTCGCCTAGAACTTAGAACTAATTAAACCTAACTAACCTAAGGACACCACACACATCCATGCCCGAGGCAGGATTCGAACCTGCGACCGTAGCGGTCGCGCGGTTCCAGACTGAAGCGCCTAGAACCGCTCGGCCACACTGGCCGGCCAACAGAGAGAGAGAGAGAGAGAGAGAGAATGAGAGATGAGGTTCCATACTCCGAGGAGCGAGGAGACGATATGGGAGACCCGCACCGCCGTACCAGGCAAGGTCCTAATGGAGGTGGGTGCCTTTGCCTACAGAGAGAGAAGCACATTAAAATAATGCAAACCAATCGTACTCGAACTCACCGTATTGCCCAGCACAGGCATGCAAATGGCTGAACTCTTATGCAAACCGTATTGACTAATACCCCATTAACATAGAGAAGAAAGGAATGTTTATGTCTCAGTGCTCACTGAGCGCATACTGGTATCCATGGATTGGATAACCACTATGTGCGCTTCCATGCTTTAACCCAAAAGCTCAAGATAATGACCTGCAGTCATCACCGACACTTGAAACACCCTAAACATCAAGTGAATTTAACAGTTCGCTCAACCTGAAGAATATTATTCGGAATGGAGTATCCGTCGAGTTCTTACCTTCAGTCAAACGGCGGAGACGAGTGCAAGATCACAGATTTCAGCACGGAGCGGCTTGCATACGCCGTACCGCGACCGGTTGGTTCAGCAACAGTAAGCTGCATTCTCGCGTGTATGTTCCGGTCAGCGGCGGTTCAAGCTTGCCGGCCGCACTGCCTGTCGATCCTGGGCGTGGGAAACAGCACGTGACACCAACAAGCGCAGGTTTCCTTCACTCAGTAGCGTCAGTATACTCTTCTCAAAAGTCAAAACCAGACCCGCTTTCCACACTTGCTAGCTGCTTGGAACTATTCCAGACCGCGGCGCGCGCCGTCTTGCTACGAGCAGGATGTGTAACTCCTTGCGCCAGTGTAGCTGAGCCAGGGAAATAGCGATGGGAAAAACCGATCGGTTAAAACCCATACCGGTATTTTAGTCCTGAATAACCGTTATTTTTCGGTATTTGTTTGGGCTTGCTTATAAAAGTTATTTTTTATGTTTTACTAACAACCGATTAAAAACCGAAATATGTATTTCTTGATGCAATAATTTGCCAACATCCGTATGTATTGTAAAAATTTATTTTATGAACTAAGTGCGTAAGAAGTTCATAAAATAAATTTCTACAATACATACGGCTGTTGGTAAATTATTGCATCAAGAAATACATGCCAGCCGTTGTCCCACAGTCCATAATGGATCAACAAAGATGAAATATCTATTAGTCATATCAGCAGTGCTAAAATTATTTGTTCTTTAAATAAAACAGTTTTAACAAACTAGTAACTTTTACTCGTAAATTTTCCAGTGCTTTGAAATATTACGTTATTACAGAAAATGAAAAAGTGATCAGTGCTATTTTAATAACAATACTGACAGAAACGAGCAACAAACACATGCCATAAGAATTCGTGGAGCATTTCTGAGACAATACTCTACATGTTAGCATGCGGCGTGGCCTATTGGATGGTACGCATGTACACGAATTGTATAAGACTTGTCCTGACTGGTCTACATGGTAATTTTCCGCTGTTGCAGTCGGACATCAGTTGCTTTACAGAATGACACCATCCATAGCCTGGAACTTTTTTTACGAAGTGTGATATCGATGAAGTGTAATGCTCCATTAGCTTGAAAAGATTAAGGAGGAGCCAAAATGTACTTGCGACATAATGTCGTTTACAATAATAATAGGAAGTAGCTTATCTGTTGCCCTTGTCTACATAATGCGCCGTTATCTACTTGTACCCTTGGAAACGGAGAAATTAACAGGAAAGCAGAGTTCTCCAACCTCAGATTTCACCCTATAGTACAGAATATGGGTAATGACCAAATAGTAGTATGATCCTCGATTACAGCACGTTTGTCAGCAATGTTTCAAAAAATTAGAATCAGGAGAGAATACTAATGAAATTTTGTGGTGTTCAACCTTATCACTTTTCGATAAAAGCACGAAACGATCGACGGGCTAAGATTTCTTTCATTTGTTAATATTTTAGTTTAATGTATCTTGAAACTGAGGCAGTCAACATTTTTCAGTCTATGTTGTTTCCATCTTATTACAGGAAATGATAAGAATAAGAAACCGATAGCCGGCCGTTGTGGCCGAGCGGTTCTAGGCGCTTCAGTCCGGAACCGCGCTCCTCCTACGGTCGCAGGTTCGAATTCTACCTCGGGCATGGATGTGTGTGATGTCCTTAGGTTAGTTAGGTTTAAGTAGCTCTAAGTTCTAGGGGACTGATGACCTCAGATGTCAAGTCCCATAGTGCTCAGAGAAATTTTAACCATTTGAAGAAACCGAAAATAGGTTTCTTCAGAGACCAGTTATTCTAAGCGGTTTTAACTCTCGCGTTAAACCGACGCTGAAAAAAGTAACCGAAAACCGATCGTTTCAGCGATAACCACCATCCCAAGGAGAAATCAGTACGTACGTATCAATTAACAGAGTGCACATGAAATCTTAAGTGACGTAAAAAAAGGTTCAAATGGCTCTGAGCACAATGGAACTTAACTTCTGAGGTCATCAGTCCCCTAGAACTTAGAACTACTTAAACCTAACTAACCTAAGGACATCACACACATCCATGCCAGAGGCAGGATTCGAACCTGCGACCGTAACGGTCACGCGGTTCCAGACTGTGGCGCCTAGAACCGCTCGGCCACTCCGGCCGGATAAGTGACGTAAAATCACCTTCTTAAAGAGCTTTTCATGTTTCTGGTACGTTTACGTGCATATTAACATAATAAATGCTATAGTGTAATGCAGAAGTTGGTTTCAACTGATGTTGTAATTGTATGTAAAATATTTAATAAAACATTTTTTTGCTATTGTATCCAATTTAATTGCATAAATATATACTTATTTTCTGTGTTGATTTTGAATAGCTATCTGGGCTGTACTATTTTGATCAAAAGAAATCCTTATATGCCTGTTGACTAAAGTAGCTGGAGATAGGGGCAGAGGCCTTGTACATCACGCTCGTAGCTACAGCTGTGGAACATTGGCCATAATTGATGTGGTGGGAATTGACTGCTGTCGTCATTTGCTGCTTGGCAAGCAGCGTAGTTACGCTCCACTGTCTCTTCTCGCGGAGATGGACATTGCGGCCTGCCGTTCAAATTTTTTGCATTGCTGGTGCTCTATCCCAGACTATCGCCGACTATATGTTTAACATCGATAGACGCGTGACCATTGGGGTGGCAAAGCGTCAGCCCTGCCTGTGACTCAACCACGGCGAGGCCCGTTGTCAATATTACAGTCGCCAAAACATGCCGGTTTGTTGTCAAGAGAAACTCTGGCAAACACCACGGAAACGGCGGGACCTGCTCCGCCAACAACAGATTCTTGTATATGAATGACACGAAAACGCTCAACACTCAGTAACCGTTAAAATTATCATAAAAATTACAGCTATTAAAAGTCAAGAATGATGAGGTGTTTCCAAAACCCGCGTAGCTGTATGAAGATGCTTTGTTTGCAACTACCGGCTTCACGTCCGTATAGACGCCTCTTCAGGTTTCTCTGTCAAAAATACAAATCACTTTGTGAAATTTTTAAATGGTAGAAACACAGTACAATGATGTTGACATTTAACAATAAACAATGATGAGTACTCACAAAGGTTATCTGTCCATGATGTAGGTGGACAATTACGGAGCCCCAGCTTTCTGAAAGTTATCCACGTCAAGAGTCAAACCGCAGTGTTGGCTGTTGAGTACACTCAAAAGATGCTTGTAAAAATGTACAAAACATGACTGCTGAATGAGCCAGGCCTAGAAAAAAGCGGGGGAAAAATAAATAATGAATGGAACATTACTTTGAATAGGTTCAAATGGCTCTGAGCACTATGGGACTCAACATCTTAGATCATAAGTCCCCTAGAACTTAGAACTACTTAAACCTAACTAACCTAAGGACATCACACACACCCATGCCCGAGGCAGGATTCGAACCTGCGACCGTAGGAGTCCCGCGGTTCCGGACTGCAGCGCCAGAACCGCTAGACCACCGCGACCGGCTACTTTGAATAGGGATAAACTGCTTACAAACAGCTAATGTCTAGGGAAAGTACTATAAGTACATGGAGAATATTATAAAAATAATAATAATCCAGTACGGAACCATAACGATGAGAATGGAAGAAATCTGAAAAATAGCTTACCGGATAATACTACGTAGACTATATTATGAGATCCGGTAGACACTAGCTGTATAAAACCAATGAAGTAAAATAAAATAGCGTGTAATGCGCATATTTCTGCCGTGTTAATAACCAGCCGATGTGGTGTAAGCAGACTGTGGAATGCACTGGAAGGCGGAAGGTAAAATTTCTTTTTTAGATTTGTGGTATGGTCTTATGGGGCCAAACTGCTGAAGTCATCGGTCCGTAAGCCTACACAATACTTAATCTAACTTAAACTAACTTACGCTATGGACGACACACACACCCATGCCCGAGGGAGGACTCGAACCTCCGATGGGGGGAACCGCACGGACCGTGACAAGGTGCCCAGACCGCGCGGCTACCCGCGTGGCAAGGCGGAAGGCCAGGTTGACTAAGAGACAACCAAAGTAAACACACGAGCAGCTACAAGAAGGATATAAGTAGGAAAACAACCGAAGGCTCGGAACCGTATTATATAACTAAAAAAAAAATCGTGGTCTATTGTAGGCTTAAAATTTTTCTTTCACATTCCTACGGGCGGTAGGATTCAACCGCGTGGAATGGTTGCAGTGTCTGATGACATGAAGCAGATTGGGTATGCTTGACTCCTGTTGAAACTCATCACAGGAAGCCTACTTACTCAATGGCTGCCGTCAAGAGTGTTATATTTCATGGGGTGTGCACTTTCGAATAAACTGGCTTTGTTATGATTGTTGTTTTGCTTTTATTCTAGAGCAGAACTATTTTTTATTTTGTTTCAAGAAGCTTGTTGTTTTATTACCTGTTCCCATAGGGTCTAAGTCTACATGAGTTCGCAGATAAACATGTGGTGCAAAACTTCTGAGCAATTTGTAACAAGATCGAAATAAACTCGCTGAGTGCGAACAACTTGGCGTCAGCTGTTCTACCTGTTGATGACATATGAAAATTCACAAATTGTCGTATGTCACAAATAGAACATTTGTAGCTAATACAGCTGGTACGAAGTTATTCACATTCAGCAAATGTATTTTGATCTTACTGCGAACGGCTTTCAGTCATTATCAATGTAGGTATTACACGCCGAGGTGGACACTAGATGATAATTCACAAGGTCGCGATTCCCCATGATCTTATTCTCGCTAATGCGGGAATACAGAATTAACTTGTGAGCATGCAGAGATGAAAATAAAAGCCTATGGTATAGTGATGAAATTACCAGGTGCTAAGTACTCTTAGATATAATTATCAAACAATTTTATTGTGCTGCACCATTATCGGTTCTGAACGTTCACAACGAACCGTGCTTCTGTATAGTCCCTCTAAAATTAATTGACAGTTGACGTCTGTCGCTTGCTGCTACAGTGGTGTCACATCAGCTGCCAGATACCCCTCGGTTATAGGGACACACAAACACGGCAGGCCACTTCACAAATCCTGTTAATGCGTAATGCGGAACAGTGTCGCAAGCGGCCGCCGCGAGTTATGACAGAAATGGTACGTGCTCTGTCAACAGTTGATTTTATGTGACGAATGACTGAACTGCGGCAAAAAACGAGTTTTATAGCCCCGAACGTAAAGTCATGTCTTGACCCAACCACAGTTTCGTGATGCGCAATGTATCCGAGAAAACGCGATTGGCGATCTGTGGCTGAGTTAAAGTCACGTTCGCTTTGTTCACGGCGTTTAGGGCTAACATTTACGAGCAAACTCAAGACAGAAAAAAATTCGTTATATGTTTGCTCGCATAGCCATCTTCCGCAGCAAAATTTCTGTTTTACCGGTAAAAGCAAACTGTAATTTCTCGCTGTCATTCTTTACCTGAAACTATCCTCATATTGGCTGCCCGGGATGCCGCGTTACCAACCGATGAGCAGTCCTAGTTGATACTTGGTTGCTGATTGTAAGCGACACAAGCAGATTCCGGACGAAAACAGAATGATAGGAAGAAAAATAAGAGCAAATAAAGTCAATACGATGATGAAAACGATGTGGCAAAGTATTAGAAATAAAAAAAATAATTTAAACCAATTAACTGAATAAAATTGTATTAAGGTCGTTTGATTAAATTTAGAGAAATAAAACGCTTAGTTCATTTGACGAGATTAGAGCCATCTACCTCCTACCCGTCATGTTCATACATTAAGTACTACGCTATGCCATTACACTGCAAAATGCTGTTGTGTTTATGCGTTTGGTGTCTGTGTCGCAACGATTACCTGACAGCCTACAAAAATTTGGTTTCACGCAATGTCTGTGAATAGAATAAATGACGCTGAATCGCATCTTATACGGAAGGATCCAGTAGTGTCTGGTTAGTGCCGTGCATGAAACGTGTGTATTTCGTTAGCACCGTTGTGCTTGTGTGTCGTTTATGTTGTTCACGTGTGATGAAATACAAAATAAAAAACGGCCAGACCCAGGATTCGGGATCCAAGCACACCAAGAAACAAAGCCGGACAAGGAACTGGAATTGAATTGGTGTGGCAGTTTGGCAACGGCGAACGCTAAGGGCGTGATGTTGATCGGAGGAAGTGTCAACTATCAATCAGTTTTACTACAGCAGACGAGCTTACACATTTATGGCTGCGTTGCAGCTTCAGGCAGGCCTTTGCAAATAGCCTAGCGATATGTAGGCCAGCCGCTAACTTTCGTCTGTAACAGGGCACTGCAATAATACCGACACAGAATGTTCTTCCATTGGTGGTTGACCGTGTTGCTACACGTTCTAGCACGAGGCGGCTTTTCCTCCACATCCGATTATGTGACCGTGGCCTTTTTTTTTTTTTTTTTTGGTCATCAGTCTATTGACTGGTTTGATGCGGCCCGCTACGAATTCCTTTCCTGTGCTAACCTCTTCATCTCAGAGTAGCACTTGCAACCTACGTCCTCAATTATTTGCTTGACGTATTCCAATCTCTGTCTTCCTCTACAGTTTTTGCCCTCTACAGCTCCCTCTAGTACCATGGAAGTCATTCCCTCATGTCTTAGCAGATGTCCTATCATCCTGTCCCTTCTCCTTATCAGTGTTTTCCACATATTCCTTTCCGCTCCGATTCTGCGTAGAACCTCCTCATTCCTTACCTTATCAGTCCACCTAATTTTCAACATTCGTCTATAGCACCACATCTCAAATGCTTCGATTCTCTTCTGTTCCGGTTTTCCCACAGTTCATGTTTCACTACCATACAATGCTGTACTCCAGACGTACATCCTCAGAAATTTCTTCCTCAAATTAAGGCCGGTATTTGATATTAGTAGACTTATCTTGGCCAGAAATGCCTTTTTTGCCATAGCGAGTCTGCTTTTGATGTCCTCCTTGCTCCGTCCGTCATTGGTTATTTTACTGCCTAGGTAGCAGATTCCTTAACTTCATTGACTTCGTGACCATCAATCCTGATGTTAAGTTTCTCGCTGTTCTCATTTCTGCTACTTCTCATTACCTTCGTCTTTCTCCGATTTACTCTCAAACCATACTGTGTACTCATTAGACTGTTCATTCCGTTCAGCAGATCATTTATTTCTTCTTCACTTTCACTCAGGATAGCAATGTCATCAGCGAATCGTATCATTGATATACTTTCACCTTGTATTTTAATTCCACTCCTGAACCTTTCTTTTATTTCAATCATTGCTTCCCCGATGTACAGATTGAAGAGTAGGGGCGAAAGGCTACAGCCTTGTCTTACACCCTTCTTAATACGAGCACTTCTTTCTTGATCGTCCACTCTTATTATTCCCTCTTGGTTGTTGTAGATATTGTATATGACCCGTCTCTCCGTATAGCTTACCCCTACTTTTTTCAGAATCTCGAACAGCTTGTACCATTTTATATTGTCGAACGCTTTTTCCAGGTCGACAAATTCTGTGAAAGTGTCTTGATTTTTCTTTAGCCTTGCTCTCATTATTAGCCGTAACGTCAGAACTGCCTCTCTCGTCCCTTTACTTTTCCTAAAGCCAAACTGATCGTCACCTAGCGCATTCTCAATTTTCTTTTCCATTCTTCTGTATATTATTCTTGTAAGCAGCTTCGACGCATGAGCTGTTAAGCTGATTGTGCGATAATTCTCGCACTTGTCAGCGCTTGCCGTCTTCGGAAATGTGTGGATGATGCTTTTCCGAAAGTCAGATGGTATGTCGCCAGACTCATATTCTACACAGCAACGTGAATAGTCGTTTTGTTGCCACTTCCCCCAATGATTTTAGAAATTCTGATGGAATGTTATCTATCCCTTCTGCCTTATTTGACCGTAAGTCCTCCAAAGCTCTTTTAAATTCCGATTCTAATGCTGGATCCCCTATCTCTTCTAAATCGACTCCTGTTTCTTCTTCTATCACATCAGACAAATCTTCACCCTCATAGAGGCTTTCAATGTATTCTTTCCACCTATCTGCTCTCTCCTCTGCATTTAACAGTGGAATTCCCGTTGCACTCTTAATGTTACCACCGTTGCTTTTAATGTCACCGAAGGTTGTTTTGACATTCCTGTATGCTGGGTCTGTCCTTCCGACAATCATATCTTTTTCGATGTCTTCACATTTTTCCTGTAGCCATTTCGTCTTAGCTTCCCTGTACTTCCTGTTTATTTCATTCCTCAGCGACTTGTATTTCTGTATTCCTGATTTTACCGGGTCATGTTTGTACTTCCTCTTTTCATCAATCAACTGAAGTATTTCTTCTGTTACCCATGGTTTCTTCGCAGCTACCTTCTTTGTACCTATGTTTTCCGTATCCCACTTCTTTGCGTATTGATTCACTACTATATCACTACTATATTGTGATCTGAGTCTATATCTGCTCCTGGGTACGCTTTACAATCCAGTATCTGATTTTGGAATCTCTGTCTGACCATGATGTAATCTAATTGAAATCTTCCCGTATCTCCCGGCCGTTTCCAAGTATACCTCCTCCTCTTGTGATTCTTGAACAGGGTATTCGCTATTACTAGCTGAAACTTGTTACAGAACTTCATTCCTCGTCCCAAGCCCATATTCTCCTGTAACCTTTTCTTCTACTCCTTCCCCTACAACTGCATTCCAGTCGCCCATGACTATTAGATTTTTGTCCCCCTTTACATACTGCATTACCCTTTCAATATCCTCATACACTTTCTCTATCTGTTCATCTTCAGCTTGCGACGTCGGCATGTATACCTGAACTATCGTTGTCGGTGTTGGTCTGCTGTAGATTCTGATTAAAACAACCCGGTCACTGAACTGTTCACAGTAACACACCCTCTGCCCTACCTTCCTATTCATAACGAATCCTACACCTGTTATACCATTTTCTGCTGCTGTTGATATTACCCGATACTCATCTGACCAGAAATCCTTGTCTTCCTTCCACTTCACTTCACTGACCCCTACTATATTTAGATTGGGCCTCTGCATTTCCCTTTTCAGATTTTCTAGTTTCCCTACCACGTTCAAGCTTCTGACATTCCACGCCCCGACTCGTAGAACGTTATCCTTTCGTTGATTATTCAATCTTTTTCTCATGGTAACCTCCCCCTTGGCAGTCCCCTCCCGGAGATCCGAATGGGGGACTATTCCGGAATCTTTTGCCAATGGAGAGATCATCATGACACTTCTTCAATTACAGGCCACATGTCCTGTGGATACACGTTACGTGTCTTTAATGCAGTGGTTTCCATTGCCTTCTGCATCCTCATGTCGTTGATCATTGCTGATTCTTCCGCCTTTAGGGGCAATTTCCCACCCCTAGGACAGGAGAGTGCCCTGAACCTCTATCCGCTCCTCCGCCCTCTTTGACAAGGCCGTTGGCAGAAAGAGACTGACTTCTTATGCCGGAAGTCTTCGGCCGCCAATGCTGATTATTTATCAAAAATTAGGCAGTGGCGGGGATCGAACCCGGGACCGAAGACGTTTTGATTATGATTCAGAGACGCTACCCCTACGGCCTACAATCTGTCATAAGACACGCGACCAGAGGAAATATAAATGCTCCCAGCTTAGCGGGCAGCGACATCCTATGGCGTCAGGCATTCGACCGGCGAAATCAGTGTGCCAGTTTCCAGTTGAGTTACATTTAAGCTACTCGAGCCACACAAAGCAGCGACATCAACCATGCGAAACTTAGGATCTGGGAACCGTCAGCTAGCCCTGAAGGATCTGTTCATCAAACTGGATCCGCCGAAGCGAGTGGTTGCCGTTGCCTGACCAGCCAGCCAGTCTCCGAAGATCTTGAGTTCGAGGTGGGGCCTGCACGCTTCCCGCCTGCGTCCGAGACCGACAGCAATAAAAGTTACTTGGTCTGCCATAATAATGTGTAACATAATTGTTGAGTCCTCTCGTAATCCATCAACAGTAAGAGGCCTCGCACACCTTTTTGCTGCTCGACTGAAGTTACGTCTACATCTGCCGACGACTCATCATCCCAGGTAACTTGACGTGTTCTCCCTACCAAAAAATCCTTCGTTTGATAATCAGTATGATCGTACTTTCGGTAATAAGCGTTGGTGTAGTGCTGACTTAGAAGCCTACCTGAAGTCAAGGAATCCTGTAGCTATCTGATAGTCTTGACACGTGTTTTTAAATGTCGCATGAAGAAATTGCTCGACTTAGGTTTCACGCAACCAGTATTTTCACAGTCCGTGTTGACTGTATTAGCCGGTCGTTCTGTTCCACAGATCTCATTACGGCTGAGCAAGGAATATGTTAAAATATCCTGCAACCGATGGGTGCCACTGATATAGGATCATAGTTCTGTTGACCACTTCTGCTACCCTTATTGTATAATTCTGCTTGTGCCTCCTTCCAACTTCCAGCACAGTTTTTTGATCGAGAGCTACGGCATGTTATAGGTAAAAGAGGGGTTCATTCAGAGGCAAAGTCTGTGTCGAATCCAATGGGGAAAGATCTGCGCCGGGGGTTTTGTTCAGTTTCAGTGATTTCAGTTGAGCTTAACGCAACTAACACAATTTGCATCTCGTTATTGCAGTTCTACGAGATTTAAACTGCGGCAGTATACCTGTATGTTCCTTGGAAAACGAATATTTAAAAATGAAGTTACAAAACAGTGTGTGAACCTTTTTTGTATTGTTTTTGCCGCAATATTCAGAGCCAATCACATGTCTTCCAAATCTTTCTTAAACCAACAAGAAGATTTTGGTATTATCAATTAGCTGATTTGTCGAAATCATAGAAAGTGACCTTTCTATTAAATTGGCCTCAGGTATGGTGATAGCTACTTGCTCATTTGGTGATATGTCTCTTTTCGGAGTAATATCCTGAGCCCTTTGCACTAGGAAGACTTCAATCAGAATCCGGCCCCATATTCCGGAAGCTCGTATTTTAGTCACCAGGTGACAGTGTGGAAATACGTAAAAGGCCTTCAAGAATTCACAAAACGTGCTTAAACGTGGCTGCTACTGCTTACTGTTGCTACGAACGAGATGACGTTCGCAAAATCGCTCAAAACAAATTTTCAGATTACGATAAGAAATTGTGTGTGTGTGTGTGTGTGTGTACGGGAGAGGGGGGGGGGAGGGAAGTGGCAAGTGAAATGGAAAGGGGGGATATTTTCTACTGTAGCATATGAAGGTACATTTACTAATGACCTCTTTCTATTGACATCTACCTGACTGTGTTCAAAAATAAAATTTATACAAAACTATCTAAGAACTGGTAGTCACGTCAAGCTCCATATTTTACCAAGATGACGACCAGAAATATACGGTGTATGTATGGCAGATATCTTTACTTCATAACCGCTGCAAATCTGTTTAAGTGCCTTGATAACCTACGGATATCAATCCTATGAGTGTCGGTCGGACACGGTAACCAAGTGGTAAAGAGCGCACTTCATAACGGAACGGTCACACTATCGAATGCCGTTCGGCCGACGGATTTTTGTGTGTGTGTTTAACCTACCTTCAGCTCTCAATGATGTGACACATCACCAGAGACGTCAAGTGGTTCGGATTCTACGTTGAACGGCAGGTCCCATTTCTCCAGTTCGAAAACCGGGGTAGCTTATGGACACGGAAGTAGCAGAGGTGGTGCAAATTGCAGACATGTACCCGGCCCTGGAGCCACACACAGTTACTACTATCCTAAGAGAAATTTTTGAGAACTGTGTCCAGTATGAGATTAATAGGCAATTTCATTAACAGAGAAGCTAAAAATGATGGTCCTGGAATTCTTCGTTAAATTGTAGAAAACACAGATGAAAATTTAAAAGAAATAATGAGAAAAAGATGCAATAGAAGAAATTGAAAAACATTATTGTCGCTGTAGAGAAGCGTTTACTTCTTTCTTCACTGCTAGAAAACTAACTTCTTTCATGCTGTTTTAGCTTTTCTACAAAACGTTACGATATTTCGTATTTATTGTCTTAATAACTGATTTTATTATTTTCTCATGTGTAATAATTATGTGAGCACATTTGTACTGAAACCTGCAAAATTTTATTAAGTGACGCTCTATTACATGTATATAAAATTTCTTGGATTTTCAGTGTTTGTGCTTCACATCATATAACAATAGGTAACAAATTTTATCGTCATTAAATCTCTTAGTTGTTCACTAATTGTGCTTTTATATTGTAATAAATGAGTAGTGTTTTACTAGGCTCATGTATATGGAGAATGTATATTCAAAGAATCTCGATACCACTTTTTGCATATCCTTTTGCTTTGACATGAACCGCATGCCAGTTGTTTTAATGTATAATAATTATCTATAGCTATTTTTAGCAAGAACTCCGAAAACATCTGTATTCTGAATCAGTTTCATTAAGGAGAATCATTGTATGTTCTATGATGCCAACGTTAAATTATCGAATTTCGTGACTCATTATCTTGGAAACTTTTTAAGACACCAACATACTATTTCCCATAATTATTGCATGCACCTTTATAGATACACTGAACTACAATTGTTTCTAAAATTGTATTGTGGAGCATTTTATCTTTTTCTCAAACACTCAATTTTATGATAGAATTTTGTAAATAAATGAACACAAAAACAAAACGACTCAGGATATATTAATTATTCTAGTTCCATATGTGTTGAATCTCACACCTGGAACGCTGTGAAAATTTCATGTCTCTACCTTCAGTACTTTTTTAGAAAACTGGCCATTTATTGCAAAAAAAATGTAGTTAACAGATACTGAGGTTTAAAACTTTTTTATTACAAATTCTTATACAGACTTACGTATCTGCGTCTTTTATGCACTAGAATTGCCCTGGCCGATAGTCTGTGTCTTCTTCAGTTTCACAACAGCCCAGTGCATGCCTCCTTTTCTTTCTTGCTTCTTTTTTCATTTGATGAGCAGCTAACTCTGCTTCATGTACACGTAGCTCGTTCAGTTCCCGCACTCCTTTAGCTGTGTTCTGTCCAAATCTTACTCCTAACGTCTCCAGAACCTTAAGTTTTTCATAGTTCCCACCATTAAAAGTTATTACAGCATCAGACACTGCTAACTTTAGAGTCATAAAGCCAAGAAATACATTTTTTGGCACGCGGAACCACACAACAATAATGAACGACTCATTCACATTCTGGATCTTCCCATGTAAACACTTCTCTAGTAGCTCAGGATTTGCCAAATCTCTGTAAATAGGTTTGATAGCCTCAATTACTGCCAAAGGAAGAGAATGTTTGTGTGTAAATTAATGCCGGGTACCACAAAATTCAGCTTGCCTATATTTACACTAAGCGTTTGATGGAGGTGGACACAATGCATGACATGGCTTTACATCGGTTGATATTCGATGAAAAAAAGTGCTCCATACAGCTCTTTTCATCTTCTCTAAATTGTCAAAGTTATCTCTGATGTTTAAGTATAAGCTGCGATAGAAATTAGCTTACTATAAAAATAGCCGATAATCACACTACTTACAATGAAAATTACTATCAGAAACAAAGGCTGATTTGTTTATTCGTTAAGTCAACTTCTGAGACGTAGCAATAGGCACAAAACAAATCAATTCACAGCCTTCTAGACTGCGTAGTTCTCAACTGTGGCAGTATATGCGTAGCCGCGAAATTTAACAGTCACATGTCAACATGTTGTTGTTGTTGTTGTTTTAATGTATTATATATCAAAATGTTCAGGAAAGTCCAAAGTACATTATGGAGTAGAAAACAGGAAATGTCAAATTTCAACGAATTCACGTACAATGTACCCTAAAGGCACTACCGGTCTCCCATCCACATCATCAGACACTTATAAACATTAAAACATGGTAAACAACATGGCAAAGAATACAGAAGGTCCCATATTTTTAATTAAAACCATAATGTCCGTAGCGCGGACAGTCAATGTATAAAAAAAGTTGGAAGACGGAGAACATCGATTGCCACGTAAAAAGGACGCATCAGCAGGTTAGCACCACACACAGCCATCCAGACGAGACACTGCAACCATCGCACGCGCGGAGCTCCGGTAGCGCCTTAATAAAATGTGTTCAACATACAGCTGGTAGCGAAGTTCTTGTTACAAAATGTGCTACCACAGCTGCGGACGCCGCGGCTGCAGAGTCGTTTGTAATTATCCCTAGTTTTGCTTTTCTTGCACAATTCAGACTGGCAAGTTTTTCGTTTAGTACCCTCAGACATTACTTCTTTTTTGTCCGCAAATCAAAATGAATGGAGCCTCTAATTTCTGAGGGCGAGAATTACTGATTGCTGGTACTAAATCTTCTACGGCTTTCATTATAAGAAACCGTTGAGAGGCGGTAGAGCCAGTTACGGCCTTTTCAAGGTATGGGCATTGATCATAGGCGGATCTAGAATTTTATGGAGAACGTGTATGGGCCAGCGCCTCGTCATGGCTCTTACGCTATGTTTACGTGACATTTAATCTGCCACATCTATGACGAATCCTGGATTATTGCCGGCTGCGGTGGCCGTGCGGTTCTGGCGCTGCAGTCCGGAACCGCGGGACTGCTACGGTCGCAGGTTCGAATCCTGCCTCGGGCATGGATGTGTGTGATGTCCTTAGGTTAGTTAGGTTTAAGTAGTTCTAAGTTCTAGGGGACTGATGACCTAAGATGTTAAGTCCCATAGTGCTCAGAGCCATTTGAACCATTTTTGAACCTGAATTATTAAAAAATGATTGCTTCTGGAGGATTTTTTTTCAGTAGCCACATCGACTGGAATGCATGGGACTAAGAATAAACCCATTTTTGTCGATCTTTCCTTGGTAAGATGTTAGAATGATGTCATCATCTTTGCAAATAACGCTTGAATGAAGTACATTAGATTCTTTTCTCGCAGAACGTAGCACTTCCCTTTTACTTTAAGTGCCAACAGTACTTGCATTCGTGTTTTTCAGCTCTTTTGCCAGCTTGAGAGAAGCTGTCTGATGTAACATTTCTCTCCTTTCGCAAGTAAGCTTCCATGAGACATAACGTAGTGCCTACATTCTTCCAGGATAGTATCAGCAGGCCTCATTTTTTTCCAAAATAAGAAAAGCCATTCAGAACATACCTAACTTTAGGGGATGAGAAAAACCGACCAGATAAAACCGATACGGTATTTTAGTTCTGAACAAACGGAATTTTTCAAATTTATTTGGCCTCTGTTGCAACAGCATCATTCACTCTTTTACTAAGAACCGCGTAAAAATACCAACCAACTGTCATTCCAGATGAAATCACAGGCAATGGAAAAGGTTGCAAGCGAATCGCCAACTGACAGCTTGTTACCACGAGGTCAATTCGGTGGATGGTAACACACTGGGCGGCGGCGGCAACACACTTTCGATGGAAAACCGATAGCCGTCAGCCTCTCGCGGAACGGAGCCTTTGGTCACTTTTCTCACAATCTACCAACCGCCGTCCCAACCGCTCCAGCTCGGAGCCCCAGCTTCTTTCCAGCGCTGTCCAAACGAGACTAATGCACCGCGAAAATTCGATCGACTGGCCGCTGTGCGGCGGCAGCGCCACCGGACGACTAGAGGAGAAACCAAGCAGTGGGAGCCACCTAGAAGAGAAATCGATACGAGCCAACACGGCTCAACCTCCTCCATTGAAGTAATACCCCCCCCCCCCCCCCGGCTTATTCTTGACAGGGCACTGAGAACGGAGGGCTTGTTTAATCTGGCTGATGTGTACTCGGAGGGTCCTACTGGTAGCTACTTTATGAACCAAAATGTTACAGGACCCAGCAACTGGAGGACCTAGAAAATGCGGCGCGAGGTTCCTAGAAATACCTCAGAGCCGAAATTTCGAACAAAAATTCGATCCCCAACTTTTACACGAGCGAGCTGCCTCCCCTGATTAAATAGCTGGACTCGTCGGTGGTGAGCCAATTGGATATTTCGCCCAGCTCTGTTCCGGTTCAACTGAATAACCTCTGGGGTGATCTTTTGTGGTAAAATATCGTTAATGTTCTAAAAATTGGACACAGAGGAATTGAGTGGGGTGATCAAGTGGCTTTCATAGTCTTTCATAGTCTTACGTTGGGCGAAATTAAAGGCAAGGTTGATCCGCAAGGGGTGTGGCATCCCATTTAATATGGGTCTTTGAGTGGTAGATGATAAGAGCGGACTTAAGGTTCCTATTTACTCTCTCAGGCCGGGGGATAGTAGGGTGTTGTAATATTTGTAATAGCATTCTAAAAACAAAAGCACTTAAACTCTGTCGAAACAAAGGCTAGAGCATTGACACTGACTAAGGTCCTATAGAAAACATCTTAGAAAGATGTTAGATAGTGAAACTTCCTGGTAGATTAAACTGTGTGCCGGACCGAGACTCGAACTCGAGGACCTTCGCCACTCGCGGGCAAGTGCTCTACCGACTGAGCTACACAGACACGAATCACGACTCGTCCTATCAGTTTTACTTCGGGCAGTACCTCGTGTCCTACCTTCCAAACTTCACAGAAACTCTTCTCGGAAAACAAACTCTTGGCTCAGGTGGTCTCCCAAACTCGTGACACAAAATTCCGTTAATGAACAGGTAGACCGGCACCTGCTACCCAGCAAACAGACGTTTCCTAATAGTGCCCAGGGGTCCCAGTCCTGCATAATGTCGAGATCAACAAAGAGCTCCGGCACCTCGGTTAGAACGGCATAAGCCAATTCTTCAGATGCTTTGTCACACTCGGTTATCTCCTGGTCATCCTCCTGAAAGATCTGGCTAAGTGCATCGGCCATCTGGTTGTCAGCCCCTCTTATATACTGCACCCGAAAGTGCAATGCGGATATGTGCACCGCCCACCTAGCACTTCTGCTAGTTTTCCTGGGACGGGCCAGGGACCAGCTTAACGCCTAATAGTTAGTTTCGAGATCAAACTCCCTATGATCCACGTAGAATTTAAATTTTTCGAGTGCAAAGAGCAAAATCAAAGCCTCACATTTCTAAACAGAGTATTTTAATGCAGCCAGTGTCACGTTCGTAGAAGCGTAGGCGACAGGGCGCCTTTCCCCAGAATATTCCTTCAGTAGAACAGCGCAATCAGCAAGGTTGGAGCCATTAGTCTGGATGATAAAGGCCTTTTGAAAGTCCAGGATGGCCAAGACTGGAGGGTTACTCAAGGCAGTTTTAATAGCCTCAAACGAAGTCCTCTCCCTTTTTACGTAATCTATTAAGAGGGGCGGCAATCTGGGCGAAATTCGGAACAAATTTACAGAAATATTTGGCAATGCCAATAAACCGAGCTATTCCGTTTTTATTTCTGGGTGGCGGGAACTGTCACAAGGCATAGGTATGCCCTTGGTCAATACTGATCCCGTCTTCTAAAACAAGATGCCCCAGGGAAGAGATCTGACATCGATCTAGAATAACTTTAGATAGTTTAACCACTATCAAAGTTGCCCGAATCCGCGATGATACCGCTGAATATGACACAGATGCTGGTCAAAAGAAATACCATAAATGAGAACATCGTCGAGGTAGTAGTCCAACACGTGATCCAACAGAGCAGACGAGACCGCTGCCCCAGTAGATAAACCGAAAGGAAACCCACTGAACTCATACAGGTTATAGTCGGTAAAAAATGCGGTCAGCTGCCTGGAATCTTCAGTAAGCGGTACCCGTGTGTAAACTTTTAGATGGCAGACCTCTCCCTAGTCCTGAATCGGTAGAAGTCGGTAAACGTCGGGCAGCTTCGGTAGGTACGCAGTTTCGACTGCTGCCAACATTACGTAGCTGACTGTGTTGTACAAGGTAGCCATTGTCGTCTGCTTCGTTATTGTTTTGCGCTGTACTGTTCTGCGTGTTTTTATTGTGCAGTTGTGCTAAACATTATCAAAATGAGTGAAGAGGCAGTTGCTGGCTCATCTCTGGAGTCTTTTTAGGAATACGCCCGTGGTTTTATATACTTTTTTTAACATGTTTGCGAAACGTGTTGCGAATAGTGTTAGTAGTGAAGAAATAATAGAACAAAACGTCACGCCTGACGCGGCACTTTTCCACGCATCTCGATGTTTACCACGTCATATCTCCTGAATTATATGTCGTAAAGAGACATAAATTTGGCGGCGCATTTACTGATATATGTGGATACTGTATGCGAAATACGTTGCGATTAGAGTTAATAGTAACGGAATAATACATTAAAACGTCATACCTACTGCGGCAGATTTACGGTATGTACTGAGAAAATGTAGTAAGCGACAACCTTTTTTCATTTCATTACTTTGTGGGGGGTGTCAGCGAGAAAAATTTTCGTTAAGGTTTGAAACTGTATGTAACGTTTGTTGCTAGTCGCTAAGTGCTCTCTGTGGTGTCACCGCCAGACACCACACTTGCTAGGTGGTAGCTTAAATCGGCCGCGGTCCATTAGTACATGTCGGACCCGCGTGTCGCCATTGTCGGGATCGCAGATCGAGCGCCACCACACGGCAGGTCTCGAGAGACTGACTAGCACTCGCCCCAGTTGTACGGACGACATTGCTAGCGACTGCACGTACGAAGCCTTTCTCTCATTTGCCGAGGGACAGTTAGAATAGCCTTCAGCTAAGTCCATGGCTACGACCTAGCAAGGCGCCATTAACCATATCTGGAGAGAGTCTCACTTGTATTATCAAGAGCAATGTACAACAAGAAATTAAAGTATACGAGAAGCTCCGTTCTTTTCTTTATAGCTTTCATCACGTATCCTGTTTCAGACTTAACGCAAGACGGCGTGAGTTGACGCGTGCCTTTCGGCTACTTCAGTGTGGCGTAGCTAGCTTGTTACGCCACAATACTCTCATTCTCAAATAGTGGATGCATAAATCTGGGTGTTTTCCCGCGGTGGCATCTCATTGTTTATGACGTCATATCTCCTCAAGAATGTGTCTCATTTCTTTTTTTTTTTCGGCTAGGAACCTTCGTGGGCGTACGGAGAACAAATCACTAAAATTTCATCGCAATCGGATGAATGGTTTGGGAATGCACAGAGGGCAGACATACATACATTCATTTTTATATATAGAGATTGACCTGTTTAAGTATATTTACATTTTATAATTAATAGTTTAACATTGCGGGGAACGAAATTAAATAAAAACTTGCGAGCAGTGGGAATTGAACCCGGGCCCATTGCGTAACAAGCCTTTACCTAAACAATTGCGCTACACTTGCTACATGATGTAACTGTTGTACATTGTCCATTACTCTTTTCGGGCGTTCGGAGAACACCTCACCAAAGTTTCATTGCAATCGGATGAATGGTTTGTGAGCTTGTAGTAGACAAACATATATATATATATATATATATATATATATATATATATATATATATATATATATATATATATATATATGACGATTTACGTTTCGTTTACGAACAACATTTAAAGCGAGTTTTACTTCCAAGCCTTTCGTCTGCTTTCGTGTAAGCATGACGCGCAATTTGTAGTGCCAGCACTGCGACTGGTAGGCGTGCCTTGTCCCCCCCTCCCAACGGCTCCTCTCCCACCGCCAGCCAATGCTTGCTTCCTTCTCTCCCCGCACTCCCCTCACAACTCTGCCGTCTTACAGTTAACACACTGTACCTGATAATAGGCTAGGTTAAGATCAGGTGGCCCCAAAGAAGCATGTGAAACAATTGTGTAAATCGGGCAATGACAGGGATTGAAGGATGACCTTTCGGTTAAGGGCCACATAATCGACCTCCGGCGTAAATTCTTGTCTTGCACCTCTGGAACTAGAATAATGGGTGATGCATAAGGCGATATGGATGGCCTGAAAACCCCTTCCTTAAATATTTGGTTCACTTTCTGCCGCAATAGCCTCATTTCGAGCAGTGACAAACGTTATGGAACTTGCATACGGGAAATTCATCCGATAAACGAATTTTATACTGAATTGTGTCCGTTACACCTAAATCGTCAGTGAGGACATCGGGATAGTCTCCCAGGATCTTCAACAGCTGGCGAACCTGACCTTGCTCAAGATCGTTAACGGCGATCTCAGATTGGTATGAGGTAAGTAGTTCGGCCTTACCACTGCTACGACAAGGACAAAGGGCTACTTTTTTTTCCAAAGGACGAAATTTAAAGGAAAAGATCTTACTGTCGAAATGAAGCATCAACCCAGTTTACTGAATAAAGTCACAATAGAGAAGTAAGGGAACGGACAAATTCTTAATGACGACCAATTTAATTGGCCATGAAAAATCACAAATGCTATCAGAAGCAACACTTGGCTACTAACTGCCAGACATCTTTGAAGAATGGTATGCATAGGGGGCATCTAGATAACCCGCGATATTCCAAATACCAGTGGTAATCTAAAAAACAAATAGAACTGCCTGAGTCTAACAGGCCACAGACTGGTTCATGGTTGAGCACGAACATACGGCAAGGAGCAACCAATAATGCCGCGGACATGAGCGCATCGGCTAGGATGCGCTCGGCCGTTCTCATTTCGGCGCATATGCCGTCATCTATTAGGTCTCCAGCCTCGTTCGACTGGACAGTCACGCACCAGATGATTCAAGTACCAGACGATCCCATTTTCCCAATGGAAAAATATTTTACGGCCAGAAGGTTTAAATGGTAATCGATGGGGTTTGCTGCCTTGCACTTGAAATTCGGACTCTAACCCCATTTGCTGGTTGTACTGCTCGTCTGCGAACCACAAAGCCTCCTTGAAAGAGAACAACTCGTTTAATTCAGAAAACGTAGTTGACTTCGGGGGCAATGCAGTCTGTGACCGATCTTCTGGTCTCATCTTCAAAATGGCTCTGAGCACTATGGGACTTAACATCTATGGTCATCAGTCCCCTAGAACTTAGAACTACTTAAACCTAACTAACCTAAGGACATAACACCCAGTCATCACGAGGCAGAGAAAATCTGATCTCATCTTCTGGAGAATGTTGACCACACTGTAATGTTCAGTGACTGTCGTATCAATGCTGCAACTGCGGCACGCACACGCTCTATGTATTCGAGTAAAATCCCAGTAGATGCTTGACCAATAATGGTTGCACTCTAATTCATTACGGACGCGGAGTGGCTCCTCAGATCTCCTAGATCGCCCCGTTCCCTAAGTGTTTCCGAATGTGCACAACTCAGCGACTGTCAGATGTTATTGCCAAAGATCGCATGTTATTGCCAACTTAAGAGTGTAATTTTTGAGATATCTGTGATCAGTTTGTGTATGTGTGCGTGTGTATGTATGTATGTGTGTGTGTGTTTGTGTGTGTGTGTGTGTGTGTGTGTGTGTGTGTGTGGGTGTGTGTGGGTGGGTGGGTCGGTGTGTTTGTTTTCATGTGGAATGGTTTTTGTATCGGTGACCTTTTTTAATTAATTAACTTTTTAATTGTGTGTGCATGAAATGGTATTTGTTTTAAATTTTGTGTGTGTGTGTGTGTGTGTGTGTGTGTGTGTGTGTGCGTATTTATGGGTGACCTGAAGGCGAAGGGGGGGGGGGGAGATAGATAAAAAGGGAGGGATAGTCAGAGAGAGGACGGTAGGTATTAGTTTTAATGTGGTTGCTTGTACAAGGGGATGTTTTTTAGCTTATCATTTTTTTTCTTAAGTGTAGTAGGGAGTCTGTACTGATGAGTGTTTGCTCATTCATCACATGTATGTTTTCAGCAATGGCTTTCTGGATGTGGAAGTTTTCTTCCATTCGTATAAGGTATTTGTCATGGTTGTTTATTCTCATTATTTTCGAGTCTGTTCCATGTTTGTAGGGTAGTGATTGTAGTGTTTTAAATGCTCTGAAAATATGGAATGGTTTATTTAGTGCTTCCAACAACTGATGTGTTCTTTGTATCGAGTTTTAAAATTCCTGCATGTTATGCCTATGCATACTGCATCACAACTTCGACATCCAAGTTTATATATTTCCGATCCCTGCAGTTTATCCCTCTTAGTAGTTGGTTGGTTTATATGTGATTGGAGGGTTTGAACAGTCTTATATGCTGTTTGGAAGCCTTTTTTTTTAGTCACTCTGTGTGTTAATTCATGTGCGTAAATCGTGGTGTACCATCTGCTTCTTTTCTGTGTGGTCTTGTCATTCTGTGTGCTTGTTGAGTATGTCAGTGACTTTCCAGTTTGGGGTTTTCTTGTCTTATGGAAGTGTTGTGTTTGTTTTGTATTTGTGCTTTTATTTTTTCATTGAGTCTGCGTACTACATGTGTGTCATACCCATTGTTTCAAAAATAGTTCAAATGGCTCTGAGCACTATGACACTTAACATCTTAGGTCAGCAGTCCCCTAGAACTTAGAATAGAACTTAGAACTACTTAAACCTAACTAACCTAAGGACATCACACACATCCATGCGCGAGGCAGGATTCGAACCTGCGACTGTGGCAGTCCCACGGTTCCGGACTGCAGCGCCTAGAACCGCACGGCCACCGACCCTGGCTATACCCATTGTTCCAGCTCTTTTTATGATTGTACTCACTTCTTTTACATAGTTTCTCTTGTTGAATGGGATCCTTTTCAATCTATATAACATATGCCTTAGTGCTGCAAACTTCTGGCTGTGGCGATGATTAGATGTGGAATGCCATATTGTGTCTTTGGCTGTTGGTTTTCTGAAGATATTAAACGTATGTTAACCATCTTGTGTTATTATAGTCATGTCAAGAAAATTTATTTGAGTTTCTTTTTATTTTTCAAGAGTGAATTTTATGTTCTGATGTGCTTTGTTGATTTCTGAGTGGGGTTCATCAGATTTTTCATTTGGCTCATGTACCAGACAAATAATGTCATCCATATATCTCTACCAATATATGATTTTAAAACTTCCGTTAGTGGTTATCTTTTCAAGTATCTAATTTTCTAGATCACTGACAAAAATGTTTGCTAATGTTCCTGATATTTTGCTAATGTTCCTGATATTGGGCATCCCATAGGCAGTCCATCGCTTTGTAGGTAATATTCATTCTCGAACTGGAAGTAGTTTCTCTTGGTTGTCAGTCTGAGCTTACTTGTTATTTCTGTTATTGTTTCTGTAGTGAGGTTGCTGTGGGATGTGAGATTCTGTTCTACGATTTTTATTGTTTCTGTTATTTTTCTACGTCGAATGAAATCAGTGACGCTCTGTGTGGTACCTGTATCTTGGGGATATGTTCTATTATGTTTCCTCTGTTTATCACTGTCCTGCTGTTTTCCATTTTATAGTGTTTTGTGATTAACTTTTGGAGATGTTTGGCTATGTGGTATGTTGGGGCTTTCCTGATGTTAATAATAGCTCTCATTGGCGTGCCACCTTTATGTATCTTTGGTTGGCTGCGGAGAGGTGGTGCGTGTGGGTTTTTCTGTGTTATGTAGTATTTCTGTGAGTGCATGTTCAATGATTTTCAGTGTTGGTTTCAGGTTTGCCTGAAATCGTGTCGTTGGATCTGACTTCAGTTTTTGTATGGTGTTGGCATTTATGTATTCCCTGATTTTTATGATGTATTGTTCTTTGTCCATAAGTACTGTTACATTTCCCTTGTCTGATCTTGTTATTATATTGTTATTCTCAGTAACTTTTGTTTTAACATTTTGATGGTGGCTGCTTCTGTTTGGTTGTTTTATTATGTGTCTGCTATGTTTGTTTCATTATGCCATCTATTCCTTTTTTTACTAATTCTCTTGTCATTCCTATGTTTATTTCACAATTATTTTGTTGTTCTTCACGTGTAAGGATGTATTTAGTTTCGACTATGATATTTTCTATGTATTGATCGTTTAATTTACTCTTGGGGCAGTGTTTCAACCCTTTTCCCAAGAGCATTATTTTTTTTTTCTTTCGTATAGCTCTATTTCTGTTAGATTAACTAAACGTGGCTGGAATGAGTGTTGGTCTTTTTTGGTTTCACATTCAAAATGTAATTGCGTTTTTGTTTCTTTTTTATTGTTAGTTTCATTGTTTTCTGTTTGTGCTTGTTTTGTAAATGTTTCACTGCCGTGTATGTGCTGGGTTCAGTTTTTCTATCAGTGACATGAGAAGTCGCGTTTCCTATGTTCTGCTTCAATTCCTGTTGAGTCTCATAGAGTATCATCTTTTGGTACTGTTTTTTCGAGTATAACATCTTAATTTCATTTAGTAGCCAATATCGTTCGACTTTTGTGCCACTGTAGAACTGTTTTTACCCTTTGCGTTAATATAACTTGGAATTAAATTTTTCTTTTTGCAAGTTTTAGTTGAAATAGTAATTAAAAGTCATAAAATCACAGCAAGAGACAATTTTAAACACCGAAGAAATTCATATCTCAAAACGAAAAAATTATCAGTTGAACTTCGTCAGCGCCTCAAGTGTTGAATTCTGTTTTTGTTACGTTACAGAGGCTCCTGAATGTTTCTATTCTCTGTAGTTACTATTGATGAATGTCACTCGAAGATGAAACACAGAAGTAAGATCAAACAGTACAGTAGTTTCGTTTGTTGTGTACGTCAGAGTTATTTTCAAATATGGGTGCGCCATAGGGAAGACAGTACACGAGAACTAAAGCGAGACACTGATTGTTATCACAGACGTGAAGACACAGGGCGACGTTGTGATGTGATACATAACCGCTGATGCCAAAACAATACGCCTCTTGCATAAGGGCCACGGCATCCAAGATACGAGAGGCCCTTCTGAACTGAAACCTGCTGCTGGTGTTACTCTATTGTCACGATGCTGCGGCGTACTCTGTCCCATCAACCTCGTTGCGCAGAGGAAATTGTGCCCCGCGATCGCTTCAGGCACATGCTGCGGCTATCTCTACACCACGTCATGAATCACACGCCTCGACCGACGGTCCTCTGTGGCAAATGGCTATCTTAGTTGAAGGCCGAATAAAAAGCTAACCCGCAATTTAGTGAGATTTAGACCAATCACGTTATTTGTTTTGCTCTCAATTAAACTAGACGCCGGTAACAAGAAGTTCAGTTTGAATCACTAGAAAGTTTTCGTTGGCTATGTAAATTTTTTTGCATTTCCGTGTATTTTTATGTGCCTGTCTTTGGTTAAAAACAGTGCCCTGCCACTGTGCCCACGTGCCAGTAACGACGAAATCTTGTAGTAGAGTAAAAAGATGGATGCAATTTTGTCATATGATGACATGGTTGGAAACCGTGGCTGTTATTTAAAGACAAATGTTGATCGTTTTGAGACAGCAACCAGCCGCAAATTAATTTCAGTTCCTTTATTCAAAGGGTACCGTTACCGGTTTCGAATCGCTATGATTCATCTTCAGACGGTTCATGCTTTCACTACAACGTTTCTGTACATATTAAGTGTCCTAAAATATAAATAATAGATAATTTTAAGCACGCCACACACAAGGTTGCTTTATAGATTTTCATTGGATGTGACCTACTTGAAATGTCGTTTTGGAGTTTCTGCTTTCATTACATTCGTCCAACAGATGTGAATATATTCCCACTGCATTCTTGTCGTTGCACATGTAAATTTTTCTCGCTGAACACTTTAGATTGGTCACAGACAAGATTTCTAGCACACAACGCATGTTTTTATACAATACAAAGATGCTATTGTAATAACATATCAATTTGCTACTTGATCTGCAGAGAGGCGTAGGAATATTATTTGCTTTGGAGGGTGGAAAATAATTTTTGGAAATTTTTCACGAAGGGGGTGTTAGGCAACTCGGTTCGTTCATTAAGGATGTAGTTCGTGGTACTGCTTTGTGTGTGTGTGTGTGTGTGTGTGTGTGTGTGTATTTCAATTTCTTCTAATATATTCATAGTGGCTTCTTTTTCTGCTAGATGTAAAATTTTTAAGTTGTTCTCAATGTTTCTCACTGAATGGTTTTATTCAGGAATATGAGCTGCAAATGCAGATTTATTTCAAGTTGCCAAGCCTTAAAGCATCAATGTGTTTTTGTATCTAACTTCAAAACTTCTGCCTGTCTGTCCAATGTAAAATTTTGGGAATGTGTCACATTTGAGCTTGTACATTCCTGATTTACTGTGGGGAGTCTTGGAGGTATTTACATCATAGATTACTTTTTGTTGCAATTTATTATTTGTGGAAAAGCTGACTGTGATATTTTTCTTTTTAAATAAGTTTGCTATTTGGCATGACGGTGGTCCTTTTTAGGTTTGGTTTTTGTGGGACACTGATTTGGCTTGGAGTGCATTTTGTGTGGATTGCTGTGAAGTGGATCTGTGGTTTCTGTCTGCATTTTGTTGTGGAGTTTTTCTATTATTATGGGTTTATATCCATTATTATGAGCAACTGTTTTAATTATATTGTTTTCATTTTGTTGGTCTGTGTCTCTCATTGGTACTTTTTTAAATCGTTGTATCATCGTTCTGAAATATGCCATTTTTTGTTGGTGTTGGTGGCAAGATGAGTTGTCAATATTGACATCTGTGGTGGTAGGTTTTCTGTAAATACTAAATTGATGTTTATTGTTACAATTGCAAATCTTCAAGTCAAGAAAGTTAAGCTTTCATTAGTTTCATGTTCAACTGTAAATTTAATATTTTTGTGCGTTTTGCTTAGATCTGCTGCTAATGTATCAATTTCATTGTTTGTACCATCAAAAAGCAAGATTGTATCATCAACATATCTTCTGTAGTAGATTATTTTGTTTGAGATGTTCTGGCTGTTTGAGAAGAATTTTTGATCTATATGGTTGATCTAAATATCAGCCAATATCCCAGCTAAGCTGCTTCCCATTGCCAAACCTTCATGTTGTTGGTACAGTTTGTTGTTGAAGCTAAAGTAATTATACTCTAGAATAATTGAAAGTTTTTCTATGAGTTCATAGATCTCTGCAATACTTGTTTTCTTATATTTAGCAGATTGTTTCTTATAATGTTAATAGTCTCTTTGACAGGGATAGGTTGACTATGTCTAGTGATGCTAATTTAGCTGTTGGTGGAATGTGGATGTCTTTAATTAAGCTTATGAGTTCATGTGTGTTATGTATGGTGTAGTTATTTTCAAATGTATAGTATTTGGTAATGAGTTCTTTTAGTTTACGGCTTATGAAGTATGCAGGGCTGTTTCTTGAGTTAACAATCGGGCGGATAGGGCAATTTTCTTTATGAACCTTCAGCTGTGCACGCAGTTTTGGTGCTGATAGATTCATCACTATGCAGTTACGTATTTCATATTTGTTCAGTAAGAAGTTACAGTTTTGTAGTAGCTTATGGGGTTTAGTTTGGAGTTTTATTGTAGGATCTGACTTTACTTCAGTAATATTGTTGCTATGGAAACATTGCAAGGTTTTCTCTATGTATTCTCTTTCATGCATTATGATTAAAGAATTTCCTTTGTCAGTTTTTACTATGAGTGCTTTACTTTCAGACAGTTTGCTGTTAATATTTTTCAATTATTTAAGTTCAGTGTTTTTGCTGGTATTATTTGTTTGTAGCCGTTTCATTGTCAGTTTATTTGTCTTGAATGCAAGTGCATTTTTTTCACATTTGTCTAGTTTTGCTGTGTCACATGTAACTTTTGTGCAGGTTATGAGATTTTTAACACTGTTGTTATTGAGATTTGCTCCAAAATTTTGTTTCTGACTTTTATTTAATAAAGTAAGTTCACTGTTGCTGATTTGGATACCAGTTGTATCAAAAACTCTTGCAAAAAATTTGTGTTGGCTTATCCCACTCGGAATTATTCATAGGTTTTAAGGCTTTTATTTTCTTTTTGTGTTTGGATAAGTTAATCTTTTGTTCTTTATCTACTTTATCGTTTATGTACTGTAGGATGTGTGAGAACTGTAAGGGTGAGAGGCTGTGTCCTAGCTGCAGATGCAAGTTATACATGACATTGTTCAAGTTTTCTTTTTCCTTGGATTGCATTTTTATCTCTGGTTTTAGCCATATATTTTCACATTTCTGCTTTGCACACCTGGCAGCTTTAGTTTTGCAATATATTTCGGAACAATTTTAAGTGCCATACACTCTTTGTTGAATTTAATGTTAAGAGACGTTTTCATCAGGTTAATTTTATGTCTCTTGAAAGCATGTATATTTCTCATTACCTAGCGAGGTAAGCTTAATGCAATTTTGTCATATGATGACGTGGTTGGAGACCGTGGCTGTTATTTGAAGACAGTTGTTGATGGTGTTGAGAGAGCAACCTGCCAAAAATTTATTTTTAGTTCATTTATTCAAAGGGTATAGTTACCCGTTTCGAATCGTTATGATTCATCTTCAGACGGTCCATGCTTTCATTACAACGTTTTTTTTACAGTTTGTCCTAAAATATAAATAATACATAATTATAAGAACGCCACACAGATGGTTGCGTTATAGATTTTCATTGGATGTGACTTACTTGAAATGTCGGTTTGGAGTGTTTGTTTTCATTACATTCGTTCAACAAATGTGGATACATTCCCACTGCATTCTTATCGTTGCACATGTAAATTTTTCTCGCTGAACACTTTAGATTTGTCACAGAAAAGGTCTGTAGTACACACTACATGTTTTGATACAATACAAAGCACTTACAAACATATGGCAGTTCTTGTTGAACTGGTCGAAGACTTGACGGATTGAACAGAGCTTATTCTGTGTACTCTGAGCCTGTCGGGTACTGATATCGTCAAACTGAGAGAGTGCAGGCGGAATCTGCCTCCGGCCATGGTCATCGTCACGGGGAAGATCTCAGAAGTAGTCCCGTCGGTGGCACAGAAGTTTGCCAGGTTCGTTCGTCCAGCTTTGAATCCCCCATTTATCAGAGACATCCGAGGAGAGCCGTGGTCTCGGGTTTAATTTCGAGTGTAATGGAAACACTAAGGGCTACCTCGTGAGTCTTTGCATTCCTTACGTTTTTTGTCGGTCCAGGAGCTTCTTTGATGGTATTCCAAGACTCGCGCCCCCATCAGCATCAGGTAGTGGATCGTGCAGTTTGTGATCCTCCACAGTCTCACATTCCGCTCCCTCTTCCTCCACGTTTCGCAGTAGCTCCTTCAGACAAGCGCTGTCCCATCCATGTGACGACATCTAAAATATAATTGTAATATATTATAACTGTAATGTAATTGTGGTGTGCGTACTGTAAGACCTTCAGTACACACACCATCAAATTATTTGACTTGTCGCTCTAACTAAGTACGCGAGTGTCAGCAATATGTCTCGTGGTCTTATCGTGGCGTGTTTATCTTCTGCCGTTAGGTCAGACGATAGAAATGCCACTTGCACGCTTGGAGTAGCAGATTGACGGTGACCAACTTTAAACAGAACTTGATTAATTTTCACACACATTTATTAAAATTATAACAAGCATAAAAATTACTTAACTTGGTTCTGGATGCTATTTACAATTGACAATCTGAAGTTCCTTTGGTATTGGGACGTTAATCTTATTCTCACATATATCTCTGATACTTGACAAAAGTGTCTATACATTTATCTTCATCGCTATGTACACGAATATGGTAATCTTATTAGGCGCAGACTGAAACTTGACTATAGACTGGTACAGACTGGTGCAGACAAATGTAGACTGGTTCAAACGGTTCAAATGGCTCTGAGCACTATGGGACTTAACTTCTGAGGTCATCAGTCCCCTAGAACTTTGAACTACTTAAACCTAACTAACCTAAGGACATCACACACATCCATGCCCAAGGCAGGATTCGAAACTGCGACCGTAGCGGTCGCCCGGTTCCAGACTGTAGCGCCTAGAACCGCTCAGCCACTCTGGCCGGCTGTAGACTGGTACAGACTGGTGCAGACAAATCCAGACTGACTAATCTGAGGTCTGTATACTCGTTATAATACCTCGCAAAAAAAAAAAAAAAGGTTCAAATGGCTCTGAGCACTATGGGACTTAACAGCTATGGTCATCAGTCCCCTAGAACTTAGAACTACTTAAACCTAACTAACCTAAGGACATCACACAACACCCAGCCATCACGAGGCAGAGAAAATCCCTGACCACGCCAGGAATCGAACCCAGGTGGGGTCTGGGATTTTCTCTGCCTCGAGATGACTGGGCATTGTGTGTCTTTCATCCTCATTCACTCGCAAGTCGCCGTAGTGGCGTTAAAGAACTTGTGGAGCGGTGGCCGAACCGCCCTGCGGGGGGTCTCCCAGCCACCAATGCCATACGCTCATTGTTATCATTTCCATCAAGAAGTATACGACAGTTGTCATAATGTATTATGATATTAAACTATTCCGGATATACAAAGCGTCTCTAATTTTATTGAACTCGTTAACGATGTCTTAAATGTCTTGAACTCCAAAGTCCCAAAGATGAAATTTCGCCACTTGGACTGCGTCTCTCAAATGAGGAAAATACTGAAGGGCAGTGTTGAAAATCCAGGCAACAAGCACGAAATGTGGGTTACAATAAACCCCAACGGAGAGAATGAAGATGTTTACCCGTCAAGTTCTACCGCACGAATGAGAGCAACGCGTGGAGCGCACTTGGGTAAATGCTACTGATAGCTATTCAGAACCTCAGCAGTCCCCTTTACCCCGTCTCGGCGTTATACACGAAAGCACGGCCCGGTGGCAACACGATTGTTTCCCCAACGAACTGCTGAGGCCCAGAAGTATATTCTTCTCAAGGACATCGAAAGTAATTTTATTGAACATTCCATTGAGGAATCCTGGGTGTACACCCAGCCTCACTAGATTACTTCCCATCAAAAACTGTCGATTTCTGACAAGAAATAATGAATGCAGTCATTTGGTTAGAACTACATAGCACACAATTTGATTACAACTGATTTGTGAGGAGCAATCTCAAAAGCCTTCTCTAAATCTCAAAATATCGAAATAACTTGAGACCCCCTGCCGACAGCACTCACTTCTTCAAGCGAATAAAGAGCACATTGTGTTTCACTAGAAAGATAGTACCTAAATCCATGCATGTTACGTGTCAAGAGATAATTTTCTTGGAAGTATCTGCTACACTCGAAGACAGATTGAGAGAAGCTGAAGCAGTGGAAGGAAGAAGGGAGAAATATGTGGAGCGGCACGTCAGGAGGCGGAGACAGCGGGTAGGAAGTGGCGGTTGCGGCAGCAGTGGCGAGAGGACCTCTGGGGACCGCGCATGGCGGCTGTTACATTAATGCACTCACTGGTCGAAAGAGAATCGCTAATGCTGTTCCTCCTTCATTCGCGTGCACAATAAATGATTTATCTGAAGCCTCTTGCATTGCGACCTCTTGAGGTAACGAGCCTTATACAGGAGTAGAACTTACGCTCTTCGCTTCGTGCCTGTATCAAAGAAGTCTCCTTACGTCTTGTTTTGCGAATTTACGTGGCAGGACTGAGCAGTAAATACTACCACAGGGATTGGTGCATCCTCAAAAATCAAGAAGGCTGACATGTCCTCAGTGAGGAATGCATCTATCATCTGCGCGTGAACTACATTCATTTGCTGTTTGTTTTGTGTCGATTATTTCATGCGGTACATACCGGCAGATTTGGTTTTGACATCAGCCGTCTGAATGGTCCGATGTGGCCCGCCACGAGTTTCTCGCCTGTGGTAGCCTCTTCATCTCAGAGCAGAACTTGCATACAGTGTCCTCAATTATTCGTTGTGTGTGTTCCAATCTGTCTTCCTCTACACTTTTCATCCTCTGCAGGTCTCTCTAGTACCATGGAACTTGTTTCCTGAAGTCTTAACACATGGTCTATCATCTTCTCGCTTCCTCTTCTCAATTTTTCTAACATCTTCTTCTCCTCGTCGATACTGCGGTGGACCTCCTCATATCTACCTAATTTTCAACATCCTTCTATGGCACCACATCTCAAACTTTTCGATTCTTTTTTTCACGGTTTCCGCACAATCCATGAATCGCTTACATAGACTGCTGTGGTGCAAACGGATGTTCTTCCAAATTTATTCCTCAAATTAAGGTCAGTGTTTGATGCTAGACATATTTTGATCAAGAATCCACTCTTTGCATGTGTTTTATTTGTTTTTTATGTCTTCTATGATTCGTCCGTCACGAATTATTTTGTTTACAAGATAGCAGAATTTCTTCACTTATTCTGCTGCGTAGCTTTCAATTTTGATGTTAATTTTATGGCTAACTTTTCTGCTACCACTCGTTGCTTTCGTCTTTTTGCAGGTTACCCTCAATAGACATTCTGTGCTCGTTAGGCTGTCCATTCTGCTCAACACACTCGGTAATTCGTCTTAACTTTCACAGAGGATAGCAATGTTGCTGGTGAATCTTCTCAGAGATATCCTTTCACCATGAATTTTAATCACAGTCTCTAACATTTCTTTCATTTGCGCCATTGCTTCTGCCATGTATAGACTGAACGGTGGGGAGGAAGACTGTATCCTTGTCTTACATCCTTTTAACGAGAGCACATCGTTCTTGGCCTGGTTTCTTGTAGGCACCTATAGAAAGGAAAAAAAAATTTGTAACGGAATTACTGAACTTCTGACAAGTGATTAACGAATTGCGGGATTCCGGAATGTATGAGACGTTCAGCAAATTTTCAGAAACCTTCCTACATTTTATTCTCCTGTCTCGCTCCACTACAATCGAATATTCGAGGAGGAAGAAAGTGTGCGTTTTAAGCTCGAAAGCGCGTTCCCATGTGGAAAACATGCTCGAGTTCAGATGTCTGGTGGGGAGGGGGGAAGGGAGGGAGGGGTTGTTGTTCGGGAAACACATAATATTTTCATACCTAAATGTACTTATTCTACTTACAATTTTGTTTATTCAGAAGCCTCGAAAAAAGTCAATTAATATATTCTTCGTACAGCCATGTTTAAATTGGAAGATGGCGGGACATCAGCTGGTATAATTTTTATTAAAAACTGAACTCCTCCAGCTGTACTTAAGATTTCATATTTATTTGGCTACTACTTTCGACGTTGCATCAACGCCATCTTCAGGCTCGGACACGGACTTCTAGTACTCAGCCACACACAACTGAAATCATCAAAGTGTACGGGCCTGAAGATGGCGTTGACGCTACCCAAATAAATATGAAATCTTAAGTACAGCTGGAGGAATTTCATTTTTAATAAAAATTAATTTATTTTTATCTGTCCTCTTCCCTAGCGTTTCAAACTGCTTCATTGTGTTTTTCTTCCTTTTCTCTATTCAATAATTTTCTTCTCATGTTTCTTTACCATAGAATTCTGTAAGTAATCAACGAATTTCTACAGTCATTCTGTTTTATGGCCCCTCTTATGTGACGGTAGCTGCCGTCACATCTTTCCTCGTCCCATTATCCACTGGTTGCCTCTTTTATTCACATAAACGGTATCGAAAATTGTTCTGAAGATTATGTTGTTGTTCACCCAACTAAAACTCAAGTAACTCCATCTCAACAGAAGACCCAATGGTAGCGACCGATCACCTGCCATCCGCAGTCGATAGGCGCCACTGGATTCGGGTATGGAGGAGCATGTGGTTAGCACAGTGCTCTGATTGCCGTTGTCAGCTTTCGTGATCGAAGTAGCTACTTCTCAATCAACTTGCTCCACAATTGGCCTCAAAAGGGCCGAGTCCCCACTTGCCAACAGCGCTCGACAAATCCGTGCTGTCACCCACCCAAGTGCTAGTCAAGTATGACAGCGCTTAACTTTGGCGATGCAACGGGAACCGGTGTTACCACTGCGCCAAGGCCGTTGGGTGTTCACCCCCACTACGTAGCCCAAGAATGGGACTGTCTTTATTCTTGTATGAGGTGTGTGTTAAAAGTAATGAGACTGATGTTTAATCTTTTATTTCTTCAAACAACTATATTGTCCCCTTCAAAGCAGGTCCCTTCGGCAGCTATACACTGGTAGAGCCGTTGTTCCCAGCTTGGTAGCAGCGCTGAAACGCCTCAACTCTTAGGACGTTTAACATGTCGACCACATTCTTTTAAATGGTCTCCAGGGTCTCAAAATGATTTCCTTTTAAGACTTTTCATCATTTAAGCCTTTTTTCCATTTAGAGTAAAGAAAAAAGTCACAAGGCATCAGATGAAGTGAATAGGCGGCCGTCGAATAGCAGGAATGCCTTTTGAGGTAAAAAATTCAATGTTGGAAATGGTCTGTGACAGTGGGCGCTGTAATGATGCAGCACACACTTGTCTGCAATGTCCAAAAAAATGGTTCAAATGGTACTGAGCACTATGGGACTTAACATCTGTGGTCATCAGTCCCCTAGAACTTAGAACTACTTAAACCTAACTAACCTAAGGACATCACACACATCCATGCCCGAGACAGGATTCGAACCTGCGACCGTAGCAGTCGCGCGGTTCCGGACTGCGCGCCTAGAATCGCTAGACCACCGCGGCCGGCTGCAATGTCCAGTCTAACTCGATTCACCCTTTGATTGAGCCTTTTAAGGACATCTTTGAGAAACACTCGGCTGACAGTTTGTCCTGGAGGAACAAAGTCTTTATGCACGATGCCCCTACTGTCAAAAAAGCAAATCAGCGTTGTTTTGATCTGAGATTTGCTTGTTCGAGCTTTTTTCGGTCGAGGAGATATGACGGTCTGCCACTCCCCACTTTGCCGCCTTGTCTCAGGATCGTACTTAAAAATCCAGGATCCATCACCTGTGATCATATAGCTGAAACATTCACGGTCATTGGAAATCGTCTCAAGAACATCAACGCAAGTGTTGTTTTGATTGTCCTGCTGCTCAGCTGTGAGGTTTTTGGTTCCATTTGGGCACAATTCATTCGCAATGTAACTGCCCTGTTAAATTGTTAGAAACTTAGTCAGCCGGTGTCATAATTTTGAAATGAGAGTTAGTATCATCGTCGTGTAACAAATAACTCGCGTGAAGCGCCGTTGCGACAAAGGCAAAGGCCAGTTGTGGAACCTAAGCCATTGAATATTAAAATTAATGTTACTAAGGAATACACCCGACTGACTACACAAAATAAGAGGGCACGTACATTCGCGAGTGAGTGGTTCAGAATAAGAATTAATACTGTAAGGGAAATGGGCCACAAATATAGTTACGTCGGTACAAACTCAGTTGTATGCGAACGTACGATCGAGATTGAGGCCCGTACGTTCTAAGTATTATCATTCCCCGTGTCCTGGCTAAAGGAATTGTGTTTAAAATGCATTTATTCATTTACGAAAGAAAATAATCGGACTTCGTAATTAAATGAATGGCTCTGAGTACTCTGGGACTTAACATTTGAGGTTATCAGTCCCCTAGAATTTAGAACTACTTAAACCTAACCAACCTAAGGACATCACACATATCCATGCCCGAGGCAGAATTCGAACCTGTGACCGTAGTAGTCGCGCGGTTCCGGACTGAAGCGCCTAGAACCGCTCGGCCACAAGGCCGGCGAACTATTTGAAACGAAGAGCGTAAATCTTATTTTGTCCGTCAGTGTTAAATACTTTTCAAATTAATCTTTGGTATAAGAGTCGAACTATTGTCTGTACATTTATCGATAAGAAAAAATTATTAAGTTCTTTTATAGCATGTGCAAAATGGTGCTCTAAATTTTATGTACGGTGAAAGTGTCACTCATCATACTTATTGTTAAACGTAGGTCTTATCTCACAAGAGCATTCGCACGTTCGACATTTTCGTCGGTTATTGTATTTCAAACTCTTCCTGAGCGAGGCTCATTTTCACCCAATGTCTTTTCGGCTTTCCAAAAATCATTTGTGCCAGCGACAAACTTGGACTGTTCATAAGAAATGTTCCTTATAGGCCTATTTCAACTTTTCAAAGGTCGCAGTTGCGGATTCCCCAAGATCATCGATCTCATCAATTTAAGGGAGGATGGGGAAGGAAGTCGGCCGTGCCCTTTCAAAGGAACCACTCCGGCATTTACTTGAAGCAATTTACGGAAGTCACGAAAAACCTTAACCAGGATGGCCGGACGCGAGTTTGAAGTGTCGTCCTCTCGAATGCGAGTCAAGTGTGCTAACCATTTTGCCACCTCGCTCGGTTATCCGGAAACGCATCGTTGTCACGGTGGACGGCGCCGACGAATGGAAGTTCATCTGACCATGTGCCGTATGTTCCTTGTGTGGTGCAGGCTGTAAGCAGTAAAATGGTCCGGTGTTCATGCAGAGAACAAGCCGAGGTGGTGTTGCTGTACGGCCAAGCAGATTGTCGAGAGGCAGCACGGCTATACCCAAACAAGTACCATCACATATACCAAACACAATATTTGAAGGACTTTTTGGGTGTTTGTGTGAGCATGGGTCCTTTCAGTCAGACGATCGTGCAGGGACATACTGGTTTGCCATTACATCTTGAATGGACATCCTTGCGATCCGATGCTTGCATCTTTGAGCATCCACGTGCATTTTATTGTCTGAAAGTAGGCTACAAATATTACGCTGACACCATCCTGTATTAGCCAGCGCACATATTCCTCATTTTTAGAGCTGCAGGGATTTACAATGCGAAACAAGCGAATCATCGCACCTCCAAAAAATGTGTGTGACTCATTCGTAAACACTGGCAACTTACTCAGAGTTACACAGTTCAAATCGAGATGCGTAGTTTCAGAGCAGTTAAAATGTATTTGAAATCAGTGTACTTCCTCACTATGTAAAATGCTTAGGTTATGTCTGTGTGCCACTTAATATACGCAAAAAAATGGCTCAAATGGCTCTGAGCACTATGCGACTTAACTTCTGAGGTCATTAGTCGCCTAGAACTTAGAACTAATTAAACCTACATAACCTAAGGACATCACACACATCCATGCCCGAGGCAGGATTCGAACCTGCGACCGTAGCGGTCACGCGGTTCCAGACTGAAGCGCCTTTAACCGCACGGCCACACCGGCCGGCTTAATATACGCAATTTATGTTTTACCATACGCGTTTCGTCTCATTTTATTGAGTTATGGTTCAAATGGCTCTGAGCACTATGGGACTTAACTTCTGAGGTCATCAGTCCCCTAGAACTTAGAACTAGTTAAACCTAACTAACCTAAGGACAGCACACACATCCATGCCCGAGGCAGGATTCGAACCTGAGACCGAACGGTCGCGGGGTTCCAGACTGTAGCGCCTAGAACCGCTCGGCCACTCCGGCCGGCTATTGAGTTATCTTTAGTGGCAGTACGTTTTGGATTTCTACACATGTGCTGTGTGTTCTGTTGGTGATACTATTCTGCCTACACCACTAACAGTCACAACAGCAAAGCTACTGTTCTACGATGATAGTGTGGCGGATAGTTGCAGCCCTTTAAGTAACGCACTCTTACACTCTGTTGTAATTTTATTTATGCTAAATGTACCTTTAAAATGTTCTGAAGTTTCACTATTTTTAAAATTCTTGTAGAAAGTGTAGTACGTCATTACGCACTCTCACAATCAGTAATGGTAATAATATTTCCTCTTAACTATTAGTTTTCTTACTTTACTGATGCTTGATGACCTGTCTTCTGCTTGTCTGGTAGACATGAAAACCACTCTGATGGTCGGCATCATTTCGTTAATTTCAGTTGTCTGATTAAGGCAATGCTATTACGCGCATTACTTTCTCGTTTGCAAGGTACTTTGCTCAAGATTACTTGATTTTTGGATAATGTGGTGGTCCTTTCGTCGTCATTCACAAAATTGCGCTTTAGAAATAGACAGAAAGGAAGAGTTTCATAAAGCTGAAAACACCGAAGAAGAAGAGAATATAAAAGCTAGGTTTACTGAATTGGTGCCTAAATCGCCATTTGTACTTGGAAAGTGAATGCCGTATTCTGTTTTCTCCATGTTAAGTGCTTTGTGATGAGGTATGGCAAAGTGGTGCAAATGGCTTTGAGCGCTATGGGACTTAATATCTGAAGTCATGAGTCCCCTAGAACTTAGAGCTATTTAAACCTAACTAACCTAAGGACATCACACACATCCATGCCCGATGCAGAATTCGAACTTGCGACCGTAGCGGTCGGGCGGTTCCAGACTGAAGCGCCTAGAACCGCTCGGCCACCCTGGGTGGCTATGGGAAAATCTGAATTACTGATGTCAGTTTTCTCAGTCATTTAACGGCAACGAACGTTGACTGTTTGTCGTAATATTTCTCTTCAAATTGTACACAGCATAATTCTCACAGAATGGTGTATATTCTCTGTATTGATCACTGCGACGGGAAGCACTGAAATGATGGACATGTGTTTGATAGATACGATGAGAATAAAGCTGGCAGAAAACATTTGAAGTAGCAGTTATAATTATAGGCAGAACCTTATTGGCCGGAGTGTCTATGCGGTTCTAGGCGCTACAGTCTGGAGCCGAGCGACCGCTCCGGTCGCAGGTTCGAATCCTGCCTCGGGCATGGATGTGTGTGATGTCCTTAGGTTAGTTAGGTTTAATTAGTTCTAAGTTCTAGGCGACTGATGACCTCAGAAGTTAAGTCGCATAGTGCTCAGAGCCATTTGAACCATTTGAGCCAGAACCTTATTGAGAAATGTGGGAAACACTAAGTCAGAACACACAATCGCTGTCGACCCTGTATCTCACCTATGAAGCTTGAAGGACGTAACATAGCGAAGAAGAGTTATGAATGGTATGGTAGAAAATTGGTGCAGTATTTCAAAGATTCTCGGCGGAACACACCTACAGCTAATGCCTATCACGCTGATTTCAAGGCCAGGAATGTCTTTCCACGTTATTTAGAGGAAAAGACTGTAAAGCTACAATGTTTGGAGTATCGTAGCGAGACTCATCTCCATATAGAGCCTTGTTTAAGAGGAGAAATGAGAATTTCCCGCTGGTTCTCAGAGTGGGAGCGGTGGGATTACGAAACACGAATATCATTAAAACTTCCAGCGCAGCTTTGGGTCTGCTCTACAGGGCAGGCTGTTCGCCAGTGGTTGCTGTTTATTCAGCGAAAGACTTTTCTGAGTTTGCTGGATTCATTTCTACGAAACCGGACCTGCAAGACTCCCAGAACGCCCTATTTACACTACACGTAAACTGATTGTGAAGAGCAAATTCGCTCTAAGCTACATGTTAAATTGGGTAGATGCTAATTTTCCCGTTTTTACATTATGGGTACTATATCGAGGTCGGAACTTTACCATAAAAGTTGGCAGAAGTTCATCAAGACGGTTGTTTAATTGTCTTTCACCTCTGATAATAGTTAACAGTTTTATTAAATACGTAACAGCCCTTTGATTTAATTCCATGGTTGCAAAAGCATCGCGAAATAAAGAATTCTTCAAAAAGGTATTATTCTCGTGAGACTGTCAAGTGACAGTCTGGTACAATGTATGGTTTTCACGTGATCAGAGCATGACCGAGTTCGAAACTCAGTGCTAAAAGGGACGCCGGTGGGGCAGTCGGAAGGTAACGACGGCCACAGAGGGATGGAAGGGAAAGATAGGACGGAGAGTCAACAGTGAATGGCCAGTGGAAAGTGTATTCTCGGAACTGGCAAAAATTATCTTCTGTAAAAATTATAGCGATGCTGTAAGAAAGGCGCTAGTATCTTGGGTGCATAATAATCAAAGTAGTGCTTTCTTTTCATTGTCTTGCGAATGTCTAACGTGACTGACAAAGATGGCGCAGTCGGTAGAAGCTTTGTACATCAACAGTTAGTGCAGAGAACATAAGTGATTAAAATAAGTCTTAAATTAAAAACGATTGCAATTTTGGGCTTCTTAGTTAACATAATCGTCTTCCAGCGAATATCGTGACGAAAATTTGCAGTGACGTTGCTGTGATGGGAGCGGCGAACTTAACCGGAGCTCGCTATGATGACATAAGTGAAATAGCACATGCTCCGGAAACGATCACTTTAGGCACTGAGAGTGTGAGAAACCGGGATACAGTATTCAAGAAGAGACACTCCATGTCGTAGATTCTTTTACTACTATTACAGTGTCAATCTTTGAATTCTTCTTCCGTTGGTCTGTGTCTGAATAAAACAATTTGGAAGTGTAGGCCCACCTTGATACAATTTTGTTCATTTGATTCGCCAAAATAGTTTCAGTGAAGTGCCACCATCTTCAGTTGGTTTCTTTATTTAAAAAAAATGACAATTTTCATCATTACATTACATTACGAGAAACTGTTGTTACATCTTTATTTATTTATTTACTTGCTACAGTACTTCGACACCCATTATCTGGAATCCAATGATGGTCGCATTTTCACATAGCTACAGAAAGTTGTATGCAACTGTTATTAACCTTCACTTTAAGATTTGCAATTTAAGCATATTTAATAATTAATGAAATTATTCTTATGCAGAAATTAATTCCAGTATCGACGTGTACACGGTGATATTCATTCAGTGACTCAAAGTATTCGCTTCAGCATGTCCGCCCCCTGTAGCTGATTGATCAGCGCGTCAAAATGTCAATCCTAAGGGCCCAGGTTCGATTCCCGGCTGGGTCGGAGATTTTCTCTCCTCAGGGATTGGGTGTTGTGTTGTCCTAATCATCATCATTTCATCCCCATCCATGCGCAAGTCGCCGAGGTGGCGTCAAATCGAAAGACTTGCACCCGGCGAACGGTTTACGCGACGGGAGGCCCTAGTCACACGACACGACAATTCAGCATTATCAGATGCTACTGCATTTCTCTTAGACTCCAAATATTTTCTAAGTTATCTCGCAGATACGTTACTTGCTATGTCGTTCAACAGATGCCATTTGTCTCTGTCTTTAACAATGTCAGTGTACTAATGCCAGTTAGCTGAATCCTCATATCTTCGCAGTTCGCACATTCCAGTACAGTATTGGCTGGTGTACCAATGTCGTCACATGGACGCATTTACTGATGAGCCAGAATATTACGACCACCGATCTACTATTGATATAAACACGTCCAGGCGATTGTAGCATCGTCTGGCGAGGAATGACTGCTAGTCAGACACATGCACGATGCGTATAGCATTAGTGAGCGTGCTGTCTGCGTGTAGAACGGCAAAGGCGCGTGACCTAACTGAGTTTGACAGAGGGCGCATTGTGACGACCCTGAGGCTCGGCACGAGCATTTTAGAAAGTGCACGGCCTGTCGGCTATTGGAAGAGTGCTGTGGTGAGTGTCTTCAACACGTGCTGAAACAAGGTGAAACCACGTCCAGTCGTCGTGGGTTTGAGCGGCCATTACAGGTGTCGGACGTCGTAGCCTGAGCAGACTGGTAAAAAAGGGAAATCGGCGAACTGTGGCAGAACTACTATCAGACTTTAATGCTGGGCAGAGTATAACTGTGTATGAACAAACAGTGGATCGAATACTCTTAGCAATGGGTCACCGCACCGACGATGCATGCATGTGCCAATGTTAACATCATGAAATCGCCAATTACGACTGAAATGGGTCCCTAAGCTTACACACTACTTAACCTAAATTGTCCTAAGGACAAACACACACACCCATGCTCGAGGGAGGGCTCGAACCTCCGCCGGGACCAGCCGCAGAGTCCATGACTGCATCGCCCTCAGACCACTCGGCTAATCCCGCGCGGCCTTAACACCTTTACAGCGAGACGGAGACAAGCTGGCGGCAGCTCGATTATGCTTAGAAAAACATTCACGTGGGCATCCATCGTTCTGGTGGAGGACCATGACAGCCAAGTGGTTGTAGACCACGTACGCCCCTTTATGACGATGTTACCTAACGGAAGTAGCAAAGTCAGGAATGTGAAGTAGTGGTTTGAGGAACACAGTGGTCGGTTCCAGTTGATATGCTGCCCCCACCCCCACCCCACAACTCGTCAGATGTGAACCCGATCGAACACATCTGGGATGTGATTGAATGTGACGTCAGAGCTCGTCGTCCTCCTCCCTGGAATTCGCGGAAATTAGGTGACTTGTGTGTGCAGATGTGCCGCCAACTCCCTCCAGCGACCGGTCAAAGCCCCATTACTTCCTCGCCACGACACGTCACCACTGTTATCCGTACCAAAGATGGACATACCGGCTATTACGTAGGTGGTCATAGTGTTCTGGGTGTTCACTGTATTTGTCAGACGTTTCTTTCTTCGTATAAATGTTCCATGGCCTGTCAGATAGTAAGACATGTACATACATGGAATGAAATGGCTCATAAGTACCCTGTCCTTGATGGTCTGAAATGTGCCATACATCCTGCGACCTTTCGTGATAGTGTCTCAGTCTCTTTGCTACTCACACACTTTCCAGAATTTTATTTATTTATTTATTTATTTATTTATTGTAACGTGTGACCACATTAAGAAGATGTCTCCATGGTCATGGAACGAGTCAATACATGAAATTATAACACTATTGTAGAAACAGATAAAATGAAATACACTGCTGGCCACCGTAAATGCAACACCCTGAAGGAAGCATCCGAATCAAGTGAAATTTACACCATGGGTTTGCAGCGATGAGATATGCAACTGATTAGAATTTCAGCGCAAACGCACATCACGCGCGCCTGTGGCGCCACCTCATAGCGCCATTTAAGGCTTGGCGATTTCGACGAGTGTACGTTCGGCACGTGTGTGTACCTTGTGGTTGTTTCACAAGACGATCAGTTATGCCTCGTAGACAACAGCGAACATCTTTTGATCAAGTATCCGAGTTCGACAGAGGAAGGATAGTGGCTTACCGAGATTGTGGATTATCATACAGAGAAATCGCTAGTCGTGTTGGACGAAACCAAACAACTGTAATGCGGATATGTGACCGTTGGATGCAGGAGGGTACGACGGACCGACGTGGTCGATCGCATTCACCTCGGTGCACCACTGCACGTGCTGATAGGCAAATTGTGCGCATGGCAGTGACGGATCGCTTAGTGACATCCCGAACCATAGCACAGCACAATGCGTCTGAAACGCATCATCCAGTGTCTGCGCGTACCATTCGACGCCGTTTACAGCAGAGTGGTCTGTCCGCAAGACGTCCATTGCTTCGTCTACCATTGACGCAGAACCACAGACGTCTCCGTCGCCAATGGTGTGATGACAGACGGATGTGGAGGGCAGAATGGAATGACGTTGTCTTTACTGACGAGGCACGCTTCTGTCTGCAGCACCACGATGGTCGAGTTCGAGTGTGGAGACACCGTGGAGAGAGGATGCTGGATAGCTGCATTATGCACCGCCACACTGGTCTTGCACCGGGTGTTATGGTATGGGGCGGTATTGGATATTACTCTCGCACGCCTCTAGTACGCATTGCCGGTACTTTAAATAGCCGGCGCTACATATCCGAGGTGCTGGAGCCAGTTGTCCTTCCGTACCTTCAGGGCTCGGCCACAGCCATATTTAAACAGGATAATGCGCGACCACACGTGGCACGCATTGTCCAAAGGTTCTTCGTCAATAACCAGATTGAATTGCTTCCCTGGCCGGCTCGCTCTCCGGATCTTTCGCCGATAGAAAACATGTGGTCCATGGTTGCTCAACGAGTGACCCAGATTACATCCCCAGCTGCCACACCAGGTACTTTAAATAGCCGGCGCTACATATCCGAGGTGCTGGAGCGAGTTGTCCTTCCGTACCTTCAGGGCTCGGCCACAGCCATATTTAAACAGGATAATGCGCGACCACACGTGGCACGCATTGTCCAAAGGTTCTTCGTCAATAACCAGATTGAATTGCTTCCCTGGCCGGCTCGCTTTCCGGATCTTTCGCCGATAGAAAACATGTGGTCCATGGTTGCTCAACGAGTGACCCAGATTACATCCCCAGCTGCCACACCAGATTATCTTTGGCAACGTGTGGAAGCTGCTTGGGCTGCTGTACCCCAGGAACACATCCAACGTCTCTTTGACTCAATGCCGAGACGTGTGGCAGCGGTGATCTCCAACAATGGCGGCTACTCTGGCTACTGATTCTGGCAGGAACCACATGTCACAGACGTCTGTAAACGTAATCATTTGATACTTGGTCAACATGTTATCTACAAAATAAATTTTGTTGTGCTACCTCTTGTCTTTCTTGGTGTTGCATTTACGGTGGCCAGCAGTGTATAAGAAACATATTCAGGTGACACGTCGTTAGTTTAAATAAAGAAAATCAAGAATGTAACACTGGAATTTGCTTAATTTTTTAGCTCTTCCAGGAGCTCCTCGACAGAATAGAAGGAGTGAGCCATGAGGAAGCTCTTCAGTTTAGACTTAAAAGCGTTTGGGCTATGCTAAGATTTTTGAGTTCTTGTGGTAGCTTATTGAAAATGGATGCAGCAGAATACTGCACTCCTTTCTGCACAAGAGTCAAGGAAGTACATTCCACATGCAGATTTGATTTCTGCCTAGTATTAACTGAGTGAAAGCTGCTAACTCTTGGGAATAAGCTAATATTGCTAACAGCAAACGACATTAAAGAAAATATATACTGTGAGGGCAATGTCAGAATTCCCAGACTATTGAATAGGGGTCGACAAGAGGTTCTCGAACTTACACCACACATAGCTCGAACAGCCCGTTTTTGAGCCAAAAATACCCTTTTTGAATCAGAAGAATTACCCCAAAAAATAATACCATATGACATAAGCGCATGAAAATATGCGAAGTAGACTACTTTTCGTGTTGAAATGTCACTTATTTCAGATACTGTTCTAATGGTAAATAAAGCGGCATTTAGTTTCTGAACAAGATCCTGAACATGGGCTTTCCACAACAGCTTACTATCTATCCGTACGCCTAGGAACTTGAGCTGTTCCGTCTCGCTTATAACATGTCCATTCTGTCTGATTAAAATATCAATTCTTGTTGAATTGTGAGTTAGAAACTGTAAAAACTGAGTCTTACTGTGATTTAGCATCAAATTATTTACCACAAGCCACGAACTTATTTCATGAACTCCATTATTTGATAATGTTTCAATATTACACACAAGATCCTTCACTACCAAGCTGGTGTCATCAGCAAACAGAAATATTTTTGAATCACCTGTAATACTAGAAGACATATCATTTATATAAATAAGAAACAGCAGTGGCCCCAGCACCGATCCTTGGGGAACGCCCCATTTAACAGTGCACCATTGGGACTGAACATCATTACCACTCTCAATATTGCGGAGAATTACCTTCTGCTTTCTGTTCTTAAAGTAAGAGGCGAACCAATTGTAAGCTACTCCCCCTACTCCATAATGTTCCAATTTCTGCAGTAATATTTTGTGGCCAACACAGTCAAAAGCCTTCGTTAAATCAAAGAAAACACCTAACGTTCGCAACCTTTTATTTAATCCGTCCAAAACCTCACAGAGAAAAGAGACTATAGCATTTTCAGTTGTTAAGCCATTTCTAAAACCAAACTGTACATTTGACAGCAAATTATGTGAATTTAAATGCTGCAGTAACCTTGTATATATAACCCTCTCGATAACTTTAGCAAACACCGATGGCATAGAAATAGGTCTATAATTATCAACATTATCCCTGTTTCCCTTTTTATAAAGTGGCTTCACTACCGAGTACTTTAATCGGTCAGGAAACCGACCACTCCTAAAGGAAAAGTTACAGATATGGCTAAGTACTGGGCTAACGGAACAATACTTCAGTATTCTGCTAGATACCCCGTCATATCCATGAGAGTTCTTGGTCTTTAGTGATTTAATTATTAACTCAATCTCCCTCTTGTCAGTATCATGGAGGAGCATTTCAGGTAACAGTCTCGGAACACTTTTTTCTACGAGCGCTATATGATTCCCTGTTGGGACTAGGTTTCTATTTAGTTCACCTGCTATATTCAGAAAGTGATTATTAAATACTGTACATATATGCGACTTATCAGTAACACGGACATTCCCACTACGCAATGATTCTATATCCTCGACCTGTCTCTGCAGACCAGCCACTTCCTTTACGACTGACCATATGGTTTTAATTTTATCCTGAGACTTAGCTATTCTATCTGCATACCACTTACTTTTTGCCTTCCTAATAACTTTTTTAAGCACCTTACAATACTGTTTGTAATGGGCTACTGCAATTAGATTGTGACTGTTTCTAACGTTTTGATATAATTGCCACTTTGTTCTACAAGATATTCTTATACCTTTAGTCAGCCACCCAGGCTGCCTGTTTGTGCTAGTACCCTGTTTTGAACGTTCTAACGGAAAGCAACTTTCAAAGAGCACGAGAAAAGTATTGAGGAAAGCATTATATTTATCGTCTACCGTATCAGCACTATAAACATCTTGCCACTCTTGTTCGTTGATAAGGTTTACAAAAGTCTCTACAGCAACTGGATCAGCTTTCCTAAAAAGTTGGTAACTATATTTAACATGTGTTGCAGCACAAAAATCTTTTAGACTTAAAATTTGTGCATCATGATCTGAAAGGCCATTCACCATTTTGCTAACAGAATGCCCTTCTAGTAATGACGAATGAACAAAAATATTGTCTATGGTTGTTCTACTGTTCCCTTGCACTCTCGTTGGAAAGAATACGGTGTGCATAAGATTATATGAATTAAGGAGGTCCACCAGCATCCTTTTCCTTGCACAATCACTTATACAATTTATATTGAAGTCACCACATATAACTAACTTTTTGTATTTCCTATAAAGTGAACCAAGAACCTCCTCTAGCTTTAGCAAAAATGTTGTGAAATCGGAGTCTGGGGATTTATAAATAACAACAGTAAGAAGTTTAGCTCCACTAAATTTAACCACACCTGCACAACATTCAAACACCTTTCAGTGCAGTACTTTGAAACATCAATTGACTCAAATGGGATACGGTTTTTCACATACATGGCTACTCCCCCACACCGCAAAGAGCTCCTAGAAAAGCTGCCAGCCAACCTGTATCCTGGTAAAGGAAGCCTCTGAATTATCTCCTTATTTGGTTGTTATTTGCTGACCCGAGAAGATTCCCTTTGCGAAACCATTAGAGAGACAAAAATGTTGTCGGAAAACTCTATGACAGCAATGAGAATTGTGTCTTCATTGAGTCTAAGCTGTTGTGCAGAGATCTTAAAGACAATGGTGCTCAGTCTGACAAACTTGCGCATAATTTTGGTAGATTTATAACATATCTGAGATGTACGAGTTACGCTTCTCGTATAGTTTGAGCTGTCAGCTCCGATCGATTTTGCGTGTGGTCCTGCTCTTTGACTGTTAACAAACAATGTCTTCGAGTGTCGCGCCACAGCGGGCGTGCATATAGAGTTCTGAGCCTTTTACAGATGTACCAGGCTCGCGTGGTGGAGTCTTGATCCGGCTATCAACATACAGGGTTCTGGCTAGCAACTCGAGTGACGTCTCCACTCCGGGAGGACAAACTGAGTGGGCGCCTTCAGACTGTGCGTAGCCGGGTGCATCACGTCAGCATTGGGGACCATGTGAGTGTGCGGACAGGAGAGGAATCGAAGGCGTTGTAGGCTATGACCAGAGGAAGGCAGGTGTACCAGTGGCCACTTGGGACAGCCCCTGTTCAAGCAAAAGAACTAAACTTGGGGTACACGTTTCAGGCCATTGCCCATTGCTGTGAGCTGGTGCTACGAAGCTCACCTTAACATATATTCCAGTCTGTCTAGTGCTGTTTGCCAGACCTTGTTTCCTGCTGAGTTGCAGTCAATTTCTACTTGGCGTTTGTTCCTAGACTTCAAAAGAGTGGATTATTTATGATTTCATGTTAAATGGTTTTCTCCCATTTATTTGTTCTTGTGATCATGGGTCGAAATGAAATGTTTACGCCTGAATGTTGAAATTATTCATTTACTATTTCGTGTACTAGGATGGATGGGAAGAATTGTTTTGTATGTTTCAATTGGTTTGATCTTCCTTAGTGAGTGTGTTTGGTTTTAAGCTTTTATTAGAGGTGATACCAGGTAACTCGTCTTAGTTGACACTACCTTTGCTCAATTCTGACTAGGCCTCGCTCTTCAGCACTGTCTTTTGCAGGTTGTATTACGCTTGTATCAGATTTACCAAAATTTGTTGTTGTTGATTAACTATTCAAAAGTTAACAGCTGTTGTCATCAGATGCAAACAGTATTGCATAATTTTGTTATTACTTGTGGTGGATTAAATTATTTATTAGTATCTTGAAATGTTATTTTACATATATTCCTTGCTGTGGGGAATGTAACGTGTATTTTGAGGAACTTGAAAGAGCCGCCCGCTTTTATGAAATGGTTATTGTGTGTTGTTAAATATATTTTATTTATATGTTTTAGAAGTACCAGTGACTGAGTTATTTGAACAGATCCTGTAGGACGACACATCCAATACTGTGGGATTGTCCTGGGTTTGAGTCTTCCTCACATTCGCATCATTTGATTAGTATTTTAATTGTGCGTCTGCTGGCATTTATAATTGTATAGTTATTTTTTTACTTGTGCACAGTGCTGGTTTATTTAAATAAACTTTTTTATGCGAACGATGTTTATGTGAGGGCCTAGTCCTACCACTTCCCAAGAAACTTGCTCTATACCAGTTTCACAAGTATGTTGTTGTTGTTTGATGTGGTCTTCAGTCCTGAGACGGGTTTGATGCAGCTCTCCATGCCACCCTATCCTGTGCAAACTACTTCATCTCCCAGTACCTACTGCATCCTACATCCTTCTGAATCTGCTTAACGCACTCATCTCTTGGTCTCCCTCTACAATTTTTACCCTACATGCTGCCATCCAGTACCAAATTGGTGATCCCTTGATGCCTCAGAACATGTCCTACCAACCGATCCTTTCTTCTAATCAAGTTGTGCCACAAACTCCTCTTCTCCCCAATTTTATTCAATACCTCCTCATTAGTTATGTGATCTACCCATCTAATCTTCAGCATTCTTCTGCAGCACCACATTTCGAAAGCTTCTATTCTCTTCTTGTCTAAACTATTTATCGTCCACGTTTCACTTCCATACATGGCTACAATCCATACAGATACTTTCAGAAACGACTTCCTGACACTTAAATCTATACTCGATGTTACGAAATTTCTCTTCTTCAGAAACGCTTTCCTTGCCATTGCCAGTCTACATTTTATATCCTCGCTACATCGACCATCATCAGTTATTTTGCTCGCCAAACAGCAAAACTCCTTTACTACTTTAAGTGTCTCATTTCCTAATCTAATTCCCTCAGCATCACCCGACTTAATCTGACTATATTCCATTAACCTTGTTTTGCTTTTGTTGATGTTCATCTTATACCCTCCTTTGAAGACACTGTCCATTCCGTTCAACAGCTCTTCCAAGCCCTTTGCTGTCTCTGACAGAATTACAATGTCATCGGCGAACCTCAAAGTTTTTATTTCTTCTCCATGGATTTTAATACCTACTCCGACCTTTCCTTTTGTTTCCTTTACTGCTTGTTCAATATACAGATTGAATAGCATCGGGGAGAGGCTACAACCCTGTCTCACTCCCTTCCCAACCACTGCTTCCCTTTCATGTCCCTCGACTCTTATAACTGCCATCTGGTTTCTGTACAAATTGTAAATAGCCTTTCGCTCCCTGTATTTTACCCCTGCCACCTTCAGAATTTGAAAGAGAGTATTCCAGTCAACATTGTCATAAGCTTTCTCTAAGTCTACAAATGCTAGAAATGTAGGTTTGCCTTTCCTTATTCTATTTTCTAAGATAAGTCGTAGGGACAGTATTGCCTCAAGTCTTCCAACATTTCTGCGGAATCCAAACTGATCATCGCCGAGGTTGGCTTCTACCAGTTTCTCCATTCATCTGTAAAGAATACGCGTTAGTATTTTGCAGTTGTGACTTATTAAACTGATAGTCCGGTAATTTTCACATCTATCAACACCTGCTTTCTTTGGGATTGGTATTATTATATTCTTCTTGAAGTGTGAGGGTATTTCGCCTGTCTCACACATCTTGCTCACCAGATGGTAGAGTTTTGTCAGGACTGGCTCTCCCAAGGCTGTCAATAGTTCTAATGGAATGTTGTCTACTCCCGGGGCCTTGTCTCGACTTAGGTCTTTCAGTGCTCTGTCAAACTCTTCACGCAGTATCATATCTCCCATTTCATCTTCATCTACATCCTCTTCCATTTCCATGATATTGTCCTCAAGAACATCACCCCTGTATAGACCCTCTATATACTCCTTCAACATTTCTGCTTTCTCTTCTTTGCTTAGAATTGGGTTTCGATCTGAGCTCTTGATATTCATGCAGGTGGTTCTCTTTTCTCCAAAGGTCTCTTTAATTTTCCTGTTGGCAGTATCTATCATACCCCTCGTGAGATAAGCCTCTACATCCTTGCATTTGGCCGGCCGAAGTGGCCGTGCGGTTAAAGGCGCTGCAGTCTGGAACCGCAAGACCGCTACGGTCGCAGGTTCGAATCCTGCCTCGGGCATGGATGTTTGTGATGTCCTTAGGTTAGTTAGGGTTAACTAGTTCTAAGTTCTAGGGGACTAATGACCTCAGCAGTTGAGTCCCATAGTGCTCAGAGCCATTTGAACCATTTGCACCTTACATTTGTGCTCTAGCCATCCCTGCTTAGCCATTTTGCACTTCCTGTCGATCTCATTTTTGAGACGTTTGTATTCCTTTATGCCTGCTTCATTTACTGCATTTTTGTATTTTCTACTTTCATCAGTTAAATTCAGTATCTCTTCTGTTACCCAACTATTTCTACTAGCCCTCGTCTTTTTACCTACTTGATCCTCTGCTGCCTTCACTATTTCATTCCTCAAAGCTACCCATTCTTCTTCTACTGTGTTTCTTTCCCCCATTCCTGTAAATCGTTCCCTTATGCTCTCCCTGAAACTCTGTACAACCTCTGGTTCTTTCAGTTTATCCAGGTCCCATCTCCTTAAATTCCCACCATTTTGCAATTTCTTCAGTTTTAATCCACAGTTCATAACCAATAGATTGTGGTCAGAGTCCACATCTGCCCCTGGAAATGTCTTACAATTTAAAACCTGGTTCCTAAATCTCCGTCTTACCATTATATAATCTATCTGAAACCTTTTAGTATCTCCAGGGTTCTTCCATGTATGCAACCTTCTTTTATGATTCTTGGACCAAGTGTTAGCTATGATTAAGTTATTCTCTGTGCAAAATTCTACCAGGCGGCTTCCTCTTTCATTTCTTAGCCCCAATCCATATTCACCTACTATGTTTCCTTCTCTCCCTTTTCCTACTGACGAATTCCAGTCACCCATGACTATTAAATTTTCGTCTCCCTTCACTACCTGAATAATTTCTTTTATCTCATCATACATTTCATCAATTTCTTCATCATCTGCAGGCTAGTTGGCATATAAACTTGTACTACTGTAGTTGGCGTGGTCTTCGTGTCTATCTTGGCCACAATAATGCGTTCACTACGCTGTTTGTAGTAGCTTACCCGCACTCCTATTTTTTTATTCATTATTAAACCTACTCCTGCACTACCCGTATTTGATTTTGTATTTATAACCCTGTATTCAGCTGACCAAAAGTCGTGTTCCTCCTGCCACTGAACTTCGCTAATTCCCACTATATCTAACTTAAACCTATCCATTTCCCTTTTTAAATTTTCTAACCTACCTGCCCGACTAAGGGATCTGACATTCCACGCTCCGATCCGTAGAACGCCAGTTTTCTTTCTCCTGATAACGACGTCCTCCTGATTAGTCCCCGCCCGGAGATCCGAATGGGGGACTATTTTACCTCCGGGAATATTTTACCCAAGAGGACGCCATCATCATTTAATCATACAGTAAAGCTGCATGCCCTCGGGAAAAATTACGGCTGTAGTTTCCCCTTGCTTTCAGCCGTTCGCAGTACCAGCACAGCAAGGCCATTTTGGTTAGTGTTACAAGGCCAGATCTGTCAATCATCCAGACTGTTGCCCCTGCAACTACTGAAAAGGCTGGTGCCCCTTTTCAGGAACCACACGTTTGTCTGGCCTCTCAACAGATACCCCTCCGTTGTGGTTGCACCTACGGTACGGCTATCTGTGTCGTTGAGGCACGCAAGCCTCCCCACCAACGGCAAGGTCCATGGTTCATGGGGAGGTTCACAAGTATAAACCCACATATTTACATACATCAGTGCATCTCGCCAGAGTTCCCCTAATTCTCAGAGTTGAATTCCACGAGTGGGCCTTTCTGCCTTTGAGCAGTAGATAGGATTTGATGCGATTTATAATTTATTATTTGAGCAGCAGTTTTGCATCTGAGCAAGCATGTAACGCTCTTTTGTTTCCAGTCTGGCTCTTCAGTTCTCTACCCTCTATTCTATTTAGACGAAGATTATATTCAAGATTTTTATGCATTTCTGCTAGTTCCTGTTGCATATCTACAGCCCTCTATAGATTGCACATTATTTGGCGTAACAACTTCCGATGATTCCGCTACGTTACTGCCGATGCCACTGGATAAGGCGTTTTAACCTCCGAAAGGGGACACCATATTTTTTCTATATCTTTCATCGTTCTTATTTGCGTAGGTGCTGATTATATCACCTTACACGGGCTCTTCACAGAAGGAAGTTGTTACGTTAACAGTTTGTATCCCATACCTGTGATTTACACCTCGAGCTACCGGTTCGTTAGAATTCTTCCTAAACCGTTTATGTCACTTTTGTATACCGGGGATTTGGTTTGCATTGAACCTGGCCCAATGCAGCGTATTTTCTGTTCATAACGATTAGAGATGAATAGTTATAGGGCACCCGGATGAGCCACGCATTAAGCATGATGCGTGTCACATTCTGCTCCTCGTTAACATAGGATTTTAGCCATTGTTCGACTATGCTTTCGCTACTCATTATGCTGGGATGCTCATTTTGGTTTTTCCGTCGCTGTAGTGCACGCCGCCAATTTCAATCGCGCGTTGAAGGACATTTTTTTCTTTTGCTGTCTGCAATTATTTCTTTCTTTCAGTGTAGTTTTCAGAACCGAACATTGATATCCAAAACTAACTACAGGGGTGTTACTGGACATAGTCGGGTACCGAGATTTTTCTTTGCAGCAACATTTTGTACGTGGCACGTTCACTTCAAGAGGTCGAACATTTCTTACCTCTAATCGCGCAAGATACGGGAAGATTTCGATTAGATTACATCATGGTCAGACAGAGATTCCGAAATCAGATACTGGACTGTAAGGCGTACCCAGGAGCAGATGTAGACTCAGATCACAATATAGTAGTGATGAAGAGTAGGCTGAAGTTCAAGACATTAGTCAGGAAGAATCAATACGCAAAGAAGTGGGATACGGAAGTACTAAGGAAAGACGAGATACGTTTGAAGTTCTCTAATGCTATAGATACAGCAGTAAGCAATAGAGCAGTAGGCAGTACAGTTGAAGAGGAATGGAAATCTCTAAAAAGGGCCATCACAGATGTTGGGAAGGAAAACATAGGTACAAAGAAGGTAGCTGCGAAGAAACCATGGGTAACAGAAGAAATACTTCAGTTGATTGATGAAAGAAGGAAGTACAAACATGTTCCGGGAAAATCAGGAATACAGAAATACAAGTCGCTGAGGAATGAAATAAATAGGAAGTGCAGGGAAGCTAAGACGAAATGGCTGCAGGAAAAATGTGAAGACATCGAAAAAGATATGATTGTCGGAAGGACAGACTCAGCATACAGGAAAGTCAAAACAACCTTTGGTGACATTAAAAGCAACGGTAGTAACATGAATTCCACTGTTAAATGCAGAGGAGAGAGCAGATAGGTGGAAAGAATACATTGAAAGCCTCTATGAGGGTGAAGATTTGTCTGATGTGATAGAAGAAGAAACAGGAGTCGATTTAGAAGAGATAGGGGATCCAGTATTAGAATCGGAATTTAAAAGAGCTTTGGCAGAAGAGATAGATAACATTCCATCAGAATTTCTAAAATCATTGGGGGAAGTGGCAACAAAACGACTATTCACGTTGGTGTGCAGAATATAAGAGTCTGGCGACATACCATCTGACTTTCGGAAAAGCATCATCCACACAATTCCGAAGACGGCAAGAGCTGACAAGTGCGAGAATTATCGCACAATCAGCTTAACAGCTCATGCATCGAAGCTACTTACAAGAATAATATATAGAAGAATGGAAAAGAAAATTGAGAATGCGCTAGGTGACGATCAGTTTGGCTTTAGGAAAAGTAAAGGGACGAGAGAGGCAATTCTGACGTTACGGCTAATAATGGAAGCAAGGCTAAAGAAAAATCAAGACACTTTGATTGGATTCGTCGACCTGGAAAAAGCGTTCGACAATATAAAATGGTGCAAGCTGTTCGAGATTCTGAAAAAAGTTGGGGTAAGCTATAGGGAGAGGCGGGTCATATACAATATGTACAACAACCAAGAGGGAATAATAAGAGTGGACGATCAAGAACGAAGTGCTCGTATTAAGAAGGGTGTAAGAGAAGGCTGTAGCCTTTCGCCCCTACTCTTCAATCTGTACATCGAGGAAGCAATGGTGGAAATAAAAGAAAGCCGGCCGCGGTGGCCGTGCGGTTCTGGCGCTGCAGTCCGGAACCGCGGGACTGCTACGGTCGCAGGTTCGAATCCTGCCTCGGGCATGGGTGTGTGTGATGTCCTTAGGTTAGTTAGGTTTAAGTAGTTCTAAGTTCTAGGGGACTTATGACCTAAGATGTTGAGTCCCATAGTGCTCAGAGCCATTTGAACCATTTTGAAATAAAAGAAAGGTTCAGGAGTGGAATTAAAATACAAGGTGAAAGGATATCAATGATACGATTCGCTGATGACATTGCTATCCTGAGTGAAAGTGAAGAAGAATTAAATGATCTGCTGAACGGAATGAACAGTCTAATGAGTACACAGTATGGGTTGAGAGTAAATCGGAGAAAGACGAAGGTAATGAGAAGTAGTAGAAATGAGAACAGCGAGAAACTTAACATCAGGATTGATGGTCACGAAGTCAATGAAGTTAAGGAATTCTGCTACCTAGGCAGTAACATAACCAATGACGGACGGAGCAAGGAGGACATCAAAAGCAGACTCGCTATGGCAAAAAAGGCATTTCTGGCCAAGAGAAGTCTACTAATATCAAATACCGGCCTTAATTTGAGGAAGAAATTTCTGAGGATGTACGTCTGGAGTACAGCAAAAAAAATGGTTCAAATGGCTCTGAGCACTATGGGACTCAACTGCTGTGGTCATCAGTCCCCTAGAACTTAGAACTACTTAAACCTAACTAACCTAAGGACATCACACACATCCATGCCCGAGGCAGGATTCGAACCTGCGACCGTAGCAGTCGCACGGTTCCGGACTGCGCGCCTAGAACCGCGAGACCACCGCGGCCGGCGGAGTACAGCATTGTATGGTAGTGAAACATGAACTGTGGGAAAACCGGAACAGAAGAGAATCGAAGCATTTGAGATGTGGTGCTATAGACGAATGTTGAAAATTAGGTGGACTGATAAGGTAAGAAATGAGGAGGTTCTATGCAGAATCGGAGAGGAAAGGAATATGTGGAAAACACTGATAAGGAGAAGGGACAGGATGATAGGACTTCTGCTAAGACATGAGGGAATGACTTCCATGGTACTAGAGGGAGCTGTAGAGGGCAAAAACTGTAGAGGAAGACAGAGATTGGAATACGTCAAGCAAATAATTGAGGACGTAGGTTGCAAGTGCTACTCTGAGATGAAGAGGTTAGCACAGGAAAGGAATTCGTGGCGGGCCGCATCAAACCAGTCAGTAGACTGATGAAAAAAAATGGCGCAAGGTATGCATGCACTTTAGTGGCATTTTATCATTGGGGTAGCCTTTCTTTAAGTGGTCAGTTTCACTACAGTGAACATAAAACGGGTGTCTCCTCTTTACAAAATTTGTTTAAGAGATAACGGTTTCTTGACTTACATTAATATGGTGCCTATGTGCAACGTATACAAGATCAACAAGAGTTTCCCAATTCTAGGGGTGACCTACACCACATGATGCACGTACATTTTTCCCATGGGACCTGTCTTGAATTTTAACTTAACTTGGCTGTTAAAATCTTTGGAGATCTTCCTCGAGATTTCCTATGAGGTAGTGAGTACAGCATATGTGGTCGTAAGTTGGTGCCTCTTTCTCGGAGGATTGCACGTTAGCACCTCGACATTCTTTGATTTCCTCCATTATTTTCCGACAGTCCTCGCTAGAATCTACTTCCGCTATTACGACATTACTTGCAGCGCGAAAGCTTTTAATTTTCACGCGGCCTCTATGGCGACTTACTTTGTCTATGAAGCGTTTCTCAGTTACACTGGCACCTTGCTCATTTTCTGTTTTGATGAAAAGGGTATTTTCAGACTTTGTAATAGTCATTTGGATTTTGGTGATAGCTGCTAACGTTTGTTTAACTGAGGGAGCTGTCTGAATTATTATATGTTGTACTGTTTAGTTCCAGAGACATTTGCAAGTAATCTTTTAGTAGCTTGCTACTTAATAGTCATTGCGTTATGCACTGTCATATTTCGCTTAGTCCAGATAAATGCACGTGCAGCGTAATTACAAGCATCTGGAAAGTAACCATTATTGCCCGACTACGTTGACATTGGAAAACGGTTATACTGGATAACGGTTATCGTGGAAAATGGTTACTTGGAAAATGATTGGACTGGAGAATTATTACACAGGTAAATGATTACAGTGGAAACGGTTAAAGAGGAAAATGCTGCAATATGGACAACTTGTTCAGCTTTTCTGTAACATGGAGGCCAACTTCTTAAGGGTCAATGTAGCATTTGGCAACTGGTTACAGTTTTGCAACATGCGTGGTAACCTCAGTAGCTGACACCCCAAGTAGCTGATATGAACTGCACAGACAAACAGTCAGTAACTGGAGGTCAGTACAACTATAAGATTTAATAGGTGACACCTGCTGTCAACTATCAGCTTCTGGTTTTGGATTACTATATCAGATTTGAATGACTACTTCTTTGTGTCAACTATCACTGCCTTATTTGCTTAGAATTATCAGCAGAAGATGACAAACTTTTTGTTCTGCAAGATAAAAGGAATAATCACTGTGATGTTTGGTGACTCAAAGTGGATAGCTGTAAGCATAGCGACCCCCGTTTCTTACCTATACATACTTTATTACTGTTCAGTATGCTATTTCATAGAATTGTCCTGTAGTTTCCATTGTGTGACTACAAGATAAGTTAACACCATAGCATGAAGGTTATTGTTATGTGTAGTATTTTCAACAGAAGGTGACGAGGTTTTGAGCTGCAAGATGAATACCCTAGCATGGGTTCACTATAACGCTTGGCTGACTTTGATACCGGTTTTAGAGACAAGTTTCTGACGAATTTGGACATTTGTATAACACTGTTTGCTTTGGAATTTCTCGTCAAAAAGTGCAATTTAAGCTGTATGTGAGATCATCAGCAGTGCTTACTTACCTTTTGTAATGCTATAGAACTAATTGTTATGTGTTTTAATGAATTTTACATGTTGAACAAAGCTTGAACTATGCTCTTTTGCTAAACCACATAATTTAGTCTGTAGTGCCAATAACTGACCAAAGTGTATTTCATTAAGCAAATACAGACGATTCTGACGTGGAAACATTTAAGTTGAAGGTCCACTGTTATTGCAGTGTATGGTACAACAATCGAACTTTGGTCGTCAACAAGTGTTTCTCAACTTAAGTTTTATCAGTGGTGTCAGTATGCAAGCCATGTGTACTTTTTAAATACTGTAGAACAATTAAGTTACAACACTAGTGCCACGTGTGGTTTATTGTCGTAAGCTTACAGTTTTTGATAAATAATACCATTTTATTTTGGTGCAAAGTTGGAATTTTTGTTTGCATTGTGAGACCTGTAATTATATTTGCATATAATAATAATTTGTGCATATGCTTCTCCTCTCGGTCTCTCTCTCTCTTTCGCGCGCGCGCTGTCTATGTGTGTGTGTGTGTGTGTGTGTGACTTTTCATCTAAGTGTTATTTCACTATTATCTTTGGCTACATTCCATTTCTGTCTTGTTCCGCCTCCATATTTAATCACGTTGTTCAGTATGTATGCATTTTGTATTATGAAAATCTCCTTGTATTTTACGAAAATGGAAGTTTAAGTGTTACATCATAATGAAGATATGTACAAAAGAATTTATCTCTTCCTTCCTAAAATAGTGTTTGGTTACTTTCTTTGTCTTTTAGCTATGTTGTTTTTTAGGTTACATCTGTTGATTAGATTTATAGTATTATTCGGTGGTCCAGTATGGGAACGTTTAGGAATGATAGCTGGTTCTAACGTCAAAATTTAGGGATTGCGTCGTGTCACCTATTGTTAAGCGTGGACTGCGCTACTGGTATGTCAGAATGCAGTGAAGTTTCCACACTGGGGTGTAGTCCGCATTGGTGATGGTGACTGGAGTCAAAACAGTGCCCTGTCAGTAAAACATCCATGGCTAAGAAAAGAGTTTATTCATAACAGTTACAGTGACAGAAACTGCGCTGGAGGTGAGGTTGATGACCTCTTGTATTGAGCTATAATCGCAGCAGCGTGCTGGAGTCAGCAGGTGTCCTCCAGGGACGGGGTGCATGTGTGACGCTGCTTCAGCACAGCAGCAGGTCGCGAAGACGCCCTGTTGAATGCTTACAGAGACCTGAAGCTACTGGCAGCGAAATCTCTCAGCAGTGGCTGGCTGCTTCATCAGGGAATGTAAGCGGTCGTCTGCTTATGGTATGGTATCAACTGCATCACTCATCGTACGGCACACATCTAACACTTCTGAGCATTCAGACTGAGGGCTTAAATTGGCAGGTACACACAATATGTGAGCCTGGCTGGTTATCGTTTCTACTATGGAAGCAGTCCAAGGAGCTGTCGTGTGTAAACGTTGGAAACTATACCTTCATTTGTCCTGGTTTTCCTGTCTCTTTAGCTCTCCCACATGCTCTGTTGGTGCTGGAATGTGACACTTTCTGGCTTTTAGAGACGCTGGCTGACATCAGTATTCTTGTGTACTGCTGAATACCTACTATTGCTGTGCAGTAGCTATTTATCGAGATGGCAGATGTCTCTCTCCACACAATGTTCTTCTACCGAATCAACACATGAGCAGTTCATTACCCTCGGCTAAGCTATGGTGCAACAACAGTGTGTAAAAGTTCTAAAGAGCCTTGACACCATAGTTCCGATTGGTAAATATTTCAGAGTACGTTCGAAGTTCTTTTTGTAACAGCACCGAATAGGCCTGAATAATTTGTAATGAAAACCAGTAACAGCCCATCGGTATCATCGATTCCATTTTCTTACTGTGCTTGCTAACGTTAAACATTACTGCAAAACTTACAGAAACATTAGGTAATAATATTTCGTTCTATGAACCACCAATAACAGCATCAGGTTGAAATGCAAACAGCCTTTGTGTAATTTAGACATGGAGATACCACTGTTACAACATCTCAGAACAATTTAGATGTATATATTTAATTTGACGGTTCATTATGCCTTACACCAAGTGTGACTTAAAAATGGAATTAATTACATTTTTCTTTAGCTGGCAATAATTAAGACCGCTTATTTCTTTGCGTGATTATCTGCTTTGCATAGCATTTAAGCCAACATGTGTTTCTTGCAGATATAAGCTTACTCAGATTATTTTTACTATATCACCTAATTTAGGCTTAGCATGGAATGACAGCTGTGTGTTTAGCATGTTATTTTTAGCCAAATGTGCTCTGTAACTATTGAGACATGAAAATACACTCCTGGAAATTGAAATAAGAACACCGTGAATTCATTGTCCCAGGAAGGGGAAACTTTATTGACACATTCCTGGGGTCAGATACATCACATGATCACACTGACAGAACCACAGGCACATAGACACAGGCAACAGAGCATGCACAATGTCGGCACTAGTACACTGTATATCCACCTTTCGCAGCAATGCAGGCTGCTATTCTCCCATGGAGACGATCGTAGAGATGCTGGATGTAGTCCTGTGGAACGGCTTGCCATGCCATTTCCACCTGGCGCCTCAGTTGGACCAGCGTTCGTGCTGGACGTGCAGACCGCGTGAGACGACGCTTCATCCAGTCCCAAACATGCTCAATGGGGGACAGATCCGGAGATCTTGCTGGCCAGGGTAGTTGACTTACACCTTCTAGAGCACGTTGGGTGGCACGGGATACATGCGGACGTGCATTGTCCTGTTGGAACAGCAAGTTCCCTTGCCGGTCTAGGAATGGTAGAACGATGGGTTCGATGACGGTTTGGATGTACCGTGCACTATTCAGTGTCCCCTCGACGATCACCAGTGGTGTACGGCCAGTGTAGGAGATCGCTCCCCACACCATGATGCCGGGTGTTGGCCCTGTGTGCCTCGGTCGTATGCAGTCCTGATTGTGGCGCTCACCTGCACGGCGCCAAACACGTATACGACCATCATTGGCACCAAGGCAGAAGCGACTCTCATCGCTGAAGACGACACGTCTCCATTCGTCCCTCCATTCACGCCTGTCGCGACACCACTGGAGGCGGGCTGCACGATGTTGGGACGTGAGCGGAAGACGGCATAACGGTGTGCGGGACCGTAGCCCAGCTTCATGGAGACGGTTGCGAATGGTCCTCGCCGATACCCCAGGAGCAACAGTGTCCCTAATTTGCTGGGAAGTGGCGGTGCGGTCCCCTACGGCACTGCGTAGGATCCTACGGTCTAGGCGTGCATCCGTGCGTCGCTGCGGTCCGGTCCCAGGTCGACGGGCATGTGCACCTTCCGCCGACCACTGGCGACAACATCGATGTACTGTGGAGACCTCACGCCCCAATTGTTGAGCAATTCGGCGGTACGTCCACCCGGCCTCCCGCATGCCCACTATACGCCCTCGCTCAAAGTCCGTCAACTGCACATAGGGTTCACGTCCACGCTGTCGCGGCATGCTACCAGTGTTAAAGACTGCGATGGAGCTCCGTATGCCACGGCAAACTGGCTGACACTGACGGCGGCGGTGCACAAATGGTGCGCAGCTAGCGCCATTCGACGGCCAACACCGCGGTTCCTGGTGTGTCCGCTGTGCCGTGCGTGTGATCATTGCTTGTACAGCCCTCTCGCAGTGTCCGGAGCAAGTATGGTGGGTCTGACACACCGGTGTCAATGTGTTCTTTTTTCCATTTCCAGGAGTGTAGTATTGGCGCACTTGCCTTGAGAGTTCACATTCACATTTCAAGCACGTATTTTAACTGATGTGAGTGCGGAAGTAAGACTGCGACAAGTGATACATACATTACATTCTTTTTATTGAAGACATATTTTTGCAGACATTTTAGACATGAAATAACATTCTGGTAATTCGCAAACATAGTAGAACATTGTAAATCCGGAAAAAATTTATATAAGAGTCCGTTGTGTCTTGTACCAATATAATCGAACTTTGGACCTTCGCAAGTGCTACTTTTATGTGTATGATCATGGCACAAGCATTGCATGTCTGTGCGTGTGTGTGTGTGCGTGTGTGTGTGTATGTGTTTAACGTATTTTAGATGTGTAAATACTGCGAGCAATCACTTTTACGTAACTCCAAAATACTTTTGAAGATGACGTAAAAGAATACAGATCTTTCAGATACTTTTGAGCACAGCCAACCTAGCTGTTCTGGGACTACAATGCGATTGCCTGTTTCGTTTCAATGGCCTGTAAAGGACTGAGATGTGTTTGGCTGTTTCGTTTTGATGTCTGTCACTGTTTCAAGAAATGAGGTACGGCATCTTGGTATGTGAATAAAGTCACATGATGATGACATCGTAGATAACGGGGACATGACATATGATGTGATAAATAAGGGGCGTGGCTTATCCCCATCTTGGATCTTTGAATTTTCTGCCACAGCCAGTGACTGCAGTGCTGTTTAGCAATGGAAACATAAACTATGCGCCAGGTTCGCCGTAGATCTATTACTAGACTGCAGTTATAAAGGTGTTTGCGGAAAAGACCGTTTTCCCAAAGGAAACACGAGTAAATTTCATTTGTGTACTGACACACCATAGAACTGTTTCCATTTTACCCCACGTTGTATCTTACTACAGAACGAATTTAATCAATGTCCACGTACAGATAATGTAATAGAATATGGATTCTGGTAGAGATTCTCAGATAAGTACAAATGTAGTCTACTAGTGATTTCCTTCTGTCCCTGTCAGGAAAAAAGAATGGTTCAAATGGCTCTCAGCACTATGGGACTTAATAGCTGAGGTCATCAGTCCCCTAGAACTAAACTAAGGATATCACACACATCCATGCTCGAGGCAGGATTCGAACCTGCGACCGTAGCGGTCACGCGGTTTCAGACTGAAGCGCCTAGAACCACTCGGCCACCCCGGCCGGCTGTCCCTGTTAGTTAAAGAGCGTTAGAGTCTAGAATATACTAAGTAAAGAACGCATATTCACTGTCTTCTTTAGCACTTTTTCTGATCACATTATTTTTCTAATTCAGGTTTATTTTATAGGATAGATATAGAGCATTTTGATCGCAGTGCTACAGTCAAGCCGAGATGAGGTCCGTGTAGCATAGCTGAGTATGCTTCCTAGGATCAAAGGGATTAAATGAGAAAGCAGCTCCGCTGCAGATTAACGTCTCGTCGGAGGCAATGCAACGCTTGCTCACTGCACGAGAATTATGAGACAGCTCGTGTGGCGCAGGAGCCGTGGAGCTGTGTTCCTGCAGTAGTCCCGCCGCTGTTTCCGGACGCCACTCGGGTACACATCGTCTCTCACCGGTATTTATCTTCAGCACCCTGGAGGACGCTGCTATATTCCTCGAAATCTCTATGGCCGAAGCACATCGCTTCTCCGTGCTTCTGCGAGGTATATTTATCAAGAGTGAGGCATTTCACATAGCACTTACTGGTTAAAGACAAATGTGGAGCGGCCTCAAGTTTTAACGAGTGCAAAAGTCTTATGAATACTCAGATTAACCGTACAACCGAACAATGACAAACATCAGAGGTGCTCTCGACACATCCCCAATTGGCAACACATTAATACTGAACACTAATTTCCTTACACTCCGTGAAGAATGCGTAACTCTGAAAATTAAAAATGAGGATCTGGTCATGAACAATTCGTGTATCAGACTGGGAGAGAACCTACACTCCTGGAAATGGAAAAAAGAACACATTGACACCGGTGTGTCAGACCCACCATACTTGCTCCGGACACTGCGAGAGGGCTGTACAAGCAATGATCACACGCACGGCACAGCGGACACACCAGGAACCGCGGTGTTGGCCGTCGAATGGCGCTAGCTGCGCACCATTTGTGCACCGCCGCCGTCAGTGTCAGCCAGTTTGCCGTGGCATACGGAGCTCCATCGCAGTCTTTAACACTGGTAGCATGCCGCGACAGCGTGGACGTGAACCCTATGTGCAGTTGACGGACTTTGAGCGAGGGCGTATAGTGGGCATGCGGGAGGCCGGGTGGACGTACCGCCGAATTGCTCAACACGTGGGGCGTGAGGTCTCCACAGTACATCGATGTTGTCGCCAGTGGTCGGCGGAAGGTGCACGTGCCCGTCGACCTGGGACCGGACCGCAGCGACGCACGGATGCACGCCAAGACCGTAGGATCCTACGCAGTGCCGTAGGGGACCGCATCGCCACTTCCCAGCAAATTAGGGACACTGTTGCTCCTGGGGTATCGGCGAGGACCATTCGCAACCGTCTCCATGAAGCTGGGCTGCGGTCCCGCACACCGTTAGGCCGTCTTCCGCTCACGCCCCAACATCGTGCAGCCCGCTCCAGTGGTGTCGCGACAGGCGTGAATGGAGGGACGAATGGAGACGTGTCGTCTTCAGCGATGAGAGTCGCTTCTGCCTTGGTGCCAATGATGGTCGTATGCGTGTTTGGCGCTGTGCAGGTGAGCGCCACAATCAGGACTTCATACGACTGAGGCACACAGGGCCAACACCCGGCATCATGGTGTGGGGAGCGATCTCCTACACTGGCCGTACACCACTGGTGATCGTCGAGGGGACACTGAATAGTGCACGGTACATCCAAACCGTCATCGAACCCATCGTTCTACCATTCCTAGACCGGCAAGGGAACTTGCTGTTCCAACAGGACAATGCACGTCCGCATGTATCCCGTGCCACCCAACGTGCTCTAGAAGGTGTAAGTCAACTACCCTGGCCAGCAAGATCTCCGGATCTGTCCCCCATTGAGCATGTTTGGGACTGGATGAAGCGTCGTCTCACGCGGTCTGCACGTCCAGCACGAACGCTGGTCCAACTGAGGCGCCAGGTGGAAATGGCATGGCAAGCCGTTCCACAGGACTACATCCAGCATCTCTACGATCGTCTCCATGGGAGAATAGCAGCCTGCATTGCTGCGAAAGGTGGATATACACTGTACTAGTGCCGACATTGTGCATGTTCTGTTGCCTGTGTCTATGTGCCTGTGGTTCTGTCAGTGCGATCATGTGATGTATCTGACCCCAGGAATGTGTCAATAAAGTTTCCCCTTCCTGGGACAATGAATTCACGGTGTTCTTATTTCAATTTCCAGGAGTGTATATTCTCCGTAAGAACATTTGCAGCTCCAAATCTCGTTTCTTCAACTCTTTAGCCGTGCGGAGTGGCCGCGCTGCTTGAGGCGCCACGTCACGGACTGCGCGGCCCCTCCCGCCGGAGGTTCGAGTCCTCCCTCGAGTCGGATGTGTCTGCTGTTCTTAGCATAAGTTAAAGTAGTGCGTAAGTCTACGGACCGATGACCTCAGCAGTTTGATCCCATAGGAATTCACACACTTTTTCAACTCTTCCTGCAACAATACTAGACCGTAATGGGACCTTCAGTATTATATGATTCAAAGCTTCATCACGGTTGGCAAGGGACAGCTTGAGAAATAAAAGGATAGAAAAATTGTGGGAAATCATACGCCTCATAAAAGAGATGGTGTATGCGGAATGAGGCACAGAAAAGGAACTCTACCAAAATCTATACAACATTACAACAGCAATGGCAAACGGGAAGCTAATCTTCTGTCACGCAGTCAGAATGGCTAATTTGTGACTCAAGGTAAGGACACTCAGCACTATCTGTAGAGGGAGAACGACTTCCACCAAATGGACGTGGCAACATAGGAAAGACAATGAGCAGCTAGAAACCGACTACAGCGGCATTCACGACAGGGTGGAGTGAAATGGACTCGAGAATGGAAAAAGGACCCATAGCGCCAGGATATGACAGTACTGGTCCAAGAGGAAACCTCCCCGGGACATCATGATTATACTGGCTATGGTAACGTTACAGTATTGCGTCATTTTTATATTAACAAATGATTTAGTAAAACTAGAGTTCAGTGGCAGATAAAATATTGTAAGAACCGACGCTGATATTAGAATATGCACTTTTCACAACGTTTTTATGAACAGTGACTGAAAACTACATTAAAATATCTAAAAATCAGTTCCATGTATATTTCTGTATTCTTTTTGTCCACAAAATAAATAAATAAATACAACAGTAACATTGAATTTTACAAACAATGTAAACAGCTGCAAACTCGGGAGTGAGGGAGATAAATGGTGCATTCACCTTACACTAATGACATACTGCATACTGTGGAAACTGATGTCCCAATACGAAGCCGAGAACTATTCTTTAACTGTTCAGAAACATTAAAGAAAAAAACCTTCTTTCATCCATATAGTTCAAAGAACACGAAAGAAATAACCGAAGAACCCAGGTCTTTGATTGTTTAAACAATGTAAAATACAGTTTCTCAGTATGTTTCATCCGATTTCACAAGACTGTATTCCTTGCTTGATAGAAACGTGGCATATATTTTATCTTAGGTGTAAGACTACAAGGTTTTTATCTGCAAAAGAACAATCAGCCTTAATAAGGGTATATCTCTGACAGACGTGCCCGAATGGATGAGGAGACAATTACTGACAGCACTCACTTCGCTATCGAGAACACTTTAGAAGTTCTCTGTGGCCGGGATTAGTTCCAAGGAGAAAGGACGAGCAGGCATTCATTTATAGTCGCCTCACTTGTACCGCAGAGAGAGGTTTCCGGCAACAAACAGCAAAGTAATAACCATACAATCCTACTTAACAGTCGACTGCACCGAAACAGTCAACAACCTGGGAGTCATCAGCAGGCCCAGCAGAAGAAGCAGATTATAGTAATGCAGTCCCCATTGTGGAGTAGGAAGCGGACGTCGCCTTGGAATGATGATAAAGACAGCCTGCCCGCAGCAATCATTGAAGTAGCCACACCGGTAGAGTAAAATGCTACAGGCAGAATACAGGTGCCTCCTAGTACTAAATTAGCGAGGTACAATAGCTCGTTATTATTCACAGGATAAGTTAATACCACACTACAGGGAATCCTATGGCATGCTGTTTCCGCAAGATGAACAAATTAGACAAGTGACACTATGATGAACGACACTCCAAGTGAGTAGAGTACAGAAGGTAGTTCTTGGATATACTCAACAAGCAGGTCTATGATTCAACAGTTCGTTGCTCTCAAATTAAAATGTTGACTGGAGAGATCGTGGGTTTGACCCAACTGCCTGATACGATTTAGGTGGAGAACATTGATAAAGATACCGCCTGAATCCGAAAAATGGAAGAGATTCAGGAGGAGTGGAATTACAGCAAAGGCAAAGCACACGTTTTAAAGGTGGGGATTTGTTCTTGTTGGAACTATCCAAGATCCAATTTAAATAAAAAAATTACCGGATTTCGATGGTCTGTGTAATGTGAAGAAAATGCTTATGAAAACTGACCAAAGTAAAGATCTCCCTCTCTTCTTTCCGTCATATCATTGCAGATTAAGAATTATGTTTAACAATCTGGAATACCCGGCTTCGCTCAGGGAGTTGACATGTTGTGTGGTCGACAGAATAAAAGGATAAACTTTAAAATATAAGAGGTAAAAAAAATATTGAAAATACATTCTAACTATTTACAATACTTGTTAAAGTACAAGAAGTAAATTTTTTTTGAAAACATATTCTATTTACAGTACCTTTTTTATAAACAATATATATCTCGTTTTGTTATACGCTGTACATATGCACAAATTTTTCGAATTTCCCGATCGAGAGCAGTGTATGTATAGTTTATCGTGAGAGAAGCATCTACATCTACATGAGTACTCTGCAATTCACATTTAAGTGCTTGACACAGGGTTCATCAAACCACAATCATACTATCTCTCTACCATTCCACTCCCGAACAGCGCGCGGGAAAAACGAACACCTAAACCTTTCTGTTCGAGCTCTGATTTCTCTTATTTTATTTTGATGATAATTCCTACCTATGTAGGTTGAGCTCAACAAAATATTTTCGCATTCGGAAGATAAAGTTGGTGACTGAAATTCCGTAAATAAATCTCGCTGCGACGAAGAACATATTTGCTTTAATGACTTCCATTCCAACTCGCGTATCATATCTGCCACACTCTCCCCCCTATTACGTGATAATACAAAACGAGCTGCCCTTTTTTGCACCCTTTCGATGTCCTCCGTCAATCCCACCTGGTAAGGATCCCACACCGTGCAGCAATATTCTAACAGAGGAGGAACGAGTGTAGTGCAAGCTGTCTCTTTAATGGACTTGTTGCATCTTCTAAGTGTCCTGCCAATGAAACGCAACCTTTGGCTCGCCTTCCACACAATATTTTCTATGTGGTCTTTCCAACTGAAGTTGTTCGTAATTTTAACACCCAGGTACTTAGTTGAATTGACATCCTTGAGAATTGTACTATTTATCGAGTAATCGAATTCCAACGGATTTCTTTTCGAACTCATGTGGATCACCTAACACTTTTCGCTATTTAGCGGCAACTGCCACCTGCCACACCATACAGCAATCTTTTCTAAATCGCTTTGCAACTGATACTGTTCTTCGGATGACCTTACTAGACGGTAAATTACAGCATCATCTCCGAACAACCTAAGAGAACTGCTCAGATTGTCACCCAGGTCATTTATATAGATCAGGAACAGCAGAGGTCCCAGGACGCTTCCCCGGGGGAACACCTGATATCACTTCAGTTTTACTCGATGATTTGCCGTCTTTTACTACGAACTGCGACTTACCTGACAGGAAATCACGAATCCAGTCGCACAACTGAGACGATACCCCATAGGCCCGCAGCTTGATTAGAAGTCGCTTGTGAGGAACGGTGTCAAAAGCTTTCCTGAAATCTAGAAATACGGAATCAACTTGAGATCCCCTGTCGATAGCGGCCATTACTTCGTGCGAATAAAGAGCTAGCTGCGTTGCCCAAGAACGATGTTTTCTTAAACCATGCTGATTACGTATCAATAGATCGTTCCCTTCGAGGTGATTCATAATGTTTGAATACAGTATATGCTCCAAAACCCTACCACAAACCGACGTCAATGATATAGGTCTGTAGTTCGATTGATTACTCCTACTACCCCTCTTAAACACTGGTGCGACCTGTGCAATTTTCCAATCTGTAGGTACAGATCTATCGGTGAGCGAGCGGTTGCATATGATTGCTAAGTAGGGAGCTATTGTATCAGCGTAATCTGAAAGGAACCTAATCGGTATACAATCTGGACCTGAAGACTTGCCCGTATCATGCGATTTGAGTTGCTTCGCAACCCCTAAGGTATCTACTCCTAAGAAACTCACGCTAGCAGCTGTTCGTGTTTCAAATTCTGGAATATTCCATTCGTCTTCCCTGGTGAAGGAATTTCGGAAAACTGCGTTCAACAACTCCGCTTTAGCGGCACAGTCGTCGGTAACAGTACCATCGGCACTGCACAGCGAAGGTATTGACTGCGTCTTGCCGCATGTGTACTTTACATAAGACCAGAATTTCTTCGGATTTTCTACCAAATTTCGAGACAATGTTTCGTTGTGGAACCTATTAAAGGCATCTCGCATTGAAGTCCGTGCCAAATTTCGCGCGTCTGTAAATTTTAGCCGCAAGACCGCTACGGTCGCAGGTTCGAATCCTGCCTCGGGCATGGATGTTTGTGATGTCCTTAGGTTAGTTAGGTTTAACTAGTTCTAAGTTCTAGGGGAATAATGACCTCAGCAGTTGAGTCCCATAGTGCTCAGAGCCATTTGAACCATTTGTAAATTTTAGCCAATCTTCGGGATTTCGCGTTCTTCTGAACTTCGCATGCTTTTTCCGCTGCCTCTGCAACAGCGTTCGGACCTTTTTTGTGTACCATGGGGGATCAGTTCCATCTCTTACCAATTTATGAGGTATGAATCTCTCAATTGCTGTTGGTACTATATCTTTGAATTTGAGCCACATCTCGTCTACATTTGCATAGTCAGTTCGGAAGGAATGAAGATTGTATCTTAGGAAGGCTTCTAGTGACACTTTATCCGCTTTTTTAAATAAAATTATTTTGCGTTTGTTTCTGGTGGATTTGGAAGAAACGGTATTGAGCCTAGCTACAACGACCTTGTGATCACTAATCCCTGTATCAGTCATGATGCTCTATATTAGCTCTGGATTGTTTGTGGCTAAGAGGTCGTGTTTATACAACCATTTACAATTCGCGTGGGTTCTTGGACTAACTGCTCGAAATAATTTTCGGAGAAAGCATTTAGGAAAATCTCGGAAGATGTTTTCTGCCTACCACCGGTTTTGAACAAGTATTTTTGCCAACATATCGAGGGAAGGTTAAAGTCCCCACCAACTATAACCGTATGAGTGGGGTATTTATTTGTTACGAGACTCAGATTTTCTCACCGAGCGAGGTGGCGCAGTGGTTAGCACACTGGACTCGCATTCGGCAGGACGACGGTTCAATCCCGTCTCCGGCCATCCTGATTTAGGTTTTCCGTGATTTCCCTAAATCGTTTCAGGCAAATGCCGGGATGGTTCCTTTGAAAGGGCACGGCCGATTTCCTTCCCAATCCTTCCCTAACCCGAGCTTGCGCTCCGTCTCTAATGACCTCGTTGTCGACGGGACGTTAAACACTAACCACCACCACCACCACCACCACTCAGATTTTCTCTGAACTGTTCAGCAACTATATCATCGGAGTCTGAGGGTCGGTAGAAGGAGCCAATTATTAACTTAGTTCAGCTGTTAAGTATAACCTCCACCCATACCAATTCGCACGAAGTATCCACTTCGACTTCACTACAAGGTAAACCACTAGTACTGACCAAACACTCCACCACCAATTCTGCCTAATCCATCTTTCCTGAACACCGTCTGAGACTTCGTAAAAATTTCTGCAGAACTTATTTCAGGCTTTAGCCAGCTTTCTGTACCTATAACGATTTCAGCTTCTGTGCTTTCCATTAGGGCTTGAAGCTCAGGGACTTTCCCAGCACAACTACAACAATTTCCAACTACAATTCCGACTGTTCCTTGATCCAAGCACGTCCTGTATTTGCCATGCACCCTTTGAGATTGCAGCCCACCCCGTACTTTCCCGAGGCCTTCTAACCTAAAAAACCGCCCAGTCCACGCCACACAGCCTCCGCTACCGTGTAGCCGCCAGCTGAGTGTAGTGAACTCCTGACCTATTCAGCGGAACCCGAAACCCCACCACCCTATGGCGCAAGTCAAGGAATCTGCAGTCATTAAACTTTGAGGGTGATGCCGCAATATTTTAAAGTTGTCCTTGCCCTTTGTTGATTCAAAAACTGTAGGCTAATTTGATTGGGCATTGTAGTCTTTCAAACTGGAATGGCAGTTCAGTAGAGATCACTGGTATTCTGATGAAAAATAGTGTGTGTCCTTTGTACTTTCGGATTCGATGAAGTCATTCCATAGCTGTTTGATGATTATCCTTGTTCCATTAAATAGTTTTGGTGGATTGAGATTCTTGAGTAGTATGAACGGAGATCCAATTTCAAGTTGAAGGAAGTGTAAGAGCATTTCTGGTACTTGAAGGGAGTTTAGAAATTCTGTAATGAAGTTCAAACTTTCTTTAACGTTTATCATCGTATCGAACGATTCATATGTTCGCTTTTCATCGGGAATATTCTTTTGAGTATTAATGTTGATATCGTCGACAATATTATTTTTATTTGCCAAAATTTCCCTTTCTAATAGCCAGTCCGAACTGGTGTAGTTGTGAACAATATTTGGATAAAGTGGTCGATGAGTTCGTTTTCAGAAGTGGCCATGTTGCAGAAATCACTGTTAAGTTTAATGAGGCCGGTCGTCTGGTCAGTAGGATATGTGCCTTCACACCTATTTGTAAAAGTTGTTGAGCAAAATGTGCTGCTGTTTCGTCTTTCGAAAGTTCAACTCTCATAGTTTCTGTTGGTCGCAGTATTTGTACGTGTGGCCAGAGATGTGATTTTTTTAGGCATGCATTGATCTCATCTACTGATGTTAACTTGGGGATAACTGAAAGTGTTTGTCGAAAATCTCCTGAGAGTATGAATAGAGCTCCTCCGACCACTTCCGAGTTTTCCTCGCAAGTCTTGTAATGTTCTGTCCATGGCTTCGAGTGATTTTTTATGTGCCATTGTGCATTCGTACCAGAGGATAATTCTAACTTGCTATAGAAGTTCACCCCGTCCAGATGCTCTTGAGATTTTACATACCGTGAATTGTTCTTCGGCTACGTTCAACGGTAGCTGTAGGGTGGAATGGGCAGTTCGTTCTCCTTCCATAAATGTGGCTGCAGTGTTAGATGACGCCAGTGCAAGTGTGACGTGTTGTTTCCTCTAGCAATGGATTTATTAGAAACGTTTTCCCAGTGCCTCCCGGTGCACCCAAATAAACAATTTCGCCATTTTTGTTGTTGATCCGGTCCATGACAACGTTGTAAATTTCCTTTTCCTTGTCCCTGAAGAGTAGTTTGTTGTTAGCAATGTACTGAAGTAGTTCGATGATGTTGTAGCTTTTCTCCTTTGTGATTTCGAAGACTAGCACACTGATAGCATTTTTTCGTGGTGGTTGCATCGCAAGTTGTACTAAGATCTGGTTGTTTATTGCTATACACTTGTCTTTTAGGCGAATGAATGTTTCATTGAAGACGTTGTCGCTGAATTTGATGGTCAGTTCAGGATGAGCTTGACGAATATGATTCAGCATGTCATCCATCATACTCTCTTTAGAGTCCCACAGCTGTTTTGGATTCGATGGGTTACATGTTGTTATAATTATGGTGAATAAATGTTTCATTTATTCAGCTGAGGCTGAGGGGAGGCTTCTTGTAGTTATTTGCCAGTGGTTGTCGTTTTCCAGTAGTCGTAAACGTTGGCATGTTTCTCTGTACGTCCGCAGCTCGTGGTCGTGCAGTATCGTTCTCGCTTCTCACACCGGGGTTCCCGGGTTCGATTCCCGGCGGGGTCAGGGATTTTCTCTGCCTCGTGATGACTGGGTGTTGTGTGATGTCCTTAGGTTAGGTTTAAGTAGTTCTAAGTTCTAGGGGACTGATGGCCATAGATGTTAAGTCCCATAGTGCTCAGAGCCATTTGAACCATTTTTTTCTCTGTACGTTTGGCATAGGTTCCATTATCAGTCTTGAGCCAGTGAAGTCTGTCGGTCCCCTGTATTTCGTGTAGCAACATCCGGAACTAGAAACATTCGTCGTTGCTCGGATGTACGATGTATATTCGGTGTAGTGCGTCAGTTTTCATGGTTCCTGGATGTTCTTCAACTCAAATTCCTTGTTTACGTCGTTGAAAGATTTTTCTTGTTGTCTTCCACGTATAACAGGTATGGACGTCGACACATAGTAATGGTTTCACGAATGGATCCATTTGACATGGTTGACAAAAAACTGTTAATGTTATGTACTGAGGTGGTTCGCTTGTAATTTTTCTTATGGTGTCTTTTGTGAAGTAAACTCTCTGTACAGTCTCCAAATGTACTGCTAGATGTTGCACAGCCGGTTCGCTTTTGCGTATGGTAAAACTGAAAATCCTCCACGCTGCTTCCTTACTGTTGATGTATCTTCGAATTTGATGCATAAGGATCTCGTCGTTTCCGTTTAGTTGTTCGCTGTCTTTGTCTATTTGAAATACTGCCATGTCACTGCCATTTTTCACATATGTACAGACATATTTGATGGATTTCTCTGAATTGCAGTATTCAACGTTTATGTGTGCTTGTAACATTCTGGAAAGTAGTGTGTCACATACTATCTATTGATTATCTATTTCCAGTTAGTAGCTGTCTCGTATTCTTTCTGTAAGCCACCGTTTTTGTGTGATCGTCTTCTGTATTTGGTATAGCCGTCAACTCCGGTTTGTGTGTCTCCCGAGTATGGTTTTGGGTGCTTTTTTAGTACATTTTCCATCTCTCATACATGGTGAATTGGGATTTAATGGCCTGCAAGGTCTGTGGATCATTTTTGTCACTACCATGTCGTAGTGTTCCGGATTTTCTTGAGGACTGAGAAATTCAGCTTGGATGATTTTGTCGATATCCATGGGATCAATTCTGTCGTGTTGCCATACGAGATAGTGTATTTTGTGATGACGTCAATAAATCTCATTTGTCTTTGTCGGAAAACTCGGGCCATTATGTCGTGTCCACGCATAGGGGCTTGTCCGTTGTTGTTTGGTAAATGGAAATGAGCATATGGCATCGTTGGCCAGGAGGCCCCTATTCAGGTAAGTTCGGCCGCCAAGTGCAAGTCTTATGTCATCCGACGCCACATTGGGTGACTTGCGCGCCGGTGATGAGGATGGAATGATGATGAAGGCAACGCAACACCCAGTCCACGAGCAGAGAAGATCTACAACCTGGCCGGCAATCGAACTCCGCCTGTTTGAATGGGAGGCGAGCACGTTACCACCAAGCTAAGCAGGCGGACTTGCTCTTTGGCTTCTCGTCACGACGAGTTCCATGTGAATGGTATGAAGAAGCAGGTGGTTCATTCATACTTTCTTATGTAGGTCATGGCATCTTGAGTGTATTCGTGCATGTGTCTCGGACTTCCTATGTATGATTAACATTATTCCAATGTCGTCAATGTTACGATTACGTCTCGAAGATGGATGTATTCTTTCGTGCGTAGTTTCTTCGATTCAGTCTTACGAAAAGCATCCGTTCAGTTTCTATGTTTTTACATACATAGCCATCAGGAATTGTTGGAATAAATGGCGAATGAGAATGTGATTGAATTATATGTTTCATTGTCTCTGATCATTAAGTGATAAGCATAGAACTCTTTGGAAGTGACATTTTTGTTTGTTTCTATGCCTGTTTCAGATTGGATTTGTTTCACATTAAAATGATATACCTCCTCTCCGTGCACAAACATTAATGGATATTGGAGGACACCATATGAATGGTGTATCTCTGCAGTGCGTTGTAGTCCTTCTCCTCTTCATTGTACAATTATGTCACGGCTTGTGCTTTCATTGTCCACAATTACGATGGCGGCTTCGTCTATCTGAGGTGCGTTAAATTGAAGTTAGTGTTCTCCATGTGGCCTTTTGTCGGCTCGAATTATAACTTTATAGTCATCAGAAATCATTCTGTCTAGCGCAGCTTCGAATATGTGAGTCAATTGATTGTATTCGTGTAAGACCCTCTGTACCTCTCGGACTACTTCTGGTCTCAATCCAGTGATATTTGTGCTTTTATCAGTTTCTGTTTCCTCATTTCCGATGAAATACACTTGCATAAATTTGTGATCTTCATTGGGTAGTGGTCGGAACGATGCCGTGTTGCAGATTTGTCCTTGGATGGAAAAAAAGAACATAATCGATTTCATCTCTGTTAGTGTTGATGAAAGGGACATCTAAAGAAGTCATTTGGAGGCAGGCGTTGTATGCTAGTGTTTTGATTCTGGAGTTTCCCCGGCCATGGAATGCAAAAATCCTTGCGGAGGTACTGCCAGTGGTCATAATCTAAGCTTTCTATTCATGCAACAGAACCCTGGTGTTTCTCTATTGCATTTTTTCGCGTTGCAAAATTGGCAGATGTTATCTATTTTTCCGAATACAACTTGTTTGTGTTTGTTGTATGGTTTTGTCGTGTCGTATTTGAATGCTCCATTTGTTAAGTTGTGCTGTTTACTTGTCCACGTCAGCGCTTTTCGAAGGTTGATATTTTCAAGGTTAGCTTGAGATCTCAGCCTTTTGTTATGCATTTATGTCGCAATTCTTGATTCTTCAATCCATTAATTGCGTTGTTCTTCGTTTTCTCTGTTTCTGACGGTGCTCATTCTCGTTCGTCGGGAACTTAAACGGGCTTGGCGCTCTTCGTCTGTTTCGTTTTTTCGCTGTTCATTTTGTTTTCGTCTGTTTGCTTCACAGCAGGTAATATTTCCTCCTCTTTTACATTTGGACATTTTCTAAAATATCAATTAAATCAACTTTTTACCAACAAATACACTACGTATACTTCACACACTTTTCACACTTTATTTCCTATGTATATTCAATGTATCACTTTGACTACTTGTACTTCACTGTTTGTTTTTATACATTCCGTGCACTACTCTTTAGGTTACTCCCTTAGTCACTGATAAGAAACTGACTTTTCAACCCACGACGGGTCTTGCTTTATATACCACTACCAATGGGTAGCCCCAGCAGCGGCGAATTCCAGAACATACCAAACTGGCTTCGAATGGTCCACAATGTTCCAGAACGTTCAACAACATTCGAGAGCCTTCTAGAATCTTCCACAATGATCTGGGATGTTCCGGGATGTTCCAGAATATTCTGGAATCATCCCGAATGTTCCAGACTACTCTCAAACATTCGAGAACATCCCGCATCGTTGTGAAAGACTCCGAAACATTCTGGAATGTTGTGGAATGCTCTCGAACACTCTCGAATGTTCTCGAATACTCTCGAATGTCCTGGGATGTTACAGAAATTTCTAGAGGACGCAACTTCCCAGCCCTTATATCCTCAAAAGCACGCCCTTCAGCTAAAAACACGAACCTTCTTCATGGATGAGGTGTATAATCTTGTACCCTAGGAATCAAGGGAGAAGGTGTTATTATGGGTGGGCAATATCCTCTTTTTACAATATTAATATAATATAATTATTTAACTAGTTATTAATATAATATAGTTATTTATTTACAAGAACTGCACATTGTTCATTTATTTTTATTATATACAGGGTGTTACAAAAAGGTAAGGCCAAACTTTCAGGAAACATTCCTCACACACAAATAAAGAAAAGATGTTATGTGGACATGTGTCCGGAAACGCTTAATTTCCATGTTAGAGGTCATTTTAGTTTCGTCAGTATGTACTGTACTTCCTCGATTCACCGCCAGTTGGCCCAATTGAAGGAAGGTAATGTTTACTTCGGTGCTTGTGTTGACATGCGACTCATTGCTCTACAGTACTAGCGTCAAGCACATCAGTACGTAGCATCAACAGGTTAGTGTTCATCACGAACGTGGTTTTGCTGTCAGTGTAATGTTTACAAATGCGGAGTTGGCAGATGCCCATTTGATGTATGAATTAGCACGGGGCAATAGCCGTGGCGCGGTACGTTTGTATCGAGACAGATTTCCAGAACGAAGATGTCCCGACAGGAATACGTTCGAAGCAATTGATCGGCGTCTTAGGGAGCACGGAACATTCCAGCCTATGACTCGCGACTGGGGAAGACCTAGAACGACGAGGACACCTGCAATGGATGAGGCAATTTTTCGTGCAGTTGACGATAGCCCTAATGTCAGCGTCAGAGAAGTTGCTGCTGTACAAGGTAACGTTGACCAGGTCACTGTATGGAGAGTGCTACGGCAGAACCAGTTGTTTCTGTCCCATGTACAGCGTGTGCAGGCACTATCGGCAGCTGATTGGCCACCACGGGTACACTTCTGCGAATGGTTCATCAAACAATGTGTCAATCCTCATTTCGGTGCAAATGTTCTCTTTACGGATGAGGCTTCATTCCAACGTGATCAAATTGTAAATTTTCACGATCACCATCAGTGGGCTGACAAGAAACCGCACGCAATTGTGCAATCACGTCATCAACACAGATTTTCTGTGGCCGTTTGGGCAGGCATTGTTGGTGATGTCTTGATTGGGCCCCATGTTCTTCCACCTACGCTCAATGGAGCACGTTATCATGATTTCATACGGGATTCTCTACCTGTGCTGCTAGAACATGTTCCTTTACAAGTACGACACAACATGTGGTTCATGCACGATGGAGCTCCTGCACATTTCAGTCGAAGTGTTCTCAACAACAGATTCGGTGACCGATGGATTGGTAGAGGCGGACCAATTCCATGGCCTCCACGCTCTCCTGACCTCAACCCTCTTGACTTTCATTTATGGGTGCATTTGAAAGCTCTTGTCTACGCAACCCCGGTATCAAATGTAGAGCCTCTTCGTGTTCATATTGTGGACGGCTGTGATACAATACGCCATTCTCCAGGGCTGCATCAGCGCATCAGGGATTCCATGCGACGGAGGGTGGATGCATGTATCCTCGCTAACGGAGGACATTTTGAACATTTCCAGTAACAAAGTGTTTGAAGTCACGCTGGTACGTTCTGTTGCTGTGTGTTTCCATTCCATGATTAATGTGATTTGAAGAGAAGTAATAAAATGAGCTCTAACATGGAAAGTAAGCGTTTCCGGACACATGTCCACAAACATATTTTCTTTCTTTGTGTGTGATGAATGTTTCATGAAAGTTTGGCCGTACCTTTTTGTAACACCCTGTATAGATTAATTGCTTATTCCCTAAGTGCTGTGGCAGTGGTAGTATTAAGAATTGTGTGCTTTTGTTACGAAAGTCATTTTTACTTAAGTTATTCCTGTTGTAATGGAAATGACTATTTCTATCATGAATGGATAAAACGATACTCACATTAAACTGATGACACAACGCAACAGGATGGAAATCATAGCTTTGTATTTATTGTAAATCTGATAACATAGTTTTTATTTACATAAACGGAAATTAAATGTAGAACTGACATGAGGTTTGTTTTGTAGAGAACATAATTATTTTTCTTATTTCCAATTTGATTTTGAATTGCAATTATATTTGAAATTAATATCATATTCCTATTTTTATAATTTATTATGAAGATATTAGTGAAAGATCGATGTAATATAAGATTGGTGAATTGTGTCTTCTCGTATCTTCGTAGCTCTTTTCGAGTTAGTAATAGTAATAGCAGTAGTAGTAGGGGTCCGTCACAGCGTGAGTAGTAAGAAATAGGTATGGAGAAGTAGACGGGAAGTTATTATGTTCAAATAATTGGAGACAGATTTCTGAAATTATAGTGAAATATGAGATGAAGAAAATAAAGGAAATGATGAAGAAAATTAATCATACAGTATCCAAATATCATGTAGTATCCAAATTGTCAAATTCAAAAAACTTGACAGCAGCACCTACAAAAAAGTATTTCTTTCAGTAATCCATGTTTTCCATTAGCCATAATATCGATTAGAAGCTTCAAGAATCAGTTGAGTAATTTGTTTTAACCACTATTTCGAAATTCCCTCTCACTTAAAATGATTGCAGTCTTAATGTTACCGTACTCGAAAAAAGTTCACACGAATAATAACTGTTTATTAGAAGCAACGGTGAAGGGTGCGCAATACTGTGGTAAAGTTAAGTCCAGTATAAAGTTATTCGACTGCACGTATTACTACGAAGTTAAGTTCTCGATTTCATCCATAATATAGACCCGAGCCGCTGTGGGTCAGGCAAATTCGAAATAGGTTTTCATTAGTTCCAATCGATTAGAGGCTTATTTATTGGTATTGGTAGTCAGAGTACCGACCTCTTAGCGCAGTGGACCCTACAAGCCGCGTGCTTAATGCGTGATTGGTTATTTCTGTCGCACAACTCGCCACAATTACAAGACTTCAGATAGCCTCTATCATTCAGAAAGGACTGCACCAGTTCAGATCGCACCTAGCAGATGACCACAACTGCTGTAGCAGACCAGCCGCCCCCACCAACATGGAAAATATATTTTTATGTCCGTAGAATAACCGACACTTCAGGGAAACAAAAATAGTGATTTATGTACGGAGAACTTCACACACAAACATCCAAATTATTTACTCGTGTCTGGATGGGGCCCGTGCCTCCGAAAACATAGGGACCATAGAAAACTTTTACTGCCACAATAACACTACTTTGTGTCGCTTTCCAGGTACCTAGAACCTAACCCACTCCCAGATGTCGTATGGCTGTGCTGGATGTCACTAAGTAAGCACATCGAGAGAGTGAATTCATTTAGTAATAAATGTCTGTTTCCAACCAAAACCAAGGGCCATAGTTGTCCTTTGAAGAAAAATTTACATTTTATTCTGTCTGTTAATGTGTAACACCTTTTAAAATCGATCGTTTCGCTATCTGCTCTGTAGGCTTGAGGGAACTCTTGTCAGCTTACGGCTCATTTGAAGATACGAGTAAATGATGGGATCCTGCAATGCATACTGTTCAAAGGTCTGGAAGTGTACCTAAAGTTAAGGACATAAGGCTTAGAACTTCCTAGTGGAATAAAACTGTGTGCCAGAAAGAGGTTCGAACTCGGTACCTTTGCTTTTTACGAGTAAGCGCTCTATCGACTGAGATATCCATGCACGACCAGTCCTCACAGCTGTAGCAGCTTTAGTTCCATCAGCACCGCATCTTCTACCTTCCAAACATCACAGAAGCTCTCCTGAAAAACTTGCAAGACTAGCACTCCTGGAAAAAAGGATATTGCAGAAACATGCCTTAACTACAGCCCGGCGTATGTTTGCACAGTGAAATTTTCACTCTGCAGCGGGGTGAGCACTGATGGGAAATTTGGAAATTTTCTGGCAAATTAAAACTGTGCCAGAACGAGATCGAACTGGGAACTTTTGCCTTTTGTGCTCTACCTACTGAGATATCCAAACACGACCAGTCTTCAGACCTTTATTTCCGCCATCACCTCGTCTCCTGTCTTCCAAACTTCGTATAAGTTCCCGTGTGAAACTCACGGGATTCCCGGAATGAGGGACATTCACATCAGCTCACACTCCACTGCAGAGCGAAAATTTCATTCTCGAAAAATCCCCCAGGCTGTGGCTAAGCCATATCTCCGCAGTATCTTTTTAAATTATACTTTCTGCATATGGAAGCCAAGTATTCTTTTGTGACCTCTAGGAACGTAAATGCTCCGTTTTACAAGAAGGAGCATGAGCAGGCTCGGCAGATGATGTCATCGTCCGAGATGGACAGTGGATGGCTATTCAACGTGTTAATTTTGTAATACAGTAAGGTCCTGGGTATATTTCAGTTTCCTGTTTAGCTTGCCGTTTTTTACTTTTTATGTTGAATAGTGATTTTGCATTTTATGGTTTCTACCTGTCGGACAATTTATGTTATTGGGAAATGATCAAAAAATTTTTTGATGCTTGTTGAACACCTTTTTGAGCCACTGACATATGTAATAAAAAGTAATACAGGTCCTTTTATTGTAGTGTTGCAGGTATTATCTTCAATTTGCAATGGACTATTTACGATGAATTTCATTAGAGGATATGTACATTATGAAAGTACAATTAAAATGATTAACTCTTTAAAGGCGTAGATAAAAGATGGATACTGGTGAGCACTACATTTTATTCATAGTGTTTGGCCGGCCGCGGTGGTCTAGCGGTTCTAGGCGCTCAGTCCGGAACCGCGCGACTGCTACGGTCGCAGGTTCGAATCCTGCCTCGGGCATGGATGTGTGTAATGTCCTTAGGTTAGTTAGGTTTAAGTAGTTCTACGTTCTAGGGGACTGATGACCACAGATGTTAAGTCCCATAGTGCTCAGAGCCATTTGAACCATTTGAACCACAGTGTTTGCTTTTGTGGGGTACACCAAGTCGTAGTATGACTATTTGTGGTACAGATCTGAGTATAATCTGTTTCATCAAACTTAAGGGAGCATTAATTTTCACGGAAGTACTTAATAATTATTTGAAGAACATGATTAAGCACTTCTTGAGCTGATTTCTCCATAATGGGACTTATTACCAAACTAGCATAATGAATATTTTAAATAAAAGAGCATTAAAAATTTTTTCTGTTGCTTCGTCTATAATGGGACTTATTATAACTGTAGTACATAGAACATGCAGAGCGTTCCAAGAGGAATGGATTGTATTCATGTACATGACATGAACGATCATTTGAAACAAAAAACTTCGTATGGATGTATGATTAATTCGGAGTGGCTTCCTAGGTGGAATATTTTGTTGGTAGTAGGACTACGCTGCACGGTTTCAATAATGTAATAAATTGGAACACCTACAGTCGTCCTTACGATGTTATTTATTATATGACTACCAGTTTCAGTGCTTCAGTACACCATGTTCAGGCCTTAACTGACGCTGATGGGGTTAATTCCAACCGTATACATGATTCCAGTGGCGAACACCTACGAAATGGTTTTGCAGACTACCAGTAGCAACGAATTTGTGTCTCTAACCATCAATTACCAACTTGGATGGTTGGAGACACATCTTAGTTGTTATAGCTAGTCTGTGAAAACCAGTCCAAAGCTGATGGCCACTAATGAATCGTGTATTCGTTTGGAGGTAACCTCCACAGCGCCAGTTAAGGCCTGAAGATGATGCACTGAAGCACCGACACTGGTAGTAATATAATAAATAACATCGTAAGGACGGCTGTAGGGGGGTGGCCGAGCGGTTCTATGCGCTACAGTCTGGAACCGCGCGACCGCTACGGTCACAGGTTCGAATCCTGCCTCGGGCATGTATGTGTGTGATGTCCTTAGGTTAGTTAGGTTTAAGTAGTTCTAAGTTCTAGAGTACTGATGACCTCATAATTTACGTCCAATAGTGCTCAGAGCCATTTGAACCATTTGAACGGCTGTAGGTGTTCCATTTTATTACTTAAGCGAACGGCCGAAGTCCCTCAAACCTCCAATCAGAAGGATGGATACACAAAATAATTTCAACGATATGTTACTGTTCCTGCATAGGTTATTGTACTACACGTTCATAAGAAAAATGGGAACTGGGAACAATATCTATTGCACGCTGTGTTCTCAAATCTCTGGTAGCACTCTAGAATCAAGAATTCGACACGTCGGATAGTGCCGACAGCATTCTTCGACAGCAGCAGGAGCACTACCATGGCGAAGGCCACACCATACATCAAATGTGAATATTCTTCGTTAGTGCAACTGTGTGGCACTTTATCCAGCGCGTGTGCAAACAGACTCGCAGTCGCAGTACTTCACTCACAACGCACCATTGACAACAGGATAGGATGGCACAAAGTCGTCAGGAGTACGTTGAAAGAAATGTCAGGTTGCGCTACAATAAAACGTCAGACAAGTTGGATGGGTAAGACAAATAGGTGTCTTCCACTAGCCTACAAACGCATTAAACGTGTTCTGTCTCGGAAACCATTAGGAAAAGGAAATCTGTCCATATGAAGTTTCTGGCTTTAAATCGGCGTTTATGTCACGTCTCTGAATACCGGTAACACCTTCTGGAACACCCTATATTAAATAAAAGAGCTAAACGGAAATTTCGGCGTGAACGTTTAGCACAATATTGGAAGAGCGGCATCAAGCCGGTAAAGCCTCTACAGTCAGCTCAGTGGCGCGAGCTCTACCGTGACGAGCTCTCGAGGAGGAACCAGGTTTCCTCAGCCGCTGCGCCGACAGACGCCTCCGTCCGGCATCGCGGCCTTGTTGGCGGATGCGATGTAATACGGGCGCCGCCAACGCGGCGAATGTCTTTTGTCAGTAAGGCGGCGCGTGAACAAAGACTTCCTCATGGCGGTCCGTGTTCCGTAATATCTTCTGACAAGTTGCCGAGACCCAGCGGGCTGGTGCCGGGTGGAGGATGGCGGGGGCAGGGGGCGGCGAGGAAGGCGAGCGGCTACCGAGATGAATGAAAAGCCCTGGCAAACACGCCTTCGCTTTCGGGACTTTAATATGTATACACGGCCGCGTGCCTCGCAACGTTCCGCCGGATGCGGAAGTTATCTGCCGGCGGGCTGGCGGGAGGCGCTGGTTGCCAGCCAGGCAAGGGGCTGCCTCATGGTGGGGCGAGCAGGCGCATAGTATTTATCCTCTAGCTTATTTAGCCGCGCACGTAGCCTTGAAAGCTATATCACACAGAGCGTGCTGAAAGTTGCGCCACCTTGGGAGAAAGTGACTAAGTTATAAAACTTGTTGACATCTCCTCCATCACCCGATTTTTTCTTTTAAAAAACCTGAATACGGATTTACAAGTTCTTGAACACTTAATCACACTGGACTCGCACTCGAGAGGACAGTGTTTCAAACTCCCGTCTGATTCAGATTTCCCGTGATTTTCCTAAATCGCTTCAGGCAAATCCCGGGATGGTCCCTTTGAAAGGGCACGGCCGACTTCCTTCCCCATCCTTCCCTAATCCGGTGGGATCGATGACCTCGCTGTTTGGCCACCTCCCCCAAACCAACCAACCAACACTGTAACATTTCCACTTTTTCCAAAATATTCAGCCGGACGGAGTGGCCGTGCGGTTCTAGGTGCTGCAGTCTGGAGCCGAACGACCGCTACGGTCGCAGGTTGAATCCTGACTCGGGCATGGATGTGTGTGATGTCCTTAGGTTAATTAGGTTTAATTAGTTCTAAGTTCTAGGCGACTGATGCCCTCAGAAGTTAAGTCGCATAGTGCTCAGAGCCATTTGAACAATTTAACCAAAATATTCGAACAAGTAATGGACGCAAGAGCCGTCTCTCGTTAAAAGAGAAACGATTACTTAGCATATCACAGTCTGGATTCCAGAAATGTTGCTCCACTGAGATTGCTATTTAATCATTTAATCAAAAGTCTTAAATAATAAAATATCGGCAGCTGATATTATTTGTGATATTTGCAACGCATTTGATTGTGTAGATAATGTTAAGGCCTCAGAAAACTCATGTTTTATAGAATTGATGGCGCTACACACAACTGGTTTGAATCATGTTTAACAAACAGAAAGCAAGACATTGTGCTAAATAAACCATATAATGTTGGACGGGCAGAAAATTTTAATGACTGGTAATAAATCACAAAGGGAGTCCCATGAATTCCTGTTAGAAGACTGACAGCTTTTTTAAATGAAAAACTTTGTAGTTGTTTCACTAGTCAGTAAAATTTGGAATGATTCCGTTGGTGGCAACTGTTCATCAGACAGAACGGATGTGCTAGTAGATATTCGTATGGAAGCATGCCGTTTTTATTAATCATATTCATCTGTTCACTGTCGGGAAAATACTCTCAAGTGATATCCAGCTTGTAAATTCTTAAATATGAAACACATTTTTGCAGTGAGCACATTAAAAAGTTGAAGGAATATACAAACAGAAATTTTATGTCACAATGATGTGTCATTGCGAAACTTTATACTTCTCCAGTTTTCCTCAATCACAGATAAATGGCCTGTATTTAATTGCGCCATTTTATTGTGCTCCGTTTCTTTCACTTGCTTGAATAAGTTCATAATTATGAACTGAGCGTACAGTTTGACAGATAATGAAACACTGTAGGCACCGTAAAAGTGGGTTGTAATGTAAATTACAGGTAGCATGTACAGTTGCTCGAAATTTGCCCGTAAAGTGATAATGATCTCTTTGTTTCTTTCCAATTTGCTTGACGTGTTCCTAGCAGATGCAGATTTCTGCTAGTGGAAACAATACTTCCGTTATGAAGCTAATATCCATCTGCTTGTTTCGTAACAGGTAATCACTATGACGAACGGTCTGCCCGACTAGGGGCCCTAGCCATACGATTAAATAAATAAATAAAACTATAGTGGAGCTTGCTGGATAAATGAAATGACATAAAAAAGTAATCGTAATCCACTTGGCAGTTAGTTGCAACTGTTTGCTAAACTACTGCATACAGTCAGCACCTCAGTACAGCCGAAATTCTGAATGTTCCACCAGTGTAGCTGCGGTACACAGAGAAAGCAATAATACAATGTGAGGCAAATAAAAGTGGCTCGGACGAGTGGATACGATTGGATGTGAATGTACGCATGAAGCCAAACCCCGTGACGCGCACACCACATTTACGCTTGCCACGTTGTCCACACCGGTTCAGAGCGTAATGCTGGCTGCGTCAGTGTAAATGGAGCAGTGCAAAGGGGACGATGGTACTCACAGCGGAGTAGCAGGTTTTCATTGTGCAAAATTACGTGACAACGAAGCCGTTGAAACGGTGTGGTCAGTTGTCTGCGGAGAAGTTTCATGGTGTCGAAGTGCCAACAAAGAGTGCCATGCAATGATTGTCTGCGGAGAAGTTTCATGGTGTCGAAGTGCCAACAAAGAGTGCCATGAAATGCTTAGTCTGAGAATAGCTCCAGATAGAATCTGTTTTTAACAAGTCAAAAAACATTCAGAAATGTGCCCTCAAACCATAAAATGTGGCTAAAATGTTTCACCATCTTGTCGCGGCCTTAGCTGGCCGCCTGGGTCGTCTGACCTGTCGTTGTGCGATTACTTTGGGTGGGAAGCCTTCAAGTCTAAGATGTATCGCAACAACCCTCATAGTCTTCAAGAACTGCACCAGAACATTTCGGATGAGACTGCAGCATTTCCAGTAGCCCAGCTTCGATCCACCTTTAGAAACTTGCGGACCATTGCCCAAAGTGTCAAGAGATGAGTGGCGGTCACTTTCAATATGTCCTATAGTCAGGTTAATACTACACACATCAAGAAAAGTTTTGCATCACCTCGGTTCCGAGAGTTCCGGAAGCTGTACGGAAAATTGGAATAGAAATCAACATAAACAACATTTCCGCCCTTTTTATTGCTCATGAAAACCACACATTGCATGTTGTGCCAACATACAGCGAGATCTTCAGAGTTAGTGTTCCAGATTGCTGTACACACCGATACTTCTAATACCCAGTACCACGCCCTCTTGAATTGATGCATGCCTATATTCGTCGTGACATACCGTCCACAAGTTCATTAAGGCACTGTTAGTCCAGATCCCCACTCCTCAACGGCGATTCGGCGTATATCCCTCAGAGTGGTTGGTGGGACACGTCGTCCATAAGTAGCCCTTTTCCATCTATCCCAGGCATGTTCCATAGGATACATGTCTGGAGTACATGCTGGCCACTCTAGTCGAGGGATGCCGTTGTTGTGAAGGAAGTCATTCACAAGTAATGCACGATGGGGGCACGAATTGTCGTCCATGAAGACGATTGCCTCGCCAATAGGCTGCCAATATGGTTGCAATATCTGTCGGCGCCTTCCATGACCACCAACGGCGTACTTCGGCCCCACATAATGCCACCCCAAAACAGCAGAGAACCTCCTCCTCGCTGCACTCGCTGGACAGTGTGTTTAAGGCGTTCAGCCTGATCGGGTTTCCTCCAAACACGTCTCCGACGATTGTCTGGTTGAAGGCATATGCGACACTCATCGATGAAGAGAACGTGATTCCAATTCTGGACGGTCCATTCGGCATGTTGTTGTATCCATCTGTACCGTGCTGCATGGTGTAGCGTTTCAAAGATGGACTTCGCCATGGACGTCGGGAATGAAGTTGCGCAACATGCAGCCTATTGTACACAGTTTGAGTCGCTGCACGAAAAGCGTTACTCAACATGAGGGCTTTGCTGCCAGGGTCCCTCCGAGCCATAATCCGTAGGTAGCGGTCATCCACTGCAGTAGTAGCCCTTGGGCGGCCTGTGCGAGGCATGTCATCGACAGTTCCTGTCTCTCTGTATCTCCTCCATGTCCGAACAACATCGCTTTGGTTCGCTCCGATACGCCTAGACACTTCCCTAGCTGAGTGCCCTTCTTGGCACAAAGTATAAATGCGGACGCGATCGAACCACGGTATTGCCCGACTAGGCATTGTTGAACTACAGCCAACACGTGCCTTCTACCTCCTTCCTTGTGGAATAACTTGAACTGATCGGCTCTCGGACCTCCTCCGTCTAATAGCGCTGCTCATGCATGTTTTTTACATCTTTAGGCTGGTTTAGTGACATGTCTGAACAGTCAAAGGGATGTGTCTGTGATAAAATATCCACAGTCAACGCCTGTCTTCAGCAATTCTGGGAACTGGGGTGACGCAAAACATTTTTGATATGTGTATATTTCCTTTCTTCTACTATATACCTTAGAACTCTGTTCTCTGGGCCACTTTTATTTGCCCCACCACGTACGTGGTTTGATATCTCCATATACAACAAATGGTAGCTGTAATTGCTTGGCATACTCGTTGACATTTATGTTAGTGCAACACATCTGGGCTGATAATTTAAAAGGAGATTCTTCTCAATCACGAGCTTGGGTAATGGGGCTGCAGCCAGGTTCAGGTAAAATCAAACTCGCGTCAAGGAACCTTACTAGAGGTGTAGGAATTTACTGACATGTGAGACATTTATCTTCAACAACCAACTGAACTCGGGTACACTGTTGATGAAAACTGGAAGACAACTGCCAAGTAAGTGTTTGCGATTCTTATACCCATCATAATTGACTGTCAGTGAATTTCGACTTTTGAAAGCAGAATCCACACAAATCCATTCAATAATGCCATAAGTGATTTTAATGTTCTTTGAAGGCTGTTCACCCAATATTAATAACAATATACTGCTACTCAGACTACTGAACGACCTACAGCAGCATCTCTTTTCAACAAATAGCTTGCAGATTACGGTATTACACTTTTCCGGAATTTCGTCTTTGTATTTTGTAGCTGCAAGGAGAACAATGTTTTTTTAAGCTGTAAGAAAACTGTGCCACAGAAAATGTAGGAACAGGTACTACAGGTAGTTATGTTCTTTACACCATAAGCAAAAGCCATTCATTAAAGACGTAACTGACTGCATAGAAAAGATCTTGACGAAACGCAATATAGTAAGACAAAGACGCCAGCTTACCTCCGGAAAAAGCAGGAATTCACAGGATACCGCCTAGTTGTGGAGACGCATACGTGCCAGAGGGGTCCAGCCTGCCTGAGACTAGACCCACAGCGACCATTAAAGCACATCAATCTGCTGCATCGGAGACAAAAGAGTGCACGGGTACTGAAGCACGGTCTTTAAGCAAACCAACTTTGGTTTCCGCAAGCCTGGCAGGCCTTGTCAGACCCATTCAGCCTGCAGCACCTGACAGCAGGTTACGCTACAAGTTCGTCGTGACTAGCCAGGTACACGTTTATGTCGCTGCTTTCGCTGCAGCTCATATATCATAACGGTGGGAACAGCAAAATTAACAAGGGAGACTGAGGAGAAATTAAGAATTGTGGAATATATACCAGTCACGAAACGGAGCCCAAGTCCAACAGCGGAATAGTTTTCATGTGTTTATGAGACAGCTTCAAATGCATCGGAAGGTGTCTCGCAGTAAAAATTGTGTAAAAACTTACTAAACGCTCATTGGGTAACTTTGAGTATGATAAATCATGTCTGTAAACTGCACCAGTATTATCCTCACTCTACAAATATTTCGAAGGAGCGCAGAAACTTAATGGCCGACAAGTATGTGGAACGTTATGTTTAGGACTTGATGCCATTTAGCAGTATGAAGGCTTTCTAAATTGACTGAAATAGGAAGCAAGTCGATATTAAAAACTGTATTCCTGTGATAAGCAACGTAGTGCAAAGAAGGCTTGGTATCAAAGAGTAGCTTGTTCATTCAGAGATGTACTTTTTAGGTTAACGTAATATTCATGTTTGCTAAACGCATTTGGGGAATTTAGAATGAACTATTTTTGATACTTAGAATGAATTCAGCGAACCCACAAATAACATCCTGGAAAACGTAATTAAAATTGATGTAACTGGGTTCATATTTGGCTGAAATAGACTAACGTTAGAGAAACTAGATTTCCAAAATCTTGCTTTAGATGGTGTTACAATATAATAGACATCTTCAGTCTCTTAGGTGAAAATGATCTCGACTTTCAGAAATGTTTCTGTTTACTATAGAAAACACGTATTAGAGGTGACCTGATGATGTGTGTATGTTCTGCTGGCGTGGTAACTCTTTTTCCTTTTCGGGCACTTCCTCCACCGTTCGGAGAAGCAGACACTATTGTTGAAGGAATTACATCTGGAGCGCCCTTAAAAGGTTTTAAACGACTTGCATGGACAATAGTAGTTCGGATGCGCAGTTGCAGTTTAACGTTGACTGGTGACATGATCTCAATAATTTGATAAGGACCTCTGTAGTTTGTTACTAATTTCTTTGTTTTCCCTTTCGCAATGTATGGGGTTGACAGCATCACCCACTGACCGATTTTGTAATTTGGATATATAGCTTGGGCATTACCTAATCTTTCCTGTCGTTCCAAAGCCGTTGTATTAGATTTTTGAACCTTTTTCCATACCTCCTTCATTATTCTACAGAAATCTTTTACTGTTTCTCCGACTTTTCCGTTTTTCTGCCTGAATTCATCAAAAGGAGACGGCATTTTTCTCCCATAGACCACTTCATGAGGTGACATGCCAGTTGCTTGATGCGTTTTGGCGTTGTATACCAACACGATTATTGGTAAATACGTATCCCAATTAGAATGGTGTTCGTAAATATAATAACCAAATATCTTGCCAATTGTCTGATGAACTCTTTCTGTGCGTCCGTTGCAATGAGGGTGTAACGGATTTGTGCGTAATTTACGTATTTTTAGTAAGTGGCATAGCTGTTTCATTAATTCAGACATAAAATTAGATCCCTAACCTGTGATAATAGCTTCAGGTACGCCAAATTTAAGTATCCAGTTGTTAACTAAAGGTTGGGCAACTGTATTTGCTTGCTGGTCTGGGAGACTCACCATAGCTAGATAGAGCGAATAGTGATCTATAATCGTGAGAACATACTTATTACCAGCAGGTGTTTTATGAAATGGTCCGTAGATATCTACTACACAGATCTGATATGGGCATGAAGCCTCAGGGAGCCTCTGTAAGGGTATTTTTAAACGAGAAAGTTCAGCTCGTTGTGCGCATGCAATGCAATTACGAACGTACCGTGCAACATCCTGCTTTCTGGTTTGCCACAAAAATCGCTCTGCTACGCGTCTTTCAGTTGTCTGCTGTCCAACGTCTCCTGCAAGGATATGATCATTGTGCCTTTCACCAGTCCTCAGTATCTCGAGCTGTTGATTGCAAAAGTGCTATTTTCCGACTCAGGCAATCTGCATTCGTGTGTTTTTTTCCTGGTTTATGGATAACTTCGAAATCCATTTCGGAAAGACATAGGGCCCAACGAGTGAGACGACTAGATGGATCCTATAATCCAAGCAACCATTTTAAAGCTGTGTGGTCTGTCATAACCTTGAATTTCCTACCATACAAGTAGCATTTAAAGTATTTGATGCCATAAATAACACTTAACAATTCTTTTTCCATTGTGGAATAATTTCTTTCTGCCATTGTTAGTTGTCTCGAAGCGTAAGCTATGGGGTCTTCCGCGCCATTAATATTCTGACTCAAAACAACTCCTACTGAATGACCACTTGCCTCACAGGATAAAATAAATTCTTTACTATAATCTGGGTAGGCTAATACTGGACTGTGTGTTAACTTATCTTTAAGGGTTTGAAATGCTGATTCGCAATCTTCAGACCAATGAAATTTTGCACCCTTTTTCAATAATTGGGTTAAGAGTCGGGCAATTTCAGCAAAATTTTGAACATATTTTCGGTAACACGATACGAGACCAGTGAAACTTTGTACTTCCTTAACGCATTGTGGTGTTGGGAAGTCTTTAACTGCCGAAATTAATCGAGGATCTGTTTTAATTCCTTTTTCACTAATGACATGCCCTTGGTATGTAACCTCTGTCAATGCAAAACTACATTTTTCCATATTTAATGTTAATTTAGCTTTTCTAAGTCTCTGAAAATCGTTACACAGACGCACAGCATGTTCATTAATGTCTTTGGAGAATACAATAATATCGTCTAGATATACACAGCATTGCTGAGTTTTGAGTCCTCGCAATACTCCGTAGAGTAGTCTTTGAAAAGTTGCTGGTGCGTTTTTCAAACTGAAAGGCATTCTTTTAAATTTCCAGTGGCCTCCAGGGGTAGAAAATTCTCTTTTATGCCTATCTTCAGGTGCAACTTCCAATTGATGATATCCGCTTCGTAAATCGATTGTTGAAAAGTATTTACTGTTACCCAAACTGTCAATGATATCTGCAATGTTTGGAAGAGGATAAACATCCGAGATAGTTTGTTTGTTAAGGTGTCTGTAGTCACAACAAAATCTATATCGTTTCGTACCGTCGGGAGACTTCTTTGGAATAATGACAATATTTGAATCAGAATATTCTATAATTCCATCGTTTAGATGCTGTTCCAATAATTCATCCAGTACTGGCTGTAAGTGATGCGGAACTCTATAAGGCTTCCTATAAACTGGGGGGCTATTTCCTGTTGGGATCCTATGCTGTGTGATATCTGTTGCTGGCAGTGGACCTTCCGCATTAAATAAATCTTGAAACTCTACTAAAACTGCTTCTATCGTGTCTCCATCATTTCCTTTCAATTTCTCAATATTCTGGCGTAATGCGGTTTTATAAGTGTCTGGTTTCTGACCATCAGTAATATCTGACCAAATGAAATCTTCTTCTTCAAAAGTACTGACTGTCGCTACTAATATTCCCTTATGCAACTCTTTGTCCTCCACTCCGAAATTGTCAATATGTACCGGTACTTCCTCAACGTCTTGAAACCGTACAACACTTCTACGTACAAAACAATGTGATACATCTAATTCCTCATTTTCCTCTAATGACTCTATTAGACATATTGTATCTGTAGGTACCTCGGGGTCAACGGTCATCCAGAAAAGTTTTCCTGAGCCAAATGGTATCTTATCCCGCGAATCAACCTTCAAGGACGTTGCACGCAGTGTAGTTGATTTCGCCTTCCGGTTGGGGAAATCTTAAGGCAGTGGGCCTTTTGCAGAAGTGTCACCTAGCTGAAACACTATTCCGCTAAGTTCTACAGTTTGCTGTCTGAGGTCGATTTTAGCGTGATGTTTATCCAGGAAATCCAACCCTAGGATCGCGTCGTACCCGTTAGTTACATTTGTTACCACTTCTACATCTTCTTGAAATTGTACACCGTGAATATAGAAAATCAATGATGTACATCCTAATGACTTCACTGTACCTCTTCCTACCCCACTCAATCTATACCTTGGAGGGTCATATTTCTTTTCTCCAATGCATTCATTACTCACTATTGATACGTTTGCGCCTGTATCCACCAGTATCCTTGCCTATTTATCCTGTATGTTAGCAGACAACCAGCATTCCGATTTCACTTTCGCATTAATGGCATGAAATTTTATTGGGAAAGCCTGGCGGCGGCTCCGACATTCCCGTTTGAGTTTAACTGATTTCTATTTCCAAAAAACTTTCTTAGACCTGCATTCCTTGAATTTGTGACCTATTCTTTGACAGTTACTGCATTGAGGTTGTCTGCAGTTTTTTGCTATATGTCCCTGTCGATCGCACCTAAAACATCGTACTCCTGCTGAAAATACATTTCGCTTCTCCTTGTATCTGGTGGCAATGTCTATTTCTTCGAAAGCCGTCTCCACAGATACAGCTTCCGCTAAATTTTCAGGAAACTCTGCCCTGACACGACGGGACGTTTCAGGAGGTAACCCACGTAAAAATGTATCCAGGGATCTATCTTCTGCCTCTTGTAAAATGACTTTATTTGCTTCATCAGTAGTTGTCAACTGATAGGTGATAATATTAACTTTTCTAATCCTATCTACAAAGTTTTCTAACGATTCGTTTTGCCTCTGAGTGATAGTGTTTAATTTTTCCCTATAAAGTCTACAGCTGTTCTGTTTTTGAAAACGTTTAAGTAATCCTTTCTTCAATTCCTAAAATGTTCGAGCATTCTGTAATTCTTCATGGTATAATACAGCCTCTCCTATCAATCTTAACTTTGTCATTTGTAAGAGCTGTTCATCTGACCATGATCCTAACTTTGCAGCTGCTACTAAATCATCAAAAAGGCTCTTATGTCCTCGCCAGCTTTACCTGAAAAAGGAGTCACCAAGGCTGCTGCTGAAGAATCTAGGGTGGGAGGGATTGAACCGGTTTGCCTAATCTCACACAACTGTTTAAATAATGCATTATTATGATTTTTAAGCTGTACTATTTGATTAACTAAGCTCTGAATAGCTTCCTCAGTAGAAACCGCTTGTGGTGCTAACTCTTACTTATACGATTTCGTGTCATCATTTTACAAGCTATTAGTTACAGAATCTTACTATACTGAATTAAAAAGATGTTTAAATATTGTCGACAAACTCTTAAAATTATGAGAGAAAATACACTTCTAAATAAAAAATATTACAACTGCTATGCAAACCTCTATCCTTTCACTTATTAAACAATACTAACTGTTGCATGGGGGCTTAATAAAAGTTGAATGCAAATAATTTTAATTTTTTTTGCTTTAGTAGCTGTCTGTCCGATTACGAAGTCTCGTAACGGTTGGCCCTGACTGTTATTATTACGCAATCTGACTGCTTAGAACAACAACAAGGAATGAAATGGAAATTTTCATTAACACAATTAATTAATTAAGTCCCCAGCAACTATAAAACCTACGAAACCAAAGCACAAGTGTAACTGTTCTGTGTGTGGGAGTATGACTCAACGTACGCATCTGGCACGGTTCTTCTTCAACAACACAAGAAATTTTAGATATCATTTATACTGAATTAATTAAAGAAAATAGAAATACCATAATTACTCAAGAAAACCAGAATTACACTCTAATACAAGAACACAAGCCAGATGCTTTGTTGACTGAACCTGTAATGACGCATTATTTAAAACATGGAAATAATGAAAAATAAATCAAGTTTCGTTACCTTCATATATTGACCAAAATCACTCTCATAATTACAATATATCTCCACACCGCCTCGCTATTACCACATCTGAACAAGAACCTTTCAGTATCACATCTCAGCAAGCACTCCCTACTAGCACGCAATGGTCAACAGGTGCAAATACCAATAAGTAACATTTTTTCAATAGAAGCAGTCCATCAGTGGCACCCGCAATGTTGAGCAGGTGCAGACACCAACAAGTAACACCATTTCAGTAGAAGCAGTCCATTAGTGGCACCAGAAATGTTGATCAGGTGCACACAGCAAGAAGTCACATTTCTCAGCAGAAGCAGTTCCATAAAATTCACTAGCACTGATCACACTGTTCATCAGAGTTTATAAGCAGAAATTAAACATGTCCTAGTGGCACCAATCATGTAGAAAAGGTACAAGTAACAGTCCATAATTTTTTACAATCACTGATCACACAGTTCATCAGCAGAAATTAAACATGTCCTTGTGGCACCAATCATGTAGAAAAAGTGCAAGTAACAGTCCATACTATTCACCATAACTACTGAGACAGTTCAGTCATGAACAATAGTTTGAATGCACATACAATTTCTTTAACAAATTATTATCAATGCTCTTACACTAAACATACAAATCATAATAAACACACAAATGATATCAGGTAATTGTCACATTAACTATTACAGTACACAATAACAGTTAACCTATAATATTTATGGGTGTCAGTGCAAGCCACAACAAACAAGTGAAATAATATTTAGGAGATTGGTTGGGATCACTTCTCTGGGATTATAAAAGGAAAACACACAAAACACACACACTCATCTTTCATCAACATTAGTGCTACTGTGTAATTGAATAGTGTTAACTGTGTAAATGCAATTCTGTCGAAATGTTATGTTCATTATGTGTATCAAGTAGTAGTGGCAGCAATGTATAACAGTCAATAATAGTTAGTCAACGTCATAGTCATCATGTCTAGACCAATGTTTGCCAAGCCAGATCAAATTGTACTGTTGCTGAACAACTGTCAGTGAGCCAAGATATGCAAATACTTCCTCTCTTCAAAAAAAGTGTATACTGCTTAGTGATTTGACAAAGTGTGTGTGTAGACAATCTTCCTTCTACTTGAGTGTTCTAGTCTGCCATCTTTATCCTCCTTGTTCCATATGGACCAACAAAAAAAATATGCTCCTCATTTACTTTACCTCTTATCCACCAAAACTCCAATAATCATCAACTTAATCTCAATACTTCACTAACACCTTTTCAATACGTCGATCATCAATATCATTTATCTTACCTTTTGTCCACGAAAACTCCAATAATCATCTACTTCACCTAATCTCAATACCTCAATAATACGTCGATACATATAAACCTCAGCACCAATATCATTTCACTTCCATAACAACTCTTTCCTCTAGTCAGTCTCCTCGAACAAGTACAGACAAAATCCTAGTGCAACTTCAATTCATCATCCCATACAATCCGAAGACACAGTGTCCACACACAACCTCTGTGTAATCCATCTGACCCAAATTTTCTACTCATTATAAGTTATAAGATACATTTTGGTTCCTTGTCCATCATTAAATACAAGAAATGCATACATGAACTCTAACAGACCTTAGTTCGAATAACTCTCAGTAATTAAGTACGATTACGGAGTGTGAATGATCATAACATTTCACAGTGTGTACACCACTTCAAGAATCATAGCAGAAGCAAACATGTGGAGTATTTTTTGTGTCAATTGTCACTTCCTATTTCAATTGCTCACGAAAATGCAGTGTAATACTGTCAATGGTCTAAACCTAGTTTTGGTCTGTCATGTCGTTAGCTTCCTTCCTATTAGCATAAATTTATACAGCTTCCATAAAACCTCAGCTCATGTGACTTCTATGACTTTCTTTTACTAATGTCGTTCGTCGAATTATAGCACTTCATTTTCTTATCTTAAAAATATAAGGCACTGAGCGTAAGCAAAACATGCAATAGCGAGTAAATATACAAGTAGAGAACAGAATGTCAACAAGTGGATGCAGCACAATCCCTATAACAAGGCTCTGCCAAGCGAACAATCTACAATTAATACCATAGTGTAACCTAGTCTCTATGTTTGTACACAGTATATCAGCATTTCTATATACTAAATTGAAGAGTAGTTATGACAACAAAACAGAAATGTGTAAATATGCAATCCATAAGCAAGGCAGCAAATATGTTATCTATCATAATAAACAGGTCATTAGCATCATATCAGCATAAGCAAATAAATGTTTATATGTAATCTTAATAAATAAACATGAAGGCGCAAGCAGATAAATCACAAAGTATAACTTACATATCTAACCACATCAGCACAATTAATCAGGTGACAATTATAATTTAAATAAATAAGCACAGCAGGCACATAATAGAAAAATAAGACATCAGTGAAAAAGCATAGCAGCCAAGCGATGCATAATATATACAAATAACAACCCCGTTCATTAATTAATCATTGTCAAAATCAGTTAATATGCGTAAGCACGTCGCTTCACTAGTAAATTCATAGAACATGAAATTAGCACAAAGTATGAATCACGTAATCGCAAGCAGCAAATTACGTCTGAAGTACGTACCTAAGTGGAATTATGTTACCTAAAAAATAAACTCAATTAACCGTTACCTTTTTTTGTTTATTACTTTCTTCTTCGAAATGACCTTCTTCCTGAAAATTTTCTCCAAAGCAAGTCGTCTTAACGTCGGACACGCACAGAATTTACCTGAAGGTCTTAAATACTTTATACAACCGTATCCTGAAAAATACTGAACGTTAATAACATAATTTATGAAGTCCTTATAGCTTTATACAGAATTTAGTCGGAGAAATTAGACTGTGTATTTGTTTACGTCTGTCAGTGCATTCGCACTGAGCGCTCGATCAGCTGTAGGCGCGTGACGTAGGAAGGTAATTGTTTGCGGTCAACGACTGCCTTGTGCGGCGCGCAGACTGACTGTTGCTTTGAGTATGTGCCGCCGCCAAACACAGCGCGGTATCCTTGTACTCTCTCCATGTTTACGTAAACTGTTGGTTTCTCACAAGTATGTCATTCCACAAAAATTTTTACGTTAGATATGTGATGTATTCCCTTAGAGCGTCGAGATTTAAGAGTTTCTACTTCAACAGTGTTATCATGTATAATTTTGCGAACTCTATATGGACCGTTATAAAGCAGAAAAAATTTGCGACACAAGCCTTTTCCTTTATGAGACAAACGGTGGGACTTAATTAACACCTTCTGGCCAACTGACAAGATTTTTAAACGACCAGGACGTTTCGCTGATTTCTCTCTTCTAGCAGCCGCCGATGCAATATTTTGTAGAGCCAGGTTGACAACTTCAGAATGCCGCAGTTTCCGTGAAGGCGGAAAAGGAACGATTTCAGAAATGCGATTTGTCGGTGCTTTATTCTTTAATATCAGTGTAGGCGGTAAAGAAGTTGAATCATTAGGAAGTTCATTCAGAATGTTTTGAAAAAGATGAAGATACTGATCCCACGTTCTGTGATTCTGATGACAATAAAGACGACACAATTTATTGATTTCCTTCATCCATCTCTCTGAAGGATTAGATTGAGGGTGAAAAAGTGAAATGAAAATTGGTTTAATTTTACGACGCCGTAGAGTACGAAGCCAAATTTTAGAGCGAAACTGTGATCCATTATCTGATATAACCTTATCAACATGACCAACTTCCTTAAGAAAATGTTTGATGAAAGCATTAGATACTGAACGAGCTGTTGCTTTGCGTAACGGTGTAAAACACACATATTTTGATGTCAGTTCCACTGCTACGAAAATGTACGCAAAACCATTAGTAGAACGAACCACTGGACCGAACAAATCGACTGCAGCCATCTCCTTTAATTTCGCTGGAATGATAGGAAACAACGGTGCTCTGTGAGAAACAGTTGGCGGCTTAGCCTTTTGACATAATTTGCATTTGGCCAGAACAGATCGAATACGTTTTTCCATATTACTGAAGTAGCAATTTTCTCGTAATTTATGAAAGCATTTTCTGGGACCAAAGTGCGCGTAACTGAAATGTGTGTACCAAATCAATTTATTGACCCACTCATCAGGAATACAAACTAACCAAACAGAGTTGTCGACCGATTTCCGTTTAAAAAGAAAGTCATTGCGAACTAAATAATGCTGTCTAATCGCTACGCTTTCCTTTCTCCTCCACTTCTCCTTAATGTCCTTCCAGATTGGATCCTTATTTTGCTCCTTAGCGATGTCCTGGAGCGAAGACGAAATAAAGTTCTCAAACGCAACACCTTGAATGTACATCAAACAATAATGGTTTTCTTTGCAGTCCTCTTCAGCACTTTGTTTCAAACCCATAGGTGCACGTGATAAAGCATCAGCAACAATATTTGAAGATCCCTGTATGTAAACAATACTAAAATCAAATTCCTGTAGGTACAACGCCCATCGTGACAATCTGCCATGAGTTAATTTTGTCGACATAAGAAATTCCAGAGCTCGATGATCGGTGTAAACCTTAGTATGTCTGCCAAACAAAAATGTGCGAAATTTTGTGAAGGCCCATACAACAGCCAAAGCTTCAAGTTCCGTAATCGAATAATTCTTCTCTGATTTAGAGAGAACACGGCTTCCAAAGGCAACAGTTTTCTGTACTACAACGCCGTTTTCTTCTATCTCTTGAAATAAATGTGCACCTAGGCCTTTGTATGATGAGTCCGTCGCCAAACAAAAATCTTTAGATAAATCCGGATGTGAAAGAAGTGGGGCAGCAACTAAAGCATCACGAAGTTGTTCAAATTCTGACTGAGCTTCCTCATCCCAACACCAATTAGAATTTTTTCCAGATAATTCACATAAACGAGGTGTGGCCAAATTGTCCAATCTAACAAAGCGTCTAAGAAAATTACAGACACCAAGGAAACTACGAACATCACGTTTTGTGGTAGGAACAGCATAATTATGAATAGCGTCTAGTTTCTCTGGATCAGGGAGAATACCTTCTGTAGAAATAATGTGACCGAGAAATTTCACCTGAGAACGACCAAATTCAGATTTTTCCAAGTTCACTGTCATGCCAACTCGTGCAAAAATACGTAATAATGAATCCAAAATTTTGTTATGCTCACTCCAAGAACGTTTAGCAATAAGAATGTCGTCAACATAAGAAGTAATATGGTCACGAAGATAAACAGGTAAAATTTCATTTAAGCTACGAATGAATGCTGCTGAAGATACAGTAAGTCCAAACGGTAATTTCCGAAACTGGTAACAGTTACCAAAGGCTAAAAAAGCAGTATATTTTCTACAATCAGGGTGGAGTTCTATTTGCCAAAAACTTGCGCGCATATCAATCGTGGATAAAACTTTAATTCCATGGAAATGTTGAAGAAGTTCATCTAAATTTTGTGGACGGTCAGTTTCAGGAATAATAATATTATTTATCTGTCTGGAATCCAGAACCAAACGAATTGACCCATCCTTTTTAAGAACAACGTGTAATGGGCTGGTATAAGAACTGACTGCTGGCTCAACAATGCCCTGATCTAACATGTATTGAAGTTCATTCTTAACCTTGTCTCTGTAAGCCAAAGGAATAGCGTACGTTTTTCCGCGAAATGGTGTGTGTTCTTTTACTTTAAATAAATATTGTAAGCCTTGTATAGTTCCTGTGTGATGACTAAACACTGTAGCATGTGAAGTCAAAATATGGTGCAGCTCTTCTCTTGCAACGTCATCTGGCACTTCAGCTTTCTTAACCTTTTCATTAATTAATTCTTCGCTATTAATTACATCATCCATCGCGTCCCTGTATCTATTGTCATTGTCATGAATAAACACACTGTCGTCATAATGCTCAACAAAAGCATCAGAAGTAAGAAACCTTAAACATTTTGTATCTGATTCAGATCTTGCTAAACACTCGAAAAATTTCAAACATTTCAGCATTCCGGCAACAGTCAAATTCACACTTCCTTCTTTAAAGTTCAAAATTGCCTTATGTGCGTTAAGAAACTCCATACCTAAAATAATCTGTGTACTGAGTAATGGAACAATAATAAAATTAGCAGAAAGTTCGTATCCTTGACAAATGAAATTTAGGTTGGTCTGTTGTTTAACTTCCACACCTTTTCCAGAAATCGCTCCTCGAATTGTAGTTTTAGAAATAGGTAACACGGGACAGGCAATAGTTCTTTCACATATACGAAAAACTGATTCACTAATGACGTTCAATGGGCTCCCAGAATTTAAAACTGCAGTGAACTTATTCTTACCCACACATACTTCAATAACAGGATGTAAAAATGCGTCTACATTAGTTTCCTTTTCGTCTAACAAAATGTCTCTCATGTCTTCCAGTCGTACGTAGTGTAAAGTCGAAGTGTCATTACTTTCTGAACCGTCTATATTGCTGCCAGAAGCCGAAGCTGCTAGTCATTGTCGATTGTTTGCGTCACGTCTTTGATTATTCGCGTCATTTCGCGGATCAATTTCTACTAATTGCACTTGTCTCTCTGAAGTTCTGTCACGTGGAGGATGCCAATTAGGTCCTTCCTGTCTGTTAGATGCAAATTCTTGGTTGTGTCTGTTATTAAAATTTCTGTTTTCCTGTCTGTCTGCATAACTACTTCTTGTGTAATTTCGACTGTCACTTCTGAAATTATTGTTGTATCTACTACCCTGGTTATTTCTGTAGTAAGAATTTCTGTTACTGTATGAATAATTTCTATCTTGATGATACCGATTACTGTTTCCGTATGGTTGATCATTCCGGTAGGAATTACCGTTATTATAATTGTCTGTGTAATTTCTGTTAGAACGTCTGTTATTGTCATAAGGCTGGTATCTATTGTCCTGTCTGTTACGTCTGTCATTCTCAAAGTTACCCAAATAACGTCCGTTCCGATCACTATCCCTTTTCTCTGAAAATGTATTGTAATTACTGCTACTGAAAAAATTACAAGAAGTCCCGTCGTCGTTGTCATACTCAAGTTCTTGTAGCAAAGTCTTAAAAGTCTCAATGTCGTCTTTACATCTTCCGGCTAAAGCAATTTGTCTTATGGATTGTGGCAGCTTAGTTAAACAAATGCGAATTAATTCAGTCGGACTGTAAGGGTTGGAAAGGAACTGATTCTTTCGAATCATGTCTTCAAAATATTCTGCTGGCGTGCGGAATTCAGACTGTTTGAAATTACGCTGCATAATAAGACTGTGTTTGACTCTGTCTTGCGTGTTTTCGGACCAATATGCCGATAGAAATGCATGATAAAAATCATTCAGATTATTACAATCTCTAATGAGTGCACGCATCCGCGTCGCCGGTTCGTTTTCTAAATATCCACACATAAATTCCAGTTTGTGACTTAGTGGCCAATTTGGTGGGAGTGCATACATAAATTGATCTAACCATGCACATGGATGTATGTCATTTTTAGAATTGCGGAAGATCTTAAATTTCCGAACAGTCAAAAAGTGTTTATAGTCAAAGTTTTCGCCTCGTGGCGACAAAGACCTACCGCGTCTGTCCCAGTTTGAATGTCGATTATTGTCAAGTTCGCGCGCCTGGCGCTCTCTTGTTGTGTCCCGTAAATGAAATAAATTACTTTCTTCAAACCCCTCTGCTATCTGTGATTCTAAATTTCTTCTGCTGTCTTTTCCTACGATTTCGCCTTCAATTTGTTTGACTTGCTTTCGTAATGCCTCAACTTCCCTTTTAACGCGTTCATTAAATTTTCCCTGATTTTCAACATGCTTATTTATATTCTGGTACTCTTCGGTTTCTGCAAATGGTAATGGAGCTGTATCATCTGAATCTCTATCCCCATGTAAACTAAGACTTGTCAATTTATCTGAAATCTCCTCAACTCTTTCCGATAAGTCACCTATTTTTTCTTTCTGTTTACCTACGTCTTCCGTAAGTGTCGCGACTCGGGTTTCAGTGTTGTCACATTTGGTAGTTAACTGTTCATATTGTTGTGTTAGATTATTTATTCTGTCATTTGGTACGGATTCCTCGATTCTCTCAAATATCTCTTCCTTATCGTGTGCACGTTGTAAATTTAACTCTGAAAATTTTTGTACTATCACGCGATCTTTTTCTTCCTGTTCTCTATCCTGTTCCCTTTGTCTAATCTCTACTGCAATTAATCTATTATTGTGAGAATTCAAAATCGGTTGTACTTCTTCTCTGATTTCTTTCTTTAATTCATCTTTCATGTTTTTGAAACATGTCCCTATTCGTGAATCTAACCGTGTTTCCATTGTTCCCATCTCAGTTTTGATTGTTCCTATCTCTGTTTTCAATTCAGATCCTTGTGAGTCTAACCGTGTTCCCATTGCTCCCATCTCAGTTTTAATTGTTCCTATTTGTGATCCAAGTGAGTCTCGTAACTGCTCCATTGTTCCCCTATTTGTTTTTAATTCAGATCCAAACCGTGTTTCCATTTTTAATATAGCACTCATCAACTGCTCCATAGTAACTGATTCGAAACTCCTTCCGCCCCTAACATTTCCCGCAAAACCAGTTTCCTTCGTCATAGCTGTAAAGCTATCTGTGTTCGATACTATTTCCGAATCTTCTATCGTTAATCTCGTATTCTGTGAATTTCCTGATTGAGAAAAATTTTGAAATGGTTCCGGACTATTTTCCCGACTTATTACATTGTTTTCCACTTCATTATCCATCATACTGTTTTCCTCTGTTGGCGAGTTCGCCATGTTAACAATTTCGTTATTCTCACTATTCATCTTTTTTGCCTTTTTCATCGATCGCGTAATCATTTACAAAGCATACAAAACTCGTCACTGTACGGAAATTACACACAATGACTCTTTATCTCCAACAATACCATTCACTCGAAATGTTTCCCTCAAACACGATTAACGAACAATTGAAATAATTGCACTAAGTCGTCAAACGCGTATACAAGACAACAAATCAAATTCAGAGAAAAAATACCATTATAAGAATGACACTTACCAAATCTACACATGCAAAACAGACTATAATTACTAAACTACAAATTACTACAACAATGCTACTGTCCACTATTTCTACAATCAGAAGAATTCCAAGGGACGATCCGAAGCAGTGGTCGCCACGTGCATGGGGGCTTAATAAAAGTTGAATGCAAATAATTTTAATTTTTTTTGCTTTAGTAGCTGTCTGTCCGATTACGAAGTCTCGTAACGGTTGGCCCTGACTGTTATTATTACGCAATCTGACTGCTTAGAACAACAACAAGGAATGAAATGGAAATTTTCATTAACACAATTAATTAATTAAGTCCCCAGCAACTATAAAACCTACGAAACCAAAGCACAAGTGTAACTGTTCTGTGTGTGGGAGTATGACTCAACGTACGCATCTGGCACGGTTCTTCTTCAACAACACAAGAAATTTTAGATATCATTTATACTGAATTAATTAAAGAAAATAGAAATACCATAATTACTCAAGAAAACCAGAATTACACTCTAATACAAGAACACAAGCCAGATGCTTTGTTGACTGAACCTGTAATGACGCATTATTTAAAACATGGAAATAATGAAAAATAAATCAAGTTTCGTTACCTTCATATATTGACCAAAATCACTCTCATAATTACAATATATCTCCACACCGCCTCGCTATTACCACATCTGAACAAGAACCTTTCAGTATCACATCTCAGCAAGCACTCCCTACTAGCACATCTGAACACCAACTGACTACTACGAGCTCTCCCCAAGCAGTGACCTCTAGCACATCTCAATAATGACAGCCCGTGGAGGCGGCGGAACAATGCTCTCTAGCGATCTCTGGCGCTGTGGCTCAGTGTAGCCACCTTTCACTGTGGACCTTCAGTGACTGTCATTCACACATCGTATTGAGCCAAGGGTTTTTTCTCTGACACCAAATGTAACTGGGTTATCTCTTTTGATGCTAGTCAGTTGTATGGATGAGCATTTCTGCAAAGGGCATTTGATTCTAAGCATTATGTAGGGTGAAAAACACTAAATAAATTACTTTTTCTCTCTTAACGACATATGGGCACGGTGGGTTCTTCCTTGACTCGGGTATGAGGTAGAATGAAAACAGCACTTTTACATAAGATAACTTTTATTAAAAGATTTGTACAATGGTTTCCTTACTGGATTGTTCTGGCTTAGAGAGCGGCAGCTGCGTCGTTTGCGAAGCCTCTGCTGCTTGAGCGGCGGCGTCTGATTACGCCTGGCGGTGTGTATCTCGTGTCGCCGTTTCGCCCAATTCACTGGAGGTGCGCACTGTGCGGTGGCCCGTTTAATTATTGAGAACGAATTCGTGAATCGGATGGTGATACCTTGGATGTGGCGTCCCAGTGTTTCTCTCTCTATGCGGCCGCGTGTGTTGTACGTCGGCCAGCGAAGCGGTGCGGCGGTGGAAGGCCAGTGTCCCGGACTCGAACAACGGACTCCAGCTTGCCAGTCTTTGGCTGTCAGATCTTCATCACCAGCTCACAGGTGACTGCTGATGTGAGGCCATCTCCTTCCCGTCCTCACGAGTTACCCGGGTATGTAAAAAACAGTCTTCAAATAACTTTTAACTTCTGTCTTCTGGCGGCGAGGCTGCGGCTTGCTATTCCATCACAGTGGCGGACTTGGTGCTTCTGTGTACGATGTAGTCTCTTCCTGCATGACGGTCTTCAGCACCGACTGAACTGTACTGGAACTGAAAACTACTACAGTCAGGCCCACTGCGTCTCCCGTATTTATTTACTTCAGTTCACGGGTGGTGAACGATTTCACGGTCATTGCCTCTTCTGTCACGTTGAAAAGCTTCTCGAAGAATCTTCTTAACGTCGGTCATTGGCTCTTGGAACGTAGGCGAGGGCCTTTGAGCACATGTGACAATTGAGAAACACGTGAGCCAGTCGGGCGATGCCCTGATGGCTGAATCGACAGCGTCCGCTTATGTGGGAAGGGCGATGGCTTCTCCTGAACGTGCTGACTTCAAGCGCCGGCTGTTGCCATTGCTGCTCTGTCCGCTGTTTGCCAGTGTGTAATTCTTCTAAACTAAACGAAGTTTTTCATTTATTTTCTAATTTCTATTTCACTTCACATTGATTTCACTCATTTATTTACCTATCTTAAGTACCACTCAACATATGGTCCGAATTGAAAATAACCAGTACTAGTCAAAAGAAAGTGAAATTGTAGAGAAAACCGTTCATAAGAAAATAAATAAATAAGTCGACCTATAATAACACACAATGAATGTATAATCCATTGAGCCTGTCTTGTGATAGTCGGATAAGGAAAAGACTTTTCCCCAGCTTGCGAACCCTACTCATAGTACTGCAATGAAAGCATGACACAGCATGTCGGAAAACCGGGCAGACAAGCCGGATTCGTTTATCCTGTTTGGAGGGGGCGTAACTTGGCTTGGATGGGAGTAAAGCACCCTCCGCTTTTGCTGATAAAGTACGGCAGCTTGCCTACCTCGCTAACACGAAACCATGGGCAGATTAAAAGCGGAATATGTGCACTTACGGTACGTGCGTAATACTAAAATAACTATCGAAAAACGACTAGAAGAACGCAAGGGCAGCTGTAGAAGAGGAGAAACAAACAGATGAGCATTTGAGGAACATGCTTTGCAGCCAGCAGATCACCGGATTTGATTTAGTTAGACCCAGATAGATGCTACCAGCGACAAGTGGAAACTTTGAAACGCTATGATGGACGGCATAAAGATTATTAAATACACCAATAATTGTAATCGGAAGGAGAAGGACGTGGAACTAAAGGGATTCTGGATTCTGGTGCTGAAGTAGATATGTACCAGTCTGCCATGGGGTGATAGCAGCAGCGGCCAACTGCAACCGACAACGGCGAATTGTGCTAGAGTATTCAAAATATGTGATGTCTCGCCACTGCGTGCGAACACGCGAAAACGGTAATTTACTTCAGTCAGTAGCGAGCAGGAAGTACCTCGAAAAAGCTACACCCGCCACCCCCCTCCTTGAAGATATTCTCCGCAGACAGGGACGAAACGTTAGCTTCCAACAAGAAATTCATCCGTCCATGACATATAAGCCCGGTTTACTTTAATCAGTGTCATTTCAGTCTGTGTCTTCCGCAACAATTTTAACCTCTATGGCTCCACCTAGTACCGTCCCGACATCCAGATCTAAGTATTCCCTATATCACTGAACGTAAATGCCAGAGTGTTTCGTTTGGTAAAGGTATGGCCGATTCATTTCACATCCTTCCCCAAACCGAGTTTGTGCTCCGTCTCTGATAATATCGTTGTCGACGGAGCGTCAAGTCCTAATCTTCCTTTATTTCTTCTTTTTGACTGCTGAGAACCTCATCATCCGTATTTTTTCAGTTGCAATTGCCTTCTATATCCTACGTCTCAGAGACTTAGTTTCATTTCTTTCCCGGTTTTCCCACGGTCTATTATTTACTGCCATACCAAAATGTGCTCCATACATTCTCAAATATTTCTTCTTCAATTTGAAACCTATGCTTGACACTAGTAGACTTCTCTTGGTAATCTTTCTCTGTACTTGTCTGGTTTTACGTTTCCTTGCATCGTCCGTTACGTGTTATTTTCCTTCCCAGGTAGGATATCCTTAAATTCGTCTACTTTGTGGTCACCAATATTTATGCTATGTTTACTCGTTGATATCACTTTTGCTTCAGTATTTCTTCTGTGTACTCTGAATAAAAAGAGTACGGTCATTAGACAATTCATCGAATTCAACACGTTCTGTGGTTCTTCAGCAGTTTCGGTGAGGAAGTAATCAGACAATTTTATCATTTTCTTTTACTCTGAATCCTAATCCTATTTTTGAATTCTTCTTTTATTTCCGTCACTGCTTTCTCCATGTAAATATCGAACAGTTGAGATTAAAGACTGCAGCCCTGTCTTTCTCCATTTTTAATTCGAATACTTCGTTCTTGATCTTCCATTCTTACTGTCCTCTCTTTGTTCTTGTACATATTACACATTACGAGTCTCTCTACGGCTTACTCCGATATTTCTCAGCATTTCAGATCCTTGCGCCACTTTTACACCCGTTAAGGTGTCTTCATTTTCCTATCTCTTGCTTCCATTAACGAGCACAGTGCCAGAACTGCCTCTCTAGTGTATTTACCTTTCCGGGAACCTAAATGATCGTCATCTAATAGATCAATTTTCTTTTCCATTCTTCCGTATAATGTTTTGTCACTAACTTGGATTCCTGAGCTACTAATCTGACTGTGCCTCGCACTTTCCTGCCCTCGATGTCTGTAGGATTACGTTGATAATATTTTTCCGGAAATCTGACAATATGTCTCCAGTTTCATAGATTCAACACACCGAAGGAGTGTTATCTGCCCGTTCTACCTTATTTGATCGCAATTCTGCCAACGCTCTGTTAAACTGAGTATAATATCGAAACCTCTCTGTCTTCCACGCCGACTCCCTCTTTTTTCTCAATCAAATCTTCAGACATGTCCATCCCCATTTGTAGGCACCAATGTTCTCTTTCCATCTATCTGCTCACTCCTTTGCGTTTAACAGTGGAATCAGCAGTGTACTCTTAACACTGATTGACTTGTTTTCAAAGTCACCGAAGGTTGCTTTGACTTTTAGGTGCGCTGAACTAGTCCTTTGACGACTATTTATTTTTCAATTTTTTCACATGTTTCCTGCAGGAATTCCACCTTGGCTTTCCTGCACTTCCCACTTGTTTCGTGACTTAATTTTTTTCTGGTAGCATGGAAGTTATCCCTTTGTGCCTTAACAAATGTCCTATTATTCTGTCCTTTCTTCTTGTTGATGTTTCCCATGTGTTCCTTTCCTCGCTGATTCTGCTGAGAACCTCCTCATTCCTCACCTTATCCGTGCACCTAATTTTCAACGTTCTTCTGTAGTACCACATCTCTTCTGTTCTCGTTTTCCCACAGTCCATGTCTCTCTACCATACAATACTTTGTTCCAAACGCACATTCTCAGAAATTTCTTCGTCAGGTTAATATATGTTTGATACTAGTAGACTTCTCTTGGCCGGGAATGCCTTGTTCGCTAGTACTAGTCTGCTTTTTATATCTTTCTTGCTCCGTCCGTCGTCGGTTATTTTGTCAGCTAGGTAGCAAAATCCCTTAACTTCGTCTATTTCGTTATCACCAATTGTAATGTTAAGTTCCTCGCTGTTCTCATTTCTGCTAATTCTCAATACTTTCGTTTTTCGTCGATTTACTCGCAAACCAAATCCTACACTCACTAGACTATCCATTCCATTGAACACATCCTGCAATTCTTCATCACTTTCACTGAGGTTAGCCATGTCATCAGCGAATTTTATCGTCCTTTCACCCTGAATTTTAATCCCACTCTTGAACCTTTCTTTTATTCCCCTCATTGTTTCTTCGATGTATAGATTGAGCAGTAGGGGCGAAAGACTACATCCCCATCTTACACACTTTTTTATACACGCACTTCGTTCTTGGTCTTTCAGGCTTATTGTTCCCTATTGGTTCCTGTACATCTTGTATATTACTCGCCTTCTCCTATAGCTTACCACTATTTTCTTAAGAATTTCTAACATCTCGCACCATTTTACATTGTCGGACGCTTTCTCCAGGTCTAGATTTTTCTTCAGTTTTGCTTCCATTATCAACAGCAACGTCAACATTGCCTCTCTGGGGCTTTTACCTTTCCTAAAGTCAAACTGATCCTCATCTGACTGATCCTCAATATCCTTACCCTTTCCGCTCTCTCCTGTGCATTCGACAATGGAATTGCCATTAAACTCTTAATGTTACCTCCCTTGCTTTTAATTTCACCGAAGGCTGTTTTGAGTTTTCTGCATGCTGAATCCGTCCTTCCGACAATCATAATTTTTAGATTTCTTCACATTTTTCGTGCAGCCATTTTGCCTTCCCTGCACTTTATAATTATTTCGTCCCTAATTGACTTGTGTCTCTATATTCCTGCATTTTCCTGAACATTTTTGAACTTCCTTCTTTTGTCGATCGGCTGAAATATTTCAACCGCTTATCTATTGTTTCTTCACAGTTGTCATCCTTGCACCTACGGTTTCCTTTCCAATTTCTGTAGTTGCCCTCTTTAGAGACGCCCATTTCTGTTCAACAGCACTGGCTTTTGAGGTACTCAGTATCACAGTGTCTATAGCCTTAGAGAACTTCAAGAGCATCTCTTCATTCCTTAGTTCTTCCGTATCCTACGAATATGCGCACTGCTTCGTCCTGACTAGCATCTTAAATTTCAGCCTGAGTCTATATAAGCTCCTTGATATGCCTTACAATCCAATACCTGATTTCAGAATCTCTGCCTGACCATAGAGCAATGTAACTGAAATCTTCCCGTGTCTCCCTGCCGTTTCCAAGTATACCTCCTCCTCTTATGATTCTTGACCACATTATACGGTATTACTAATTTATATTTATTACAGAGCTCAATTAGTCTTTCTCCTCTCTCGCTGCTACCTCCGAGCCCATATTTTCCCAGCCGGCCGGAATGGCCGATCGGTTCTAGGCGCTTCAGTCTGGAGCCGCGCGGCTGCTACGGCCGCAGGTTCGAATCCTGCCTCGGGCATGGATGTGTGTGATGTCCTTAGGTTAGTTAGGTTTAGGTAGTTATAAGTTATAGGGGACTGATGACCTCTGTTAAGTCCCATAGTGCTCAGAGCCATTTGAACCATATTTTCCCGTAACACTTCCTTCTATGCCCTCCTCTACAACCGCATTCCAGTGCCGTGTGACTATTAGATTTTCATCTTCCTTTACCCGTTCAATACCCTGTTATGCTTTATCTCTTCGTCATCTGCATGTGATGTCGGCATCGACACGTGAACTATTGTTGCCGGTGTTGGTGTGCTATCGATTCTGTTGAGAACAACCCTATCATTGAACTGTTCACAGTAACTCACTCTCTGTCCCTACATTCTTATTCATAACGAATCCTACTCCTGTTATACCATTTCCTGCTGCTGTCGATATTACCCTATACTCGTTTGACTAGAAATCCTTGCCTTCCTTCCATTTCACTTCTTTGACCTCTACTGTATACAGTTTGAACATTACAATTTCTGTTTTCAGCATTGTTGTATTCCTCTCTTTCGTTGAACGTTTTTGCTCTTTCTTCTTTCTTCGATCAGTTGAAGTATTCCTTCCGTATTTGAGATATTTCTTCCCCGTAGCTTTCCTCGTTTCTATGTTAGTTTTTCCAACTTATTTGATGGTCCTTTTTAACAATGTGCGTTCTTCTTCAACTGAATTGACTACTCTAGTAATCATTATCGTAGTGTCTGCAACTTTCGAGAATTTCAAACACACCTCATTATTGCTCTTTATTTCACTATCCCACTTCTTTTCGTATTGATCCTTCTCTTAGACTCGTCTGCGCATTCCTAAATTGTGACCTGATTTTATACCTGCTCTTGGTTGTATCTTAAAATCCAGTATCTGAATCTGAAATCTCTGGTGCATTACGGTTGGAATCATTCCGTGTCTCAGGACATTTTCCAAGCACACCTCCACCTCTTAAAATTTTTGAACAGTGTATTCGCTCCAAGTCTATACCGGATAAGTTGTAGTTTTGCACTAATACATTAATGAGACAAGGAAATCTTGCCCAACTCTCTCCAAGTTTTCCAAGAAATATTTGCAACCTCTGATCCTAAGGCAATGTGTTTTTAAGAGCTGAGTGCCATATTTGATCCACAGTTAACACTTACTGATTTCTATAGTTTTGATTTCTATAGTTATATATCAAAAGCAACTGTCTGGTGATGTGGCATTTTTATACGAGAGTGTAGCTACGCGAAAGTTTTTTTCGTCCTTCTTAACGTGCTTTACTGTAATGAGACTCCTGTAATATATCGACTGTTTGGTATATATGAAATTTTACTAAAGTGATAGATTTTGAGGAAGGAATCATTAATTAAATTTACTAGATGGAATGTTCTTTTATTTACCGCCTATACGGGAACAATGATCAACGCTCTCACGTTCGTCCTCATTTTAAATGTAATTTATTAGTAAAACCAATGGAATCATCTGTCAATGAACGATTTGAACGTACCCTTCTGTACACAGCAAGTTGTCTCCTGCTACTGGAGAGAATGGTTTACACCAATTACGTCGTATGCAATGCGTGTGCGCCGAAATAAACTGACCGCATTTCGATAAAGAAGAATGCCACTGTGTCTACAAGTTTACGAGACAATGAGAGAGAATAAATCAGAGTCGTTAGGATGGGCTAACGGAAGGAACAGGAGGATGACATTGTTATAATATAATGCGCGAGAGAAAATATATTGTTAGGATTTATTGATATCGAGCATGTCTATTCACACAATTTTCCACTCGAGAGTTTACTCTGTATTAACCCATTTATAAATAGTTTCACGTCTGATATTATTTAAAGCAAATGAAAAGGAATCAGTAAAGTCGAAAATTTATTTCTCCATATGTAGACATACATTACCTTGAGGAAAAAATTGTTTACTGAAGATTTATTAAAACCGCACAACACACAAATCGATAAAAGAGGGGGGGCGGGGGGTATTGTACTAAAACTGTAAAATTTAAACTTTCACGGCCGGAAATGTCACAATTAATTAAATTGAGAGGCACCCACATGCCTTGCTCATACTGTGGCATCAAGCAGTCAGGCCTGCAAGATGAGTGGTCTGCCAAGCGAGTGGATTCATTCTTAATTTATCGAGTAACATGAACTCTCGTACTCACAATTTAGTCACTAATCAACCTCCTGTATGAATAATACGCAACGGAAACGCATATCTGACTATCAGTCATTTACAGAACTCTGACTGTTCACTACGCACTGGCAATACCACATTTTCTTTTTGTCTTTTATTTAACGGCTTTCATCAACACGTGGCCACCGCACTGAATATGAATGGCGCACACATTATAAATTCGGGACATCATGACAACATACAATTCGAAGGAAAAGTCCACCAATCTTTTTCTTTTCACTATCTTATTTATTCCGATAAATTCTATAACCTAAACACACAAATTCTATAACCTACAACAATAACACATGAGAAATTCCGCCCAGTGGGCATGGCTTTACATTGGTGAATCTCTATATTATGGTCTCGTAATTATTTAACGCTACAGTGCACATTCTGGATAGGATGGTGGAACGTTTATTATTTCTCACACTTAGACTCTCACAATCATCATCAGGAAACTTTCCTCCAGACTGAGCAGTACAAAAGGAACACGCATAACCCACTAATCTTTTGAAACTACCTCGCTACTCTCCCATGCAAACCACACATACCCAAATTACATGACATACACCACACTACAATATGAAATACTAACAGGGAATAGTCACAACATTATCACTTTCAGCTTTCCCACTTCAATTAATATTTATCCCAGTTTCACACGACACTGCCCCACTTCGTAATTCTATTTTCCTACTATGAACTCTGGAGATATATGCACGTCTTCCTGTGCAATGCAAGCCAAGTGGCGTTGCTGGATAGACGGCCGACTCACCTTGCTTCTCTCTCAGAGTTTGAATCTAGCGTCACACGGAATCATATCACGCAAAGTAAAATTAAGAACATATTCATCACACACGTGAGTCCTGAACTGATACCATGGACGAGTACTTCTCTTTATCCTTTGTCTCATACACAGATTGAGACTCACACAGTACTCACCACGTGGAAGCACTCGTCTCTAATTTCAAGTCCTGCACACGCCATTTCTTAAATATCTCAACTTATGGTACACACGCTATTTCTTAAATATTCCAACTTATTGTACACATGCTAGTAATTCAGCTTAACTTAAGCACACGGAAGTACACTGCTGGCCACCGTAAATGCAACACCCTGAAGGAAGCATCCGAATCAAGTGAAATTTACACCATGGGTTTGCAGCGATGAGATATGCAACTGATTAGAATTTCAGCGCAGGCGCACATCACGCGCGCCTGTGGCGCCACCTCATAGCGCCATTTAAGGCTTGGCGATTTCGACGAGTGTACGTTCGGCACGTGTGTTTACCTTGTGGTTGTTTCACAAGACGATCAGTTATGCCTCGTAGACAACAGCGAACATCTTTTGATCAAGTATCCGAGTTCGACAGAGGAAGGATAGTGGCTTACCGAGATTGTGGATTATCATACAGAGAAATCGCTAGTCGTGTTGGACGAAACCAAACAACTGTAATGCGGATATGTGACCGTTGGATGCAGGTGGGTACGACGGACCGACGTGGTCGATCGCATTCACCTCGGTGCACCACTGCACGTGCTGATAGGCAAATTGTGTGCATGGCAGTGACGGATCGCTCAGTGACATCCCTAACCATAGCACAGCACATTGCGTCTGTAACGCATCATCCAGTGTCTGCGCGTACCATTCGACGCCGTTTACAGCAGAGTGGTCTGTCCGCAAGACGTCCATTGCTTCGTCACCCATTGACGCAGTACCACAGACGTCTCCGTCGCCAATGGTGTGATGACAGACGGATGTGGACGGCAGAATGGAATGACGTTGTCTTTACTGACGAGGCACGCTTATGTCTGCAGCACCACGATGGTCGGATTCGAGTGTGGAGACACCGTGGAGAGAGGATGCTGGACAGCTGCACAAGATCCAGCGGCAGAGTGCTGAAACATGGCCGTATTCAGGTTCTCTCGCACCTCTGTCGAAGTGGGAGAAGCACCTTGCTACCCTATTGGTCAGCCACATTTCAGGCGCTCAAAGCTCTGGTAAATTTCATCTCTTTGGTCCCACCAAAGGTGGCCAAAGGATCGACTCAAAGATGATCATATATCCACATTCACTATCTGCGGTTAGCAGACGACCATACATTCATTCATTTCACAGATCTCACCAAACTGGATGGAGGGATTTATTTTGTGGGAGTGCACATGTGATCAATTAAATAAGTAAATTGTCATTCTTTCCCACACTGGTATCCGGCTTCGCTGTATTAATTGAAATTGAGTTATTTTTCAAAAAAGTGTGTTGTTCCGACAAAAATAATGAAGTTTGTTGTACCTATTTTCAATGTCGGGCGGTACTGTACCCTTTCACCACCGGCTACCCATGCAGAAAAAAATGGCACGGTACTATCCTTGCAATGCGAGGGTAGTTCCGAACATTTTTTTAAGAAAACTGTATTAGAACAAACGTAGCAACTCATCAAAATAACCAGGAGGAGACCTTAGCCCCTGGTGACCTCAAATAGACGACCAACTGCTGTTACTTTACCAAATTATTGACACAGTTGTTGAATTATTGTACTCTCCACAATCCGGAGTAACGTACACATACATATTTACAACAATCCAAATGACAAATAAAACATTACATCATACAAATAAAAAATAATGTTGAGATGAAAATTTGCTTAGTTACTGGGATCTTCGATATTTTTGTGAGTAATCCAAACTTCACTAATTCTATGACAAATAAAAAAAATACTAATTGTACTCATGAAATTTTAAATAGCTCACCATACAAACACAGAACAAGTAATCTGACATTCATAAATTGCGTTGTAATAATCTTTACAATGCAATGTCTAAATACAAAACAAAATCAACAAAAGAAAAAAATTGCGTGCACTAGTTACACGTAGAAGTCAGGCTCCATAAAACTGAGAAGAAAAATAATGAAATATACCACTAGTTACATACTGGTTACGTAATATAGTCAACCAAAGACATCATGTCATACCTCGTTAACTATCATCACTTAAGCAATTGCCACCCCTACTCGACTGTGAGTTTAACCTTATCCTTGTCCACCAGTACAAATACCTGTTGCTGAGCCAGTCAGTCCATCAACTTTGACCAATACACGCAGTAAATAGTTTAGCAATAAGTGCTGGAATCCACCAGTAGCTCTCGTATCTTACTCTAGTGCTCATTTCTCTGTTGTTACACATTTGGACGACAAGAACTTGCATTTCGACTAGCCTTCATTACACTTTAATGCGAAATATTACCACTGTGATAATGCAAATAAGTGGCTTCAGTCAACACACCAACAAGATTATTACTGAAACTTCCTGACAGATTAAAACTGTGTGCCCGACCGAGACTCGAACTCGGGACCTTTGCCTTACGCGTGCAAGTGCTCTACCATCTGAGCTACCGAAGCATGACTCACGCCCGGTACTCACAGCTTTACTTCTGCCAGTACCTTGTCTCCTACCTTCCAAACTTTACAGAAGCTCTCCTGCGAACCTTGCAGAACTAGCACTCCTGAAAGAAAGGATATTGCGGAGACATGGCTTAGCCACAGCCTGGGGGATGTTTCCAGAATGAGATTTTCACTCTGCAGCGGAGTGTGCGCTGATATGAAACTTCCTGACAGATTAAAACTGTGTGCCAGACCGAGACTCGAACTCGGGGCCCGAGTTCGAGTCTCGGTCGGGCACACAGTTTTAATCTGTCAGGAAGTTTCATATCAGCGCACACTCCGCTGCAGAGTGAAAATCTCATTCTGAAGATTATTACTGTCCACGACATCAAAATACATCAGTTAATTCCGATATTTGTTGTGCAATGCAAACTCTTGTCCCCTGTGACAACCTTACTGACCAATGCAACAAGAGCCGCTACATTAGTATTACGCCACTGGCTAATAATTAAAGCATCATTGTACCAAATATTCTAATAAACATGCTACGTGAACTTGATAACCCAGAACAAACAAAAAACAAACACTAACTATTCTAAACACAAATGTTAATGAAATACAATTACACTTGCTGTCCCTTCAAGAATGAAACATATAAAAAAATATTTACATAATTACAAGTACAAATACATTATTCCCTATCTTGCGAGTCACACGGAATCATTTCATTCTGTGATTTTCTTGGGGTCAAAAAAATTGCTGACGGGTTCCCCAGAAACACTGTCTCGGTGTCAAAGCTCTACCATGGTTACCTGGACGAAAGTCTTTAAGTCACTCAAATCGGCATTTTGAACACGCACTGAACAGTAAACTGTATCTCACATTAAACACAAATGTCATAGTCACTCTCAGAGTACACTCCGCACGAATCTGGTCGTCCAGAAATGGCCCTACAACTACTATTACCCACGGTTCTGTCCTTTCAGTTCATGGTGTAATTAAAAGTCGTAAGTTCCAACAAACAGCACTTATTCCCGCACCAATTAAAGAAATGTCTCCCACTACAAACGCAGTCAATGTCCCACTCTAGTTTCTTGCGTTCATACAATAATTAGTCACCAAACGACAACTGTCCTCTTTAAGTATACCAAACGTCCCACATGCAACTCACAAAGCACACTTAACAAGTCACTGTCAAAAGTTTATGGATCCCACCGTTCAGTGGTCAAGACAAAACAAAACGATCGTCCTGTCTGCTAAAGACAAAATCTTTTCCACCACTCACAACGTGGAAACACCAGTCCTTCACTTTCCACCTTATGGAGATATACGAGCAGTCATCTTGTTTCACGGCTCCACAGTCCAGTACTAGTTAATAGCTGCTGGTAACAAATGCCCGCCGGACTCTGCCGCGCTTCGTTCATTCTGCCGTCGCTCCGCCGTTGAGCAGAAGAAACCACCCGCTGTTGCCTCCGCGGGATACTTTCCCCAGTTGTAAGGGTGGCGGAACTTATGAATGGCCAGTGGTACATGCGTGTCGCCCCAGGCCATTGACCTGCTGTTGTGGGCGCGTGGTGTGTACCCCGACCGGCGGTGGAGTGGGGAGTGCCGCGGCTCTTATGCAGGTACGGGCGCGTTCTGCATGAGCACCTCAGCGCTGCGACACCCAATCAGTCAGACCCTTCCGTGCATCTCGCAACATTACAGACAAAAGGATATTCTTACAGTATTTAAATACTCATTGATTACATGTATGATCTATTAGATACATTGGTAATAAAAGAATCTTTGTTCTAAAAAACATAAAATCATACACCCTAGTTTTCTACACATACAACATCAACATTTATCCCTTTTCTCCCTTTTCTATATACAGCCCACACTTGTGCTATTGATTGTACCTGTCATCCCTCATACAAAACATGAAAGTGTTAAAAAAAAACAAAAGGAATAATAAGCAATCTATACAGCTCATAATTACAATATCAAATAGTAGGCTACTCTAACATACTATCACAGTGAAAATATTAGAAACTGTTTATTCTAAAACTACAATATACAGTGAACCTTTGTGCTTGTGACAAACTGAAATTAATTCCCCTTGAAAATGTTCTAGCAAAAAAAAAAAAAAAAAAAAAAAAAAGAAATAATCTACACAGCTCACAATCACCTACCACATGTTATTATATAGTAAACTACTTTAACATCCTAACACAATAAACATTTTAGAAACTGGTGACTCTAAATCAGCAACATACAATGCACCTTTGTGCTTGTGACAGACTGAAATTAGTATCTCTTTATATATTTTACATTTTATTATATATAACAACATTTCTAGGACACGTATGTACCATCCACATGTCAGATCCTGACCTGCCATCGAGGTTCATCCCAATCAAACAATAAAACACAATAATGTTTTAGTTATGGATCGGTAGCATCCCCTTTACAGGAGTGTGCGCATTGATCACACTACTCTACGACTCTCACTCACCAGACATCACATTTTCCTTCTCATTCACCCCATTAATACACTAACAGAATAGGTCTAGAAGTCAGCTAACCCTAACACCACCACACTCACGACAACATACCATACCTTTGCTCCCTTATACTCATAACACCACCACACTCACGACAACATACCATACCTTTCCTCCCTTATACTCAACCACATAACACATGAAGCTGTTTCGGAGATAGCATTCCAGTCTCCGAATTCGTCCTTTCACTCTGGCACCTCTCTCCATCGGCTTACCTCTGCATTCACTTTACCGATTATTCCTCCTGCTAAATATCACTTTAGAATTGCGACATTTCATCTAAGAACAAAAAAATACACAAATTATTCATCCTGCAAAATAACTGAACACATTCTTGGTACCGTTTTGATTAGTTATACTGGTACCAGGCTTCAACAACAAAAATTATTTTTTTCATATAGCAACTGTTACGGTAAGAATTAGATTTACACTTATATTACATCTTACGTCAGTATTCCACACTGTTCACCATCTGGATCTCATACTCCCTTTATGTCCTTTCACGTTGTGCAGTTGTCCTCATCTCTTCATTCGTATTTCGGCTCTCCGTCCGTCGATTACTCCATCATTTCCTGGTCTTCCTTCGCCATTCGCATCAATCTCGATTGCAGCATACACAGGCCCCTCTGTAACATACATCTAAGACATCTCCACATTATTAGTTCTACTCATCTTTATTTACCACTGTTTCATCACGTCGAATCTTTCTTTATTAATCACACTGCTTCACGTCGCTTCTCTCCTTAAATATCACCTTTAACCACTACTATTTATCACGTCGATCCTCTATCTACCATTTTTATCCTCTCATTGATCATCACGTCGTTTCTGCTTGATCCTTATTCATATGACAAAAAATACGTACATACACCACTCTGTCGACTCCTGTTCATGACTCATTCGACCAGTCTATTCCGTCATACTTCCTGACATCCCGCCTGAAAATTGTTATGTTCGATTTGACCCTGCACAACGTTACACACCACAAATAAATACACTGACTATCTACCATAACTTACCTACTTTCGATCTATCCTTAACTTTTCCATAATTTGATGTTAGAAATGTGATGAAGCCCACGAGATTGTTTTCCCTTGATCGTCTCAATCAGTACAGCATTTTCATGGACAATCCGCCTCACTCTGAATGGTCCACTATACACCGTAAAGAATTTGCTAGTTAGGAATCTGTGCTTCTTTGATAATCGATGAGTTTTTATTAGAACCTTGTCTCCTACTGCCAATTCGATCTTACGGATCTTTCCTTTCTGGTTCTCCTGCCTATCCTTAGCTGCTTTCTTAATACGCTCTATCGCAACCTTGACAATTTCTGTGTGCCTCTGCTTTCCTGATCGCGGAAAATCTACCAGCTCCCTGACTCGATCTGGTGGTGGTTCATTCTTTAGTACCGTAATTGGTGATAAACCAGTTGCTCCATGTGGTAGCTCATTGAGGATGTCCTGAAAATCTTTGAGAAAAATACTCCAACTTCTATGTTGCCTATGGCAATAGATCTTACACAACTTTCCCAGTTCTTTTACCACTCTTTCACTGGGGTTACTTGCAGCATCGTAGCGGGATATGAACACCGGTTTTATCCTTCTTCTCTTCAGTGTGGTTAGCCATTGTCTGGATCTATATTGTGGTCCATTGTCAGCTATGAACTTTTCTACAGTTCCTACTTCTCGAGCCGGCCGAAGTGGCCGTGCGGTTAAAGGCGCTGCAGTCTGGAACCGCAAGACCGCTACGGTCGCAGGTTCGAATCCTGCCTCGGGCATGGATGTTTGTGTTGTCCTTAGGTTAGTTAGGTTTAACTAGTTCTAAGTTCTAGGGGACTAATGACCTCAGCAGTTGAGTCCCATAGTGCTCAGAGCCATTTGAACCATTTTTGAACCTACTTCTCGCAAAAAGTTTTTAACGATCGCTGCTGCCACTGTCCTTCCCGTCGCACGTTTCAATGCGGTAAATGTCACATACTTTGACACCAATTCCACTGCTACTAAAACATATCTATATCCCTGCACTGACTTAGGTAGCGGGACAAACAAATGTGTTGCTCCGAATTCCCTTAATCTACCTGGCACTATCGGAAAAAGCGGTGCTTTGCATGAGATAGTTAACGATTTTGCCTCCTGGCACAATTTGGAACTACCAAGCACGTTCTTGATCCTCCTCTCCATACTAATGAAATAAACTGATTCCCTTAACTTCTTACAGCATTTCCTTGCCCCGTAACTTAGGTGCGTGTACCAGATCAACTTGTTGACTATTTCATTTGGTATACACAACACCCAGTCCTGTGTGTTCGGATTTCTACGGTAGAAAAGGACCCCGTTCTGAATTGCATAAAAGCGCGCTATATTGGCATCTAAGTTCGCTCTAACTCTGTCCTTCACCATTCTCCATGACGCGTCTTTATCCTGCTCTTTCGCGATATTTGTAAGTACCGCCCCTATGTATTTCTCGAACGGCACGCCCTGCATATACAATATATCATATCTGTTCTCGTTTACCTCCTCATCAAAGCATTGGCCATGACCTACTGGGTTCCTTGACAACGCATCTGCCACTATATTCTGTGGCCCAGGAATATACATGGCCGAAAACTGAAACTCCTGTAAATAGAGTGCCCACCTAGCGAGTCGTCTATAGTTAAGTTTGGCCGACATCAGTAACTGTAGTGACTTGTGGTCAGTATAGATTTTAGTATGCCTTCCATACAAATAGTATCTAAACTTACTACAACCCCATACTATTGCCAAAGCTTCAAGCTCAGTTACCGTGTAATTTCTCTCAGCTTAGCTAAGCACTCGGATCGCAAATGCAATAGGTTGTTGTATTACTTCTCCTCCTTGCTCTTGCTCTTGGAACAATGTTACCCCAAGTCCACTACGGGAACTGTCCGTGGCCATACAAAACTCTTTCCCTAGGTCTGGATGCCCGAGAAGAGGTGCCGACAGCAGTGCCTTCTTTAACGCCTCATACTCTTCCTGTGCGACAGGGTCCCAATTCCATACCGTTTTCTTTCCAGTCAGCTGACATAGTCTGGGTGTCGCTGCACCCCCAATCTTAATGAACCTCCTGTAAAAATTGATTAATCCTAAATAACCCCGTAGCTGACGTTTTGTTCTTGGCACCGGAAAATCTCTGATTGCTTCGAGTTTGTCTGGATTTGGTCTTATTCCCTCTGGCGTCACAACGTGACCTAGAAACTCGATTTCTTTTCGTCCAAATTCTGAATTTCCCAAATTCACGGTTACCCCATGCCTCTCCAATGCACCGAGCAATATGCTTAACGTTCTATTGTGGTCTTCCCAGTTTCTTTCGGCTATCAAGACATCATCCACGTACTGTGTTACCTTATCTTTCATTTCATTAGGAATGACAGTATTTAGCGCTCTGATAAATGCCGCGGATGATACATTTAACCCAAATGGTAGTTTCCGGAACTGATACGATTTCCCGTAGCACAAGAAAGCAGTGTATTTTCTACACCCCCTATCTAACTCCACCTGCCAGAAACTCATTCTCAAATCAACTGAGCTGAGAACTCCGATCCCGTGGAACTTTTGTAGCAATTCGTCAAGTGTCAGCGGCCGATCTGTCTCTGGCTCTATTATCTTATTAATCCTTCTCGCGTCCAAAACTAATCTAATTGACCCATCCTTTTTTTCAACACAAACTAAAGGGCTGTTGTACGGACTGGATGCTGGTTCGATAATCCCTTGTTGTAGCATGCTTTCGATCTCAGCTTCCACTCTTTCTTTGTACACAACAGGTATCGGGTACACTTGGGCCCTAAACTGATAATGTGGCTTGACCTTGAATCTATACACAAAATTTCTTATTGTACCCGCAGAGTGTTTAAATACCTTTCTATTCTCGTATAAAATTTTATGCAATTCCCCGTAGACCGTGGTCCCTCGTAAATGCCAGATTTTCTCCCTGATCTCCTCCTCCAAACATTTATGAATTTCCTTCTTCTCTTGTTCGAACCCCGTATTCTGTGCCTGTCTACCGGACTTTACCGCCGGACATAATGCTAAGTGTGCGTTATCTTTAGCATATCAGCAATCGTCGAATCTCAATGTAATTTCCTCCGAATCTCGTTTCAACTCCATCGAACCATTTCTCATGTTAACGACTGCTTTATATTGGTTCAAAAAATTAACGCCTAATATCCCTTCAACAGTTAGAGATGACACAATCATGAACACTGTACTAAACCTCTTCGCCCGGCGCACAAAGTCTACCTGCGCTTGTAACTTCACCTCAATTCCCTTTCCTGTAATTGCCCCTCTCACTGTTGTCCTTTGCAATGGCAACGTTGGCCATGGTTTTGTAAGACTACAACACTTAAACACATCTTCCCTCAAAACACTCATTACACTGCCTGTGTCGATGACACAAGGTACGATTATATTATTTATTTCTACGCTAATTATTGGGTGGACTTCACTCCCCACATCTCCTACCTCCTCTAACAGATTCTCCCTTAGTTTTCCGTAATCGATATACCTAATATTTACGTCATTAATAGTCCTGGTTTGTACCCGTCTATCATGTAGTCACCTTCTTGTCCCTCCGTCATTGTGAGAGTGATTGTCCTCTCGTGAACCCAATGACTGCCTATGCTCTCTTCGCCCATCATTTTCATTTTCCCTTCTTCTTCCATCTCTGTCCCATCTTCTATTTTCCCGGTTTGCCGGTCGATATCCCCATGAATTCTGCCCCCTATTTCCTCGCCATCTTCCATTTCCGTCATTCCTCTGATTCCATGCTCTCCTGTCATTCTGATAGTTTCTGCTGTTCCTATCCTTGACTCTGTCTGACCTATGAGTCGTATCACCGTTAACAATATTGCTCTCATTACCCAGTTCCTCTAACAAGTGCTGAAATGACGCGGAATCGTCTAAGCCTCTGCCTGCTATCACTATACCTCTGCGCAATCTCACTGGCAACTTAGTTATACAGATTCTAATGAGCTCCCCAGTTTCGTATGGCACATCCAAATACCTATTTCGTCTCAGCATTTCCTGATAGCACGACACTGGATCTCTTATACCACCTTCGTTACAATTTGGCATCATCAATATGCTTTGCTTAACCTGGTACTGCTTACTTTTCGACCAGAATTCATTTAAAAACTTGTCACAAAATATCTTGTAGCTACTACAGTCTTTAATAACTTCCTGTATTTTCGCTCTAGCCTCGTCCCTCAAATGGTTACACACAAACTTCATTTTGAGGAGCGGTCCCCACGATGAAGCTAATGAATCTTGACATTGAGACAGCCACAGGCATGGATGTTGGTAATTATCAGCTGAAACGTAAAAATCAGACTTCAAATACCTTTTAACTTCTGTCTTCTGGCGCTGCGGCTGCTACTTGCTATTCCATTACAGCGGCGGACTTGGTTCGTCTGTGCATGATGCAGACTCTTCTTGCATGACGATCTTCAGCACCGAAACTGACTGAAAACTTCTTCGTCTTCTTCGTCTCTCCTCTCCGTCTCCGTCTTCGTCTCCGTATCCGTCTCCGTCTTCATCTGACTTATCTCCGTCTGGCCCACTGCGTCTCGCGTATTTATTCACTTCAGTTTACTGGAGGTGAACGACTTCACGGTCATTGCCTCGTCTGTCACGTTGAAAAGCTTCTCGAAGAATCTTCTTAACGTCGGTCATTGGCTCTTGGAATGTAGGCGAGGGTCTTTGATCACACGTGACGGCTGAGAAACACGTGAGCCGGTCATTGCCTCTTCTGTCACGTTGAAAAGCTTCTCGAAGAATCTTCTTAACGTCGGTCATTGGCTCTTGGGATGTAGGCGAGGGCCTTTGTTCACATACGACAACCGAGAAACACGTGAGCCGGTCGGGCGATGCCCTGACGGCTGAATCGACAGCGCCCGCTTATGTGGAAGTTGCTGACTTCATGGTCATTGTTTCTTCTGTTCTGCTGTTCGGCCCGCTGTTTGCGAGTATGTAACTCTCTAAACTAAACCAAGTTTTTCATTTATATTCTAATTTCTAGTTCACTTTGATTTCACTAATTTATTTACTTATGTACCACTCAACATTCCTCCACCCTTCGGAGAAATTCGCCCTCGAATTTACCACTCAACATTCCTCCACTCTTCACACGGCAAAAGCACAAACAATGAAAACTCTCGACTTAGAAAATCACACACGCTTCATATTAAGTATGTGGAAAACACTTTATCACTTTACAAAAGCACTGTACGGTCATGAATCACATAGTTCTTACATAAATGGTTGTAATAAGTGTAACAAATCTTGGTGACATGCCAGTTGCTTCATGCGTTTTGGCGTTGTATACCGACACGATTATTGGTAAATACGTATCCCAATTAGAATGTTGTTCATTAATATAATAACTAAGCATCTTGCCAATTGTCCGATGAACTCTTTCTGTGCGCCCGTTGCACTGAGGGTGTAACGGAGTTGTGCGTAATTTACGTATTTTTAGTAAGTGGCAAAGCTGTTTCATTAGTTCAGACATAAAATTAGATCCCTGATCTGTGATAATAGCTTCAGGTACGCCAAATTTAAGTATCCAGTTGTTAACTAAAGCTTGGGCAACTGTATTTGCTTGCTGATCTGGGAGACTCACCATAGCTAGATAGCTGAAAATACATTTCGCTTCTCCTTGTATCTGGTGGCAATGTCAATTTCTTCAAAAGCTGTCGCCACAGATACAGCTTCTGCTAAATTTTTAGGAAACTCTGCCCTGACACGACGGGACGTTTCAAGCGGTAACCCACGTAAAAATGTATCCAGAGCTCTATTTTCTGCCTCTTGTAAAATAACTTTATTTGCTTCATCACTAGTTGACAACTGATAGGTGTTAATATTAACTTTTCTAATCCTATCTACAAAGCTTTCTAACGACTCGTTTTGCCTCTGAGTGATAGTGTTTAACTGTTCCCTATAAAATCTACAGCTGTTCTGTTTTTGAAAACGTTTAAGCAATCCTTTCTTCAATTCCTCAAATGTTGGAGCATTCCGTAATTCTTCATGGTATAAGACGTGTGCTTTAGCCTCTGCTAGCAATCTTAACTTTGTCATTTGTAAGAGCTGTTCATCTGACCATGATCCTAACTTTCCAGCTGCTACTAAATCATCGAAAAAGGCTGTTATGTCCTCGCCAGGTTTACCTGAAAAAGGAGTTACTAAGGCTGCTGCTGAGGAATCTAGGGTGGGAGGGATTGAACTGGTTTGCCTAACCTCACTCAACTGTTTAAACAATGTATTATTATCGTTTTTAAGCTGTGCTATCTGATTAACTAAGCTCTGAATAGCTTCATCAGTAGAAACCGCTTGTGGTGCTGACTCTGACTTTGTACGATTTCGTGTCATCATTTTACAACTATTAGTTACACAATATTACCATACTGAATTCAAAAGATGTTTAAATATTTTCGACAAACTCTTAAAATTATGAGAGAGAATACGCATCTAAATAAAGAAAATATTACGACTGCTATGCAAACCTCTATCCTTTCACACATTAAACAATACTAACTGTGGACCTTTAGTGACTGTCATTCACACCTCATATTGAGCCAAGGGTTTTTTCTCTGACACCAAATGTAACAACTAAAACAGCTTCTGATACCAAATGTAGCAATTATGTTACTAAATGTGACACTTCTGCTACTAAATGTAACTGGGTTTTCTATTTGCATGCTGTCAATTGTCAGGATGAGCATTCTAAAGCATTCTGTCAGGGTGAAAATATTAAATAAATTAACTTTTCTCTCTTAACAACATGTGGGCAGGGTGGGTTCTTCCTTGGCTCGGGTATGAGGTCGAATGAAACATCATTTTTACATAAGATAACTTTTATTGAAGATTTGTACAACTGTATCTTACGGAATATTCTGGTTCGGAGAGCGGCAGCTGTGTCGTTTGTGAAGTCTTCTGCTGCGGCAGCGGTGGCGGCGGCGGCGTCTGATTACGCGTAGCGGTGTGTATCTCGTGTCCCGTCTCGCCCAGCTGACGGGAGACGCGCCGCGCGAGGTGGCCGGTTTAATTATTGCGAGCGAAGTCGTGCATCGGATGATACCTTGGGTGTGGCGTCCCAGTGTTTCTCTTCTCTATGCGGCCGCGTGTGTTGTGCGTCGACCAGCGGAGCGGCGCGGCGGGGGAAGGCCAGTGTCCCGGACTCGAACCACGGACTCCCGCTTGCCAGTCTTCGGCTGTCAGGTCTTCATCCCAGCTCACAGGTGACTGCTGAGGTGAGGCCGTCTCCTTCCCGTCCTCACGAGTCACCCGGGTACATAAAAATCAGACTTCAAATACCTTTTAACTTCTGTCTTCTGGCGGACTTGGTTCGTCTGTGCATGATGCAGACTCTTCTTGCATGACGATCTTCAGCACCGAAACTGACTGAAAACTTCTTCGTCTTCTTCGTCTCTCCTCTCCGTCTCCGTCTTCGTCTCCGTATCCGTCTCCGTCTTCATCTGACTTATCTCCGTCTGGCCCACTGCGTCTCGCGTATTTATTCACTTCAGTTTACTGGAGGTGAACGACTTCACGGTCATTGCCTCGTCTGTCACGTTGAAAAGCTTCTCGAAGAATCTTCTTAACGTCGGTCATTGGCTCTTGGAATGTAGGCGAGGGTCTTTGATCACACGTGACGGCTGAGAAACACGTGAGCCGGTCATTGCCTCTTCTGTCACGTTGAAAAGCTTCTCGAAGAATCTTCTTAACGTCGGTCATTGGCTCTTGGGATGTAGGCGAGGGCCTTTGTTCACATACGACAACCGAGAAACACGTGAGCCGGTCGGGCGATGCCCTGACGGCTGAATCGACAGCGCCCGCTTATGTGGAAGTTGCTGACTTCATGGTCATTGTTTCTTCTGTTCTGCTGTTCGGCCCGCTGTTTGCGAGTATGTAACTCTCTAAACTAAACCAAGTTTTTCATTTATATTCTAATTTCTAGTTCACTTTGATTTCACTAATTTATTTACTTAAGTACCACTCAACACTTATACCACCTTCGTTACAATTTGGCATCATCAATATGCTTTGCTTAACCTGGTACTGCTTACTTTTCGACCAGAATTCATTTAAAAACTTGTCACAAAATATCTTGTAGCTACTACAGTCTTTAATAACTTCCTGTATTTTCGCTCTAGCCTCGTCCCTCAAATGGTTACACACAAACTTCATTTTGAGGAGCGGTCCCCACGATGAAGCTAATGAATCTTGACATTGAGACAGCCACAGGCATGGATGTTGGTAATTATCAGGATCCGGAAAACAAGTGTACGTTTGTACCGACACGAAGTGCCTCCTACATTCTTCTTCCGCATTTATGTTTTCCGACCTTGGACTATACCCAGTTGGGTTTGCCACCTGTTTTATCCGACACAACCGTTCTTCTAAGTCTCTGAGTTCGTCTTCCTCTTTCTGCCTATTTTCGTTTTTTGAATTTATCTCACTCTCCCTCTGCAGTCTACCTGGTGGTGTTTCACCTTCGCTTCTGCACGCTAATTGCAACTGTGCTAGTTCTTCCCTATGTTTCCTATTTGTTTCTAATTGTGCCTCTTTAAACTGTAATGGTGATTGTATCTCCTCCTGGTCGGCATAAACCTCTCGCTGCGTACTGTCAGAGCCTGTTTCGCCTCTTATACTGATCTTTTCTACATCTGCGCTAATCGTATTCATTCTGACCACTACCTCCGCAACTACATCCCTGTGTTTATTTAGCGCCACTTCCTGCCGTGTGACTTGAGCTTCCACGCTGTCTAATGCCCCCTGTTTATCTGCAAGTAAGTCCTCCACTATCTCTTTGATTCGCTCATCCGGCCACACGCCCCTATGTTCTGTAATATCGCTCTCTATTGCACTTATTCGTACCTCCAAATTATTGGCTTTTTCTTTCACGGCATCACATACTTGCTTCAACGCACCCAGATTCTTCTCCCCCTCATCTAACCGATTATTAACTGTGGACAGACGCTCATCGATAACTGTGTGTAGCTGCCTCATTGCCTCTTTATTTCCCTTATCCATTGCCTCCAATCTTTCCTTATTTGCTTCCAATCTTTCCTTAGTCTCCCTATCTCTCTCCTTATTATCTCTATCCATCGCTTCCAATCTTTCCTTATTTGCTTCCAATCTTTCCTTAGTCTCCCTATCCATTGCTTCCAATCTTTCCTTATTCTTCCTATCCATTGCTTCCAATCTTTCCTTATTCTCCCTATCTCTCTCCTTATTATCTCTATTCATCGCTTCTAATCTTTCCTTATTATCTTTATCCATCTTCTGTAAAAACTGCAGTAGCATATTGTCATTTGCTAATTTCGGTGCGCTCACCTCGTTCGCCTGAGAAACCGTAGCTTCGCTAAGGGTAGCTGCACTTTCACTGCATACCTGACCTAGTCCCGGCTCGCCCGCGTCGTCGGGAAAAGCCCCCGGTTGCGGACAAAGCCCGCCGCTCAAAGGATCACCTAGCCACGGTCCACTGAACAATTCAGCCCCGTCCGCATGTTTGTCGTTCCTGCTCATTAGCCCATGGTCGACACCTACTTCCTGCTGCACTGCTACGTTCACCCCAGAATCGCTATTCTCCATGGTGACTATACTTTTCGACTGCAACCAAGTTACTACGGACATTACGCAAAAAAAATTATACAACGATCTTCCAGCCTTGGACGATATAGCAATTAATTACATAAAAAAATAAAAGATCCTCACCAATCCAGAAAGAAATTGCAAACAGAAAAAATTTTACTTCTTAGCGCTATCACAATACATTCCATCAAAATAAAAAAATCTTAACAGCAAACCCTAACAGCAAAATATCCTGGCAGGGTCGAAATTATGAGAGGCACCCACATGCCTTGCTCATACTGTGGCATCAAGCAGTCAGGCCTGCAAGATGAGTGGTCTGCCAAGCGAGTGGATTCATTCTTAATTTATCGAGTAACATGAACTCTCGTACTCATAATTTAGCCACTAATCAACCTCCTGTATGAATAATACGCAACGGAAACGCATATCTGACTATCAGTCGTTTACAGAACTCTGACTGTTCACTACGCACTGGCAATACCACATTTTCTTTTTGTCTTTTATTTAACGGCTTTTATCAACACGTGGCCACCGCACTGAATATGAATGGCGCACACATTATACATTCGTGACATCATGACAACATACAATTCGAAGGAAAAGTCCACCAATCTTTTTATTTTCACTATCTTATTTATTCCGATAAATTCTATAACCTAAACACACAAATTCTATAACCTACAACAATAACACATGAGAAATTCCGCCCAGTGGGCATGGCTTTACATTGGTGAATATATTATGGTCTCGTAATTATTTAATGCTACAGTGCACTTTCTGGATAGGATGGTGGAACTTTTATTATTTCTCACACTTCGACTCTCACAATCATCATCACGAAACTTTCCTCCAGACCGAGCAGTACAAAAGGAACACGCATAACCCACTAATCTTTTGAAACTACCTCGCTACTCTCCCATGCAAACCACACATACCCAAATTACATGACAAACACCACACTACAATATGAAATACTAACAGGGAATAGTCACAACATTATCACTTTCAGCTTTCCCACTTCAATTAATATTTATCCCAGTTTCACACGACACTGCCCCACTTCGTAATTATATTTTCCTACTATGAACTCTGGAGATATATGCACGTCTTCCTACCGCGTGACCGCTACGGTCGCAGGTTCGAATCCTGCCTCGGGCATGGATGTGTGTGATGTTCTTAGGTTAGTTAGGTTTAAGTAGTTCTAAGTTCTAGGGGACTGATGACCTTAGAAGTTAAGTCCCATAGTGCTCAGAGCCATTTGAACCATTTGAACCACGTCTTCCTGTGCAATGCAAGCCAAGTGGCGTTGCTGGATAGACGGCCGACTCACCTTGCTTCTCTCTCAGAGTTTGAATCTAGCGTCACACGGAATCATATAACGCAAAGTAATATTAAGAACATATTCATCACACACGCGAGTCCTGAACTGATACCATGGACGAGTACTTCTCTTTATCCTTTGTCTCATACACAGATTGAGACTCACACAGTACTCACCACATGGAAGTACTCGTCTCTAATTTCAAGTCCTGCACACGCCATTTCTTAAATATCTCAACTTATGATACACACGCTATTTCTTAAATATTCCAACTTATTGTACACATGTTAGTAATTCAGCTTAACTTAAGCACACGGAAGTATTTCAACTTATTGCTACACGTGGTTTCATTGTGACCGTTGGTCACTTCCGAAGATTACTACAATCCCATTAATATTACCTGCCTGACATTTAATTCTCCCCACAAAAGTTCCTGAAATAGAGAAATTATTATTTCAAACTACTCTTAAATATTCCACATGCATACCATGTCTCCACTCTTTTGTCTTTACGGAGCACAATTAAAACAGGTCTTAACAGCACAAGATCCAGCGGCAGAGTGCTGAAACATGGCCGTTCTCGAGGTCCTCTCGCACCTCTGCTGAAGTGGGGGAGCACCTTGCTACCGTATTGGTCAGCCACATTTCAGGCGCTCAAAGCTCAGGTAAATTTCATCTCTTTGGTCCCACAAAGGTGGCCAAAGGATCGTCCCAAAGATGATCATATATTCACACTCACTATCTGCGGTTAGCAAACGACCATACATTCACTCATTTCACAGAGCTCCAAACTGGATGTAGGGATTTATTTTGTGGGAGTGCACATGTGATCAATTAAATAACTAAATTGTCATTCTTTCTCACCCTGGTATCCGGCTTCACCGTATTAATTGAAATTGAGTTATTTTACAAAAAAAAATGTGTTGTTCTGACAAAAATAATGAAGTATGTTGTACCTATTTTCAATGTCAGGCGGTACTGTACCCTTTCCAAATGTCCGGGCTATTATGAGGTTGTCGAATAGGTTTCACGTTAAAACCCAACGTTTCGTCCCCATCTGCGGAGAACATTTTCAAGGGGGATCGTGGCTTCTTTGAATGTCCGATTCACACCTTGGCCCGCTACCGGTTGCAGCAAATTGTGCTTCCGCGCAGTGACGTGACGTAACATACATGTTCTGAATACCCGAGCGTATTTGGCCGTTGTCGATTGCTGTGGTCCGCTGTTGCTGTCAACTGACTAGAGCGCATGTTCTTCAGCACCGGAATCCAGATGTCATTCAATTTCACGCCCTCCTCCTTCCTACTGAAATTCCTGGGGTGTTTTAGAATGTCTATGGCCTCTCTGTACAGCCTTTCATGGGAGCCACTTGTGAGTGTTAGTACTTGAGTCCCATCAAAACTCATTTGGTGGTCTCTTGGGCGCAAAGCATGTTCCGCAACAGCTGACGTGTCAGTTTCACATTTCCTGCAATTGCCCTTGTGCTCCTCTAGTCGTTTTTTCACCATTCTTTTTGTAGTTCCCACATACACCTCCCCACATCTACACGAAAGCCTATAAATTACTGCTTTTTCCAGCGGTTGGCGAACGTCCTTGCCCGATTTTAAGTGATCTCGTACATTTCTGGTGGGTTTGTGGAGTACCCGGATGTTCCACGTTTTTCAACATTTTTTTCATATATGGTGAGTAACGTCCTCAATATAAGGCAGCAAAACTTTCAATTTCCCCGCTGCCTGAGTATCACTATGATCGTTAGGCTGTGGTCTTAACGCTCTTTTTACCTCATAGTTCAAATAATCATTCTTGAGCAATGCACTGGTAAGATGTTTTATTTCTGCGTCAAGCAGTTCTGGTTCTCAGATGTTTCGTGCTCAATCCGCCAACGTTTTTATGTTGCCTCACTTTTTTGTGGGTGGCGGTTCGAATACGGATGTAGGTAACGGTTTGTGTGCGTGGGTTTTCGGTCAACCGTGTGGTCCAAGCTACCATCTTCTTTATTCAAAACTAACAAATCAAGAAAATTTAATCTTCCGCCTGCCTCCTCCTTCATGGTAAACCGAATCTTCGGATTGATCCCAGCCGGCCTATGTGGACGAGCGGCTCCAGGCGCTTCAGTTTGGAACCACGCGACCGCTACGGTCGCAGGTTCGAATCCTGCCTCGGATATGGATGTGTGTGATGTCCTTAGGTTAGATAGGTTTAAGTAGTTCTAAGTTCTAGGGGCTGATGAGCTCAGATGTTAAGTCCCATAGGGCTCAGAGCCATTTGAACCATTTGATTGATCCCGTTGAGATGTTTGTGAAAATGACCTAGTTTCTCTCTGCCAAACCGTCACACAACAAACTTATCATCCACGCACTGGAACCAAATATTCGGTTTCTCGTTAGCAATTTCCAATGCCTGCTCCTCGAATTTTTCCATAAAGAAATTCGCTATAACTATGTTTAAGGGCTCCTCACAGCGACACTGATCGTTCCATTTGCAATCTTAGAACTGTTAAGCGATTGACAAAGAAGTCCTCTACCGAACAGAGCGTTCAGAAAAGTCTGTTCAGTTCAGTTGCGCTCCCACCAAGACTTTATGGGTTGTTCAAGCTGCAAAAAGAACATATTCCTCTATGGCCTATAGTGAGTGCCCACCTATTCAGATGCCAAGTTCTTGACAACATTAATACAATCTTATGTGGGCCGATCGGATTCGTATATCAAGAATTCGGAACATTTTTCTCAGTAAATTAAACAGCATAGTGGTCCAACCAGAGGACATGTTGGTTTTCTGTGGTATAACTATTCACTATTGTTCCGCTCAGTGAAGTGTTGCAACAGGTGAATCGGATGTTTCCTTCCGATACTCCAGAACTGTTTAAAAATTTCCTCACTACCATCTGTTTAAAATGGAACGATCCGTCGTATGAACACACCGATGATGTTGCTATGGGGAGGCCAGTAAGACCAGTTATAGCGTATCTCGTTAGGAAAAATACGACGAGCAGGCACTGGAGACTGCGAACATGAAACCGAATACCTAGTTCCGGTACGTGGGTGATATGTTTTCTTTGTGGCAATATGGCAGAGAGGATTGGCTCAAATGGGTCTGAGCACTATGGGACTTAACAGCTGAGGTCATCAGTCCCCTAGAACTTAGAACTACCTAAACCTAACAAACCTAAGGACATCACACACATCCATGCCCGAGGCAGGATTCGAACCTGCGACCGTAGCAGTCACGCGGATCCGGACTGAAGCTCCTAGAACCGCTCGGCCACCGCTTCCGGCGGCAGAGAGGAGCTAGGTCATTTTCACAGACATCTCAACGACATCACTCCGATGATTCAGTTTACCATGGACGAGGGGGCAGGCACAAGATTAAATTTTTTTGCAGTGCTAGTTTACACGAAAGAAGATGGTTGCTTGAGCCACGCTGTTTACCGAAAACCCACGCACACACCCCGGTGCGTGCACCACAGGTTGTGATGCACTGACTGAAAAGCTTGAGCAGTTCGTAAGGCCTAAATAATAATAATGATTACTCATTTTGTTTTTTTACTCATATTTTTAAAAATATTTGGCAACTTGTATTTATAGCACATACAAGAAGGAAATATAGTTGAATTAAGTTTAATAAAAGTTCTGTACACATAAAAGTAAAAATAAATAGGATATTAAGTTTAAAAAAAATTCTTGGCAGGAAGGAATCACGAGAAAAATAAAGAAAAAAAGATGCTCACTGCTACATTTTTGGTAAAAAAAGTTATCTGGCAGGTCAGTAATGGAGAAAGACGCCCTAGGATCTCTTCTATGCGGAATATCGTCTGTTTGCTGCTAACAGATTTTACCAGAGGCTTAGGCGAATGCTGAAAGATTGAGACACACAGTGCGAAACTTGTGGGGCCCAAAGGACGTTCCATATTCAAATTATGATACGTACTCCTGCTGTGGTTACAGGTCAATGCCATACGACGTGTAGGTGAATGCTGACATTCTATCTGCTTCAAATGAAACATTCGATGTCGAAAGTGTCTCAGCGTCATACTATCTGAGCCTATTCACCAACTTCAAAGAATGCATTAGGCGATGACTGCTAAATCAATACTTTACTCATCATTTCATCAGTTTAAATTGTATGGTACTCAATTCTTCGGCGACCGTCTTGTAAAGTCGGAGTATGGGATGTACTTTCTTGTGATGGGACAATAGGCGGAGCAGCGAGTGACCGGCTGGTGATTAGAACTTCGCTAGACCGTTCTTGGGATTCCTAAAATAAAAAATAAAAAATCATTTAGTTCATAAGAGACGGGGAATTAGTAGTTCACACACAGCCTTAAGCTCTTTATTTCTCACAATTACAAGTTGTTTGTCGGCTACATACTGTGTAAATCATTGCCTTAAACTATTTTAGTCTTGTAAAGAGAAATTAAAACAACGGAAGCACAAGCACCAAAAACGAAATTCAACAGCAGAGCAAAAGTTTCAACCTTAGGCGTTTCTTCCCTCGAATTTAAGACGATGCACATCATGGTGCCGTAAGTAGCACTGCAGTTACCACAATATCTATCATTGATCTGTGGTAACAAATTTAGCTTCATTTTAGGCTGATATACCGTTGAAGGCTATTTTCCTTTGCATTTTATCACATATTTGCTGGAATAGAAGTATACTTTTTGATCTCTTTTTTCCATTTGTTTTTTCAACAGTTGCCATCTTCTACTAATGAGTGGCCTCAAATCGCCGACGAAGCCGAAATAAAATGATCCACTCCTCACACAGTCGGTGCAATTGTTGGAAGACACATGGTGCTGCAATGGCACTTTCGCACTGGCATTGAATACTACATACAACTACAAAGATCTTTTAGAGTCTTACTGTTTGCATTAATCTATAAAAACTATAAACTCGTTTCCGCTAATGCGGATTTACAAGGACGTATATCGATGGTTTGCGTTTTCAAAAACACAACATTATAAAAAAATTAGAGAAACAAAATTATAATACACCCCACCAGTGGCCTACATGTTTTAGAAGACAACGCAATCACTTTGAATGACTTCACACTGAAAGCATTCGCCGGCCGGTGTGACCGAGCGGTTCTAGGCGCTTCAGTCTAGATCTAAGTCTTGGGGCTGATGACCTCAGATATTAAGTCCCATAGTACTCAGAGCTATTTGAACCATTTTTGAAACCATTCGACTGACATCCGGACGTTGGTACACGTGAACGTGTATGCAATTGTCGTAATTATCGTCATTCTAGACTTCGCCGAGTAGTGAGTACGGAGTGCTGTTTTTCGTGTACGTAGAAAACCGATGCTACTGCAGCCAGAGGTTGCACCGAAAGTACCACTGGCTACCGTATACCTACACAACCTTTTACACAGAAGCTCTTCGTGTGAAATTTATTCACCACCCGGTACGATGAAAACTGACAAAAGCGTAGAAATTATTTGACAAACATAGAGAACTGACCAATAAATGATATCTATTTTGCATGTTCGCCGTATTCTACAAAGAGCGTGCGAACCCCCCAAAAGCATTCGTAGGGGTTTAGCAGATAGCTTTATTTTAAATCACAGATAGCTATGTAAAGTAGATATTGACTGAAGAATGAATTTAGTTCCCTTTCAGCTGTATCCAAAGCTGCACTGGGATTGTCTTTGTCCTTTGAAAAGCAGAACTATATACGTGAACGACTTCGATTCATATACATTTCATCACCCAAGTACAAGATTTGTTTAGTTTATACAACAGTAATAAAAACTAATAAGCAAGTATTGTGTAAAATATTGAAAACTAATAAATGTGCTTACACATACGATAGAAAATTTAATTACCCGACTCAGTGCAACTCCTATGATTCCCCTTAGACTTTCCTCTTCTGCATGTCTGAACCACAGGTGTCATTCTTAATTTCAGTGTTCAGATTAGCTGTTGAAATATCACTCTCCTTCTCTTCATTCATCCTTTCTTCATGCATGATGGACGGTCTATTTCTTTGTGATTCCGAAAAACCGAATAGCTTCTGTAAAATTCGGTTGGGTTCATGCTTTACTCCAGGTTCATTGTCTCTCATTCAACAAGGACGACGTTTGCACTAAAAGAAACAAGAGAATGTTTCGCGCCCAAAAGTCGACAGCAGTCTTCAAAATGTTGAAATATGAGTGAATTCCTAAGGGAGCAAACTGCTGAGGTCATTGGCCCCTAGACTTACACACTACTTAAACTAACTTATGCTAGGAACAACACACACACCCATGCCAGAGGGAGGACTCGAACCTCCGGCGGGACGGGCCGCGCAATTCGTGACATGACGCCTCTAACCGCGCGGCCACTTCGCCAGGCGACAGCATTTTTGCTCACCGTAAAACAGCTTCGCACAACACGTTTTGCAGTGGAAGCAGATTTACACTATGCGAGACTTGCCTTGCGAAACTCCTGCTGAAGGCTGTGTCGCATGGTATAAAAACCGCTTAAGAGCAATTCAAGGGGCTGTTCAAAAAGCCTCAGCTGATTAAAAAGGAAGTTTTTAAAAGGGACTAAGGAGTCTGACATGCCGACTGCTGCTACTTCACAATACCTGAAATTGTAAAGAGTCAGCATTGTTTTTTGTAATGCATAAAGTGTTTGTACCCTTGAATTACAGAATTTCATATCAATATTGATCACGTTAAGTTGAAACTATGTATCAGATCTCATTATTTTGTCCCCATTAGAATCACATTGCCTGTGGCGAGTAATTAAGTATTCATTACGGCAGTTTAAACCTAATAGGAGTTAAATTTGTAAGTTCTGCTTGCCCTTACATAAAATTCACTGTATTTCAATAACATTCTGCACGCAATTCACAGAGCTGTTTGTGTGAATTATTTAATGTGTGTGTATGTGTCTCCGGTATGTGTGTGCTGATAATATTCTGTAAGTGAATATGTTTCTTCAGTTTTCACCTCCTAGTTTCAAGGCCATATCACCGATGGGGGTAGCGCATTGGTTAGCACACTGGATTTGCATCCGAGAGGACGACGGTTCCAACTCGCGTCCGGCCATTTTGATTTTGGTTTTCCGTAATTTCCTTAAAATGCCTGAGGCAATTGCCAGGATGGTTCCTTCGACAGGGCACGGCCGCTTTCTTTCTCCTTCCTTCCCTAATCCGAGCTTGTGCTCCGTCTCTAATGACCTCGTTGCTGACGAGACGTTAAACACTAATCTCTTCGCCAAGCGGTTAAAGGCGCTACAGTCTGGAACCGCGCGGCCGCTACGGTCGCAGGTTCGAATCCTGCCTCGGGCATGGATGTGTGTGATGTCCTTAGGTTAGTTAGGTTTAATTAGTTCTAAGTTCTAGGCGACTCATGACCGCAGAAGTTAAGTCGCATAGTGCTCAGAGCCATTTGAACCACTAATCTCTTCACCTCCTCCTCAAGGTGATGTCATTTAACTGCGTTTTCTACTCACACTCAGTATAATATTGCAGTCTTCGGTGGTCTGCTTTTTGTGTCTTTCATGCTCCATTGTGTTCACAGCCATAGTGGTTAGTTAGCTGATCTCGAGCGCTATCACTTCGACTGCACTGAAAATTCGATTAGGCCCATTTGCCTACTTACTGGAAACGCTTATTTGAAAGTGCCTTTCTGTTTTGCAGAATTTAATTTATAGCCACTCTAGTCGTACAGGAAGTTCGTAGTGGTCAACCTCGGTTGACTGCGCGTTTTACACAAAGGGAGGGAGAGCTGCTGTGCTATACCATGTTTAGGCCTTTAGATGCCTTTGTTTGAAGGCTTTTGAAGAAGTTTTTTCATCTATCTTTCCTCGCGTCATTCCAGGCAGAGAAACGGGAGTCGATACTTTGCTTGTTTTCGGTCTTCAGTCTCCACTATTTCGAAGTTTTGAATTTTGTGACGCCTCTTCAACCAATACGAGTGCTTTCTTATGTACCTAAAGGCCAAAGAGATATGTGCTAAAAATTAGGGCCAAACTGAGGAGTACTTTTCGTTGTAGTCTGTTCATTTGTTGTGCAATGCTTTGTGACTCTTGCAACAATTACATTTGTAACTAATTCACTAACCGAGCTACTATGCTCAATTCTAACCTTTGTTGAGGTTCTTGAGCAGCATGCTATCAACACGACACCAGAAACTAGGAATGCAGCCTGATATGTGGATACTACACGTTACGTTTGTCCGTAGAGTATAAGGGCCTGTTGCAAATGAATGTGTTGGTTACAAGTGAAATACTATAATGGAAAACGTCATCGTAAACAAGTGCAGTTCCTGCACTCAGCAAGGATGAAATACGTTGTTTTGCAAGATAATTGCTGCTGTAGCACGGATACACCAAATGTTTCCACAAGACTTCCTGTTCAAAATTATATCCGTGTGTTCTCCCACTTCAGGACAAAAATGGTGTGTAAGGGGAATTTAAAAATACCCTTTACACGTAAATATATTCAAACCTCGTCTCTATTAATGTGTGGTGCCTGTTCTTTTGGATGTGTCTGTTCTTTCGGATATGTCCGGAAGAACAGATACCACGCAAAATCCGCGGCAGTGCTACATATTATGTATATGGAATGTGGAGAGATAGGTGGGGGGGGGGGGGGAGTGAGAAAGGAAAGAAGAGGACAGGAAGGGGCTGATGATGGCAGCTGCATCGGGACTTCGATGCGGAATCAGCGGCGACGAGTGAAAATGTGTGTTGAACCAGGATTAGAATCCGGGATCTCCTACTTATTAGGCAGTTGCGTTAACCACTGCACCATCCTGACACTGTGTTCGTGGTCCACCGAGGCAGATCAGTTATATGAATTCGTGGTGTCTGTTCTTTCGGACAGCTGCGATAAATATTATATGTATGGAAGGTGGAAGTGAGAGAAAGGAAAGGAAGGGGTTACTGATGATAGATTCTTCGGGACTTTGATGCGGAATCAGTGTCGACGAGTGAAACTGAATGCCAGACCGTGATTCGAACCAGGGATCTCATTCATATTATTGATTCGCCTCGATGGGCACGGAATCCAGCACACTCAGTGCGGATGCACATTTACTTCCGACCTTTAGCGGTAGTCTGGAAATAGCGAGCATGGAGGACATGGATGGGACGGCTGATAGGAGGCGCTAGGTGGGAATGCGGGTTGGCCGACAGGCGTGCCGACATAGTCCTAAGCATTTCACATCTACAACTTAATTTCCATGAACAACAGGAACGTTTTCTGCGCTTTACATCTCCTTCAGTTGATCATCTTCGTTCTGCATCGCGGAAAAATTTCCGTGTTTTCACTTCCAACTTGAATATATAACACGCTGAGTGACGTATGCATTCGGTGTCATTAGATGACCAGAAATGGATTTTTTTTAAAAGGAACGAATGTTAACATCAGTCAGACAACGCGGTGGGCACTCGAAGAATTTTCGGCAGCCGCTCAGATTGTGGGGAAGGAACTAAAACTCCACGGAGCGAGGGCATGGGGATGACATCACAACCTGCTGTAAAATTGTTTTACAGCCACTGCGGAAAGATTCTGCAGTGGATATAACGTTATCGATAATCAGGAAACGTGTTATGCTTATTGATAAGAATGACGTTAGAGAACTGTAATTCAGTATAAATGTCTGTTTCATATTCTGCAAGAATCCTTGGAACCAATTTATAGGTATTTTTCAACCTGAGGAAATTTTGGTGAATTAAATGATTTTCACTAAATATTGTAAAAACCTTTTGGGTAAACCACCCACCGAATTAATCCCTCATTGTAGATCTTTCAATAAGTTGTACAGTACAGAAATTCATAGAACTGTGTGTTTCTGAACAGAAGTGAGTTAATTCTTTTTCTGTGTCATCATTCTTCTGACTGGTTTGATGCTGCCTGCTACGATTCTCTCTCCTGTACCAACCTCTTCATCTCGGAGTGGCACTTGCTTCCTCAGTCATTTGCTGGATGTATTTCAATCTCTGTTTTCCTATACAGTTTTTACCCTCTAGAGCTCCGTCTAGTACCAGGGAAGTTATTTTCTGATGTCTTAACGGTTGTCCTATCATCTTGTCCCTTCTTCTTCTCACAGTTTTCCATACATTCTTTCTTCGTCGATTCTCCGCAGAAACTCCTCATTCACTACCTTATCAGTCCACGTAATTTTCAACATTCTTCTGTAGTACCACATTTCAAATGCTTCGATTCTCTTCTGTTCCGATTTTCCCACAGTCCTTGTTTCACTACTGTACAATGCTGTTCTCGAAACGTACAGTCTCAGAAACGTCTTCCTCAAGTCAAGGCCTACGTTTGATACTAGTAGTCTTCACTTGCCTTTTTTCCAGTGCTAGCCTGCTTTTTGTGTCCTCCTTGCTCCATGCATCATTGGTTATTTTGCTACCTAGGTAGCAGAATTCCTTAACTTCGTCTACTCGTGCTCTCAATTCTGATGTTAAGTTTCTCGCTGTTCTTATTTCTGCTCCTTCTCATTACTTTTGTCTTTCTTCGATTTACTCTCAATCAGTATTTAGCACTCATTAGGCTATTCATTCCAAGCTCCTGTAATTCTTCTTCATTTTCACTGAGGGTAGCAATGTCATCAGCGATATCTTTTCACTCTGAATTTTAAACCCACTCTTGAATCTTTCTTTTATTTCCGTCATTGTTTCTTCGATGTGTAGACTGAACAACAGCGGCGAAAGACTACATCCCTATGTTACAGCCTTTTATATCCGAGTGCTTCGTTCTTCGTCTTCCAGTCATATTATTGCCACTTGCTTCTGGTACATATTGTAGATTACCCTTCTTTCCCTACCGCTTACAGCTATTTTTCTCAAAATTTCGAACATTTTGCACCATTTTACTTTGCCGAAATTTTCGAGGTCGACAATTTCTATGAACACTTATTGATTTTTCTTCAGTCCTGCTTCCATTATCAACCGCACCGACGGAACTGCCTTTTCGGTGCCTTTACCATTCCAAAGCCAAACTGAGTCAGCTAACTACTCAATCTTCTTTTCCATTTTCCTGTGCATTATTCTTGTCAGCAACTTGGATGCATGAGCTCTTAAGATGATTGTGCAATAATTCTCTAACTTGTCGGCTCTTTCTATCTGCGGAATTGTGTGGTTCATGTTTTTCCGAAAATTTGAGGGCATATCGCCAGTCTCATACATTCTTCACACTAACGTGAATAATTGTTTTGTTGCCACTTTTCCCAATGGTCTCAGAATTTTTGATGCCATGTTATCGATCCCTTGTCGAGTCTAAGTGAAGTGAAGTTTTTATGAGTTTGTTTTGAGCCCACAGCTGATCATGTTGCGTCTTTAAGAATTTCCCATGTCTTTGTTTTACGAAGTAGAATGACACATGGTCTGGGCTTCACTCAGAAACAGATCCACAAATCATAAGAAGTTGTCATGCCATACGCTCATACCAGAGACCGGAATGGGAACGCTATGAGTGATATAGCGGGTCGAATGGACCACATGTTATCCAGGTGAAAGCAGTCTACTGCAAGTTGACTGCCGGTATACTGTTAGGGGCAGCACAGACTTTCGATCGGCCAATAGTTTAATCGGTGTCTTACTTACCACGAAGACAAATTCGAGTGCGCACACTCAGATAATTTTGAAATAGGCCAACAATAAAGTTTAATGGGCACTACGGTTGCCTTCAAATTTCTTTGTTTGCCAACAGCTGACTGATTGCAAGCCGCACTATACGACTGCGCATACTCGGCGATTATTTGATTAATTTTTGGCCTGTCACACGCTTCTATACATAGTGTGAGCTGGTGAAACATCGCTGATAGTTTACGAACTGATAGAAACTTTAATAAAAGAGCTCGAGAAATGACAAGCATTGCATAAAGAAAAGAGTGTAAAAGAATGCACAGATATAAATAAATCTCAAGAGAAATCTATGGTTGGAAGTCGGTGAAGCAGTTGTTCCGGGATAGATATATGATAGGCAGGATAAAATAAAACAAGTTACTAACGAATTTACTTTGTTTTATAGTTTTTATACTTACACAAATATTTACATCACATCACTTTATCATATAAAAATGAAACGTAGCCTTGTGACGAAGTGAAGTTCGACTGTAAGTATTGTCGTGTATCAGTCATACTATTCATTTCTTGGTTGTTTTGATCAACTATGAAGTTATCCAAAAGGCAATTGTATAGTGTATCTGCGAATTTCATTCCATTTTTTATTTGTACATAATTGTGTAGGATGCAGCAAGCTTTAACAATGCGGACACAAAAAATTATATATACATCCTTTGGTCGGTAAAAATGCCCCACATTTGAGCATGCGGCAATCTTAAGCATATTTGCAGTCCTCTTGGTGCAGTTTATTATTATTATTATTATTATTATTATTAATATTTTCTTTTTCTGCATATGGACGTATGATTTTCTTGCCAAAACGCCTCGTCACCTGCCGGAAAAAATGGTATCGCTTCTCCATCCTCGTCAACCGGAAATTTTCTTCCTGGAGGGGTTGGGAGAGGGGGAGGGGGCAGACATTTTGTTGGTTTCCTGAGAGCCGTTTACCCTCGCAGATGTTTAAATACCTCTGGATCACTAACCGTTCCGTAAGAATCGGCGCCTGTGCAAAGAAATTTATGATCTGCGTCGGCCCAAGCCATCATCGGGAATGTTCTGGCTGCACCATCCTTATGCGTTTGCCGCCGATCGCTCCATTTACGTCTGGAAAATCAGTGCATCGATAAAATTCAATAGTAATTTGTAACCAGTCACCTTCTTTTTTATTTGCCATTTACCGTGGTTGAAGCATATTGCATAGTTGCTCACCCCTTGTTTTTACAATATCTCGTATTGCAGACGTTCCAGTCAGATATTCAAATGACAACGTGTTGAAACTAGACCCAGTAGCTAGATAACATCAAAATGATAATAATAATAATCGTAATAAATGAGTCTCACTTTATTTTCAACTAAATTACACCTTGCAGACTTGTTTTGGTAGAGAACTTAATACACAAAAGAATACGATGTTGGATCAAGCTGCGAGAAAGACAGGAAATATGTTTCCTTTGACGAAATGTAATTTTTACTTTCACGTGTCGACAATCATTCAACAGAAGTAACATTGGACCAGCATATTCTCAGACTGACGACCTTGATCACGACCTTGAACGTGACAGTGAATGTGGGCCTCCCGCAAGTAAGGCAGTCCCACACCATCCACATAAAAAAATCTTGGAAAAATGTGTACTGTTATTGATGATGGTGATAAAGCGTTATTACAAGCTTTAAAAGTGACAAAAGATGGAGATACAAACTTCGCAGTATCTGTTGTGCCCTTATTCTAGTCTCTTGCCGCCGGAAGAAAACCCGTACGTTAAGATTAATTTCCTAGGCGTTTTCAAACAAATATTAGCTGCGATCATCGTCAAACTACTTTATAACTGAGTCAAAACAGAAGCAGCTGCTACAGACACTAATCAAACTTCGTCCCCTTCTCCACTTCATCATCCACGGACCGGCATTGCAGAGCAACTGATGACAAATTAAACAAATTATTTTCCACGTGTTGGTGGTGAGAATACATCACAAAATGTACCGTCAGCACTTGAGATGCGGACCTAACAAAACATTTCATGGCCACTGTGTCCCAACGACAGAGTACAATCAAATTACCTCAAATTTACTGATGATTCTGAATTGATTATTTGTAAGAAACAATTACCTGATATGAAAAATAAATAAGAGGATACTTACAAAAGGAAAATATATGTTACATTTCCCTTAATTTCACACCCAGTCTCTCTTCTACAGGTAAAATTGTATTCTGTTTTCTTATGAATGGTCCATTTAACTTAACAAGCTCAATAAAACTGGCAATACTCGTCCTATAAAAAGCGAAAATATTTTCGAATAGCAAAGTATTTCAAAATGCAGTGTGTAAACTTTCCCCGCATTAATCTAGTAAACTATATTGGATGTGTCGAATATTCAGGGCTTATTAATTCCTTAAATCTTTCCGTTCTCCTTCTTATTTAAAAGCAATAATAGCAGCTTTTCTCAAAAACATCCTGTTGAAAAGGGCGCTCACTCCAAGTGCACATTATCAACAAAGTATTCGACGATTGATTTTCGGTCTGTCTACGCATCCACTACCAACCAAGCAGTTTAATTGTAACAGTGTGTGGAGATGCAGACCTGTGCGACCAAATTATGGAATGACGGTTTGGTCTGTAGTATGCGCCTGTCCTTGGCTGCCCACTTCGCCAGATGAAAGCTGCGACCCTCGCCGGTCGTAGGAGAGTCCTGGTGGTTTAAGGACGCCGTCACTGCTTTACTCTGCGCTCTTTTCCGGAAACCAAGTGTCATGTGTGAACTTGGAAAACCTTTATCATGCAAGATGCTGGACTTGCGAAGCATCTTTTAGAATTTCAAGTAGAGTAGATGGAGCACTTTAAACAGTATGATCTTTGTTTCTTGAAACGGCGCACACTTCAGAGTAGCTATATTTAGGAACCTTGCTCTTATTTCAAAAGTGTCCACTTTAAGGTGTGCTGGTAAATGAATTTGCTAACTCTGCTTGCAACATCTCCGTCAGTGTAGAAGGTTATAGCGCATGCAAGCCCACCCACGTGCTGCCAAGTCAACTGAAGAGGGTTTTCGGCTGATGGTTTGGCCTGCCCTTTATCCCATTTAAGTCACATCGAGTCGTGCGGGGATGCTTTGATTATTGCAGCATGTCCGCATGTACCAACGACCATCCAGCAGTCAACAACTGCGCTGTTGGAGGAATTGGACGCCCTGTCGAAAGAACTCCTCACTAACTTTGTGGCCAGCGTGCGAGCAGGCTGCAGAGCATACGCTGCCGTCCATACTGGTCACATATCCTATTAAGGAGCTCCGGAAAGCCCTATCTTTCCAATGTTAAATTAGCGGTTATAAATTATATCTTTGCTCAGAAAATATTTGAGCTAGGGAGTTGAAATTTTTACAGGTTATTTACTGGAGTATTGTACAACTCAATACAGGGATTTTTAAAAAGTTGAACTCAGTTGTTAGAGATTAATTTTTTCTAATGTAGTAAAAATTTGCTACTTTTTTGTCGCATTTTTGTTTATAATTTCAACAATATGCAGCTTTTTATAGAAAGACTGCTAAGATACGCAGAAGGGACTGTCTAACACTTCCTGAACATTTTAAGCAAATTGGTTTGGTAGATCCTGAGAAAAGATGTATCGAGAATGAGATTTTCTTTCTGCAGCGGAGTGTGCGCTGATATGAAACTTCCTGGCAGATTAAAAGTGTGTACCAACCAAGACTCGAACTCGGGACCTTTGCCTTTCGCGGGCAACTGCTACCATCTGAGCTACCCAACCACGACCCAGAGCACGTCCTCACAGCTTTAGTTCTGCCAGTATCTTGTCTCGTACCTTCCTCAACTTCACAGAAGCACTCCTGCGAACCTTGCAGAACTAGCATTCCTGGAAGAAAGCATACTGCGGAGACATGGCTTAGCCACAGCCTGGGGGATGTTTCCAGATTTTTCACTCTGCTGCACCGGCCGCTGTTCCGAGCGGTTCTAGGCGCTTCAGACCAGAACCGCGCTGCTGCTGCGGTCGCAGGATCTAATCCTGTCTCGGGCATGGATGTGTGAGATGTCCTTAGGTTAGTTAGGTTTAAGTAGTTCTAAGTTCTAGGGGACTGATGACCTCAGATGTTAAGTCCCATAGTGCTAAGAGCCATTTCAACCATCACTCTGCCACAGAGTGTGCGCTGATATGAAACTTCCTGGTAGATTAAAACTGTGATGTAAGAAGGTAGGAGACGAGGTACTCGCAGAACTAAGTCTGTGAGGACGCAGTGTGAGTCGTGCTTGGGTAGCTGAGTTGGTCAGTCTGCCTTCGGCAGTGACACAGTGCGGACCGTGTTGCCTGCCGGCCGCGCTGTGGTGCGCGCGCCTGTTTGTTTACGCCGGAGCAGCTTCGCGTGTGCGGTGTTGTGAGTCTAGAACGAGATGGATGACACACTCGAACAGAAAAACGACTTTGAAGTTCAGTTTTGCGAACGACTGTACACGACCAAAGGCACACGAGATTGAACTATTTTAAGAGGAGAGGTTAAAATCGATCCACGGGAAGTGGTTGCAATCCATTTATCTATCGTTTCAAATGTCGTCTATCTCAAGCTTATTGGCTAGGCTGCTTGTGAAAGACTTCTCCAACGATCACCGAACGGATATCGTTTCTGTCATGCCGACGGGAATGTTGGTATGGTTACAGTCGACCACTCAGGAATGGGGATACGTACCATATGGGTCTTCGAGCTTCCATTTGAGGTCCCGTCTGAACTTGTGAGCGACGCCTTTCGACCATACGGTACAGTCCTATCGCATGTGGCCGGAAAATGGGCGAGTTTTACCACATACTCCGTCCTAAATGGGGTGAGATAAATACGAATGGAACTGAGAAAGCACGTCCCCTCCTGTTTGTATAGAGTTGTCCAGCGATTAAAATATATGATGGACAATCTCACACTTGCTCAGGGTGCGGAGAAGAAGGTCACGACCACTCGGAATGCCTCCAGCGTCGTTTAGGGCAAATCCCGCGAGGTGACTTTCGGGCGCCACAACAGAGGACTGTATTGCCGATGAATTTTGTGGAGGCCCTGAGAGAATACGTGAGAGGCATTCCCGACGGGCACCAGCAGCTGTACACTATAGAGAACATGGACACCGACGAACCGGGACTCCGACCACCGGTTCCACCACAGCAGACACAGGACCCCATACAAGAGATGCAGCTGAAGGTCGCTCCAGGATCAACTGTGGTGGGTGCCAGTGCTTCCACCGAGAGCGTGATAGACCAGGCCCAAGACGGAGGATACGCCATCCGAACAGCAGACGCGGAAGCAAGTGAGCCGCGCACGGCTCGTGTTCGTGCCACTTATTGTTCGTCATCTTCTATTACGGCGCTGCCGCCTCGTTTTCTTAGTCCTCTTTTCCGGGTCGTCGTGTGTCTGGCCGTCAGTTGGAAACAGACCAGCAGTGCAGTCGGCACGCAGTAGCTGGGAAATCGGGGACGGAGCGCCGGTGAGGCGCTGACAGCCAGCGCTCGCCGACCGCTGGCGACACACGTCAACTGCCCGACGGAGAGAGATTGGAGCGGGACGACCGTTGGTTGGTCGTTCAGTTGGTCGCCTCATCGGCCGACATATATTTAGTCCTTTCACCGTTGCCGGGCCTGGGCAGTTGGTCGGTTGGCGTGGAGCAGCGAGGAAATCTCCGCGGCGCGTGGTTTGGCCGAGGCCGCTGGCAGCGTCCACGCGCGGTCAGAGTGTGTGGTGCTGTTCCGATTGCTACGAGGTCCGTGGGTCACCGATCCTGGACACGAAAGTTGAGTTTTGATTTTATCTACAAGCAACTCACAACTGTTCACATTGTGTCATTTGGATTTCGTTGTCGGCTGTTCGGACATTCTGGCGAGCAACGACGTGTGTTTTCAAGTTGGCAAATTTTAGCCACCCTCCAGTGGAGTTTAACTGTACTTGGTAATTTTGAATTGAAGCGCACCAGCGGAGTCTTCTGCCTTGTGGCCGTTAACGTTCCGGTTACCTGCCCTGGCCGTTGACGTAAATTCAGGCAGTGTATTTCCTCATCATGTTGTTGCTGTCCAGCGCGGCGTGTAGTTTGACAGTTCAATGCATCATTGGTTGTGGGTGCCAATACTTTCTGCGTTGTTTCATTGAACTCCCTGTTGTGTGCTGGTCGGGTGGAGCGCAAGTTAACTTGTCGGTGGGTCCGTTGACTGTCTGTCGGTTGGGTTGTCGTCGGATCGAGAATGGTTGGGCCGACTACCTGTCTCACCTAAGCGAGCGTTAGTGTTTGAATTCCAGGTTGACCCTCGGAAACTTCTGAGCGCCTTTGCGTGTACTGCCTTTTCTTATTGTTCTTGTTGTTCGTAATTGTATGGCTTTTAGCCGATTTTTAAATTAAGGTTGTTTTGCCCTGAAGGCGAATAATTGTTTGGGCCTTCAGCCTAATATAAAGAACTGTTTTAAATAAGGCCTTTAGCCTTTTTAAAAATTTAATTTTGTTAAGTCTTAAGTGATGGTCCTTGAGTCGATTTTGAATTAAAGTTATTTTGCTGTTAAGGTGTCAGATTGTTTGGGCCTTCGGCCTACTTAAAGAACTGATTTCAGAAAAGACCTTCTGACTTACAAATTTCTGGTTTTAGTTCGAGTTTTAAGTTATTGGCTTTCAGCCGATTTTTCAGTTAAAGTGGTCTTGACCTTAAGACTTGAGATTTTAGGGCGTATTCAGCTGGTTATTAAGTTCTAAAAATTAATGCTGTGGTTTTCTTAAATTTTCTTCGCTCTTGTAATGTTTGGTCAAATAAATAAAATTGCATGTTCGAGTGTAACTGACAGCCGCTTATTTTGGCCCCTTTCCGCAATTTAAAGTATCTGTCCGGTCCTGCGGGTTTAGCAGGGCGTCTCAGCAAGACAACGGAAACAGCGTTCGCCGAAGAGAAGAAAGAAGTGACGACTGACTTCTGCTGATGATAGCCATAGTCCAGAAGGGACAGTGGACGACAACGACAGTAGCGACCTGCGACCAGTGGATTCAACAGATACCGAGATGACGGTGCAGGAGTCGCACAGCGACGATAACTTGAATTCTCCTTCTGGTGACCGGAAGGCAGAAGTGGAGATGACGATTGTCCAACATCAAAGCGGTGACACCGCTGTCTGCCAACCTTTGGCCGGCTCTGGAAATATGCTGGGGGACTGGGCGCAGGAAATGGACCGATAGGAACAGGATGAAGATACAGACGCGGCGATTAGGTATAGTCCTGGCCATGTGCTGTGAGGGGCCGGGGAATGTTGACCAACTTGGTGTGATGAGGAGCGACGGGGGCGCCGAAAACCGACAGCAGTTCGATTTCAACACCATCGCTTGATGACACCCGCCTCCAACTGATGAACACACGCCAGGCGTACCGTATTGCGACGATCAACATTAATGGCATTCGGACACCACTTAAACTTCACATGCTGAAAGATATGTTACACGCCGCAGACGTGGGTATTGTACTCCTACAAGAAGTGCGTTTCACATCACCGCCAGAGTTCTACGGCTACGACGCACATTATTCAGTGCACAATGAGAGTGGATGCTCACCAGGGAAGGCATAGGAATGGAGGAAGTCATGTCCCTCGGCATGTAGAATAGTGATCACTGTCGACGGCGTTTGTTTCATCAATGTATATGTGCAGTCTGGCTCCACAAAAAGAAGAAACAGGGCGACCTTTTACACCGAATAGAGGGATAGCACCGTTGTTCGCCGGCCGATATGACAGTTATGTAGTGGGCGGTGACTCCAATTGTGTCGGTCGCTCAAAAGGACCAAGTACCTCATTATGTGCCATGCATGGAATTGCGCTCTTTGATTACCGAAATGGCGCTTCTGGATACCTGGGAACTGCAGCATGGCGATAGAACGGGTTACACGTATGTAACGGGACACTTGGCGCGCTCTATGGACGGCGATACTGGATGCCGAAATCTGGCCAGCGGCTTTTACGGATCATATGGCGTATGTCTGTACGATTTCATTAACGTGGCAGAAGATATGGAGGAGTAAGGGTCACTGGAAAATGAATAGAGCACTTTTACGTAACGCTGCATGTCGCTGGTCGATGGAGGTCTGGATGACCTGCGTTCACGGCCAACGGGCATACACCTCTTTTCTCCAGTGGTGGAGCAAATGCGCAAAACCAACGTCACGGAGAACGTTGGTACGATACAGGCAGAACAAATAGCAGTGGAACTGCGCGACAGCGGATTTTTATTTTACAGCTCTGAGGGAGCCGATGACCCAACAACAATCGCCGGAAAGGCACACGGCCGTGCACAGGATCAGAGCCAAGTTATTACAGCTGACGAGAGTAAGAATGGATGGGATAATGGTCCGGGCGAGATTAACGGATACAGCTACTGCCGTAGCCCCCTCAATGCACCACGTAGTATGTGAACGCCAACGACGACGAAAGGCATTGATCAGAGAAATAATCTCTGAAACTGGCCAGCAAGTTGTGACCCAATGTGACATTGTGCAGGTGTTACCGACTGCTTCCGCCTGTTATATGGGCCTGTACAAGTAAACCACGAGACACTAAATGATGTCATCTCCGAAATGCCAGATAGGGGACCACCACTGAATGCAGAGGCTTTCATCACAGCGATAACGGAGGACGAGCTGACAGACGCAATTGCCAGGGGAGCTCCGATGAAGTCTCCAGGACAGGACGGCTTCCCAATTGAATTTTACCGCGCCTTTGTATACCTCATGGGACAGACGCGGATTCAGATGTGTAACGAACTCCTGTTACCGCAGACTGAGAAACCTGTCGAATTTACGGAGGGTATCGTCATCCCAATACCCAAGCCACGCGGTGGCAGAAGGCCAGGAGATTATAGACCACTAACCCTCCTCAACGGCGGCTACAAGATTTTCGCGTGCATCCTTATGGCTTGCCTGAAATCTCCAATTTCTGATAGACTCCTCAAACATGCCTGAGTGGTAAGAGTAATGTCCATACGGCGCTTGGTGATTACTGAGATATCGTCGCATTAGCAGCGGCGTGCCGACTGCGCCGGGCACTAGTCTCTATATACACTACTGGCCATTAAAATTGCTACGCCACGAAGATGATGTGCTACAGACACGAAATTTAACCGACAGGAAGAAGATGTTGTGATATGCAAATGATTAGCTTTTCAGAGCATTCACACAAGGTTGGCGCCGGTGGCGACACCTACAACGTGCTGACATGAGGAAAGTTTCCAACCGATTTCTCATATACAAACAGCAGTTGACCGGCGTTGCCTGGTGAAACGTTGTTGTGATGCCTCGTGTAAGGAGGAGAAATGCGTAACATCACGTTTCCGACTTTGATAAAGGTCGGAATGCAGCCTATCGCGATTGGGGTTTATCGTATCACGACATTGCTGCTCGCGTTGGTCGAGATCCAATGACTGTTAGCAGAATATGGAATCGGTGGGTTCAGGAGGGTAATACGGAACGCCGTGCTGGATCCCAACGGCCTCGTATCACTAGCAGTCGAGATGACAGGCATCTTATCCGCATGGCTGTAACGGATCATGCACCCACGTCTCGATCCCTGAGTCGGTAACAAATGGGGACGCTTGCAAGACAACAGCCATCTGCACGAACAGTTCAACGACGTTTGCAGCAGCATGGACAATCAGCTCGGAGACCATGGCTGCGGCTACCCTTGACGCTGCATCACAGACAGGAGCGCCTGCGATGGTGTACTCAACGACGAACCTGGGTGCAGGAATGGCAAAACGTCATTTTTTCGGATGAATCCACGTTCTGTTTACAGCATCCGTGTTTGGCGACATCGCGGTGAACGCACATTGGATGCGTGTATTCGTCATCGCCATACTGGCGTATCACCCGTCGTGATGGTTTGGGGTGCCATTGGTTACACGCTCGGTCACCTCTTGTTCGCACTGACGGCACTTTGAACGGTGGACGTTACGTTTCAGATGTGTTACGACCCGTGGCTCTACCCTTCATTCGATCCCTGCGAAACCCTACATTTCAGCAGGATAATGCATGACCGCATGTTGCAAGTGCTGTACGGGCCTTTCTAGATACAGAAAATGTTCGACTGCTGCCCTGGCCAGCACATTCTCCAGATCTCTCACCAATTGAAAACGTCTGGTCAATGGTGGCCGAACAACTGGCTCGTCGCAATACGCCCGTCACTACTCTTGATGAACTGTTGAAGCTACATGGGCAGCTGTACCTATACACGCCATCCAAGCTCTGTTTGACTAAATGCCCAGGCGTATCAAGGCCGTTATTACGGCCAGAGGTGGTTGTTCTGGGTACTGATTCCTCAGGATCAGTGCACCCAAATTGCGTGAAAATGTAGTCACAGGTCAGTTCTAGTATAATATATTTCTCCAATGAATACCCGTTTATTATCTGCATTTCTTCTTGTTGTTGCAATTTTAATGGCCAGTAGTGTACTTCGATCATTCGTTCGACAGGGTGGATCATATCTTTTTGCACGCCGTGATGGGCAGTTTTGGAGTACCACAGGCCTTCATTCTAGTGATTATCCGACTGTTACACGGCGTGCGATCCAAGGACTCAGTGAATGGGTGGGGCACTGACTACATTGTCATCTCACGGTCAGTTCGCCAAGGTTGCCCCCTTTCGATATTTTTGTATGCGATAGCGTTGGAATCCTGCCTATATGGTCTCCGAAGACGGCTGGAGGGAGTGCAGTTGCCACAGCTGACCTTTCATTGCCGCGCTTATGCTGACGATGTGACGCTGCTGGTACGGACAGGCAACGAAGTACTCGTACGTACGGTGTTGGCATGAATACAGCGATACGCGGCGGGATGCGTGCTTAATCTACAGAAGTCACGCTGCATGAATGTCGGTCTTGGATTACGACCAGGGGAGGAAGGCTCGCTAATGTTAGTTAACACCATAAAATGTTCATGTGTCACGTTCCACTCAGATGTGCAGTGGACAGCAGCGGATAACTACCGACGCATATTGAAGCTGATGCGGACAGTGGTGCTGCTACAGAAATTAAGTGCGTTGGATATGATTCACAGAGTGGCCTTTGTTAATGTGTACCTAGCACCGAGACTCACTCACGTAGCGCATGTCCTGGCTTTAACGCACACAATGGCAACGCGGATACTAGCAACTTTCGGAACTTACGCGAGTGTGGGACACCTGTTTAAGATCCAATACACAATGCTTACGCTACCACCTGGAGAGGGTGGACTTGATATGGTGAACGTATATGAAAGGGCACGGTCTTTATTCTTTAATACGGTTTTTCGACAGTGGCGCGGTCAATTTCGCAGTATCTCGGGTGCGGTGGACGATGCACTGGCGCCCACTTCAATGGTGCCCCCAGTCAATGTGGGCCATATTTTACTGAAGATGTCACATTTCAAGTCTTTCTTTTGGAGCTTAGCTATGTCAGAGAGCCTTCCCAACAACACGAGCACCGACGACACAAGATGTGTAGCAAATATTAGTGCGCCGGTGCCCCAAGAATACCCTGGAAAAGAAGTACCCAGACAAGAACTGGCGACAGATATGGCGCATTATGAGGAACGTTTACCTCCCAACGTCGGTACGCTCAACATAGTATCTGGTGGTAAATAGTAAGTTCACAACGGAGCAAAGGCGGTACGCGATTCATTTGGCAGACACTCCACTATGTTTAGGCTGCGCAACAGTGGACACTGATGAACATCGTTTAGCATGCAGTGGGGCGGCTCCGGTGTGGCACTGGGCACGACAGATATTGGCGTTCCTGTTACGCATCGCCCCTCACACAATTTCATTGGACACACTCCTTTTCGCCCAAGAATCTTATTTTCCGGTTCATAAAACAAACGCAGTGACATGGATATGGGTAATAGTGGGCTACGTCTACAACGAACCAGAAAAGGACAAAATGGATTTTTGGCATTTTCTCCTGGATGTACACGCGAAGCTGCAACAGCATAAGAAATATAGACAAGACTTCGGTAATTATCTGCGGCGGACATTTACAGACCCGCCGGTCAGATGGGGTGTGGCGAGTGAGAGATGAGATAGACGAAGTAAGCCGAGACAAATATCGATCACACTTAACGGAACCTTAGTTATCTTCGAGAAGTCGACCCAGTCTTACGCCAACGTTTGGAGAACGGGTCGACAGATGGCTCTATTGCTCTATCAACCGTCGGGTGGTGATCAGATTTCTCCCCCGACTTGAATTTCATTTCATTGCTAGAGGAGCATGTTTCTTTTGTATTTGTACTATCAGCGATGTCGTCCTGTCATTTTCATTTTGACAGGTGCGAAAAAGTTTAATATTCAGCGACACAAAGGATCCTTATCTTATTTTCAGTTACTATAAACAATTTATGTTTCACATACAAAGACAAACGTACTAAAAACGTGGATCGTTAAAAATAAACTAAAAAAAAGAAAAAAAAGATAGTAGAGCCCTTCCCCGCAAAAGGCAAAGGTCCCGAGTTCGAGTCTTGGTCTGATACATACTTTTATCTGCCAGGAAGTTTCAGAAAACCTGTAAATTGCATGAAAACATAAAACTTTTGGGTACAGAGTGACAAAGTTTGAATACATTATTAGTGCATTCCAGAATTACCTTCCTCTTCTGCAAACTCCTCCTCCAGCTTCCTCGGTGTCCATCTCCTGTTTAATCTGGCTTGTACTTATTTACAGCCCAGTCAGCAGCCCTAAGACGTTCCTTGTCTAAAACAAGTATCGTTCGTACCGTGTTGAAACCTATCTTTATTCCCATACGTCGGAATACTTTGCACCTTACATCGTTGCCGTCGTTGAAAGTAGCAACAGCATCATACATCCGAAGTGAAGTGTTTATATTCCAGCAAACGGAGCCTTGGGGATTATTGACCTTGTTACATTATTTACACTTTCATTGGGGTTTTGAGTTTTTCCATGATCACACTTTTTCAACAGTTCAGGTGCTGCTAAGTCTCTGGAAATAGGTTTTATCACCTCCATTACCGCATCAGGTAGACTATGTTTATGACTGTACACCTCACAAGTCAGCATTCCCTTGTTGTACTTACACCAACTGTTTTCTCCTTTGGGACACAAGTAATGATGGGGACTCTCATCGCTTGAAAATGTACGAAAAAAAGAGCCAACAGCCTTCTTCATTTCATCGACCCTGTGAGCGTTTGACTAACAGCAATTCCATAACAGTTCTTTATTTTGTCAATTAGACAGTCAGGCAACCTTCCCTTTCCATCTAACACTTACCATCACTAGATCCTGTTTTTTGTACGAAGCTTTCAGTCGCCGAAGTCTTGATCCCATTCGTTTCTGTACGTGTCCAATACACTGAAATTTCTGCACTACAATATCATCACCATAGGGCTTCAGTTCTTGAATATGTTTGAAACTTTTAGGATCACCGTCAGCAAGGTAATTTACGTATCGCACTTTATCACACGCAACAGAACGTTGAAATATACAAGCAACTACATCCACTTTCATTCCTCCACTACTGCCACTATAATTAGCTGTGCAATTATTTTCATGTGTACCTTTATTTCTTGAGGACACCTACAATATTTAGATGTTGCTGCTACATGTAAATCTTTCTCTGTATTCATACTGGTGGCAGATACTACACCATGAAGAGATATGTGTCGCCTTTTATGTCAGGTACCATCGAATGCTGCAGTCAAGTCTCAATTACTACTGTTTTCTATTACTGTCTTCCACAGCTTTCTTCATAGGTTCTATACAGACATCTTCTACTTTAGACTCTATAAATCTATTATAGTTTCTAAAATTGATCGGGGGTTTGGAATATTCATCATGCCACAGAAAACTGCACCTGCAGTAGCACCCCTATCAATTATACACAAGTCATAAACAAATCTAGTGTTGTTTTCATAGATTGTGCTACCATTTTGTTCATTTGGAGTTAATACAACACTGTTCCAAAGGATGATCATGTATGAGCACTTACTACACATCAGTTCCATTCCAATGGCAAGGCCTACGTGATTCTTTACAGAGAGTTCCAGACCGACATCACTACACTGAGAACATCTTACACAGCTTGCAAAAATTCCGTTGATAACTGACTTATCAAATATTTCACTCGCATCCGATTCACCCATAAAACATTTATACTTCTCACTAACTGATCCAAGCTTCATCTGTGAAGTACTTTCTTTCTCACTTTCATTTCAATGGTCAGGTGTGCCAGCAAGGTTAGGTTCACATACTGTTATCGTCTATATTGTTTACGGTTATAACACCTACATTTGCCTTTCCAACATTTCTCCTTTTCCTTAAAGCCTTCAGACGATTTCTAGTCACTTTACATTTACCCATGAGTATCCTTCAATAAAACAGAGACTTCAATGAACAGAATTCACTACGAATATTTACAGGACTACAGAAGAGTAAATAAACACGAAAAACACTACAATCGAGCCAGCGATGAACACTATGTAATCAAAAGTTCAAATGGTACAAATGGCTCTGAGCACTATGGGACTCAACTGCTGTGGTCATCAGTCCCCTAGAACTTAGAACTACTTAAACCTAACTAACCTAAGGACATCACACACATCCATGCCCGAGGCAGGATTCGAACCTGCGACCGTAGCAGTCGCACGGTTCTTGACTACGCGCCTAGAACCGCGAGACCACCGCGGCCGGCAATCAAAAGTATCCGGACACCCAAAAACATACGTTTTTCATATTATGTGCATTGTACTGCCACCTACTGCCAGATATTCCATATCAGCGACCTCAGTAATCATTAGACATCGCGAGAGAGCAGAATGGGATGCTGCACGGAACTCACGGACTACAAACCTGCTCATGTGATTGGGTGTCTCTTGTGTCATAAGTTTGTACGCGAGATTTCCACACTCTGAAACATCCCTAGGTCCACTGATTCCTATGTGATGATGGAGTGGAAACGTGAAGGGACACGTACAGCACAAAAGCGTACAGTCTGTTGACTGACAGAGACCGCCGATAGCTGAAGAGGGTCGTAATGTGTAATAGGCAGACATCTATCCAGACCATCAAACAGCAATTCCATACTGCATCAGGATCCACTGCAAGCACTATGACAGTTAGGCGGGAGTTGAGAAAACTTGGATTTCATGGTCGAGCGGCTGCTCATAAGCCACACATCGCGCCGGTAAATGCCAAACGACGCGTCACTTGGTTTAAGGAGCATAAACATTGGACGATTGAACAGCGGAAAAACGTTGTGTGGAGTGACGAATCACAGTACACAATGTAACGAACCGATGGCAGGGTGTGGGTATGACGAATGTCCGGTGAACGTCATCTGCCAGCGTGTGTAGTGCCAACAGTAAAATTCGGAGGCGGTGGTGTTATGGTGTGGTCGTGTTTTTCATGGGGGGCTTGCACCCCTTGTTGTTTTGCGTGGCACTATCACAGCACAGGCCTACATTGATGTTTTAAGCGCCTTCTTGCTTCCCACTGTTGAAGAGCAATTCGGGAATGGCGATTGTATCTTTCAACACGATTGAGCACCTGTTCATAAGGCACAGCCTGTGGCGGAGTGGTCACGCGAGAATAACATGCCTGTACTGGACTGGTCTGCACACAGAGTCCTGACCTGAATCCTGTAGAATATCTTTGAGATGTTTTCCAACGCCGACTTCGTGCTAGGTCTCAGCGACCGACATCGATACCTCTCCCCAGTGCAGCACTCTGTGAAGAATGGGCTGCCTGCGAGAGTGGAAGCTGTCATCAAGGTTAAGGGTAGGTCAACACCATATTGAATTCTAGCATTACCGATGGAGGGCCACGAACTTGCAGTTTATTTTCAGTCAGGTATACGGAAACTTTTGATCACATAGTGTATATCGAACTATCACAGGTTAGGTACAAAACTTTTTTGTAAGACGTATTTTCTCTAACATCGATAAAATGTACACGATGCGCGTGTATATTCATGAGTACAAAATTTGACAACAGTTTAACAGCGCCAGAGTGGGTCACACCCATGGAGAACATATTTCAAAAATATTATAAAAATAGTTTTAGTCTTCTGAACTGAATAAATTATATATCAATTGAAAAGGGAAGTCTGTAGATTGTTAAAATGCAAAAATTTCAACATTTCATGATTTTAAATCTTTCCGGAGCCCCTTAAGACCTTGTTACGCCATTTTAAATGTCCACGAGATCATCATAAATCACAATGTCCGCAGCGTTGATTGTTGTCTTTGAATAAAAGCGTCAGTTCTGTTTGTTCCCCGGCGTACGTCTTTCACTTACGTTGTGCACCTTAATGTAGCAGTTTTTTCTACTATGCTCAAAGTTTTATCGAGATATGGTTTTCTTCTCTATAGTCAACTGCCATACCACTAAGACTGTTTCAGAGTTCCAACGGAGAGTTTTCTCCAGGAAAGTACCTAAAGGTGCCTGCAGGTAGGGAAACATTCGGAATTACTTCTTTTTCCAGTCATTTTGAAGTGACAATACTGTTCGCCTGTGTTGCCCCTGTAGAATACAATAGAGTGTGGGCACTGTCGTAACTACGGCCTGCGACGGCAGAACGCGCTCATAGTAGCATTATTTTGGTACCAAGACTCATATTTCACGCTACTATTAAAATACAAGTCGAGTGAAAAATAACCCCTGGAAGGATTCTGAAACCGAGCCGAAACTTTGAGGAAAGAGATACCGAAGATATCTATCTGTATTACTAAGCCACCACAAACACCTGGTTTTAGTTGCAGGCTACCTATCTAACGGCTTCCGGGGGCAACAAAAATTTCATTTCAGTATTTCATACATTCATCGAGCGCATTTAAAAATATAAATATTGTCTTAATCTGAAGAAGTATAATCTTACGTTAAAGGATTCATATAACTATTCAGGTACTTAAGTTAAAAACTTTGAATATGTCTTGACACAGCATAACTCACGGTGCTCAAATTTTCCAGGCTATATTCATCCAGTATTTGAGAATGGGAGCGCTTTGAGGCTTTCAACAAACTTCGCTCATAATTTATAACGCTTTATATCGTTTACCACAATTTCGCTGTTCATGCAGTAAAACTTCAGCATCAAGCATGTGAATATCTTATTTGGAAATATAGAGTACGTCGATCTGCCAATACAGCCGACATAAATAGGGATTTTGCGTTCACCCATACGGCTTTCGATTCTAAACTTCAACTGTTTAACACATGTACTCTTCTGTGAAGTAATCAGACGTCTCAAACAGTTTTGTATAGGGGTGGTTGGGTTGTGGGTTGTTTGGAGGAGGGGACCGAACAGCGAGGTCGTCTGTCTCATCGGATTAGGTAAGGATGGGGAAGGAAGTCGGCCGTGCCCTTTCAAAGGAACGATCCCAGAATTTGACTGGAGTGATTTAGGGAAATCACGGAAAACCTGAATCATGATGGTCGGACGCGGGATTGAGCCGTCGTCCTCCCGAGCGCGAGTCCAGTGTGCTAACCACTGCGCCATCTCGCTCGGTTTTGTACAGGGGAGTTCGATTCTTTAAAGATGAGTTCCCGGAAGAGCTACGGTCAACAAAAATGACAATTCAATAGCTTTGGCACGCTACATAAATGACTTACTAAACGGTAGGATTACCGGTAGTTTTGGTAGCACTGGTAGGGAGAGAAACATAAATGAATGTGTAAGAGAGCAACTGGGAGCCGACGATTTTCTTTGTTTTTTGTTAGTTTAGTTATTTATTTGGCATAGTTAAAACCGCACGTCATTCAGTGTTAGTTGTTCGTGTATTTTATATCCTTACACGATATAAGTGGCGTTTTATAAGTAATAAAAATTAGCTGATCGCGTGACTTCTGCGCTTTTACATAAGAAGAGCAATTACTTTCAGCGCAAGTACAGTTTACGTTCAGAAACATAAAAAATGTATATGATTATTGTTGTTCTTTTGTACTCAGTAGAACGTTCGTTGTGATCACCGCAAGATTTTCCTGTTATTACTGACAAATGCGAAAGTTGTTTATGAATAACAGAAACATGTTTCATATAAGTTCGACGAAATTTTGAGGTGGTTTAAGATTTTTTTCATTTATTTTATTTTAGCTTTTTGTAGCGGAAACTACATTTTTTAGAGCTATACGATAAATTTGTGTTGTTTCCCTCATTTTTACTACAACACCCCTCTGTTTCCCGTTGCAAATCAACAATTTTCGAGTAAAACCTGACTTAAACATTGACAGTTTCAATTTTACTATAAGCAGGTACTGTTTACTTTTGACAGGTTGGGCGGTAACTATACAGAACAAAAATGTTCCTTAGATTACCCAACCCTATGTATATCACTCAGTTTCCAGACAGTTCACCACTTCCGGTTTTTAAGGCAATCTGTTAGGACACTACTTGCGCACGCAAAGAACGTGAATGTTATGAGATAACGCCCGACAGATACGTAACATACCTAACACAAAGGTAACGTAGGTACGACGTTAACTGACTAAAGCTAGTAGAAATATACCTTAGCCCACTCATACTTACAATAGTCTACGGTACGGTAGCCTACAGTAGTTTTACATTTCTCGTTTAAGGTAACGATATTATTTAAGAAATCTTAAGTCATTCGACAAGAGCTGTGAAAATGTAAACATTTACGTAATTTCGTACAAGTCCCACATAGGACAGTAAAGGTTTGACACACTCTTGGGAGTGTGTTCAGTATTTCTGTGAAGAGAAATCAGAGTAAATTGTTGTCAGAACATGCCACACGGGCACTAGAACAGATGACGCTTTCCCATTGTGTTGCGTTTCAGCAGCGCGGAAAGAGATATGAGCAGGGGTGGCCGAGCTATCTCAAGGTAACGCGCCATTGGCCAGACTGATGGCGCGGGAAGAGGGCCGGGATGCTGTCGGGAGGTGCCTTGTGTGGGCGGCACCAGCAGCTCACGTTCACCAACTTTATTTCCTGTCGAGTGCAGCTTGCAGAGCTTACACAAACCCGAATTTTGCAAGTGCAGTTTGAAACACACAGAAAAAATGTGTCTCCAAATATAGAGGCATCACGAACTCTCTGACGATAAGGTACCGGCTGTAATAGGACTTAATTCGTATGTCAGAGATACGATTTCTTAGATACTAAAACTTTCTGCCGATGAAGGAAACAAACGTTCTCTGAAGCCTGAACAAAAGTACTTGAGTTTATCTTAGTAAAGTTACGCAATTACAATTCCCAGTAGTAAGCGAGCCATCTGTACGGGAAAGAAGAACTATGTCCACATGTCTACATTTCCCTGCGAGAATTGGAATAGCTGTTTTATCATCCCCTTGTAGACAAAACAACCGCTTACTCTATGTATTCACTGGCCGAATAGTACTTGATACATAAGAATTTATGAAAACTGAAATCCGCAGTTTGCATCACTTTACTGAGTGACGTCACTTTTCCTTTATTAGGTTGTATTTATTAGACAAAATACTATACTTGTCATTTGATAATGACTTGGTAGCTATGTGAGACATAAAGACTTTATTGATTTCCCCACCAACATCCATTGATCAGCCAGAAAATTATGACCGCCTACCTAACAGCTGGTATGTCCACCTTTCGTACGGATAACAGAGGCGACGTGCCGAGGCATACCTGTAGAAGTAATGAGACCTTGGTAGGACGCAGTTATTCTGCTCACACAAGGCACCTAATTTCCTTAAAGTCCGGAGAGGGGGGGCGGGGGGGCAGTGAGCTTTGATGCCACGTTCAGTCACATCCCAGATGTGTTCGAACGGTTTCATCAACTGAAACTCGCCACTGTGTTCCTCGGACCACCCATCACATTGCTGGCCTCGTTACATGGCGCATTACCTTGTTGAAAAATGCCACTGCCGCCGGGAAGCATGTTCGCCATGAAGGGGTGTACGTGGTCTGCAACCAAAGTACGCTACTTCTTGGCCGTCTTGGTGCCTTGCATAAGCTCCACTGGACCCATGGATGCCCACGTGAATGGTTCCCAGAGCATAACGTCCGCTTGAGTAGCTGCGTGGTTAGTGTATTTGACTGCCATGGGAGGGAGATGGGTTCACTTCTATGTGGGAGGACTGAAAAGCGGTTCTCCCAGCGTTGAGGAGCATTTTGAATTGTAAGTGTCGGTTTAGAGGTCTGGAAAATTGAAGATTACAGGCAAAGGGGTGTGGTGGCTCTTTTCCCTTCACAAAGTACCCTAATTGACACAGAACGACACGGCGACCAGCCATCATCGAATGACCTCAGGGTCGGAATGAGGAGCTTTATATTGCACTGTTAAGTTATGTTGTCAAAATCCTGGCTTTAGATCGGAAGGACCTAAGATATAGTAAATTTACTCATTATAAATGCATTAACTGATTATTTTTCAGCATACAAGGTTAATAGTAAGTAGAGCTCAATTCGCTTATACATTGCACTTCAGATACCGAGTATCTGATCAAAATGGTTCAAATGGCGCTGAGCACTATGGGACTTAACATCTGAGGTCATCAGTCCCGTAGAACTTAGAACTACTTAAACCTAACTAACCTAAGGACATAACACACATCCATGCCTGGGGCAGGATTCGAACCTGCGACTGTAGCGGTCGCGCGGTTCCAGACTGAAGCGCCTAGAGCCGCTAAGCCACCGCGGCTGCCGATTACCTGATCAACTGTAGTTCTTTGTGTAAATACCTACTTAAATGGTAGTCAATGAAAACAGCGACGTTATGTTATGTCACCGAAGCAAAATAAAAATATTGGGAAATTTCTTGATATACGCTCTTGAGTGATTGTGCTAGACAGATTTACTTCTTCGAATTTAGGACCCCCTTTGTGATTAGTTGCGCCTTACACTATACAAAATACCGAAAGAGTTGGAGTACCATTCTGATTTACATTTGAGTCGGGGTAAATTGACAGATGCAGGGGGCTGGACGCGGCAGCTTTGCGCGAGTATCTCCACCAATAACGTAACGCGATTTTGTAAACGTCTCCATAGTAACGCCTCATTGTTTTCACAGATTGGTAGACGGATGCTTTTTTCACCTGCAGCCGTTAGCGATTCGCTGTTGAAAGCTGGTAGCAATGTTGCGAGCTGTCAGAGATCTTCTTACGCCTTCTTCAACTATAGTAGTCATTCATAACGCATTGACACGTTCTCTTCTGCCGACGGAGTCAAACTTGTGTTGAGCAGCTTGACGCAGCTCTGGAGCAATAGGGTTGTATATTGCTTTGCTGTTAGGGTATGCTGTCGATGTACTGTTTTCTGTGAACAATCTGTTATAAAGGGTTGGACACGAGATGACCATACAGTTGGCTGTTGAAGGACGATGGGAAACATTTGAAGAACGTCATTTCATCGCTACAGGAGAATACTTCCACCATTTTTCGGAATGATGCTCTTACAGCGAGTGTTATGCATCGCCTCACATGGATTTCGAATCTACTATTAGAGTGCATGTTCGTGTACCGCGCCTCGTCCGGTAAAGTGACGTTATTAAATGCTTCGTACAGAGGCTAGGCAGAGGAAATTAGATTAGGAAACGAGACGCTCAAAGTTATAGATTGATTTTGTTATCTGGGCAGCAAAATAGCTGAACTGGAGAGGATTTAAAATGTAGACTGGCACTAACAACAAAAGCGTTTCTGAAGAAGAGAAACTGGTTAACAACAATATGGATTTAAGGGTTAGGACATCTTTTATGAAAGTAATTATATGAAACGTAGCCATGTATGGAAGCGAAACATGGACGATAAACAGTTTACACAAGAAAAAAGTGGTAGCTTTCGAAATGTGGTGCTACAGACGAATGCTGAAGTTTACATGGGTAGCTCGCTTAACAGAGGATATACTGAATAGAACTGGCGAGAGATGAAATCTGTAGAACAACCTGACTAGAAGAAGGGCCCGGTTGGTATGACACATTCTGAGACATCAAGGGATCACCAACTTACTACTGGAGGGAAGTGTGGCGGGATAGAAACCATAGACAGAGACCAAGAGACGAATACAGGAAGCAGCTTCTAGTGGATGTAGGTTGCAGTAGTTGTTTGGAGATGAAGGGGTGTGCACAGGATAGGGCAGCGTGGAGAGCTGCATCAAACCAGTTGTCGGAATGAAGATCACAATAACATTTAATCCCTTTGGAAAGGTGACATGTAGCCGCTAGCGTGATAAGACGTTAAGAGGCTGAGGAGATAAGTTAAAACGTATGTCACAAAATCTGAATAGAAGTTTTTTATTGTTTCTAAAACACCACTTTCAAAACAGCAGTTTCGCAGCTTCTTCTAACTTGAAAAAAAAATCCAGAGTGACATAAATCAGAGAACAGCAGAGACATGAAGCGAACGGTGCAACAACGATATACTCGTAAACGTTCCCGGTTATTGTGTCTCGACCGTGTATTCGATTCTCATTGTTTCCGGAATCAGAGTTCTTGATCTTTCGTAATTGCCAGTATCGCCCTTTACTAGGTCAGCTACTGCATTAGTCGTAGAGTACGGCTATGGCATCTGGCAACCTGTTGTGGACAGACATTAAACACAGTCGTGCAGTTCTCTGAACAAGTGCTCTGCTGGTATGCAATGCGTCTTGCCTGACGTCGTCAGATGACCTTTTCTGTAGGCAGTTTGTGGAGTGGCGGGTATAATAATAATTTAGTAAGTTTATGGTTGGTTGTTATAAAGTTCACCGTCTTTCTACTCGAGCCCTGCAACTAAATTTGTGGTCAGCCAGAAAGCGAAGAGATATATGCTGACCTTAGTTTCCAGTCTAAACGACCACATTCTGGTCCAGCCCACCGAAAGAAAAGTTTCTATTCTCCTTCTGCTTAGTGGGACCTGGACTATGATTATAAATGAAAGTATAAAGTTCTATTTAATACTTACATGGAGTGAAGTTTCTCACGTACCACGTTTGGAATTCACAATGTTCAATTGAAAGTAAATCTTTCTATTCTAACAGCACAACCAGCAGTTCGGAGGCGACCTCTACGGTATGTTCCTACCAGATTGTCTTTCAACATGACTAATAATACTCAAATGAAAGTTTGCAATAAATGTTCAAAATTAATGCTCGCCTTAAAAGTGGAATCAACAGTCGCCGTTTGCCACGCGGATTTATAATTCTCACGGACGGCACACTAACAGTTACTTAGTCGAATTCTAAGCGATCCAGGACGGTGTACAGTCCTCGCGAGTTCGCTATCCGTTTTTAACGCAAATACGCGATTTGACACAGTCAGGCTCTGACGTCATCCGAGGCAGAGCGCGATCCTACGTTTAACTGACGAGGATCTTACAGTGGCTGAGTGCGAAGTGAACCTTCCTACTGCCTCTCGGGCTGTATTTATATAGGTGCAGGAGCGGACGGCCGAAGGAACATCTGTTGTCTATGGCTTTCTGCATACTGCAGCAGCATTCGAACGACCGCTTTCTCGGACACATAATCTTTAATAACATAGTTATAAATTAATTTAGAAACTACTTAATTTTTACATGTATTCGAATACTTTTTTTTAAAACGCAGAAAAAGTTTCAGCTCGCTTGAATGAAAACTTTCCCTTCTAGATTTTTTATAGTGGAACTGACGGTAGATCGTTACCTCTGAACTGTACCATTACTAGAACTTGTGTTGGCTGTTATTAATACTACAAATCTAAAATTTAGTATAGCTCCATTAATTGGTAGGTTTTATCATCTGCTTTATCCAGAATTTTCCATCATTAATATTACAGGTACTGCATCTACTACAATTGGGTATATTTTACTTACAGCCGGCCGCGGTGGTCTCGCGGTTCTAGGCGCGCAGTCCGGAACCGTGCGACTGCTACGGTCGCAGGTTCGAATCCTGCTTCGGGCATGGATGTGTGTGATGTCCTTAGGTTAGTTAGGTTTAAGTAGTTCTAAGTTCTAGGGGACTGATGACCACAGCAGTTGAGTCCCATAGTGCTCAGAGCCATTTGAACCATTTTTTTTACTTACAAAATTGGTTTTTACTTAATTACTCAAAAACTATAAGAGGTAGCTTAAGTTGGTCTCGATTATGATTTTTAAGATGAACTGAAGCATAAACCAAATTTTTACGTTTCTAACTTCAATATTTAGCGCTTTTGATTTTTCCTAGAAACATTGATTCCGGTCGTAATTATTGCTTTTTGGTTTTGAAATTAGCACCACGTGTTTATGAGTTCTAAAGACAAATTCTGACCAAATTCTGGCTTACTAGCTTTATTATTTAGCGCCACTTATTTTTGTCTTAAAACGGCATTTTTACGTAAACTATTAAGTCTAGGAACGTAAAACTTGATATTTGGAACCATATTATACTAAACTATATTTAACAAAGTTTTAAACGTAAATTTGGATTATTAGTTTCATACTTAATTGTGCTGCTCTGCGCGCAGATGCGTTAAGATGACGTGGCGCTACTAGCAGTGAACTGGGGCAAGTGCCGGCACACTCGTCCGCCCCTGTATCTCACACACGATACAGCGCTTGCTTCGCTTCAAGTTGACATCTTCAGAATCAGAGCCAGCAGAAAACACAGATGCCACGATCTTGGGATGGAATGGGAAAGACCAGTTTTTTCCGAGTTCATCGTCACTGGGACAGAGAGTTAATGTTCGCGAGAATCAAATTAAAGCTTACTAACTTTTTCCTCTTTCTGTTTAGATGCTATTTAACAGTGCCCTCCACTTTCTGCTGTCAACATCTGCAAGTGGCAATTGTGGTTGCTGTTGTCTTCAGTCCTGAGACTGGTTTGATGCAGCTCTGCATGCTACTCTATCCTGTGCAAGCTTCTACATCTCCCAGTACTCACTGCAACCTACATCCTTCTGAATCTGCTTAGTGTATTCATCTCTTGGTCTCCCTCTACGATTTTTACCCTCCACGCTGCCCTCCAATGCTAAATTTGTGATCCCTTGATGCCTCAGAACATGTCCTACCAACCGGTCCCTTCTTCCTGTCAAGTTGTGCCACAAACTCCTCTTCTCCACAATTCTATTCAATACCTCCTCATTAGTTATGTGATCTACTCATCTAATCTTCAGCATTCTTCTGTAGCACTAAAAGCACTGGCAATTAGTTTGCTAGAATATAGCCACGTGGAATCTTTACCTGATGTTTGCGAAAACAGCGTTTCTGCTGAGTTCACGCAGGCGGGCACTCATAGGGCGGCATCTCTCATCAGCCCACGTAGCAAGAGGCTAACTAGACTGTGGACGTAAGGGGAGACGGGTACAGGGGGATATTCAGTGAACTGCAGGAAAACGGCTGCTAACAGTTCTGACCAAATTCGCAGCCACTTTCTGCTAACTTGTTAAAATAATTCCTCTGCTGGGTGCTTTGATGGTTCCAGAGAATGTAGCGGCTGCTGAAAAGCGAGAAATGGCACTCCAATTGCAGCTTAAGGTGTTCGGCGAACGAAGATACAAGCCGCTGGCAATTTATTCCTACGTGGAAACTGCTCTGCAGCACTTTACGACATTCTTAATACCGCCTATTGAAACTAGTGTGAGAGGAGCAATAATTTCGTTCTAATTTTAGTAGGGCCAAACATTTTCTTGCTCTTGAGTTTGACCCGACTGACGACCTCGCAATGACAACATAGGAGCCGAATACGGGTATGCTTTGGTCGCTCAAGCGAACCCAAAAGTCTGGTTCAAATGGCTCTGAGCACTATGGGACTTAACATCTCAGGTCATCAGTCCCCTAGAACTTAGAACTACTTAAACCTAACTAACCTAAGGACATCACACACAGCAATGCCCGAGGCAGGATTCGAACCTGCGACCGTAGCGGTTGCGCGGTTCCAGACTGAAGCGCCTAGAACCGCTCGGCCACCAGTGGCCGGCTCCAAAGTCTCAGTGACTATGCACAGCATACTTTACTGAAAATTATAGTATTATTTTTTTCCTTACGTAACTACACTCCTGGAAATTGAAATAAGAACACCGTGAATTCATTGTCCCAGGAAGGGGAAACTTTATTGACACATTCCTGGGGTCAGATACATCACATGATCACACTGACAGAACCACAGGCACATAGACACAGGCAACAGAGCATGCACAATGTCGGCACTAGTACAGTGTATATCCACCTTTCGCAGCAATGCAGGCTGCTATTCTCCCATGGAGACGATCGTAGAGATGCTGGATGTAGTCCTGTGGAACGGCTTGCCATGCCATTTCCACTTGGCGCCTCAGTTGGACCAGCGTTCGTGCTGGACGTGCAGACCGCGTGAGACGACGCTTCATCCAGTCCCAAACATGCTCAATGGGGGACAGATCCGGAGATCTTGCTGGCCAGGGTAGTTGACTTACACCTTCTAGAGCACGTTGGGTGGCACGGGATACATGCGGACGTGCATTGTCCTGTTGGAACAGCAAGTTCCCTTGCCGGTCTAGGAATGGTAGAACGTTGGGTTCGATGACGGTTTGGATGTACCGTGCACTGTTCAGTGTCCCCTCGACGATCACCAGTGGTGAACGGCCAGTGTAGGAGATCGCTCCCCACACCATGATGCCGGGTGTTGGCCCTGTGTGCCTCGGTCGTATGCAGTCCTGATTGTGGCGCTCACCTGCACGGCGCCAAACACGCATACGACCATCATTGGCACCAAGGCAGAAGCGACTCTCATCGCTGAAGACGACACGTCTCCATTCGTCCCTCCATTCACGCCTGTCGCGACACCACTGGAGGCGGGCTGCACGATGTTGGGGCGTGAGCGGAAGACGGCCTAACGGTGTGCGGGACCGTAGCCCAGCTTCATGGAGACGGTTGCGAATGGTCCTCGCCGATACCCCAGGAGCAACAGTGTCCCTAATTTGCTGGGAAGTGGCGGTGCGGTCCCCTACGGCACTGCGTAGGATCCTACGGTCTTGGCGTGCATCCGTGCGTCGCTGCGGTCCGGTCCCAGGTCGACGGGCACGTGCACCTTCCGCCGACCACTGGCGACAACATCGATGTACTGTGGAGACCTCACGCCCCACGTGTTGAGCAATTCGGCGGTACGTCCACCCGGCCTCCCGCATGCCCACTATACGCCCTCGCTCAAAGTCCGTCAACTGCACATACGGTTCACGTCCACGCTGTCGCGGCATGCTACCAGTGTTAAAGACTGCGATGGAGCTCCGTATGCCACGGCAAACTGGCTGACACTGACGGCGGCGGTGCACAAATGCTGCGCAGCTAGCGCCATTCGACGGCCAACACCGCGGTTCCTGGTGTGTCCGCTGTGCCGTGCGTGTGATCATTGCTTGTACAGCCCTCTCGCAGTGTCCGGAGCAAGTATGGTGGGTCTGACACACCGGTGTCAATGTGTTCTTTTTTCCATTTCCAGGAGTGTATATACGTTTTCCTAGTACCCAACAGGCACTATAAAGGTTTGCTTCTTGACCGTAATTAAAATCGACTCACTCATCACACTGATGAGCGGCTGCCTTTTGTAATACACCACTGTAAGGTTATCTTAAAACTAACGACTAATTGAATTTGAAGGAATTAAAATCCAAGTTTTCATACGGGTGAAGTGACAGTTTTCAAAAAGTTCCGAATATTAAGGGAATGCCGCTTGATAAGTAAATAATGTAAACTGAAGGCGATAACTTTTAATTATTATTATTGTTGATACGTTCTTTTACTAGGGAATAGGGAAACAATGGGAACGACTGGATCCCTTTTGTTATCACTCGTTTTATTTAACAATCATATTAACAAATTCTTTTAAAACAAGAATATCTTAATCCTGATTACTTTAGACATAAGAATAGTAAGTCACAAGTATTTGGTGAATCTGCTACCAATGTCCTTTTATGAAACAAAGTCTATCTCATATACAAGAAAATTTTAAAACCACTGACAATTATTAAATTAAGACACACAATATTTCTGACTAGTCTTCGGCCACTGAGAACTGCTGTTCTCAGAAACATTTACCTAAATGACAACCTGCCTGAGATGCACCCAATAAGTAGCAGGATGAATTTAATACAAAGACACTTCTTTCACTCTCAAGAGTCAATCAATATCACCTTTCACAATTGTATGTTGCTCTTGAGACAAGGTTTAATAATTATAATAAAAATAATAAATACCCAAGTGAATATAATCAGCGCCAGAATTAATTAGCGAGGACTGACGCCAGGTCGCTCTAAGGCAGAACGAAAGCTTAACTTGGAGAATCCAAGGCGAAAGGCGGAAGGCGGCAGTTCGTACAAGGCCCACTTCTCGAGCTTCGACCCGGAGTCACCATCCGCTGACCAGGATTTCACAGCCCCGAGTAGCCATAGGTAGCGCTTACTCCAAAACACCAGCCAGCCAGCTGTAACATTTAACAAGCGCACAGAACAGGTCCGTAGAGACAATGTAAGCAACCACCAAAATATATTAAATAACAGGTTAAATTATTCACTTATAAAACGGCACACTGCCTTTGTCCCACTACGAATGAACTACACAGGCAAGGTACAGCCTACAGTGCAAATCTTTCAATAACCTTAAGAAGAACTGTCTGCTATTTAAGATATAAAAAAAACTTACAATTACTAGCAAGGACGGCGGGCACTCCAGTCTTATTCACAATTAAATTACGTGAACTCTTATGCTCCACTGTTCAGTGAAAACCGTAACGAGCACTATTCTGAAAATTTCATTATAAGCCTTACTGCGGCTCACTACATTAAGGCTACCAAACACTCGAATGCAGTATAATTGATAAACAGATTACGACCTTGCAGCTGATTACGTATTACATCAAACAACAATTTCCCACGAAGTGGAAGAGGTACGCTCGTGCACTATATTAATATTTAACACTTATCTTGAATACCATGGACTCTTCAAAGGCACACCTTTACTTCCATGGTAACACCCATGCGCTTACAGGTACCAGAAGTGAGGTAGTAGCCCTCAACACCTTCACACACACTTTTCGCTGGACGTCCGATATGGCTTGCGTCGGGTACAGCAGGCGGCAATAAGGCAGCGGACGACCGTAGACAGCCGTGTCCGGAACTCTAGCAGTACACAGCCCAAGGCAGCAACAAGCCTCCGCACAGGCGACAGGTAAGCATCCCCACCAAGCTGCCCCATACACGTGGTCCGGCCCGCTCCACTACAAGCGCACTCCGGCCTCAGGTAACATCGAACGCCAACTGCCACGGCCTTGGTGAGAGCCTCCAAGTAACTCTTCCGGCAAGAATAAGGTAGCCAAGACTCAGTTCGCGCCACATGCAAACATAAGAGCACGAAGGCGAGATGCTTGAAAATACGCTGTCGCGCCAGCAAAACACCACAGCTCAATTATATTAAATAACTAGAAAAGAAGCCGGTTGGGTACGATACGATAAAAACTTTTATACTACGAAGTACGAATTTAATTAGCAGTATATTTTAAGATAACCTTTTGACGCAGCCACATACATTACCAGAGAACTGATATAACTGCTGCGAAGAGTTCCCCCCCTTCTTATCTCAGACATTCAGTAAATTGACATTACTTATAATAACTTAGCGAAGTTCTTTGTGCTGTAATTGGTAGTTCTAAACGCAATAGCTAGCGAAAGATTTTTTCTTGTGAAAACGCAATAGCTAGCGAGAGATTTTTTCTTGTGAAATCTTGCTGGATATAATGTAACTTATACTGAATTTGAATTTCCATACTTCAGCAAATAAACGGACAACGAAGCAGTGAGAAGTGAGAACATGTAGACCGCTAGACTTAGTTTGTGTTCTATTTCACCAGTGTCACGCGTGCTTGGAATTATATTATGCTTGGAGTTATGTTATGTCTTCATGTCTTCGTGTCAAAATCGTTAAAATGGATGAGTATGTAGTGAAATGCAAATGGACTTCGACTGATAGTCGTCATGGTGATGGTGACATCGAATCGACAGCGTGTAACAGTAAAAGCGATCCATCTCCTGCAGCTTGTGACACTGAAACCCCTGCTACTATTTGTGGTAACTACGCGAAAAATGATACTGGTAGTTGAAAATAGCACCCGCAGGGACAGAACTTTTCGAAAGCATCGGGTAAAAAATATACAGGCATTCAGTATGACAAAAAAGTGACAGAGTTTATTGTTTTCTTGTGTGCCTCTAAGTGTGAAATCAAGAGATTGCCTCTAAAAACTGTTACTGCGTACAAGGATTCCTATAACGCGTCCGTTAAATACGGGTTTAAGAATAGGTCCGTTGCTCTATAACGATTCAAATCTCACGAAATAGTAATTTGCATGTGTATTCAGTCAGTACAAATAATTGTGTAAAAAAGGAGTAGATATTCTGTCGTCAATTAGTTATTCTAAAGTAAAAGAAATGCAGGACGTTACTGTTTGCTTAAGGAAAATTTTTACTTGAATTTTGTTCTTGGTTTTCCAAGTATTAGCCTTACGTGGTCCTGTTGATGAGTCTTCTAACCTTGTCAGTCTTGTGAACTTACATTTCGAGGATGTACCCGAACTGAAACTATGGCTTAATCAGACTAGTTACAGGTGAATGTCTCATGACATAATTAATGAAATTATAACACTGATAATCACGTTTCTTCAGAGAATTTTCATTCAAAAAAATAAAAGAATATGATTTATATGCATTAATGTTGAGCGAGACATCCGATATGTCAATTAGAGCAGATGCCCATTTTTTTCGTACTGTTGACTAAAATTTTGCTGTTCATGAATTGTTTCGAGTTTTTATGAGCTCCTATTAATTGATTCTGATACCATGTTTAAATCTGTGAAGAGTATGTTATTAAGATATTCTTTTTCTGTGAACGATTGTGATGGGCAATGCTATGACGGCGTAACATACGTTAGCGGTTGTCTGCAAGGATTACAGTCACGGATGAAAGAAATTGAACTCAGGGCTATTTACAGTCACTGCTTGCCTCATTCCTTAAATTTAGATGTTCAAGACACATTTAATAGTATTCCAATGTTACTAGATATTCTGTCAATTCTCAATGATTTGATTTCGTTTATTGGTGGTTCACCGCAGAGGCTAGGAAAATTCCGAAATCTTAAAAAGCTTCTTTCAGATCCTCATGACATTGAAGCAGCTCAAGTTTAAGACCGTTCTGTCCAACGACATGGTGGATGCATGTTGGTCACTGTTGCGCATAGATAACAATTCTGAAGTTCTTTTGCAATTTATTAATGATACGCATAAAGAAAGAAATGATGCTGGTGCAAAAGATAAAAGGTTTTTAAAATGTCTGCAAAAATTTGAAACTCTGTTTTATACCAAGATGCTAATTTATATATCCCAAAGAATAAAAAACTTAACACAGTACTTTAAAAAGTTTCATGGAATTTCCGCCTTGCTCGTAATTCTGTAGATGCTGTTTTGTCTTCAATAGAAGGAGCCAGAAATCCAGATAAATTTTTATCATTCTGGGGACATGTTAAAGAAAAGTGAGATGCATTGCAATTAAGTTTCCCCACTCTTTAGCACACTAGAAAACTGACATTGAAATTAGGAGGTGGTGACAAGCATAATTCATTAGATATTCAAGAAAAGTTGCGAATTTTATTTTTTTGAGGTCGTGGATCAAACAGTAGGCAGCTTTAAAAGCAGATATCCGCCCGAAACAATGTTACACCTTGTCAAAACAGAACAGTTTTTATTGGCCAAAGAAGACAGTAGTTACGTGGCTTCTCTTTATGGTGACAATTTCGACTGCGTAAGGCTGACTCTTCATAGAGGTGTTTTGTTGGATGTGGTAAAACAGCATAATGTTACACTAGATAGCTTTGAAATTATAGTACAGTGAAACTGAAATGATCGTGTGGCGTTGACGCCCGGGTGGCCCCATCTAGGGGACTTCGACCGCCGAGTTACGAGTCTTATTGCAGGTTGAGCCACATTGGGCGACTTGCGTGGCGATAATGACGAAATAATAATGAGGACAACACAACACGCAGTCCACCAGCGGAATAAATATCCAAACTGGCAGGGAATCGAAATCGGGCCCGCTGCATGGTAGGCAAACACGTCATACTCAGATTTTGTTTAAAAATTTCATTTTGTTGTATGGGAGCGAAAGCTGAGTGGATTCAGGTTACCTTATCAACAAGGTTGAGGTTACGGATATGAAAGTAGCTAGGATGATTGCAGGTACTAGTAGATGGGAACAATGGCAGGAGGGTGTCCACAATGAGGAAATCAAAGAAAAACTGGGAATGAACTCTATAGATGAAGCAGTCAGGGCGAACAGGCTTAGATGGTGGGGGTCATGTTACACGCACGGGAGAAGCAAGGTTACGCAAGAGACTCATGGGTTCAGCAGTAGAGGGTAGGAGGAGTCGCGACAGACCAAGGAGAAGGTACCTGGATTCGGTTAAGAATGATTTTGAAGTAATAGGCTTAACATCAGAAGAGGCACCAATGTTAGCACTGAACAGGGGATCATGGAGGAATTTTATAAGGGGGACTATGCTCCAGACTGAACGCTGAAAGGCATAATCAGTCTTAAATGATTATGATGATAATGATTTCATTTTGTTCGTTATTGGTCGTTGTATATGTTCGTGGCGGACTTCCAAAGAAGCTTGTTCAATTTCGTCGCTGATCCATCCACTCAGGCTTTATTTTTATTTTTATTTTTATTAGCGGAGACACCTAACCCTCTGACCGAACACTATGAGATACCGTGCCGACGCTCAGCTAAGTAGGCTGACTGTAGCGCAGTTCTTGAGTATGACAGAGGGTGTCAAGTGTGTAGCTCTGAAGAACATGATACCAGAATGTGTAAAATTATTGTGACTTCTTTTAACGATGCCTGTATACACGTGTACAGCAGAACATTCGTTTTATGCACTTCGAAGACTGAAAACTTACACCAGAGCTACTATGAACCAAGACCGCTTAAATCACGTAGCGTTATTGAACATCCATTCCGATCTCGCAAAGGGAACTGAAGGCCTCTATGAGGGAGGAGGAATTATTGGATGACGTTGCATGGGGGCTTAATTATTATACAATAATTTTAGTTGCTGTGTGTCCGGTTACTAAGTCTCGTACCGGTTGGCCCTGACTAGTATTAGTACGCAATCTGACTGCATAAAATAACAATAAAGAATGAAAGGAAATTTCCGTTAATACAATAGATGAATTAAGTCCCCTGCAACTATAAAAGCTACGAAACAACAAAGCACAAGTGTAACTGTTCTGTGTGTGGAAGTGTGATTCAACGTACATGTATCTGGCACGGTTCTTCCTCAATACGACAAGAAATTTTAAACACCATTTACAATGAGCTAATTGAAAAACCAGAAATACTATAATTGCACATAGAAACCAGAATTACGAGTCTAATACATGAACACGAGCCAGATGCTTTGTTGACTGAACCTGTGACCAAGAGGCATTGTCATTAAGGAAATGTTAAATAATTTTTTTTGTTACCTCCCTATATATTGACGAAAAATACACTGTGATCATTGCAAAATCTTCCATCTATATATTACACCAACCGAACAGCATCTACTGTCTCGCCCAACAGAACAACAACTGCACACGACATGCTCTCACTAGTACTGCTCTCGACATTCTCTCAACAAGCACTGTCCACGGCAACCTCTGAACTACAACTGCACCAGTGGAGGTGGCGGAATAATAATCTTTGGAGCAATCTCTGGCGCTGTGACTCAGTGTAGCCACCTTTCAACGTGATAGAAGAAGAAACAGGAGTCAATATAGAAGAAATAGTAGTATTAGAACAAGAATTTAAAAGAGCTTTCGAAAACCTGAGATCGAATAAGGCATAAGGGATAGGTAACATTCAAGCAGAATTTCTAAAATCATTGGCGAAGGGGAAAAAAATTACTATTCACGTTGGTGTGTAGAAAGCACAAGTCCGGCCATATACCATCTGACTTTCGGAAGAAAACATCATGCACACAAGATTTCAAAAGCCAAGTGTCAGTGTCGTCCAAACCGCCGTCTACTTCACGTCTGCTGTGCAGCGAGCTACCTTAATTTAAGTATTAACTGTATTTTTCTTACTTGTCACTTCTTCTTCCGTGAGTTTTTGCTTTTAGGAAGCTTTAATTGTCGAGTGCTATTAATAGTGTTCCATAGATTTCGTGTTTGTTTTGTATACAGTCAGAAAGAATCCTTTTAGTCAACTATAGTGCCGGTAGTGCTAGTGTTTGTTTTCAATACAGTCCAGAGACAGGTAGTGCTATTTTCATTGTTTTCTACAAGAAGTGTCTAGTAACCACAGTTTAGTCAACCATCAGCCGTCTTTAGTGAATTAGCAGTCTAGTTAAAAGTTGTTTAACTCTCTTCAGTAAATTGATTCCTTAGGATGGATAGGATGTGTGACTGCTGTGTACGGACGCAGGAGGAGCTGGCCACTGTTTGCGAACAGCTGAGCGTGTTGATGGCCGCGGTCAGCCGTCTTCAGGCTGCTGCCCCGGAGTGTAGCGGTAGTGGGGAGTCTGGTGCGTCGCATGGTACACCCCAGGTGTTACATGCTTCACACACTGTCCCTGCTGTCGAGACATCTTCGCGGGTACCGGGCGCGGTTGGGCCACCCTCTCCCCAAGGGGAGAGGCGGGTTCAGCGGCGTTCGCGGCGCACGAGGCGGAGGGTAAATGTGGAGGCTGGCCGTGTGGCATCGCCCGCTCTGCCTGTGAGTGGACATGTGGCTGCTCCTTCAGCAAGGTCCGAGCAGGCACACGGGGGTAGGGGTTTATTAGTTATTGGGAGCTCCAACGTTAGGCGGGTGATGGAGCCCCTTAGGGAAATAGCGGAAAGGTCGGGGAAGAAGGCCAGTGTTCACTCTGTCTGCTTGCCGGGGGGTCTCATCCGAGATGTGGAGGGGGCCCTGCCGGCGGCGATAGAGAGCACTGGGTGCACCCGACTGCAAATTGTTGCTCATGTCGGCACCAACGACTCCTGCCGTCTGGGTTCAGAGGTCATCCTCAGTTCGTACAGGCGGTTGGCGGAATTGGTGAAGGCGGAAAGCCTCGCTCGCGGGGTGGAATCAGTGCTGTTTGTAGTATCGTTCCCAGAACCGATCGCGGTCCTCTGGTTTGGAGCCGAGTGGAAGGCTTAAACCAGAGGCTCAGACGATTCTGCGGAGATCTGAGGTGCACATTTCTCGACCTCCGCTATCGGGTGGGGAAATGTAGGGTCCCCCTGAATAGGTCAGGCGTGCACTACACGCCGGAAGCGGCTACAAGGGTAGCGGAGTACGTGTGGAGTGCACATGGAGGTTTTTTAGGTTAGAGAATTCCCTCCATAGGTCCGACAAGACGCCTCCTGAGACGCGGTAAGGTAGGAGTAGGCCAAATGCAACAGGGAATAACAATATTAATGCGCTAATAGTAAACTGCAGGAGTGTCTATAGAAAGGTCCCAGAACTGCTCTCATTAATAAACGGTCACAACGCCCATATAGTACTAGGGACAGAAAGTTGGCTGAAACCAGACGTAAACAGTAATGAAATCCTAAACTCAGATTGGAATGTATACCGCAGAGACAGACTGGACAGTGAAGGGGGAGGCGTGTTTATAGCGATAAGAAGTACAATAGTATCGAAGGAAATTGACGGAGATCCGAAATGTGAAATGATTTGGGGAAGGTCACGGTTAAGGCAGGCTCAGACATGGTAATTGGATGTCTCTATAGGCCCCCTGGCTCAGCAGCTGTTGTGGCTGAGTACCTGAAGGATAATTAGGAAAATATTTCAAGTAGATTTCCCCACCATGTTATAGTTCTGTGTGGAGATTTTAATTTGCCGGATATAGACTGGGAGACTCTAACGTTCATAACGGGTGGCAGGGACAAAGAATCCAGTGAAATTTTTTTAAGTGCTTTATCTGAAAACTACCTTGAGCAGTTAAACAGAGAACCGACTCGTGGCGATAACATATTAGACCTTCTGGTGACAAACAGACCCGAACTATTTGAAACAGTTAACGCAGAACAGGGAATCAGCGATCATAAAGCGGTTACGGCATCGATGATTTCAGCCGTAAATAGAAATATTTAAAAAGGTAGGAAGATTTTTCTGTTTAGCAAAAGTGACACAAAGCAGATTACAGTGTACCTGACGGCTCAACACAAAAGTTTTGTCTCAAATACAGATAGTGTTGAGGATCAGTGGACAAAGTTCAAAACCATCGTACAACATGCGTTAGATGAGTATTTGCCAAGCAAGATAGTAAGAGATGGAAAAGAGCCACCGTGGTACAACAACCGAGTTCGAAAACTGCTGCGGAAGCAAAGGAAACTTCACATCAAACAGAAACATAGCCAAAGCCTTGCAGACAAACAAAAATTATGCGAAGAAAAATGTAGTGTGAGGAGGGCTATGCGAGAGGCGTTGAATGAATTCGAAAGTAAAGTTCTATGTACTGACTTGGCAGAAAATCCTAAGAAATTTTGGTCTCATGTCAAAGCGGTAGGTGGATCAAAACAAAATGTCCAGACACTCTGTGACCAAAATGGTACTGAAACAGAGGGTGACAGACTAAAGGCCGAAATACTAAATGTTTTTTTTCCAAAGCGGTTTCACAGAAGAAGACTGCACTGTAGTTCCTTCTCTAGATTGTCACAGAGATGACAAAATGGTAGATATCGAAATAGACGACAGAAGGATCGAGAAACAATTAAAATCGCTCAAAAGAGGAAAGGCCGCTGGACCTGATGGGATACCAGTTCGATTTTACACAGAGTACGCGAAGGAACTTGCCCCCCTTCTTGCAGCGGTGTACCGTAGGTCTCTACAAGAGCGTAGCGTTCCAAAGGATTGGAAAAGGGCACAGGTCATCCCCGTTTTCAAGAAGGGACGTCGAACAGATGTGCAGAACTATAGACCTATATCTCTAACGTCGATCAGTTGTAGAATTTTGGAACACGTATTATGTCCGAGTATAATGACTTTTCTGGAGACTAGAAGTCTACTCTGTAGGAATCAGCATGGGTTTCGAAAAAGACGGTCGTGTGAAACCCAGCTCGCGCTATTCGTCCACGAGACTCAGAGGGCCATAGACACGGGTTCACAGGTAGATGCCGTGTTTCTTGACTGCCGCAAGGCGTTCGATACAGTTCCCCACAGTCGTTTAATGAACAAAGTAAGAGCATATGGACTATCAGACCAATTGTGTGATTGGATTGAGGAGTTCCTAGATAACAGAACGCAGCATGTCATTCTCAATGGAGAGAAGTCTTCCGAAGTAAGAGTGATTTCAGGTGTGCCGCAGGGGAGTGTCATAGGACCGTTGCTATTCACAATATACATAAATGACAAGGTGGATGACATCGGAAGTTCACTGAGGCTTTTTGCAGATGATGCTGTGGTGTATCGAGAGGTTGTAACAATGGAAAATTGTACTGAAATGCAGGAGGATCTGCAGCGAATTGACGCATGGTGCAGGGAATGGCAATTGAGTCTCAATGTAGACAAGTGTAATGTGCTGCGAATACATAGAAAGAAAGATCCCTTATCATTTAGGTACAAAATAGCAGGTCAGCAACTGGAAGCAGTTAATTCCATAAATTATCTGGGAGTACGCGTTAGGAGTGATTTAAAATGGAATGATCATATAAAGTTGATCGTCGGTAAAGCAGATGCCAGACTGAGATTCATTGGAAGAATCCTAAGGAAATGCAATCCGAAAACAAAGGAAGTAGGTTACAGTACGCTTGTTCGCCCACTGCTTGAATACTGCTCAGCAGTGTGGGATCCGTACCAGATAGGGTTGATAAAAGAGATACAGAAGATCCAACGGAAAGCAGCGCGCTTCGTTACAGGATCATATAGTAATCGCGAAGGCGTTACGGAGATGATAGATAAACTCCAGTGGAAGACTCTGCAGGAGTGACGCTCAGTAGCTCGGTACGGGCTTTTGTTAAAGTTTCGAGAGCATACCTTCACCGAAGTGTCAAGCAGTATATTGCTCCCTCCTACGTATATCTCGCGAAGAGACCATGAGGATAAAATCAGAGAGATTAGAGCCCACACAGAAGCATACCGACAATCCTTCTTTCCACGAACAATACGAGACTGGAATAAAGGGAGAATCGATAGAGGTACTCAGGGTACCCTCCGCCACAGAACGTCAGGTGGCTTGCGGAGTATGGAAGTAGATGTAGATGTAGAACTATCGTCTAATCCGCCTTATTAGCTCATGCATCCAAGTTGTTGAGAAGAATAATATACGGAAGAATGAAGAAGAAAACTGAGGATGTGTTATAAATCGATCAGTTTCGCTTCAGGAAAGGTAAAGGCACCAGAGTGGCAGTTCTGACGTTGCGGTTGATAGTGAAAGCAAGACTAAAAATCAAGACACGCTCACAGGATCTGTCGACATGGAAAAAGCGTTCGACAATGTCAAATAGTGCGAGTTGTTCGAAAAGTAGTGGTAAGCTGTAAGAAAAGAAGGGTTAATATGCAAGATGTACAAGAGCAAAGATGGAAAAATAAGAGAGGAAGACCAAGAACGAAGAGCTCGGATCAAAAAGGGTGTAAGACAGGGGTGTAGCTTTTCGTCCCCATTGTTCAGTCTCTTCATAGAAGAAGCAATGACCGAAGTAAAAGAAAATTTCGAGAGTGAAGTTAATATTCAGGGTGAAAGGGTATCGATGATAAAATTCGCTAATCACATTGCTGTCCTCAGTGAAAGCGAAGAAGAATTACGGATATGCCGAATGAAACGGTCTAATGATTGTAGAATAAGGATTGAGAGTAAATCGAAGAACACGAAACCGATGAGAAATAGCAGAAATGAGAACAGCGAGGACCTTAACATTACAAATGGTGATCACGAAGTAGACGAAGTTAAGGAATGCTGCTACCTAGGCGGCAAAACAACCCACGACGGACGGAGCTAGGAGGACATAAAAAGCAGACTAGTACTGGCGAACAAGGCATTCCTGGCCAAGAGAAGTCCGCTAGTATCAAACTTAGGCCTTAATTTGAGAAAGAAATTTCTGAGAGTATACATTTGGACCACTGCATTGTGTGGTACTGGGCTGTGGTAACTCGAGATAAGAAGAAAATCGAAGCGTTTGAGATGTGGTGCTAAGGAAGATTTAGAAAATTAGATGCATTGATAAGGTAAGGAACGATGAGGTTCGCCGCAGAATGGCCGAGGAAAGGAATATATGTAAAATACTAACAAGAAGAAGGAAGAGAACGGAAGGACATCTGCTAAGACATCGCGAAATAACTTCCATGGAACTAGAGGGAGTGATAGAGGGTAAACGCCGTAGAGATTCGAAGACATTTGGCAAATAGTTGGAAACGTAGGTTGAAATTGCTACTCTGAGATGAAGAGGATGGCGTGGTAGCGGAATTCGTGTCAGGCAGCATCAAACCAGGCAGAAGACTGATCATTAAAAGAAAAAAAAAGATCCTGTCTTTCCCTGAACGTGTTTGTAATTCCTTCTTTCGTCTGTCAACTGAAGTATTTCTCCCATCACCCAAGGTTTATTCGCAGGCACCCTCCTTGCATCTATGGCTGTCTGTCCATCATCTGAGATTGCGCTTTTTAGAGATGTCTACTCCTTTTCAACTGAACTGCCAACTGCTCAGTGTAGTATTGATTATCTCAGTACCCACATATTTATCGAACTTGCAACACGTCTTATCATTCCACAGAAATATACAGGGTGAGTCACCTAACATTACCGCTGAATGCATTTCGTAAACCACATCAAATACTGACGAATCGATTCCACAGACCGAACGTGAGGTGAGGGGCTAGTGTAATTGGTTAATAAAAAATGGTTCAAATGGCTCTGAGCACTATGGGACTCAACTGCTGTCGTCATCAGTCCCCTAGAACTTAGAACTACTTAAACCTAACTAACCTAAGGACATCACACACATCCATGCCCGAGGCAGGATTCGAACCTGCGACCATAGCAGTCGCACGGTTCCGGACTGCGCGCCTAGAACCACGAGACCACCGCGGCCGGCAATTGCTTAATACAAACCATAAAAAATTGCACGGAAGTATGTTTTTTAACACAAACCTACGTTTTTTTAATGGAACCCATTTAGTTTTGTTAGCACATGTGAACATATAAACAAATACGTAATCAGTGCCGTTTGTTGCATTTTAAAATGTTAATTACATCCGGAGATATTGTAACCTAAAGTTGACGCTTGAGTGCCACTCCTCCGCTGTTCGATCGTGTGTATCGGAGAGCACCGAATTACGTAGGGATCCAAAGGGAACGGTGATGGACCTTAGGTACAGAAGAGACTGGAACAGCACATTACGTCCACATGCTAACACCTTTTTATTGGTCTTTTTCACTGACGCGCATGTACATTACCATGAGGGGTAAGGTACACGTACACACGTGGTTTCCGTTTTCAATTACGGAGTGGAATAGAGTGTGTCCCGACATGTCAGACCAATAGATGTTCAATGTGGTGGCCATCATTTGCTGCACACAATTGCAATCTCTGGCGTAATGAATGTCGTACACGCCGCAGTACATCTGGTGTAATGTCGCCGCAGGCTGCCACAATACGCTGTTTCATATCCTCTGGGGTTGTAGGCACATCACGGTACACATTCTCCTTTAACGTACCCCACAGAAAGAAGTCCAGAGGTGTAAGACCAGGAGAACGGGCTGGCCAATTTATGCGTCCTCCACGTCCTATGAAACGCCCGTCGAACGTCCTGTCAAGGGTCAGCCTAGTGCTAATCGCGGAATGTGCAGGTGCACCATCACGCTGATACCACATACGTCGACGCGTTCCCAGTGGGACATTTTCCAGCAACGTCGGCAGATCATTCTGTAGAAACGCGATGTATGTTGCAGCTGTTTGGGCCCCTGAAATGAAGTGAGGACCAATGAGGTGGTCGCCAATGATTCCGCACCATACATTTACAGTCCACGGTCGCTGTCGCTCTACGTGTCTGAGCCGGCGAGGGTTGTCCACGGACCAGTAATGCATGTTCCGTAGATTCACTGCCCCGTGGTTTGTGAAACCCGCTTCATCGGTAAACAGGTAGAACTGCAACGCATTCTCTGTTAATGCCCATTGACAGAATTGCACTCGATGATTAAAGTCGTCACCATGTAATTGCTGATGTAGCGACACACGAAACGGGTGAAAGCGGTGACGATGCAGTATGCGCATGACACTACTTTGACTCAGTCCATCGGCTCTCGCCATGTCCCGTGTACTCATGTGTGGGTTCATGGCAACAACAGCTAACACACCAACTGCACCCGCTTCTCCTGTGACGGGCCTGTTACGGACCCGTTTGCGTGCTACGACCATACCTGTTGCATACAGTTGGCGGTAGATGTTTTGCAATGTGCGGCACGTTGGATGCTCTCTGTCCGGCTACCGTTCTGCATACACCCTGCAGGCTTCAGCTGCATTTCGTCGAAACTCGCCATAGTTGAGTATCATCTCTGCCTTTTCAGAGTTCGAATACGCCATGGTCACAGTTCCTACAACACTACACTATCACAGACGTCTGGTAACACGCTGTACCACAGTTGGTCTGCGTGCGGAGCCGAATGCAGAATAACAATAGCAGCAAGCGCTACATGCGGACACTGCGACAGCTAGACCAAACCACAACAGTGCACTACAGCCACACTCGTAAACACGGTCGTCATCGTAAACATGTCCGTGCAGATGCTGCTCGCCGACCGTGGCCCGTGTTTGTTGCAACACGCAACTGAACGTCGGAGGTTTCAAGCGTCAACTTTAGGTTACAATATCTCCGGATGTAATTAACATTTTACAATGCAACAAACGGCACTGATTACGTATTTGTTTATATGTTCAGATGTGCTAACAAAACTAACGTGGTTCCATTTAAAAAAAATTGATTTGTGTTAAAAAACATACTTCCGTGCATTTTTGTATGGTTTATATTAAACAATTACACTAGCCCCTCACCTCACGTTCGGTCTGTGGAATCGATTCGTCAGTATTTGATGTGGTTTACGAAATATATCCAGCGGTAATGTTAGGTGACTCAGCCTGTATACTGATTCTTCCTGACTGTCTTCTTAAACTGCAGTCTACTCTTCATTATTACTGAATTATGACCTGAGTCTGTATCTGTTGCTGGGTACTACACACACAATCGAATAGCTGATTCTCAGTCTCTGACTAACAAGAATGCAATTCAGCTGGAATGTTACTGTGGCTCTGAGCACTATGGGACTTAACATCTTCGGTCATCAGTCCCCTAGAACTTAGAACTACTTAAACCTAACTAACCTAAGGACATCACACACAGCCATGCCCGAAGCAGGATTCGAACCTGCGACCTTAGCAGTCGCGCGGCTCCGGAATGACGCGCCTAGAACCGCATGGCCACCGCGGCCGGCGGAATGTTACTGTGTCTTCAGCCCTTTTCTACGTACGCTTCATTATTGGCTGAAATTTTTTGCTCATTTCATTAGTCTTTCTTCTCTTTAATTCCTACTACCAAGCCCACATTCTCTGGCAGCCCTTTCTTCTGCTCCGTCCCCCCACAATCTAATTCCAATCTCCCATGGCTATTAAACTTCCATCTCACTTCACGTACTGAATTTCCCGTTCATTATCCTCATACACATTCTTTCTTCATTTTCTGCTGGAGACGTCGGTGTGTATACGTGAACTACTGTCGTCGGCTTGGTTTGCCTACGAATCTGGAGAGAACGATCATTCCACTGAACTGTTCACAGTGACTGACGTGGCCCTCATGTCAGGAATAGGCCTCGCAACCCGCCTACTTTCCAAAATCTCACAGGTGCGGCAATAAATATGGATATCAACTTCGTAAACTCGAAAGCTGCTTCCCAGATTGCAAACGGAAAGGTCTGTAATGGAATTAGAACTAGATACCATAATCACATTTACTTTACGATGATAGACGCTAACATCCAGCTTGAACGATAATCCAATCTACGCATAGCGAACTGGGAACTTTTAAAAGCAGAATTCAAGATAGATCCACTGCAAGGAAGCAGATTTGATGTTGGCTCCAAAGCCGACGAATTGGTGCGAGCACTGTAGACGGCGCAAGAAAGGCGATCCCAACATTTGCTGGGAAGTCGAAGTAGCCGAAAATTGCCTAGAGAGCTATCCCACAGCCTTTAGGACGCTGAGCAAGGCAGACGAGAAGGTATTACCAGAGATCCTTTGGGGAAACAGAACGACAAAGAAAGCTGAGTTTATACCAGTCAAACAACGATATGAAGAACTGCTTGAATTATCGCTTTTTGTATGTTACTTAGAGGAACAGTATCAAGACCGAGAAACCTCACAATCAGAATGAATGACCAATGTGTTTAAAGAAAACAGGTAAATAAATAGGTTGACACAAAAATTTACGACAAGCAGGACTTTCGTGCATATGTACAAATAGTCTGCGATAGAGGAATTAAAACCCTTTACCAAATAGCAACAATTGGGCAAATAATTCACAATTCAGTCCTGATCACTATTGTGTGCTACGGGTCGACGGTTTGCGCTCATGGAGCCAGAAAGATAAGGACAGTACAGGCTCTAAGGCCGGCACAAAGAAGTGTAGTCCAGCGACTGACAAGTGGGTACAGAACAGACCTAGCCGTAAGGAAAAGAGATGCACGATATTGGCTCAAAAATCCCTAATATGATAAGGTAAATGAGATACTAGGCACAAGAGCCACATCGAATAACAAAATAAAAGCATGGCAGGTCAGGTATTGTTAACCTGTGTAACCCTCGCAGAAGTATCTGTGGAAGCGTATTTGGTCGTCGTATATTAAAATCTTTCCGAATACAGTTAGTTTGCTACTGGGCATATAATATTGGCGTTGGAATAGTGACAATTTAAAACCTGTCTTGAGAATGACATCAAGCTGGTGACGATTACTAATCAGTTGGACAGTTTTATAAGTGGAGAGTTCCAATAATTGACAGGGGTTCGCCAATAAACTTTTTCTGGATAATCAGAAAGGCTATACGACGGGTAATAAAAGCTTTAATTATCACTTCAAAATAACAAAGCTATACAATTAACTCTGTGTTTGTTTTGCAGGTGAATGTCTGCAGTCCTTGTACACATTGCAGTCTCCGTGCCACAGTACCGCAGCACGCCGCTAGATGAGACGAAACAGAATAGCGCACCTGTTCTACATGTTCATTCACATCATGCTATAGATGGCATTAGCTGGTCCCCCCTTCCTTTTTCCCCTGGCGAATGATGCGTGGGAAGAATGATTGTCGTTAGGCCTCTCTATTAGCTCTAATTTCTCGAATTTTCTTGTGGTGCTAATTTCGCGTATGTAGGCGGAAGCAATATGTTGTGCGATTCTTTTCGGAAAACGTTCTCTCGAAATTTCAATAGTAAACCTCTCCGTGAAGCACAAGGTCTCTCTTGTAGCATCTGCCACACAAGTTTGTTGAGAATCTCTGTAACGCTCTGGCACCGACTAAACCACCATGTGACGAGACGTGAGGTTCTTAGTAGGATCTTCTCTGTCTCTTCTATCAGGCCCACCTGGTAACGATCGCAGATTAAGGGACAATAGTCATGAATATAACAAGGGCCTTGCAAGCCATTTATCTCGTGGATGAGTTAGTTTTCCATAATATTATTCCTATGAATATCAGTCTGGCATCTGATTTTTCAACTATTTGTTTTGTGTGGTCATGCAGCTTAATTAGCTCTGGATACTTATTGATATGTATTTTACTATAGAGACTGTTTCCAGTGATTTGTCATCAATAGTGTAATTATACAGTAGCGGCATTCTTTTCCTATGTATTCGCAATACGTTACATTTAGTTAGGATCAGGGTAAACTGCCAGACCCGGTACCATTCATCAATTCTCTGCTGGTCGTTAAGGAAATCGGTACTGTCGTCTGGCGTTGCTACCTTCTTATAGACAAGCATATCATCTGAGAACTGTCTTAAGGAGCATCCGACGCTTTCTACTACATCGGTCTTATCACACTTCCTTGGGATACTCCGGCAATCACATTTACATCTGTCGATTTTGTTCCGTTAAGAGCGAAGTGTTGAGTTCTATCTGTAAGGAAGTCTTGAAATCCAGTCGCAGATCTCCTCCGATACTCGGTAAACACGTGTTTTTTTTTCCCCACTAGACGTCAGTACGGGACAGTCTCAAATGCCTCCCTCAAGTCAAGGAACTCGGTATCAAACTGAGCGCCGTTGTCTATAGCGCTACAGATCTCATGGAGGAACAAAGCGAGCTTAGTACCGCAAGATCTCTGTTTTCGGAATCGATGTTGATTTTTGCAGAGGAGATTCTCTTTCTCAAAAAACGCGTAATACGTGAGTACAAGACATCTCCTGTAATTCTGTGACGGATTGACGCCAACGGTATAGACCTATAATTATGAGTATCTGTTCTATGACCCTTCATGAAAACGGGGATGATCTGCACTTTTTTCCAATCAGTAAATACCCTTCATCGCTCCAGCAATCGCTGATAGAAGGGGAACGAGTTCTTTTGCATAATTTTTGTACAATACACGTAGATATCTCATCTGGTCCTGATGCCTTTCCGCCGGCCGAAGTGGCCGAGCGGTTCTAGGCGCTACAGTCTGGAACCGCGCGACCACAGCAGTTGAGTCCCATAGTGCTCAGAGCCATTTGAACCATTTGAACCTGATGCCTTTCCACTGCTAAGCGATTGCAGTTGCCTTTCTATTCCCCGTTCGGTTATCTCAATATCCGCCACTTCGATGTTCGTACTATGATTGAAAGAAGGAACAGTGTTACGATCTTCCGGAGTGAAACATTTTCAGAAGACTCAATTCAGTATTTGAGTATTCTGTCTATTACCTTCAGTTTTGCTGACAGCATGGTAACCGAGTGAACGAATAGCGGGCTTCGAACGGCTTATTGATTTTATGTAAAATCAAAATCTTTTAGGGTTTTTAATCATATCAGTTGACATAATTCTACTTTAAAAGTCATTCGACGCTTTTCTCATTTTCCTTCTTACGCTTATTTTCGCTGCGTTTAGCTTTTCTTTTGCAGGTAAGATTTGACTTATCTTCAATCTATGATGTAGCTCCCTTTATTCACGTAGCAGTTTCGGAACCGGCTGTTTGACCAGGGTGGGTCTGTCCCATCCCATATGACCTCGCTCAGAACATACTTGTGTAACGCATATTGAACGATGCTTTTCAGGCCGCGCGGAATTAGCCGCGCGGTCTGGGGCGCTGCAGACATGGACTGTGCGGCTCCGGCGGAGGTTCGAGTCCTCCCTCGGGCATGGGTGTGTGTGTCCTTAGGATAATTTAGGTTAAGTGGTGTGTAAGCTTAGGGACTGATGACCTTAGCAATTATGTCCCATAATATTTCAAACACATTTGAACATTTTTTTTTATGCTTTTGAATTTTTCTTGTTCCTGCTCCACATCCTCGTACTCAGCAGCGATTATTTTATGCTGACAACTCAGATACTCTGCAATATTGTCACCCTTGCTCGGCAAAACTATTTTCCTATTTTTCTTAACATTCATCGTAAATCCCATGGTCATAGTATCCATCACTGCCTCATGATGATCGATACCTTTCTACGTCAACTGATTTGGTAAATTCAGGTCTGTTTATCGCTAGGAGGTCTAAGACGTTACATTCACGAATTATCTGATCGAAGTAATTTTCAGATAAGATATTCAGATTAATGGCACACAAGTCGCTGTTTCTGTCACTACTTTAGATAGCATGACTCTCCCAGCCTGTAACTGGCAAGTTGAAGTCATCCCTATTATATCGTCATGATCAGGAAAATTACTAACGATCTTCTACAAGTTCTCTCTGGCGCACTCTACCGCTGCAACTCCTGACCCAGCTGATCTATAAAAGCATTCGATTACCATTTTTGACAGACACTTAATGCTTCAGTTCACCCCGACTAGTTCACATTCTGAATCCGTCATTACCTCGCTAGATTCTTTACCGCAAGAAATATGCCGCCGCCATTGGCGACTAACCTATTCCAAACTGAACTTAGGATTTCATTGCTGTTCACTTCTGCTTTCAGCCAACTTTCTGTTCCTAATACTATGCGAACATTAAAATCTTCAAAAAATTATACTAATTCTGGGACCTTTCCTTGGGTGCTCCTGTAGTTTATTGATATCATAGTAACCCTTTATATTTCCTATCTGTGAGGACAAGCATTCTCTGAAATCATTGTGGTTGTTGCAACTTCAATTTTTGCAGGAAACTTGTCTCTGATGGCACGGGGAGTTTCTGTAACCTAAAAAAACCCTGTGTGCACGCCACACGTACTCTGCTACCCCAATCATAGCTACCTGTATGTAGTGCACGGAAAACCTAATAAGGGGGATCCTGCAACTCCACCGTGCCGGCCGCTGTGGCCGAGCGGTTCTAGGCGCTTTAGTCTGGAATCGCGCTGCTGCTACGGCCGCAGGTTCGAATCCTACCTCGGTTATGGATGTGTGTGACGTGCTTAGATTAGTTAGGTTTAAGTAGTTCTAAGTATAGATATTAAGTCCCATGGTGCTTGGAGCCATTTTAACCATTTGCAACTCCACCCGATAGCGGATGTCAAGGAATCCACATACGACAGCGTCGCAGATTTGTCTAAGCCTTTGGTTTAGACCTTCAACTCTACTCCATGATCAACCCTGGGTTCGATACTGCAGATAGTCAACTTAAGGTGCACACCACATGCGATGCTAGTTGCCATCACAACATCAGCCACGTGCCATGAGAAACAAAGGATAGCAGCCGGTTGCACCCAGTGTGCTCGATAGCCACTGGCAGAGCCTCCTCTACGTCAGGGACGATATCCCTTCCCCTGGCAGACGTCCGTGGTGTACGTTAGCAGTTCCTTCGAGCCCTGCATACTACTTTCCTGAAGGGCTCCATTACCCACCTAAAGTTGGATCTCCCAATGACTAGCATATCCGCTCTCAGCACTTGTTCAGACGGGACAGAAAAATCGGCAGGTGACCCAACAGGAGAGCGATTCCATGCCGGCTCAGATATATTATCAACACTTGGTAGCACCCCGTACCAACTGCTAAGGGGTAAGGAACCAGCCGTGCAGTCCGTTCTTACCTTTATTCACTGACACCACTGTCCATCACCTACTTCCGAGTGAAGACGAACCGGTCAAATGTTCTGTATCAGAAGACGCAGCAAGAAGCAAGTCTCGTCCATGGAGCCCTGATATCGCTGCAGCTTTGAGCAGCAGCAAGAAGGCTTTCGATCACATCCAACGCAGCCTCCAGCTGTTTACTGACAGCAGCCAAGTCTCACTGCGTCCGCTCGTAACAAGCACATCTCCAATCCGTATCACATTGAGTAAAAAACTGAATAAAATCTCAAGAATACAAACAAAGCAGTGAGGAGTAGTGGCAAAAGTACAGACGGACCCTGGCAAAACAGAAAACTAATAGACTTTGGTGCTTCGGAGGTGAAAATCTCAAGGTGCTACATAAACACTAACTCATCGAACAATTCGAGCCCCCGTAGTGCACATATTGTGAATGACGTTCTTCAGGATAACGACATGGCTCGACTAGTGGCCAGCGTGTTCTCCAGACATGAACTCCATCGAACATGCCTGGGGTAGATTGGGAAGGGCTGTTTATGGACGACGTGACCCACCAAATACTCTGAGGTATCTACCCCGAATCGCCGTTGAGGAGTGGGAGAATCTGGACCAGCAGAGCCTTGATGAACTTGTGGATAGTATACCATGACCAATATAGGCATGCATCAATGCAAGATGACGTGCTACTGGGTATTAGAGGTACCTGTGTGAACAGAAATCTGGACCGCCACCTCTGAAGATCTCGCTGTATGGTGGTACAACATGCAATGTGTAGTTTTTATGAGCAATAACAAGGGCGGAAGTGATGTTTATGTTGATCTCTATTCCAATTTTCTGTACAGGTTCCTGAACTCTCGGAACCGAGGTGATACAAAACTTTTTTTGATATGTGTACTTTTCATTCTACACTTCAACGTCGTAGAATTTGAGATAGAAACAAAGACAGAACACAGAGCAATTGGTACAAATATGGAACATCATTTTGTTTTTCGTCCACCATATTTCTCCGTTTCTCACTCTGAGTAAACAATACTTTGAAATGTATTTTAATGCTTCCTATACTATCGAATACATTCTACATTAGGACCATTTCTAAATTAAGCTTAAAGTAGAGTTTGAGACTTTTTGCTCTTCGGATTTTGGGGTAAAAATACGGATAGTCCATTTGTTTCATGTTTCATAGTGATAAAACAAACAACGGAAAATCTAATCATTCTTTGTCAAATAAAATACTACAAAACATGATAATACAATAGAAAAACTAACAAAACATAGCTTTTTCAGTCACATTTTCTCTTGTGAAACCTAGGGATCTATTAAATGTGTTTGCTGTGGGTTTATCGAATCGAAATATCCTTTTTGGGCTGGTTCAAGAAGAGGCGTAAGTACCCTCGCCTAGCCCGTTCATCCAAAAATGTATTCGCGATATTACTGGCTTTGCAAGCTGAAATGTCCTCTGTGGGAGATCCTTTCGGGTAAGTCCAAAAAATTTAGTTTCCATTGTCACGTTATACTAAACCAGCCATTTTTCTTGTTTGGGAAGTAACACAGTTTTTCGCCCAAGTCTCGTCTTCGTGGCTAAATCACCTGGAAAATATGATTTTGCTAGCCTAAGTAGAGTGACCTTGGGAACTCAGAAGTTTTTGTCGCTTTCGAGTAGCCCATCTCCTTTTCTCTAACATTTTTAATTGCTGTTTACATAGTAGACTCATCCCATTGCTTTAGTGCTAGTGAAGTTAGTTCTGAAGCAATACCTATGAGTAAAACAGGTTGTGAAAATACGGTAAAAATATGAAATACTAGGGTACAAATATGAAATACTAGTATTCCGTATTAGTGAACAGCCATCTCCAAATTCAGAAACGAAAAAAAAGTCGAAAACACGCTATTTAAGAGCTTAACGTATTAGCTAAACATCTGTTTACAAAACATATTAATAATTTAATTATTACACTGGGCAACAAGCAAAAAACCGTCATGGGTTTCTCAGCTGATTTAGACTAATTTTGGTGTTCTGAGTCCGAATATCACATTGATTTTGCTCTATCAGGTCAACTTTTTGAGATACAGCCATAGGCCTACATGACCATTTTTCCCTGAAATGTAAGCCTTTTTATAGGCTTCAATATGCTAATATTAGGGGTTTTAAGGGGATTATTCAGGACATATGAAAACAAAAGAAGCCTTTAAGATTGTAACAGTTAATCATTCCAATAGATGCCTTTTTTTCTTACTATAGTATAAAATTTATTCTAATTTTTATTGTCTGACAGTCAACTGCATATTTCTTTTACTATTTCAGATTGATATGGCTTCTGCGCGACGTTCATGCATGAATAATCCAGACGTTTTCTGCTACATCTGCGGAGAATACACGCTTTTAGTGGACAGGAAGAACATCACTGGATTTGTGAAGAAGGCCTACCAGGCTTACTTTCAAGTCAAGCTGGGTGACCAAGATAAGCCCTGGGCACCGCACACGGTCTGCAAGAAGTGCGTGGAATACCTCCGGCGGTGGACGAAGGGCACGAAAACTTCACTGAGGTTTGGGATTCCGATGGTTTGGAGGGAGCCCTTTGACCATGCATCGGATTGTTACTTCTGCGCCATCAATACTACTGGCATCAACCGGAAGAATCGGCACAGCCTCCAGTACCCCGACCTTCCATCTGCCCGCCGTCCAGTTGCTCACTGCGAAGAAATTCCTGTACCAGCGTTCACAGAGCTTCCTAACATCGACGACGAGGCCACCACTGCAGACGAGGGAGGATATATAGCAGACGAGGAGTATGAAGCACAAGATGGTCGGCAGCTCTTTTCACAATGTGAGCTTAATGATCTTGTTCGGGATCTCAGCTTGTCGAAGACTTCATCCGAGCTGTTGGCCTCCAGACTCAAAGAGAAAAATCTACTTGGCGAGGACGCGCGTATCACTTTCTTTCGTAGAAGGCATGAGGACTACATGGGCTACTTCTGCCGGGAGGAAGACCTAGTGTACTGCCGAGATGTCGCCGGTCTTCTTGTTAAACTCGGGGCTCCTACATACGATCCGAGAGATTGGCGACTCTTTATTGACAGCTGCAAGCGCTCTTTGAAGTGTGTGCTCCTCCACAACGGGAACGAGTTCGCCTCAATCCCTCTTTCTCACTCCACAACTCTCGTAGAGAAATATGAAGCAGTGAAGTACGTGCTCGACAAAATCCAATATGAGCAGCACCAATGGATCATCTGCGTCGACTTCAAGATGGTGAACTTTCTACTTGGTCAGCAGTCCGGGTTCACGAAATACCCATGCTTTATATGTATGTGGGACAGTCGAGACAGAGCCCAGCACTATGTAAAGAAAGTGTGGCCGCCACGAGGGCAGTTAGTACCTGGTGCGAGAAACATCATAAACGAACCTCTTGTTGACCGGGAGAAGATATTGATCCCACCGCTACACATGAAGCTTGGGTTAATGAAACAGTTCACGCGTGCTCTGGACAAGGATGGGAGGTGCTTCCACTACCTGTGCCGAGCCTTTCCGCGACTGACCATTGAGAAGCTAAAGGCCGGCATTTTCGATGGGCCACAGATACGGCAGCTCATAAAGGACACAGAGTTCGAAAACTCCATGAACACGTTAGAGTGCGCCGCGTGGAAATCGTTTGTGCAGGTGGTGAACAACTTCCTGGGGAACACGAAGGCAGAAAACCACGCCAGACTCATCAGCAGCATGATAGAGGCCTTTCAAAAGCTCGGGTGTTTGATGAGTATAAAGATGCACTTCCTGTACTCACACATGGAGAAGTTTCCTGAAAACCTTGGGGCGATGAGCGACGAGCCGGGAGAAAGGTTCCATTAGGACATGCGCCAAATGGAGGATAGGTACCAGGGGAGGTGGGACGCAGTCATGATGGCGGACTACTGCTGGATGCTGAAGAGAGACAACCCAGCAGCTGCTCACAAACGGGAAACGAAGAAACGCCGATTCATGCCGTGAACTCTGAACTTTTGTGTCACGTAACGCTCATTGTTATACTAATACTATGATAAATATGCTTATTTACTTTGATGGAGTAAATAAAAACTTAATGAATTTGCATACGTTGACTTTTATTTCTTGAGGATTTTTTACGAAAAATCGATTTTTAAAAATTTCTGTAGCAAAAAATCCTGACCTGATAGAACAAAACCAAGGTCATTTTCGGACTCAGGGCATCAAAATTAGTCTAATTCAGCGGGAAAACCCTAGACTTTTTTAAAAAAATCTTTTTTTTGTTGCCCAGTGTTATAACAAGAGAGTCCATGAACCATGGACCTTGCCGTTGGTGGGGAGGCTTGCTTGCGTCAGCGATACCGATAGCCTTACCATAGGTGCAACGACAACAGAGAGGTATCTGTTGAGAGGCCAGACTTATAGTCAGCGATCTTAAAAGTAGTTAAAATCAAAATTTAAAAGTCTTGATCGCAGTCTTGTTAATTTCAGTCTTGTTAATTTCTTTTTTCTAAAAAAAGGAGAGACAAAAACGGCGTTCTGCGGATCGGAGCGTGGAGTGTCGGATTCCCTAATCAGGTAGATAGGTTAGAAAATTTCAAAACGGAAATGGATAGGTTAAAGTTAGATATAGTGGTAATTAGTGAAATTCGGTTGCATGAGGAACAAGACTTTTCGTCAGGTGAATACAGGGTTATAAATACAAACTCAAATAGGGATAATGCAGGAGTAGGTTTAATAATGAATAAAAAAACGTATTGTAAACGTATTATTGTAGTCAAGATAGACACAGTAATACAAGTTTATATGCCAACTAGCTCCGCAGATGATAAAGAGATTGAAGAAATGTATGATGAGGTAACAGAAATTATTCAGATAGTGAAGGGAAACGAAAATGTAATAGTCAAAGGGGACTGGAATTCATTAGAAGAAAAAGGAAGAGAAGGTAAAGTAGTAGTTGAATATGGAATGGGTGTAATGAATGAAAGACGTAGCCGCCTGGTACAATTTTGCACATAGAATAACTTAATCATAGCTAACACTTGGTTTAAGAGTCATGAAAGAAGGCTGTATACGTGGAAGAGGCCTGGAGACACTGGAAGGTTTCATATAGATTGTATAATGGTAAGACAGAGATTTAGGAACCAGGTTTTAAATTGTAAGACATTCCCAGAGGCAGATGTTGACTCTGACCACAACTGATTGGTTATGAACTATAGATTAAAACTGGAGAAACTGGAAAAAGGTGGGAATTTAAGTAGATGGGACCTGGATAAACTGAAAGAACCAGAGGTTGTAGAGAGTTTCAGAGAGAGCATTAGGGAAAGACTGACAAGGCCGGGGGAAAGAAATACAGCAGAAGAAGAATGGGTAGCTTTGTGAGATGAAATAGTGAAGGTAGCAACGGTCAAGTTGGTAAAAAGACAAGGGATAGTAGAAATCCTTGGGTAACAGAAGATATTGAATTTAATTGATGAAAGGAGAAAATATAAAAATACAGTAAATGAAGCAAGTGAAAAGGAATATAAACGTTTCGAAAATGAGATCGACAGGAAGTGCAAAGTGGCTAAGCAGGGATGGCTAAAGGTCAAATGTAAGGATGAAGAAGCATATATCACTATGAGTAAGATACATACAGGACAATTAAAGAGACCATTTGAGAAAAGAGAACCACTTGTATGAATATCAAGAGATCGGATGGAAAACCATTTCTCAGCAATGAATGGAAAGCAGAAAGGTGGAAGGAGTATATGGAGGGCCTATACAAGGGCGAAGTACTTGAGGGCAATACTTTGGAAATAGAAGAGGACGTAGATTAATACGAAATGGGAGATACGATACTGAGTGAAGAATTTGAAAGAGCACTGAAAGACCTAAGTCGAAGCAAAGCCCCGTGAGTAGACAACATTTCATGAGAACTATTTATAGCCTTGGTAGAGCCAGCCCTGAAGAAACTCTACCATCTGGTGAGCAAGATATATGAGACAGGTGTAATACCGCCAGACTTCGGGAAGAATGTAATAATTCCAACCCCAAAGAAAGCAGGCGTAGACAGATGTGAAAATTACTGAACTATCATTTTAATAAGTCACAGCTGCTAAATATTAACAGACGAATGGAAAAACTGGTAGAAGCCGACCTTCGGGAAGATGAGTTTGGATTCCGTAGAAATGTTGGAACACGTGAGGCAATACTGACCCTACGAATTATGTTAGAAATATTAAGGAAAAGCAAACCTACGTTTCTAGCATTTGTAGACTTAGAGAAAGCTTTTGACAATATTGACTGGAATACTCTCTTTCAAATACTGAAGGTGGTAGGGGTAAGATACAGATAGCGAAAGGCTATTTACAATTTGTACAGAAACCAGATGGCAGTTATAAGAGTCGAGGGGCATGAAAGGGAAGCAGTGGTTGGGAAGGGAGTGAGACAGCATTGTAGCGTATCCCGACGTTGTTCTATCTGTACATTGAGCAAGCAGTAGAGGAAACAAAAGAAAAATTTGGAGTAGGAATTAAAATCCATGGAGAAGAAATAAAAGTTAGAGATTGGCCGATGGCATTGTAATTCTGTCGGAGAGAGCAGAGGACCTGGAAGAGCAGTTAAACGGAAAGGACAGTGTCCTGAAAGGAAGATATAACATGAACATCAACAAAACCAGAACGAGTGTAGTGTGATGTAGTCAAATTAAATCACCTGATGTTGAGGGAATTAGATTAGGACATCAGACAGTTAAAGTAGTAAATGAGTTTTGCTGTTTGTGAAACAAAATAACTGATGATTGTCGAAGTAGAGAAGATATAAAATGTAGACTGGAAACGGCGAGGAAAGCGTTTCTGAAGAAGAGAAATTTGTTAAAATCGAGTATAGAATTAAGTGTCAGGAAGTCGTTTCTGAAAATATTTGTATGGAGTGCAGCCATGTATGTAGGTGAAACATGGAGGATAAATAGTTTAGACAAGATGGGAATAGAAGCTTTCGAAATGTGGTGCTACAGAAGAAAGCTGAACATTAGATGGATAGATCACGTTACTAAAGAGGAGGTACTGAACAGAATTGGGGAGAAGGGGAATTTGTGGCACAACTTGACTAGAAGAAGGGATCGGTTGGTAGAACATGTTCTGAGGCATCAAGGGATCACCAATTTAGTACTGTAGGGCAGCGTGATGGGTAAAAATCGTAGAGGGAGATCAAGAGATGAATACACTAAGCAGTTTCAAAAGGATGTAGGTTGCAGTAGTTACTTGGAGATGAAGAAGCTTGCACAGGATAGAGTAGCATGGAGAGCTGCATCAAACCAGTCTCTGGACTGAAGATCACAACAACAACAAACAAGACTGAAAAAGAAAACCACCAATCTGCAACAATTACTCGTCCTAGGGACTTACTCGCAATGGCTGCCAACTGCAATACGATTGTATACCAACAGCTACAGCTGATCAACGAAGTTTTCAAGTAGCTCGTCAGAGTACAGCAGTTACAGGACGAGAAACCAGAGTACCTTATATTACTACCCCTGTTCCATATTTGTACTTCCTCCTCCATAACTGCCGGCCGGTGTGGCCGTGCGGTTAAAGGCGCTTCAGTCTGGAACCGCGTGACCGCTACAGTCGCAGGTTCGAATCCTGCCTCGGGCATGGATGTGTGTGATGTCCTTAGGTTAGTTAGGTTTAATTAGTTCTAAGTTCTAGGCGACTGATGACCTCAGAAGTTAAGTCGCATAGTGCTCAGAGCCATTTGACCCATTTTTGACCCTCCATAACTATTACTCCGATAATTCAGAGATTACGGTACTCAATACATAATTCACTCCTGAAAGGATTCATGCAGGATTTTTTTTTGTTATCACTCCTTTTTCTTTCTCCATTCAGCTTCATTTTTTAATATCAGATTTAAGGGATACCGAGTTTAGAACCAAATGGCTTCCTCTTCATGCAACTTGTAAGGATGTCAAAATCGTGAACTACATCGTCTCCAGACAGAGTTGGACAATACTGTTATTGACGTGTCAACAAAAGCGTAAGATGTCTTCAGGTTAATGTTGATAAGTGAAACATCGTTTTGTCACGAGAGATCCTGTAGCATTGTAAACTACCTCGAGTTATTTTGTGCTGAAATCAAACGATGTAAATATGATACTAATATAACTGAACGGAAATGAGGGACAATATAAAAAATAAAGAAAATATATGTTTTTCCCTCGTGAAACGAATGAAAACCTCCCAGAAACGTTGGTCGGCATTGTCGGAATTGGGCTGTCAGCCATTATGCGTCGACTTCGTCGATATTCAGTTAATTATTTAAATCGTAGTCTTTAACGTTGTCCTGGCAGCTTTATGTTGTTTACTAAACCGGTACAGTGGCAGGAACATTCAACAAAAAAACAAGTGTTAAGGGACAGTATTTTCTCGCTCGATCTGTTGTTTTTGTTAGGTGGCGTAGGACTCTGATCTATTGTATGTAGTGCTGTCCTCAATGCTCCATTTAAATCAGTTATTCTGCGTTTCTTCAATAGAAGTAACTTTAGTCATTTCCCACTGGTGGTTTGAAAGTCATATAATTGTATAAATAAGCTCATTCCACTGCTTATACGTTTGTAAAATATGAGTAGCACAGCACTTCATTTACAGCATTTATTTGGCAGTAAGTTAGCAGGAATTCTGCGTCAGTCACCGCAGACGTACAGTGACTTTGTTAATTATATTTCAGTGAGCTAGGTGCGCTTGATTACCTGGCATAACGATGTCACATGTAGCAGAAAGACTCATTAGCCGCTAATTGCGTTATCAAATTGGTGTAATTTGAAAGGACAAGCGGCGAACGTAGCATTTGCGTAAGCATCGTTGATGATTACAAATACTGTTTACTGAAATTACGTCGTTAATATAGTTCATATTTACAATTCGCTGAATGGCATAGTGACTGCGATTGACGTGACCATGCATGAGTCCCAGTGTCTGAGCGGTGTATTTCAGTCCGGGCGATGTTGGGGCGTCACCGCACATTCCAGAACTGCGTCGCTGACAGAGCAATCCGCGGACCAGTCTTGTGGACCTGGCAGTATTTGAGGTCTATACGTCAACATTTTTCCACGGTAGCTTCTATCAAATGGAGTTAACTTTTATAAAATGTACTTTATTTCACTTCCGTCTGAGTTGCAGAACAGATTCGGCTGTGAAGCCATTTGGAAATGACAACATACGTATAATGTTTAATCGCATCTAAACAATTCTACATTACAATCGATGAAATTGCTGAGACGTGAGGAAGTCGCAATCAATTCACAGATTGTACCAACGCATCTTCATATTACATATAACTGCGTGGCGGGAAGGACTACATAAGAATTAATGACAATGCTGACAAAAAAGTTTTACATACTGGAAAACCGTGACTTGTGATTGCGAGAGAGAAGCTAGCTGCATAGCGGTGTTAAAGAGTTCGCCAGCACTGAGTGAAGCAAGCTGCAAATTAATGTACACCTACCTCAGAACAGCGTTCGTTCACCATTCGTTGCTCTGCATTCGTAGGTACTGTGTAGACGATGTTAAAAGCAGCGTTGAAGAAAACCATCGTCAATACTTACGATTGCATAGTCCGCGTAACTCAGGTAACCAAATAAACCTGTAAATCTCTAGTAATAACGGGCAAAAGTAGATACTTCCTTCCTTCATTGAAAATGTCCACTTCCCGATACTAATGTTTTTTATTGTCGTTTAGTTATGGTGTCAACAGGAGAACATTTATGTCGATAGCACATCCACTACTAGTTTATGCGGCTTATATCACCCGCAAGAAAGCCAGAAATGTACTAAGTCCAACCCGAAATATTACGAGATTAGTACAGCCAATACACTGCTACGAAATTAGTTTCACACTCGGTCCTTTTCAGTGGTTTCGTCAAAGGAAGATGCTCGCCAAAAGAATGTTCTGTAAATGCATACTGAACACGCCACGCAGAATTCTTCATAAAGGCTGATAATTTCACACGCGATTTTCTCTACAACGAACGCTTCCAAATCTCCCAAACTTCACAGAAATGTCCGTAAATGCATCAGCTTGCATGGCGATATAAACAGTCACTTCTTCCTTTTACAAGCAACTTTTTCGGACACGTCTAACATGAACTTCTCGTCTGGCAGCTAGTCCACCACTACCTCAGTGCCGCTGCACACAGCGCATATACTACTTGATAGAGCGTGGGAAAGACTTCACTCTGATTGGTTGATCAAATGAACAGCCAATCAGATCAATCATTTAAGATCATATTCGTGCCTAAACTGTTTTACTCCAATCAACATTCACAGATGCATTTACGCCATTTTATGCTGCAGATATTAATAAAATGTTCCACCAAACCAAATGAAACGAAAAATAATCTCGAAATAACTTTAGAAATAGATTACTCTACAAATAACTATTCTGGCTGCCTTCTACCAAAAACAAGTACGCTTGGACATACGTCATCAGCAATGTGGGTACAAACATGTTTCCCACGCTATGACTGCGTAATGCATTACACGAAATTAATCTTGAAATTTAACGTAAGTCCCACATACATGCTCTTACTCACTCTCATTTACTCCCACAACGACATAAGACACAAATAATAATTTTGTATGAATTTTATATTACGAAAATGAAAATTAAAGTTTTAATATGAAAATCTCAGTTAATGGATTCTGCGTTCTGAGAGTTCTGTTTGTGTTTTCAAATAATGCCAAAGATAAACTATTACAATTCCTAACTGAATGTAATTCCCTAAGTGTCGGTTTTTGACTTTTTAAGTAATTTTCTTTATCTCCAAAACTACTATAGGTAGCGGTATCAAATTTTGACACAAAGTTCGTCTGAATAACAAAAGGTCGTGTACCAGATTTGGAATAAAAGAGATAATATTTGACATAGTTATTTAGTTTCTCAGATTAAGTGAATAAGTGATTTTAGTACAAGCCACAGTGAGCATTCTCACGGTTCGCTTTAGCGACAGGTGAGGCATACGACAGGCCACAAGTCGGCCGCCGCCGAATGCTATTATACTGCAGGCTTCCAAAACAGCTTGCCATAACGTAACAAAACTTAATGAAAAAATCTGCAGTCGCATAATAGCTTCGATGCTACAAGCTGTGTGCTGCGGTAGGCAGCACTTCTCTCAGGAGTTGTGAAGAAAATGAAATAATTCATTCTGGTGTTAATTATCCGACTAGGTAGACTTTTATAAATTTTGAATGGAGTTAATTGAATAATTTTTGAGGGGTCACCCATTTTATGAATTTTTTAAATTCTAAAGGTTGATGAGTTGAAAAGTCGAAGTAACGTAAGTAAGAGAGCTTGTTGTATAAGAAGAGAACACCAAAATCCATCGCTGTTTAGTTTGAAAAGGTAACTACGATTTTATTTCAAGTGAATCTCGACATAATGCACAGCGGAACAGACTTTCATACGGATTTTGGTAGAAAAACCACGTTCCTGCACACGGTCAGAACCTCTCTGAAAAAATTTTATTCGCTGCAAAAATGTTTTTCCTTCTTTCTGAGGTTTTCTTTGGTCGGACAATACTATCAGATTCCAATCTAGGGGGTGTCACTGCATAGACAGCTGAAGTTTGAGATTACCCATCTCTATTATTCTTCAGTTTTTCCCTCTGAAGTCCCTGAGTATGTCTGCTGTAAGAGTGCTCTGTCTTCAACACTGACCGTTTAAAGAATTTAAGAGAAATTTAAGCGCCTTGAGGAAATATTAAAACGTTTGCGTAAGAGCGCGTGGCAAGGTGATGAACTCTTTGCGGAATGAACGTACGTCCTTAGCTTGGGTTGCGCGCTGACAAGGAGGTCAGCTACACGCTGGTAATTTTAGAGATCAGCAGAGTTTTTGAAGGTGCTAAATTTGAAATGTTTATTAATTATACAATCTATAATGAGGGTAATTACTTTCCAGTCAAATTAGCGTTAAATAAAGGGAGACAAATGAGCTAAAATTTAAATAGCTTCAATCGGTGACAGTTTAACTATGATTGGGTTTGCTACGAAGACATAGTTGCTTCAGTAATATAATGATCATTCAGATTAACTTTAGAGTACACTTTAAACACATAACTATCGTTAATGTTTTCGTGTGTGACGATTTATATTCTGGTTATGATCTAATGAGAGTGAAGGTAATCAATAGTTAACTGCCCCGTATGTATGGTTAACATTATGTTCTGAACAAAAAGTAAAAACTAAACATTAAAGTAGCCTTTAGTGATCAAATGTATTTTACTCACTTAATCCTGTTTGTTTACTTAGCTAAGAAGCACGATAAGATCAGTCCACGTCGTGCTTATTAGTGCTGAACACAATCTACAGCTAGCAGACTGGACTCGCATTCTGGAGGACGACGGTTCAATCCCGCGTCTGGCCATCCTGATTTAGGTTCCCTGTGATTTCCCTAAATCACTCCAGGCAAATTCCGGGATGGTTCCTTTGAAAGGGCTGGGCCGACTTCCTTCCCCGTCCTTCACTAATCCGATGAGACCGATGACCTCGCTGTCTGGTTTCCTCCCCAAACAACCTAACCCTACTCAACTCCACGACCTACGGTACATCTCCTTCCGCCAAATTTAGTTTCATGTGCCTCAGATATGTTCAAAGACTTATATAAAACTGCACAATAATTTTTTACAAAACGTAGGAGGGCGTTTGCATTACTACGGTGGCAAAAGAGACAGGAATAAGTATGCTCGTACTTGTCGAATTGTACAATATAACTCTAGTACGGGTCCTCGCAATGATTGCTTTGTAAAAAAACAATATATATATATATATATATATATATATATATATATATATATATATATATAAAATTAAAAAAAACTACTGGTACTGTGACTTTCCAGGGGATGTTTTTGAAAGTCAGATTCTTTAAAGATGTATTAATGCTTTTCTGCACATTTTAAAAGTGTAAATACAACGTTTGTAACCGCAAAAATGATGTCCTGGCATACCACATCTCAAAACCAGCGGTTCAGATTTTTTTTTTCGTCAGAGATACCGGTACAGGGTACTGGTGCATACCCTCACAAATCAAGCACTCGTCACTGGAAACAGTAGATGTCCAAATCAAGCTAGTTATGGAGCAAGATTGCAACAGCAGCGATGTCACTATGACTTGCCTCCGTAACCGTCGTCGGTAACGCACGCCAGTGCGGTAGTGCTCGATTTGGACGTACGCCTGTTCGAATCCTGGTGGTGAAAAAGGGAAGGACAGGTGCCGAAGTAAAATTCTTGATCAACAGTCTTTGCACTAATGATGATGATGATGATGATGATGATGATGACGAGGTCCCATACTGCGAGGAGCATAGGGGACGATGCGGAAGGCCCGCACCGCTGTACTAGGCAAGATCCTAGTGGAGGTGGTTTGCCATTGCCTCCCTCCGAGCATAATGGGCATGAATGATGATGCTGAAGACGACACAACAACACCGCTGGGAACTGAACCCGGGACCCCACGCAGGGGAAGCGAAAACGCTATCGCAAGACCACGAGCTGCGGACTTTGCACCAATGTCCTGGATTAATTGCAAACCTGTCTGCAGTGAGGACATGTGACAGTGTTGACGATCCATCTGTCGGATCAAGACATAAAGTTCAACAGGGGTTTAGGCTGTATGTTGGGTCCGGGTTTCACCCTCTCCCTTCCCATCATCCATAACAAGGCAAACCCAACATAGTACTGTACAGACACTCAGCACAGTCATTCACACGACACAGTCAGACCCTTGACACTTCCTAACAGATCGGAGGAAGGCAACGGCAAACAAACTTCAGCAGCATCTTTCCTCGAACGGCCTTGTAGGACTCCTGTATCTGCTCCCCTATTCTTATTTTCTGAGATCCGATGTAACTGTAATGCGGACACTATAACGTGGCAAGCGGCTGTCAGTTAAGGTAACGGGTACCTTGACCACTCACGGTGAAAGGACAGATGTGGATCAACAATCCCCATCTCCCACACTCGTGGCTGCAAGTTTACATGCATGATTTGTGCTTGTGCGAAAGCAAAACTGTCACATTTTCATAGGGACCATCGGTTCTTTCTGGTGTCGTGCGACTCGTACTCAAATCCCATTATGGACCGTGATCAGCTTCTCCACTAATTTCAAAACAAGAAAACAAGGAGCAAAGCTCAACCCAACGCAAAACTACGTAAAGTATTTGGTTATTGAGCCGTGGTGAGGCTTTTCTGGCGCTCCAGCTCTTTGGCGCGACACTATCGATTACCCGACTAAAGTAGGATCTTTGCCCCTGTTGTGATCCCGCGGGTGTTTGCCGCTCGGAGCAGTTGGTGTTGGACTCGCTACGAGGCGCAAGGACGTGCTTGCGTGGACGAAAGAGGAAAACATACGTACTCGGCCAGCAGTGGCACTGTGGGTCTACTTCGTAAGACGGTCGCGAGTTTGTGGTGGACCTGCCTGATGTCAATGCGGTGTGTGTCACCGCCAGACACCACAATTGCTAGGTGGTAGCCTTTAAATCGGCTGCGGTCCGTTAGTATACGTCGGACCCGCGTGTCGCCACTATCAGTGATCGCAGACCGAGCCACACGGCAGGTCTAGTCTAGAGAGACTCCCTAGCACTCGCCCCAGTTGTACGGCCGACTTTGCTAACGATGGTTCACTGTCTACATACGCTCTCATTTGCAGAGACGACAGTTTAGCATAGCCTTCAGCTACGTCGTTTGCTACGACCTACCAAGGCGCCATATTCAGTTACTATAATAACTTCAAGAATGTATTCTGAACAGATAGTATTGTGAATCATGTACCGCCAAGAGTGACGTTCATCATTAATGGATTAAAGTTAAGTATCAAACTAATTACGTCCGCTTTCTGTATTCTCATTCCTTGTCATGTTCCAGACGTCACGTCAGTATAGTTCGCGTGCATTTCGGCCTCCACTCGTAACACGGTGTTGGCTCTTCTGCTAACACAAAAGTCAACTCCGGACGCTGTTCGTCGCATTGCTTTGGTGCCTGTTTTCTCGGAGATACCCATTCCTGGAGACCATCGAAGGTGTAAGTGATTTTGGTGTCTTCGTTTCGTTGAACGATTTCAATTGCAGTGAGTGTACTTGTTGCTTGGTTACCATAATGTACGTTTTGTTGAAGGAGGAGCAGCCAGTAGAGTGTGAAACCGCATGGAGACCAGCAGTTACTATTTCTTTTAAAAAATCCACTGGTTGGACTACTAAGGAAGCTGATTAGCTCGAAGGTGTGTGTGTTCTATTTTTTTTTTTTTTTGATAGTATCTAGAAGTTTATGTATTGTCTGGTGAGTATTTCAGTGTATTTTGATTGCCATCAAATCGACGACCCTTGTATATTGCTGTAAAATTTGGGTCACTTCTATTGAGAATACTTACTCAGTTGTTAGTAAGGGCTTGTATTCTGTAAAGCTAGTCATGATATGCATTAGTAAGAGCAATTGGATCTTCATTAATTTTTTCTTTATTGATCTCCTAACTTATATTAATTGATGTTTGGTTGGTGTTTGCCATCTCTTCTGCGGTCTGTTTGTGTTCCAGTTTTCTGCGAGTTGGGGTGTGTGGGAGTGGCGCCACGTTCCGCTTCAGTGCACAGAAGCTGTGACGTGTCGTCTAATGGGAAGTGACTCCCAGTTGGGCCCCGGGGTTTAGGCGTTGTAAATTGTAACCTCGTGTGTGTTTCATAAATCACTTTCATATTGCAAATTATTGCTCCTTTAAATAAATTATCTGTGTCACATTTCCTTAAATCGCTTTCTGATTGTAATTTATTGTTCCTTTAAGCATTGAAACCTCTTTGGCTCATCTCTTTAAGTCAGTTTTTGTAATTGTAGTTTGCTGCCTTGCTTCAGAAGCAAGCTATCTGTTTGGTATTGTCTCAAACATGCCCACGTGTTGATTGTCTCTTAATCGTTTTACAAGTATTGTCTTTGAATAAATGGTTAATTTATTAACTTGACAGTTGTTGTGTTTAAGAAGTGACATTGTAGGGGACTTGACCTTCCATGCTAAGTGTACCCCTCATCCCGGCTTCCTCAGTCACAGTTATGGCGCCCGCGCAACTGATATCTTAGGTTGGTAGTGTCATAAACGTGAAAGTACACGCCCCACCTCTAGCGGTATCTTACGTCAACATAATTCAAAATACTGCGCCCCCTCCTCAAATTGCCCCGCTTTAAAGTGCTTATGATCAGAAGACGCAAGCATGCAGCTGGTTACCGAATTAGTCAGTCACAACAGGAGAGATTCAGTTAAAGACTAGCACCTGCTCCAGGTGGAAATATCATGAGCGCTCCACCAGAATTTAAGCCACGCGCAAAGGACGATTGATCTAGATGCCACTCACTGGCGTCCACATGGAAGCGCGGCAAAATGTGTCTGCATAGCTACTAAATGAAAGAAATAGTTACGGGTACCTCTACCATGCCTTGATCAGGAAAACAAAGATTATTGGTTGTGTATGGTATCTGCTTTGGTGTTTTAAACCACATTTTCTCGTATTTATTATAAATTTATATATTTTAGGAGAGACACTAAGAAATAGGCGGATGAGTAACACACACACACACACACACACACACACACACACACACACACACACACACAAACAGACACACACACACACACACACACACACACACACACACACACACACACACACACACATAAAAAAATCAGAAAATGGGATGTTTAGGAACAGTAGAAAATATCATGATAATGTTAGTATACGTGTTGTTCTGTTTAGAAAATATGTGTTTTATTATGCTTCCTACAACAAAATAGTAACGTTTGGAAAGCTTTTTTCTGAGCGGAGCAGACTAAGATGTAGTAGTAAATACAAACACAAAACAACAAGTACCTGCACTGAAAAGATCCCTCTTAATCGTACGTAGGTGTTGTTTTAATGAGGAGCTATTCCTGTTACATATGAGTATTTCAGTTAGCGTGTAACCTACATCTAGATGTAGATATCATCAGCCACTAAACATTGCATCCAAGGGAGTAAGTGGTACCACTGCTTCACATTCGTTTTCTGTTCCACTTGTAAATAGCGCAAGGGAAAAGCGATTACCACATACCGTTATATGAACCTTGATTTCCCTTATTTTGTACTTTTTGTTATAAGGTTAGACGAACGTCGCAAGCAAGTACAATCTTTATGCAATCTGTCGCAAATTTGGATTTCTATATTTCTACAAAAGCGTTGTTCGAAAAAAAAATCTAACTTTCCCACAACGATTTCTATCTGAGTTCACTGAGCATTTCCGTAACATTCTAACACTGACCGAAACGATTGTACGAAATCTAGCAGGACCCCTCCGAATTGCTTCGATGTATTCCTTTAAACCGATTTGGAGGGATTTCGAGACACTAGAGCAGCACTCAAGAACCTGTCGCACTAGCATTTTGTACGGGGTCTCCTTTATAGTAGCTGTAAACGTTCATTCAACTTTCCCGATACCCCATAGTCGTCTTGCGTGCTTGGACACAGATGATCTTCTTCGAACTCGTTCCATGTCTCGTCCCAACGATAGGCATTTAATCGAAATGATTGTGTTAAGCACCATACCCCAAATACTGTACTATATCATCCAAATGTTGCTTCTACGTACCCAGTATCAACGTTCATGGTTCAGGAAACTGGTTTGATGCAGCCCGCCACAGATTTCTCTCCTGTGCCAACCTGTTAGCGCTGCAGTAAGACTTGCATCCAGCGTACTGATTTATTGATTAGATGTATTCCAAATTTAAGATTTTAAACTCTAAAACTTTACGGCGGCCAGATATTGATTCTGACGATCATTTATTGTTTATGAACTGCAGATTAAAACTGAAGAAATTGCAAAATCGCAGGAAGTTGAAAAGATTGTAAGTGGATAAATGGAAGGGACCAGAGGCTATTGAAAGTATCAGAGAAAGCATAAGGTGATTATTGAATTTTAAAAAAAGGAAAGAAATATAATACGAGAAGAATGGGTAGCTTTGGGAGATAAAATATAGATGACAGCAGGTCACCAAACAGATAAAAATCCAAGGCCAGGTATAAACCCCTAGATGAAACACGAGATACTTGCTTTAAGTGACGAAAAGAGTAAATATAAAAATGAAATAATTGAAGTAGACGAAAGAAACAGAGTTTAAAAAATTGAGGTCAGTAGAAAGTGCGAAGTGACTGAGGAGAAATGGGTATATGACAAAAGCAAAGCTGAATAAGCATGTATAACTACGGGAAAAATCGATTGCTGCTAATGTAAATTGGTTTTTGTTATATATAATAAAGGTCAGATCTTACGCAGATGTGACAAAAGTTATGGGATACCTCGTAATATCGTGTCGGGCCTCTTTATGCCGGCGTAGTGCAGTAACTCGACGTGGCATGGACTCAACAAGTCGTTATAAGTGCTGTGCAGGAATATTAAGCCATCCTGCCTCTATAGCCTTCAATAATTGTGAAAGTGTTGCCGGTGCAGGATTTTGTGCACGAACTGACCTCTAGATTATGTCGCATTAATATTCGAAGAGTGGCTAAATCATTCACTCGAATTGTCCAGAATGTTCTTGAAACCAATCACGAACAATTGTTGCTCGGTGACATGGTGCAGTGTCATCCATAAAAGTTCCATCGTTATTTGGGAATATGAAGTCCATTAAAGGTTGCAAATGGTCTCCAAGTAGCGTAACCAGAGGATCCAGTCCATTCCAGTAAACACAGCCCACATCATTATGGTGCCACCACCAGCTTGCACAGTGCCTTGTTGACTTCTTGTGTCCATGGCTTCGTGGGTTCTGTGCCACATTCGAACCGTAACATCAGCTCTTACTAACTGAAATCGGGAGTCATTTGACCAGGTCACGGTTTTCCAATCTTCTAGTATCCAACCGATACGGTCACGAGCCCAAGAGAGGCGCTGCAGGCGATGTGCTGTTAGCAAAGGCACTTGCATCATTCGCGTGCTGAAATAGCTCATTAACGTTAATTTCTCCGTACTGTCCTAACAGATACGTTCGTCTTACGTCCCACATTGATTTCTGCGGTTTTTTCACGCATGTATGTTAGCATTGATAACCCTACGTAAACGGTGCTGCTCTCCGTCGTTAAGTGAAGGCCGTCGGTCCTGCTTTGCATGTCTGAATTTTAATATCCCCGGAACACTCTTGACGCTGTGGATCACGGAATATTGAATTCTCTAACGAAATGGAATGTCACCCGCGTCTAATCCCAACAACCATTCCCTGCTCAAAGCTTGTTAGTTCCCGTCGTGCGGCTATAATCATGTCGGAAACTTTTTCACAGGAATCACCTGAGTACAAACGGCAGCTGTGCCAATGCACTGCCCTTTTATATCTTGTGTACGCGATATTACCGCCATCTATATATGTGCATATCACTAGGCTATGACTGTTGGTAGCTGGCCGCTGTGGCCGAGCGGTTGTAGGTGCTTCAGTCCGGAACCACGTGACTGCTACGGTCGCAAGTTCCAATCCTGCCTCGGGCATGGACGTGTGTGACGTTCTTAGGTTAGTTAGGTTTAAGTAGTTCTAAGTTCTAGGGGACTGATGACCTCAGATGTTAAGTCCCATAGTGCTCAGAGCCATTTGAACCATTTTTGACTTTTGGTTCAAATGGCTCTAAGCACTGTGGGACTTAACATGTGAGGTCATCAGTTCCCTAGACTTAGAACTACTTAAACCTAACTAACCTAAGGACATCACACACATCCATGCCCAAGGCTGGATTCGAACCTGCGAACATGGCGGTCGCGCGGTTAAGGACTGACTGTAGCAACCACGCGGCGCCGGACTGGAGCGCCTAGAACCGCTCGACCACAGCGGCTGGCGCCATGACTTTTGCCACCTGAGTGTGTATGCTACTTACAAATTATTAATAGTGCATACTTTATTCATTAGAAGCAGAAAAAAGTTACCAATGCGAGTTAGGAAGCAGTCTCATTTCAGGAGTTGCGCTTCTGTTATTATTTTACTTTGCAGTACCGTGAGAGTTGAAAAGTATTGGCTGTAGGGGCAGATAAGTTACGTTTCCCCTCGACCTTTTTCGCTTTCTTCTTGCACCGTTGCACGCGCTGTAGTCCACAGTCGGCAGAAATCGGTCAGATAGCATGTCTGCTTCCGTACGCCTTCCTGTAAGAAAGTAGCAACTAGACTTCCGTTACTGGGTGTGATCGAGTCGTGAAGGAGCCGTCAGTTTCAGGCAAGAGCACTGTTGTCATATAAACTATATTAGCGATAAACGTCTTTTGAGAAGTAGTCTTTTCTATATTATAGGCTAGCAGGATAAATGATGGTGTGACAACAGCATTTGTTTACCGTCGCGGGTCGATGGAAAAGTTTCTTCTCGTACGTAAAAGATGGAAGCAGAAGGGATAGAGGAACCCACGCACCACACACGTTTAATTCTTAAACCGCCTTTATTTCTTTCTTCGCTCAGTATGTGCATTTTCTCTGCATGAGCGTCCTCGGAGTGAACTTATCTCACCACACCCCAGTACTGCCCAGCTTCCACAATGCTATTTTCAAACTTCAAAGAAGATGAAAATTTTAAACTATGTCGAGTATCAAATCCATAGCCTTGTCTTTCGCAGGCATTGGTCTGCTGTACTGCGATATCCCAAGCTTCGATGATGCCAGTATTTCTCTCGTACTATCCTCTCTACTCAGTCTCCTCACATTACTGACCCCCTCTCCGAGAGATCGTTTACGAACACGTAGTATAGGAGTCGTCCTATCCCACGTCTCTGTCTCTCTCCTGACGTCACTATTGTGTCTGATGTACACTATCAATCTAGAACAACTGAGTAAGTTCATTTAATCAATAAGTCTTCGAGTCAGTCAGAGACAGACTGGCGCAGACAAAGGGGAAAATTAGAAATTTATGTTTCTAGCCCTTCAGTGGCAGCAGAAGTAGGGAAAACGCATCAAGTCGTGTAGCAAAAACGGACATGTAGTTACCATGGGGCACTGGAGAGGTGCAGAGTGTGCAATCGCCGACATGCTGACAGTTTTACTGACAGATCCACGACGAGGGTTGTGACGCGACCATCAGATTCCGTCCCTCGGTCAGGTTCCGCCGTTACAGGGAATCGCAATTTGGGCTTGGAATTTCGAAGAGACCCGTGCAATTGTTTGGTGTATCTTTGAAAACTTCACCACAGTGAAAGTTGCCATTGGATGGAGTCCACGTAGGTGCGAAAGCTCTCCTCGTCAAGACTTCAAAGAGTACTCGACAAGCCTCAGATCCACCCGTACAAATTTCATTTTCGGCAGCAACTGAATTCTAATGTCGGATCTCCTGCGGCAGCATATTTGTGAACAACTCCTAGCTAACGACCGTAAGGATGCCAAATTCATTAAAAAATTTTGAATCTCTGATGAAGCACAAAAAGATGTGTGTGATATCTTATGGAACTGCGAAGGTCATCAGTCCATAAGCTTACACACTACTTAACCTAAATCATCCTAAGGACAAATACACACACCCCTGCCCGAGGGAGGACTCGAGCCTCCGCCGGGACCAGGATGAAGCACAGATCACTTAAGTGATTGTATGACAATCAGATCTTCCTATGTTCGCTACACGAAAAGCATGCTCAGATCTTCTCATTCAACACAGCTGGTTTAAAGATGGAGACAAACACCATCTGATCAAAAACCTCTGTAATGCGGTCACGAGAGACAGACCCGCCTGTTGTATTGTGTTGTTAGTAGGGAAGCAGTAACCACAGAGTGAGTCGACCAGGTGATTTCAGTGACTTCGAACGTGGACTGGTCGTTGGATGTCACCAGAGTAAGAAATTCTGCAGGCACACTTCAACCCTTTTAAAGCTGCCCAAGGCTACTGTTGGTGGTGCGATTATGAAGTGGAACTGCGAAGGAACAAACACAGCTAAACCAAAACAATACATACCTCATGCACAGACGGACAGGAACCTCGAGCTTTTCGGAGTGTGGTTGTAAGAATGGCTCTGAGCACTACGGGACTTAACTTCTGGGATCATCAGCCCCTAGAACTTAGAACTACTTAAACCTAACCTAAGGACATCACACACATCCACGCCCGAGGCAGGATTCGAACCTGCGACCGTAGCGGTCGCTCGGCTCCAGACTGGAGCGCGTAGAACCGCACGGGTTGGTAAGGGACTGAGAGCAGTACTTCGTTGAAATAGGAACGTCGTGTAGTCCGTTGCTTTTTCTAGGAGAATAATTTTTAGAGTTTGCCAGGTGGTTAATTAAAGTGAATGGGTGAAAAACATCTGGGTGTGTAAAGACGAAAAAATTAAGTTACATGACGTCATCGTTTTTTCTGCAACATCTTACATCTTTTATGTTCAATTTCACTGTGTATGATAAGATATTATTATAAGAGTCGAAGGGCACGAAAGGGAAGCAGTGGTTGGGAAGGGAGTGAGACAGGGTTGTAGCCTCTCCCCGATGTTATTCAATCTGTATATTGAGCAAGCAGTAAAGGAAACAAAAGAAAAATTCGGAGTAGGTATTAAAATCCATGGAGAAGAAATACAGACTTTGAGGTTCGCCGATGACATTGTTATTCTATCAGAGACAGCAAAGGACTTGGAAGAGCAGTTGAACGGAATGGACAGTGTCTTGAAAGGAGGATATAAGATGAACATCAACAAAAGCAAAACGTGGATAATGGAATGTAGTCGAATTAAGTCGGGTGATGCTGAGGGAATTAGATTAGGAAATGAGACACTTAAAGTAGTAAAGGAGTTTTGCTATTTGGGGAGCCAAATAACTGATGATGGTCGAAGTAGAGAGGATATAAAATGTAGACTGGCAATGGCAAGGAAAGCGTTTCTGAAGAAGAGAAATTTGTTAACATCGAGTATTGATTTAAGTGTCAGGGAGTTGTTTCTGAAAGTATTTGTATGGTGTGTAGCCATGTATGGAAGTGAAATGTGGACGATAAATAGTTTGGACAAGAAGAGAATAGAAGCTTTCGAAATGTGGTGCTACAGAAGAATGCTGAAGATTAGATGGGTAGATCACATAGCTAACGAGGAGGTATTGAATAAAATTGGGGAGAGGAGGAGTCTGTGGCACAACTTGACAAGAAGAAGGGACCGGTTGGTAGGACATATTCTGAGGCATCAGAGGATCACAAATTTAGCACTGGAGGGCAGCGTGGAGGGTAAAAATCGTAGAGGGAGACCAAGAGATGAATACACTAAGCAGATTCAGAAGGATGTAGGTTGCAGTAAGTACTGGGAGATGAAGAAGCTTGTACTGGATAGAGTAGCATGGAGAGCTGCATCAAACCAGTCTCAGGACTGCAACATGATAATGATCACGTCAAGCGCAGTTAGGCAGTGTTTCGTTTTCTATGCGATCGAGGCTGAAGTAAGTTTCTGTGGATATATTATTCCCATAGTCACCCATTAAGATCACAGTGAATCTTCCCATTGGCCTGCAACTGAAAAAAGAAAAAAAAAGGCAGCTGCGTTTCACAGGGCTTATTGTCAATCGGGTGCCGTGTTTTTCTGTGTGGTTTGAGAAGGTATCCAACAACAGTACAAAGAATTTTCGGTTTTCTGCAAATAACTACTCAAAATTCTTCTGCAAAGCACTTTGTAATTTCGCAACTATAATCTTGCTAGTTTCGTGGTACGAACGATGGTCTTGCAGACTTGCCACTGGAGCAGTGGGTCATTCGTGGCGACCACTCCTCCTGCGTCAGCTTTAAACGTCCGCAGGACGGCCTCCCCCGTGCGCGATTGATTTAGTACAGCGCCGGCCTTTCGCTAGCGGTCGTGTAAGCGTCTAAAGAATTTACGATGGACGAGCGCGAAACCACACACCGGCTCGCTCTGGAACGTTCACATACAGCCACACCCACGCACGTACACACGCGAGCGCTTTCGCGAGCAGGTGCAAGCGTTGCTCGAGTCTTGGTGTAATAAATTTTGGAGTGTACGGCAGTGTGAGAGGGAGAGCTATAAATAATGTACTACTTTAGTGTTTCAGGCTTCTCCCTCCCCCCCATCCCTCCCCCCCACCCTCTCTCTCTCTCTCTCTCTCTCTCAATTTTCCCTCCTTTTTATTTTGCTTCTTCTCTATAAATATTTATCGCATACGAGCCGTGTTTCAAACTAGGACTTATGAGAATTCGCTGCCATTTAAGGTCTCGTTTCAAAGCCGTATCTCTGCACCGTGTGAATTGTGTCGTACCAACAACGCCAATGACGGGTTTCACGCGCCATTCTGCAGGGTGTTTCCGTAAAAGGCCGCAAAAATGTAACAGGTCATAGAGAATGCTCCATTGAACAATTTGAGGTAGAGAACCTGGGGTAGGAGAAGCCAGCTTAAGGAGATACGACAGTGAACCTGTCTACCGCTTTGTCTACGATTAGTGTTTACCAGCTTATTTACTACAAACGTGCGTACAAGTTTAGACATACTGTGCTGTTTATTTACTTGTACATTCTTTATTTCCTGCAAGAAAACGAGGGGGACGACCCTGATTACTAGGAAGTATCTCCTGGTCACTGGATTGGAAGGGGAGGTCCTATTCCATGGCCTGCGATGTCATCCAACCTGAATCCCCTTGATTATTTAGAATGAGGATATCTAAAATCACTTTTTATGAGACCCCAGTGGATACGGAGGTGGAATTAGTTGCCAGAATTGTAGCTGGCTGCGATGGGATTCGAAACACACCAGGGATAATTGTCAAGGTGCCTTAGAAACTTGTTCCCCAATGTCATGCTTGCATCGAGGGTGATGGTCCTCAGTTTCAACCCATTTTGTAAGATACAGTACAAATGCTACGTTCATTGTGTCGATGACGGTACTTGCAGTTAACTGTAACTAATGTAAATAAAAGAGTACAAAATACTGTGATTTTATTCCTATTATCTCCTTAAGCTGGCTTCTCCGACCACAGGTTACCTACTTCAAATTGTTCAGTGGAGCATCCTGTTGTCCCGTTAAACTTCTTCACACTCGTACGGAAACATCCTATATAGGGTCTCTCAAACATAACTGTATAGACGGTAGAGGACTTATAACTCGGTCTTTTTGGGGTAGTAAAGCACTCGTGAGAAACGAATATTGCAGTCGATATGAGATCTTGAATGAGAAATACGTGAGGGGCACAGGTCTGTAAATAGTTTATGTCTCATGTTAAACAACTGTCTTGCCCCATCGGCTTCGTGGTGCTTCTTTGCAAAAAAAAAAAAAAAAAAAAAAAAAAAAAAAAAAAAAAAAAATTCGTATCTGATGACTTCAGTACAAGGTTTCCCAGAGCTCATGACTCTTTCTCGAAGGCGAATTACTCAATAATATTTATCATCTTATTTATCCACCTGCAGCAGATCAACCACAATTATAGCAGAAGCCCATGATTTGAAGATATCCTTATGAAAATTTATCTAAAAGCGGTAAAAATGGCTTGTACATATAACATTTTCTCCACTTCCAAATCATCATGAGTTATTCATCCCATATGTTTAGAATATTCAGACAGCCTTGTTAGGTCATGGCAATAGAGCTACGAAACAAGAATCGGTTAATACATACATAAAAAAAAAGTTTTGCTTCACCCCGGTTCCCAGAACTTCTGTAGATAGAAGTTGACTGTGGATATTGCATCACAGACACAGTCCCTTCGACTGTTCAGAGATGTCACTAAACCCACCCAAAGATGTAAACAACCATGTATGAACGGCTTCTGTTAAACGGAGGTTCCAACAGACGATCAGTTCCAGTCATTCCACCAGGCCAACACGGCTCGTGTTGTCTGTAGTTCAACTAGGCCTAGCCGGTCATTACCGCGGTTCGATCGCGTCTGCATTGTTACTTCGTGCCAGGTTGGGCTCTCAACAAGGGAATTGTCCAGGCGCCTCGTAGTGAACCAAAGCGATGTTCGGACATGCCCCAGGGCTACTACTGCAGTGGATGACCGCTGCCTACGGATTATGGATGGGAGGAACCCTGACAGCAACGCCACCATGTTGAATAATGCTTTTCGTGCAGCCACAGGGCGTCGTGTTATGACTCACTGTGCGCAATAGGCTGCATGAAGCGAAACTTCACTCCCAACGTCCATGGCGAGGTCCATCTTTGAAACTACGACACCATGCACTGCGGTACAGATGAGTCCAACAACATGAAGAATGGACCGCTCAGGATTGGCATCACTTTCTCTTCACCGATAAGTGTCGCATATGTCTTCAAGCAGATAATCGTTGGAGACGTGTTTGGAGGCAACCCGGTCAGGCTGAATGCCTTAGACACACTGTCCAGCGAGTGCAGCAAAGTTGAGGTTCCCAGCTCTTTTCAGGTGACATTATGTGGGGCAGACGTATGCCGCTGGTGGCCACGGAAGGCGCCGTAACGGCTGTACAATACGTGGATGCCATCCTCAGACCGATAATGCAACCATATCGGCAGCATATTGGCGAGGCATTCGTCTTCATGGACGATAATTCCCGCCCCCATCGTGCACATCTTGTGAATGACTTCCTTCAGAACAACATCGCTCGACTAGAGTGGCCAGCTTGTTCTCCAGACATGAACTCTATCGAAAAGGGCTGTTTATGGACGACGTGACCTACCAACCAATCTGAGGGATCTACGCCGATTTGCCGTTGAGGAGTGGGACAATTTGGAGCAACAGTGCCTTGATGAATTTGTCGATAGTATGCCACGACGAATACATGAATGCATCAATGGAGGAGGACGTGCTACTGGGTATTAGAGGTACCGGTGTGTACAGCAGTCCGGACCACCACCTCTGAAGGTCTCACTGTATGGTGGTACAACACAGAATGTGTGGTTTTGAAGAGCAATTTTCTATACAAGTCCCGGAACTCTCGGAACCGAGGTGAGGCAAAAAATTTTTTGATGTGTGTAATTTGCTAGAAGGTTGAAATGGCTCTGAGCACTATGGGACTAAACATCTTAGGTCATCAGTTCCCTAGAACTTAGAACTACTTAAACCTAACTAACCTAAGGACATCACACACAACCATGCCCGAGGCAGGATTCGAACCTGCGACCGTAGCAGTCCCGCGGTTCCGGACTGCAGCGCCTAGAACCGCACGGCCACCGCGGCCGGCTATGCTAGAAGGTATGCTGCTAGATGACTGTTCTCTTATACTATTCACTATTAAACTAGACAGTTCTGCTGAGTTAGATAATGTGACTGCGGCGTAGAGAAAATCCGATTTATTGACAAATAGGGGTGTGTAATATGCTAGAAGGTACGCTGCTAGATGACTGTTCTCTTATACTATTCACTATTAAACTAGACAGTTCTGCTGAGTTAGATAATGTGACTGTGGCATAGGGAACATCCGATTTATTGACAAATAGGGCAGCGGTTATGAACTCAAGTATTGAGCCCTTTTCTGCTAAAAACTTGCAAGACAAATTTAAAAAGAGCTGACACGATTGTTCAGTACTTCGTGGTAGGAATCTCAATGAGCCACCGAAAGGCTGTAACAACGTAGTGGTTGTTTCGAGATCATATCTACACTTTGTTTGCTTGCCCTAAACCACGAATCAGCGTGTTTCCTTTCGGACGCAGGGAACAATATTTCTGTGCTTAATTATCGGTGGTACTGCAAGTATTCTCGTATTTGTACATTTTTTTCAAGCAGTGCCATATCGTCGTTGGAGAAATGCTACCTGTGTTAGGGAACGTTCGTGGCAATTTAGGTGTTCATGGGCTGTCATGGCCAACGAATTTTACTATTGTCATGATGTCGGCTTGGCTGCGACTTGACAAAGGTGATAGGGTGCGTTGCCGACTAAATATAAATATTTTTTGAAAGATCTAGCCCAATATAGGAATATTAGCTGTAATTGTGTTCAAGGTCTTTGTACAGTGAAGGTGAAGTCGTTACTGTTAATGTGGCTTCTCTGAACGAATTACAAGTCCTAGAGATGCTTAACTTACCGGATCAGTTTCCGGATGACCTTACCAACAAATTGAGGTCCTCGAACAAAATTGGGTATCAAATTCTGCCTTCGGAACAAATTCCTGTCGATCAAGCTCCTTGTTATTTGCCTCCTCCAAAAATGTAGTATGTACATAACATCAATGATCAACGTTTGGCCAGTGGGGCCATTTGGTCATCAGTTAACGAACACGTCCCCAATTTTTATAGTGCAAAAGCCCAATGGTGCTTGTTATTGGCTGGTGGTGGTTCGATGGGCCTTGAACCAAAAGGTGTTGTTGAAATCAGCCCCGTTTCCCCTATAGTTGTTTCCCATGGTTTGCTAGAGACTTACATTTTTCCACTCGATTTTAATAGGCCTGTCGTCAGGTGACATGGGCCGAAGAGTCCATCTTACCGCATTTTGTACAGACAATAATTTTCTTGAATACAACCGTGTCCCCATCCATTTGTCCACCGGGGCATCTGTGTTGTCACGTTTACGGGATTCTATTTTAGTTGAACTTAAATTTAGATATGATTCTGTTTGAGTTGAACTTAAATTTAGATATGATTCTGTTTGAGTCGAACTGAAATTTAGATGTGATTCTGTTTAGGTTGAACTTAATTTAAAATGTGTTTACAAATATCGAGACGATGTTGACAGCTTTAATGAAACCATTCATCGAAGCTAGGTTTTGCGTTGTTTACGTGGATATTAACTGTAAACCCTCCTAAGGTTAATTTAATCCGTCGAGAAATCTCGCTTTTGTCACACTGTCTTGGCTAATGGCATCAGGACTAATCTGGATCGAGCCAAGGCTGTCTGGCAGTTTTGTGGCTAGGTTTATAGGCATGGTGAATCTTTTTAGAAACTTAACTCTAATTTGTCGATTTGGTCGCACCTTCAGTTGAACTACATCGGAAATGTTAAAGGTTCCTCTTGACTGACACCCAGCAGTCGCCCTTTGATGCTTTGAAGAAGGTTTTCAGTAGTGCTCCTGCCTTGGCTGTTCCTGATTTTGAGTATAAGTTAGGTTTTGAGATTGACTTATGTAATACAGGGATAACCACGGTGAATGAAAGCCGGTTGTCTGTAAATCAACGGCCTTATCATCCATAGAAGTGAAATTTTTTTGTGGGAGCTGAAAACCTTGGCTGTCTTGTTCAGTACTGAGAATTTTAAATTCTGTCCTGAACATGACCAATTCCAACCAGAGATGGATAACTAGGCGTTGAGCTGGGTATGACCAGGCTCCGTAAAATGAGTAGGCTTGCCGTCTGGGCAGATACGATTTCTGATTTCCGATTTCAACTTAAGCATATTAGGGGTATCAATAAACAAACTGGTGATGCTCTGTCATGTATTTCAGCATGAGCTGGAAATAAACAAATAACCGCAAACCAGCCAGAGACCTGCGCGTGTTTTTGTGGTTCTGAATGAAATACCATAGTTATATTGTGACTCGAGAGAAATACAGAATCAAAATGCTCAGTTATGTACCATCGAACAACAGATTCTGCGATGTCTTTAAAAAATTTGGAAATTTGTGGTAAGGACTATGTGACCAAACTACTGAGGTCATCGGTCCCTAGGCTTACGCACTACTTAATCTAACTTAAACTAACTTACGCTAAGGACAACTCACACACCCCTGCCCGAGGGAGGACTCGAACCTCCGACAGGGAGAGCCACGCGAACCTTGACAAAACGCCTCAGACCGCACGGCTACCCAGCGCGGCTAAATGCCTTTAGTTTACTCTAGCACTTTGGTGGTAAATAAAAATTTTGCCGCCCCAAAGGAAATGGTTCCAGCTCTCTTCAAGTATTTTCACTTGGATACATCCAAAACAACCATTAACATATATGTGGTGTCTGTTCTTTCGGACGTGTTCAAAAGAACAGACACCATTTTGATCCCGCAGACACTATGAATCAAGACACAAAGGAATTAAAGACATAAGCTGCCGATGGGCGTTGACTTACGTCAATGGGGAAAATAGAAAATTTGTGGTCACCACAACCATATGGACTACCCCAACATGTCTCCTGTCAGACCTAAATCGTCAACTTACGCCACACACTCCAAGTACAGTATCCTTTCTCATTAGTCTCATTACTCACGGATCTCGCCGATTCCAGTAAGAGTTTGTGCATCTCCTCCAATGGGATCACTGGCGCTCATCGTCTTAATAATACAGTTAGTGTGTTCTTTTTGACACGTCCGAAAGAACAGACAACATTTTGGTTCTGCGGCCACTACGAATCAAGGCACAAAGGAATTAAAGAATTAAAGACATCTGTGAGTGGGCACTGATTTATACCAATGGGGAAAATTGAAAATTAGTGCTGGGCTGGGATTAGAATCCGTGTCTTCTGCTTACTAGGCGAGATGCTCTGACCACTAAGACATCTAGAAACAGTGGTCATCGCAACTGCACTACTCCCGTCAGACCCAAATTCTCAACTTCTCCACACACTACTGATGTAGAGCCCCTTGCCCATTATCCTCATTACTCGCAGCACTTCCCCGAGCCCCGTAAGAGTTCGAGCCTGGTGTGCATCTGCGCTGAAGATGTCATTGGCCGTCCTCGCCCTAATTACACTGCTGGCCATTAAAATTGCTACACCACGGAGATGACGTACTACAGACGCGAAATTTAACCGACAGGAAGAAGATGCTGTGATATGCAAATGATTAGCTTTTCAGAGCATTCACACAAGGTTGCGACACCTACAACGTGCTGACACGAGAAAAGTTTCCAACCGATTTCTCAAACACAAACAGCAGTTGACCGGCGTTGCCTGGTGAAACGTTGTTGTGATGCCCCGTGTAAGGAGGAGAAATGCGTACCATCACGTTTCCGACTTCGATAAAGGTCGGATTGTAGCCTATCGCGATTGCGGTTTATCGTATCGCGACATTGCTGCTCTCATTGGTCGAGATCCAATGACTGTTAGCACAATATGGAATCGGTGAGTTCAGGAGGGTAATACGGAACGCCGTGCTAGATCCCAACGGCCTCGTATCACTAGCAGTCGAGATGACAGGCGTCTTGTCCGCATGGCTGTAACGGATCGTGCAGCCACGTCTCGATCCCTGAGTCAACAGATGGGGACGCTTGCAAGACAACAGCCATCTGCACTAACAGTTCGACGTCGTTTGCAGCAGCATGGACTATCAGCTCGGAGACCATGGCTGCGGTTACCCTTGACGCTGCATCACAGACAGGAGCGCCTGCGACGGTGTACTCAACGGCGAACCTGGGTGCGAGAATGGCAAAACGTCATTTTTTTCGGATGAATGCAGGTTCTGTTTACAGCATCGTGATGAACGCACATTGGAAGCGTGTATTCGTCATCGTCATACTGGCGTATCACCCGGCGTGATGGTATGGGATGCCATTGGTTACACGTCTCGGTCACCTCTTGTTCGCATTGACGGCACTTTGAACAGTGGACGTTACATTTCAGATGTGTTACGACCCGTGGCTCTACCCTTCATTCGAGCCCTGCGAAGCCCTAGATTTCAGTAGGATAATGCACGACCGCATGTTGCAGGTCCTGTAAGGGCCTTTCTGGATACAGAAAATGTTCCACTGGTGCCCTGGCCAGCACATCCTACAGATCTCTCACCAATTGAAAACGTCTGGTCAGTGATGGCCGAGCAACTGGCTCGTCACAATACACCAGTCACTACTCTTGATGAGGTGTGGTATCGTATTGAAGCTGCATGGGCAGCTGTACCTGTACACGCCATCCAAGCTCTGTTTGACTCAATGCCCAGGTGTATCAAGGCCGTTATTACGGCCAGAGGTGGTTGTTCTGGGTACTGCCTTCTCAGGATGTATGCACCCAAATTGCGTGAAAATGTAATCACATGTCAGTTCCAGTATAATATATTTGTCCAATGAATACCCGTTTATCATCTGCATTTCTTCTTGGTGTAGCAATTTTAATGGCCAGTAGTGTATGTATATATGAGGTATGTACTCCCTCGGACATGTCCGAAGGAACAGACACCATCTTGATCCAGCACCCACTATGAATTAATACACAAAGGAATTACCAACATTGGCTGCGAATCCGCAATTTTACCTATTGATCTGAATCAATGGCCACTCTCGGCCAAGTTCTGTAATTCCTTTGTGTCTTGATTTCCTTTGTGTTTAGTGAGTGAGAATGATGCGTTCCTTAATAACATTGTGGCATGCCATGAGAGTTTGGTTCACTATTTTTATGCAGAAAACAAGAGAGCGTCAGTGGAGCTCCGGCACTAAGGATCATCGAAGCCATGAAAGGTCAAGACCACGCGACTGGCAGTGTTCTGGGATGCAATTCTTTTACGGCTAATTCTGGCAGTATTTTGGGATGCTCTGAGTGCGGTTCATTTGGAATTCATGCCTAAAGGCACCACCACATTCACTCCAAGGTCGTGTGAAACCATCAGAAAACTGAAAGCACGAATACGAAGAGTTCGTCCACTTCAGCATGACAATGCCAGGCCACACACGAGCGCTTCGCCACCTGCAACAATCCGACGCCTTGGGTTCACTGTCGTCAATCTTCCAGCATACAGTTCCGACTTGGCCACATCCAGTTTTCATCTCATTCCAAAACTTAAAGAAACCTTTGAGGACTTCGCTTTGATAGTGAATAAGTGGTGAAAGAAGAGTTGAGGGTGTGGGTACGTCAACAAAATTAAACATTGTACAGTGACGGTACCAACAAACTGGTCTCTCTTTGGGAAATGTGTTCGTCGCCATGGTGACTATGTTGAGAAATAATTATCTATACATGAAGAATGAAGATGTAGAACGTTAATAACGTTTCTTTGATTCAAAAAGGTTTAAGAGCTTACACAGAAAAAAATTGGAGGCATTACTTTTAGCACCGCTTCGTATTCACATTTAAAAAAAAAGATTTTGTGCTTAGGGAATGTGCCGTAAAAGAATTGTATGCTGATTTAAATACGAATTTAAATAATGCCTTCACTGAAAGTGATGACGGAGTATCAAAATTTCATAGCTTAACTCTCTCATTTGACATTTGCTCATAAGGCTTCAGTTAATATGGCTTGAGGCTTACTTCGCATCTCGCTCTTTAATATGGTTAGGAGTCGTCGGACGTATGGCTTGGCTGCTGCTCACACATCTACCAAACATCTCTGCTCGTTAAAAATTTGAATTTATTCATCTTTGTTTTCGCTCCTGGCATCACAAAAGATCTCACGTCCGCGTGAAATTTTTACTCGGGCGTCTGTTGATTCAGTTAGTACCTTCTCGCGTGACGGATGTAATTAAAATTTTAATCGGAACTGAGAAGTCTCTGATTACGTGCCGTAATTAAAACCGTGTGACATGCTGTACTGCGTGGTGCAATGAAAATGTAATTCTTGCGGTGTGAAATGTTGGAATTACTGCTGGAGGACACCGTGTGAACTTCAGTTATTTCTCGCGCTCTTTTTTCCTTGACTGACGTTATATCTGAGTGCTTGTCAGATACAGTTTTTCTTTCACCCTCGTGCCTAAATACATTCGTATGCCCTAAATCTGAGCCCGGTCGTGCGAGAACCAAACAAGTACTCAAAAGTAAATTATTTAATTACACCTTAAAATCAGGAATCGGCCAACATTTATTCAGGTTGACCAGTTATCTAAACGTGTTCATTTTAGACAGCAAAATTATTCCAAGGGATGATATTGTAATTATACCAAATTTACAGTGAAAATACGTAACAACGGAATTAGTCACTTATTCGGTTGGCTTCAGATTGTTTTAATATTATTCAATATGTGTGAATGACTCAGGATCATCGAAAATGTTATAATACATTCAAACATTTAAAAACGTCTATATTATAGACTTTTGGCCAAGAAATATTCACAATAAAAATATTGAAATCAATAAGGGTGACAATTGTACAGTCTGATAACCTTATCTCGTTTTATACATATTTTTGTTAGTAGCCTGCAAGGTAACTGTGATGTACAGGGTGTCCATAAAATCCCTTTACAACTTCAAATTTTTTTTACAACGGCAGTTGTTCAAATTTTTTAACAATATTTCTGTAATTGTAGTCAGTGTTTATAAAAGCTTTTTGATAGTGTTTAATAGACCTCTATATGGGTGCCTTTAGTTGCACGAAGCACATCAAGAAGGTACTCGATTTGTTGCCATGTTCGCTGTAGCATAGCGTCATCAATGGTGGCAATGGCATTACGAATCCTTTGCTTTGAGTCAGCAATGTCCCGTATCTGTGTTTGATACACGATATCCTTTACAGACCCCCATAAAAAAAAGTCCATGAGGGTGATATCTGGCGAACGCGGTGGCCAAGGAATTGGCCCATCCCTCTCAATCCATCTGCCTGGAAATGTTTCATTGAGGACCCGACGAACATGCAGTCCCCAATGTGGTGGTGCACCATCTTGCTGGAAAATGATAGTTGGTTGTGATTCAATCAATTGTGGTGCTACATATTCTATCAGAAGGTCGAGGTAAACATCTACAGTAATTGTTGACTCGTTGAAGAAAAATGGACCAATTATTTGGTTGCACATGATTCCACACCACACATTCACTTTTGGACTACCTCGGAGAAGCTCCCTAGTCAGATGTGGGTGTTCAGATCCCCAGATCCTCACATTGTATCTGTTTAATGTCCCAGAAACATGAAAAGTTGCCTCGTCACTGAAACAAAGTCGCTTGAGGAATGCTTCATCCTCCAAAAGGCGTTCCAGCACGTTGAGTGCAAACTCTGTCCTTTTGGGCCTGTCATTTGGCTGAAGTGTCTGTAACAGTTGCACTTTGTAAGCGTACAACCGTAAGTTCTTGTGGAGGACCTTATGCACAGTTGAACGTAGTAGTTGCAACTGCCTGGCAGAAGTGCAGATGGATTTCGTAGGTGAACGAGTGAAGACGAGTAAAACGCCATCGATGTTTTCCTCAGATGTTCTTGGTCGCCTGCTCCTCCCTTTATCCAACACTGTGTCTGTCTCCATAAATTTTTTGTGCCACACACGGATTGAAGGACGCGATGGTGGATTTCTTCCATACTTCTTTCTGAAGTTTCGTTGAGTCTGAACATCTGATTTTGTCTCAAAAAACCAGGACAAACATTTTGCCTTCTCTTGACGAGTTGCCATTTTACAGAGGGTCAGTTCCTTCCATCAACAGAGTATCTGAAAGAAAAAAAAAATTATTATATATAAAAAAATTGTAAACAGTGATTACAATAAAAGAAATTTTGTTAAAATATTTCAACAACTGCCGTTGTAATAAAATTTTGAATTTGTAAAGGGACTTTATGGACACCCTGTACTACGTAGCAGAAAACATCGTCGCAACCGTCAGGAACAAATCAGAAAAAATTCACAGCAAATAAGGACGATACTGGATCAGGATAGCGTTGATAAGTAAAACGTATCTCCCCAGTTTTGATTAATTTTTTTTATTTACTTGTAGTCTGTAGTCTCACTTTTATTTTGTCAAATGACTACCTGTCTAGTATATGATACAATGCACATCAGGCGATGGCTTTATGACGATACCTGGTAATGAAACTCCATCCATATGAAAAAAATAAAAATACGACTGTAGAATGAGGCAAATAAAATGTTTTCTGATTGTTTTGACCGCTGTTCCAGCAGACAGTATGATAGATATCTACATTTGGTTTGTTTACTAGCTATCGGGTTCAGTCATATGGAAAGGTCTGCAGGTCCCAGTTGTTAAATTATAGCTGAAAATACTGTTATAACGGACTCTGACAAAAAATTTGCACAAATATTCTTGATGACTTTTCGGTTGTCGTTGTTATGCACCCATCTATTTTTTTAAGTTTCTAGCTAATTCTACAGTGTCTTCTGTGATACATGTTTCCGAAGGGTCGTTGATACGAGGGTGACAAATACCGTGGGAGTTTAGGAAGACGTTTCAAACTGGTTGCCTGCAGAGGACTGGAATGGATGGGCGGGGCGGGGGGTGGGGGGTGGGGGTTCGAAATATAGCGTTGAGAAATTCTAACACCAATTACTTGGAGAAGAATGGAAAAAGTGGTAGAAGTCGACGTCAGGAAAGATCAGTTTAGAATCCCAAGAAATGTACCAGGTGCTTATAATTAAAATGCAGATGCTCACAGAGGTCCAGTGTGAGCTATAATTATTATGGCAGCGAAAGTCGGTAGATATTCTAATGTGTTAATACGAAACTGACTTACGCTGGAAACAACTGGTTCAAATTTTGGCTACCAGGTTCAAATATGGCGCTGTAAATGCAAGAAAGACTATAGAATTGTTTCCATATGTAGTGAATTACAAACAGAACATGGGCAGAAAAGGTAAAACAAGTGAGAAAGGCATAGTGTTGATTTATTACTAACCGCTACTTGCACAATTTGTTCAATGTGAGTAACGGGGACATCAACGAGATGCTGTACAGCGCCAGATTAGCACCTAGTAGCCATAATTAGAACTCACGTTTTTCCATCGTAAATCGGTTCCACATTAACAAATTAGAATATCTACCAATTGGGGATGGAAATGTGTTCAATCGTGTGTTTCTGAGGTACATGCAGATTCTCGTACTGGCAGTGTTATTGTTAACTATGATTATAAACCAACGTTAGGTTTTGCCAAAATACCAAAAGTTGCAAATGTTGATATATTCCCCATTACAGCTACTGCACAAGGAGTACCTCTTTTTTTTTTGGTCATGAGTCTACTGACTGGTTTGATGCGGCCCGCCACGAATTCCTTTCCTGTGCCAACCTCTTCACCTCAGAGTAGCACTTGCAACCTACGTCCTCAATTATTTGCTTGACGTATTCCAATCTCTGTCTTCCTCTACAGTTTTTGCCCTCTACAGCTCCCTCTAGTACCATGGAAGTCATTCCCTCATGTCTTAGCAGATGTCCTATCATCCTGTCCCTTCTCCTTATCAGTGTTTTCCACATATTCCTTTCCTCTCCGATTCTGCGTAGAACCTCCTCATTCCTTACCTTATCAGTCCACCTAATTTTCAACATTCGTCTATAGCACCACATCTCAAATGCTTCGATTCTCTTCTGTTCCGGTTTTCCCACAGTCCATGTTTCACTACCATACAATGCTGTACTCCAGACGTACATCCTCAGAAATTTCTTCCTCAAATTAAGGCCGGTATTTGATATTAGTAGACTTCTCTTGACCAGAAATGCCTTTTTTGCCATAGCGAGTCTGCTTTTGATGTCCTCCTTGCTCCGTCCGTAATTGGTTATTTTACTGCCTAGGTAGCAGAATTCCTTAACGTCATTGACTTCGTGACCATCAATCCTGATGTTAAGTTTCTCGCTGTTCTCATTTCTGCTACTTCTCATTACCTTCGTCTTTCTCCGATTTACTCTCAAACCATACTGTGTACTCATTAGACTGTTCATTCCGTTCAGCAGATCATTTAATTCTTCTTCACTTTCACTCAGGATAGCAATGTCATCAGCGAATCGTATCATTGATATCCTTTCACTTTGTATTTTAATTCCACTCCTGAACCTTTCTTTTATTTCCATCATTGCTTCCCCGATGTACAGATTGAAGAGTAGGGGCGAAAGGCTACAGCCTTCTCTTACACCCTTCTTCATACGAGCACTTCGTTCTTGATCGTCCACTCTTATTATTCCCTCTTGGTTGTTGTACATATTGTGTATGACCCGTCTCTCCCTATAGCTTACCCCTACTTTTTTCAGAATCTCGAACAGCTTGCACCATTTTATATTGTCGAATGCTTTTTCCAGGTCGACAAATCCTATGAAAGTGTCTTTATTTTTCTTTAGCCTTGCTTCCATTATTAGCCGTAACGTCAGATTTGCCTCTCTCGTCCCTTTACTTTTCCTAAAGCCAAACTGATCGTCACCTAGCGCATTCTCAATTTTCTTTTCCATTCCTCTGTATATTATTCTTGTAAGCAGCTTCGATGCATGAGCTGTTAAGCTGATTGTGCGATAATTCTCGCACTTGTCAGCTCTTGCCGTCTTCGGAATTGTGTGGATGATGCTTTTCCGAAAGTCAGATGGTATGTCGCCAGACTCATATATTCTACACACCAACGTGAATTGTCGTTTTGTGGCCACTTTCCCCAATGATTTTAGAAATTCTGATGGAATGTTATCTATCCCTTCTGCCTTATTTGACCGTAAGTCTTCCAAAGCTCTTTTAAATTCGTATTCTAATATTGGATCCCCTATCTCTTCTAAATCGACTCCTGTTTCTTCTTCTATCAACGGTATACAATTACTGGTGATAAGCACTGTAATCCGTTTATGGCATGTGACAATTTTTCAAAAACACATTTGGAACCTGCTCAAATTCAGGAACAATTAGTACAAGCTATTACTCCAGTAACAAATGATGATTTCTCTGGATATGATGATTTAATAGAAAAGGCAGATATTGCTTCTGTTGGGTACAATATTAGACTCCATGATACAAATGTCCATCCTAGTCTTCATGTAGGCATAAACCCTAAATATGCTTTAAGCACTGGCAGTCTAAATAATGATATTGTTAAATATACTGATACTCAAATGTTGTTTGAAGTTATTGCTGAATGTTCTGTTTATTCAGATGGTTTGGAAACTCATTATCCCAGAGCAAATGTACCAAATGTTCAGGTATCTGATATGATTTATATGTCAAATGTGAAAAGGAATCAGGAATCATCAGTGTACAAAGGACAATATGAAATTAAACAAGCTTGAATATAATATCTTGTATTTATTGTAAAAAACATTTGTATTGTACGAAATTGTAAATAATTGAATTATTACATTGGAACAGTGTTTCATTTCAATAATCAATATCATACATTTGACGTAATTGAAAGAAAGCCAAAGGATACGGCTTTTTACAAGCATTTTTTAATTCATCAAACTTTCTCCACCTAATTGTACGTACTCGAATATCTGGGTGAGAACAAATAACTGGTTGTGAATTTGAAATTAACGATAATGGAGTACGTCTTAATATAGCATCTCCTTTGTACTTCACTCTGATGTTACATGCAATTCCTTCACACACTTTTTTAAAATCCTCAGTTGCACCCTCCTCTAAAGAAATTTCATTTCCAACAATCACACATCTGTTAACAGCATCTTGCAATGCAAACTGATTCGTTCTATTATTACAACGCCCAATGTGCCCAACATTTAAACCAAGTGAAATTATACAATCAAAAAACCAATTTTTGCCACTATTTGGTGGACCAATAATACATAGTGTGTTTAACTTTTTATTTGATACATATATATTTTTACCTTCAAATTGATACAATCCTTTCTTATTAATCCAAGATACAAGATTTGTTAAAAATTTCGTAGCCTCGTCAGTATCATCTTCACATTGAAATAATAAAATTTTATTTAGCCAAGAAAGAGAATCTTGAAGAGTGTAATTCTAACACCAATTACTTGGAGAAGAATGGAAAAAGTGGTAGAAGTCGACGTCAGGAAAGATCAGTTTAGAATCCCGAGAAATGTACCAGGTGCTTATAATTAAAATGCAGATACTCACAGAGGTCCAGTGTGAGCTATAATTATTATGGCAGCGAAAGTCGTCAGATATTCTAATGTGTTAATGCGAAACTGACTTACGCTGGAAACAACTGGTTCAAATTTTGGCCACCAGGTTCAAATCTGGCGCTGTAAATGCAAGAAAGACTATAGAATTGTTTCCATATGTAGTGAATTACAAACAGAACATGGGCAGAAAAGGTAAAACAAGTGAGAAAGGCATAGTGTTGATTTATTACTAACGGCTACTTACACAATTTGTTCAATGTGGGTAACGGGGACATCAACGAGATGCTGTACAGCGCCAGATTCGCACCTAGTTGCCATAATTAGAACTCACGTTTTTCTATCGTAAATCGGTTCCACATCAACCAAGTTTTTTCTGCCACATAGTTATTTCAGCCCACACCGTACCTGTGTGAGTAGCTACACTTTAATTGCCGTTAGGAACTCGCGATGCAGTACTGATCCTTAGAAGCATAAGAAAACGCAAAAATACGTTTACAAGATTTGGAGACATAAAGAAAGGCTTACGACAATGGTGACTGAAATAAATTCTTTGACATTCTGAAGGTAGCAGGAGTAAAATACAGGGAGCGGAAAGCAGACGGCAGTTGAAGAGTCGAGGGGCATGAAATGGAAGCTGTTGTTGGGGAGGGAATGCGACAGGGTTGTAGCCTATCCCCAAAGTTACTCAGTCCGTACATTAGGAGAGTAGAAAAGAAACTAATGAAAAATTTGCAGAACGAATTAAAATTCAGGGAGAGGAAATAAAAACTTTGATGTTTGGTGGTGGCATTGTAATTTTGCCAGAGACAAAAAAGTACTTGGAAACGCTCCTCAAGAGGATAAATTTGTTAAGTTCAAATATAGATGTAAGTACTAGGAAGTCTTTTCTGAAGGTATTTGAATGGCGTGTAGCCTTGTAGGGAAGTGGAACGTGGACGGTAAACAGTTTAGACAAGAAGAGAATAAAAGCATTTGAACTTGGTGTTACAGAAGAAAGCTGAGTTAGATTAGTATATCATGCATGAGCGGATACTGCGTACAATTGGGGGGAAAGGAAATTTGTGACACAACATGACTAAAAGTAGAGACTGGTTGATATGATAAGTTCTGAGACATCGAGAGCCACCAAATTAGTATTGGAGGGAATTAGAAGAGGGGGTAAAACCAAGAAATGATTAATACAATTAGCAGGTTCAAAAGGATGCAGACTGCGGTAGTTATTCGCAGATGAAGGAGCATGTACAGGATAGAGTAGCTTGGAGAGCTACATGAAACCAGCACTTTGCGAGTCACGATAGCTTTCGTTGAACGGAATATTTCAGTGGTTTCCCATGGTTCCGCGCAATCTCTGGTGGTCATTACTTGGCCAGATTGAGTTACTACTAGCTATTTTTTACGCTACATCAAAGAACAGAGGTTTTTCATTAACAATTGCGTACATCATTTGATTTTATGACAGCACGTGTGTTTTAGAAGCAGAGGAGCTGGAGTTGTAACCTTCGAATATACCGGGATTTAACCCAATCTCATACTGATCTCCAGGTGCAGTTTCTTTCGTTACATCTGGGAGATAATAGTTGGGATATATCTGGATGGTGGTCGGAAAAATGGTCCTGGATAAGTTTATTCCTGTGCAAACGAAGCACATCTAGAGTAGTAACAGAGCACCATTCGGAAGGAATATGTATGCGCAACACCTTCTCTGGCAAAGGGACCAGAGATACAGTCCTACCGTTGCACTTAAAAATGGAGTGAAGACATAAGAAAAATAAAGACAAATAGGATTTGACGCTTTCGGTTGTGTAAAATTGTGTGAGATGTTAGAAATTATCTGAAAAGTTTGTACAAGCTATAGAGATAGACGGGTGATACACTGTATGTATAAGAACAAAGAGGGAACAATATGAATAGAAGATCAAGAGATAAATGCACGCATTAGGAAGGGTGTACGGCAGGGACGCAGACTTTCTGCGCTCTTATTGAATTAATACATCGGAGTTGCAGTGAGGGAAACGTAAGGACAGGAGTGGGGTAACAGGTCTGTGAAGTAGGAAGACGACAGGCATTCTGTCAGATTGCCTACATACAAGGGCAAACTTATAACATCTGGCCTCTCTCCTCTCCTAAGTCACGCACCCCTCTTCCACCCGCTCCCCACCCCCTCTCATTCTAAGCCACACCCCATTTCGTGTGAAAGCATTACACACAACATTCATCAGCTTCCGAAAACTGTCGAAAGCGTACCTCAAATCACCTAGATAAAACAGATATTACGGGAAAGGGTTGTCTGAACTAGTATACTACAGTCAAAACTTGTATACACTGATGAACCAAATCATTATGTCACTATTGCCTATCGCAAAATTAAAGGACGCTTGAGGAAGTTGTTGGCACGTTATGTGGTACGGAAACAAAAGCGAAGCAGAGAAAAATGAAGAAACATTCGAGCTACAATACAGTCTGCATATGGGAAATGCAATGACATAAACATTTTTGAGAAAGGGTAGACTGTTACGGTCGGACGTCTGGGAACGAGCATTTTGGAAAGGCAGAGCTGGTGAAGTGTTCACTCGCTACTGTAGTGAGAACCTATAGAAAATGGTTGAAGGACGGAGAAATAGCGAGTAGGCGACTAGGTGTTGGATGATCTCACCTCTTCAAAGGGGATGGACGTCGAGGTTTGATTAGATTAGATTAGTACTTGTTCCATAGATCATGAACACAACACTTCGTAATGATGTGGAACGTGTCACGTTAATAAAAGGTGTCCATACAAGATATTACATTACACAAAATATGACATGACACGTAATATTTTTAATTTTTTTTGGGTAGGGGGTGGGGAAATTATCCACTTACTGTATCCAAAAATTCTTCTAATGAGTAGAAGGAGTTGGCATTCAGAAATTCTTTTAATTTCCTTTTAAATGCTATATGGCTATCTGTCAGACTTTTGATGCTATTAGGTAAGTGACCAAAGACTTTCGTGGCAGCATAATTTACCCCTTTCTGAGCCAAAGTTAGATTTAACCTTGAGTAGTGAAGATCATCTTTTCTCATCGTGTTGTAGCCATGTACGCTGCTATTACTTTTGAATTCGTTCGGATTGTTAATAACAAATTTCATAAGTAAATATATATATTGTGAGGCTACAGTGAAGATCCCTAGCTCTTTAAATAAGTGTCCACAGGATGCTCTTGGATGAGCTCCAGCAATTATTCTGATAACACGCTTTTTTGCAATGAACACTCTTTTACCCAATGATGAGTTACCTCAGAATATGATGCCATACGAAAGCAGAGAATGAAAATAGGCGTGGAAAGCTAATTTACTGAAATGTATATCAACAAAATTTGCATTGACTCTATTAGCATAAGTAGCTGAACTCAAATGTTTCAGCAGATCTTCAGTGTGTGTTTTCCAGTTCAACTCCTCATAAATGCATACACCTAGAAATTTAGAATATTCTACCTTAGCTATCAATTTCTGATCGAAGTCTTTATTTATTAATGGTGTCATTCCATTTACTGTGTGGAACTGTATATACTGTGTTTTGTCAAAGTTTAATGAGAGCCCATTTGCAGAGAACCACTTAATGAATTTCTGAAAAACATCGTTTACAATTTCATCAGTTAATTCTTGTCTGTTGGGTGTGATAGCTATACTTGTATCATCGGCAAAAAGTACCAGCTTTGCATCTTGGTGAATATAGAATGGCTTTAATATGTATTAAGAACAGCAGAGGACCAAAGACCGAATCTTGCGCACCCCATTTTTTATTGTTCCCCAGTTTGAGAAATCACCAGTTTTTTGCACACTTGGTAAACCAGGTCAGGTAGTGATCCGTAACAGATCTTGTTAGACCATGTTGATCGCCATACCCGGTTACTCCAGCACCGAGGCGAACGGATGCTCAAAACATGCACTGCACCACGCGCGTGGGCCAGGGGATACAATATTACGCTGTGCGGTAAATTCGACCTCTGCTAATAATTCAAGGCACCAAGAGAGAAGTGAGATACGTGAAATTTATTGCAGGCACATAAATCCGATCATGCTTGATGTCTTTCCCCTATGGAATGGCACTTTCCAGCAGGTTAACTCTTCCTACCACAAGGCTAGACACGTACTACAGCGGTATGAGGAGTTCACCCTGGTGTCTTACTCATCATATGTTCCCATCTGAGCTCGATGGAACACATCTGGGTTACTATTAGGCGCCAGATGTGCTCCTAAACTCCAGTCCATAATTTACAGAAATGATATAAGCTCTACGTAGACATATGTTGACCTATACAGGGTGGTTATAATTAAACTTTCGCTAGTTGAGCCAGAGTAGACGGCAAACTATTTAACCTTTATAGGAATATTCAGACAGAGCCCTGCAAAAATTGTGTTGTTAGTAGTGCTACCGTTAGGTTCCAGTGCTGGTACAGCTTCGTAGGATTGAAACACAAGCGTCAATGGGCATTACAGCTGCAGACAGTCAACATGAGTCTGGGTAAGGTGAGCGCTGTTTGCTGGCGGCTGTAGCCGAGCGGTTCTACACCCTTCAGTCTGGACCCGCGCGACCGCTACGATCGCAGGTTCGAATCCTGCCTCGGGCATGAATGTGTGTGATGTCCTTAGGTTAGTTAGGTTTAAGTAGTTCTAAGTTCTAGGGGACTGATGACCTCAGATGTTAAGTCCCATAGTGCTCAGAGCCATTTCAACCTTTTTTTGAGGTGTGTTTTCCTTGAAAAACTGTTGTATCAGAACAAAGGCAAGTGCTGTTGCTTTTTGCTAGTATCGACGACTAAATGAATACGGAGAGGTCGTCTTTCCGCACAGGTGTTGAGGAACATGACTCAGTAGTTCGAATAAACTTTGATACGAAAGTTGCTCTTGGGAGATACTGATGGCCAATACGTTAAAAACTTTTGAAGAAGTTACTGTTGCCATGACTGGGAATATTGGACACAATGTGCGACCCTGAAGCAGTTCTGTTACGAAAAGTGAATATCCCATGGCCTACCGTTGTTTCAGGCAGTGGTAAATCTGTGTCTAATGCGATTCCAGACTGTCGTGGAAGGAGGTGGTCATCACCAGGAACGTAAACATGGTATACAATTAACGAACTTTACCCTCTTATGTGGAAATTAAAACAGTTTTTTTCGTTACTTTTCTCCCGTGAGTCATAACAATTGTTTCCACAAAATCTCATTGTTCCCCGATAACTCGAATTTTGAGGGGGCCGTCTCAAGTAGCAACTTGCTACTAAGATCTCACCGAATTCATGCTACACAGAGTCGCTGATGTACTGCATTTTGTTCAAAAGGTGAGCCAACACACTAATAGGCATGTGGTTGTTACGTTTTTAAGCAATTGGTGTTATCTTCACATCTTGATCTTGGCCACAGTTGCCATGCTGTTCCTCAACCGCAGATTTCATGCTTTGCTTTAAACGCCGGTTGAGTTGATATTCCTCAATACATTCTTCTATTGTCGTTCCAGGTTCGCCTGTATACACTGACGGGCCCAAACATTAAGCCACCTGCTTAATAGCTTGTGTGTCCGTCTTTGGAGCGAAATACATAACTGATTCTGCGTATCAGAGATCCGGCATTTTTTTGGTAGGTTTGTGGAGGTATGTGGCATTAGATGTCTACGCAGAGCACATGTAATTCATTTAAATAACGGGCCACCTATTTGGGTATGTGGTGCTGGCGCCCGATGGTGACCTAGATGTGTTCCATAGGATTTACACCAGGTAAACTTTATCACAGAGACATGAACGTAAGTTCACTATAATGTTCCTCAAAGCACTCAAGCGAGCTGGTAGGGAAAATTCTACTTCTGAAAGATTACATCGCCGTCGGCGAAGACATCTAGCATGAAGGGATGCTGGGGGTTCGCAGTTGTCAGTGTGTCTTCGATCACTACCATAGGTCCCATGTAAGCACAGTAGAATGTCTCCCATAGTGTAATATTGCTCCCACCGGCCTGAGTCCGTAGTGCGCGGCACGTTTCGAGCCGTCGTTCACTTCAATAACAGCGTTTGTGGAGACGACGATCGACCTAGTGTACCAAAAATGTGATTAACCAGAAGAGCCGATAGCAAAAATGTGATTAACGCGAAGAGCTGACAGGTTTCCACTGATCGAAGGTCGAATTCCGATGGTCCTGTGCCCACTGCAATAGTAATTGACGAATTTGTTGGGTCAGCATGTGAATCGGTAGGAGTGGTCTGGTTCTGAACTCCATGTTCAACACTGTACGGCGAACGGTGCGCTCCGAAACACTGTGCGTGCTGCAGCATTGTGCTCTTTCGGCAGAGATGCCTCAGATCACCGTCTGTCCTACTTTACGGAGCAGACAAGTCTTTGAACCCCACTTCTTTGAATATTCGTGGACGCCCAACCATTTAGCACCTAGTGGTTATTTCGCTGTCCTAATCTTTCCGTAGATGCTCACAACAGCAGCAGGTGAACATTCGACGACCTCCACTGTTTTCTAGATACTCGCTCAAAGGCTCCTCGTAATAAAAATCTGCCCTTTGTCAAATTCACTTATCGCAATGGTTTTCCCTATTTTCAGCACCTATATTCGCTAGGGCAATCCCCCTTCCGTGACTACTGCGCTTACATACTTTTGTTACCGCATCACCTGTCTGCAACACCAGAAGGCGGCACCCAACGTGTCGGTGGGATGTGGTCGTAATGTTTTGTATTATAGGTGTACACTTTGCCACAGCCACACTCCAGTTCGTAGGTTCTCGCAGTGCGGAGGTGACCAGGTGCGTCCATTTTGCGTCCGAAAAGTCTTTTATTTTGTTCCTACTAAAAAAAATACAGTGTTTAAACCTCCAGGAATTACAGAACTCACAGAGAAGAAAATCCATATAAGCGAGTCTCGCAGGTGTTCATTAGATAAATAGAGATTAGAAACAAGTTGCACCGAAATAATGGTGACACAGAGTTTTGTTTGCTGATATAGTCGTTTTCTTTCAAACTCACCAGTGCAATACGTCCGTTAGGGCTGCAGAAGCTTCCCCTTAATCTTAATCCCAGAAATCTTGTGGTACCGCTACAGAATTGTGAGACCCGAAAGAACCACTGAGTTCCTCTTTCGTGTGGACCTCATCTCTCTGGGAGGCAATGAGGAGTGGAGAGTGAGATAGAGAGAGAGAGAGAGAGAGAAGGAGGGAGTAATGCTGCTCCCTGCCGTGTTGTGAGATGCAGCACTCAGCCCACCTCAGAGGTTCCGCGCGATTTTGCGTGAATAATAAAACAGGGCAGCACAACAGAGTAGCTCCCAGTCTTCCGCTGCCTCCAGTTCCCCTTCCCACCCTGCTCTCGCATGCAAGCGTTCTTCGTCCTACTTACGTAACGGGCCTTGGCGGCCAGCTTTTCTAATCCTGGCGTTCGAGCATGTTGGAAGCACCAAAAGAAGAACGGAGATATGGATTTTGTGGTAGATGTAATAACCGTAATAGAATGTGCCTAAACCAATACAACCAGCACTGAGTGTTAAATATTACGATCAGTCCAGTCGATAAATGTAATGATATCGTTGCATTCGTTTGGATATTAACTGAGTTTTTATTCATCAGACACATTAATTTCATACCTGAGGGGCAAATGTTTATATTCCAATAAAAGAAGCCAAAACCAACCGAAAGGTAATGACGTGGCGATATATTACGACCATAAGATCTTATCACAGATGTAATGACGGAATGGTTATCTTTTCTCCTAGCTAAATTCTTACATTACACAACATGAAAACTAAGATCGTAACTACAAAGATGAGAAATGTAGAAGCAAAGCTCTAGTCTTATTAATTTATTAGAACAAACGAAAACTCGATATTCAGTTTGCCACGGTAAAAAAATGAATTCTAGAAATTAAAATCATAATTTGCAGAAATAACTTTTTAAAAAATTCAGCCAATGCTACTCTAGTAGTTACGGCAAAAAATGAAATGAAGCTGATTCAAATGGTTCAAATGGCTCTGAGCACTATGGGACTTAACTGCCGTGGTCATCAGTCACCTAGAACTTAGAACTACTTAAACCTAACCTAAGGACATCACACACATCCATGCCCGAGGCAGGATTCGAACCTGCGACCGTAGCGGTCGCTCGGTTCCGGACTGTAGCGCCTAGAACCGCTCAGCCACTCCGGCCGGCGAAGCTGATTACTACGTAATGAATGTTCACAGAACAGTGTTTTTTCCTTTTTGAGTAATCAGTCTGGTTTCATACGGCCCGCCACGTATTATCCTCCTGTGCTAAGCTCTTCATCTGAGAGTAGCACTTGCACCCTGCATCCTCAATTATTTGTTTGATTTATTCCAATTTCTGTCTTCCTGTACAGTATTTACTGAGGTTATTCCTTGATGTCTTAACACACGTCCTATCATCCTGTCCCTTCTTTATCTGAGTTTTCGTTGTAGTAGTAGTAGTAGTAGTAGTAGTAATAGTAACAGCTTTATTCATCCGTGGATCTCTTTTCCTTCACCGATTGTGCGGAGAACCTCCTCATTCCTGTCAGTCAACCTAATTTTCAGCATCCATGAAATGTGATAGTGGGACATTGTAACCCAGGAGTGGAAATCACTGAGCCTATAGAAGCAAAGAACACTTAAGGATCTCTGTTCAGGGAAATTAAGGTATACAGAAATACAGATCGCTGAGGAAGGAAATAAATAGCAAGCGCAGGGAAGTTAAGACGAAATCGCTGCATGAAACATGTGAACAAATCGAAAAAGAAATGACTGTCGGAAAGACTGACTAAGCAAACAGGAAACTCAAAACAACCTTCGGTGACATTAAACGCAAGGATGGTAACATTAAGAGTGCAACTTGAATACCACTGTTAAAAGCAGAGGAGAGAGCAGATAGGAGGACTGAGTACATTGAACGAAGATTTGTCAAATGTGATAGACGAAGAAACAGGTGTATGTGTAGAAGAGATAGGGGATGACGATCAGTTTGGCTTTAGGAAAGGTAAAGGCACGAGAAAGGCAATTCTGATGTAGCGGTTAATAATGGAAGCAAGACTAAAGAAAAATCAAGACACGTTCATAGGATTTGTCGACCTGGAAATAGCGTTCGAGAATGTAAAGTGGTGCAAGATGTTCGAAATTCTGAGAAAAGTAGCGGTAAGCTATAGGGAGAGACGGATCATACACAATATGCAGAACAGCCAAGAGGGAATAATAAGAGTGGTCGACCAAGAACGAAGTGCTCGTATTAAAAAGTGTTTAATACGAGGATGTAGCCTTTCGCCCCTACTGTTCAATCTGTACGTCGAAGAATTAAAAGAATGGTTCAGGAGTGGAACTAAATTTGAAGGTGAAAGGATAGCAATGATATGATTTGCTGATGACGTTGTCCTCCTGAGTGAAAGTGAAGAATTACATGATCTGCTGAACGGAATGAACAGTCTAATGACTACAGAATATGGATTGAGAGTAATTCGAAGAAAGACGAAGGTAATGAGAAGTAGTAGAAATGCCAGCGAGAAACTTAACATAAGGATTGATGGATCTTGAAGTAGAAGTCAAGGAATTCTGATACCTTGGCAGTAAAATAACGAATGACGGACGGAGCAAGGGGGACATCAAAGGCAGACTAGCAATGGCAATAAGGGCATTCCTGGCCAAGAGAAGTCAACTAATATCAAATACCGGCCTTAATTTGAGGAAGAAATTTCTGAGAATGTACGTCTGGAGAACAGCATTGAATGGTAGTGAAATATGGACTGGGGAAACCGGAACAGAATAGAATCGAAGCATTTGAGATTTGGTTCTAAAGGAGAATGTTGAAAATTAGGTGGACTGATAAGGTAAGGAATGACGGGGTTCTGCGCAGCGTCGGATAGGAAACGAATATGTCGAAAACAATGACAACAAGAAGGCATAGGATGATAGGACATTTGTGAAGACATGAGGGAATGACTTCCGTGGTACTAGATGGGGCTGTAGAGGATAAAAACTGTAGAGGAGGAAAGAGATCGGAATACATCCACCAAATAATTGAGGACGTAGGTTATTGAGGTGTCAGGTCAGAGGGGTGTTCTGAACACAATTTGGACACAAAGCAGCTCAATAGGCTGTGGAGTGGAAGGGTTAGGTTAGCAATAGAACAGTGCATCACCATTGTCTAGACACTCATTTATTGAACACATAAGTCAGGTATTACCCAAAGGGAACAATCAGTACAAATTACAAAATAATATTCTTTTCCTTTTAGTCACTCAAACATTTAAACAGGCAAACAGCAATAGTTTAACTGAAAGCCTTTTAAGAAAGCAAGACTAGAAAATTTGAATTATGAGTTGAAATCATATTTAAATAGGCTCTGACCGAGCACATATTTTAAAACGAAATACTTTCTTTAAGGAACCAGCGACCAAAATTAATTACATAATCCTCAACAACCATATTACATCCAAGACAATTAAGATTTAACAGTAATATATAACATCAGAGAGCTGCAGTCCTAAGTTTTAAGCAGCACGTTTCAGATGGACTGCACTGCAACAGTACAACACAAGTCCCTCAGAGGATCTCCCGACACAGGAAGGTATTGCCGGAATCGACAAAATATCAACATCATTCCATGTAGAGACCTAAAACAAACTAAAAGCTCTCTTAAGTTTGATACAGTTAATTCCCTTTCAACATAACATACATTACAAGTCTAGCCCTAGGACGGCACCGACACCCCGCAATTTAGCACGCGAAAAACTGCAGCGATGCACTCATCACGTATCCTTACAAAATCCAAGAACAGAGAGCCGGCTCCCCAATAGCGGAACATTCAACCACGCGCAGCGTGCGGGTTTGCGGGATGCTGATCTCGCCCTTAACCTCAACACCAGTTCAAATACTAGTCAGCCTACAATCTTGAACCACCATACACATTCCTTCAGTTACTGCATAGAAAGCCAATGTGATAGGCAAACAGACCAGTATATGATAAAAGCTTAAGCAATTTGCTTACTAGACAACCCTTATGATTAGTAGCCGTAATTTTTTTTTAAACGTGAGCACACCCACAGTCAAAAGACAAACAACGCCAATCATAAGGACAGTAGCACATAAGCAAGTAGCAATGGTAACTTCTGCTTAGATTGACTACAAATCAGCGCGTGATTTAACACACCAGAGAACAGTCTTTACAACATAACCATCAATACAATAGCAAATTACTCACACGTGTACTCCCCCACGATTTCGATTCGCAAAGCCATAGACAAAACGTGGAGAACGTGTCACTTAGACCAACATAATAGTGCTCCCTCAGTTACCCCAAATAACTGATTCCCTTAGTTGCACAGCAAAGAACCAGACCTAATGAAACCACCATAGTTTTCGCCTCTAAATTCTCACAGTACAAGTGAGACTCAATCACAAATGTAATTTTACATCACCTGTTCCCGTATAGTCAATACAAGCGCTTGGTTTTCACCCGTTTATAACGGCAGGCAGCAACATCGTACGGAAAAGAGCGTAGACACAAGCTCTTACCAATTCTCTTCTCCGAAAGCAGCCACCGCAACTCTCGGGGACCGCTGGGACATCCAATGCAAAATCGTTCTTACTTCACACGTATATCTCCATGTGATAGTTCCGGTCCCACACTCGCTGCGTCAACCCGTCTTCCACCACGTCCCGGAGCACCTCCCCCCCCCCCCCCCCCCTCAGGACCTCGTTACTCCTCGCGTAGGCCCCAGAGGGCGCTGCTTACCGCCCTGACCGTGGCAGAAAAGATAAACCACCAGAGTGGTCCTATCGATATTAGCCGCCACGGCTCAGTTATAAGTGGTGCTTTGAGATGAAGAGGTTAACACAGTACAGAAATTCGTGGTGGGCCGCATCAAACCAGCTTGATCTCGTATGTCATCCATATTGACTCTAATTTCTTCTTGTGCTACGTCATGAGACAAGTCCTCCTCCTTGCTCTCTCGTCTGCGTTTAGCAATGGAATTCCCAATACACTCTTTAATATTATCACCCTTGCTGTTAATTTCACCGAAGGTTATTCTGACGTTTACTGCCGAGTCAGTCCTCCAGACAATCATATATTCTTCGCTTTCATCACATTTTTCATGCCACCATTTCGCCTTGGCTGCCCTGCCGTTCCTATTTATTTAATTCCTAAGGGTTTTATGTTGCTGTATTCCTGTCTTTTGGTGAAATTTTTTTTGCTTCCTTCTTTCGTCGATCACTTGTTGAAGTATTTCTTCTCTTACCCAAGGGTTTTCGCATTTACCTTCCTTCTACGTATGTTTGATTGTCCAAAATCTGTTACTGACCGCCGGCCGCGGTGGTCTAGCGGTTCTGGCGCTGCAGTCCGGAACCGCGGGACTGCTACGGTCGCAGGTTCGAATCCTGCCTCGGGCATGGGTGTGTGTGATGTCCCTAGGTTAGTTAGGTTTAAGTAGTTCTAAGTTCTAGGGGACTTATGACCTAAGATGTTGAGTCCCATAGTGCTCAGAGCCATTTTTTTGTTACTGACCTTTTTCTAGATGTCTACTTACCTTCAGTCGAAATGTCTAATATGATATTACTTACCGCAGTATCCGTGTCCTTACGGTACTTCAGACGCACCTCGTCATCCTTCAGTATCCCACTTCCTTCCACGCTGACTCTTCCGTACGATTCTCCGATTCAGTCTGTCTCCTCTATCGTTCCCACTGCCAAGCTCATTTTCTGTCTTAACTTTTTCTTCTATTCTTCGCTCTCCATCCGTGTTCCAGTTCCCCATGGTTGTTACAGTTTCATAGTCCTTTACATAATGAATTACTCGTTCAAAATCGTCATATACTTTGTCCCCCTCTACATCTTCTGCTTGCGACGTTGGCATGTATGCCTCAACTATCGCTGAAGGTTGGTTTGCTGTCGAGTCTTACAAGACCAAACTTATAACTGAACTGTTCACAGTACCTCACTCACTGTCCTGCCCTCCTATTCATGACGAATCTTCCCCCCGTTATACCTTTTTCTGATGTTGTTGATATTACCGTATACTCGTTTGACCAGAAGACCTTGTCTTCCTTCCATTTCATTTCCCTGGCCCCCGACTATATCTAGATTGAGCCTTAGCATTCCCCTTTTTAGATTTTCTGGATTGCCTACCAAGTTCAAATTTCGGAGATTCCACGCCCCGACTGCGAATACATTTCATGTACACATTATGTGTCTATAATTCATTGGTTCCCATTGTCTTCTGCATTCTTATACCGTTGATCCACCTTTAAGAGATAGTTTCCCACCCCAAGAGGGGGACATAGCCTGAATCTCTTTCCGCTCCTCCACCCTCTTTGAGAACGCTGGTGACGGAAGTCTTCGGCCACCATTGTTGATGATTCTTATTGATAATTTAAACAGTGGCTGGGTTTGAGCCCGGGACGCTTTGATTACTAGTCAAAGACGCTACCTCTAGTCCACAGGAGTGACCTAGTCATGTGGGTAGTTATTAATATGAAAAACAACAATGTCATAACTTTACTTACTGGCTTTAGGAATTAAGAATTGCCTCTTTTTTTTTATAATTCATGAAATTCCGAAAAGCTTCCATTGCCTTGAGATATTTTAACGATTCATGACCGAATTCAACAATCGCGACAAAAATAACGAACGGTTGTGTATATATTGTGTCTGAGAAGTGAAATGTTGCGGATAGTTAATTATAAGAAAAACAACCATCTGATACCTTTACTTGCTGGATATAGGAACTAAACATTACCTTAGTTTTTATAATTCATGAAATTCCCAAAAGCGTTCCACTGCCTTGAGATATTATAAAGATTCATGACCGTATTCAGTAATCGCATCAAAAATCAATACATTCGTATTCACGGACGATTGTGTGTGCATTATGTCTGAGAACCGAAATATTGTGTTTTCATGGAACGTAAATATAGCCTGTCTGCCGTGTTTACGTTCTGGTAGCTTTTTTAATTAATTAGATTCTGATAACAGATAAAAATGCGATTAGCCGCGTGTGACGTTCGTGAAACGAGGTCGCATCTTGTGTATGAAATGATGGGAGAAAACATGTAGAGTTTTGTTAAACTATTGATTGGCGACTCCATGGCGTGTTGTGTGCACCACGACCAAATAGTAGATAGAATTGGAAGGAAAATCAGCATTGGCCGTATTTTGTTATTTTATTGTCAGCAAAATCGATTTTCGGTCACTCAGTGTCCATCCTCAGTGCTGCAATATACAATTAAAATTGGTAGGCACTGGTATCAAGCTACAACTACAAGCTTAGAGCGATCACATAAACTCATTTGTTTTGTTAAACATCTTCATAATGCTGTGAAAGTGGCTCTGTAATTATTTGTAGTAAATTCGGGTGGACATACCATCCTTATATACAGAGAGTTTCAAAATTCCTAAGCGATGCTGATAGAAAACAGTTTTAAAGTCTCTGTCGTAATACCGTGTCCTCATGTTTAATGTTACAGTGTACTGTACTCTCATGTCTGTTAAAGAAGATGTTACACGAATCGTCGTCGCGTTTGGATGCAATACTGCACTTGTCTCTGCATTGTGTTACGATTTTTTTAACACCCCTGATCAGTTCGTAGAAGTGACACTGTACAATCCGCTGCTCCAGTTCTTATCAACGGATACTGCAGTTTTTAGGTGACCCCGGAGGCCAAAAACAGGTCTTCGTCGACAAATGCAAATTAAATCATAATGGCGAGTGGGATTCCACTCTATATCAGCAGCGAGAAGTACCGGTGCACTATCATTGACACACCACGTCCCCAATCTTCGATGAAATTAAATCTGAGTTAGACGGTGATTTAAATGAGAAGCTTACATTTCCAATAAAGTCTCATTAACTACACATTTGTGATTATCCTGAAAACGTTCCGTTAGAACAGCGATGTTTACTGATGGTTGTAGCGGCTATCCAGCTATACTTTCCGCAGTGTCAATTTTCGCTGTAAATTATGATACACTCGGTAGAATTATGATGCTATAACAGCAGGTCAGAGGGAGTTAACGGAGATATCAAAATATGAGGCGATTGCGACAAGTCAGAACTATGAAAGATATTTTTTTCTGTCAGTTCCTTCTTCAAGAGCGGTGTGCCAGTAGTTTCGCTTGAGGGGCGTGTCGGGCGTGAGTGCGAAATGGAGGAGAGGAGAAACAAAGTTTGCCCTGTCCCAGTCGCTCCTCCGTGGCAAGCCTCTAATGGACCGCCAGTTCCATCAGGTACCACTTCCGGCATCCCGTGTGGTGTTCCGAGGTGCACAAGTTGCAGCTCGCCCGCCCCCGGTTTGATAATGAGGTTTCCTCGTAGGTGGACGAGCGCAGAGCCAAGTTCGGCAGACAAAGAGTGGTCAGGGAGAGGTGGCGCGGGTTGCCTACTGCCAGCGAAGTTTCCGGATAGCCGAGTTAAAAAAGTTACCGCCATCTGTAAGGGAAGCACTCGCAGTACTGGCGTCTGGGAATAATCACGTCAGGGGTTGTGTTTCCAGGCAATGTACGTAGGGTGTGAACTAGGCCCCACCGACAAAATTTCTAAGGTTGTTCGGGCACATTTTCTGAGTATACTGGTATAAGGGACCCGTGGTCTACGGTGGCCACTTGCGGAGGAATGATGTAATTATTGTTTATTTGGTTGGTTACCCCTAATGTCACTGTTTCTGCGAAAATACCTTCACAACAATGAAAAAGCTGCAATATTAGTTCTGTGCGACAAACAGGGTCATAACAACAATTGATGTAGCATATAAACAGGGGTCAGTAAATAAGGTAGAATGCTTCAAATTTTTGTATATGCATAGTGACGAAATCTGGAACTGCAAGCAGCATTTTACCGAGCTTCTCAAACAATTAATTTCAGTTACTTTTCCTCTTCGGATAATTGGTAATCTTGGAAACAAACGAATTAACCTCGTGACAAATTTACAGTCATTACTTTCTTACGGAATAATTTTATGGTGTGACGTACCACTTCAGAATAAAGTACTGACACAAAAAAACAGCAGTAACCCTAAAATGAGTTCACCCAGGGGCGTCATGTAAGTATTTCTTCAAGAAGATAGGCATTTTAACTGCACCATCAAAATGTATACATTAGCTAATGCAACGCGTCATAAATAATCCACCACAATTTGCGAAGAACAGCTCCATACCTTCAATACTAGAGAGAAAAATGACCTTTTCAATCGATTACTAATGCTGTCAATGGCTTAGAAAGGATCGTATATCACCAACAAAAATCTTGAGGCTTTTGCCCAAAACATACGAGAGGCGTTCAATAAGTAATGTAACACTTTTTTTCTCGGCCAGTTTCGGTTGAAAAAACTGCGTATTTTGTGTGGGACATCGTGGAATGGTGTTACACTTTCATGATGTTCCGATAGGTGGCAGCGCTAAACGTAGCCGTCGAAATATAGCCTGTAACGGAGGTGTGTTCCAGTCAGAGTGCAGTTATTGAGCTGCTTCTGGTGGAACAACCAGAGCATCGCAGATATTCATAGGCGCTTGCAGAATGTCTACGTAAAACTGGCAGTGAAAAAAGCATGGAGACTCGTTGGGCGAGGCGTCTGTCATCATCGCAACAGGGTCGACCAACCCAAATCTGTCCGACCTCTCGCGTCCCGGCCGGCTGCACATCTACATCTAGATCTACGTGATGACTCAGCACTTACAATTACGTGTCTGGCAGAGGGTTCATCGAACCACCTTTAAACTATTGTTGTTGTGGTCTTCAGTCCAGAGACTGGTTTGATTCAGCTCTCCATGCTACTCTATCCTGTGCAAACTTATTCATCTCCCAGTACCTACTGCAACCTACATCCTTCTGAATCTGTTTAGTGTATTCATCTCTTGGTCTCCCTCTACGACTTTTACCCTCCACACTGCCCTCCAATACTAAATTGGTGATCCCATGATGCTTCAGGACATGTCCTACCAACCGATCCCTTCTTCTAGTCAAGTTGTGCCACAAATTTCACTTCTCCCCATTTCTATTTAATACCTCCTCATTAACTATGTAGTCTACCCATCTAATTTTCAATATTCTTCTGTAGCACCACATTTCGAAAGCTTCTGTTCACTTCTTGTCTAGACTATTTATCGTCCATGTTTCATTTCCATACATGGCTACACTCCACAAAAATGCTTTCAGAACCGACTTCCTGACGTTTAAATCTATATTCATTGTTAACAAATTTCTGTTCTTCAGAAACACTTTCCTTGCCATTGCCAGTCTACATTTTGTACCCTTCTACTTCGAACATCATCATTTATTTTTCCCACCAAACAGCAAATATAAAGTACTACTATAAATGTCTCATTTCCTATTCTAATTCCATCAGCATCACCTGATTTAATTCGACTACATTCCATTATCCTCGTTTTGCTTTTGTCAATGTTCATCTTATATCCTCCTTTCAAGACACTGTCCATTCCGTTCAACTGCTCTTCCAAGTCCTTTGCTGTCTCTGACAGAACTACAATGTCATCGGCGAACCTCAAAGTTTTTATTTCTTCTCCACGGATTTTAATACCTACTCCGAATTTTTCTTTTGTTTCCTTTACTGCTTGCTCAATACACAGATTGAATAACATCGGGGATAGGCTACAACCTTTTCACACTCCCTTCCCAACCACTGCTTCCCTTTCATGTCCTCGACTCTTATAACTCTCATCTGGTTTCTGTACAAATTGTAAATAGCCTTTCGCTCCCTGTATTTCACCCCCGTCACCATCACCATTTGAAAGAGGGTATTCCAGTCAACATGGTCAAAAGCTTTGTCTAAGTCTACAAATGCTGGAAACTTAGGTTTGCCTTTCCTAAATCTATCTTCTAAAATAAGTTGTAGGGTCAGTAATGCCTCACGTGTTCTGACACTTCTACGGAATCCAAACTGATCTTCCCCGAGGTCGGCTTCTACCAGTTTTTCCATTCGTCTGTAAAGAATTCGCGTTAGTATTTTGGAACTGTGACTTATTAAACTGATAGTTCGGTAATTTACACATCTGTCAATACCTGCTTTCTTTGGGATTGGAATTATTATATTATTCTTGAAGTCTGAGGGTATTTCGCCTGTCTCATACATCCTGCTCACCAGATGGTAGAGTTTTGTCAGAAAGGCTCTCCCAAGGCCGTCAGTTCTAATGGAATGTTGTCTACTCCCGGGGCCTTGTTTCGACTCAGGTCTTTCAGTGCTCTGTCAAACTCTTCACGCAGTATCGTATCTCTCATTTCATCTTCATCTACATTCTCTTCCGTTTCGATAATATTGTCCTCAAGTACATCGCCCTTGTATAGACCGTCTATATACTCCTTCCACCTCTCAGCTTTCCCTTCTTTGCTTAGAACTGGGTTGCCATTTGAGCTCTTGATATTCATACAAGTGGTTCTCTTTTCTCCAAAGATCTCTCTAATTTTCCTGTAGGCATTAGCTACCTTACCCCTAGTGAGATAAGCCTCTACAACCTTACATTTGTCCTCTAGCCATCCCTGCTTAGCCATTTGCACTTCCTGTTGATCTCGTTTTTGAGACGTTTGTATTCCTTTTTGCCTGCTTCATTTACTGCATTTTTATATTTTCTCCTTTCATTAATTAAATTCAATATTTCTTCTGTTACCCAAGGATTTCTACTAGCCCTCGTCTTTTTACCTACTTGATCCTCTGTTGTCTTCACTACTTCATCCCTCAGAGCTACCCATTCTTCTTCTACTGTATTTCTTTCCCCCATTCGTGACAATTGTTCCCTTATGCTCTCCCTGAAACTCTGTACAATCTCTGGTTTAGTCAGTTTATCCAGGTGCCATCTCCTTAAATTCCTTATCTCCTGAAGTTACTGGCAGCGAAATCTCTCAGCAGTGGCTGGCTGCTTCATCAGGGAATGAAAGCGGTCTTCTACTTTTTGTCATCTTATGGTATTGTATCAACTGCATCACTCAAAGTGTTAGTATTTTGCAGCCGTGACTTACTAAACTGATAGTTCGGTAATTTTCACATCTGTCTACACCTGCTTTCTTTGGGAATGGAATTATTATATTCTTCTTAATGTCTGGGGGTATTACACCTGTCTCATACATCTTGCTCAACAGATGGTAGATTTTTGTCATGGCTGGCTTTCCCAAGGCTGTCAGTAGTTATAATGGAATGTTGTCTACTCCCGGATCCTTGTTTCGACTTAGATCTTCTAGTGCTCTGTCAAACTCTTCACGCATTATCATATCTCCCATTTCATCTTCATCTATATGCTCTTCCATTCCCATAAAATTGTCCTCAAGTACAGTGCTCTTTTATAGACCCTCTATATACTTCTTCCACCTTTCTGCTTTCCCATCTTTGCTTAGAACTGGGTTTCCATCTGAGCTCTTCATATTCGTGCAAGTGGTTGGGAACTACACACATAAAAAACAGTTTTGCATCACCTCGGGTTTGAGAGTGCTGGAACCTGTACAGAAAATTGGAATAGAGATCAACATAAACATCATTTCCGCGCTTTTTATTTCTCATGAAAACCGCACATTGCATGCTGTACCACCGTATAGCTAGACCTTCAGAAGTGGTGGTCCAGATTACTGTACACACCGGTACCTCTACTACCCCGTAGCGCGTCCTCTTGCATTGATGCATTCCTCTATTCGTCGTAGCTTACTATCCACTAGTTCATCACGGCACTGTTCGTCCAGATTGTCCCACTCCTCAATGGCGATTAGGCGTAGATACCTGAGAGTGGTTGGTGGGTCACGTCGTTCATAAACAACCCTTTTCAATCCATCTCAGGCATGTTCCACAGGGTTCATGTCTCACGGACACGCTGGCCGCTCTAGTCGAGCGATGTCATTATCCTGAAGGAAGTATTCACAACATGTGCACGATGGGCGCGCGTTTTGTCGTCCATGAAAACGAATACATCGCCAGGATGCTGCCGATATGGTTGCACTATCGGTCGGAGGATGGCATTCACGTGTCGTACAGCCTTTACGGCGCCTTCCTTGACCACCAGCGGCGTACGTCGGCCCTAAAAAATGCCACATCAAAACAGGAGGTAACCTCCACCTTGCTGCACTCGCTGGACAGTGTGTCTAAGACGTTCAGCCTGACCGGGTTGCCTCCAAACACGTCTCCGACGATTGTCTGGTTGAAGGCTTATGCGACACTCATCGGTGAAGAGAACGTGATGCCAATCCCGAGCGGTCCATTCGGTATGTTGTTGGGCCCATCTGCACCGCCTTGCATGGTGTCGTGGTTGTAAAGATGGACCTCGCTCTGGACGTCGGTAGTGAAGTTACGTATCATGCAGCCTATTGCACACATTTTGAGTTGTGACACGACGTCCTGTCGCTGCACGAAAAACACTATCCAGCGTGGTTTCGTTGCTGTCAGGGTTCCTACGAGCCATAATCCGTAGGTAGCGGTCATCCACTGCGATAGTACCCCTTGGGCGTCTGGGTGAGGCATGCCATCGACAGTTCCTGTCTGTCTGTGTTTCTTCCATGTCCGAACAAATCGCTTTGGTTCACTCCGAGACGCCTGTACACTTCCCTTGTTGAGAGCCCTTCCTGACATAAAGGAACAATGTGGACGCCGTTCGACCGTCTAGGCCGACAATACGACCCGTGTACCTCCATTCTGGTGGAATAACTGGAACTGATCGACTGTCGAACCCACTCCGTCTAATAGTAGCTGCTCTTGCATGGTTGTTTATATCTTCCGGCGGGTTTTGTGACATCTCTGAACAGTGAAAAGCACTGTGTCTGTGATACAGTATCCGCATTAAAAGTCTATCTTCAGGAGTTCTGGGAACCGGGGTGATGCAATACTTTTTTTGATGTGTGTATTTTTCTACCATTCCAGTCTCCAACACCGTGCGGGAGAAAAGAACACTTAAACTCTCCGTGTGAGTTCTGATTTCTCGCATTTTATTGTGATGGTTATTTCTCCCTCTGTAGGTGGGCGAGCACAAAATATTTTCGCATTATGAGCAGAAACTTGGTGAATGAAATTTTATAAGAAGGCCATGCTGCAGCGAAAAACGCCTTTGTTTTAATGACTGCTGCCCAAATTCGTGTAACATATTCGTGGCACTCTGTCCCCTATTTCGTGATAATACTAAACGAGCAACCCTTATTTGAACTCCGTAAATGTCATCTGATGTGGATCCAATACTTCAGAAGAGGGACGAAAATCCTGGTGTGGGTAGTCTCTTTGCTACACTTGTTGCATCTTCTAAGTGTTCCGCGAATAAATCGCTGTCTTAGGTTTGATTTCCAGTTAAGTTATTCGTAATCGTAATCCTTAAGTATTTAGCTGAGTTTGCAGTCTTTAATTTGCGGACTTTATCGTGTAGCTGAAATTCAGCGGATTCTTTGTATTGCTCATATCGATGACTTCACACTTTTCTAGATTTACAGTTAATTGCCACTTTTTGCACCATACAGATATCTTGCCTACATTATTTAGCAATTCAGTTTGATAATCTGATGACATTACACGATGGCAAATGGCAGCATCATCTGCAGACACTCTAAGAGGAATGCTCAGATCGATTCCTAAATCGTTTATGTAGATCAGAACCAACAGAGGAACTCGAGGACTTTCGGTCAGTCATTATGAACTGTGACCTTTCTGACAGAAAACCACATATCCAGTCACATGGCTGCCACTATACTCCATAGGCACTCTATTTAATTAAAAGTCGCTCACGAGGGTCGGTCGCAAAAGCCTTCTGGAAATTTAAAGATATGGACGGAATTTGACGTCCCCTGCCCGTAGCAGTCATTACTTCATGAGAATACACAGCTTCTTGTGTTTCACAAGCACGATATTTTCTGAATCAGTGTTGATCTTTCATTTTCATCAGTCTTCTGACTGGTCTGATGCTGCGAATTCCCCTCCTGCGTCAACCTTTTCATCTCGGAGTAGTACTTGCATGCATTCTACGTCCTCAGTTATTTTCTGGATTTATTGCAATTTTTCCTATCATCCTGTCCCTTCTTCTTGTCAGTGTATTCCATATATTCCTTTCCTTGTCGATTCTCCAGAGAACCTCCTCATTCCCTACCCTTTCAGTCCATCTGTAGAACCGGCCGCTGTGGCCGTGCGGTTCTAGGCGCTTCAGTCTGGAACGGCGTGACCGCTACGGTCGATGGTTCGAATCCTGCCTCGGACATGGATGTGTGTGAGTCCTTAGGTTAGTTAGGTTTAAGTAGTTCTAAGTTCTAGGGGATTGATGAGCTCTCAAATGCTTCGAGTATCTTTTTGCCCGGTTTTTCCGCAGTCCACGTGTCACTACCATAAAAGATGTGCTCCAGACGAGCGTTCTCTGAAATTTATGCCTCAAGTTAAGACCTATGTTTGATACTAGCAGACATTTCTTGTCCATGAATGGCCATTTTGCCAGAACTAGTCTGCTTTTTATGTCCTCTTTGACCCGTTCTTCACTGGTAATTTTGCTGCCTAGGTAGCAGAATTCCTTAACTTCATTTGCTTTCTGATGCCCGATTCTGATGTTAAGTTATTTTACTACTGCTACTTCTCATAACTTTCGTCCTTCTTCGATTTTCCCTAAAATCAATTTCTGCACTTATCAGACTGTTCATTCCATTCGGCAAATCCTGTAATTCTTCTTAAGTTTCACTGAGGATAACAATGTCATCAGCGAATTTTAACATTGATATCCTTCCACTCTTTAATCTTTCTTTTTATTTCCGTCATTCTTCTTCGATGTACAGATTGAACATTAGGGGTGCAAGACTACATCCGTGTCGTACACCCATTTTAATCCGACCACTTCATTCTTGGTCTTCCGCTCTTATAGTTCCCTCTTGGTTCCTGTACATATTGTGCATTACCCGTCTTTCCTTACAGCTTATCCCTACTTTTCTCAGAATTTTTCAACATTTAACACGGTAGAATGCCTTTTCCAGGTCGACAAATCCTATGAATCTGCCTTGATTTTCCTTTAGTCTTGCTTCCATTATCAACCGCGAAGTAAGTACTGCCTCTCTGGTGCCATTACCTTTCATGAAGCTAAACTGATCGTCATGTAATACCTCCATTGCTGTTCAACTTTCTTTTCCATTCTTCTGTATATTATTCTTGTCAGCAACTTGGATGCCTGAGCTGTTAATTTGATTGGGCGATAATTCTTACACCAGTCGCCTCTTGCAATCTTTGTAATTGTGTGGATGATACTTTTTCGAAAGTCAGATGGTGTGTCGCCGGACTCATACATTCTATACATCAACGTGAATAGTCGTTCTGTTCCCATTTCCCCCAATGGTTTTAGAAATTCTGAGGGGATGTTATCTATTCCTTCTGCGTTATTCGATTTTACGTCGTCCAAAGCTCTTTTAAATTCTGATTCTGCAACTAGATCCACTATCTCTTCCCCTAAAACTGCTTTTTCTTCTCCTGTCACGTCATCTGACAAGTTCACCCACCTGCTTTCTCCTCTGCATTTAACAGCGCAATTCCGGTTGCACTCTGAATGTTACCGCCGTTCCTTGTAGTTACACCGAACGCCGTTTTCATATTCCTATATGCTGAGTCACTCCTTCCATCCCTCACTTCTTTTTCGATTTCTTCACATTTTTGAAGCAGCCATTTCGCCTTTGTTCTCTGCGCTTCCTATTTATTTCACAACTATGTGACTTGTTTTGCTGTATTCCTATATTTCCCTGAACACTCTTGTGCTTCCTTCTTTCATGGATCAACTGATTTCTTGTGTTACACTTGGTTTCTTCGCAGTTCCGTTCTTTGTACGTACGATTTCCTTTCCAACTTCTGCCACTGCTCCTTTTACAGATATCCATTGCTGTTCAACTGAGCTGCCTGCTGAGCTATTCCTTACCGCATATCTGCAGCCCCAGATAACTTCATTCCTTAGTGCATTCGCATCCCACTTCTTTGCATATTGATTCTTCCTAACTAGTCTCTTAAGCTTCAGCCTATTCTTCATCACTACTAAATTGTGATCTGAATCTGTTTCAGCTCCTGGGTACGCCTTGCAATCCAATATCTGATTTCGGAATCTCTGCCTGACCACGATGTAATCTGACTTAGATAATCCTGTATCTCCCGACCTTTTCCAAGTGTACCTCCTCTTCTTGTGATTCTAGCTGTGTTACTAGCTGAAATTTATTGCAGAACTCAATTAGTATTTCTTCTCTCTCATTCCCAGCACCAAGCCCACATTCTCCTGGAACCCTTTCTTCTTCTCCTTCCTCTATAACCGCGTTCCAGTCCCTTATGATTAATAGATTGTCATATCTCTTTGTGTACTGAAATACCCGTTCAGTGTCCTTATATACTTTGTCTATATCTTCATCTTCGACTTGCAACGCCGGCATGTGTACCTGAAACATCGCTGTCTGTGTTGGTTTGCTGTCGATTCTGGTAATAACCACCCTATCACTGAACTGTTGACAGTAACTTACTCACTGGCCTGCCGTCCTATTCATAACCAATCAAATCAGCGTAAAATGGTGTAACGGTAGTACCCCGTTATTCTATTTTACGCTGCTTTTGATATTACACTGTACTCATTTGACCAGAAATCCTTGTCTTCTTTCCACTTCAGTTCACTGACCCCCCACTGACTAAACTTTAGCATTTCCCTTTATAGATTTTCAAGCTTCCCTACGACGTTCAAACTTCTGACATTCCCTCTCATGACTCGTAGAGCGTTATCCTTTCGTTGAAAATTCAGTCTTTTTCTCACGGCCATATTTTTTCTCATGGTCACCTCCCCCTGGCAGTCCCCTCCCGGAGATCCGAATGGAGGACTATTCTGAAATCTTTTGTCAATGGAGAGATCATCATGACACATTTTCAGTTACAGGCAACATGTATTATGGATAAAGATTACGTATCTTTAATGCAGTGATTTTCATTGTCTTCTGCATCCTCATGCCTGTTGATCACTGCTGATATTTCCGTCTTTAAGGGGCTCCGGAAAGACTCAAAAGCATGAAAAGTTCAATTTTTACTTTTTTGCGTTTTCTGAATCTGCAGACTATTACCTTTTAATAGATATATAATTTATTCAATTCCGAAGACTACATTTTTAAATTTTTTTTGAAATGTGTTCTACATGGGCGTGACCCACTGTGGCGCTGTTAAACTGCTGTCAAATGGTGTTATTATTAACGTCCGTGTTCATCAGGTACATTTTAGTGATGTGAGATAAAGTATGTGTTGTGGCTAACCTGTGATGGTTCAATATATATCGCTGGTGTGATTGTCGATTGTTTCATGTTTATTTACTCTGTCGTTATCTCGAAAATATTCGTAATTAATTCTGTTTCTTGAGTCTCTGTTTTGTTGAAGTATAATAATGAGTAAAAGTAAAGTTATTAGAAATCCTCTGAAGGCTTTTAAGAAAAGGAGAAATGTTGGAAAGCCAAAGGTATGTGTTATTACTGTAAACAATAAAGACGATGAAAATCCCCAACATAGCTTGTGTCCCAAAGAAGAAGACAGTTGGTGTAAATATAACAAAGGATTGCTAACTGGTGAAGTGTACACTCATAAGCATAGTCTGCCTAATGCAATAATGGAGGTGATAAAACCTATTTTCAGAGACTTAGCAGCACCTGAACTGTTGAAAAAGTGTGTTCACGGAAAAACTCACATCCCCAATGAAAGTGTAAATAGTGTTATATGGTCGAGAATCCCCAAGACTGTATTTGTTGGAATAGAAACACTTCACTTTGGTGTGTATGATGCTGTTGCGACTTTCAATGATGGCAACATTGTAAGGTGCAAGGTATTTAGAAATATGGGAATGAAGATAGGTTCTAACATGGTACGAGCGATGCTTGCTTTAGACAAGGAACGCCTTCGGGCTGCAGACAGGGCTGTAAAGAGTCTAGAAATACAAGCAAGAGTAAACAGGAGGAGGAACAAGAGGAAGCTGGAGGAGGAGTTTGCAGAGGATGAAGATAATCCATCCTATGGACCTGGAATGCACTAAAAAGTTAATCCAATCTTTGTCGCTCGATTCCCAAAACTTTTATTTTCTCATACTAATTACATGTTTTCTAAGGATCTTCCAAACATATTTGTTTCAAACTTTCAGTAAATGTTACACAGTACCTTCTGCATAATTTAACACAGCCTTTTTCCAAAAAACTGTATATTTTTGAATATATAAATAAAAAATTGCAAAAAAATGTTGTGAATTTTCATCACAATTGAAAAAAAAATCATCTTTAATAACTGAACTAAAATTTGTAAAATCCCTGTGTTAAGTTGTAGCCCATATTCCAATAAATAATCTGTAAAAAGTTCAACTTCCTACCTCAAATACTTTGTGAGGAAAGATGTAATTTATAAGCGTTATTTTAACATTGCAAGTATAGGGCGTTCCGGAGCACCTTAAGGACAGTTTCCCACCTTAGGGAACTTCTGCTGAAGCTCTGTTCGCTCGTCCACCCTCTTTGACAAGGCCGTTGGCTGAACGACGGGTGACTTCGTATGCCGGACGCCTTCGGCCGGCACTGCGGATGCTTTTTATTCCAAATTTAAGCGGTTGTAGGGTTCGGACTCGGGACCGAGGACGTTTTCATTACTAATGAAAGACGCTTCTCTAGACGGTGGGTCATCTACTCACATGTTGGGTGCTTTTTCAATAAATCGTTTTCATAGAGGTTAATCACAATGTTCGAGTACAGTGTACATTCCAAAATCCTACGGTATTTTAGCGAATTACTCTTACTTTCTTTCTTGGATATTGGTGTGACTTGTGCAACTTTCCAATCTCCGAGTACGGATCTTTCACCGACCAAACGGTTGTGCAGGGTGAGGGCAAATAAAAGTGATCCGGACCTGTGGATACGATTGTATGTAATTGAATGTGCCAGCCACGCTTAGTCCGAAAATGGCGTCAGACAGCATCTGTCTCGAACAAGTCAAAAAACATCCCGAAACATGCCCGCACACCAGAAGATGTGGTTGCAGTTCACCAGAAAATCTTCAGAATCCTACCAAATCATCTCCAGTCATGTCACGTCGGTCATGCTGACAAGTACTCCACCTGGACCCGCACATGCATCCCTGCCATGTGTCTGCTGGTCACGCATTAAAACCAGCAGATGCTTCTCAGTGCCTCCAGTTTTACTAGTGGCTGTATACTTGGACATGGATCTGTTCTTTATGTCTAATGTAGAATGGTTTCACCTGAGTGTTTATGCCAACTCACAGAATCACACGTTCTGGGCAGCGGCGAATTCGCATAACTTCCACAAAACGCAATTGCGTGATCAGAAAAATTGGGAAATTTGTGGTAAGATCCTATGGGACCAAACTGCTAAGGTCATCGGTTGCTAAGCTTACACACTACTTAATCTACCTTAAACTAACTTACGCTAAGGACAACACACACCCATGCCCGAGGGAGGACTCGAACCTCCGACGAGGGTAGCTGCGCGAACCGTGACAAGGGGCCCTTAGACCGCGATGCTACGTGCTTGGTCAGAAGGTTGGGGGTTTGGTGTTCAGTGTCTGCACGCCGCATTATTGGTGCATCGGACGCTAACTTCGGCGCGTTAATTTTGCCAATATTTTGTAATCTTTTGTGGCAGCATTAACGGAGGAGGGAAAGACCTGCGATTATTTCCAACAGGATGGAGCAACTACCCATACAGCCGGCCGAAGCTTGGAGCAGATTTACATAATCTTCGCGCCTGACAGGATTGGTGGCAGATGTCAGTCTGGTCGCGGCACTAGCTGACCACTCAGGTCATCTGATCTGTCACTGTGCAGTTACCTTCTGTGGGGAGCCCTTAGGCTTAAGGTATATAGTAACAACCCTTATAATGATAGAATCTGAAGAAATTAATTAAAATTTGTGCCAAATCTCCGATGAGATTGCAGCAGTTTAAGCAGTCCAGCTTCGATCCGCCATCAGCAACTAGCTGACCAGGGCCCAAAAGTGCCAAGAGGTGATGGCGGTCGCTTTCAACACCTGCTATAATTTGGTTACTAATGCATTTCCTTTTCTCTACTGTGTTTCTTTGTAAACTGGAAATGGGTTCTCTGGTCCAGCTTTATTTGCTCCACCCCGTATATGATTGCTAAGTATGGAGCTATTGAATTAGCATACTCTGAAAAGAAGCTGAGTTGTATATAATCTGGACCGGAAGCCTTGCATTTCTTAAGTGCTTTAAGCTGCTTCTCTTCATCAAGGATATCTGCTTCTAAGTTAATGTTAGCAGCTGTCCTTGCTTCAAATTCTGGAAGATTTACTTCGTCTTCTTTTGTGAAGGAATTTCGGGATATCCTGTTTAGTTTAACTCTTCTATAGTGGTACATGTTAACCTGCTTTTTTTAAAAATTGATGTATTTTACATTTATTTTTGATGGGTTGGATGTTATGGTATTCAGTCTAACTACAACAACCTTGTGCTCACTAGCCCCTGTATCTGTCACAATTCTCGGTATTTGATCAGGATTATTTGTTGCTAAGAGGTCAAGTATGTTTTCGCAACTATTTATACATCAAATGGGCTCCTGAACTAGTTGTTCAAAATAATTTTCTGAGAAGGCATTCTGTACAATTTCGGACGACTTTAGACTTGTATTTTTGCCAACTTACCGAGGTAGATTGAAGTCACCAACAACTATTATTGTATGAGTGGGGTAATTATTTGAAATGAGATTCAAGTTTTCTTTGGACTGTTCAGCAACTATATCATCTGAGTCGGGGAGGGGAGGGAGAAAGGAATACAAGAAACCAAATATTAATTTACTGCATTTCCCAAATCTAGCATTTACCCATACTAACTCACAGGAACTATCTACTTCAGTTTCACTACAAGGTAAACCATTTCTCAGCAATACACACTTCTCCATCAAATGTATTTAATCTGTCCTTTCTGGACCCGTTTAGCTTCTTTGTAAAACTTTTGACTGAACTTATTTCCGGCTTTAGCCAGCTTTCTGCTCCTATAACGTTTTCAAATTCAGTGATGTGGATCTCTGATTCTTTTCCAACACAGCTACGATAGTACTGTCTGTTTCTATGTCTACCCTCTCTCTGTGTTCGTCGCACACCCTTTGAAACTGAGCCCTTTCTACACCTTCCCTAGACTCTCTAACCTAAAACCCTCCCCGGTCCCCTCCACATACCCCGCTACCGGTGGAGCCGCTTCTCGCGTCTAATGGACTCCTGACCTATTTAGCGGAACCCTGAAACCCACCACCATGTAGCACAAGTCGAGGAATTTGCAACCTTCACGGTCGCATAACTGTCTGAGATTCTTTACCAAAGGACAATAGTCGTAAAGTTTTAAACATAGCTGCTTAGTCGGTTCTATTGACGATACTACAGATGTTGAGCTCCGCCTTCATCTCGCAAATAAGACTGGCCGTCTTTACTACTTCAGCTAGCCGCCTGAAACCAGTGAGAATCTCTTATGATCCAAAGCGACAAACATCGTTAGTATCATCATGAGATATCACGTGCAGCTATCTGCACTCTGTGCTCTTCATGGCATCCGGAAGCAATCGTTCCACATCTGTAATGACTCCTCCCAGTTTGCATACAGAGTGCACAATGGATTCCTTCCCATCTTTCGCAGCCATATTCCTAGTGGGTTCCATTACATGCGAAACGTTGGAGTTCACAACTACGAGGAATCCCACCGTCTGCGAATGCCCAGACCTTAAAGGTTGGGCCGGCCGGTGTGACCGAGAGGTTCTAGGCGCCACAGTCTGGAACCACGCGACCGCTACGTTCGCAGGTTCGAATCCTGTCTCGGGCATGGATGTGTGTGACGTCCTTAGGTCAGTTAGGTTTAAGTAGTTCTAGGTTCTAGGGGACTGATGACCTCAGAAGTTAAGTCCCATAGTGCTCAGAGCCATTTGCGCCTTACAGGTTGAGAAGAGTCTTCTGAAAGAGTGCCGGTGACTTCATCTGGCTCGTGGGATCCGTCAGCTACACATATAACTGAAATTTGTTCCTCGGTCGAACTGGGAGGCACTCCCATCGCCCCTCGGAAAATGTTCCACTGTCGGCCACACATTGGAGGATACATGGTCATGCTAGCCCTCCCTCCGATTCATCTGTCTCCCCCCCCCCCCCCCCCCCCCCGCCTTACAGTGCTCCCCATTGGCAACAGCCTCAAGCTGCATGATCGAAGTCATGGCCGCCTGTAGCTGTGACAGCTCTTCCTATTCCATGGACGAATTTCTATTTAAGAGCTGGTAGCCCGCTTCTTCTTCTTCTCTTTTTTTTTGTTTATTTTATTTTAAAGGGAAGTCGTAAAGTCGTATGAATAGGACTGAAGAAAACGTGTTCATTGATGTTAACACTTATCATTTACACATATCCTGACACGTTCTACATCACTTTGATAAAAGAATCGTTCTGATTATCTATGGAACATGAAACTAACTAACTAACTAGTACCAGAGCGTGCAGCACAGTACAGAGTATCACAACATCGTTCAGATGCGGAAGTACTGTGACGTGGCGGCCGCCACTACGGAAATGGAAATGAGCGTATGGCGTCAATGGCCGGGAGATCCCAGACGGGAAAGTTCGGCCGCCAAGTGGAGGTCTTATTGAGTGCGACGCTCCATCGGGCGACCCGCGTGTCGACAATGGGGATGAAATGATGATGAGGACAGCACAACATCCAGTCCCTGAGGGGATAAAATCTGCCAACCCAACCGGGAATCGAACCCGGGCCCCCGTTCATGGCACTCCAACGCGCTGACCATTCAGATAATGGGGCGGACACCCACTACGGAAACAACACAGCGTAGCATTGCTGTGCCGTTCTTCCAGTGTATTCAGTAAACTCTTATGCCAGGTGGATATCGGTCTACTCGTCTTTAGTAAACCTATCCATTCTGCTGTGTATCACTGTTAATGTATAACAAACACTTAGTGGGAAGCGATTTTAAGACAGAGCTGAAAATTACTGAGTGAAAGGTTGACGGCAAAGAGTGAAGTGCGCGTTGTTGTTGTCAACGGTAAGTACTGCGAGAGAATGGAAGTTTGTTTCCAAACACGACGCACAGCGCATATCATCTGTGGCACAGATACGAAGGTATATGAGGATGAGAAATCAAACGAAATCCAATTACTCCTTGGCCACCCACGAGAGACAACATAGCCCTCATACCAAATTCCCCAGAAAATGTCCCTGAACAATCCCCGAAATTTTAGCGGTGGAGTTTTGGTTCACCTTATATACACTCCTGGAAATGGAAAAAAGAACACATTGACACCGGTGTGTCAGACCCACCATACTTGCTCCGGGCACTGCGAGAGGGCTGTACAAGCAATGATCACACGCACGGCACAGCGGACACACCAGGAACCGCGGTGTTGGCCGTCGAATGGCGCTAGCTGCGCAGCATTTGTGCACCGCCGCCGTCAGTGTCAGCCAGTTTGCCGTGGCATACGGAGCTCCATCGCAGTCTTTAACACTGGTAGCATGCCGCGACAGCGTGGACGTGACCCGTATGTGCAGTTGACGGACTTTGAGCGAGGGCGTATAGTGGGCATGCGGGAGGCCGGGTGGACGTACCGCCGAATTGCTCAACACGTGGGGCGGGAGGTCTCCACAGTACATCGATGTTGTCGCCAGTGGTCGGCGGAAGGTGCCCTTGCCCGTCGACCTGGGACCGGACCGCAGCGACGCACGGATGCACGCCAAGACCGTAGGATCCTACGCAGTGCCGTAGGGGACCGCACCGCCACTTCCCAGCAAATTAGGGACACTGTTGCTCCTGGGGTATCGGCGAGGACCATTCGCAACCGTCTCCATGAAGCTGGGCTACGGTCCCGCACACCGTTAGGCCGTCTTCCGCTCACACCCCAACATCGTGCAGCCCGCCTCCAGTGGTGTCGCGACAGGCGTGAATGGAGGGACGAATGGAGACGTGTCGTCTTCAGCGATGAGAGTCGCTTCTGCCTTGGTGCCAATGATGGTCGTATGCGTGTTTGGCGCCGTGCAGGTGAGCGCCACAATCAGGACTGCATACGACCGAGGCACACAGGGCCAACACCCGGCATCATGGTGTGGGGAGCGATCTCCTACACTGGCCGTACACCACTGGTGATCGTCGAGGGGACACTGAATAGTGCACGGTACATCCAAACCGTCATCGAACCCATCGTTCTACCATTCCTAGACCGGCAAGGGAACTTGCTGTTCCAACAGGACAATGCACGTCCGCATGTATCCCGTGCCACCCAACGTGCTCTAGAAGGTGTAAGTCAACTACCCTGGCCAGCAAGATCTCCGGATCTGTCCCCCATTGAGCATGTTTGGGACTGGATAAAGCGTCGTCTCACGCGGTCTGCACGTCCAGCACGAACGCTGGTCCAACTGAGGCGCCAGGTGGAAATGGCATGGCAAGCCGTTCCACAGGACTACATCCAGCATCTCTACGATCGTCTCCATGGGAGAATAGCAGCCTGCATTGCTGCGAAAGGTGGATATACACTGTACTAGTGCCGACATTGTGCATGCTCTGTTGCCTGTGACTATGTGCCTGTGGTTCTGTCAGTGTGATCATGTGATGTATCTGACCCCAGGAATGTGTCAATAAAGTTTCCCCTTCCTGGGACAATGAATTCACGGTGTTCTTATTTCAATTTCCAGGAGTGTATTATACTGCCTAACAAGAAAAGTAAAGTACCAAGAAGGGACGGAAGAAATGAAGTGAAACTTCACGAGTTAAGAGAATATGTGGTGTAATTTCAGTGAATACAAAACAGACTTAAATTTACAAACAACTTGGCGTTATAAGTCCACTTAGTATGATACGGCACTCCTCTCTGTCTGGGACAATTTTGCCGAATGTCACGAGGCCGTTATATCCTCTACTGGTCTACAACTGTTGTAACTGGTCCTTATATCCTTGATACTGGAAGTGGGACGGAACAGACATCCGAGTTTGTCCCACATATGTCCTATGGATGACAGATCTGGGGGTCTTGATGGGCACTGGAGTACCGTAAGATGAGGAAATATCGAATACGGGCGTAAATTCAGACAGAAAGAGTGTAGTGCTCTTCTTACATTGGTATCACTAAATGCAAACTTTTATTTCGCGCGCGCAATATGTTGTTTATACCTTACGTATTGTCAAGCAGATTCGAACACACACTGATGCACATGGAAGTTGGGACTGTGGTATGTAGCAGTTTTCAGGAGAGTGTAGAATTATTATTAGTTTTCTTTATGCAACTATCTTCGTCATTCTACTAGAAGAGAAGTAAGTGATAAGCGAATTTCCTTATAATCTACTTATTTGTGTCAACGATGTGCCGAGAATACCAACTTTCAGGCTTTACCTCTCTTCACGGTCAGCGCAGTGACCGACCACCTTCATTTAACGGGGGTAGTACCCGTGGTCTAGGGGTAGCGTATTTGATTCATAATCAAAACGTCTTCGGTCCCGGGTTCGATCCCCGCCACTGCCTAAACGCCGGCCGCGGTGGTCTAGCGGTTCTAGGCGCGCAGTCCGGAACCGCGCGACTGCTACGGTCGCAGGTTCGAATCCTGCCTCGGGCATGGATGTGTGTGATGTCCTTAGGTTAGTTAGGTTTAAGTAGTTCTAAGTTCTAGGGGACTGATGACCTCAGATGTTAAGTCCCATAGTGCTCAGAGCCATTTGAACCCTTTCATTTAACGACAGAGAGCAGCAGCGTTTCCGTACGGTTGTCATTGTTAACAGACAAGCAGCGCTGCGTGAAATAACCACGGGATCAATGTGGGACGATGGACAAACGAACGTATCCGTTCAGCCAGTGCGGCGTACTCTGTGTTACGAAAGCAGACGACCGAGGCGAATGTCTTTGATAACAGCACGATATCGTCTGCAGGAACCTCTCCTGGCCTCGTGACCATATCGGTTGGACCCTAAATGACTGGCAAATCGTGGCGTGGTCAGATTACTCCCGATTTCAGTTGATAAGAGCTGAGGTTGGGGTTCGAGTGTGCCTCACGCTCCACGAAGCCACGGACCAGAGTTGTCAACAAGGCAGTGTGAAAGCTGGCGGTAGCTCCATAATGGTGCGGCCTGTGTTTACTTGGATTGGACTGGGTCCTCGTGTCCTACTGATCCCATCATTGACTGTAAATTGTTGGGTTCGGCTACATGAAGACCACTTGCAGACATTTATGGATTTCATGTTCCCAAACAACAATGAAATTTTTATGGATGACATTGTGTCATGTAACTGGGCCACAGATATTTGCAATTGGTCCGAAGAACATTCTGGATAATTCGAGCGAATGATGTGGCCAACCAGATCGCCCTATATGGATCCCATCGAATAGTTATGAGACATAATCGAGAGGTCAGTTGATGCACAAACTCCTGCATCGGTAACATTTTCGCAGTTATGGGCGGCTAGGGATACAGCATGACTCAATATATCTGCAAAGGACTTCCAACGACTTGTAGAGTCCATGCCATGTCGAGCTGCCGCAATACGTAGGAAGAAAAGAGGTTTGATACGATATTGGGAGGTATCCCATGATTTATGTCACCTCAATGTATGTATGTGTGTAAGTGTCCATACTAGTTGCCGGGAATGCCTGTGCGTGTACGTTCCTCCAACGTGAATATCATCACTACACAGACTGTTTCAAATAGGTTCACCCTATTCAATCGCCGTCGAGCTAGAAACCAAGCTTGAAGGGATGCAGGTATTGCACTGTAATGTTCACGAAGTCCACAGCTTTCACGGTGCTTACAACAACCACAGGTTCCCTGGAAGCCCAGATGAATGTGCCGCACAGCATAATACTGCCCAACCAGCCTGCATCTGTGCCACGGTGCATATTTAGAGGCCGGCCGCGGTGGTCTAGCGGTTCTAGGCGCTCAGTCAGGAACCGCGCGACTGCTACGGTCGCAGGTTCGAATTCTGCCTCGGGCATGGATGTGTGTGATGTCCTTAGGTTAGTTAGGTTTAAGTAGCTCTAAGTTCTAGGGGACTTATGACCACAGCAGTTGAGTCCCATAGTGCTCAGAGCCATTTGAACCATTTGAACCATATTTAGAGAAGCTCTTCGCCTGAATGGCGGCGCAACCCGATACGACCGTCAACTTAGTGTAACAAGAAACGTGAATATTCACGCCGGGCAACACGGTTCCATTGCGAAACGGTCTAATCTAGATTATTCTATGCCCATTGCAATGGTAATTGACGACTTCGTTGCGTCAACATGGCAACACATAGCGTATGCTGAACGGTGTGCTTCGAAGCACATATTTTATCTTAGTTAAATAATCTTAGATTATATTTACTCTGAAATAATTGCTCTTGTTCCATTCTTAACTCTGGCGTTAACATTATTTGTGTTTGGAAATGGAGTTTACATATGCCCTAATTCAAAATCATTAATCCAACAAAATTTCACTGCGCCACATACTTGTTTTTGTACCTGATGATGGCGATTATTTCAAGAACTGATGGAACAGTCAATGTGATGTAAACTTACAATGCAATTAATGTAAGCAGTTACTTTTTGAAACTTTCGACACTGCGTTTATACTTTTGCTGTCAGGTGTATTCATGTCACTCAGAGAAGCATTGGTGTATGGTATTTATTACTTTTGAGTCCTCCCTCAGGCATGGGTGTGTGTGTTGTTCATAACATAAGTTAGTCTAAGTTAGTTTAAGTAGTGTGTAAGACTAGGGACCGATGACCTCAGCAGTTTGGTCCCTCGGGAATTCACACACGCAGTATCCTCTTCCATTTGTCTGGCAGCAGAATACAACAAACCATTTCAGACAAACTTCAAAGCTATGTGGATATTTTAGTTCCATAAGTGAACAGTACTACAACTGTAAATACTTTCCAACGAACGCAGCACGCTTTCCAGGTCGAATTTTAGTAACACACATTTGCTATAAACTGAACTAAACATAGGTGGCCCATTAGGGACTAAAAATAAAACCCGTAAAACTCGCTAGCAGCGGTATATACTATATATTATATTTAATTACATTGATATTGAGTTGATATTGTGTGTGTGTGTGTGTGTTATTAAGCACGTGATTGCAAATTGGTTAATGATTAGATTTATTGCACAATTTGGGGTGTTTCAGATCAGGTGTTTTTCTCTGTACCTTACAAAATAACAAGTAAAAGAACTGTTTAATTAGATACGTAAACATCAGTGCTCTTTCTGCGAAATTAGGGACATAGTTTGTTTAATTTTATCCCGAGAGTTACAGCAACGAGCTATAACTTTTTAAAATAGAACTTTTTTTCTATCATATAGCTAATATATTTGAACGGTGTACAAGGAATTTATGTCAGATTTCAATCCTGATGGGTAGGAAAATAGATACACTCAAAGTTTTAGGAGTGGAGGAAACATACTGTTTGTAACTGACTTTCTTCAGAGGGATGTTCCGTGGCGGAATATAGATATAAGTGAGGTTTTCTAACGAATGGTAACTTTACTGAATGCACAACTTAACGTGCCTTCTAACAGATGTATGGACGTAATATAAAATGGCATGTGTCTTGGAGCGACACCTTCCTCCATGCGCTATTTGAAGGCATTTTGGGATGGGTTCAGTGAGATAAACATGGTCCTTTATACACTCCTGGAAATTGAAATAAGAACACCGTGAATTAATTGTCCCAGGAAGGGGAAACTTTATTGACACATTCCTGGGGTCAGATACATCACGTGATCACACTGACAGAACCACAGGCACATAGACACAGGCAACAGAGCATGCACAATGTCGGCACTAGTACAGTGTATATCCACCTTTCGCAGCAATGCAGGCTGCTATTCTCCCATGGAGACGATCGTAGAGATGCTGGATGTAGTCCTGTGGAACGGCTTGCCATGCCATTTCCACCTGGCGCCTCAGTTGGACCAGCGTTCGTGCTGGACGTGCAGACCGCGTGAGACGACGCTTCATCCAGTCCCAAACATGCTCAATGGGGGACAGATCCGGAGATCTTGCTGGTCAGGGTAGTTGACTTACACCTTCTAGAGCACGTTGGGTGGCACGGGATACATGCCGACGTGCATTGTCCTGTTGGAACAGCAAGTTCCCTTGCCGGTCTAGGAATGGTAGAACGATGGGTTCGATGACGGTTTGGATGTACCGTGCACTATTCAGTGTCCCCTCGACGATCACCAGTGGTGTACGGCCAGTGTAGGAGATCGCTCCCCACATCATGATGCCGGGTGTTGGCCCTGTGTGCCTCGGTCGTATGCAGTCCTGATTGTGGCGCTCACCTGCACGGCGCCAAACACGCATACGACCATCATTGGCACCAAGGCAGAAGCGACTCTCATCGCTGAAGACGACACGTCTCCATTCGTCCCTCCATTCACGCCTGTCGCGACACCACTGGAGGCGGGCTGCACGATGTCGGGGCGTGAGCGGAAGACGGCCTAACGGTGTGCGGGACCGTAGCCCAGCTTCATGGAGACGGTTGCGAATGGTCCTCGCCGATACCCCAGGAGCAACAGTGTCCCTAATTTGCTGGGAAGTGGCGGTGCGGTCCCCTACGGCACTGCGTAGGATCCTACGGTCTTGGCGTGCATCCGTGCGTCGCTGCGGTCCGGTCCCAGGTCGACGGGCACGTGCACCTTCCGCCGACCACTGGCGACAACATCGATGTACTGTGGAGACCTCACGCCCCACGTGTTGAGCAATTCGGCGGTACGTCCACCCGGCCTCCCGCATGCCCACTATACGCCCTCGCTCAAAGTCCGTCAACTGCACATACGGTTCACGTCCACGCTGTCGCGGCATGCTACCAGTGTTAAAGACTGCGATGGAGCTCCGTATGCCACGGCAAACTGGCTGACACTGACGGCGGCGGTGCACAAATGCTGCGCAGCTAGCGCCATTCGACGGCCAACACCGCGGTTCCTGGTGTGTCCGCTGTGCCGTGCGTGTGATCATTGCTTGTACAGCCCTCTCGCAGTGTCGGGAGCAAGTATGGTGGGTCTGACACACCGGTGTCAATGTGTTCTTTTTTCCATTTCCAGGAGTGTATATTCTCATGCAAATAGAGGTACTGGTCTTAAATCGGGAGATCGTGTGCATCATTCCTGAGGCCCACGGCTTCCTAATAATCTACCAGGAAATCTGTTGTTCAGTCCTTGTACATTATCGCCGTCCAGGGTGGGCTGAGTGACCATCGTTGTGTATCCACATACGACCTTTAATGTCCAGACAGACATTTTGGAGAGCACAAATCCAAGGATTCCTCACCCACATTAGTGGACCACTTCACTTGCTGGTTGAAACGACATACCCGCCCTACAGGTTTAATGTTCTGCACGTCGAAGACAGAATCACCTGAACTGCAAGCAGTGAGAAAGATTAGATTAGATTAGATTAATACTAGTTCCATGGATCATGAATACGATATTTCGTAATGATGTGGAACGAGTCGAATTTTCCAATACATGACATAATTAGGTTAATTTAACAACATACTTAAGTTAATATAACAACTTTATTTTTTGTGTGTTTTTTGTTTTTCTTTATTTTTTATTTTTTTAATATTTTTCTTTTTTTTTTCTTTTTTAATTTATATCTAAAAATTCCTCTATGGAGTAGAAGGAGTTGTCATTCAGAAATTCTTTTAATTTCTTCTTAAATACTTGTTGGTTATCTGTCAGACTTTTGATACTATTTGGTAAGTGACCAAAGACTTTAGTGCCAGTATAATTCACCCCTTTCTGTGCCAAAGTTAGATTTAATCTTGAATAGTGAAGATCATCCTTTCTCCTAGTATTGAAGTTATGCACACTGCTATTACTTTTGAATTGGGTTCGGTTGTTAATAACAAATTTTATAAGAGAGTATATATACTGAGAAGCTACTGTGAATATCCCTAGATCCTTGAATAAATGTCTGCAGGATGATCTTGGGTGGACTCCAGCTATTATTCTGATTACACGCTTTTGTGAAATAAATACTTTATTCCTCAGTGATGAATTACCCCAAAATATGATGCCATATGAAAGCAATGAGTGAAAATAGGCGTAGTAAGCTAATTTACTAAGATGTTTATCACCAAAATTTGCAATGACCCTTATTGCATAAGCCGGCCGAAGTGGCCGTGCGGTTAAAGGCGCTGCAGTCTGGAACCGCAAGACCGCTACGGTCGCAGGTTCGAATCCTGCCTCGGGCATGGATGTTTGTGCTGTCCTTAGGTTAGTTAGGTTTAACTAGTTCTAAGTTCTAGGGGACTAATGACCTCAGCAGTTGAGTCCCATAGTGCTCAGAGCCATTTGAACCTTATTGCATAAGTAGCTGAACCCAAACGTTTCAGCAGATCATCAATGTGTTTCTTCCAATTTAATCTCTCATCAATGGACACACCTAAAAATTTGGAATATTCTACCTTAGCTATATGCTTCTGATTAAGGTCTATATTTATTAATGGCGTCATACCATTCACTGTACGGAACTGTATGTACTGTACGGAAGCGATTGGCTGATTCCAGGAACGCTGCATTCACTAAGGCATTAGCAATGCAACATGAGTCTTTTGTAGATATTTCAGACGGCACTGTTGGAAATAGAATACGCTAGTGGCAGTGGACAACAAAATTCCAGTGGATCATTTCTTGAATATATATCCTTTTAGCTGAAATAGTGGAAACATTATAGAAAGCTATTTCAGTTTATCTTTCGAATCACATTTTTATTGTAACGTTCTGTTTTACAGCATTTTCATTTGTGAACATTCACTAATTATAACCAGGAAATTAAAAAATAAATAAATAATAGAACAATTATAAACACGTGGCGCCTATTGCCTTGGGAGAATTTTTGGGAATAGTACTGGCAATACCTGAAGAGGGATAGTTCACTTCCTTTCTTATGGTGGGGTTACAGGGGCGTTGCTAGGTAGGGGTGGATTTCCTTTTCATTTCTTTTATTTCTGGAGATTAAACCTGCCCCCCCCCCCCCCCCCCCCCCAAAAAAAAAAAGATAAAGCGCTTTACCTGAAACCAAGAGATCGCAGGATCGAATTCTCGTCAGTCCTTTGTACTTTTCAGTCTGCGTTTTAACCTACCCTTACCTCTAAGTCTGTGTAGAGGCCCCAGAAACGACAACTGGTTAGGCCTCTTCATATCAAACGTATATCCCCACTTCCCCGTTTGGATAACTGGGGTACGTCAGGGCGTCAGGGACACGCAAGTCGCCGTAGTGGCGTCCAATTAAAAGAGTTTCCCAGGCCAGTGAGCAAAGAAAGAAGAAAAAAAAGCACAGTCTGAATAGGCCTTGACTGCCTAACGGTACGAACCGGCCGGTCATCCGGATGCAGATAAGGAGGGGCGTGGATCAGCACACCGCTCTCCCGGCCGTTGTCAGTGTTCGTGGCCGGTGCCGCTGGCTCCTCAATTGGCCTCACAAGGGCTGAGTGCGGCCTGCTTGCCAACAGCACTTGTCACACCCGTACGATGACATCCAAGTCAGCGCTTAACTTTGGTCATCTGACGGGGACTAAAGGGCTAAATGGTTCAAATGGCTCTGAGCACTATGGGACTTAACATCTGTGGTCATCAGTCCCCTAGAACTTAGAACTACTTAAACCTAACTACCTAAGGACATCACATACATCCATGCCCGAGGCAGGATTCGAACCTGCGACCGTAGCAGTCGCGCGGTTCCGGACTGAGCGCCTTAACCGCGAGACCACCGCGGCCGGCACACGGGGACTGGTGGTAGCTCTGGGCAAGGCCGTTGGCTAGTGAGCCACAAGAAATTATTATTTTATATGAATCTGGATTCATCAGAGCACACTAACAGAAATGAGCACTTCGATTTAAATCATTCGTATGCAGCTCATATGTGAGTGACACATGGTACTGATGAAACTATTGTCCACATCCTATTTGCTATGCAGATATAAAGCTGATACCAATGACTGCAGTAACTTCTTGTAAGCTGAAATAAGGATCCTCTTGTACTGTAGCTAGAACAAAGACTTTCATATTCTAAGTACTTGCATGCCTTCTCCGAATTACCACCGCCCATTCTCAAGCTACTTGTTTCTCGAAGTCGTTGTTCTACACGTAAGAAAGTAACGGGTGATAAAGGTCTTCGACGAAGGTATCACACAGCATATGACATGGCTGCTTCACTGCCGTCGTGTCAGCATTCCTCGAGTACCACCAACGTAGTAACGTATTCTTTGGATGTCTCTGCCATGATTATTTGATGACAGAATCCGTGGCAGACGTACCTGTCTGGTATATCGCAGTATAGGTATACACTGTATAAACTGGCTGAATACAACTTGAAGTAGAACTTCGAGGAAGCGTGTCAGTCCTTGACTCCAGCAGCCGTGGTTAACAACGACAGGTCATGTAGAAGCATACCGAACTGAAAGTCAGAAAAAGGGACATTCGTTTGAATATCTGACTTACGGAACTTTCTGCCACCACAAATCGTTGTAAACTGAGCATATTATGTACAGTATGTTGTATTCAACCTTACAACTTTGAACGTTTCTGTCTCGCAAATTGCAGTCAGTCTGAACTTGATTTAAATTGATTTGTACATAGTTGGTTTAAAAACGTTAGTCACATGAAAAAAAAATAATGATCTGTTTCAGAACGATAACTTGTTTCTGTAACTGGAAAATAAGTAAGAAAAACGTGTTCATAACTCTAAAGAAAGAGTAATGTTTCTTACGATTACCTTTGTAAATAATTATTCTTTGCAGATATTTTCTAAATTACTGAGTAAACCATCTCATCTGAAGTACCCTGGGTGTTGCTACCTTCTGCAGTTGATATACGAGGGATGTTCAATAAGAAATGCAACACATTGTTTCTATCGGCCAATTTCTTTTGAAAAAATGAGAAATTTGTTGTGGGACATCGTGGAATATTCTCGCTTCAGATCCTATAGCTTCATGATGTTCCAATAGGTGGCGGCGCTATGCGAGCCTTCGAAATCTGGTCTGCAACGCAGTTGCGTTCCAAGCAGAGAGCTGTCACTGAGTTTCTTTTGGCGGAGAACCAGAGCATCGCAAACATTCATAGGCGTTTGCACAAAGTCTACGGAGATCTGGCAGTGGCCAATAGCAGGGTGAGTCGTTGGACGAGGCGTCTGTCATCATCGCAACAAGGTCGCGCAAACCCTTCCGATCTTACGCTTCCAGGCCGACCGCACACAGCTGTGACTCCTGAAATGTACGAACGTGGTGACGTCTTCATTCGAGGTGATCGACAGATTACAATCAAACACCTTGCTGCCCAACTGGACGTCTTTGTTGGTAGTGCTGACATACTCGGCTGCCAGTTGGGTTAGTCAAAGGCGTGTGCTGGCTGGATTCCTCGCCGCCTCACAAAACACCATAAACATCAACGAAGGACCATCTGTGAGGAATTCATTGCGCGTTACAAAGGTGATCGTGACAACCTCTTGTCGAACATCGTCGCAAGCGATGATTCAAGGGTTCATGCAACGATCAGTTCTGAAGTGTATTGTGCTAGCCTCAGGAAACTGAAGAAACGACTTCATCGTGTTCGTCGCCCAAAAATGTAAACGAACTTCTCCTTTTCCATAACAACGCGAGGCGTCGCATAAGTCTCCACACCCGAGATGAGATTAAAAAAAAATTCCTTGGACTGTTCTTCCGCATCCACGCTACAGCCCGGATCTCGCTCCTTCCATCTGTTTGTCCCAAAGAGGGATGCACTCCGTGGACAGCAGTACGTGGATGATGGGGAGTTTATTGATTCAGCAAGACGTTGTCGAACTCGGTAGAATGGTACCATATGGGAATATAGGACCACCCAGTAACGTGGCGTAAGGTCATCGCATTGAACGGAGACTTTGTTGAAAAATAGAGTTTTGTAGCCAAAACGTGGTGTACAACACAGTTTGTTGGAATCCTGAATGAAACCAAAATGCTTCCAGAAAAAGAATGTGCCTCACTACTTACTGAACGCCCCTGGTACATGGATCCTGGTTCTGGGAGTGCTGATTTCGGACTGTACATAGCAGTGTTACTAACGCAGGTGGATTATTTAACTTAGTAGTGTTCGAACTTACCTTCTCTATGTGATGTAACTAAAAACTGTCTTAGGTAACACACGGGCTATGCCCGTAAGTAATATAAGCAGGCAGACATGGACTTACAGTGAGACGGGATACAAACTGTGGTGCGTGAGTGGATCTGTTGCGTTATGCGAATCGGACTATACAGTTGCTAACGTAGACACCAACATGGAATATAGATACGAGAGTCATTATATAAGCCATAGCAACTATGGCATATCGTACGAACCTGCAGCATCACCGTAATTGCAGTGAATACATTCAAAAGCTTACGCCTAGCATTACCGAAATCAACAGACGGATTGCTACTCCATACGAGATACAGCACCAGCGCGTGAAACATTTAGAGTGAGCTTGGCCGTGCTAAAAGTTGGATCCATCCCCACCCACCCTACTCACTAGAGCTCAGTTCCTGTGACTTCGATTTCATTCCACAACTGAGGAAACCAGTGCGTGGGAGACGCTTTGCAAAGGGGCCGTACATTCCCAAGGCATTTCGGCCACGGATGGCACAGGTTGATTGCAATGCCAATGCCATTCAGTGCTGTTCCTCGTTTTGGAAAGGCTGTGTGTGTGTGTGTTTGTTTATACTGGGGTCTACTTTGAAGCGCAGTAGTTGATTTTAATTTATTTTTGATCCTTTTTCACTCGTGCACAATAATTTTACACAGAGTTTCAATGCGTGTGCTTCATTTCTACCTTTACCGTGACCACCTGTACTAGAACTCTGTTTTATGTTGCCATGCAGACAGATTCTGTCATGGAATTCTCATGTTATAGCATTATCCCAATGTTTATCGTAGATGCCATAACTTATTGAGTTACTCTCGTGTAACTAACAAAACTAACTACTACCTGTACCTACGTCAATTCGCTAGCGCGGGCGCGCGCGCGCTTGTGTGTATACATACTTAATAATTTATGCTGGTGTTAGAAACGAATATGATATGACTATAAATTTTAACGTTTAAAATGGACTCCGACTATTTTCTACGGTGTTTCTGCATTTGGAGCGTTTCGAGGAGGATTTTTGCTTTTAGCTAGATAGGAGGAATGCTGGTGTTTGTGTTATTACACAATGTGTACATGATGAAAATATGAACCTGTGCCAATTGAATAGGTGCTTGTAATTACTGTTCACCTATGTAAGCAAAATGTCGATATAAATTTGAACTTTGTATTAAAATAATTTCTTTTTATCTTCTGCTGGTCAAAGCTTGTGAATGCTTTACTGTTGACGATGGAGTTTTAAATTTCTTAAACACGTAGTTTAAGATCAGTACAGCAAATGTGATTGATTACAGTAATTTAGAAGTTCATTTGATAACGACAATGTTCACTTTGAAGTATAACCTTAAATACTCTCATTTAAACGTATATGACATGTTATTTTACACAAATGGGCTACAGCATTCAAAACGCAGTCGACATGAGCGTAGTAGCGTTGAATATGTTACTGTTTTACGACAGCTGAGTCGTGGCACATTTGCTACATTTTACGACGTAATATTTTGATATTTTTCTGCCACGCGGGGCCACAAACGGGACCTCCATAACACACAGTGAAAGTGAAGAATTTTTGCGTGTAACAGGTGCTGACAGCGAGAAAATGGTGTCACAGTGGAGGATTCGCGTCGGCGACGTAGGAGGCAGGCGTTGCTCCGGTGGCGGTAGGTCTCGAAGTGAGGGTGGCAGGGTGAAATGAGGAAGGGGTAGAAAAGGCGGAGGGGGCGGGGGTGGAGAAGGAGGCCAGGTGACTGCGCCGTGTCGCTCTGGGCGACGTCGCTGTGTCACGAGAGCGTTAGCTACCAGCCTACACGACACTGCGCAAGCACTCACATCTGCACTGGGACGTGATCTATCCATCTCTCTCACATATCGCACCGTATCTCTGGCACCATCAGTTCGGCCCTACAGGAACGGGTAATACACACTACTGGCCATTAAAATTGCTACACCACGCGAAATTTAACCGACAGGAAGAAGATGCTGTGATATGCAAATGATTAGCGTTCCAGACCATTCACACAAGGTTGGCGCCGGTGGCGACACCTACAACGTCCTGACATGAGGAAAGGTTCCAACCGATTTCTCATAAACAAACAGCAGTTGACCGGCGTTGTCTGGTGAAACGTTGTTGTGATGCCTCGTGTAAGGAGGAGAAATACGTACCATCACGTTTCCGACTTTGATAAAGGTCGGATTGTAGCCTATCACGATTGCGGTTTATCTTATCGCGACATTGCTGCTCGCTTGGGTCGAGATCCAATGACAGTTAGCAGAATATGGAATCGGATGGTTCAGGAGGGTAATACGGAACGCCGTGCTGGATTCCAACGGCCTCGTATCACTAGCAGTCGAGATGACAGGCATCTTATCCGCATGGCTGTAACGGATCGCGCAGCCATGTCTCGATCCCTGAGTCAACAGATAGGGACATTTGCAAGACAACAACCATCTGCACGAACAGTTCGACGACGTTTGCAGCAGCGTGGACTATCAGCTTGGAGACCATGGCTGCGGTTACCTTTGACGCTGAATCACAGACAGGAGCGCCTGTGAACCTGGGTGCACGAATAGCAAAACGTCATTTTTTCTGATGTATCCAGGTTCTGTTTACAGCATCATGATGACGACATCGCGGTGAACGCACATTGGAAGCGTGTATTCGTCATCGCCATACTGGCGTATCACCCGGCGTGATGGTGTGGGGTGCCACCATACAGTGAGACCTTCAGAGGTGGTGGTCCGGATTGCTGTACACACCAGTCCCTCTAATACCCAGTAGCACGTCCTCTTGCATTAATGCATTCCTGTATTCGTCGTGGCATACTATCCACAAGTTCATCACGGCACTGTTGGTCCAGATTGTCCCACTCCTCAACGGCGATTCTGCGTAGATCCCTCAGAGTGGTTGGTGGGTCACGTCGTCCATAAACAGCCCTTTTCAATCTATCCCAGGCATGTTCGATAGGGTTCATGTCTGGAGAACATGCTGGCCACTCTAGTTGAGCGATGTCGTTATCCTGAAGAAAGTCATTCAAAAGATGTGCACGATGGGGACGCAAATTGTCGTCCATGAAGACGTATGAATCGCCAATATGCTGCCGATGTAGTTGCTCTATCGGTCGGAGGTTCAAATGGCTCTGAGCACTATGGGACTTAACTGCTGAGGTCATCAGTCCCCTAGGACTTAGAACTACTTTTCGGATGAATCCAGGTTCTGTTTACAGCATCACGATAGTCGCATCCGTGTTTGGCGACATCGCGGTGAACGCACATTGGAAGCGTGTATTCGTCATCGCCATACTGGCGTATCACCCGGCGTGATGGTATGGGGTGACACTGGTTACACGTCTCGGTCACCTCTAATTCGCACTGACGGCACTTTGAACAGTGGACGTTACATTTAGGATGTGTTGCGACCCGTGGTTCTACCCTTCATTCGATCCCTGCGAAACCCTACATTTCAGCAGCCTTTCTGGATACAGAAAATGTTCGACTGCTGCCCTGGCCAGCACATTCTCCAGATCTCTCACCAATTGAAAACGTGTGGTCAATGGTGGCCGAGCAACTGGCTCGTCACAATACGCCAGTCACTACTCTTGATGAACTGTGGGCAGCTGTACCTGTACTCGCCATCCAAGCTCTGTTTGACTCAATGCTCAGGCGTATCATGGCCATTATTACCGCCAGAGGTGCTTGTTCTGGGTACTGATTTCTCAGGACTATGCACCCGAATTGCGTGAAAATGTAATCACATGTCAGTTCTAGTATAATATACATGTCCTATGAATACCCGTTTATCATCTGCATTTCTTTTTGGTGTAGCAATTTTAATGGCCAGTACTGTAGGTTCATTTCTAGTGAAATAAGTTTGTTGCAAAGTTTTTACACTGTTCTGCGTTTCAAACCTCCAACAGCACAACTCTTAAAAGTAAAGAAATTATTTCTTGTTTAAAAATAGGAGGAAAACTGGACGCTAAAGTTGATGCCTGTACTAAAATTTATGCATCTACATTTATACTCCACAAGCTACCTTATCGCGTGTGATGCAGGTTACTCCGTATACCAGTCCACTTCACACCTTTCCTGATCCAGCTGAGAAAGGGGCGTGAGAAGAACGGTTGTTGGTAATGCTCTTAGTGAGCTCGAGCCTCTATTATTTTACGTTCATGGTCTTTTTGCGAGATATGGGTACGAGAAAGCAATATATTGGTTGACCTATCAGGGAACGTACGGTCTGGGAATTTTCACACAGTGAAGCACAAAATCGAGCTAAATATCAAATATCAATGACAGAACATACTTTGAAGCAAAAGTGGTCTGCTGAGACGGAAAGGACATTATCTGTTGTTGTTGTCGTTGTTGTTGCTGCTGTCGCTAGTCCTAAGACGGATTTGATGCTCCTCTGTCCTTCGCAAGTCTTTAGTCCTAAGACTGGTTTGATTCGCCTCTCCATGCACCTCTATCCTTTTGAAACTCTTCATCTACAAATAGCTACTGCAATCTATATCGTTCTGAATATACATACTCTATTCCTCTCTTGGCCTCCCCAGCGCTTCCCACCAATACTAAATTTGGGGTCCCTTGATAGCTCAGAGTGTGTCGTACCAACGTATCCTTCCCTTTAGTCAAGTTGTGCCACAAATTTCTTTTCACCCCAGTTCTGTTCAGCACATGCTCCTTAGTTACGTGATCTAAGCATCTAATATTCAGCATTTTTCTGTATCATCACGTTTCAAAAGCTTCTACTCTCTTCTTTTCTAAACTGTTTACCGTCCATGTTTCACTTTAGTATATGGTTACACTCCAGAGAAATGCCTCCAGAAAAGACTTTCTAACACTTAAATCTATATTTGATGTTAACAAATTTCTCTTCTTTAGAAACTCTTTTCTTGCTATTGCCAGTCTATCTTTTAGCCTTTCTACTTCGGCATTCTCCTGTTATTTTGCTGCCGAAATAGCAAAATTCATCTACTACTTTAAGTGTCTTGTTTCATAATCTAAATATCTCACCATCAACTGATATAATTCGACTACACTCCATTATTCTTGTCTTGATTTTGTTAATGTTCAACTTATATCCTCGTTTCAAGACACTGTCCATTCCATTCAACTTCTCTTCCAAGGCCTTTGGTGTCTCTGACAGAATTACAATGCCATCGGCATATCTCAAAGCTTTTTTCTACTCCTTGGACTTTAATTGGTGCTTCAAATCTTTTCTGGTCAATGTACATTTAAATAACATCGGGGATAGGTTACAGCCCTGTCCCACGCCCTTCTCAACCACTGCCTCCCTTTCATACCCCTCAACTTTTATGACTGCCGTCTGGTTGCTGCACAATTTATAAATATCTTTCCGCTCCCTGTATTTTACCCCAACTGCCTTCAGAATTTTATAGAGAGTATTAAAGTCAGAACTGTCAAAACCTTTTTCTAAGTCTACAAATGCTAGAAATGTAGGTTTGCCTTTCCTTAACCTATCTTCTGAAATAAGTCGTAGGGTCAGTATTGCCTTACCTGTTCCTACATTTCTCCGAAATCCAAACTGATATTCTCTGAGGTCGTATTCTACTAGTTTTTTCATTCATCTGTAAGGAATTCGTCTTAGTATTTTGCTACCATGAATTATTAAACAGACAGTTCGGTAATTTTCACACCTGTCAACAATTACTTTCTGTGAAATTGGAATTATTATATTCTTCTTGACATCTGATGATATTTCGTCTTTCTCATACATCTTGCTCACCATATCTAAAAGTTTTATCATGGCTGGCCCTCCCAAGGCGATCAGTGATTCTGACAGAATGTAATCTACTGCCAGAGGCTCGTTTCAGCTTAGGTCTTTCAGTGCTCTATCAAAATCTCCTTACAGTATCATATCTCCCATCCCATCATCATCTACGCCCTCTTCCATTTATTTAATATTGCCTTCAAATTCACCTCCCTTGTAATAGACCTATATACTCCAATCGCCTTTCAGCCTTACCTTCTTTGCTCAGAACTGGTATTCCTTCTGAGCTCTTGATATTCATACACCTGCTTCTCTTCTGTACAAAGACCTTTTTAGTTTTCATGTACGCCGTATGTAACTTTGACCTAGTGAAACATGCTTCAAATTCCTTATATTTGTCCTCTATCCATTCCCGCTTTGTCATTTTGCTCTTTCATGCAGTCTCACTCTTTTCGACATTTGTATTGCCTTTCGTCTGCTTCGTTTGCTGCATTTTTATATTTTCTCCTTTCATCAATTCAGTTCAGTATCCCCTGTGTAATCCATGCATTTCTACCAGGTCTTGTCCTTTTACCAATTTGATCCTGCCGCCTTCACTATTTTATCTCTCAAAGCTACCCATTCATCTTCTACTGTATTCATTTCCCCTGTTCTTGTCAGCTGTTGCCTAATGCCGCCTATGAAACTCTCAATAACCTCTGTTTCTTTCAAATTTTACAGGTCCCATCACCACAACTTCCTACCCTTTTGCAATTTCTTCAGTTTTAATCTACAGCTCATAACCAATAAATTGTGGTCAGATTACCGAAAGGAAGTGAAAAAAAAACCTGGCATGACGAACAAAAATGTCTCTCTTACTCAAATAAATTTTTTTATATGGTCAGTTTTGGGGCGATCTGCAATGTATGGTAACTGAAGAAAACTTAAGAACCAACACGGCTAAAAAAGCATTTTATTGGATGACTAATTTCGACAGAGCTATGTTGTCATCATTGGATCTGCAAGCGGATGAACGGAAGTTGATGGAAAAACGTTTTACAATCATTATACCGCAACCTGATAAACTGTATTGTTAAATGATTTATGGAATTTGAACATATCTTGTGCTTTAAAATTTTTAAGACATATTGACCATCAGTGCCGCAAGTCATGATCACTACACATTGCCATGTCAAATCAATAAATATTACGTACGAACATAACCATACCGCGCCGATTGCAAGTGTTATGTTCGCTACCAGACAGCAAACGACAGATGTGCTGTAAATGCAACAACTACCACGTACATCCACCAAGTGGCACTGCAGTGGTTGACGGGATTGTGGTCTCGTATACAGCATAAAACAGATACATAATTCAATATGACTGGTAACAGAGTATTAAAGACCATTTTCATTTACGTTATTATACAATCCAAATCAGAGAAACATGAGAAATTTTACGTATAATTGATGTATGTGCCTTTTATAATTTTGTGGGATAAAATATGTATGACACGCGTTATGGCATAAGAATTATGCTCGTAATATGCTAAATATAAATATAAATTTTAGAAAGAGATACTTCAGGCAGTCTCTATTCTGCTGTTTATAATCTGCATCTGAGTGTCTATAATTATGTTTCGAATTTCTTATCACAATGGCTAGGCAATAAACATTCTTTATTTTCAAAAACAGTGACACACATGTAATATTACAAACACATCACTGTTAAAAATATAATGAGAGTGTTATACAACATTTACTGTGGAACTGCGATGTTCATTTACATCGCATACGAGTTGGGTTGGTTTGTTTGGGGAAGGAGACCAAACAGTGAGGTCATTGGTCTCATCGGATTAGGGAAGGATGGGGAAGGAAGTCGGCTGTGTCCTTTCAAAGGAACCATCCCGAAATTTGCCTGGAGTGATTTAGGGAAATCACGGAAAACCTAAATCAGGATGGCCGGACGCGGGATTGAACCGTCGTCCTCCCGAATACGAGTCCAGTGTCTAACAACTGCGCCACCTCGCTCGGTCACATACGATGCTCGATGTCTAGACACTCAGCAGGGATATGAGTGGAAACAAGGTTCATCATGGTCTATCTAATCAAATGGAATTACAGTGATGTTGACTTGTACTTAGAATTTATACAGGAAATAATTCTAATCTAAGAAACACATCGAAATATAGAGCAATTTTTATCAACAACGTCCTTTCTTACGGGGCTACAAAAACTGTTTAATACGATTTGTACATCTAAATTAATGACCCATAATTACCACGTTATACTTTTTAAAACATTTATTGAGTCGTGAGGATTCCTTGTTGTCAGACTCATACAATTGGTATTTTCATTTACATCTTACGTGCAAATAAAGCAACACGCACAAAGAAAGATGCTACTGATGTATTTAGACCACGTGTGTTTATCGTATTACAATAAATTTCTCATTATACGAATATGTAGCTCGATATCTACGTGGAATTAACGGAACAACATAGGCATCCCTCATGTGTACAAGATCGAGAGAACGTATTACCAACTGCCATGTGTATTATATTGGCGATAGGTCTCGTCGTAAGGCGTATCATACAGACGGATCCAGTCTGACCACACGTATCTTATATAAGCAGAAATTGACCATGAAGGCCACTCAGCGACAAACGCCACATGAGAGTTAAAGGAGGAACACATTCAGCATCTCTGAACTGTACGCAAACTGCCGGCTGATGCGAACATACGCCATGTAACACTGAAGTCGCGATAAATAAAGGTACACGTTACCCAGCGTCTTGGTGAAAGAGGTGGAAGGAAACACTTCTCATGTATTAATGTATAGAACAGAAATCAAAGCAAACAGCTGACGTGGCACACGCGGACGCGTTACTACAAATCAAAAAACTTCTGTTTCATCTAGTATGTGGGCTAAAAAACAAGTCTAGGGGAAACCATACCAACTCGTCTACCATTATTTTCAACTTTGAGGACTACACGATATTACGGGCATGGCACTTAGCGTTAAAAATCTGTTGCTTATATCAGGAAAATCGCTACATTGCCAGCTACAACTTAGCGAAAACCAGATCTCCATATATTTCGCCGTTTCATCTTTTGTGATTCACCCTATATGTTCACGTAAGGGATTACTTAGCTGATAAAACTTTAGACACACGTACATGATATACACACTCGTACATGTAAGTGTTGTATAATTTCCTCCTAGAACAATATAAACAGCGTGGGTCTTATGTTCGACTAGGTAAAAGACGCAGGCTGCGGTCTTGCCTTCCTTCTACAGTACAATAGCTTGGCTGCAGCGAGAGGAGGGAACACTATATGGGGCCGTAAAGTAGGCGTAGTGCCCATCAGGGAACGGCCCCACAGAAGATCTCGGGCCAAGAACCTAGAATCTCATATCGGCTGCATACAAGCCTCGGGCTGTGAGTGAAATGGCATTGTGTTGCATTCCGGACTGAAAGGTAAAAACAGAAGTAAAGTGTCTCTTCGTACGTCGTTCTAGAACCTAATTGTCCTCGGTGGTCCTTGTACAAACAATAGTTCAAACTGTTCCTCTTTACATAAGTATCAAGAGGGTATATCGCTGCTGCTTAACACTTGCATACAGCCGATAGGTCTGTTTGCCAGGAGGCGAGTGGGTACTTCGATTTACACGAACGAGACTGGATTTAGTTTTGTATTTTTACAATAGCAAAACCTTTTTTCTGTAAGGTAATAGGTTAAATCGTAGGAGAAAATTACTAAGAAACATGTATATTCTGTTTAGAAGACCGAAGGAGCTACTTTTCGTGTGAAACTTTAACATTAACTTTAACATTAACAGTGCGTTAAAAATGTAATACGTGACAGTCGAAGCGTAACTATTATTTCTTTTACCCCTGGTACCTGATATGTAAATCGAAAATATTTTAAGTTAGAAAACATTATTTAAAATTTAAAATATATTGCACTAGTACGAAGATACAGTGACAAGAAGACTGCTCATATTGTAAAGCGAGTTTAAAGATACCACTAAATACGGAAATGTACTACATGAACCATGGACCTTGCCGTTGGTGGGGAGGCTTCCGTGCCTCAACGATACAGATAGCCGTACCGTAGGTGCAACCACAATTAAGGGGTATCTGTTGAGAGGCCAGACAAACGTGTGGTTCCTGAAGAGGGGCAGCAGCCTTTTCAGTAGTTGCAGGGGCAACAGTCTGGATGATTGACTGATGTGGCCTTGCAACACTAACCAAAATGGCCTTGCTGTGCTGGTACTGTGAACGGCTGAAAGCAAGGGGAAACTACGGCCGTAATTTTTCCCGAGGGCATGCAGCTTTACTGTATGATTAAATGATGATGGCGTCCTCTTGGGTAAAATATTCCGGAGGTAAAATAGTCCCCCATTCGGATCTCCGGGCGGGGACTACTCAAGAGGACGTCGTTATCAGGAGAATGAAAACTGGCGTTCTACGGATCGGAGCGTGGAATGTCAGATCTCTTAATCGGGCAGGTAGGTTAGAAAATTTAAAAAGGGAAATGGATAGGTTAAAGTTAGATATAGTGGGAATTAGTGAAGTTCGGTGGGAGAAGGAACAAGACTTCTGGTCAGGTGAATACAGGGTTATAAATACAAAATCAAATAGGGGTAATGCAGGAGTAGGTTTAATAATGAATAAAAAAATAGGAGTGCGGGTAAGCTACTACAAACAGCATAGTGAACGCATTATTGTGGCCAAGATAGACACAAAGCCCACGGCTACTACAGTAGTACAAGTTCATATGCCAACTAGCTCTGCAGATGACGAAGAAATTGATGAAATGTATGATGAGATAAAAGAAATTATTCAGGTAGTGAAGGGAGACGAAAATTTAATAGACATGGGTGACTGGAATTCGTTAGTAGGAAAAGGGAGAGAAGGAAACATATTAGGTGAATATGGATTAGGGTTAAGAAATGAAAGAGGAAGCCGTCTGGTAGAATTTTGCGCAGAGCATAACTTAATCATAGCTAACACTTGGTTCAAGAATAATGAAAGAAGGTTGTATACATGGAAGAACCCTGGAGATACTAAAAGGTATCAGATACATTATATAATGGTAAGACAGAGATTTAAGAACCAAGTTTTAAATTGTAAGACATTTCCAGGGGCAGATGTGGACTCTGACCACAATCTATTGGTTATGAACTGTAGATTAAAACTGAAGAAACTGCAAAAAGTTGGGAATTTAAGGAGATGGGACCTGGATAAACTGAAAGAACCAGAGGTTGTACAGAGTTTCAGGGAGAGCATAAGGGAACAATTGACAGGAATGGGGGAAAGAAATACAGTAGAAGAAGAATGGGTACCTTTGAGGGATGAAATAGGGAAGGCAGTAGAGGATCAAATAGGTAAGAAGACGAGGGCTAGTAGAAACCCTTGGGTAACAGAAGAAATATTGAATTTAATTGATGAAAGGAGAAAATATAAAAATGCAGTAAATGAAGCAGGCAAAAAGGAATACAAACGTCTCAAAAATGAGATCGACAGGTAGTGCAAAATGGCTAAGCAGGGATGGCTAGAGGACAAATGTAAGGATGTAGAAGCTTATCTCACTAGGGGTAAAATAGATACTGCTTACAGGAAAATTAAAGAGACCTTTGGAGAAAAGAGAACCACTTGCATGAATATCAAGAGCTCAGATGGAAACCCAGTTCTAACCAAAGAAGGGAAAGCAGAAAGGTGGAAGGAGTATATAGAGGGTCTATACAAGGGCGACGTACTGGAGGACAATATTATGGAAATGGAAGAGGATTTAGATGAAGATGAAATGGGAGATATGATACTGTGTAAAGAGTTTCACAGAACACTGAAAGACCTAAGTCGAAACAAGACCCTGGAGTAGACAACATTCCATTAGAACTACTGACAGCCTTGGGAAAGCCAGTCCTGACAAAACTCTACCATCTGGTGAGCAAGATGTATGAGACAGGCGAAATACCCTCAGACTTCAAGAAGAAAATAATAATTCCAATCCCAAAGAAAGCAGGTGTTACCGAACTCTCAGTTTAATAAGTCACAGCTGCAAAATACTAACGCGAATTCTTTACAGACGAATGGAAAAACTGGTAGAAGCCGACCTCGGGGAAGATCAGTTTGGATTCCGTAGAAATGTTGGAACTCGTGAGGCAATTCTGACCCTACGACTTATCTTAGAAGAAAGATTAAGGAAAGGCAAACCAACGTTTCTGGCATTTGTAGATATAGAGAAAGCTTTTGACAATGTTGATTGGAATACTCTCTTTCAAATTCTGAATGTGGCAGGGGTAAAATACAGGGAGCGAAAGGCTATTTACAATTTGTACTGAAAGCAGATTGCAGTTATAAGAGTTGAGGGGCATGAAAGGGAAGCAGCGGTTGGGAAGGGAGTGAGACAGGGTTGTAGCCTCTCCCCGATGTTATTCAATCTGTATATTGAGCAAGCAGTAAAGGAAACAAAAGAAAAATTGGAGTAGGTATTAAAATCCATGGAGAAGAAATAAAAACTTTGAGGTTCGCCGATGTCATTGCAATTCTGTCAGACACAGCAAAGGACTTGGAAGAGCAGTTGAACGGAATGGACAGTGTCTTGAAGGGAGGGTATAAGATGAACATCAACAAAAGCAAAACGACGATAATGGAATGTAGTCGAATTAAGTAGGGTGATGCTGAGGGAATTAGATTAGGAAATGAGACACTTAAAGTAGTAAAGGAGTTTTGCTATTTGGGGAGCAAAATAACTGACGATGGTCGAAGTAGAGATGATATAAAATGTAGACTGGCAGTGGCAAGTAAAGCGTTTCTGAAGAAGAAAAATTTGTTAACATCGAGTATAGATTTAAATGTCAGGAAGTCGTTTCTGAAAGTATTTGTGTGGAGTGTAGCCATGTATGGAAGTGAAACGTGGACGATAAATAGTTTAGACAAGAAGAGAATAGAAGCTTTCGAAATGTGGTGTTACAGAAGAATGCTGAAGATTAGATGGGTAGATCACATAACTAATGAGGAGGTATTGAGTAGAATTGGGGAGAAGAGAAGCTTGTGGCACAACTCGACTAGAAGAAGGGATCGGTTGGTAGGACATGTTCTGAGACATCGAGGGATCACCAATTTAGTATTGGAGGGCAGCGTGGAGTGTAAAAATCGTAGAGGGAGACCAAGAGATGAATACACTAAGCAGATTCAGAAGTATGTAGGCTGCAGTAGTTACTGGGAGATGAAGAAGCTTGCACAGGATAGAGCAGCATGGAGAGCTGCATCAAACCAGTCTCAGGACTGAAGACCACAACAACAACAACAACAACTACTACTACTACTACACTGTAATGTGTAAAAGACTTTCATGTTTGTTTGCTATATATGTGTGATTTGTGTATCCTGCATTTACCTCTTTTTAATCCACCCCGTCTTCTACATTAAAAAAATAGAATAAAAGAAGAAAGGAAAGGAGCAAAAGAGCTGAAAGTATACGCGAGAAATTAATGAAAAAAAAATGTTCATCTTGAGGTTGAAGCTCTTGTGTTCACATTTGCTTACAAATAAATTTGTTTTTGCATGGGTTTCGCCTAGACAAACCACAACTTTTTCTGCTTTTAATCAGTGATATTTCGCGGAAATTAGAGCATCGTTGCTTTTATTTTATTTTTTAAAGTTTCACTCTATTTTAAATTCACCAACACATCTGAGTAAAAGAAGAAAAAATGTATTTGCTCAAGGTGGATCCCATCCAAATATCGTAATTCAAATCTGGTTGCCATATTTTGGGAGAAAGACCAGATGAAAAACTCATCAAAATACATAGAGGACCATATTAAAAGTCAACATTAGTAGGTGTGCAAAGCCTAGCTACACCAAATGAACAAGAAAGAAGAGAGAAGCAGTGGAGTGCATAGAAGACCTGCTGCACGCTATAGAAGAACTGTCCCCAAAATGTGATAGGAGGAGAAGGTTGACGCGGAACAAATAGGTGATATGGTAATATAGTCTGTGTTAAATGATCTGAACTCCATCAAGTCAGGAGAATTTACTATATACCTTCGGACACACTGAAATCAGCGGGATGTGCAGAAACTAAAAGGTTATTTTAGCATTGTCATCACATTACGAAAGAAGAGACGTGAGAATGAATGTGAACACTGTCGAATGATTAGTCCGACAGCTGATGTTAGTGAAATACTTACCGGGTAGAAAAGAGAAGGAGAAACTGAAGTATTGGATGAAGGCCAGTTAGGTTTCAGGAAAACTTACTCATATCTGCAATAATCAATTTTATTTAATTACAGATTTTGCAAATAAATTATCTGCCTTTGTTTGCAGAATTTGTTCTGCCACTGAGAGCAAACATGAGCATAGGTTGAGGTAGTCATAAAACTAATAATGTCATAAAAATTAAATAAGTAATTTTCATTAGTTAACGTGTTGTCTTTATTCGATACATTTCGTCATCTTTGTTGTTACTCTGTATCTAGAGAGATTCTTCTGCTTGCAGGAGGATATTCAGGTTTTTTGTTTAAATTGTGTACGTGAAATAATTTGTAGCAGGCACGTAGAGCATTTAATTCTCTTCATCCTGACACAGTACAATTTTAACATACAAAAATTTCTGAAACTCAGAATACGACACACATACATACAGTACAGCTACTTCAATTGCTGCCCAAGGGCATTGATTTTATGTACATCAAACAAAGTATTTTATATAACAAATGACTTACCTATTTATAATAATTTTCGAACTTATTTAGATAGTTTGTAATTTACAATTTTTAGCGTTGATGGCTTCAAATAAAAACCGCATAATAAATCCGTTACATGATAATAAATACGCTATTTAAAAAAATAAGAACTCATATCACTACTGCTGTTAAAACTATACGAAACTGAAATAATAATTTTTTGTTTGTTTATATCATCTAATAAATTAATAAATTGTATCGGGTAGTTCTTTTCTTAATTTTGTTGAGAAGTACTATATGTAATGAAAGACCAGCCAATGATCACTTCCATTTCCAGACGCTTTTATGATAATGCACTTTGCAGTGTGAGGTAGTCTGAAGCAAAATGTGTAGATGTGACCAGTGTTTGTGGACCGAGACAATACGTTCGACAGTGCAAGCTGGAGAAAGACGTTCTTAATCTTTAGTAGATTCGGCTATAGTGAGCGTAATCAGTGTGGAAGGTTACAAATTGGTGTTGATAATCACGTAAGGTAGAGTTACATTTCTGCGCCACTATTGTTCAAATTGGACGTCAAAGAACCAGTGGATGAAGTTAAAAAAATCTCTGGAGAGAAATGAAACAGCAATGCCAAGGGATCCAGGTGCTAGGATTTCTTCTGTCCGGGTGTAAAGATAACATATATGAAAGGCATAGACACAATACTTGGCTTTAGCCCAGAATATGTATTAGTTATAAACAAAGTAAGACACATGTGATGTGTATTGGTCAGGAGGCTTTAAGACTGCACTGAAGTTGAAACAAGCATTTCAGAAAGAGACTGGCACCGGGGAAGAGAGCATTGATGACTAAATGAGTTCTACTGGTATGAGATATTGAAATGAAACTGAGGAAGATATCCCATAAAGAGTAGGTCTGGAGCACAGTATTGAATGGAAATCAAGCGTGAACCATTGAAAATCTGAAAAAAAATGGTATCATCTGTAACGTGATGTTATGGAAGAATGTTACAAATAAAGTGCACAGATAAATTAGTAAGTGAAGGAGTGCTAAAACGAAGTGATGAAGAAAGAAGTTTATAGCAGATCCTCAGCAGGAGAATGTTAATAGGACAACTGCTACGAAACCCAGATATATTTAACTTGGCCCTGGGAGGAGCAGTAGGGGCAAAAGTCATAAAGGCTGCGAAGTATTTACCTGCACGCACTCGTAAGAGCTCAGGCAAGTCGAAGGGGTTTTCACGTGCATCACCGATTTAATGTTCGTTGGTTACGTTAGCGTCACGGCGACTTCCACACACATGGTGGATTTCCCAGTAAATAGTTCTATTAACTACTAATAATCATCAACTTCAGGCAGTATTATGGTCAGTGCTGTAATTAATGTTCTAAAAATCAGATGGTTAACATTTAGAATTAAAAATGTTTACTAAAATCTTTGTTTAATGTCGAGTGAGAAGCAATGATAGTCACAAGATACATACACTATGTGACCAAAAGTATCCGAACGCCCCCCGCAAAACATATGTTTTTCTATTAGGTGCATTGTGGTGCCACCTTCTACCTCAGTAGTCTTTAGACATCGTGAGACAGCAGAATGGGGTGCTCCGCGGAATTCAGGGACTTCGAACGTGGTCACATGATTGGGTGTAACTTGTGTCATACGTCCGTACGCGTGATTTTCATAAAGATCCCTAGGTCCACTGTTTCCGATGTGATAGTGAAATGGAAACGTGAAGGGACATGTACAGCACAAAAGCGTACAGGTCGACCTCGTCTGTTGTCTGACAGAGACCGCCGACATTTGAAAAGGGTCATAATAGGCAAACATCTATCCAGACCATCACACAGGAATTCCATACTGCATCAGCATCCAGTGCAAATACTATGAAAGTTAGGTGGGAGGTGAGAAAACTTGGATTTCATGGTCGAGCGGCTTCTCATGAGCCACACATCATCACTCCGGTAAATGCCAAACGACTCCTCGCTTGGTGTAAGGAGCGTAAACAATGTATGACCGAACAGTGGAAAAACGTGATGTGGAGTGACGAATCACGGTACAAAATCTGGCGTTCCGATGGCAAGGTGTGGGTATGGCGAATGCCCGGTGAACCTAATCTGCCAGCGTGTGTAGTGCCAAAGGTAAAATTCGGAGGCGTTTCTGTTGTGGTGTAGTCGTTTTTTCATGACGGGGCCATGAAAAACTCCTTGTTGTTTTGCATGGTACTATCACAGCATAGGCCTACTTTGATGTTTTAAGCACCTTCTCGCTTCCCACTGTTGAAGAGCAATTCGGGGATGCTGATTGCATCGTTCAACACGATCGAGCACCTATTCATAATGCACTGCCTATGACGGAGTCGAGCACTTGTTCATAATGCACGGCCTTTGGCAGAGTGGTTACACGACAATAACATCGCTGTAATGGACTGGCCTGCACAGAGTCCTGACCTGAATCCTGTAGAACACCTTTGGGATGTTTTGGAACGCGGGCTTTGTGCCAGACCTCACCGAGCGACATCGATTCCTCTCCTCAGTGAAGCACTCTGTGAAGAATAGGCTGCCATTCTCCAAGAAACCTTCCAGCACCTGACTGAATTTATGCCTGCGAGTGTGGAAGCTAAGGGGAGGCCAACATCATACTGAATTCCAGCATTACCGATGAAGGGAGCCACGAACTTGTAAGTCATTTTCAGCCAGGTGTCCAGATACTTTTGATCACATAGTGTACCTTCTACAACTGCCTTTAGGGCAATGGAAGTTATTCCTTGACGTATTAATAAATGTCGTCTCTTCTTGTCCCTTCTCATTCTCAGTATTGGCCAAATGTTCTTTTCCTCGTCGATTCTGCCTAGTGTCTCGTTGTTTCTTATCAGTCCACCTAATGCTCCATTTTCTCCTATAGACACATCTCAATAGCTTTTGATAACTCTACGAAATCTAATCATCAACTGGCTTCAGCTGAATATGGCATAAACTTGTGTACTCTCTTATTCGTTTACCTGAGGCCGTTTTTAAGATAGAAGCGGTGTTACACAGTATTAGATCCATGTGCCATGGGGTGAAAAATTTTTTGTCTGGTGCGTACACAAGCGAGCTCATCACCGTCGCGAGGTGCACCTGATCCACCCGACCACTTAGTGTGTTATGAAAGTACTAAGTGTAGCACAATACAATGGTGTTCAGTATTAAAGTTCACAAAGCTATGTGAAGAACTCGCAGATTCCAACATGATGTGGCCCAAAGTTAGAGTCCAGGAAACTGACTGTCAAAGCCTTTTCCAAGTTGCCTAACTTCTCGCCCAAAAAAATTCACTTACTTTAATCGCGGCCGACGCGCTGCCCATCAGCCCATGCATCCATCCTCGGAGATATCTCAATTCAAACTGTTTCTAGCCACTACGGCCGTCGCCCTCAAATAGACACGTTTAGTAGTTGTGAAAATTACAAATTTGAATTCAGCTTATTCCTACTAATCACATTCCACCCGAACCAAGACAAGATATTCACTAGTTTTTCCACGGTGACATTAGATTTTTGCAGGGGACTTTGGTTTTCTAGTTATTTACATTTTAATTAGTGAGATAGTTAACATACCCTTGTTCACTATTACCTACTACTAAACGTAATGAAAATTAAAGGTTTAGAGATGGCTATGGTTGTTTACTGCTTCATACTGTCGCCATATTAAAATACGTTTTTCATCCTCCGAATTAACATTCCGGATCACAATCTGTATTACATTAATGCCAATTCTGCGACTATATTTAGATGTTGCTGCTCAAGCGGTCTCGGTGAACACTAGCTTCTTTAAAATCATTTAAGTCGTTTTGAAGTTAATAATTTTTTGATTTAACAGGCATATTCAAATATTGCATCTTCTATATCTTAAGAACTGGTCTGCCTCCATAGTGGGCTTTAAGAGCCTCTTACTCGTCTCGTTTTTATTTTTGATTTGGTGTCACTTCCGAATGGGACGGCAATCGATAAATATGTTTTACGTGTAGAGACAAACAAACGATTAGAGTATCAACAAAATTGGATGATTTATTCAAGAGAAAGAGCTTCACAAATTCATAAAAGTCAATAACGCGTTGGTTCACCTCCAGCTCTTATGCAAGCGGCTGGGACATTACATGTAAATTGAAGGTGGTGGGGGGGGGGGGAGGAAAGGAAAGGGTTTACTGATGTCAGATGCATTGGGATATTATGCGGAATCAGCGGCGACTAGCGAAAATGAGTGCCCGACCGGGATTCGAACGCGGGATCTCCTCCTTACTAGGCAGGTACAGTAAACCACTGCGGCATCTGGGACACAGTGTGATCAATGCCCTCGAACGCACACCGAGATACCGTACGCTCTTCGCAAATTATTTACGCAGTGTTTTCGTTAACCTCCCACTCAGAGGGGGAGTGCCAAGCTGCGGTTAATGTTCTGTGCCGCATCACAATTACGGCTCAACGTCCTGCCTTGTCAGCCATGAGAGAAGGAAGAGATAGGCTACTTCAGGGATTGCTGTTTTCCTTGAGGCACTAGCGAAGTAGAATGCCTCCGTTGCAGACACCCTTCATAGGCGCTGTTGGAGGTATCAGATGACTATGGCGAAGTACCAGATGGAACCAGTAACGTTTATGGAAGAACTTTTTTAGCTGGAATTGCATTAGTGATTTACATTTTTATTTTTTGTTTGTTTAATCTTTGAATGCCACCCCTGTTGTTGTAACACTCAGTTTCTAGAATTATCATCTGTACACGTTTCCTAAATGTAATCATTTAAAATAAATAAATAAATAAAAACTAAGAAAAAAGTGAGGGAATAGTTAGGAGCAACACCTGAAAAGGGTTAGTTCATTTACTTTCTATGGCAAAGTTGAAGTGGCGGTGCCAAGTAGGTTTTGATATGATTTATGTTTTCGTTTTGGAGATTAAACTTGTCTAAATGAGATGATAGGTCAAAAAAAAATGTAAGCAGGAGATACTGGTTTCGAACCCTGCTATGTCAAGCAATTTCTCTTTTCGCCGTTGATTACGCGTAATATTCCAATGTAACTGACATCAGTAATCTATTTTCTTTCCTTTCTGGTCCCTCCACCTTCAATTTACACATAATAAATTGTTTTTCTGTACATGTACATCACATGTACCGATTGCCGTCCAAAATTGCGTCAGTATTTTTGTATTTGAGTGTATTTTGAAGCTGTGAAATTATTTTACAGTCCGTACTTTACACCAGCAGCTGCCAGCAATGGCCATGCGCGGGGAAAACCCACCCGTAGTACCCCTGCAGGCTACTTTCTGCCCCCTCCCCCGCCCTCCTCGTTGATAGCTGACGTACATCTTGGCATCCTTTACTCCGACAATTCCAGAGGCTGAAGTCTGTCACACTAGTGGACAGCTCCAGCCGCTGCCTCGTCGCGAGTTACGTTGCCTTCGCTGAGCCTTGGCCATATCGCGTATATCATATCTGCGCGTATTTGACCGTGCCTGTATGTCGTGTACCAGGGCATAAATAGGCTACACAATTTGTGAAACTGATTACAGATTCTTTTGGGTGTGCTGCTTATGTAGAAATGGGCAGACTACAACAAGATAACAGAAAAAAGGAAAAATGCGGCAAACCATTTAGAGGGCAGATGACTTAGTAAAACGCAAATACTGTAAACAAGTGGAATACGCTCAGTTATGGCAGCCACATTCAGATGAAACGCAGCTGCTACCTGTTTCAGAAATACGTAATGGGAAATTGAGTAACTGCATCCATTTCGTAATCGTACACATTCAATGTTTGAAGCTCGCAGTAAACGTGACAACTTCCGACTATTGCTGCCTTTCTTCAGAGCCCTGCAAGTGACTAATAGGAATAAGAAGACACGTACCATTTAAGGTGTGACGTGTGTGTGCGTGTGTGTGTGTGTGTGTGTGTGTGTGTGTGTGTGTGTGTGTGTGGAAAATTTGGAAATTTGTGGTAAGTTCCTATGGGACCAAACTGCTAAGGTCATCGGTCCCTAGGCTTACACACTAATTACCCTAACTTAAACTTACACTGACGACAACACACACACCCATGCCCGAGGGAAGACTCGAACCTCCGACGGGGTTAGCCGCGTGAACCGTGGCAAGGCGCCCTAGAGCGCATAGTTACCCCGCGCGGCTGTGTGTGTGCGCGTGTGTGCGTGCTTGCGTATGGCGTGAGAGAGAATCAAATAAAACAGATCACACACTGGACTCGCATTCGGGAGGACGACGTTTCAATCCCACGTCCAGCCATCCTGATTTAGGTTTTCCGTGATTTCCCCAAATCGCTTCAGGTTAATGCCGGGATGGTTCCTTTCAAAGGGCACGGCTGACTTCCTTCCCCATTCTCCCCTAATCCAATAAGACCGATGACCTCGCAGTTTGGTCTTCTCCCCCCCCCCCCCCAAACAAACCAACCCCTAACCCTAGCCGAAACAAATCAGCAAATCAGTTTTCGCTGGTTCCAGCCGACATAAAATAGGCAGTGTAGCTTACTCATTCATTATTATCTGAATGTTTTATTGAAACCTGTAATTCATTGCGTCCTTGCATGTATTTGCCTTTTAAAATTAACAGTTTAACTTACAGAATCTGATCGCGTTAGTATATTTTGGCAAATCGCGGTAATCGTGATCGGGAGCGAAACAGGAGCATACCTCCGTGAAAAAGAAGCAGGGAGAAGCTGCAATGAAGAAGAAAGTAAGGGAAGAAAAGAAAGAAGAAAACGCGTTGATGAACAAGAATGAGAAACCTGAACGTGGAATCTTTACCAAACAGCCAGAAGAGAAGAAATATAAAAGCAGAAGTTAGGAAGGAACACCTGAGTCATCAAAGGTATCGGAAGTTTCTACTATTTGTGGTGATGGTGATGACAGTGATTACGATAACCAGTTACTGGCGCCATGAAGTTACTAACTACACGTATTAAAAGACAAAGAACTGTAGCACAGGTGTGCCGTATATTTTGCTTGGAACCATGATATACTGTAGACACTCCCCTAACCTGTGTTGGTTATGGCTGCTTGCCCAAGAAATGAACATTCTAAAAGTTGTAATTTGAAAACAAAAGTAATTACACATTTTATGTTGTTGTTTAAATAGCCTTCAGTATTCAAATTTCCTAACAGAAGTTGGCAGATAATTTAAGAGACAATCATTTTCACCTATGTGTATATTTAATAAGAGCTTCCCTGCTGAATTGCACGTTCTCCTGCCACTGCGGATAACCACCCCATGGAGAGGATAATATTACGCAATCTTATCTTTGTGATACTTGCACAGGTATTTACATTTAAACTGATTTACTGTAGTAAAAATAAAGAACTACAGCAATCTTACGTTCAGTTGATAAAAGGTTACTCATTTTAATGTGCCAAAATAATAATATTTGCTGAATAGGGCACTATATACCCATTTACATAATTCCATATTTTTTCTTTTACTGTTTTTATATTATTATTATTATTTTATTAGCTTGAAAAGAGCACAAAACGTTTTCCAAATTGTTAATCCCATTTCCCTTTATATCTTTAATATTTATGACTTTAAACTGAATTAAATATTATATTGTCTGTCATTGTCCATTTTAGTTTCTTGGATGTCAGTTCAATCAGATTTTGGTCAACAACCACCATAATAATTTTGAAATCTCTAATAGTAACCTAGATTATCATTCAGCTAATGCTCATAATTAGATTACTTTGCAAAAACATAGTGTTAATTTCAGCTAATTTTAAATGTTATTGCACTGATTTAACGAGGTTGGATACGGTTACTCAGTGGGCACTTGACGCCAATATGAGAGAGTGGCGTATTAGGTAGTCGCCGAAATCATTTCACAGCCATCTTGAGTTGTCATGTATGTGTACAAAGGACCTGCCCGCTGTATGTCAAGTTTGCGTGTTGTTTGTGTTCAAAACTTTACTCGTCGAAAACAGCTGTAATCAGTGGATTAGTACAACAAATTTTATCACAAAGCAGGATGATTCAGTTTCAGGTGACACGACTTGCCAATTTCCTTTACAATTGTTATGAAGTATAGTCATCTAAATGCTGACTGGGAAAGTATAATTCTATTTTTACCCTCTGTTCTGCATTCAACACTGCACTATACAGGGTGGTCAGAAACAGTCTGAAAAGCTTGTGAGAGTGTTACAGGGAAGATTGGCTGATAAATAACTGTTCAGAAAAATACTTAATACGTTGCCCCCTTTCCTGCTTAATAAGTATAGAAGTTAACCTATCAGGTCGTTTCGCACGCAGATTCAAACAGCCTGCCAGAGATAGTGTCACCAAACCTGCTCTTCGTTTGGTTTCCTCAAACCGAACAAGAGTAGATTTTTCTCCTCTAGCTTAAAAATGTTCAAATGTGTGTGAATTCCTAAGGAACCAAACTGCTTAGATCATCGGTCCCTAGACTTACACACTATATAAACTAACTTAAACTAACTTATGCTAAGAACAAAACACACACCCATGCCCGAGAGAGGATTCGAACCTCCGGCGGCAGGCGTCGCGCAGTCCGTGACATGGCGCCCCTAACCGCGCGGTCACTCGGCGTGGCCATGTAGCTTAAATTTTTATCACTCCGAAAAAGACACGTTTTAACTGATAATCAGCATTTGAACAAGTCGTAACTCAGGAACTCACGGATGTTTGTGCATTTTCGCATTTTAGCGCGTGCAAGTACTTGAATTTGCGATCGTAACGATCTGACTTGCTAACTTCAATGCTAATTACATAGGAAACGGCGCAACATACCGTGTTTTCTTCTTAACACTTATTTCTCAGTACAGCCTACTCTGAAACATCAGCCGGCCGGTGTGGCCGTGCGGTTCTAGGCGCTTCAGTCTGGAACCGCGTGACCGCTAAGGTCGCAGGTTCGAATCCTGCTTCTGGCATGGATGTGTGTGATGTCCTTAGGTTAGTTAGGTTTAAGTAGTTCTAAGTTCTAGGCGACTGATGAGCATAGATGTTAAGTCCCACAGTGCTCAGAGCCATTTGAACCAATCTGAAACATTGTTACAAGCTTTTCAGACTGTTTATGAGCACCCTGTAGTCTATAACATGAAGAATGATGACCCTAGCAGCAATTCCTAGAACACCTTCCGATGGAAACTGTCCAGTTATGATTTCAGTTCCCTTAATGGTTTTTGGTTTACAAGAAGTAGAGGGAGGTTGTCTTACTTTCACAATCATACTTATACATAATTAGAAAAAACTGTTAATCTACTCAATACTCAATTACCTGTTAAGTATAGATTATGTTTTACAGATCCTCCTTGCTTAGATCTATGCACCGTTTATTCAGCACTGTAGTTGACAGGTAAAACAAAAGTAGGAGAGAAGTACGAAAAGCAGAATTTCTTAGATCGTGAGTTATATCTGGGTAGCTCCACCATGAGAGATTTGGTCGTAAAAGGCAAGGGTATGGATTCGAGTGCTGTTGCGGCACGCTGTTGCGATGTATAATGAATTTTATAATTACAGTGTATAACTACTCGAAGTTTTATTAACCACGGTAGAAACACAAAATCTAAATACATGAGGAGAAAAAAAAAAGAAGGAATGGGAAGATGCCAAAACATGTCTAAAACTTGGGATAGCAAATTTAATAAAATAAACTCATCGGTTCATAGTGGTTGCACAGCTTTCCAAGAGATAAGACACTGCTGTGGCTAGTGTTGGGTACCTTTATAATCAAAACTGGGATATTTGAGACTCAAAATATATACTCTGTGTAAGGCCTTGTCAAATGATTTATGACTAAAGTCAAATTCGAATACAAGAGTCGAGTGTATCGTGTCTAATGTCAAGATAATAATTTTCTACTCCAGGATAGCTGTGACTGCGGATTTCTAACAAAGTCATCGACTTCATGAAACGGAATGTTCGAAATATTGACAAGTTTGACAGATGTGCAATATTTATATGGGGATCCCGCTAATGGAAAATCGGGTATGAGAAGGTAATATTAAAAGGGATATGAAAATTTTTAACTTTCTTGTCGAAGAGACAATGAGAGAAAGGAGGTAAATTATGCGAATACTTAGAGCAACAGATCAGGAATGTAAGTCTGAGGCTCGTAGATAATGTCTACTGAAGAAATGGAGGAGTTACAACAGTTACGTAACGAACTGCCAGATTGAAAGTACAAGTAAATTGGCTTTTAATTCCTCCTTAGCGTAGCCCAGACAACGTGACTATGGCAAAAAAAAAAAAAAAAAAAAAAAAAAAAAAAAAAAAAAAATTCTGTTACCAAAGAATGAATGAATGGAATGGAAGGGAATTTAGTTTCACGTAACTAAAGAAGATTTCCAGTGCTACCGAGAAACACACATGAAAAGGAGAAAAGAAGAAAGTGTAAACACTTCACCTGTGATCGTACAGTAGAAAACTTAAATGATGCGTGATTTCATACATATTAGTAAGAGAAAGTGATGTACAATATTTAGCGAATTCGTTCGTTAGTACCAGCGATAGGTTGACAGGGCTGTAAAAAGAAATCATTATTGTGCCATTCTCGATTCAGCGCTGTTGTTAAATGTATAGTCAAAGACCATAAAGAGAAGACATCTTGCAGGGCATTTGTTACTTCACGCTAGATACAAGAACAACCAACTCCTCACGCGGAAAGCGAAATCCAATAACTGCGTTTGGCGAACGAGTGTCATAAATCTTCGGCGATAGCTCTTTGCACCAGAACAGGAGGCAGTTAGCGAAATATATATAGCCTGGAGGAGGCTACTTGAAGAAGAAAGATTTTGTTTGAAATCCTTAGGATCGTGCAAAGTGCCATGTGAAACGTGCAGAGGAAATTTATTGCTCAAAGTTGTTGATTTGTAGTCACATTACTAAGGGATGAATTGTCCATTTTACCGAGTGTCGAGTACGTTTGACATGCGAATGTTTACAGTGTCACCTTATATGTGATGGGTTCATAATCGCCCGGATGACACATCGTAATAGCGAAGACAAATCTGATTTCAGTTTTAGCACACGGCAGTTTCTATTTCAGAAAAATTGATATTGCTATCGTAGAAGACTATTTCTAAATTCCGACACGCAAGTCACCGAAGTAACGTCACCTCAACAGACTTGAACAGGCGATCAGGTCTGCCCGCTGGAAAGCCCTCGCCACGCGACATTTAATTCCATTTCTAAATTACAGAAGATTTCCTCAAGGCTAGAAAAATCTCATTCGCTGCTGAGACACAAAATAACGTTTGGATAATAGCTATGTACACAGTAAGATTAACCTCAAAACACCTAGCTGATGAAACTCGATTAAGTCGTATAGAGCACACGATTAGAGAATAATTGGGGATTTGCTGAGCACGAAATTAAAATCAGTATTTACCTTTTCTGGTAAAACATTTCCTAGTACTCGTTGCTCTTCGATAAAGAGATACCTGCCGTGAGACTGACAACGAGCAAAATATGTTTGTCCCCCACTAATGCTCATATACTGTGTAACAACTATCTTGTCACTGTTTTGATCCATTATAAATGGTTCTGAAAGCCTGCGACTGTGAAAAGAATAGGTTTCTTTATAAATAACTCATCTGCTACCTGTCACGATTTTCTTTATTTTATTTTTCGCACGACGCGTTTCGGGAAATGATTCCCATTTTCAAGTGTGTTTTTTGTGTTCGTTATGTCACTCCTATGTGACATATGTGTCGATGTGTGAGATTCTGCTTAATTTCGCTGATTTTACTGCAATATATAAGAAAACACGCGATTTTTAGTTGGTTGTCGATCTTTTTGTGAAGTTAGTGGCGAAATTTAGAAGAATTTGTTCTTATGGTTTCCTTATGGTCCATTTGTGCAGAGTCTCACACACGCTAAACGTCAAACATTACTTGTAAACTTTTAAACATCAAAAACATTTTACATAAACAAAACAGATACACAGATGTTCCTACAAGTAGTCAACAGGGACGAGATTATATGTCTTCCACAGAGTATGATATGCTTTTGTGCAGAGGTTATTTACCTTAACAATCTGTATCATAATTTACTTATGTCTATTTTACATTTGTGATTATTTCTATGTGTTACTGTTTTTATTTCAGTATACCGGGTGATCAAAAAGTCAGTATAAATTTGAAAACTAAATAAATCACGGAATAATGTAGATAGAGAGGTACAAATTGACACACATGCTTGGAATGATGGGGTTTTATTAGAACCAAAAAAATACAAACGTTCAAACAATGTCCGACAGGTGGCGCTTCATTGATCAGAATAGCAATAATTAGCATAACAAAGTAAGACAAACCAAAGATGATGTTCTTTACAGGAAATGCTCAATATGCCCACCATCATTCCTCAACAATAGCTGTACTCGAGGAATAATGTTGTGAACAGCACTGTAAAGCACGTCCGGAGCTATGGTGAGGCATTGGCGTAGGATGTTGTTTTTCAGCATCCCTAGCGATGTCGGTCGATCTCGATACACTTGCGACTTCAGATAACCCCAAAGCCATAATCGCACGGACTGAGGTCTGGGGACCTGGGAGGGCAAGCATGACGAAAGTGGAGGCTGAGAACATGATCATCACCAAACGACGCGCGCAAGAGATCTTCCACGCGTCTGGCAATATGGGGTGGAGCGCCATCCTGCATAAACATCGTACGTTCCAGCAGGTGTTTATCAGCCAGGTTGGGGATGATGCGATTCTGTAACATATCGGCGTACCTCTCACCCGTCACGGTAGCAGTTTTGCTGTCCAGCGCCATCTGTCGGACACTTTGTGAACTTTGTTTTTTTTGTTGTAATAAAACCCCATGTCATTCCATGCATGTGTTCAATTTTTACCTCTCAATCTACATTATTCCGTGGTTTATTAAGTTTTCAAATTTATACTGACTTTTTGATCACCCAGTATTATCGAAATATCTGAAGAAATTCACTGATTCACTTTCAAGTTTTTCGTTTAATATTTTATTTTCATATTTTCTGTAATGTGAATATATCTCCAGTTCTTCTAGCATTTCCATTTTATGTCCTTTATTTAGTCGGTGGAGTACTTTGACATTTTGCTCTATTTTTCCAAATGGGTGTCCTGTATTATGTACATGTCTTGCTATGGCTGATGTAGTGTGTCTGTTGTGTGTGTAGGCTTTTATGTGCTCTGTGTACCTGGTGTTGAAATTTCGGCGAGTTTGTTCAAGGTAGAACATGGAGCATTCCTGGCATGTGACCTTGTATATAATTTAAATGTGCTGCATCTGTGTATGGATCATGCTTACACTTTATATTGTGTATTAGTTTTTGTTGTAGTTTATTAGATGTAGGAAACCCAATTTTTACTTTCTCTGTTTTATTTATTACTTTTATACAAATCATTTGACAAAAGATGTGACCGCTTTTTTTTCTAAACACTATTTTATTTTAAGTTTTGTCTATTGCCGACTGAATATAACACCGAAGTAACATTTAGTGCTGGGCCTTGAAACGATGAACTTCTGACACATCGTCTACATACTCGTAGGTAGCAGCAGTTGTACACGAAATATTTCATTTTCTACTCAAATCACTAATCCTACTAATCCTACTCCGTTATTTCGATTGGTACGATAAATTCAAGAGTATGCCATATGCATCTGTCTAATAATATTGAAGGAGCTGTTAGTCGTTGTGTCTAAGCACATTCTGTTCATCAAAGTTCAACCCTCGTATAAACAAACATATTCTATACAATTAGGCATCGGCTGCATTTCTCAGCATCTGGTATAACACCAATGGAAGTAGTCCTTACTTAAGAATTCTAGCGTAAATGAAGCTCTGAAAGAAGCTACAGTATTTCATATGCTAACCACTGTCCTATATATTTAAGCCATGTAGCTCTCGCATTAAATTTCGCTGGACATTTAATTTTAATTTTTATTAATGTGCTGCATCTGTGTAGAAAAAATGGTAAGTGGCTACTTTAAGGGGAGCAGGTTTGGCAGTTCTACCCAGAGGTGTACACATTCCGCTCTTAACCTACCAATGCTTGCCTGTTAGCCAGGCAGGCAAAGTGCCGCACGTTGCCAGCAGAACGGTCGGGCTTCCGTACTCCCATCCAAGCTAATGGTAAGCTGTGTCTAGCCCGAGCAAGCTAAATGAATCTTCTGTCCGCCTTCCCTCAGTGCTGCGCAGTTTATTCTGTGCGCTTTCATTGTAGTGTTATCACTGGGGTTCTGAAGCGGATAAAATTTTTTTTATCAGAGTATCACTAGACGAGGCTCAATGAAATATACATTCATTTTAGCTCATTGCAGGCCAGAAAATGGTGGATTTAATTCATCTTTTTTTGGAATTATTTATTGATTTCAGTATGAACGATTTTTTCTGCAACTTCACCGTTCTTCGACTAGTACTGGCTGTTCTCAGTTCTAACCATCACGTCACCTCTAATACACACTATGTGATCAAAAGTATCCGGACACCCCCAAAAACATACGTTTTTCACATTAGCTACATTGTGCACTGAACGTGGTCAGGTGACTGGGTGTCACTTGTGTCATACTTCTGTACACGAAATTTCCACACTCCTAAACATCCCTAGGTCCACTGTTTCCGATGTGATAGTGAAGTGGAAACGTGAAAGGACACGTACAGCAGAAAAGCGTACAGGCCGACCTCGTCTGTGGACCGACTGAGACCGCCGACAGTTGAAGAGGATCGTAATGTGTAATAGGCAGACATCTATTCAGACCATCACAAAGGAATTCCAAACTACATCAGGATCCACTGCAAGTACTTGGATTTCATGGTCAAGCGGCTGCTCATAAGCCACACATTATACCGGTAAATGCCAAGCGACGCCTCGCATGGTGTAAGGAGCATAAACATTGTACGACTGAACAGTGGAAAAACGTTGTGTACAATGACGAATCACAGCACGCAATTTGGCGATCTGAAGGCAGGTTGTGGGTATGGTGAATGCCCGATGAACGTCATCTGCCAATGTGTGTTGTGACAACAGTAAAATTCGGAGGTGGTGGTGTTGTGGTGTGGTCGTGTTTTTCATGGAGGGGGCTTGCACCCCTTGTTGTTTAGCGTGGCGCTATCACAGCACAGGCCTACATTGATGTTTTAAGCACCTTCTTGCTTCCCACTGTTCAAGAGCAATTCGAGTATCGCAATTGCATCTTTCAACATGATCGAGCACCTGTTCATAATGCATGGCCTGTGTCGGAGTGGTTACACGACGATAATATCCATGTAATGGACTGGCCGGCACAGAGTCCTGACGTGAATCCTACAAAGCACCTGTGGGATGTTTTGGAACACCAACTTCCTACCAGGCTTCACCGACCGCCGTCGATACCTCTCCTCCGAGCAGCACTCCGTGAAGAATGGACTGCCATTCCGCAAGAAACCTTCCAGCACCTGATTGAACGTATGCCTGCGAGAGTGGAAGCTGTCATCAAGGCTAAGGGTGGGCCAACACTATATTGAATTCCAGCATTATCGATAGAGGGCGCCACAAGCTTGAAAGAGATTTTCAGCCAGGTTTCTGGATACTTTTGATCATATAGTGTACATTTATTGTAATAAAACCATCTCTGAAAATTTAGATCCTTCACACTTAAGTAGCTGAAGATGTCTATTCTACAGCAACGCCGACTAAAGTAAGGTTTTGGAAGTCTAGTTCTGTAACATTATTGTGTTCCAGCCAAATATGGCCCCGGTTATAAGAATTTTAAGTACTTTTTCCAGGATGTGTATTGCGAGTTTTCCAGAACAGTTCATTCGAAATTCCCCAAATTTATTTTGGGAGAAACAAGAAGGTCGTTTTCATATTATGTTTGCGAGGTGCCGGGGCTAGTAGTGTATTTATCACTAAATTCTACTAGAATCCACATGTGTAAATCATGCTCTAAGCCCCCCCTATTCTAACTCCGACTTTTGCTGTTGCACAAGGATAAAAAAAATACGCGAACTGACTCTAATCAACTCTGCTAGTGGAGTAGAAGAGAGTTTGGCACCTGCAATAATTTAATTTGATACATAAGTTAAATAAACAAAGGTTTCATTAGCATAGTGAGGAATGATAGGGTTGCTCTCTCGATTAACAGAATGAAAGTTCTGTTCAAAATAACAATATGATTTATTAAGCTTAAACCCAGAATAGTAAAAGAAACACAGGAAATTTATAAATCATCAAATTGGCTAAAATTGGAGATTCATACAAACACTATAAAGGTGAAGTTGTCCCTAACTTAGATCCTGAGGTTTAAGACGAAGTGGTATGTGGAGCCAATTCCTTTCCACTCAAATCTCAAGAGAGACACACAGCTAACCCAATAGTAATTGCTGTTACTCGAAACTGAACACAGTTAGAAAAGGATGAACAGGCGCGCTCTGCTGAGCTCTGATTATCACCTAGGAAAAATCCCTATCTGCCGGTGCTGCGGACGTACATTACCAACAGTCTTCTTATCTCCCAGAACACGATCTGGCGTACCGCAGGCGAGGGCTGGCTGCTTCGACGTCCTCGACCGAAAGGCGACTGCTGACTACCCGAGCACCCGTACAGGCCGAACACCGAACATTCCCGCCCCCACGACAGTGGCCGTGGTTACGTTCCAATCAGCAACTCGAAAACCGGCGGAAATTCCACTCCATTGCCGGAGCACTACCATTCCACCAATGGAGATTCTTGGCGCCAATTTCTGTGCTGATTTTGCAGAAAGTGCGGGAATTTTCCCGCCACAACTGCGTGGGTACACAAGTCATTCCCACGCCTCGCTGGTAGCCCGCCAGAAAGTGTTTTCGCAAAGTTTCTCTGAAGTAACGGAACCTCTAGCCCAGCCGCTACTTCACACCCCAGCGGGCGTGTCTCTTGACAATGTCGGCGTCTGAAAAGCATTCACTCGACTGCCTCACACACGTCGGCTTAACTCTCTCCCGTTCCACAGAGCCCGCCTGTCACCGGCCCACCCGGGTGACGAGAGACGCTGCGTGGGAAGTACGCGTGTTAAGGAAAAGCAACCCTCCACCGCATGCAACTAGAGAGGAGAATCGTAAGATAGAAATATGAGAGGGGGCTCATGCCACCTCTCATGTTAACCTTAAAGGTACATGTCTGATAGAAGAAGCTTTTCTCTCATGCTAAGCTTTCTTAGTACTACGTTGCATAACACTAGAATGTGGTTTTTTGTATCTGATGAGACATTTTTTTCTTATTTCAATCAATGTTTGCCCTTTAAAAAGCCTATTTTGTGACGGCCTTCGTAGCAACAACACTTCGCTGTAGAAACGGCCTACGAAGTCACCGCCACACTTTTAATAGCGGGCCGATCGGTCCGCTGGAACAGTGAACAGAAAGATGAAAACCCAAACACTCGGATTCAATGAAAGTCGGTACTTATCTTTATTAACGACGATACAGAACACAGTGGTGAACATGGTCTACAGAAATCTGTCTAGTTCGAGTCGGAGCGACTAGGTCAGCGCCGGCTGACGACAAACAACAACTCTGCTGCGATGAACACACAACTGACTAGCAGGTACACAATTCGGTGGCGAGTATACAACTGAGCGGCGAATCCAGAACTGTCCTAGCGCTCGCGACTCCAGCGCTTAAGAATCCAGAAGCCAGCGGTGGCGCGCGCAGACTTGCGGCGATTTCCTGAATCGCTGGCGCTGCTTATGCGGACGGCGTCCGGACTTTGATGCTGCCAACCTTTTTGGCAGCGGGCTCGGTTGGCATTACTGGCTAGGATATAACACTCCTCCCCCCCAAATCGCCGCACCGTCGTTGAATAATGACGTGGCGAGCGTCGACGGCGGGGAAGGGGTCTGGCCGCAGACGTAGCAGAAGAGACCGGGGCGGAGACTGTTGTCGGTGGCAGTCCCCGGTCCGCACCCCAGCATTGGCTGCGTGGGGCCTCGGGAAACACCGACTGAAAACCGAGGTCAGGGTGCACGCCTGTGACCACGGGCGCAGCTTCTGGTACTGGACGCAACGGGGCGTCGGGACCCACGAAGCGAGGCAGCGTCTCCTGACGCTGCGGCGACGGCTGCTGAGTGGGCGCCGGACAAGGCGCTGCGGTGTCAGACTACTTGGGGGTGCCCAAGGAAAGCGGCTGCAGGACAGGCTGCACAGCCACCGCTTGGGAAGGCGGCCCGGCTGAGGGGTCGACGTCCATCAGCTCCGAAGGCGGTGGCGACTGAAGAGGGACCGCAGGCGCCGCAGCGACCACATGGGGCGCTCCCGGATGAAGCTGCGCGGGAGGCATCAACGGGACGGGCTGTCGGCGTGGTAGCGGCGACGGCTGCTGCTGCTGCTGCTCTGGGGGCGGCAGCGAAGTCGGAAGGCGCGGCTGGAACCCGCCGCGGACCAAATCTGTGGACAAAGAACGAGCGGCAGAATCCGGGCGGCCAGCGTGGCACAACTGGTTCTGATGCCTCCTGTGCACCCCAGTAGCACCTTGAACAGTATAAAAACCGCGACCCTGGACACTTATCACGGTACCACGTTCCCAACGACGGCGACCGTGATAAACTCTGAAAAAAACGGCGTCGTTGCGCTGAAAACGCGTGCGATGCTCAGAAGCGGCGGGTCGATCCGGGGGGTGCAACAACCGTAGTAGGGTGCGATGACGACGGCCGTGGAGAAGCTCCGCAGGCGAAGGGCCGTCGCGTGGTGTGGTCCGGTACGACGACAGGAACGTGATGAGGGCCTGCTGACGAGAGTGCGTAGCACGAAGGCGGTCCATATGACCCTTGAATGTGCGTACAAAACGTTCCGCTGCACCATTCGATTGAGGGTGGAACGGCGGAGTAAGAACATGGCGAATGCCATTGGCAGAACAAAAACTTTCAAATTCAGCAGAGGTAAATTGTGGACCATTGTCAGACACTAAAACTTCTGGAAGACCCTCAATACAAAAAATTGAAGTCAGCGCCTGTATAGTTCGTGCAGACGTTGTAGACTGCATGGGCACAACAAACGGAAAATTACTAAATGCATCTATCACGATGAGCCAACGAGAATTCCAATATGGACCAGCGAAATCAATATGTACTCGCTGTCAGGGACCGGCAGGGCGTGCCCACTCAAAATAGCGTTGAGGCGGAGCAGCTTGGTGTTCGGCACACGTCGAACAATCTGTAGACATCTGCGTAATCTGCTTATCAATGCCGATCCATGTACAATGACGGCGGGCAAGCTGCTTGGTGCGGACCACTCCCCAATGACCTTGGTGCAACAAGTCGAGGACCTTGGATTGGAGCACTTGGGGAACCACTACACGAAGCTGGTCATTCTCGGTGCGTAACAGCAAAACTCCATGCGAAACAGACAACAGATGACGTTGCGGATAATAGCGACGAACCACAGGATCCGATATGTCCTTTGCCTTGGACGGCCAACCACGTTGAACAAAACGTAATAGTAAACTCAGATGAGGATCCGTAGCTGTCTCACGTGCCACCTGACGATAATCAATCGGAAAATCCCGGAGGGATTGATGCTCATCGGCGTCAATCTGACGGCAAGAGTCGTCAGAGGAATCGAAGACATCATCCGCAGCAATCGGCAATCTAGAAAGCGCGTCAGCGTTTGCATGCTGAGCTGTAGGGCGATACATTATCTCATACTGGTATTGTGATAACAAAAGAGCCCAACGTTGTAGTCTCTGAGCTGTCCGCTGAGGAACTGGTTTAGACGGATGAAACAGTGACGTCAGGGGCTTGTGATCTGTTACTAAATAGAATGGTCTACCATAGAGGTAGTGATGGAATTTTGTGACACCGAACACAATAGCCAACGCTTCCTTGTCCAATTGGCTATAGTTACACTGAGCTTTGTTTAGCAATTTAGATGCGAACGCAATAGGACGTTCGGCGTTACCGACTCGGTGAGACAACACAGCACCGAGGCCGAAAGAAGAAGCATCACAAGCTAACACCAGAGGCTTGTTAGGGTCGTAATGGACCAGACAACGATCATTCAATAAAGCCTCTTTTAGCTGCTGAAAGGCTGATTGGCAATCAGCTGACCACACAAACGGAACATTCTTACGGCGGAGACGATGCAACGGTGCAGCAATCTGTGAGGCATTAGGTATAAACCTAATATAATATGTCAATTTGCCAAGAACTGCTTGCAATTCATGCAGATTGCGAGGGGCGGGCAAATCACGAATAGCTGCTAAATGTGACTGGGAGGGATGAATGCCTTGAGCATTAATAACATGACCCAGAGACTCCAACTCCGTAAGGAAAAATGAACATTTAGCGATGTTGCAACGTAGGCCTGCCTGAGACAACACTGTAAACAAACACTCCAAATTACGGAAATGTTCAGCAGGCGTCCGACCGGACACAACAATATCGTCTAAATAGTTGCAACACGATGGCACATTAGCCAAAAGTTGTGACAAAAAACGTTGAAAAACAGCTGGAGCTGACGCACAACAAAAAGGCAAACGCAGAAAACGGAACAACCCCAACGACGTGTTTATGACAAAATACTGTTGTGATTGCTCGTCGAGGGGCAATTGCAAATATGCTTCACGGGATCAATTTTGGAAAAGAAACGAGCTTCCCCTAACTTATCCATCAGCTCGTCCGGTCTAGGCAAAGGAAAAGAATCAATGACAGTCTGAGGATTAACTGTCGACTTAAAATCAGCACACAAACGTAACTTGCCAGACGGTTTCTTTATAATAACTAATGGAGAAGCCCACTGGCTCGCTGAAACGGATTGAATAACACCGTTGTTTTGCCAACGACGAAGTTCATCTTCTACAGGTGCCCGGAGGGCGTGAGGCACTGGACGAGCACGAAAAAATCGAGGCTGAGCATTATCTTTTAACGTAATATGAGCGGCAAAGTTCGCAGCACAACCGAGTTCGTCTTTAAATATGTCACTGTATCGTTTACACAAATCGGTTATGCTGTCTTGAGGAACAACAACAGAATTAAGTTGCAACACATTGTCTTGGATAGACAGGCCAAACAAGTCAAAACAGTCTAATCCGAAAATGTTTACACTGTCTGTAGCGCGGAGCACTGTGAATGAAACTGTTTTTGTGTTGCCCCGGAATGTGGCTGGCACGCTACATACACCTAACACAGGAATGTGTTCGCCACTATAAGTAGCCAAAGAATGTTTTGCCGCTGAAAGTTTAGGGCGGCCGATAGCCGCATACGTAGCACTATTTATGAGAGTCACCGACGCACCAGTGTCTAATTGAAAATTGAAGGTCTTATCCTGGATGCGTAGCTTCACAAATAGTTTATTACACTGTCTCTGGATCGGTGCAGCGGAGGCGGAAGACACAAAATCAGCGCGTTTAGCGCGTGTTCGCTGCTTACGACAACTCGTGGGTTGGGCGGGTGGAACAACAACTCCCGCTTCACTTGCAGTCTGTACATTACTTTTTACAGCGTTTGAATTACGCTTGGGTCGCATAGCAGAGGGCTGGGTGGTGGCTTATTGCGAACAAGATTATTACCCACACGAACCGTGGAAGAGTCTTTAAACGCGACCTTCTGGGCGGGCTGGCTTTGAAGAACATGAATATCCATGGGCTGGGCAGCACTAGAATTGTTCTTGCGTTTACGCAAACAAACAGTCTGGATGTGTCCTTTCCTTTGACAAAAGTAACAAACCGCGTTTCGTAACGGGCAACGTTCACGAGGATGAGCAAGAACACACTTAGGGCAAGACTTAACTCTATCATTTTGCACACGCGGCTGACGAATGTGTTTAACATGACGCGGCCGGCTAGTGTTTACAGTCTGACTCTGCCGGTGGGGCCGCGGGCGTGACATAACTTGCTTAGCACAGGCAATTTGAGAAATACATGGCTGATCTAACTCACACTCAGCATAGTCAAAAGTATCTTGGGCTTCAATAATGTTCATCACAGTCTCTAATGACAGGTCAGGCAACTTTAAGATAGCAGCACGAATACGAGAATCTGCAATGTTTTGAGTAATAGCGTCTCATAACATGACATCACTGTAGGAAGCTCCACACACACAATTAAATCGGCACTGACGGGTGAGGCCCCGTAAATCTGTTAACCACTGTTTATTAGATTGATGTGGCAGTTTCTTTAATCTGAAGAACTTGAATCTGGCTGCTGCCACATGAACTCGCGACTCGAAATACTCAGCAAGCTTGGTAACCACAACGTCATAGTCTAAAGCTTCTGGCTTGGATTCCGGGCACAACTTACAAAGTAGTCTATAGACTTCCACGCCTGCAGTGGAAATTAAATAAAGCTGCCGCTCTTTACCTGTGATTTTGTAGACTGTCATGTGCGCCTGCAACTGCGCGAAATATTCTCGCCATTCTTCCCGTGAGGCATCAAAAGCACGGAAGGGTGGTGCTGCCTGTGCTTGTTCCTTTTGTGTTGGTGGATTAGCCGCTTGTTTGGCGATCGCTTCCACCAGACTTTGTATTTGCTGACTCTGTAACAAGATCAACTGTTGTAATTCGGCAGACATAGTGAACACTAATGAAACCAGCCCCCAAAATTCGATCTCAAGAAACAAGTTGAACCAGCCCTGCACACGAGTTCGGAAGTCCTCGTCGCCAGTTTTGTGACGGCCTTCGTAGCGACAACACTTCGCTGTAGAAACGGCCTACGAAGTCACCGCCACACTTTTAATAGCGGGCCGACTGGTCCGCTGGAACAGTGAACAGAAAGATGAAAACCCAAACACTCGGATTCAATGAAAGTCGGTACTTATCTTTATTAACGACGATACAGAACACAGTGGTGAACATGGTCTACAGAAATCTGTCTAGTTCGAGTCGAGCGACTAGGTCAGCGCCGGCTGACGACAAACAACAACAATGCTGCGATGAACACACAACTGACTAGCAGGTACACAATTCGGTGGCGAGTATACAACTGAGCGGCGAATCCAGAACTGTCCTAGCGCTCGCGACTCCAGCGCTTAAGAATCCAGAAGCCAGCGGTGGCGCGCGCAGACTTGCGGCGATTTCCTGAATCGCTGGCGCTGCTTATGCGGACGGCGTCCGGACTTTGATGCTGCCAACCTTTTTGGCAGCGGGCTCGGTTGGCATTACTGGCTAGGATATAACAGCCTATATACTTATACAAGGTCCCAAGTCCTTCGCACACATTTCCACACACTTGTCAGCCGCCGCGCGGAGTGGCCGCGTGGTTTAGGGCGCCATGTCACGGACTGCGTGGCCCCTCAGTCCGGACATTCGAGTCCTCCCTCGGGCATTGGTGTGTGTATTGTTCTTAGCATACTGTTAGTTTAAGTGGTGTGTAAGACTACGGACCGATGACGTTAGCAGTTTGGTCCCTTAGGAATTCACACGCATTTGAACATTCGAACAACTTGTCAGCCAGTAAGACTTTGTCTTTCAAAATATTTATTGAATGAGTAAAGTAATGATCAACTTTTCATACGTGCTCTCGAAAGAATATTTAATTTATTTTAACACAGTTTGCATTAGGAAATACCTAACGATTTATATGGAGCTACCTCATAAATGCACGACAGCATTTCCTCTGCTGGATTTGAGCTCTGTTTCGTGACTAATACATATCCACTAATTCTTAATTTCATCTTAGTCTCTTTTAAGGTTGGTTTGTTCATGTTACTGCTCCCACCGTTATGATAAATGAGCTGCAGTGCCCTAGGCAAACATATACCTGGCTAATCTGTAGTCATATTTGTTTGATACCGTAACTTAGTGTCAGGTGCAGCAGACTGAACTGGTCTCTTGAAGCTTGCCAGGCCTATGGATGCTCCAGTTGGCCTACTTTAACTACTGCGTTTCAATACACATGTAATCATGTGGCTCCGTCGCGGCAGGTTGATCTGCTTTAAGGTTGCGGCGGAGATAGGGGCAGACAGGCTGAAAGAATTTCTACTCCTCTCGTTCTGCCAGGGGCTCGGACTCCCTCGGTATGTCTCTTATTGAGAAAACTGTTCTACGAATTTTTTCAGTACTCCATCCCCAAACCGTCATACACTGAAGCACCAAAGAAAGTAATATACGCATGCGTATTCAAATATAGAGATGAGTAAACAGGCAAAACAAGGCGTTCCGGTCGGCAACGACTATATGTCACAACAAGTATCTGGCGTAGTTGTTAGATCGGTTACTGCTGTTACAATGGCAGGTTATCAAGATTTAAGTGAGTTTTGAACGCGGCGTTATAGTCGGCGCACGAGCGATGGGACACATCATCTCCGAGGTAGCGATGTATTGGAGATTTTCCCGTACGACCACGCACGAGTGTATCGTTAATATCAGGAATCCGGTAAAACATCAAATCTCCGACTCCGCTGCGGCCGGAAAATGATCGTGCAAGAACAGGACCAACGATGACTGATGAGAATCGTTCAGCGTGACACAAATGCAACCATTCCGCAAATTGCTGTATGCTGGGTCCTCAAAAAGTGTCAGCGTGCGAACCATTCAACGAAACATCGTTGGTGTGGGCTTTCGGAGCCGAAGGCCTATTCGTGACTGCACCACACCAAGCTTTACGCCTCATCTGGGCCCGTCAACACCGACATTGGACTGTTTATGACTGGAAACATGTTGCCTGGTCGGACGAGTGTCGATACAAATTGTACTTCTGAGGTCATCAATCCCCTAGAACTTAGAACTACTTAAACCTAACTAACCTAAGGACATCACACACATACATGCCCGAGGCAGGATTCGAACGTGCGACTGTAGCGGTCGTGCGGCTCCAGACTGTAGCGCCTAGAACCGCTCGGCCACTCCGGCCGGCTGGTGGAGGCTCTGTAATGTTGTGGGACGTGTGAAGTTGGAGTTGTATGGGATCCCTGATACGTCTAGATACGTCTCTGATTGGGGACACGTACGTAAACATGCTGTCTGATCACCTGCATCCATTCATGTCCATTATGCATTCCGACGGACTTTGGAGCAATTCCAGCAGGAAAATGCGACAACCCACACATCCATAATTGCTACAGAGTGGCTCCAGGAAAACTCTTCTGAGTTTAAACACTTCCACTGCCCACCAGACTCGCCAGACACGTACATTATTGAGCATATCTGGGATGCCTAGTAACGTGCTGTTCAGAAAAGAGCTCCACCCCGTCGTTCTATTACGGGTGTTTGGACAGTCCTCCAGGATTTATGGTGTCAGTTCCCTCGAGCACTACTTCAGACGTTAGTCGAGTCCGTGCCACGTCGGACTGCGGCTCTTATGCGTGGGGCCTACACGATATTAGACACGTGTACCAGTTTCTCATTTCGCAAAACTTGTAGAGTCGCTCTTTAAGGACATAATTTAATTTCTGGAAAAGGAAGCACTAGGAAAATTAAATTGACCTAATAGCAAGCTATACGGGATAAAAGTGAGTGTACGTTTGACGCAAGGAACGCGGTCTTCCACAGCCACGACGAGATATGTAGTGCTCGACCCCGCACGTTCGTAGCGAGCGTGTAGGCAGAGCTGTACGCCCTAGGCGGGGCTGTCGCGAAGCGCTGCTGCTGCGGCCGCATGCCGGTCACGTCCGGAGAGCGACATTAGCTCGCGAGGCAGCGCGGCTGCTTTACGGCCAATTGCACCGGCGTCTGAAACAGTTACATCTCCCACGTACTGGAGGCTCACAGATTCAATAACCTGGCGGTTTGCGCTGTTGCTTCGGGTTTCTCGTGTGTTTGTGTGTCTGTGCGCGCAGGACGTGCGTGCATGCGTGTGTGCGTGTGTGTGTGTGTGTGTGTGTGTGTGTGTGTGTGTGTGTGTGTGTGAGTATGGGAGGACACGTCACTGTATCAGGGTGAGCCTTAAAAAAATGTAATACTGTGAGACTTGAAGTGTGCCCACGTCAGAGATAGAGAGAGAGAGAGAGAGAGAGAGAGAGAGAGAGAGAGAGAGTACCTGTACATGCTATTATAAAATAATTTTAAACAGGGGAAAGCAAAATTTTCCCGATATAATTTAGTAGGTTGTTCAGGATATTTTCTGTGTATTTTGGTATGAGGAACCCGTGCTGTCAGGCGGTTCGTTACAGAGAAGCTATGTAATTATGAATTATTCGATTTTTGTTACCTCAATTATCTTTTTTCTGCGAAAAGAGCTTCACAATAGTGAAAAAGGCTGTTATATGTAATCATTAAAACATACAGCACGAAACACAGAGGAGTGCAACAACATTCAGACGCAAACGTTCTGCGATGTGGCTGCCGTCGCTGCAGGAAACGCCCTGCCACTTTTCCTCTGCTTGCAGTGAACATTTACACGAGGTGCATGTCAGCCAACCCTTATCCAGTAAATTTGTTTAAATTTCTGTGCATCACTGTTACTGTACAACCTGTACGCTGTCCATTATCTAGACAACTAGAACCTGCGTTTTCATACAAGTTTAGAATATTTATGCGCTGAAAGTAAATCTCCAGATATAAGTTTTGAAGGATATTACGATTTGATTAGAATAGCGATAAAGAGAGCACACTTACACATAAGCGGAACAGGCAGGGGTAAAACTCAATAGTGATGTCTTACTAAACATAAACATGAATAAAGAATTGTGAGCTCCTAGTTTCATTATTTCAAAGCGTAGTGAAAAACATCAAAGGCGTTTCTATAAACTCCGAAAAGTTCCATTAGAGCAGTTGTGCATTACTATTTTTTTTGTGTCATCAAAGGCAGCCGCAGTGGCCGAGCGGTTCTAGGCGCTTCAGTCCGGAACCGCGCGACTGCTATGGTCGTCGGTTCGAATCCTGCCTCGGGCATGGATGTGTGTAATGTCCTTAGGTTAGTTAGGTTTAAGTAGTTCTAAGTTCTAGGAGATTGACGTTCTCAGATGTTAAGTCCCATAGTGCTCAGAGCCATTTGAACCATTTGAGTCATCAATCTTCTGACTGGTTTGATTCGGCCCGCCACGAATTCCTCTCCTGCGCCAACCTCTTCATCTCAGAGTAGCACTTGCAACCTACAACTTCAATTACTTGCTGATTGTATTCCAGTCTCTGTCTTCCTCTATACTTTTTGCCTACAGCTCCCTGTACTACCATGTAAGTTATTGCCTGAAGTCTTAAGAGATGTTCTACCATCCTGTCCCTTTTTGTTGTCAGTGTTTTCAACATATTGCTTTCCACTCCTTACCTTATCAGTCCACCTAATTGTCAACATTCATCTGTAGCACCGCATCTCAAATGCTTCGACTCTCTTCTGTTCCGGTTTTCCCGCAGTCCATGTCTCACTACCATACAATGCTGTACTCCAGACGTACATTCTCGGAAATGTTTCCCTAAAAACTGACCTAGAAATGCCCCTCTCTTGATCAATACTGATAAGTGCAAGTTGCTCGTCTCCAACGCCTGAAGATCTCGGATGTAACTGCACCCGTGACACACACATTAGGATCTAAAAAATAGTTTACGAAAGATAAGTTCCAAGGGAGCATGCTAGTGCAATGTGTTCCTGGAACATCTAATTCTGCGGACCATATGAGCTCGTCGAGCCGTTTCATTCTAATCCTAACATGTATGCCGTAGCAAATGACAGCTTGATGATTCGGAAAAGGGGGGAATAAAATTGATTGTTGCTTGTAGGTAAATTAACTTGCCTGAAGCTGTAACTGGAAAAGAAAATCAAGTATACACTTGGGCCACGATGGATGTACTCACGAACTGAAATGAACTAACTTGAAATGTTTTCTGACGAGCATTTTAAAACCACCTCAAAGAAAATAATACGCCACATTAGTTGAATACATCTTTCGTGGTATTAGCTTCATGTAAGTCAACTGCGATTTAGAACACTTATCATCAAATATTGGAGAGTAAGTGCTATGTCGATCAACCATCCATACTGACACTCCAATTGACAATCCAAGAATCAAATATCCAAGAGCTCAAAAGATACTGAAACGAAATGTAGGTGGCAATACGTATTCTTATCATATTACCCTGAGGTGACAGAAGTCTTGAGCTACCTCCTAATATCGTGTCGGACATCCTGCCCAGCGTAGTGCAGTAGCTCGACTTGGCATGCACTCAACATGTCGCTGGAAGTCCCCTGCAGAAATATTGTCCCATGATGCTTCCATAGCCGTGCATACTTGCTAAAGCCTTGCTGGTGCATGTTTTTGTGCACGAACTGACCTCTGAATTATGTCCCATAAATGTTCGACGGCTTTCATGTCGGGCGATACGGGTAGCCAAATCATTTACTCGAATTATCCAGAATGTTCTACAAACCAATCGCGATCAAATGTCGCCTGGTGATGTGACATAGTTGTTTGGGAACATAAAGTCCACGAATGGTTGGAAATGGTGTCCAAGTAACCGAAAATAGCCAGTCAATGATCGTTTCAGTTGGACCATATAAACACAGACCACATAATTATAGAGCCACCACAAACTTGAACATTGACTTACTGACAACTTTGGTCCATGGTTTCATAGGGTCTGCTTGGACCCTACCAACAGCTCTTACCAACTGAATTCTGGAGTCTTCCGACCACGCCACAGTTATCCAGTCGTCTACGGTCCAACCGATTTGGTCACGAGCCCAGAAAAGGCGCTGCATACAATGTCGTTCTGCTAGGAAACGCGCTCGCGTCAGTCGTCTGCTGCCATGGCCACTTAAAGCCAAATTTCGCCACACTGTCCTAATGGATAAGTTCGTCGTACGTTCGACATTGATTAATGTAGTTAATTCAAGCAGTGTTGTTTGTCTGTTGGTACTGACAACTCTATGCGAACGCCGCTGCTCTTGGTTGTTAATTGAAGGCCATAAGCAACTGCATCATTGTGAGAGGTAATGCCTGAAATTTAATATTCTCGGCACACTCTTGACACTGTGAATCTCGGAATATTGAAATTCCTAATGATTTCCGAAATGGAATGTCCCAAGCATCTGTCAGTTCCCGTCGTGTAGCTATAATCTCGTTGGAATTCTTTTCGTATGAATCACCTCAGTATAAATAACAGCTCCGCCAACGCACTGCCTTTTTATACCTCGTAAACGCGATACTACCGCCATGTGTTTATGTGTGTAGCACTATCCCATGATTTGTATCACCTCAGTGTATATGAGGACATGCTGGTCAAAAGCTTCCATCTTGTGCACTAGGCCAAAGGTCTGAATAACTTATGGATGTGGCGTTCTTCAAGTCAGCTCGCCTGCCCCACGGTACGAACCACCAGCTGGCACCAGAAGAAAAGCATAGAATGCTTAGTGCGCTACGAGCAGCGAGAACGGAACCGAGCCAAATCTATCGTCTTGCGTTCCGTTTGGCTGATTACCGGTGGGGCTCAAGTGCGTTAGTATCTCGGAAGAGACCACTGCGTACCCACACTAGCTAAGATGCATAACTCCTGCCCTTTGCATTCGACACGACCAAGCAAATGACAAACACAATGCATACCATGACTACGAAGTCTCCCGCGACCGAGTCCTTGCATAAAAAGTTGTCGGTTTACTTGTCGCGTCAAATTTGGATAAAATCCCAGGCTTTCGATGACTATCTCGTCTCCCCTACCCTCCATCTCTACCCCCTTCATCTCCTTTCCCAAGGTGGCTTCCATCAACACCCCCTCCCGGATGATGCCCTCTCTCCCTCCATTTATCCCTCCCATCAACTCTGATCCTCACTCCCCCTCCTTTCCTCTGTCCTTTTCCTGGGCTCCCTCTGCCCTCCTTCCATCCTCTCTTTTCCCCACCTCCCCTCTCTCTGCCCCCTTCTCACCCCCGAGTCCTTTTGCATTTCCCTCCTCTGCCTCCTCTCATTCCCTCTCGCATCTGACCTGCCCCTCTCCCCCTTTATTAGTCCTCTCCCTCCTTGGTTCCCTCCCCCCTTTTCGTTTTTTTTCCTTCCTCCCTCCTTGTTCTTCCCCCTCCTCCAGATTCCCCCCCCCCCATCTGCCTTTGGCTCGGGAGTGTCATCTTTGTGCCATCCTTTTCGTGCAGTGTTTTACAGTGAGTGTTCCGTGTTGTGTTTTTTGGGAAGTGTTGCGAACGGCCATCATACTGTCGCTGGGTGTGCTTTTTATCTGTTGCGAACAGAAATCAGACTGTCGCTGTGTTTTTTAATTGTGTGTGTACTATGTTACTTGTCTGATTCCTGTGTCTTTTACTAACATTGACAACCTCTTTTGCTTTCTGTTTTAACTTTCCGCATTTTTCCGCCATTTTACACTTTACGTCACCGTTTTATCGCCTGTTTTTCTTGTTTCTTTTCTTCTTCCGTTTTTAAAATAAAAGTCTGTAGGCTGTAGAGCAGCGTACTAAGCTGCTGCCAGCCCGCCCCCTTCGGGAGGCTGGCTCTGAGCACTATGGGACTCAACTGCTGTGGTCATAAGTCCCCTAGAACTTAGAACTACTTAAACGTAACTAACCTAAGGACAGCACACAACACCCAGCCATCACGAGGCAGAGAAAATCCCTGACCCCGCCGGGAATCGAACCCGGGAACCCGGGCCCTTCGGGAGGAATTGAAAATCAATACAGGAAAAAAAAAAAAAAAAAAAAAAAAAAAAAAAACTATCTCCGCCATCTTCGTCAGAGGTAAACCCCCTACGAAGATGACGGAGGTAGTCATGGAAAGCTTGGGATTTTATCCAAATTTGACGTGGCAAGTAAACCGAGAACTTTTTATACAATGCATACTGCCAAATCAGTAGGAATGAAAAGGGGCCTTTCAAGTTAACACTGCCAGATATACAAACCAGAGACAGAACCGAGCAGTTTTGAGTCACAGCTTGAGGATGAAGAGTAGAGCGGGAATTATTTTTGTCAACAGTACCCTGAATGAACTGGAAAAGTTGGTTTCTAAATGAGACAGGTAGATTACAATGTCGTCGTTCGCAATGCTATTCAGTTATTCTTAGTGAAATACACATACACTACCGTTTGAGAGAATTGCAACACCAAGAATTCAATTTATTTAATACCACAGTTTAGGTGCATGACAAGTAACAAATGATTACATTTTCAAATCTGTACATGTCCTTTCTACTCTACTGTTCAGTATGTCGTGTGGCCACCATACGCTGTAATTAGAGCTGCTATACGCCGTGGCATTGAACCAATAAGGTTCTGAATAGCTTCCTGAGGGATTTCCCTCCACGCAGTTTGTATCCGAGCCCCAAAATGCGTGACGCACCTGAAGGACCGTGACGCACCAGGTGCCGACCAACAATATCCCAGACATGATCGATGGGCGACATGTCTGGCGAACGTGCTGGCCAGGGAAGCAATGGTACCCGTCGCTCTTTGAAGAAGGCCTTTACATTCGTCGTAATATGTGGCCGGGCATTGTCCTATTGAAATGTGGCCTGTGGAGATGCCTGAAGCAGGGGGAGTACCTCAAGCTCCACAACCTCCGTTAGGTACCGGTTGCTGTTCAAAATTGCCCGCAATACGTACGAGGCGAGATCGGTTGTTGTAACCAATGGCGCCCCAAACCGTCAGGCCTGGTGTTTATCCGCTATGCCGCTCCACAATGCAGTCCTCCAGGTTGCGCTCACCACGCTACCACCAGACACGTATGCGGCGATCACTGGAGGACACGCTGAAGCGGTACTCATCCGATAAGATTTCATGTTGCCACTCAGCAACCCCGTGACGATGTTCACGTGTCCATTGCAGTCGGAGGAGCTTGTGGTTTCTGGACAATGGAAGCCGATGCGTGCAACCAGTCCAACCTGCAGCAGACGGCGACGAACCGTCGATGCGGACAAGTTCACACCTGTTGCAGTGCTCCAGCGACGAGCCAACACTGTGTATGACGCTGTACGGTCAGTAATGGCCATGCGGACAAAATGACGGTCATCCCGTGCTGTAGTCATGTTCCATGGTCTAGTTCCCGCTAGTCGCTGCGTAGGGTAAAGTTAGGTTAACTGGACCACTTTTTACATTTTAATTTTTGTATCTATATTTTACACAATAAGTAAACATTTAGCACACCATTATTTTTGTTAATATTTACTGAATGTTTTGAAAAAATATTAAGAGCCCGACCAAAATATTTTTAAAAGCAGAGACCAAAATGTAACATAGTTGCAAGTGGTCCACTTAACTCCCTGGAGGAGATTAATGAGCCATTCAGTGTGGTTAACTGGACCACTGACATTTATTGGTATTCACTGGAAAAACACAATATATATATTACAATAGCCAGTGCTTCATACTACGTAATACAGGATAAAGAAATGCAAACAATATATATATATATATATATATATATATATATATATATATATATATATATATATAGTCAACAAAAGTCTGATAAACAGCTAATACAATGTGAAGTTACACAAATTGAAAGAACAAATATTTGCATATCGAGCAGATTTTAATTGATATGGATTAGGTAATTTCAATACAACATCAGTCTCTGGTAGAAAACTTCCTTCATCTGTTGTCATAAATTTCATTGTTCCAGTCAAGCGTTTGTAAAATGACACCTCAGCTCCATCTTTTAGGACTTTAAGAACCTTAGCAACATAATGTCTGAAAGTAGTAGAATCTTTGCAATAAACTTTCACAATCACAAAATTTCCTGAAGAATACACCATACTGTCTTCATCTGCAGACAGACTCACTGCTGAAGAAGAGTCATCATAGAGAAGAGATCCTTCAGACTCTTCAGATTCTTCCAACTCATTGAGCTTTCTCTTTGGTCTCTTATTCTGATCAGACTTCTTTCTTATCATCCTATTAGATTTCATCATTTTCTTTTCTTCTGTTAATCTAGCTTCATCTTCAAGAATGTTTTTTACGGGCGTCTCTGTTAGGATCATTGATTTTGATTTCATGGTTTGTTTCCTGCTTGGAAGAGGGGCTTTCGGATGAGGCCGAATGTCTTCTGGAGAGATTGGTTCAGTTCTTTTGCCATTCGTGTTGACTTCTTTACAAGGCTGGAGGATATTTAAATCTGTAGTTATGGTCTTGTCAGAAACAGCAACAGTGCAAGTAGATGGCATATTATTTCTCTGGTTAGATTCAGTGGGCAAAGGCTGATTAGTTAAATAAGGTGGGAGATAGTCTTCAGGTCGAAAAATGTCTCTGTTTAGTGGTTCAGTACCACATTCCCTAAAACCACTGCTGGTGAATGCTCTGCCAACCAGTCCAGCAACAACATAGATTATTATAGATCTTCCTGTATCTGCCATAAGATCACAACATGCTGTATTATAGATCTTCTTGAAAGATGCAAAAACTCCCACATCCAGAGGTTGGAGCTTATGGCTTGTGTGAGTAGGCAAAGTAAGCAAAATAATTCCATTTTCTTTTGCATATGATATTGCTGCTATGCTTGTGTAGCTTTTATGATTGTCAAGAATCATGAGCTTAGGATGTTCCTTTGCAGGCCTTTCATGTTTTACAAAGTGCTGAAGGACTGTTAAAAATAGGTCACTGTTCATGCAGCCTGAGGCAGTGGCTCCACCCCCAGAGCCTGTTGGGGCATTATGCAGCATGTGATCTTTAAAATTCACCCTAGGAAACACAAGGAATGGTGGCACAGCTGTTCCAGAAGCACTGACTATTGCAACCATTGTCACCAAGAGATCCTCTATCAGCAGATGTAGCTTGTCCAACTGTTCTGCACCCAGTCTGTTTCTATACTTTAGGTGGGTTTTGCACAGTGGTTGCTGCAGTCTCATTCAGATTGTATATGTTTTGTAGTTCAAACCCGTATTTCGCTTTAAGGCAAATCAGATTGTCAAAAAACACTTTCACATTTGCCTCTCTGAAGCTAGTGTCCCTTGATATACTTGTCTGTTCCGCTATTCGTAATGAAAGTCGGTTTCGTTTCATAAATGCTCTGAGCCAGTCCAGTCCTGCCATTTTCTCTCTTTCCCAGTACTGTGGTGCAAATTTTCAATTCCTCCTAGCATATTTATAAGCCAGAATCCTTGCAGTTTTTGTGATTAAGCCATAAAGGATGTTGCATACAGTAGTAATATAGCAAGCAAGTGTTTTTTCCTCATCTTCTGTGAACATTCGTAGATGTTCATTTGATGGCCTAAAATTTATATTGTCAACTCCTAGACGAACAGCCATTTCTATGAATTGTTTAAGGGTTGATCTAGGAATACCCACACTTCTTTCTAATTTCGCGAATACACTTGTTCATGGATATGTTGACTGACTGCGTCTTTCAGCAGTTCTGGTGGATAACCTCTCTGATTGATAGTTCGCTGCCTAATTCTTGTCATTATGAACCATGCAATTCACAGAATGTGTAATTATAATGCTTAATAATACTTCTGTTTATATACAGTAGTAAGTATTAGGGGAATCATAAGGCAAGTTTTCAGTGGGGTTAACTGGACCACAGACCAGTTAACCCAGAATGTGTGGGCACTTAACCCCACATGCACTCATGAAATATATTGTGCAACAGAATAACCTCGACCAAAAGAACATTTGGTAATAAGATATGTAATGAAGCCTTTAAAAACATACTTTTAAATGAAAGCATCACCAACTTATTTCATACTCAATGAGTGCAGGCAGAAGAAAAATACAAATAGCAAAATATTTACCTCGAATCTTGAAAACACAACGATGGTTAATAACACTGCAGTATGCAGTAACCAGCTTTAGGCGCCAAAACATCGCATGAAGTGATGGAGGGCTACCAACTTTAGATAACCAAATTTTCCTTAGACTAAACTTTCCCTCCTTGTTAATTTGTAATAGAATGGTTCAGTTAACCTCCATGACCAGTTAACCTCACTTTACCCTACGACTTTCCTCTGTCCACTGCTTCCACAGACGCATCACGCATCACGCACCACTGTGCGAGCCGAAATGTCACGGTATGACAACCCTGTTTCCGGAGACCGATCATGCTGCCCCGTTCGAACTCTCTCACCTGCCGATATGGCTCCCTTTGAAGCCGACGAGGCATACTCGTACTCACTGTATTGTTTCCACCTTGTGTGACAGCTCTGCACCGACCACACTAGGCGTAACATCGAGCTTGTCGGACCGACACGAGCGAGCTCTGCTCGGTCTGCGTGTACCCCATCTCGCTGCAAAACGCATCACGTATTGCTTGCACACCATTTACCTTTGTACCCTGCCGTTTGTGAAAAGTGCAGCACCGAGAAGGAATTATCCGGATAATTCCTTCTCGGTGTTGCACTTTTCACAAACGGCAGGGTACAAAGGTAAATGGTAGTAAGAAATTAAAATAAATAAAATTACTCGTAACCAGCCAGTGGAGACTAAAGGTTCCTCCTATACAATCGCACAGAAAACGTACGTGGAAAACCTCCAAAATTTTGTTACTGGGTTTCGGTCTCAGCCTGTAGACAGGCTCCTCCCTATGTCATGGAAATCACTTTCAGTTCTGTACAAAGAGCAGATTAAAATAACTACCAGCTATCAAAACAAGAAGGGCCGAAACAGGCCGACCTCTGTACGATGAGGTAAATGCTAGGACAGATCCTCCTGCTGTAGAACACGTTGGCGCATGGCTTAGTAAGTGGCTCTTCGACTTATTTTGTGAGGTCGCTTTGATCATGAGCTTAAGTGATGATTGCAGACTGGATCACAGAGAAAGAGCAACGTGTGCCGCCTGGAAGTGTTCCCTTCCTTGCACTCGCCCACGTGTCTCTCGGCATCAACGTAATAACTCTACAAATGCATCGAGGTTGTTTCAGATAAGGTTTTTCTTTCTGTAACTTACAAATAATAAGTGAAAGGAATGTTTATTTAGCTACGCAAACGTAAGAAACGTTACTCTTTCTGCAGAATTATGAGCACAGTTTATTTAGTTTGAGTACTCTGATACGTGGTTCTGACTAGACAAGACGGGTTGTTTATACAACTGCATAGATCTGAATAGGATCCAGAGTGATCGAAACATATAATATGATTAAAAATATTCAACTGAGACGGAACAATAAATGAGAATTATCTTAAATATCACTACAGTTGCCGAATCTCTGAAGACGATTACGTCGGCTATAATTCATTTTGTTATTTACTAGAGAATTACAGCAACGAATTACTTTTTAAAAATAATGCATTACTTTATCTATCACGTAACTGATTTGCTCAAACCAATTCCGTGCAAATTAATTTCAATCAAATTTATCAGTTTTGATGAAAGAGCTAGAAAAGTGCAAAGTTGTAGGGGTGGATGCAGCATTACGGTACACAGGGCGATTCACCTAAAACTTGCACTGCAAATACGAGTATTTCGGAAATTGAAAGTGCTATTGATGTGCTGTTTAAATGGAATGGATTGGTAGGAAAGGGCCCGTATTTTTACCCAATAAACAGACTTTTTTTTTAAAAAAAATGCCTATTGACATTAACAAACTAAAAGTTGGCTGAATTAGGATGTTAGTCGTGTTTTTTGTAGGATTCTAGTGCGAGTCGTTTACGAGGTATCATATTTTGAAAAGTTCCCATTCAACCTACTTATCTCTTAGGTACGATGTTATAATGTTTGCTTACAGTGTGCCTGTGTGTCCCTTGAGTGCATTGAGACCTGCTAGTCAGTGTGTGACAGTCCTAGCAGCAGATAGTGAATGGACGACGGCATTTACCAATGCAAGAAAAGCCGGCCAGAGTGGCCGAGCGGTTCTAGACGCTACAGTCTGGAGCCGCGCGACCGTTACGGTCGCAGGTTGGAGTCCTGCCTCGGGCATGGGTGTGTGTGATGTCTTTAGATTACTTAGGTTTAAGTAGTTCTAAGTTCTAGGGGACTGATGACCTCAGAAGTTAAGTCCCATAGTGCTCAGAGCCTTTTGAACCATTTTTGAACCAAAGCAAGAAAAAGCCATCATGCTCTTGGTGTTTGGAGAATGTAGGGACTGAAGTTTGTTCCTGTACGACGTACTCGGCAAGATATACCAATAGGTGTCAACCATCTCGACAATTATTTATGAATCTCTTCATCAAGTTACGCGAAAGTAGTAGTGAAACAACTAGATAATGTAACAGAAGGAAACAAGCGAAGACAGATAAGTGCGAAAGTAATATTCTTTTCCCTGATGTCGATCTGCACGTTAGCTCCTGAGCAATCGCACGAGGAAGTAACATTTAAGGCAAGTCTCCTGCGCATTCTCCATCGACATAGGTTCCATTCCTATCACATATTTCTCCATCAAGAAGTGATGAGAAATGATTATGAGAATCGTCTGAACTTCTGTACATGGCATTAAGACAAGATTCTCCAAATGGATCATGTATCTTGTTTAGTGATGAAGCCACGTTTACCAGTCATCGCCAGGTAAATCGCCGAAACACTCACTGTTCATCTGTTGACAGCTCCCGTTGGCTTCATCAGGTGGAATGTCAGCGTCCGCGGATCGTAAACTTGTGCTTTGCGATAGTGAATCATAAGCTCATAGGCCTTTTTCTCATAGAGGAACACTCAACGTCCGAAAGTATTGCAGCCTCCTAACGGACCATCTTCTACAGATGCTAGGAGACGTTCCCCTCAGACTAGGAGGTACTTGTTATACCAACATGATGGCTGTCCAGTCCATAGTGGACAGAGTACTATAGCATATCTTCACGAATTGTTTCCAGATCGTTGGATTGGGTGCATAGTGGCTGTACCTCGGCCGGCCCAGTCTCCTGATTGGACGCCTGTATACTTTTTTCCGTGGAGAAAGCGGAAACACGCTGTCTGCAAGGACATACCAACTGCACTCGATGATATTCAACGACATATCACTACAGCCTGCTTGGACATGTCCGCTGAAATGCTAGCACGATTGAAGTACTCGTTCTATAACAGATCGGAAGCATGTATTGCCGCTGCCGGTGGTAATTTTGAACACAATCAGTGATGGTCAGTTGTCTCGTTAGTGGTCAGAATCCACATAACTAGTGTAAGCACTTGCGTTGTTCCTCAGTGTGTGCAAACACAGGTAATGTACAAGTGTCGCTGTGGGACTTTTTCAAAATACAGGACCTCGTAAATGAGTGGCACTAGAATCCTGCAACAAACACCACTGAAATTTTAAATTATCCTACTTTTAGTCTGTTAATGTCAACAGGCATCGTTGAATTTAAAATGCGTATTTTTGGACAAAAATTACACTTACTAAGTATTATTACTAATCCATTGATCAGCTAGCAGTACGAGCTCCTGACTAGCAATCCATTCTTTGAAAACCGCATATCTATAGCACTTTCCAGTTCTAGAATACTTGTAGTGCAAGTTTTAGGTGATTTACCGTGTACAAGTGTATGTGTTCACATGCATGCTCTGGTGACGGAATGATCATATAAGTGAGATATTCCAACGAGTGTCAGTTTTCCTGAATGCAAAATTCAATGCACTTCCCAATCGACGTGTGGACGAGTTGTACAAATTTTAAGTAGCCTATTTATGCGTTTGTATGTAGGCAGCACTATGTAGCGCTATAGACTGCATTAATATCACTAACAGTGCTGTGCGCCCTCTGCAAGAGAATCTGTGGCTGGAAGGAATTGCAGTTAGAAGTTAATAGTTAGCAGTGATGAATGTTTGCAATGTTGGCGCGAGCTGGCAGTCTGGACCTGTGTCCATCATGGAGAGTTAATTTTGGTTGGACATGGATTGTAAAATGTGGGTAATGGACCCTCATGGGGATACGCCTACTTTGTGTACTAAGTGTGTGGCAAGTGCAAGGAGCCCTAGCTAATATGATATTTGCTTACACAGTTTTCTAAATCGGAACCATATTTCTCTTACACAGAGTTACACAGCTATCTGGTTATTTAACAGACAGAAATTGACACTTTTTTACTACATCTCTGACGTATGTCAACGTAATTACTTTGCATTATGAAATTGTACTTTGTGAATTGTTCATATATTTTCGGAACCATTGTGATACTGTGAGAACTTTGAGAGGTGTATTTTGTATGGGATCATGATTTTTGAAGTACGTTTGAGGTAGATGACACTACTGAAACGAGTAGAGAGCATTTTTTTTAAGGTTTTGAAATTATTGAAGGAAGCTATGACGATTTTGAGATTTTATTGAGGTATTATAATGATATTATTACACAGATGATGTGTATTGTGATGTTGAGATATGTTTTGATAAATAAGGCGATGCTATATGAGGAAGGTAATTATGCTACGTGTTTATATGTAAATGAATAAAGAGTAGGGGTTACGGACTCTGGTTTGTGAAAAGAGAAATGTATAAAACCAAGAATCGTACTTTAAAAGTTATGAAAAGTGAGTATATATGTGAATGTGAGTACCAGAATGCTGACGTAAATTTTTGGACACTATTATCGATGAGTTTTCGTTTCTGTACACTTCCAATGTAAATTTTCAACGTGTGAAATTGTTTATTTGTATGAAACTGTCATTGTAGCTGAAACTGTTATCATAAATATTTTCATAAAGAGTATAGGTGACCTTGACGTAATGCTCCCCTGCGCTGTAGCTGCCTAGAAAAACCCATTGTTGTGTTGCCTTTAAAATGCACTGCTGTAGAAAAGAGGCCTTTGACCTCGTTATTGACATTTCTTTGCAGAAGCTCACCACAGACACGACACATTATTACCTGAAAACATATGATTACACTTTGAGTATGTACTTTGTGCAACTTACAGAAATGCTTATGAAGGGATGAGAAATATTCTTACATCTACACATCTGATTATGACAAGTATCTTTTTACGAGAGTTGAGAGAATTTCTACTTACTTAGGAAATGCCACATGGTTGGTGAATGATGTTTTCATACTTTGCTTTGTACATATTTGCTTATTTTATTTGATATCTAGTTTGTAGCTACCCTGCAGCATTGGTTTTACAAAATAAAATTTAATACATATGCTAATGTATACATTTTCTGTCAACACATCTATTAAATAATAATTCAATGATCCACATTATTAAAAAAAGCACTTGGAAAGGAAAGAACAATAAGAAGGAGAAAGGACTAATAAAAAGAATGGGATACATAATTTTCTTTTCAAGGACTTGCTAATTTTTTGGCAGAATAAGTTGTTGTGGTGCACAACTCTAGTGTTAAGATGTGACAGAGTCATTAAGATTTGAATAGACATATCCCTTATCTGCATTGCTGTCTTCACTGTAATATGTTTTCTGCTTGTGCTTTCTCATGTTTAGGTATAAGTTATTGCACTTTCTGCTGCTATTTGTCAGGAATTGTACTACTGAATTTTACATTGTATTACTGATTTATTTTTCATATTTGCTGCATATTGCCTTATACTAGTTGTAATGTTGCAGTTTTTTGCTAATTTAGATATGCTGATGCTTACTTTGCCAATTTGCATTATAATCGTTGTTGTTTGTGCTAATCGTTTTGTGCAGCTGCATTGCCTTGCTCTCTAGTTTATGTATCTGAGCTCAGTAGATTTAAGTTAGCTCAAGATGGTGTATGCTGTATAAGAAAATGAGTTATCATGAGTTGGGAAGAAATACATTGAGAAGCTATAAGGAAAGTGTTTGGCCACAGATTATTGTATAGTCCCGGCGGAGGTTCGAGTCCTCCCTCGGGCATGGGTGTGTGTGTTTGTCCTTATGATAATTTAGGTTAAGTAGTGTGTAAGCTTAGGGACTGATGACCTTAGCAGTTAAGTCCCATAAGATTTTTTAAAAAAAAGGTTATTGTATAATAAGGAATAATTATTTTGAAAGAGTAAATGAACAGGTATAAGTAGGGAATAGTGACAACAGATTTAGGTAGTAGTTTCTTGGAAACAAATGACGAGGTAAGAAATATATGAAAGTATAAATACAGTTAATAAGACTTTTTTGTGGGAACAAATGTTGAATTAAGAAGAAAGATCTGTGGAAATTAAATGAAGTTTTGGTTGGAAATGAAGTACGGTACCACAAGCACTGCAGGACCAATTTTTACACTGGAAACAGAGCCTGTCCTTTCCTTTGTGTTATTTCGCTATATGTTTATGTGTACCCTTTTTGTTTGTATTCTTCCTGTTACTGTGTGTTTAACTAATAAGATAAATTTGGTAGATTTTTTTTCCTTCTAATACTAAACTGCATTCACTATGATGAGGAATACTGTTATCATCAAATGCAGTCTGTTTTTGTAGCATATTCCTTACTTTGGGAAGATGTTCAGACATTATTTATTCTGTTATGTTTTCTTTTAATGGTCATGTGTCAAGTTAATGTTTCTAAAGATATTCTCATTTTTCATTTATTTATTTACGTCATAATTCCTATAATACTCGTATATATGCTTATTTCTATTCTTTTTGTAAGGCCTGTATTACTGCAAATGTTATCTGTATTATCATGTTCTTTACTGTAATGATGTTTTCTTTACCTTTGTAATTGTATTCTTATGCTGTAAAATTGTAAATTTATAGACATCAGTTCTCCAAGTTAGATAAATAGTAGGGATTCATTTTATTGCATACATTTGCCTGTTGGTCATACTATATGTATCAAATCTCAGAGGTTATGTGGCTGTGTTAGTGCTTGCACATGTGTTGATAATTCAGCAAGGGACTGGTTAATAGCACTGGTGGTTCTAAGGATATTGAAAAAAAAAAATTAGTGAGTGCACAAGTTGTGGTTCATGGGCTTGCTGGAATATTATCCTCAAGAATCTTCAGTTGCGATTGAGCACCCACTCAGTCACAATGGATGGCTGCTGGCCATCTCTACAAGGTCTACAATGAGTCTGCACCTTTGTTGGACCATTACTACCATAATCCCTACAAGGACTACAGTGGGTCTGCACCTTTGATAGCCCACTAATACCACCTACCAATTCTACCAATATTCTTCAAGTCTTCGACTGACTCCGCTGTGGGTCTGCCCTGTGTTGGTCCATTACCAATCTTCACGTCTTCATGTCAAGAGTCAGCTCTGCGTTTCCGTTGGGAGGACAACACTACTTCTTCAAGACTGCATGGAGGTCCATTACCTATATGTGAATTTTATTTTACTGCTCTGACTTTGTGCATAAAACTGTCATAGACTACTCTTCTGATGAATGATTAGAACTTTCTTTAGGGATGTGAGGACAATTTTTAGTTTAGTATATTAATAAGGGTGTGCATCTGATCTATTTGACATTGTTAATATAATTTTTTTTAACAAATTAGTCTTGACAGCTGCCCAAAACAGTTTTTCAAATTTTTGGGGGGAGCGGGGGGGTTATGTAAGTAGCTTGTTTAAGTGTTTTATGTTGGCAGTGCTGTGTTGCGCTATGGACTACATTAATATCACTGACAGCGCTGTGCGCCCTCTGTAAGAGACTCTGTGGCTGGAAGGACTTGCAGTTAGAAGTTAATAATTAGCAGTGATGGAGGTTTACAGTGTTAGCGCGAGCGGACTGTCTGGACATGTGTCTGTCACGGAGATTTAATCTTGGTTGGACATGGATTGTAAATTTGGGTAATGGAACTATTGACGATTATATAATTTTTGGTACTGGACGTCACGGACGATTATATGATTTTTGGAACTGGATGTCACATGATTAAGATAAAATCTGCTAAATAAATTGTTTGTTCTGCAACAAAATATTTCCTTTGCTAACCACATGCCTATTTGTAGGTTAGAATCTTTTTCATAGCTGGCTGTATACTTAGTGTATCTGCTGTAGTTCGTGTCATGATTTTCTGTGAGGTAAGTGACTTACGAAATGTAGGAGTTATTGTTAGGATTGCTTCTAATTCAGGGTCATTCTTTTGTGTTAATTAATAACCAGATTGAGTTGTTCTTGTATATTGTGGGTCATTAATGGATATAATAAGTTTGAGCTATATTTGCCAGGGAAAATTCTGTAGGTCAGTTTTCAAACGATACAGACAAGCAAAGTGACAGTACGTTCAGTTTCACTCAGCAGTTTCAGAAATAAATAAAGAAGTTTCAAAATCAGTGGTGTCACAGAGCGGCGGGCTTCCTTGATGCGCTGTTTGAAGTTATCTGGGGTTTTGGATTTGGTGACCTAAAAACGATCTTTAGTTATCCCACACAAAAATAAATTTGATGTTGTAAAGTCGTGTGACCGATCAGGCCATTACTCAGGACCATGGCGTCCTAACCATCTTCGAGGAAATATGTTGCTCTGTTCTTGCAAAAACCTTAAACAGAACTCGGTTAATTTTTTGAGTATTACGTTCCCTTTATAGTAGGAAGACGTGTAACTTGCTTTGTTTGATGCCAGGGGTCTCTTGAGGTACAGTTCAGAGACACGGGACGACACCATGGGGTCATACCTTAGAAGACACGAAATGCCTTTCATATGGCTGACTGACTCTTCTTCATCCAATTTCTGGTGCCTGTTGTACGATATGTGCTACAATTTGTACGATCGTGTGCAGCATGCAATGCCTCTTACAGGCAAGAGGTCACTTTCAGCATTTCTTCTAATATTTGTTTAGAGTGCAACAATAAGTCCACTAAAGTGAAGAGTAAGGCCATCATATAATATACACTCTATGCATTTCCAAACCATTAATTTTACACATTGTATTGGTCATCTGTCAGTAGGGAACATGGGCGTGCGGTGTGGAGCGTGCTGATTGTTTCACTGGATGTAAATCACTCATCATTAAATGATAAACACATATTAGAGTTCAAGGTTATAGTTACCTCACAGTTGTCGAGCATAACACAATTTAATAGCCATCTGCATTTTATCATACTTAACAACAGGGACAACAAATATTTCTACTTGTGAATCACTAAAGACATTTTGAATGTATTTCTTGATTTCTTTTAAAAAACTCTTCGACACACGAATCTTAAATCATACAAAACAAACGTATATAATTTGGCTTCACATATATTGAACCCCTCACAGACTTAGCGCAGCTAGCACACTGAACAACACAGTTACATGGCGCCAAACTTACATCAATAGGTCTCTGATACATTCCATCGTCTGTTATACGATCTCGGGATTACCAGCGCAGTAAATATTTAAAAGCAATCTAATGGTGGCAATCTTCATAGATTAAACTTTCAATCAGTCATCCCAGTCAGTTACATCACTTAAAAAATACACAGCTACAACATGTGTAATCAATGAAAAAAGCCAATAATTTTAAACGGGGCACGAACGAGGGAGAATCTTGCGATAAAAAAAAAAACAGACCCTTACTTATTCTAGAGCAAAATGCACTAACAAACTACGAGCTTCCGCAAAGAGACGACACTAAACAGCCCCAATTCACCAATCCACGACACAAACGTGACGGGAGAGACACAACTAAAAGGACAAAGTCGTAATAAACCACAGTGACAACTTAGAACAACGTCAATCATACACCAGTCAAACAACTTCACTAAAGTACTAATGAACAACGCCTGCCAAATGACGTCGCTCAAACCCGTCACACAGCTGCACAATCCCGCAGCAGTTAAGAGGAAAACGGACTAAGCAGCCTCTGTCGAGACAGAATGCGCCGTGAATTGTAGCATTCAGGCAAGTTCCACTCCGGTGGTCACTGGCGTGGCGGTTGTTTATCTTTTTTTCTTTATTTATTACTTTATTTTTGGCTTTGGGTTGCTATTTATCGTGTTGCGAGCACAGCTGAGACCCAAGCTAACATAATCCTGTCAATTCCGCTTCCATCCTTACTGGAACGTGACTCACATGTCAATCGTTTTCGGTATGGTGTCCATTCCTGATGTATTAATGTTGAGTCTACCCACGCACCCGCTGTAAAATTGCTCAGACATCTTAGATAATCACTGTTGTGTTCAATGATGTATATATACGTGAAATTTTAACTATGTGAAATATTTAACTATTCTACTGTGACCTTAGTTAAGGCGAGCGAACGGTTACTTCAAGTTTTAAAAGCACACACGTGCGTCCACAGATAATGCTATTGGTTTTGTGCTTTAAGTGGAAACGGGCATTTAATGCGTTCACGTAAAAAGATCCATTACTATCTAGTATTCAGTTAAAATTCATATCAATAAATAATTGTATACTAGTATCGTCACAGTATCAATCGTCAGATATAGGTTTTTATGAGCGTATATTTAAAATAGTCTCTTGTTAATAACCGTTTCTAGGACAAAGCTTTACCGTTTAGCGCGGAATGGGAAATTAACTATCGTTGACTGTAAATGTATGAAACTGTGACAAAGGAATCCTATGTGGGCGAAATCCCACACACAAAAGCACCATTTCAGAATCGCACAGTATAAGGTTGACAGCCTCAACTGTTCGACAGTTACCGACGATTCCACGGCTCGCTTAGAATGCAGATTAAGGGTAATTTAAAAACAAAATGCGCACGCTGCAGTAACTTTTGCACGATGGTCTCTTTAAATGCTTCAGTTTCATTTAACGAATTCTACCAGTATATTTTTTTTTTGTTTTTTGCAGACAGTAACAGCTGAAGCTCTTTCCACAACGAAACTTTGTCTCGAAACCTGGCAGAAAATCCAAAGCGATTCTGGTCGTAAGTGAAGTATGTTGGCGGCAACAAACAATCAATGCCTCTCTGCACGATAGCAATGGAGATACCATCGAAGACAGTGCTGCCAAAGCAAAGTAACTAAACAGAGCCTTCCGAAACGCCTTTACAAAAGAAGACGAAGTAAATATTTCAGAATTCGAATCGAGAACAGTTGCCAACATGAGTAACGTGGAAGTAAATATCCTCGGAGTAGTGAAGCAACTTAAATCACTTAATAAAAGCAAGTCTTCTGGTCCAGAGTGTATACCTGTTAGGTTCCTTTCGGAGCATGCTGATGCATTAGCTCCATACTTAACAATCATATACAACCGTTCGCTCGACGAAAGACTGAAAAGTTGCACAGGTCACACAAATATTCAAGCATGTTAATACGAGAAATCCATTAAATTACAGGCACATATCGTTAACTTCGATATGCAGCAGGATTTCGGAACATACATTGTGAAACTTCCTGGCAGATTAAAACTGTGTGCCGGACCGAGACTCGAACTCGGGACCTTTGCCTTTCGCGAGCAAGTGCTCTACCAACTGAGCTATCCAAGCACGACTCACGCCCCGTCCTCACATCTTTAATTCCGCCAGTACCTCGTCTCCTACCTTCCAAACTTTACAGAAGCTCTCATGCACACCTTGCAGGACTAGCACTCCTGAAAGAAAGGATAATGCAGAGACATGGCTTAACCACAGCCTGGGGGATGTTTCCAGAATGAGATTTTCACTCTGCAGCGGATATGAAACTTCCTGGCAGATTAAAACTGTGTGCCGGACCGAAAATATATTGTGTTCGAACATAGTGAATTACCTCGAAGAAAATGGTCTATTGACACATAGTCAACATGGGTTTAGAAAAAATCGTTCCTGTGTAACACAACTAGCTCTTTATTCACATGAAATGCTCAGTGCTATTGACAAGGGATTTCGGACCGATTCCGTATTTCTGGATTTCCGGAAGGCTTTTGACACTGTACCACACAAGCTGCTCGAGGTGAAATTGCGTGCTTATGGAATATCGTCTCAGTTATGTGACTGGATCTGTGATTTCCTGTCAGAGAGGTCACAGTTCGTTGTAACTGACGGAAAGTCATCGAGTAAAACAGAAGTGATTTCTGGCGTTCCCCAAGGTAGTGTTACAGGCCCTTTGCTCTTCCTCATCTATATAAACGATTTGGGGGACAATCTGAGCAGACGTCTTCGGTTGTTTGCAGATCAAGCTGTCGTTTATCGACTAATAAAGTCATCAGAAGATCAAAACAAACTGCAAAGCGATTTAGAAGAAATATCGGAATGGTGCAAAAAGTGGTAGTTGACCTTAAATAACGAACAGTGTGAGGTCATCCACACGAGTGCTAAAAGGAACGCGTTAATCTTCGGTTACACGATAAATCAATCTAATTTAAAAGCTGTAAATTCAACTAAATACCTAGGTATTACAATTACGAACAATTTAAATTGGAAGTAACACACAGAAAATGTTGTGTGGAAGGCTAACCAAAGACTGCGTTTTATTGGCAGGACATTTGGAAAGTGTAACAGACCTACTAAGGAGACTGCCTACACTAAGTTTGTCCGTCGACTTTTAGAATACTTTTGCATGGTGTGGGATCCTTACCAGATAGGACTGACTGAGTAGATCGTAAAGTTCAAAGAAAGGCAGCACGTTTTGTATTATCGCGAACTATGGGAGATAATGTCACAGAAATGATACAGGATTTGGAATGGACATCATTAAAAGAAAGGCGTTTTCCGTTGCTACGGAATCTTCTCACGAAATTCCAATCACCAACTTCCTCCTCCGAATGCGAAAATATTTTGTTGACACCGCCTTACATAGGGAGGATCGATCACCAAGATAAAATAAGGGAAATCAGAGCTCGTACGGAAAGATTTACGAGATTGGACTAATAGAGAATTGTGGAGGTGGTTCGATGAACCCTCTGACAGGCACTTAAATGTGATTTGCAGAGTTTCCATGTAGATGTAGATGTAGATGTAGATGTAGATGTAGACTATAGCCTTTCCGTAACAATGATGAAGCTGTAGGTCCCTAATGAAGCGTGTGATCCTCTAACAAAGTACAAGTACGAAAAAGAAAAAAATGTATAGAGCATTGGCAGTTACTTAGGTTTGGCTTTATCTAACCACACTTTCCTCTTTTACACACTTGGTAATAATAACGACGCTAAATATATATGTAAAATAACAAAATTTTTAACTGACATAATATCTTCCTGCATCCTTTCCTCCCTCCTTCTCCTCACTGCCATCGTCTCCATCTCTCTCTCTCTCTCTCTCTCTCTCTCTCTCTCTCTCTCTCACACACACACATACATACAAACGCACAGACACACACACTACCGGACAAAAAGTCTCTCTTAATTATGCACACATGCACATACAATCACACACACACACACACACACACACACACACACACACACACACACACACGCGCGCGCGCGCCTTTGATCGGGTGGAGCATGTGTACCTCGCGGCGATGATCTACATCTACATGAATACTCTACAAATCACATTTTAAATGCTTGGCAGAGGGTTCATCGAACCACCTTCACAATCCTCTATTATTCCAATCTCGTATAGCGCACGCACCTATATCTTTCCGTACGAGCTCTAATTGTCCTTATTTTATCATGGTGATCGTTTCTCCCTATTTTCGCAATCGGAGGAGAAAGTTGGTGATTGGAATCTCGTGAGAAGATTCCGTCGCAACGAAAAACGCCTTTGTTTTAATGATATCCAGCCCAAACCCTGTACCAGGCTCCCACACCGCGCAGCAGTATTCTAAAAGAGGACGGACAAGGGTAGTGCAGTCAGTCTCCTTAGTACGTCTCTTACATTTTCTTAGTGTCCTGCCAATAAAACGCAGTCTTTGATTAGCCTTCCCCACAACATTTTCCATCTGTTCCTTCCAATTTAAGTTGTACGTAATTGTAATTCCCAGGTACTTAGTTGAATTTACGGCATTTAGATTTGACTGACTTATCGTGTAACCGAAGTTTAACGCGTTCCTTTTAGCACTCATGCGGATGATCTCACACTTTTCGTTATTTAGGATTTACTTCCAATTTTCCCATCATTCAGATATCTTTTTTAAATCGTTTTGCAATTTGTTTTCATATTCTGATGACTTTATTAGTGAATAAACGACAGCGTCATCAGCAAACGACCTAAGGAGGTTCCTGAGATCGTCTCCCAAATCATTTATATAGATAAGGAACAGCGAAGGGACTATAAAACTACCATGGGGAACGCCAGAAATAACTTCTGTTTTACTGGATGACTTTCCGTCAATTGCTACGAACTGTGATTTCTCTGACAGGAAATCGCAAATCCAGTCATATAACTGAGACGATATTCATTAATGCATGTAATTTCACTACAAGCCGCTTGTGTGGTACAGTGTCAAAAGCCTTCCGGAAATTCAGAAATACGGAGTCAATCTGAAATGCCTTGTCGATAGCACTCAACACTTCATGCGGGTAAAGAGCTAGTTGTGTTTCACAAGAACAATGTTTTCTAAATACATGTTGACTGTGTGTCAATAGATCGTTTTCTTTGAGGTAGTTCATAATGTTCGAACACAGTATATATTCCAAAATCCTGCTGCATATCGACTTTAATCGTATGGGCCTGTAATTAAGTGGATTACTCCTACTACCTTTCTTGAATATTGGTGTGACCTGTGCAACTTTCTAGTCTTTGGGTACGGATCTTTCGTCGAGCGAACGGTTATATACGATTGTTAAGTATAGAGCTAATGCATCGGCATACTCTGAAAGGAACCTATCAGGTATACACTCTGGACCAGAAGACTTGCTTTTATTAAGTGATTTAAGTTGCTTCACTACTCCGAGGATATTTACTTCTACGTTACTCATGTTGGCAGTTGTTCTTGATTCCAGTTCTGGAATATTGACTTCGTCTTCTTTTGTGAAGGCATTTCGGAAGGCTGTGTTTAGTAACTCTGCTTTGGCAGCACTGTCTTCGATAGTATCTCCATTGCTATCGCGCAGAGAAGGCATTGATTGTTTCTTGCCGCTAACATACTTTACATACGACCAGAATCGCTTTGGATTTTCTGCCAGGTTTCGAGACAAAGTTTCATTGTGGAAACTGTTATAAGCACCTCTCATTGAAGTCCATGCTAAATTTTGACCTTCTGTAAATTGCTAATCTTGGGGATTTTGCGTCTGTTTAAATTTGGCATGTTTTTTTCGTTGTTTCTGCAACAGTGTTCTAACGAGTTTTGTGTACCAAGGAGGATCAGCTCCGTCGTTTTTTAATTTATTTGGTATAAATCTCTCAACTGCTGCCAATACTATTTCTTTGAATTCAAACTACATCTGGTCTACACTTATATTGTTAATTTTGAAGGAGTGGACATTGTCTCGCAAGACGGCGTCAAGTGAATTTTTATCTCCTTTTTTGAATAGGTTAATCTTTAGTTTATTTTTGGAGGATTTGTGGGTTAAAATATTCAATCTCGCTACGACAACCCTGTGTTCACTAATCCCTGTATCCGTTTTGATGATCGTTATTAACTCAAGTTCATTTGTTGCTAAGAGGTCAAGTGTGTTTTCATACCGTTTACTATTCGCATGGGCTCATGAACTAACTACCCGAAATAATTTTCAGGGAATGCTTTCAGCACTATTTTGGATGACGTTTTATGCGTATCTCCGGAATTAAACATGTATTAGCGCCAACATATCGATGATAAATTAAAGTCAACACCAACTATAATCGTATGAGTCGGGTATGTGTCTGAAATCAAAGTCCTATTTGAACCTTTCAGCAACTGTAACATCTGAATTGGGAATTCGGTAAAAGGATCCAATATTATTTTATTGCGGTCGCTAACAATGACCTCTGCTCATACTAACTCACAGGAACTATGTACATCAATTTCACAATAAGATAAACTACTACTAACAGCAACAAACACGCCATCGCCAAGCGTGTTTAGCCTATCCTTTCGGAGCACCGTTAGGTTCTTCGCGAAAGTTTCGGCTGAGCTTATCTCCGGCTTTAGCCAGCTTTCAGTGCCTATTACGATTTGAGCAGCAGTGCTTTCTATTAGCGCTTGGAGCTCTGGTACTTTCCCAACACAGCTGCGGCAATTTACAACGGATGGTTCCTGTATCTACGTTCTTTCTGTGTTCGGCCTGCATCTTTTGTGAGTGAAGCCCTTCTTGTGCTTTCCCGATACCCTCTAACCTAAACAAACGCCCAGTCCACGCCACACAGCCCCTGCTACCCTTGTAGCCTTTTCCTGCGTGATTAACGCGCACGTGCATGCACCAGACAAAAAATTAGTCTTTCCCAGTGCACATGGGGCTAGTACTGCGTAACACCGCCCCTACCTTGAAAACGACTTCAGTTAAGCGAATAAGAGAGTGCACAAGTTCATTCAGGTATGCCATATCCAGCTGAAGCCAGTTGATGTTAAGATCTCTTAGAGTTACCAAAAGCAATTGAGATGTTTCTCTATAAGAGGATGTAGAACACTGTGGTCTGTGGACTGATAAGAAACGACGAGGTTCTACGCAGAATCGGCGAGGAAAGGATCGTACGGCCAACGCTAAGAAGAAGAAGAAGAAGAAGATCAGGAGGAGACGATATGTATTAAAATATCAAGGAATAACTTCCATTATAGTAGAGGCAGTTGTAGAAGGTAAAAACTGTGCTGGGAGACAAAGACTGGATCATATTCAACGGTTACAGCTGGCTAACACCAGTGTTGCAAGGTGGCCACTTCTAACTCCAGAGCGAACTACACTCCTGGAAATTGAAATAAGAACACCGTGAATTCATTGTCCCAGGAAGGGGAAACTTTATTGACACATTCCTGGGGTCAGATACATCACATAATCACACTGACAGAACCACAGGCACATAGACACAGGCAACAGAGCATGCACAATGTCGGCACTAGTACAGTGTATATCCACCTTTCGCAGCAATGCAGGCTGCTATTCTCCCATGGAGACGATGCTGGATGTAGTCCTGTGTTCCACATTTCCACCTGGCGCCTCAGTTGGACCAGCGTTCGTGCTGGACGTGCAGACCGCGTGAGACGACGCTTCATCCAGTCCCAAACATGCTCAATGGGGGACAGATACGGAGATCTTGCTGGCCAGGGTAGTTGACTTACACCTTCTAGAGCACGTTGGGTGGCACGGGATACATGCGGACGTGCATTGTCCTGTTGGAACAGCAAGTTCCCTTGCCGGTCTAGGAATGGTAGAACGATGGGTTCGATGACGGTTTGGATGTACCGTGCACTATTCAGTGTCCCCTCGACGATCACCAGTGGTGTACGGCCAGTGTAGGAGATCGCTCCCCACACCATGATGCCGGGTGTTGGCCCTGTGTGCCTCGGTCGTATGCAATCCTGATTGTGGCGCTCACCTGCACGGCGCCAAACGCGCATACGACTATCATTGGCACCAAGGCAGAAGCGACTCTCATCGCTGAAGACGACACGTCTCCATTCGTCCCTCCATTCACGCCTGTCGCGACACCACTGGAGGCGGGCTGCACGATGTTGGGGCGTGAGCGGAAGACGGCCTAACGGTGTGCGGGACCGTAGCCCAGCTTCATGGAGACGGTTGCGAATGGTCCTCGCCGATACCCCAGGAGCAACAGTGTCCCTAATTTGCTGGGAAGTGGCGGTGCGGTCCCCTACGGCACTGCGTAGGATCCTACGGTCTTGGCGTGCATCCGTGCGTCGCTGCGTTCCGGTCCCAGGTCGACGGGCCCGTGCACCTTCCGCCGACCACTGGCGACAACATCGATGTACTGTGGAGACCTCACGCCCCACGTGTTGAGCAATTCGGCGGTACGTCCACCCGGCCTCCCGCATGCCCACTATACGCCCTCGCTCAAAGTCCGTCAACTGCACATACGGTTCACGTCCACGCTGTCGCGGCATGCTACCCGTGTGAAAGACTGCGATGGAGCTCCGTATGCCACGGCAAACTGGCTGACACTGACGGCGGCGGTGCACAAATGCTGCGCAGCTAGCGCCATTCGACGGCCAACACCGCGGTTCCTGGTGTGTCCGCTGTGCCGTGCGTGTGATCATTGCTTGTACAGCCCTCTCGCAGTGTCCGGAGCAAGTATGGTGGGTCTGACACACCGGTGTCAATGTGTTCTTTTTTCCATTTCCAGGAGTGTATATGGGAAGATGAGGGACAGCATTTCTAGTACTGCTGCGAGTGCGAAGTCAAGAAAGTTTTATCAACAAAAATATTCTTCATTAACAGTTGAATTTCATAAAGAACTCTGACGAAAACAGCCAAAGAGCCAGTGGCAGACCGCATTGGCCGTGACATCGAACGTCGACGTTGAGTGTCCCGAGTTCAACGTGCTGCTGCCCCCTCAGAAACGATTGCAACTTTTGTGTACGGTGCATGTCATGTGAACTTGGTACACGCAATCGCAGTGCGTTCCTGCGGCAGTTGTCGGCTCTATCTGGCTCGCCGCTCACAATGTTTATGAAATAGACAGGCGTAAGATTCCTACGTTAGCTCTATTCGACCCCACATTTCCTCCCTTGTTCATATGCTAGTCATGTTCTTCTGCCCATCATATACGTAAATAAATATTACTGTGTGCATGAACATAGTATAAGTCCAAAAGGCAAGTACCATGTCCAGTCAGTAAGGACGTCGACTTATAAAAATTCCGTTACAAACAGTGCGATACAAATGTACAATAGTTTTCCACATAACACAAAAATTATTTCATCATTGTCACTTTTTAGTAAAACCCTAATGTTATTATTACTTGATCACTATTCCTGTTCAGTAGCATAATCTTTACACCGTGTGAAATATCAAATAATGAAACAAGGAAGTGCAGTATATAGTTATGAATCTGTCTCATAGACAAAGCCAATCGAACAAATTCACTTCTCAGACAGAGCGGACTTATATTTACATAAAACCGAGTATTATAGAATATTCTTCTATTAAACTAATTATAAAGAAACAGAGCCTGTAAGACATCGCGAAGGTTAGCAAAAAAATGTTCGGATTCTTGGAGCCGGCCGTTGTGGCCATTTTCCTTGGTTTTTCTTGATTCTTGGAGATGCGAATCAACAGCGCGTCCCCAGTTAATTTACACTAGATAGGTGGGGGTGGAGTACCGTGCCACACACCACTTGCCAGTTAACAGCAGGCTGTTTCCGTTCCACTTTGCTCCGGGCGATCTGTCGAAGAAGCAGATGGTACACGTCCCTCGATGTCGGCTGTCGCGACGTCGGCAAACACGCCTGAATGTAACCGTCTTCAACGACGAACGAGCGCATGTAAGTTAACGGGGGCGATATCTGTCCAACACTGACCGGGGTAAGACGCGAAGTTGGTACTAGTTCATCGATGATTGTCCCCGTAACGGAGTGATTCCTGTTGCGCCACGGTTTGTGCATGGTATTAATATACAAAGCATGCACCTTCTCGTGGACATTCTGTAAACCAATGCCCCCTTGTCACTCTGGGAGGGTAGGTGCGTTGTACTGTCCCTTAAGGAGCTGTCCCAGGCGTACATAGTACTCAAAAGCCACCTGAATCCTCGTAGCCATCGTGCGCGTCAAGGGCAGAAGGTGTGTCAGGTGGCACATCATGGGAGCGAGATAAAGGTTGACGAGTAACACTCGCTTCAGCATGTCCATCGAGCGTCGGACGTTTAGTCGTACTGACGTACGGAGTGTGAGCAACAGCCGCCGGTAGTTGTCCACAGAAGTTCCTGCCGTCTCCTCATGAAAGGTGATACCCTAATATCGGAGGGTGTGCACCACAGGTGATGGTCCTTCCGTTCCTAGTTCTAGTCCATGCCCCACATGCACGAATTGTGATTTTCGGAAGTTGACTTTGCTTCCTGCTACCATCCCAAACGTCTCTGTAGCCATCCAATGCTGATCGAGTCTCCCCCTCATTCCGGGCAAGGAACACGATGTCATCCGCGTATGCTCTACATTTGAATGATAGATGCCGCAGAGAGATGCCGCTAAGTCGGCGGCATAAGCCTGTGAGGCACGGTTCTAAGGCGATCGCATATAGGAGGATCGAGAAGGGGCAACCCTGTCTGATTGATCTTCAGATCTTAAAATACTCTGTTCTGCCTCTGTTGATCCCCATCGCTGATCTGTCTCCCTGCAACAACCGCATCACCGCAGTGATCAGTAATGACGAGACAGCCATCCTTTCATCACCGCCAAGAGGTACACATAACCCCCCCCCCCCCCCACCGCCACCACCGTTCAAAGGCATGATCCAAATTTATAGCAACCAGCGCCCTCCTGAGGTGCCATGTTGCTGTGAGGGAGACAACATCACGACATCACGCATTGTGGATACAATTGAGGCTTTAAAACACATCTGATCGGCATGTATTCGACCCGCCAACGACGCCCTGATACGACCGTTCGGTATGCGCCTAAAGATCTTGTGGTCACTATTAAGGAGGGTCGAGGGGTGATAATCACATGGTCGTTTGTCGCCGCGTGGCTTGGGTATCGAGATCACGAGCCCTTCCGTGAATTCAACGGGAATTAGGACTTCTTGCAGCAGAAGACACATCGGTGTCATAATGGTCACAGAGGCACGGTAAAATTCCAATGGGAATTCATTAGGGCCTGGGGACTTGTAGGAGGCACCTCGTGTAATCACTTCCTCCAGCTCCTCACAGGTAATTTCAGATAACGCGTCCACTTCCCCTTTCGCACGCGTCGTGTCTGGGGTCTCGTTCAGGATGATCCTCATCTCCCTCCGGCCCTCCCCGTCGCTCGCATAGGATCTGCTAAAATGATCCGTGAACGCCTGTGCTGTGCCTCCTTTTGTAGAAAAACAACGGCCATCGCCGAGATCAATCTAATGAATTAGGGTACTTCGTCTTCTTTTTCTTTCCTGTACCACACAATGGGCAGGCAGTCCTACGACCTCGCGCGTATCATCGTACCCGCCATCCTCAGCGTTGCAAGTTGTATGGTCTTCGCCTTGATTCGGTGGACGGTTGTCTGGTGTTCACGTGTAGGTGTTTGAGCAAACAGTTCCCGCAGGCCGTAAAGTAAAAGTCAGCGGTCGTACGCTGCCATCGAAATACCTTCTTCCCATAGCCTATTAACGTTCTCCGCAGCCGGCCGCTGTGGCCGATCGGTTCTAGGCGCTTCAGTCCAGAACCGCGCTGCTGCTACGGCGGCAGGTTCGAATCCTGCCTCGGGCATGGATGTGTGTGATGTCCTTAGGTTAGTTAGGTTTAAGTAGTTCTAAGTCTAGGGGACTGATGACCTCAGATGTTAAGTCCCATGGTGCTTAGAGCCATTTGAATTATTTGAACGTTCTCCGTAAAGATGGCTTCGCGCACTCGATCCAGCACTGTAGGACAGGACCATAAAATTTTCTTAGACAGAGGCAGGTATGCCACGTGTCTTCCAACATGCGTCGGCATTCTGCATCAATCAGGTGACCCCTCGGCCACTGTATCTGCTGTCTAGCAAGGGTAACCGTACGAATGTATGCCTCATGGTACATAAACACGATCGGCTAGATTTCTGCATCAATCGTCGATATCGCTAACCCCCTTGAAACACAAATCCGAGCCAAACGTCTCGCGGAGTGGCTCGTGAAAAATGTATCCCCGTTGCTTGTATCCCCATTGGTTCTATCCCCGTTGGTTACGATGCTTCAGGTTCCATGTGTCGACTAATTCCACCCCGTTGACCAGCTCCTGAAGTTCTTCGTTAGGAATATTGTTAGGAGTATAGTTATGATGTTGATCCTTCCTGTTGAGCGAAGAAAATCTCCGACGAGTATGCAAGCACCGTATCTTCTCCGGAACTACTGTGTAACCTCACGAACGTATAAGTCTGGCGTTCTCTTCCCTTATCAGAACTTGACGGGTGCGTGTATATTGAACAAAGATACGCCACATACGGTAACGGCCGTACCACGGACCGAAGGCAAATACTCGGCTTTGTCTGCTCGTACCCCTTCCTTTAGCAACATCGCACTGGCAGCGCCTTTCTCGCCACTCAGAGAACAGTAAATATCCTACACGGGGAACTGTAAATATCCTAACCGTGGAAGTCCGAAGGGAGAAGCACATCAACTTCCTGTGGCAGAGTTACGTATATGTCTGCGGTCATTAACATGTCATTGAGCATCTTGAGTTTTACAGGCGTCCCACTGCTTTTGATGTTAACAAACCCTATCCGCTCCCGGCCGTCCCCTCATGTGGTATGCAGCTACTTTGTGCACACGCCCGGTCTTACACAGGGGGAGTATGTGTGGGTGTAGGTCCTCCAGCATCATCTGCTCCCCATGAATTATGTCTTGTGACCAGTCGACCAGTATCCAGTGTCCCATCGTTGTCGTGCCTTTCAGGCGCCATAGCCTCCCCAGTATCCTGCTGCCGTCGATCGGACTCCTACCTTGTCTCTGGAGCCCTGTCGTGGGAAGGTCGCGTCGCCGTCTCGCTGCCGCCCCAACATCCACGCTAGGCAGTTCTTCTGTAGCCATGATCGTATGCTGTGACCCCCGGAAACACCTCAGCATTGCCTGCTGGACGCGGTTGGCCGTTCTCCACCGTGAGGCAGCAATTTCTCCTTTTGGTAACAGCTGTTTCCGCTGCCGAGCTTCGGAATCACAGGTCAGCATGGCCTCTTCATGTTCTTTGGGGACTTCGGAATCGTGCGTCGTCGGATTATCGACGTCCGTAATTGCCGTATCCGAAGGGTCTCGAAGAAAGGACGTCCTGTGACTGCTGCAGGCGGTCCAGGGCAACGTCATCCTTCCTTGGTTCGGCGTGATCTGTCTCTATCTAAACGTTCTGGTTCGTTTCGGTCGCGGATCCTACGTCATCATTTAACGCCGCGACGTAAGTCAGTGGAAGCACCGTCGGATGCATTGTGATTGGTGGATCCTCCCGTGGCACCTGCAGCAACCTTCGTTGGGTGCAGTCGCAACGTACATGTTCCTCCTTCCCACACTCAGAGCACGTTCGTGGTTGTCCGTCGTAGTTCGATCCGTATTGTCTGACGCCATTGAGTACAGGATACGTTTTGAAACTCGCCCTTTTTTCAGACTCATGGGACAGAACCGTTCCGTAAGGACGCAATGCGTCTGTCACCAACTATTCTGGCACTTCGAATGGAAGCCCAAAGACGCGGATCGTTCGTAGTCTCATGTCGGCATGTTCAACTGTAACAGCTTCAACATTCTCGTGCGAATGACGGAATGGAAGTCCTTTTTGGTGTCGGTGTAGTAGTTCGTCACATGCCGCTATGTAATAATTTTAATAAGAAAGTAGTTTCGAAAAATTTTAAACCAGAAATTTGCACTACTGCTGTGAAAAGCTGCTTCGCAGTATTCAGTGACCCATTTGACTTACTGAAATTCTCAAGCTTACGTTTAAACGAGGAATTCCATTTCTATTTGGATAGCTTCGTGAATCTGATGGCAAAAAGGTGAAAAAAAAACACGAATTTATTTCTTATTTTCATTCTAGTCCTAACAGTCAAATTGCATTGTTTCAAAGAATTATTCAGTACAGATTTCAAGTTCATTTTCCAGAACGTTTTTAAGGATTTGTGCCTTCAGGAGTGGCGGCCAAGATCTTTTTGGACAATAGTATTCATTTTCAGGGAGAAACTCCTCAGGGTCAGTTTGTACTGGTCTGTGACCTGAAATAGATCCCTCAGTCTAGTAACAATCTTGTTTGCGGTGTACGCACATTTTGTAAGCTCTCTCTCTCTCTATCTCTCTCTCTCTCTCTCTCTCTCTCTCCCTCTCGTAGACAATCCGCGATTTCCAAAAATTATACCAATAAATATAAGTTTGGCGTTTGCTTTAAATTACGTAAGAGCATAATTGATTGTCCATCTACATACATGTGCATGTTGTTCTCCATAGATTTTGTATATTATGGCTGACTAGCTGCGACTCTTGAAGACCGTGTGGACAGCTTCTTTATTTGTGCGCTTCGCGGTGTCCACAAAAAGTTTCACATTTAGGTACATTAAAAACTAGTTGTCAGCGTATGTGACAGGCTGATATGTTGTCAATATCTACAATGACTACACTACAATTTTTAATGGATGAATCTTTTCGTTGATAACGATTTCATTTACGAAAAGTCAAGGACTGGAACTATATTAGTAGTTAAATTGATAACGTTGAATATAAATAATATTTTTGTTGCTCTTTCCTGAGTCAGAAGAGATAATATTTACGTTGCAAGACGACGCACTATCCAGAATAACGTGCTGGTTATTGTTTGCTTATTTATTCTTCACACTAAATTACAACACGATATCTGGCAAGCTAACATCAACCATGTCACTCATATTATTGCGAATAATAAAAGAATGTAGATATTAGTATGTATTCATGGAACCTATAAACACTACAATTGTAAATCAAGAATTAAAATAGAACTGGTAGTGCTAAAAAAATTCTAATACTATAACTACTATACCACTACAAAACTAATACAAAACCCCTTCATCAGCCAGCCAGTTACTAATACTGTTGTTGGTGCTACTACAGATTCTGTTATGTTAATTTTCATTTGTCAGGATGCATCTAAACCGCAAATGATTGTCTCCGCTACTGGATCCGCCCTCATACTACGGAGGTCAACAGCCAGTGTCTCTTGGGATGCTCGGTGATAGCACAGCTCGTCAACAGCGGTCCCACAGTAACAAGCGATTCCACAAGTGACTGTCACATCTTATATTCCACAGTTCATTGAACGTTTGGACCAACGTGATGGAAAGTTTTGAAAAACTGTTTCTGTTTAGGCGTCGTGCAAGCGTCCTTGGTCTTCCTGGATACTGAGGCTGCGGTATCCTCCAACACGCTCTAGGTTCATCGGTTACTGAACGCTGCTTTGGGAGCCAGTATCTTTAATACTTGACGACCATTCCCCACTGGGTCTTTGTAGAGAACACGGTGCCGTATGTCCTTGGGAGTGTCCACATTGCCGCATTCGCAACTACCGTTCATCTGTCTCTTGATTTAGTACAAATATGTATCATACGGGCCATGACCAGTCAGATAGTGTCAGCCCACTGTGCGGGTTAATAAATCCCATGTTTAGTCCCTCCCTGACGTTAGTGAGAAATTCAAACGTTCCCCTGCCGGAGCCTGAAGTTCCTACTAATATCGCGTTAGTTGTAATATGCGATGCTGTATTAACTTTTTCGGTTTGACCTTAGACCCAAATATCCTTCGTACTTCCATTTTTCTGTTTTTATTTTTTTTTAAATAATGAAGTGTAGTGGACTGTTAAGGCAGCCAGTCCACAGTGAAGTAGCCGAAAGGGCACGCGTCAACTCACGCCGTCTGGCGTTAAGTCTGGAACAGGATTCGTAATGAATGAGATAAAGAAAAGAACGTAGCTACTAGAACACTTAACTTTTATATTGTCCTTTGGTATACAGCATTCTGGATGATACAAGTGAGACTCTATCTTGAGGTACAGGCAACGCTACAAATGGTTATTGGGCCTTGCTAGGTCGTAGCCATTAACTTAGCTGAAGGCTATTCTAACTGTCTCTCGGCAAATGAGAGCAAGACTTCGTCAGTGTAGTCGCTAGCAACGTCGTCGTACAACTGGGGCGAGTGCTAGTCAGTCTCTCGAGACCTGCCGTGTGGTGGCGCTCGGTCTGCGATCCTGACAGTGGCGACACGCGGGTCCGACATGTACTAATGGACCGCGGCCGATTTAAACTACCACATAGCAAGTGTGGTGTCTGGCGGTGACACTACATGAAGGACTCTCATTTTCCTGACACCAAATACATATTCCTAGACTAACAAACATTGCATCATTCAAGTCGTACAGTAGGCGCCAATTTATCTTGGTGGCACTCTTCGTTGAACTCTTATGGCGAACGAACTGATGTTACAAGCTGCGACACATGAGCCAAAATGTTTACACCATATCCTACAACTAATGCTAATAGATTGATGAGTGCTCTGGTTGCCGGTCGGAGTGGCCGTGCGGTTATAGGCGCTACAGTCTGAAAACGAGCGACCGCTATGGTCGCAGGTTCGAATCCTGCCTCGGGCATGGATGTGTGTGATGTCCTTAGGTTAGTTAGGTTTAATTAGTTCTAAGTTCTAGGCGACTGATGACCTCAGAAGTTAAGTCGCATAGTGCTCGGAGCCATTTGTACTCTGGTTGTTTCTAAGGGAAGTCAAAGTCGCAGTATTTTTGTAATACATGTCTATTTTCGTTGAAGATTATCATCCTACTCGAATTACTGATTATGTTCAGTTCAGAATAAATTCTACATTTCTGACCGGAAGATGACTGAGTCTATTCTGCTGCCTTTCTTGTGTGTCGATGTGACCTGAGCTCGTTTCACGTCCCAGGAGCAGTTCCTTGTTCAAGGGATGTTGAGTAATTTATAGTAAACAGTGAAGGTGTTAAGATGATGACGGTGATGTTGATTCTGGTTAGCTCTTCGACGTCAGCTCCTAGTACGTGACATGAGGGTAGGAAAGAGGCCAAGAGAGATGGCTGGATTTCTATGTCTAAGAGAGGGCCGGGGATGCTGAAGTTGGGCTGAGGCGTGTGAACTGAGAGCTGGAATAGGAACAAGAGTTGTTGCCTCAGGAGTCTGCGACATTTGTAGTAGCCTCGAGCTATCGAAAGATTATGGAGATTAGGGCTACAGCTGGTAGAATAGATACATGTCAGGATGTGTTGCTGAGAAAGGAAGAGAGTTCCTGTTAACGTTTCCTCAGGACACTATGTGAAGGGTGTGCATTTGGAGAGAGTGGAGGTAGTGGGAAGAGGGTTGATTCATTTCGATATGCGTGTGGTAGCAGCCTAGGATTCGAAAGTGGGATTTTTGTCTTTGAGTTTACAAGATGTATAGAATTTGCGATTATGTTTGAGGAATATGAGAAGCGAGTGAAATTTTAACAGTTAGTACAGGATGCTTAGAGCAGAGAGAAGATGGATGTTATGTGACGGGACCAGCGCAGAAATAACTTTATGATCCATCAGTCTAATCAGCATCAATTAAATAAGTTCTTCGGTCGTCCGTATTAAACCCGTATGTTGCATCATACAGACTTCTTTACCACTCCTGTGCCAGTCCGGCTTCTATTTATCCATTATCACGCGGCCTGGAGATTGCCGATCGTGCTGTCATTAATCTAAACAGAATAGCGGCGGAGGACATCACGTTGCGGGCAGCTGTCGAGCGGTGCCTCGCAGTGTGGACGCCATTGTACGAGAACAACAGACAGCGCAGCGTGGGACAGTCAACCATTCGGCTCGTACCTCTGTCCACGCCGGATAATGATGCGTAATACCACTGGATTGGGCTCGATGGCATCGCAAAGGCGCGCCTTGATCTGCGGCGCCGGTACAGAGTGCTTTGGAGGGCATTAACGCCGGCTTACAATCGCTGTGAACGTAAGCGAACTGTCTAATTGTGAAACACAAGTTACACGACCGGATGTAGGGGGCATCGGGTAATCATTTTTATTGGAAATGAAGTGCCTTTCTCTTTGAGTGTTTAAATTTCAACGTAACTTTAAAACCACAATTGGTTTGAGTCATAATGTAAGTCCGAAAGAATCTGTCCTTCGTTGGCCTCCACTTTCTACTCACCGTTTTCACGACAGATTTGGAAGCTGTTACAGAGATTTGCAAATCCAATTATTTTCAACGGACAATAAGAAAACATTTTATTAGGTCTCAAGGTGAACGCACTTTAAAGCATGCATTGTTTCTGAAAATTCGACTTACATCTTTTATTTAGCTAATATTAGTGGTCCGATCGATGCAACGAGCATGTTGATAAGTACAAGAGCTAAGTAGACATTATCCCTAAAAACTGATTCATAATCAACGTTTTAAGCAGGTAATTCCCTTCAGAACATCCTGCAGAGTGTGCCTAGTTTATTTCATTGTGGTTGAAAATTTCTGACTGTGAAAATTTAGTCTCAGTTCTTTCCTTTTTTGCATCGACCTTATGACTTGTTTTACATCCCCCTCCCCTCCCCCCCCCCCACTCATCGCCCAGTTTATCTCATATGTAATTCTGGCTATCATTTATATACTAGGGCTCAATTACTTGTTAAATACATTCCGATCTCCGTCCACCCTTTCCAGTTTTGCCTTCTACGGCTCCCTCTAATCGTAAGTGAGCTATTCCCTGATGTCTTAACTCATGTCGTATCCTCCTGTATCTTCTTCTAGTTATTTTTCTCAGACCTTCCCTTCCTCGTCCATTCTGTGGCGATATTACTCCCTCTTTATCTTACTACTATATACAATTTTTATCATCCCCTTATGACAACACATTTCAAACATATGGATCCTCTCCTTTTCCGGTTTTGCCAGAGTCTATGAATCACTTCCGTACTACATTCGTACATTCTCAAAAATTTCTTCATGAAATTAAAATTTATCTTTGATATCAGCAAACTTCATATGATAAAATTCTCTCTTTGTCTGTAATAGACCGATTGTTATATCCTCTTTGCTTTGAAAGCCATGCGTAATTTTGCTTAAAAATATAGCAGAACTCCTTCTACGACATGCTACACAGTCCCACAGTTTCTTACTGTCGTCATTCTTTGGTTTGTCTCAAAGTATGTTTTGCGTTCAGTAGATCATTCCATTACAAAGTTCATGAAATTCTCCTTCACTTCCACAGATGATAGCAATGGCATCAGTGAAAGTTATCATCGATATCGTTCCTGAATTGTAATCGTACTCCTAATCAGTTCTCTTACTACCTTTATTGCTTCTTCGATGTACGGATTAATATATAGAGGAGAAAGGCTGCATCACTGTCTTACCTTCTTTTTGATACGTGAATTGCCCTCTTCACCTTTAATTGTTAATTTTCCCTCTTCGTTCTGGAACTGCCTTACCCTGAAGAGTAAACTAATTTTTCTGAATATTTTTGTCTATTTTTACGTTGCACAACACATTTCTAGGTCTACAGATCCTATGAAATATATATTCTTTGTCTTTTGTGGTTTGCAGTCGGATCTTCAAATCTAGCTGATTCGATTCTCCACTTGGCTGTAACATTCACGTGAGAGTGTTGTGGAACTAATGCTACTCTGGAGACGGCGCTCCTAATTAGGCCAGGAGACAGTAATCAGCAAATGTGTCAAGTTCCATGTGTGCTGCTCCCACTGAAAAAGACGCTAGCAGCACTACCAACGCTAAAGGCTAAGACTTCCACTCCCGCGCCAAAACTTTCACCTGAGTGGCTCTCGCACCAAACGTTGTGTTACACCAGCTTGACGCAGGCCTTTCCTGTCAGCCAACGAACCTGCGTGCCAGTCTCTAAAGTAATTCTGCAGTTGGGCGCTGAAACGTGACATTATACCAAACCAGACTGCTACATGCTACATCTATACAAATACTCCGCAAGCCACCGTACGGAGTGTAGCGGAAGGTACACTACTTTTCATTACCTTTCCTGCTCCACTCGAAAATATTACGGCGGAGAAACGACTATCTACACTGCTGGCCACCGTAAATGCAACATCCTGAAGGAAGCATCCGAATCAAGTGAAATTTACACCATGGGTTTGCAGCGATGAGATATGCAACTGATTAGAATTTCAGCGCAGACGCACATCACGCGCGCCTGTGGCGCCACCTCATAGCGCCATTTAAGGCTTGGCGATTTCGACGAGTGTACGTTCGGCACGTGTGTTTATCTTGTGGTTGTTTCACAAGACGATCAGTTATGCCTCGTAGACAACAGCGAACATCTTTTGATCAAGTATCCCAGTTCGACAGAGGAAGGATAGTGGCTTACCGAGATTGTGGATTATCATACAGAGAAATCGCTAGTCGTGTTGGACGAAACCAAACAACTGTAATGCGGATTTGTGACCGTTGGATGCAGGAGGGTACGACGGACCGACGTGGTCGATCGCATTCACCTCGGTGCACCACTGCACGTGCTGATAGGCAAATTGTGCGCATGGCAGTGACGGATCGCTCAGTGACATCCCTAACCATAGCACAGCACATTGCGTCTGTAACGCATCATCCAGTGTCTGCGCGTACCATTCGACGCCGTTTACAGCAGAGTGGTCTGTCCGCAAGACGTCCATTGCTTCGTCTACCATTGACGCAGAACCACAGACGTCTCCGTCGCCAATGGTGTGATGACAGACGGATGTGGACGGCAGAATGGAATGACGTTGTCTTTACTGACGAGGCACGCTTCTGTCTGCAGCACCACGATGGTCGGATTCGAGTGTGGAGACACCGTGGAGAGAGGATGCTGGACAGCTGCATTATGCACCGCCATACTGGTCTTGCACCGGGTATTATGGTATGGGGCGGTATTGGATATTACTCTCGCACGCCTCTGGTACTCATTGCCGGTACTTTAAATAGCCGGCGCTACATATCCGAGGTGCTGGAGCCAGTTGTCCTCCCTTATCTTCAGGGCTCGGCCACAGCCATATTTCAACAGGATAATGCGCGACCACACGTGGCACGCATTGTCCAAAGGTTCTTCGTCAATAACCAGATTGAACTGCTTCCCTGGCCGGCTCGCTCTCCGGATCTTTCGCCGATAGAAAACATGTGGTCCATGGTTGCTCAACGAGTGACCCAGATTACATCCCCAGCTGCCACACCAGATGATCTTTGGCAACGTGTGGAAGCTGCTTGGCCTACTGTACCCCAGGAACACATCCAACGTCTCTTTGACTCAATGCCGAGACGTGTGGCAGCGGTGATCTCCAACAATGGCGGCTACTCTGGCTACTGATTCTGGCAGGAACCACATGTCACAGACGTCTGTAAACGTAATCATTTGATACTTGGTCAACATGTTATCTACAAAATAAATCTTGTTGTGCTACCTCTTGTCTTTCTTGGTGTTGCATTTACGGTGGCCAGCAGTGTATATGCCTCCGGATGAGCGCCAATTTCTCGAATCTTACATTTGTGGTCCTTACGCGCAATGTACGTTGGCGGCGGCAGAATCGTTCGGCAGTCAGCTTCAAATGCCACTTCTCTAAATTTTCTGTGTAGTGATTCTCGAAAAGAACGTCGCCTTCCCGCCAGGAATTCCAATTTGAGTTTCCGAACATCTTCGTTTCACTTACGTGTTGTTCTAACCTACCGGTAGCAAAGCTAGCAGTTCGCCTCTGAATTGCTTCGATGTCTTCCATCAATCCTGTTTGGTACGGATCCCAAACACTCAGGAAAAGGTCGCACCAGCGCCCTGTATGCAGTTTCCTTTACAGGTGAAACATTCTTTCCTAAAATTCTCCCAATAAAGTGAAGTCGACCATTCGTCTACCTTACTACAGTGGTCTCATGCTCGTTCCTTTTCATGTCGCTTTGCAGCTTTATGAACAGATATCTAACCAGGAGACTACCGTATCCGAACATTACAGGTTTATTCTTCCTACTCATCCCGCAGCCGGAGTGGCCGAGTGGTTCTAGGCGCTACAGTCTGCAACCGCGCGAGTGTTATGGTCGCAGGTTCGAATCCTGCCTCGGGCATGGATGTGTATGATGTCCTTAGGTTAGTTAGGTTTAAGTAGTTCTAAGTTCTAGGGGACTGATGACCTTAGACGTTAAATCCCATAGTGCTCAGAGCCATTTTAACCTACTCATCCGCATTAACTTACATTTTTTAACAATTTGAGCTTTCTGCCGTTCATCACAAAAAACCGGAAATATTGTCTAACTCGTCTTGTATTTTCCTACAGTCACTCAATTTCGATACCTTATTGTACACCACAGCATCATCAACAAACAACCGCAGAATGCTGTCCATTCTGTCCGCCAAATCATTTATGTAGCCCAACGAAGCGTTTCGACTGCCGATAGTGTGATGGGAGGCCGCCATCTGTCATGGGACACCAGCCAGAGCGACCCAGCTCGGACGGTAGTAGCGTTCCTTCAGTGCCGACCACTCTGCCGGCTCAGACTCCAGGCCTGCCATTGGTCGAATATGCAGCTAAGCTACTACAGTTTCATCGAGCAGGATCAAAACGAGACAACGCCTCTTATGTGTGAGCTGTCAGCAAATATTGGTGGTTCCATGCTTAGCACTGGACCTGCAGAGGCCACCGCCTGACACTTAAGGCAGTATCAGAGGATCTTGCGTGCAGTTTGGGGCATCTCGACGTTTCTGCCAGCAGCCTCGGGTCCCAGATGATTCTTGCCAAGTCAGTCGACTAGCCTCGCTGTGCCACGGAGTTGACTCGAATTGCGGCAGCTAGGACGGTGCCTGTCGTGGTATTCCGCTGCCTCAGTATACGTCGCTCGCTTCTTAAGATGTCGGTACAAACACCGTGCATTTGAACGCTGATCGTTGAGTGGGCTGTGTTTCTGAAGTCACAGTGTGGAAAAAGTAGGTTGGGAGAGTCTTTCCGTATGTGTAGAGAAATATTTAGGGTGTCAGATATTCTGACCGTGCATTTGAACGTAGACTAGTGAGATTGAAGAACGCCACCTATTTCACATGACGCCATATCTCTTCAGTACATAGCCGCGAGACGCCATATTGGCTTTCAGTTGAAGCTCATACGTATACAAATACATGCCCTTTCTAAGCACCAGGAAACTGCATATCTCTCGAAAAATCTGTCGTTCATTGTACGATTTTTTGTAATAAAATGACGGGAAACATTATACCGGTGTTAAAAAAATTATAATAAGTTGTGTATTATGAAAGTATGCCGTCTCAAGGCCACAGAACTTTGAGAAACCATTAAAAACGCGTTGACCTTGTTTCAGTTTTTTACTACGATTAAAGCTTTTACGGCCGGCCGGAGTGGCCGAGCGGTTCTAGGCGCTACAGACTGCCACGGTCGCAGGTTCGAATCCTGCCTCGGGCATTGATGTGTGTGATGTACTTAGGTTAGTTAGGTTTAAGTAGTTCTAAGTTCTAGGGGACTGATGACATCAGCACTTAAGTCCCATAGTGCTCAGAGCCATTTGAACCATTTGAAAGCTTTTACGAGATGGTAAGATGCAAAGTGTGACCGTAAAACGTCCGTGTTTCCCGGCCGCTGTGGTCGAGCGGTTTTAGGCGCTTCAGTCCGGAACCAAGCAGCTGCTACGGTCGCAGGTTCGAATCCTGCCTCGTGCTCTAGCACCAAAAATGTTACTTTTTAAAAAAAAGTCCTTGGCTGTTGGGAGCTCCCACTTGTAACGCTTCCACTCCTGGCCAGACGCTGCATATACCACAAATTTTGACAAAATCGGTGATGACGAGTAGGTGATATCCTCTTGTTAGCCACATAAAGGCCACAGGGGAAACTGCTTAGTAACACACCTTTTCCTTTACAAAAATACTCTTTCCTTATGAGGAGAACCGACATTTACAATTTGTATTAATGATAATACATATACAAGTACGAAGTAAACAAATGTCGTGTAGTTAGGGCCTCCCGTCGGGTAGACCGTTCGCCGGGTACAAGTCTTTCGATTTGACGCCACTTCGGCGACTTGCGCGTCGATGAGGATGAAATAATGACGATTAGGACAACACAACAACCCAGTCCCTGAGTGGAGAAAATCTCCGATCCAGCCGGGAATCGATCCCGGACCTTTAGGATTGACATTCTGTCTCGCTTACCACTCAGCTGTGGGGGGTGGGGGGGCGGACAGGTAGAACGTACCTACACAGCAATATGACATCGTTCGTTTCGCAGTACTGGTGTCTCGATTTAAACGATAGTGGTTCATTTTTACTAACAACACACTATGAAAAAGGTAAATTTAATGCTGTTCCGAAGACAGAATAAACGACTGCAAACTTAAAGTGTAATAGACGTTGTGAGAAGCCTTATCCCTCTGACTCTCTAAGAAAGGTAATTTATGTCTCGTGTAATTTCCAGCAATTGTCCTGCAACGTGGGAACGGTGAATATTCTTCGGAATCCTATATGTCGATTGTGTAGAGACTGTGAAGATAAAACTGGAATAAAAGCAGCCGCACAGAACCATACAAGCCACCCTTCACCCCTCACTACTTCTTGGAATGAAACACAAAGCATCACTAAAATTTGGTACAGTATGAAGTACTTGGTGAAACGAATTTTGTTGTTGAAATACATGGTTATAGCTCTGTCATAAGTTGCATTGAGAAGTACCTTTTTTTTATTTCTTGATACTGACGTTTCGGACACCTGTGAACATTTTCAAACCATCCTATAAAGAAAACATGACAATTTTATACAAAACTAAGAACATATTTGTATACAATTATAGTACACTAGCATAAACGTGAAGTATACAAATTAGTCAAGACTTAATTTTACAAGTGTCCTTACTAGTTACATACCGTACCGTAAGTGTGACAAATACAGGCGATTGCATATGTACAAAAACTGTCCCAACAGTGAGCCAGAGAGCAAAGTGGCGCACTGACCGACTCAACAAGGGTAAAATACACGATACAGGACGGACATTAGAGAACTTGTGTGCCCAGACTCCAGTGGTTATCAGGTATAACTGTAAGGACACCTGTTTACTGACCAAACAATATATTCTTTTTCTTTCATTAACTTCATATAGATTAAAAAACCCTACAGTGCCAAAAATTCTTTTGCTACAGCAGCATAGACTAACGTGAAATACGTGTGGCGTCACAGTCTGACGCAACGCAAAAGTACTATGGTGCATTTGTAGCCACTTGAAACTAATGTATAGTCATAGATCTTTTGACACTGCAGAATGAATAAGTACCATCACTTATGCCATGTGCTCAGCAGTTTAGGTTGGCCTATAAGTATCTTTACTGTATGCAAACGATGCAATACAACATTGTGCGGGCTAACGTGATACTTCCTTGGAGGAGATTAGCCACATAATAAAATGTTTAATATGCAATAATAAATGATTTGTTATTTTTATAATGTATTCTAAAGATTGTTAAGTATTACAGTTCTCCCTCATATGTCTGGTTTTTGCCAATCAGCGGTTTTATGGTAACTTAATTGCATTTTAATATGTGGGGGAGGGGGGGGGGATTGGGTTGCTGAATTTCACAACAATTTTAATCGATAAAAAGATTTATTATTTTTATGATGTACCTATAAAACTTTTTTTAAAAGATGCATTTTCCTCGTACCATCGGGTTTTCGCCAATCGGCGGTGGTTAACATTTCAATATTGGGTATGCTGTCGCACTAATGCTCCATAGATTGAGTTTGTAAAAAAAGAAATGTAATTTTTGCTCATTAGAACAAAGTATGTAAAACTATGTAAATCTGTTGGAAAAGGCATGTCTAAGGGTGATTTACAGTATGCTGATTGTTACTCCTACTTTTTTATCTTTGAGCATAATGGCGCACGTTGTGGCTTTGGGTCATTATAATCAAATATAATTGGTCACTATATGTAAAATAGTTTTACTATGTTTTATATGAAAATAAGACACTTCTCTTCTCCTTTAGAGGAAAATATAAACTAATGAATTACTGGGAAGATGATCGGCTTAGCGGCAACCTTCTTGTAAATTGGCAGGTTAATTTATTTTTGGAGCTGGTCTGCCGCACTTTTTGATTTTGAGTTGTAGTACAGGCATGTAACTTTTTAGGGACTGGATGCAAATTATGTGTATTTCGTAATAGTATAACTACTGAGCGTAGTTCCTGCAACTGCAACGTCTTCGGCAGGTGACGTCATGTCATGGAGTAACGCAAAGGAGTTTGGTGTAATTCGACCCACTGGAGGGTCAATGAGTGGTCTTACCAAAAGAATTTTTGGCATTGTAGGATTTTTGAAACAATATTAAGTTAATGAAAGAAAGAGGATGTATTGTCTAGTCTGTAAATATTTTACCTTCGACGCATGCTGCTGTCAGTGGCCTCTAAAGTTTTACCTGGTAACCATTGGTGTCTCTGCACACCAGTTTTCTGATGTTAGTCCATGACTAGTTTGTGTATCTCACATGTATACATATGAATACATACGAGTATATACATGTTTACTACAATTGTATTGCAAAGATGTGCCTCTTTTGCATAAACTATCACATCAACTGTTATTCTCTTTGTAGGGTGGTTTGAAAATGGGCACTGATGTCCGAAACTAGTCTTCTCCGAGAAATAAAACATAGATACTTCTCAGTGCGACTTATGACGGAGATACAACCATTTATTTCAGTTGTAAGACAAGTTGCAGACCTATTTGTCATCTGCAGCATAATGTAAATTCGTGAATTTTGTAGTGATTTACAGAGCGTAAAGAAGTAATTGTAAGACTGGGCACCATTACACTAAGGATTTGTGCGTTCTTTAGTACTCAACTACGATCGGTCAGCAATTTAGAATATTCGAAACTTCTGAAAGTTGGTTGACTTGGCTGCATATATCCTAATAAAATTCCATCACAATGACTTTCATCACACCGTTAGTGCTTCTTCACCCTTCAGCAGCTTTCCTTCTGGGAGGCTGGTCAGGGATATGACGTCAGCTTCCATTGATGGAAAAGGTAGGTAAACATCTTTGTGCGTGAACAATCGCTTGGCTGACGACTGAAAGACGGAGAAGACCTACTTTGGACACGTTAGAAGGGTCGTGCAGCGAGCTGTGGAGATGTCAGTGAAAGCCTTCATTGATCAGAGTCCCCTTAAGGCGAGGTCGGAAGGGGGAGCGTGGTAGGGTTTGAAAAGGCAGTAATATATCAGCATACCAGTGCTACACGTGAAGCAATTTCGACCAAACTTCTGCACTGTAACTTGCTATCTGAAAAGATTGCGACAGTAAGACACCACTGGCACCCTTGCGGTTGAAGGTGGAGGTAAAAAAACGTGACATAAAAACATGACTCAGGAACACTGAATGAATTTCAGCCAGATTAGTAACATTTATGATTAACATATCACTGCTACCCCAAGAGGTCGGGAGGCAATGAGAGGGAATGAGATGTAGAAATGTTCGAAAATGGCCTCTTGGTATTTCTTTCTTGTATTTAGCTGATTAGGAATACTGTAAAAGTATGAAGCACTATCTGCCTCATTTATTTGCATTAACCCAGCATGTGATTAACTCTGACGCCATACTTTGTATCAGTAGGTTTTTGTTCCTACGAAAATGGGTTAATTCTGAAACGCATAAGGATTAAAGAAATTTAATAAATAATGTGGGCGTGACGAAAGAATTGTTATAGGTGCAAATTATGACCGCCACTTCTCACAAAGGTTTTCTGCAATATTTATGTCTTATTTGTGTTTCTCAGTATGTCAGCCACGTCGCAAGAATCAGCAATACAATGATTTTGTCACCGTGTTGGCGTATAAAAGTCAGCCCACGTGGCTGAATATGACAGGTAATTTTTGTCCTCTCTGGAGTAGCACGGCATTAAATGGCGGAGAGTCAGATAAAATATATGTTAAATATACGAGGAGCGTTCTGTAAGTAAATACAACAGGTGGCGGGGCTATACGCAGCCTTCAAAATGGTGTCTGTGAGTTCCAAGCAGAGAGCTATCATAGAGTTTCCTCTGGCGGGAAAACTAGAGCATTGCAGATATTCATAGGCACTCACTGAATGTGTACGGAGACCTGGACGTAAACAAAAGCTCCCGCTTTGGCGACCGGCCGCACGCAGCTGCTCCTGAAACATCACTGTAATACTTGCTTGTTGTTCGAACCTACTGGTAACAAATCTGGCAGCCCGTCTCTGAATTGCTTCGATGCCTTCTTTTAATTGGACCTGGCCCGGATCCGAAACGCTAGAGCAGTACTCAAGAAAAGGTCGCGCTAGCGTCCTACGTGCGCCCTCCTTTAAGGACGAGTCACAGTTTCTATAGTTCTCCCGATAAGTCGAAGTGGACCATTCCCCTCCCTTCCACAATCCTCACATGATCGTCCCATTTTATATCGCTTTGCATCGTCACAGGCAATGAAACAAGGGTTCATAACTACGAACCGGAAACAAAACGGCAATCCTCTCCTCCGAAGAAAAAATTCTAAGGTGCACCGTCATCCGATGTAATGATCTGAGACTCTGAAGGGGTTATTCTGTTTGGTGGCCTCGCTCATGGGGCAACGATTGACCCCGAAGTGTATTCTGCTACCACCAGGAAACTGAGGAAATGACTTCAGCGAGTTCGTCGCCACAAGATAAGGCCTCTCTCAAGTCTACGCACCGGAGATGAGCTCACATAACTTCAGTAAACTGTTCTTCATCATCCACCCTTATGTCTCACCTTCCGAATTCCATTTTTTGGCTCAATGAAGTACGTACTCCGTGGGAAGCATTAGTGGATTATGGGGAGATTATTGACGAAGCAACACGTAGGCTCCGACTTCAACCAGTAATGTGGTATCATGCTGGCATATAGACCCTCCCAGTGAGGTGGTGCAAGGCCGTCGTATTGAACGGACACGATGTTGAAAATTAAGGATTTTGAGCCAGAGATGTTGGGAATAATACGGTGTATTGAAATCCTGAATAAAACTCACCTGCTGCGTTACTTGTTGAACGACTCACTTGCCATGAAACTTTGTAAAGCATTGAATAAAACGTTCTCGGTTTTCAAGCCGCGAATAAAATCCTCGAGCTTTCGATGACCATCTCCGCTATCGTCGTCAGTTCAGTGACTGCTGTTTTTTTTTCCTGTATTGAGTTTCGATTTCCCCCCAAAGGGGACGGGCTGGCAGTAGTTTAGTACGCCGCTCTTCAGCCTACAGAATTTTTAAAACATAAGAAGAAGATAATAAACAATAAAAGTAGGCGATAAAATGGTGACATAAATTAAGTTGTAAAATGGCGGAAAATTGTGGAAGTTAAAACATAAAACAAAGGGTTGACGATGCTAATAAAGTACACAGGAAGCAGACAGGTCTGGTTTCTGTTCGCAAGAGATATAAAAAATCACTCCCAGCGACAGTATGATTTCTGTTCGCAACATTTCAGGAAAGACGCACAACACTTAACGCTCACTTAAAACACTGCACTAAAAAGTTGGCACGAAGATGTCACGCCACAAGGGCAGATGGGCGGTACCTGGACAGATGAGGGAAAAAAAGGGGGAGAAAACGAAGTGGGGGGGGGGAGGAGGCGACGGAGGGAGAGGACTCGTAATGGGGGCAGAGCAGACACAAGGTGGAGTGGGGAAAGGCAGAGGAGGGGAATGCAAAAGGACTATGGGGAGAGAAGGGAGTCAAAGAGAGTGTAGGTGGGAACAAGGAAAAAAAAACAGGATGGGAGGGAGGGGGGGGGAGAGGGAGCACAGGGAAAGGATAGTGGTTCTATCTGAGAAACCGGACGGCAGTCAGTGAACTCCTGACGACGATGGCGGAGATGGTCATGGAAAGCTCGAGGGTTTTATTCGGACTGACGCGGCTTGAAAACCGAGACGCCGTCGCGAAAAACTCCGAGGACACTTTGTGAAGCATTACTGACCTTATGAAAAAGTTTTATTTTTAGTTAGTGAATGATGACTGAGTATAGAGGAGAAATGTATTCTGGTCGAGGAAAGCAGCACAAGCGCAATAACTTGGTTGGACTGACCCCCACCTGCCTTACACAATTAGTACAAGAATCTGCCGACAGGAGGGCGGGCGGAGACCGGTGTAACGGCCCATCTGGCGGGAACAGTGGCCGCCCCTGGGGCTAATTGCTAGGCCGGACTGCGTCAGCGGGGGCGACGGGGGCGGCGGGGGCGGCGGGGGCGGCGGCGGAAATGGCGTCGCGTTAGCGTCGGGCAGTTGTGCGCCAGGGGAGGAACAGCTGACGCCGGCCGCAGTTGACGACCCGAGGAAGGGGTGGGGTGCGCTGGCTCAAGCCTCGCGCTGTATTTACGAGACTGTGAAGAGGGAAAATTAGAATTCTCCGCTTCGGTTTAACGAGCAAATGCAACTTCACTTTTCTGTTTTTTCCCCTTCCGCCCTTCTCCTGTTCTAACAGAATCAACTTCCAAGGGTTTTTGAAACGACACTTGTTCCCAGTTTATTTTGGAGCGTCATTTGCACCTATAACCACACTCTCCAAACCTCTGTGATGTGAACGGCAGAGGCTCCTTTACGACAAGTATCGCGCGTTTCTACCCATTTCTTTGGTATGTAGAGTGCAGGAATAATGATTGCTTAAATTCTTCTGTGGGCCCTGTCATTACTCCAAACTTTTCTTCAAAAACATGGTTCAAATGGCTCTGAGCACTATAGGACTTAACTTCTGAGGTCATCAGTCCCCTAGAACTTAGAACAACTTAAACCTAACTAACCTAAGGATATCACACATATCCATGCCCGAGGCAGGATTCGAACCTGCGACCGTAGCGGCCGTTCGGTTCCAGACTGTAGCGCCTAGAACCTCTCGGCCAGTCTGGCCGGAAAAAACTTTTCTCCGCGGCCCCTATTAACATATTACGTAAAGGACTGTCGTATATTCGTACATTCCTCACTCAGTGCTGATTTTTAAACTTAGTAAGCTTTTGTGGGGTAACTGAGCTTCTTATTCATTTGTTCAACAGGACGGTGCTCACACACACGGCAAGTGCCTTCAGAACTGTCTGCTTGATGTTCAGGTATTCCCGCGACCAGCGAGATTCCTAGATATGACACCGATAGACCGTGTGCGGGACCAGCTCTGAGGTCAACACCGTACTAAGACGCCTACCCTGCAACCTGAGCTGAACTGTCTGTCATGTTTTCCAGAAACTAAAGGATATTCATGCTTGTTTACAAACGAGAGACGATGGGAGTGGAGATCTCTAATTACGTGTAATGAAGAATTCGTCGTCAATACTGGGTGGCTGCTCAGATGCTGTCTGCACTGACCATTGCAAAGCTTTACTGCAAAGACAGAGATACACAAACCAAACTAAGTACATGAAAATGGTTTTCTGTGTCACAATCTTACGGATTGTAGTTCTGTAAAGGCACTAACTTACAGGCTGTCCGCCGGCCGCGGTGGCCGTGCGGTTCTAGGCGCTCCAGTCCCGAGCCGCGCTGCTGCTACGGTCGCAGGTTCGAATCCTGCCTCGGGCCTGGGTGTGTGTGATGCCCTTAGGTTAGTTAGGTTTAAGTAGTTCTAAGTTCTAGGGGACTGATGACCACAGCAGTTGAGTCCCATAGCGCTCAGAGCCATTTGAACCATTTTTACAGGCTGTCCACTCAACAGAAGCAATGAAATCATATCTTCAATGAATAACTAACCTAAATTACAGGGATTAACTCTGTGGAAGCCGAATACAATGAAATATAACATAAACTAACACTCTTTAAGGTATGCATAAAACAGTCTTGAATGGTTTAGTGACACAGTACGTGTTTTTATTTTGACAGCGTGGGTTTCAGAACCCCTTTTACTTGCACATATTATACACAGACAGAAGACAGAACTACAAAACTATTTTCTTATATTTCTCTATCACTTCTTCACTGTTGTACTAACCTATCATTAAGTAGACAAAATGAATACTGGTTAAATGACAGATGAAATTGTTAATACAAATTCGTCCTCTGTAACACGAATCTATGCTGTTTCCATCTCTGTACAACAAAAAATGTCGCATTTCTTGAAGTACCTACATATAATTAAAAAAATAAATACCGCTTTTGTAGCCGGCAGCGGTGGCCGCGCGGTTCTAGGCACTTCGGTCTGGAACCGCGCGACCGCTACGGTCGCAGGTGCGAATCCTGTCTCGGGCATGGATGTGTGTCATGTCTTTAGGTTAGTTAGGTTTAAGTAGTTCTAAGTTCTAGGGGACTGATGACGTCAGATGTTAAGTCCCATAGTGCTCGGAACCATTTGAACAGCTTTTGTAAGTGCCTATACACGAGCAAAAAATAGTAAATGGGCACAGGTTGTTACTACATGACCCCCATGATTGAAGAAATTGGTACTGAGTTCTTAACTCATTACATTCAATAAACTCCCGGAAAAAATTAGTACACCCTTTCAGAGGTTTCCAATACTCTCAAGATTTATTTTTGTTACAGAGAATATGGAGTATACAAAATAATTACATTTAAATATCAATAGCACAAGTGGTTCTGAGGTACCAGGTGTCGACCCGTGCTGAAACACCCGTATGAATATTTGGTGTAGCTTCCAAGGGCGGAAATCGAGAAGTTGACTCTGGCATCCAGTCTACAGCACAGATGGAGAATACTGTCCTGGGATACGTTATGCCAGGAGTGCTCGATCTGTTCACGTAGCTCTATAATAGTTGGTTGACGAATAGCACGAGTAGCTTCTCGTTCTATCACATCCCACATGGGCCCGATTGGAGATAAGTCCGAAAAGCGTGCTGGCCGGGCAAGATGCTATACGTCTTGCAGAGTACGTCGAGCTTCATGGGCAGTGTGTGGGCGGGCATTATCCTGTTCCAACAACATATCACCTTCATGTTGCAAGAATGGCCAAAGAACGTGTCTAACAACATTCAGTACGCACCAAGCGCCGGTTGGGCTCCCCTTCTGAAACACTAAAAACTCCAGACCATAACACTCGAGGTGGTGCCAATGTGTCTTGAACGAAGTAGTCTACAAGGCAGCGCTCACACAGTCTACGTCATATACACAAAAGACCATCACAACCATCACTTGCATGGAGGCAGAATCTGCTTTCGTCGCTGGAGACCTCAGCGCTACATTGCAGCTTACAAGAGGTCCTCTAATGGCACCAGTCGAATCGTGCACATCGATGCTGTGACACGAAGGCATTCTACAAGACAGACCTCAGCAAGTCTATGTCGCATACACAAACGACCATCATAACCACCAGTTGCGTGCAGGCAGAATCTGCTTTCATCGCTGAAGACCACACCAACAGACCGTGTTGACACGTCTGGGCTCACGAGGCTTCTTATCTGTGTTGTGGTAGCTGTAAGATCTGCCACTGCCGCCCTTACAATACGACAATCCTGGCGGGCGTTTGTGCTGTGTAGATGTTCAAAATCTCGTCCACAGGTGTGAGAATGATCACGTGACCATTCATACCAGATCCACTGCACAACTGATGCAGCACGTCCAGCTCGTGTGGCAATTCTCTGAAACTACCATCCCACCACTGTCCGCCCCGATAGCTGAATGGTCAGCGTGACGCGCTGCCGAGCCTAAGGGGCCCGGGTTCGATTCACGGCTGGGTCTGTGATTTTCTTCGCTCAGGGACCGGGTGTTGTGTTGTCTTCATCATCATTTCAGCTCCATGAGCCGCGCAGGTCGCCCAATGTGGCGTCGAATGCAATAAGACCTGCAGCAAGGCGGCCGGACCTGTCCCGTTAGGGGCGTCCCTGCCAATGACGCCAAACGCTCATTTCCCTTTCCCTTTCCATTTCCATCCCACCACTCGCAAAGCCACAATTTGACCACTTTCAGACTCGCTCGGCTGGCTGTTGGAAACACGAGTGCATCTCTGTGGAATGGTTTACTGCTTGCATTACACGTTTGCACCGCACTCAGCCTTCTAGCTGTGAGCATTTGCTATTGAAAGGTAGACGCGGACGGCGCTCTGGTAGCTAAGCTACTACGCTGTCTGTCGGCGGAGGATGATGTAACCACTATGAGTACATCCACTATCCTCAAGGTGACATATGCCGTCATCGGCTTAAAATCAACGTCGTCTTTCCAGCTACAAACTACCAAGTTCCTTGCCTATATTTCTGCAACCGTGTAATACATTTCAGTTTGTCTGTTAAATGAAATGGCCATTCTAAATAACTCTATACATATTAGTTATTGTCCTGTCCATGTCATACATGCAACATCAAATATTTTATGAGAAACATTGTGAAAAGTTGTGTGAACAATTAACCACCTAAGCTAAAAATTGCAAAATCCTCAGAATTGGGGAAAACATGGGGGATGATTCAGCCTATTATAAGGCAGCCGTGACCGTCCCAGGGCCAGTATTCAGGACATCGAGGACTGGATATAACAGTTGAGGCCAAACGTGGATACAGGAACATGACACCTTTCCAACCATTGTGAATGTATCCAAGCCAGACGGGGTGCAACGTGGTACTGATAACTAGGCTCATAATGCCAAGTTATTTCTAAATTTGACTCCATTTTGAATTCGCTGATTATTACATACCCTCCGAGGTCTTGATGTTTCATTTCGTTTCCTCCTCTTGTTCTTCATGGTTCACTTCTTTTGTTAGGTAGTTCAATTGCAACGTCAGAATGTGCTTTCAGTGAAAATGGACTACTGGTGAACAATACTTTTGTTACAGAAAACGGTAATTTTTCAAGCCTCCCATCTATGGGTGCTACTGTAGTGCTTTGACAGGAGGACACTGTCGAAGGCAGACAGCAAACGCTAGGACGCTGTCCAGCAGAAAGTTAACAAAGGCCAGCTGAATGGAAAGAATCTCCAATGAAGATGTTTGAGACGACTCAACAAAGAAATCTCATGGCAGCTATGCAGTGAAAGAAAGCTAAACTCGTTGGACATTTCTTTAGGCACAGACAGTTCTTAGCAGGTACGTTGGAAGGAAAACTTTCGGAAAATATAACCACGGGGACAAGAAAGAAGAAAACAGATCTATTGGAGGTAATAGTCAAATTTATTAGCGAACGGAGAAAATTGAACTAGGGAAGAATGTTTGTAGCTACATCTTTTAGTGTTAATATTTAACCACATTGTATTTTAAAATTCGATGCGATTGAAGAGATGGTACAATCTGTTGCTGCATAATATTTTCTTAAGCGATGTTTACATCCGATTATGCATGACAATTCTGCATTTTAGGGTACAGTTTCTGTTTTTCACACCTTTTTCTGTTCCATTCAGGGTGGTGTTTCAATACTAAAAAGAACACTTGGTAAGTAATCAAGTAGTGTAGCTCTGGCGTCACTGTGTTTATTGAGGGATGTTGAAATAAAATGACTGGAATATTTATGGTTCATGACGTAATAATTAGAAACATTCTCTAAAATGGGTCAGTGACTATGACCAGGGTGATACATGAAGCTGCTTGGGAGGTCTACTTGAAAGAGGTGCCAGAGACGCTCCTAGTGTAGAATATGTATACAGGACGCTCCATAATTAGTAAAGAAAGCTATCACTGTGAAAGTATAGAGGGGCGCTTAATTACAGGTTATTTGTGTGGAAAATGTATCAAACTGGCCTTGAGTGTGATTCAACTTCGAAAGTTTTGAGGCTGACGCTGAAAGTGATTTGCCCTTCCCATGAGTAATACTAATCGGAACAAAAAGCTAGAATAACTTTGGTGTGAGATCTACTTCACAGCATTGGGTAATATACACTCCTGGAAATTGAAATAAGATCACCGTGAATTCATTGTCCCAGGAAGGGGAAACTTTATTGACACATTCCTGGGGTCAGATACATCACATGATCACACTGACAGAACCACAGGCACATAGACACAGGCAACAGAGCATGCACAATGTCGGCACTAGTACAGTGTATATCCACCTTTCGCAGCAATGCAGGCTGCTATTCTCCCATGGAGACGATCGTAGAGATGCTGGATGTAGTCCTGTGGAACGGCTTGCCATGCCATTTCCACCTGGCGCCTCAGTTGGACCAGCGTTCGTGCTGGACGTGCAGACCGCGTGAGACGACGCTTCATCCAGTCCCAAACATGCTCAATGGGGGACAGATCCGGAGATCTTGCTGGCCAGGGTAGTTGACTTACACCTTCTAGAGCACGTTGGGTGGCACGGGATACATGCGGACGTGCATTGTCCTGTTGGAACAGCAAGTTCCCTTGCCGGTCTAGGAATGGTAGAACGATGGGTTCGATGACGGTTTGGATGTACCGTGCACTATTCAGTGTCCCCTCGACGATCACCAGTGGTGTACGGCCAGTGTTGGAGATCGCTCCCCACACCATGATGCCGGGTGTTGGCCCTGTGTGCCTCGGTCGTATGCAGTCCTGATTGTGGCGCTCACCTGCACGGCGCCAAACACGCATACGACCATCATTGGCACTAAGGCAGAAGCGACTCTCATCGCTGAAGACGACACGTCTCCATTCGTCCCTCCATTCACGCCTGTCGCGACACCACTGGAGGCGGGCTGCACGATGTTGGGGCGTGAGCGGAAGACGGCCTAACGGTGTGCGGGACCGTAGCCCAGCTTCATGGAGACGGTTGCGAATGGTCCTCGGCGATACCCCAGGAGCAACAGTGTCCCTAATTTGCTGGGAAGTGGCGGTGCGGTCCCCTACGGCACTGCGTAGGATCCTACGGTCTTGGCGTGCATCCGTGCGTCGCTGCGGTCCGGTCCCAGGTCGACGGGCACGTGCACCTTTCGCCCACCACTGGCGACAACATCGATGTACTGTGGAGACCTCACGCCCCACGTGTTGAGCAATTCGGCGGTACGTCCACCCGGCCTCCCGCATGCCCACTATACGCCCTCGCTCAAAGTCCGTCAACTGCACATACGGTTCACGTCCACGCTGTCGTGGCATGCTACCAGTGTTAAAGACTGCGATGGAGCTCCGTATGCCACGGCAAACTGGCTGACACTGACGGCGGCGGTGCACAAATGCTGCGCAGCTAGCGCCATTCGACGGCCAACACAGCGGGTCCTGGTGTGTCCGCTGTGCCGTGCGTGTGATCATTGCTTGTACAGCCCTCTCGCAGTGTCCGGAGCAAGTATGGTGGGTCTGACACACCGGTGTCAATGTGTTCTTTTTTCCATTTCCAGGAGTGTATATATAAACAGGTATTAATCTAACTTCCCGTCGACATCAGTATCGTTAGAGGAAGTACACAAGCTTAAGTTGGACAAGAATGACACTAAGGATCTACCTATGAGCTTAGTAGCAGAAACTTTCCACCATTTGTATGAAGTGATTTAAGCAAAATACGAAAACATTAAAACTGTACACTTGGGCGGTACCTGAACTCAGCTCCTCCCAAAAACGAGTTCGGTATTTTGACCATTGTCCCATTACTGACGCAGGTAGGAAAAGGAAGCCTTAAGACTATTAATAATTTCTTTTCACAATGGCGTTAGTATTACAGATTTTATAGCTTGACTTCCCATGGTGTAATTTTTCAACTATTACGATATTTTTCACTGCTGCTGTAAAATGTTCCGTGTATGAACCACATCACCAAATTCAAAGCAGTCACGATTCTTCATTTATTTATACGTGGAACACTAGAGCGGCAAGATCAAGTGCACGTAAGTACTATAAATATTACAACGTGATTTTGCCACATACAGCGCAGTAAGTTTAAGAATTTTTCAGCACTTCACGTCGCTACTGTAAAGTTGTCTGCCGGCCGCGGTGGTCCTGCGGTTCTAGGCGCGCAGTCAGGAACCGTGCGACTGCTTCGGTCGCAGGTTCGAATCCTGCCTCGGGCATGGATGTGTGTGATGTCCTTAGGTTAGTTAGGTTTAAGTAGTTCTAAGTTCTAGGGGACTGATGACCACAGCAGTTGAGTCCCATAGTGCTCAGAGCCATTTGAACCATTTTTTTGTAAGGTTGTCTGTTTTCAAAACAGAACGTTAAATGTAGAATAATGGCGCTTCTGGATTTATTTTGGGTCCATATTCATGTTGGAACTATTACACTCAGCTGCTTTTGCAATACGAATTTTTTGCGAACTGACTTAGAAATCAGTAAGTAAACAAATTTGCATATTTTGATCCGCTGATACAATAAGTTTGTTACTTCGAAGTATTTCCTCTCTTAGGAAAAGTATTAATTACACAAAAGGAAGTGATAAGAATTATATATGCGCTTGTCACACGCACACTGACCAGCCAGAACATTATGACCACCGACCTGCTACGATATGAACCCGTCCGGCGATAGCAGCGTCACCTGACGAGCAGTGACTGCTTGTCTGACACAGACACGGCGCAAGTAGTATCAGTGAGATTGCTGCCCGACTGTCGGATGAGGAAGGTGCGCGATCTAGCTGAGTCTGACCGAGGGCAGACAAAGATGGTCTGGAGGCTCGGCACGAGCATTTCGGAAACTGCACTACTTGCCAATTCGAAGAGTGTTGTCGCCTTCAATTCGTATTGCTGTGGTGCACTTCAACACGTGGCGAAACCAAGGTGGAGCCACGTCCAGTTATCGTGGGGTTGGGCGGTCACCCCACATTACATACGTCGGACGTCGTAGGCTGGGCAGACTGGTAAAACAGGACAGGCGGCGAACTGTAGCGGAACTGACATCAGATTTTAATCCTGGGTAGAGTAAAAGTATGTCTGGATACTCCCAAGGATGGACCACCGGAGCGACGAACCATGCATGTGCCAATGTTAATACAATGACAATGGCAACTGCGACTGAAATCGGCACTGGTCATTGCCGCAATGGAAGAGCGTTTCATGGTCTGATGAATCCTCATAACTTCTTCATCATGCCTATGGGAGGGCGCGAGTTCATCGTCTTCCAGGGGAGCAGCTCGTTGACACCTGTACTGCAGGACGGAGACAAGCTGGCGCCTGTTCCAATGTGCTCTGAGGAACATTCACGTGGGCGTCGATGGATCCAGTGGAACTCGTGCAAAGCAGCATGACAGCAAAGGACTATCGTACACTGGTTGCAGATCACATATACCTCTTCATGATGATCATGTTTCCCGACGGCAGTGACATTTTTCAATAAGATAATGCGCCATATTACAAGTCCACGAGGAACGCCCAACTCACACATCTGAACCCGATCGAACACATGTGGGATGTGATTGAACGTGGCGTCAGATCTCAGCAAAGCCCTCCCCATAATTTACGGAAATTAGGTTACCTGTGTGTGCAGATGTTGTTCAGACTCCCTGCAGCGACCTACCAAGGTCTCATTGCTTCCTCGCCACGACGTGTCGTTACTGTTATCCGTCCAAAGGAGGACATACTGCATATTAGGTAGATGGTCCTCAAGTTCTGGCTGACCAATGTACACCTTACAGACCGATGTTTAAGCAATTAGAAATATTAACAACAACCTCGCATAACCCTTATTCATCGATGAAACTATGTCGGCAATCCGCTGCAGTTTGAGACTAAAGGAGATACTCAAAAATATAATGTCAGAATAGATATATCTGCTCTTCCAGCATGTGAATCTAGGTTGACACAGAAAAGAGCGAAACTCTTCGACTTTTAAAAGTTGGCACATTGCCAAATAGAAGTCTGTAGCCTTTTGGATGCTTATATCAGTTGTTTTCAACACTAGATGTTTATCTAGGGGTGACAGGTCACGTCATGGGGAACAACTTTTGTTCGAGACAAAATGATCGCTGATGCTTCCCGGCGACGCTGGACGTCCTTTTGTATTAGTTATGACCAGGAGAGGCGGCCAGGTGTAGGCAGTCTGTGGCATGCATTTGCCTTGTATGTTGCCTATAATCCAGTCTCCTGCTCTCTGTGGAAATTGGTATGCCCCACAAAAATAAGTGTCCTGATTCACTTCTTAATCATCTTCCTTCGATTAGAGACACTCATTCTTAAGGTTTACTGTAGAAAATCACTTTATCAATTCACTGGGGTAGGTAGTATGCAGCATAACTGGTTAGTGGACCCAGTTAATACGGTGAAATCTCGCCGCTCCTGGACCGGCAAATACTGAAAGACGCCTGACAGCACTGAGAAGTGCCAGTAAACATTTTGTCTCTAACAAAAGTGTTTCTCCATGACGTGACCTGTCACCCCTAGACGTTTGTCTAGTCTTTGAAACAACCCATCTAAGCACTCAAAAGGTCTCGTACTTCCATTTGGCAATATGTCAACTTTTAACAGTCGAAGAGTTTCGCTCCTTTCTGTGCCAAACTGGATTCACTTGCTGGAAGAGTAGATATAGCTATTGTAATACTGTAGTTTTGAAACACTCTGTATAATCATTTATTATATCAAAGATCATATAAAATTTACAGTGCTACATTACCGGTTTCAGCACTTGATTGCCCGTCTTCAGAAGTGATTAGTTTGTTCTAAAAAAAAAAAAAAGCTCTGAGCTCTAAGACACTTAACTTCTAAGGTCATCAGTCCCCAAGAACTTAGAACTACTTAAACCTAACTAACCTAAGGACATCACACACATCGATGCCCGAGGCAGGATTCGAACCTGCGACCATAGCAGTCGCGCGGTTCTGGACTGTAGCGCCTAGAACCACTGAGCCACCCCGGCCGACTGTTTGTTCACAGCTTCGTTAAGAAAAATAACAATCGCAGTTATTATTATTGTTAATAATGCTATTGTTATATATTGCATAATATTATACAGGGTAAATCACCTAATATTTGCACCACAAATATTTCGAGCATGGACGGTACTACCGATACGCGGTTTTCACAGGCGCTTATTTGCATCCAATACAAAGATTTCGAAACACTGACGAAAGTGGAGTTTTTCACAATCTTTACAAGTTTTTAAGCGGTGTAGTACCTATTGACAATGAAATCCTAAAAGCAGTGTAAATGAGAATGTCAGTGGTATTTGTTTGCACCAGGCTAGTGCAAGTAGTTCACGAGCTATGGTTTCATGAACTTTTTAAATATTGCCAGCTATTTGTTCCATCTGTAAGCGCCCCGGTGGTCCCGGTCGCCTACGGTGGACTGGATGGCCGAGCGGTGACCTCTCCAGTTGTCAGGATGCTAGGAAATGGCTGTAGAAGCGTCAGAAACGGCAAAGAAACATTGTTAATTCATAAAACCTTTATTCCTACCGAGTACAATGTGGCTTGGTGATATCAACGACCTTACCCGAGTCCTCGCTGACTCGTAGCGATGACACCAGATCCGGGCCGCGCAGTCTTGCTAGCGCAGCGCCACGTGCTGTGACGTAGCAGAAGAATGCCCTTACTTCAGTTGCGCGTGGCTGGCGGCGGTTGGCTGGCCGGCTGGCTCGGCGGCGGAAAGCAGGCTGCTGCGCGTAGAGGCTCCGGGTTGGAGTCCCCGGCGCTGTCGGCACAAGAGGCGTTCTCGTAGTGCGGAGTGTACTCTATACCACCCCGCCTTCTTCCCTGCTCCTTATGGTGGCTCGTCCACGGTGGACGGGCGGATCGGGTTGCAGTCCCCCAGCGTCGTCGGCTCACCCAGTTGTGACGGCGGATGCACAGGGCCTAGGCCCCGCACGATCTCGACGACGGCTCACTGGTGTGGTCAGCATTGGCGGCGAACGAGTCTGCCGCGATGTCAGCTAATCCTGGGTTGATGATTGACAGCGGCAGCAGAGAGGACCAGAGCTGGTACTGTCCCCTCACGGCTGCTGCTGGATGGGCCGCCCTTACTGCAACATCTCCTTAATAAAGATTAACATGTCGATCACCGAGCTGAGCGCTGCGCAGCGACCCAGTACACATCTAACTGCAAGTCTAACGAGTGCGAGTCCCTTGTTGCTATCAAAGGTGGGGTACTTAAAGGAAGCACGAGCGACGTCCTGACGTCATGCTCGTATGTAATGACCGCATTCATTCCACTTATACTGCTGATTCATCTGTCGTACTCGCCCCTTAGGTGTTCTTGCGACAGAGTTACGTGTTGTTGCGGCAGACTTACGCGAAGTTGTGAAATGCAGTACAGCTGACGCTATACCTCTGTCTTGCACTCTACGAAAGTCTCCGTCCAACACAAACCCGCGTGCTAAGCAATTCTCTCTCGCCTATTCATCTACATCTACATTTATACTCCGCAAGCCATCCAACGGTGTGTGGCGGAGGGCACTTTACGTGGCACTGTCATTACCTCCCTTTCCTGTTCCAGTCGCGTATGGTTCGCGGGAAGAACGACTGTCTGAAAGCCTCCGGGTGCGCTCTAATCTCTCTAATTTTACATTCGTGATCTCCTCGGGAGGTATAAGTAGGGGGAAGCAATATATTCGATACCTCATCCAGAAAGGCACCCTCTCGAAACCTGGCGAGCAAGCTACACCGCGATGCAGAGCGCCTCTCTTGCAGAGTCTGCCACTTGAGTTTATTAAACATCTCCGTAACGCTATCACGGTTACCAAATAACCCTGTGACGAAACGCGCCGCTCTTCTTTGGATCTTCTCTATCTCCTCCGTCAACCCGATCTGGTACGGATCCCACACTGATGAGCAATACTCAAGTATAGGTCGAACGAGTGTTTTGTAAGCCACCTCCTTTGTTGACGGACTACATTTTCTAAGCACTCTCCCAATGAATCTCAACCTGGTACCCGCCTTACCAACAATTAATTTTATATGATCATTCCACTTCAAATCGTTCCGCACGCATACTCCCAGATATTTTACAGAAGTAACTGCTACCAGTGTTTGTTCCGCTATCATATAATCATACAATAAAGGATCCTTCTCTCTATGTATTCGCAATACATTACATTTGTCTATGTTAAGGGACAGTTGCCACTCCCTGCACCAAGTGCCTATCCGCTGCAGATCTTACTGCATTTCGCTACAATTTTCTAATGCTGCAACTTCTCTGCATACTACAGCATCATCCGCGAAAAGCCGCATGGAACTTCCGACACTATCTACTAGGTCATTTATATATATTGTGAAAAGCAATGGTCCCATAACACTCCCCTGTGGCACGCCAGAGGTTACTTTAACGTCTGTAGACGTCTCTCCATTGATAACAACATGCTGTGTTCTGTTTGCTGAAAACTCTTCAATCCAGCCACACAGCTGGTCTGATATTCCGTAGGCTCTTACTTTGTTTATCAGGCGACAGTGCGGAACTGTATCGAACGCCTTCCGGAAGTCAAGAAAAATAGCATCTACCTGGGAGCCTGTATCTAATATTTTCTGGGTCTCATGAACAAATAAAGCGAGTTGGGTCTCACACGATCGCGTTTCCGGAATCCATGTCGATTCCTGCATAGTAGATTCTGGGTTTCCAAAAACGACATGATACTCGAGCAAAAAACATGTTCTAAAATTCTACAACGACGTCAGAGATATAGGTCTATAGTTTTGCGCATCTGCTGGACGACCCTTCTTGAAGACTGGGACTACCTGTGCTCTTTTCCAATCATTTGGAACCCTCCGTTCCTCTAGAGACTTGCGGTACACGGCTGTTAGAAGGGGGGCAAGTTCTTTCGCGTACTCTGTGTAGAATCGAATTGGTATCCCGTCAGGTCCAGTGGACTTTCCTCTGTTGAGTGATTCCAGTTGCTTTTCTATTCCTTGGACGCTTATTTCGATGTCAGCCATTTTTTCGTTTGTGCGAGGATTTAGAGAAGGAACTGCAGTGCGGTCTTCCTCTGTGAAACAGCTTTGGAAAAAGGTGTTTAGTATTTCAGCTTTACGCGTGTCATCCTCTGTTTCAATGCCATCATCATCCCAGAGTGCCTGGATATGCTGTTTCGAGCCACTTACTGATTTAACGTAAGACCAGAACTTCCTAGGATTTTCTGTCAAGTCGGTACATAGAATTTTACTTTCGAATTCACTGAACGCTTCACGCATATCCCTCCTTACGCTAACTTTGACATCGTTTAGCTTCTGTTTGTCTGAGAGGTTTTGGCTGCGTTTAAACTTGGAGTGAAGCTCTCTTTGCTTTCGCAGAAGTTTCCTAACTTTGTTGTTGTACCACGGTGGGTTTTTCCCGTCCCTCACAGTTTTACTCGGCACGTACCTGTCTAAAACGCATTTTACGATTGCCTTCAACTTTTTCCATAAACACTCAACATTGTCAGTGTCGGAACAGAAATTTTCGTTTTGATCTGTTAGGTAGTCTGAAATCTGCCTTCTATTACTCTTGCTAAACAGATAAACCTTTCTCCCTTTTTTTATATTCCTATTAACTTCCATATTCAGGGATGCTGCAACAGCCTTATGATCACTGATTCCCTGTTCTGCACATACAGAGTCGAAAAGTTCGGGTCTGTTTGTTATCAGTAGGTCCAAGATGTTATCTCCACGAGTCGGTTCTCTGTTTAAATGCTCGAGGTAATTTTCGGATAGTGCACTCAGTATAATGTCACTCGATGTTCTGTCCCTACCACCCGTCCTAAACATCTGTACGGCATGGCTGTCTGTATCGTGCTGCTGCCTCGAGTTGAATGAGCATGTAGCTGCCTCAGTAGCGGAAGACCACACTGATAAGAATGGGCGCGGCAGGAAGTAGCGCGCCGATAAACTGCAATGGCGGACCGGAAAAAGGCTTTTGCAGCGGACCGCGCTTAGTTAGAACTATAGTGTGTAACCAGGCCATTGCCCCTGCCTGACGACACATTCCGATATATGTGCAATCCTCTTAGCTCTTGGCTAACTTACTGCCTCTGGCTCTCGGCATAGACAACGAAACTTTGACAATATTCCACGTTTCCAACTATTTACTATTCTGCGACACTACACATCCAATTATTTAAACACTAGGCAACGATGTTATGTTTATATACATTGTGTACACTACAGTTGCACTGCGAGAGTCATCTTACTGTCACTTATTGTGAGATAGTGGACGAAGTAGGGAGAATTTGGAAAACGGGATTTTCCAATACGAAAAATTTGGTAAGGTCTTATGCGTCCCAACTGCTGAGGTCATCGGTCCCCAATAAGAAAAAAACGGACATACTCATAGTTTACAGTGAATGTAGAAAGTATCCTTTCGTTCGTGTATCGTGTACGCTGAAAGATATTCTGATAGACGTCAACCTCTTCAAGTCTTCAGACAATTGCAGATGATATGAAACGGCATATTGCTGCTACCTGCGCTGCAATTGCCGCTGAAACGCTAGAACGTGTGAAGCAGTCGTTGCATGGCCGACTGCTTGTCGTAGTGTCTTTGGTAGTGGTCATTTTGAGCACAGGCTCTGAGGGTACACTGGTTCTTTACCTGTCTCACCCTACAGTGACACTGCATTCACTTTTGTTTGTCTTTCGTTTGTCCTAGGCAATGCCCCATTTAACAACACGACACCTCTGGAGACTTACTAACATCTGTGTAGGGTTCCACATACGTAGTCATGTGAAATTCACATTAGCTTGTGCTACTTCATGGAATAAACAACTGTCGGGCTTTAATACGTTCAAACTACGTTATCTCGTTAATTACTTGCAGTAGACCCCTGCAACAAACTTTCTAATTTAGTCCACTTTGATTGTTGTGTTGTCAACAGGCACTGTTCTATTGAAACATTTGGGTCTTTTTCAGATAAATATTCATTTGAAGCTCATAACATTTTTGCGTATAGGCTGCATAGGTGGGCCCCAGCCTACCATTCCAATCTGTGAAATCCGCATATCAATGGCGCCTATCATTGTCAAAATATTTGCGGTGCATGTTTTAGGTGATTCACCCTGTATAAATTCTTAGTCTGCCCATGGAAATAAAATTTCTGACGAACTATAGCCATCTTCCTTTTAAACTCATCTTGTACCATTGTAGAGTTACAGGATATAAATAAGTAATCAGTTACAAAACTGTAAATGGCCTGCATGTAGGCATATAAATATTTTTTATTTCATTTTCTTTTCTGCAATCTTTTGTTCAAGTGGCATGTTTCACATCATAACTATGATCGTGAATTGACTGTATGAACCAGTAAACTAGCTGGCTAATCTATTTGCGTACCATATTAGAAGGACGAATCCAGAGGAACAACTTGGATTTTCACATCAGAGTGCTAGACATCGTGCGACGTACGCTCCCTTTCGTAATCATAAGACGTTTAGGTATTTGCACGACTGCATTTGAAGTGCCCTTAACTACCTCTTCCCTTTTCTGGTTTATTCAGAAAGTAAACAGGAGCTCTGAGTGTCGGCTGGGCGTTTAAACGGCGCAACCGCCGCTCCTCGGCAGAGCTTTGCAGGAGAGGCTTCTACGGAAGGAGCGTCTGCAATGATAAATTACCTCTCACAATTTTGTTTACCCATAAAAATTCCATTAAATATGCCTCGCTCAGAATCTGACGCCTCGCCTCCGGAAGCGAGGTGGCCGGTTTTTCAAGATGAACGCTTTGCAAAATATACGTACTCAGGCGGCGAATCGTCTCTCCGCCAAGAGCTTAACTCTGATGAAATTATTCTTTCCAATCTTCTGTGTGTACCGAAAACCAGGAAGCTCTGTGCGTCGAATATATCATTACAGTGGCCCTTAGTAGGCACACATATACATTATTTAAATTTTACATATGCCTGTGGTAGCTAGGTCAACTTTCCACTTGGTTTACTTGGGAATTGTGTTTTGTTTCGTGTGCAGCATTTTCTCACTCTCGCGAGGGTTGGATACTGCGGGCGTTCTCGAGAGTAGCTTCCGTGAGTGAAAAAAAAGTATTTTCACAGTAAAAATTCCAAAATGCCTTCATAAGCTCTTTCATCGCTGATACACAACACCGTTTACTAACGATTGATTCCTCTAGTTACGTTGAGTCTATCTCAATCAAACGGAATGAAAACGATGGACAAGTTCTTTGGCTATGATTTGCCACGTTCCATTAGTTTGTTCTCTTTTCTGGCATGAAATTTCGACAGATTTGGTACCATCTTCGACATCCTTCCACTTCGCGCCAATTTTCGTCTCAGATTGTTTGCTACACCTAAAAGTCTCTGTTGCACTAGTGCGAGGTAATCTCTCACAGAGGGATAAAATGAAATTTTCTAAGTAGTAAAAACAAAAAGGTCACGATACTAAATTATTTTTAAATGATCGTTACCGTTATCACTATTTCATAGGATCGTAACACTGACTAGTAAGTTACCAATAATTACATTTTTTTTATTTCACATACCAGTGTTAACGCTTGTCGTGGTTAGAATTTGTGAAACGAATGTGTGAACATCTTTCTCGAACAGTCCATCCACTGAACACATCTACATACGCACTTCGCAAGCCATCGCGCGGTACCTGGTGGAGGGTACTTTGTACCACTACTAATCATTTCCCTTACTATTTTATTGGCAGACAGAGCGAGGAACTGTCTGTAAGCCTCCTTACGAACTCTAATTTCACTTGTGTTTGTGGTTATTAATCGAAGTGTACGTTGGCTGTAGCAGGGTCATTCTACAGTCAAATTCAAATGCCGGTTCATTAAAATTTTCTCAATAGTGTTCTTCGAAAAGAACGTCGCTGTCCCTCCACGAATCCACATTTGAGTTCCCGAAGCTTCTCCGTAACACTAGCGCGTTGATCGAATCTACCGGTAACTAATCGTCTTCCTTTAATGCGACCTATTGGGGATCCCAAACACTTTGTAGCTTGTGTCAGACATGTACCATAATACAGCTGAGACATATATATGTTAAATTTGCTTAAATACTTCATGAACATTCCTCCTCTAAGTTGTACATAGTTCCCTAAATAGACCAGATTTTGCTTTATTACTCACTTTGCAGCGATAAACGAACTGACTGCCAGCACAATATAGCAGTAACCACTTAACTGCTACTACAATGATGTAGAACCCACACGTTAATCTGCTGTTTCTGCGACTTAGGCAGTTAGTGGATGTGAATTTCTCAAGATTTTTTCTTTCCTGATTTTCAGTCTTTCGAGTATTTCTTCTTGCATCTGTTCATGCCATCATGCGCTTTCTGATCTTTTCCTGAAAAACCTGAACTTTCTAATCCTGTTTCGAAAAGCTGATCTGTCTAGAAATTCTACTAAGTCCTCTTTCACTTTCCTGAACCAACTGCTTCATATTTTGCAATCTTTGTCGGAAGGGTCAAAGATTTTTTTGTCAGTCTTTCGTGGTCCATTTGAACCAAATAACTATCAGACGAAATTCTGCTTTCCCTGAGACCGTCTGATAGTTTTTCAAGTTTGGTGTTGATTCCTACATTGTCCCTTCTCATCTGCGTACCCCCAATTTTCCTTGGACCAAGTATTTTCCGTAGTACTTTCGTTTCCTTTTTCTCCAGCTCTTCAATCTCTCCCCGTTTTTCTGAGGACAGAACAATCTGCTGAGTAAAGGCACTCCAGTTTAATGACAGTGTTGTGGTGTTGGATTTTTGTTTTTACTGAGAGTGATCTTTAGGGTTCTGTACCTCAATCGATAGGAACGGAAAATTTATAGGATCAATTTTTTGTCCATCTGTCCGCCTGTCTGCCCGACTGTTAAAAACCTGTTGTTCCAGGAATGGGTTCCCATATCAAGTATAAATTTATGCCACGTACTAAAACCCTTGGTCCCTTGGAGGTGCAAAAATATTGAAGTCAGTGCCATCAATAGATACCATAATAAAGCTGAGACATACAGGGTGAGTCACCTAACGTTACCGCTGGATATATTTCGTAAACCACATCAAATACTGACGAACCGATTCCACAGACCGAACGTGAGGAGAGGGGCTAGTGTAATTGTTTAATACAAACCATACAAAAATGCACGGAAGTATGTTTTTTAACACAAACCTACGTTTTTTTAAATGGAACCACGATAGTTTTGTTAGCAGATCTGAACATATAAACAAATACGTAATCAGTGCCGTTTGTTGCATTGTAAAATGTTAATTACATCCGGAGATATTGTAACCTAAAGTTGACGCTTGAAACGTCCGACGTTCAGTTGCGTGTTGTAACACGGACCACGGTCGGCGAGCAGCATCTGCAGGGACATGTTTACGATGACGACCGTGTTTACGAGTGTGGCTGTAGTGCAATGTTGTGGTTTGGTCTAGCTGTCGCAGTGTCCCCATGTAGCGCTTGCTGCTATTGTTATCCTGCATTCGGCTCCGCACGCAGACCAACTGTAGTACACCGTGTTACCAGACGTCTGTGATAGTGTAGTGTTGTAGGATCTGTGACCATGGTGTATTCGAACTCTGAAAAGCCGGAGATGATACTCATCTATGGCGATTGTCGACGAAATGCAGCTGAAGCCTGCAGGGTGTATGCAGAACGGTACCCGGACAGAGAGCATCCACCGTGCCGCACATTGCAAAACATCTACCGCCAACTGTATGCAACAGGTATGGTCGTAGCACGCAAACGGGTCCGTAACAGGCCCGTCACAGGAGAAGCGGGTGCAGTTGGTGTGTTAGCTGCTGTTGCCATGAACCCACACATGAGTGCACGGGACATGGCGAGAGCCGGTGGACTGAGTCAAAGTAGTGTCATGCGCATACTGCATCGTCACCGCTTTCACCCGTTTCGTGTGTCGCTACATCAGCAATTACATGGTGACGACTTTAATCATCGAGTGCAATTCTTGTCAATGGGCATTAACAGAGAATGCATTGCAGTTCTTCCTGTTTACCGATGAAGTGGGTTTCACAAACCACGGGGCAGTGAATCTACGGAACATGCATTACTGGTCCGTGCACAATACTCGCTGGCTCAGACAGGTAGAGCGACAGCGACCGTGGACTGTAATACATCGCGTTTCTACAGAATGATCTGCCAACGTTGCTCGAAAATGTCGCACTGGAAACGCGTCGACGTATGTGATATCAGCATGATGGTGCACCTGCATATTCCGCAATTAACACTAGGCTGACCCTTGACAGGATGTTCGACGGGCGTTTCATAGGACGTGGAGGACGCATAAATTGGCCAGCCCGTTCTCCTGATCTTACATCTCTGGACTTCTTTCTGTGGTGTACGGTAAAGGAGAATGTGTACCGCGATGTGCCTACAACCACAGAGGATATGAAACAACGTATTGTGGCAGCCTGCGGCGACATTACACCAGATGCACTGCGGCGTGTACGACATTCATTACGCCAGAGATTGCAATTGTGTGCAGCAAATGATGGCCACCACATTGAACATCTATTGGCCTGACATGTCGGGACACACTGTATTCCACTCCGTAATTGAAAACGGAAACCACGTGTGTACGTGTACCTCACCCCTCATGGTAATGTACATGTGCGTCAGTGAAAAAGACCAATAAAAAGGTGTTAGCATGTGGACGTAATGTGCTGTTCCAGTCTCTTCTGTACCTAAGGTCCATCACCGTTCCCTTTGGTTCAAAATGGCTCTGAGCACTATGGGACTTAACATCTATGGTCATCAGTCCCCTAGAACTTAGAACTACTTAAACCTAACTAACCTAAGGACATCACACAACACCCAGCCATCACGAGGCAGAGAAAATCCCTGACCCCGCCGGGAATCGAACCCGGGAACCCAGGCGTGGGAAGCGAGAACGCGTTCCCTTTGGATCCCTACGTACTTCGGTGCTCTCCGATACACACGATCGAACAGCGGAAGAGTGGTACTCAAGCGTCAACTTTAGGTTACAATATCTCCGGATGTAGGTAACATTTTACAATGCAACAAACGGCACTGGTTACGTATTTGTTTATATGTTCAGATGTGCTAACAAAACTAACGGGGTTCCATTTAAAAAAACGTAGGTTTGTGTTAAAAAACATACTTCCGTGCATTTTTGTATGGTTTGTATTAACCAATTATACTAGCCCTTCTCCTCACGTTCGGTCTGTGGAATCGATTCGTCAGTATTTGATGTGTTTTACGAAATATATCCAGCAGTAATGTTAGGTGACTCACCCTGTATATGTCACACATATGACTAAATATTTCACGAAAATTTCTTCTCTAAGTTGTACGTAGTTTCCTTAAGAGACCATGTCATATATTTTGATACAAACTCACTTATCAAAACATACAGAGTACTTCCATTTGGCCTAGAACCATGAAATATGGCAAGATCCAAGGTATCACAGTACAAGTAAAGGCAAAAAGCGGAGGGAGTTTTTTCTTTGCCATTTGTAATCCGTATGTGTGTCTGCCCGGCTGTCTGCCTTGAGACCCTTTTTCCTCAGGATCGCTTCTACGTACCAAATTGAAATTTATGTCACATCCTAAGGTCTATAGTCCCTTGCCTACTTACATCACAATCTGATACTCGCAGATGGAGTCATAAAAACCTGTAGCTTGCTTCCCGTTGACCTACCATTATCAAGTTAGGCAGGAAGCAAGATTTCTCTGGACAAGTAAAACAAAAAGTCAGAAAAATTGTTGATTTGTACTTATATGACATAAAAGTATTTCTTTCCCCATTTATTATCCGACTTCAAACTCAAAATTAAAACATTCGCGAAAATCCTGGAATTGCCATTACCAACGTCCATAACAGGCAAAAATCGTCGAGATTCTTGATTCCTGGGGTGGATGAACTGGCTGCGTACATAATTAAGTTTGTACAGAACCCTCAAAACAAGTCCTACTTGCAGATGGCAATTTTTTTTGCAAATGTCCTTCGTTAACTGCAAACCCATTTCCGGGCACTACTTTTATTATTATTATTATTGTTATTATTATTATTATTATTATTATTATTACTATTATTAACTTCAGAGGTCAGATACATATCTTTGGCAGTCTGAAGTCTTCAAATTTATGACATTTCAAAGTTGTTCAGTAGTCAAGTCTTATAAAAAGTATGTATTTTTTTATTTTGTACGCATCTGTTTATCGTTTCACATATATTCCCATATTTTACTGATTTCTTCTGCATGTCTTCGTCATACTCATATGTGAAGCCGCAGCCTAAATAACTAAAATGTTTGACATGTTCTATAATTCTGTTGTTAACCATAATTTTTTCCGTTCAGAGTGTTACCTTCGAAAGATATTAAGGGAAATAAAAATCCATCAATCGTGGCGTAGTGTAGGACTATAATAGAAGAAGGAATAGCAAACAGAAGTAGGATAGAAGAGACGGGTTTGTAAAAGGGATGAAGGTAGAGAAATGCCTCTTGAGATATGATGTATATTTAAGTCGGTAATAGAAAAAACTAAGTTAAAAAATCAAATGATCAGGAGGTATTCTGGAAATGACCAGGTGATGCAATAATGTCCCAAATCAATTAAGTCGTTGTGAAATGCAGATTCCAAAACAATACATTATAAAGTGTTCTCCGGAGCAGTTACAGATCCAGATCACATTTTAGTGATTATAATGAGTAAGTTGGAGTTTGAGAGGAGCATCAGGAAGAATCATCATACAAGGAAGAAAAATGTGCGATATTAGAATCAACTGTCTGTAACCAAGGAAATACACTATTTTGTGTTGAAAGAAGGAAACAAGACAGAAATGATGAATAAAGAAAGGAAAATAACAATATAAAGCTGTTAGATATAAGATCAATAAGAAATACGAGGAACCTAAAACAAAGTAACTGAAGAAAAATGATATGGAATCCTCTTCACTTCACACGTTGACATTAATTAACTATATCTAGTAGATGCCAAAGACAATAATTAACATGCCACAAGTAAACAGATACAAACTCTGTCTTATATCGGTGCCAGATTCTGACTATTTTCTCCCAATTTCAATACGATGATTGGTATGTTCATTAAGGGAGAGCAAATTTATCGATTAAAAATTGAAAAAATAGAATTCCTTTCCTAACAGTTTCATTATAATCTTTACTGAACATTTTGTAAGCACTTTTGTATTGTTCATGTCATATGTCTTCGCAGATAAGGAATAGCTACGATATGCACCTGTAGTCGTGACACAATACCGGTGTTGATTCTGGGCACGTGGCAAAATATTTAATATCGCAAATTTATGGAAATTGTAGAATGTAAAAGAAGGTAAGATACTACAATGGCTATCGTGACAGGGAATCGTATCCTAGTCATCAGTCTTCTGGCTGGTTTGATGCGGCCCGCCACGAATTCCTCTCCTGTGCCAACCTCTTCATATCAGAGTAGCACTTGCAACCTACGTCTTCAATTATTTGCTGGATGTATTCCAACCTCTGTCTTCCTCTACAATTTTTACCCTATTCAACTCTCTCGACTACCGTGGAGGTTATTCCTTGACGTCTTAACAGATTTCCCATCATCTTGTCCCTTATTCTTGCCGGTATTTTCCATATATTCCTTTCCTCGCCGATTCTGCGCAGTACCTCCTCATTCCTTACCTTATCAGTCCATCTAATTTTCAACAGTCTTCTGGAGCACCACATCTTAAATACTTCCATTCTCTTTTGGTTTTCCCACGGTCCATGGCTGGCTCTGAGCACTATGGGACCCCACGGTCCATGTTTCACTGTCATACAGTGCTGTGATGCAAACGTACATTCTCAGAAACTTCCTCCGCAAATTAAAACCTGAGACTAGCAGCCTTCTGGCGACGAATGGCTTTTTTCCAGCGCTAGTCTGCTTTTGATGTCCTCCTTGCTCCATCTATATTGGTTACTTTGCTGCCTAGGCAACAGAATTCCATACCTTCATCTACATCGTGATCATCAATCCTGATGTTACGTTTCTCCCCCTTCTCATGGCTGCTACTTCTCATTACTTTCGCCTTTTTGCGATTTACTCTCAGTCCGTAATCTATACTCAGTAGACTGTTCATTCCATTCAGCAGGTCATGTAATTTTTCTTCATTTACACTGCGAATAGCAAGGTCATTAACGAATCTTAACATTGATATCCTTACATCTCGAATTTTAATTCCGCTGTTGAACTTTTCTTTTATTTCCGTCATTGCTTCTTCGGCGTCAACTAACACAGACTCAAAAGTATTTTATATTTTTCTGTATATTATTCTTTCAGCAACTTTGATGCATAAGCTGTTAATCTGAATGTGCGATTATTCTCAAACTTATCGGGTCCAGCAATTAATTGTGTGGATGATGTTTCTCTAAAAATCAGATGGTACATCGCTAGTCTCATACAATCTACACACTAACGAAAGTAGTGATTTTGTTGCTGCTTCCCCCAATGATTTTAGAAACTCCGATGGAGTGTTATCTATCCCTTCTGCCGTATTTGTATTTAACACTTCGAAAGATCTTCTAAATTTTGATTCAGATACTGGATCTCCTATCTCTTCTCTATCGGCTATTCTTCCTTCTTCTGTTACGTCATTAGGTAACTCCTCCGCCCCATAGAGGCCCCCTGTGTACTATTTCACCTATACGCTCTCTCTTCTGCACTTAACATTGAAATTATGCTGTCTTAATGTAACCGGTCTTGCTTTTAATTTCAACGATTTTGTTTTTACTTTTTATATGCTGAGTCAGTCCTTCTGACAATTATTTTTCGAATTCTTCACATTCTAGTTGTAGCCCTTTCGCCTTTTCGCCTTTCCTTCCCTGCCCTTCCTATTCGTTTCATTCCTAAGAGACTTGTATTTCTGTATTCCTGAATTTACCTGAACATTTTATTACTTCCATCTACTGTTGATCAACTGAAATATTTCTTGTTAGCAACTGTTTCTTCGCAGATACCTTCATTGTACCTACGTTTTTCTGTCCAACTCCCGTGATTGCCCTTTTTAGAGATGTCCATTCCTCGTGAACTGAACTACCTACTGAGCTTGTCATTATCGCAGTACCTACAGCCTCGAAGATCTTCCAGTGTATCTCTTCAGTCCTTTGTACTTCCTTAAACTTCGCCCCACTCTTCGTCGATAACAAATTGTGACTTGAGTCTATATCTACCTCTCGATACGCCATTCAGTCTAATATTTATTTGGGAATACCTGCTTGATCATGATATAATCTAACTGAAATTTCCCGTATCTCTCGGGCTTTTCCGAGTATGCGTCTTCCCCTGTTATTCATGAACGTAGCATTCGCTATTACAACTTGAAATTTATTGCAGAACTCAATGAGTCTTTCGCCTCTCTCATTCCTAGTTCCAGCCGCACACTATCCTGTAACTCTTTCTTCTACTTCTTCCCCTACAACTGCATTCCAACCCCCTATGACTATTAGATTTTCATCCCACTTTATGTACTAATTTACCCGTTCAATATATTCTTATTCTTTCTCTGTCTCTTCAGCTTGTGACGTCGGCATGCATATCTGGACTATTGTTCTTGATGTTTGTTTGCTGTCGATTGTAATGAGAACAACCCTCTCACTGAACTCTCTACAGTAACTCACTCTGTGTCCTACGTTCCTATTCATACCGAATTCTACTCCCGTTACACCATTATATGCTGCTACTGATTTTACCCCCTTCTCATCTGATCAGAAATATTTAACTTCATTGCGTTTCATTTTACTGATCCCAAATACCTTTAAATTGAGCCTAAGCAACTCTCTTTTCAGATTTTCTAGCTTCCCTACCACGTTCATACTTCTCACTTCCCACGCCCACTATCGTGCAACGTTACCCTTTCGTTCGATGTTCTACGTTTTTCTCATAGTCACTTCCACCTTGGCAGGCCTCTTCCAGAGATCCGAATGCGGGACTGATTAAGAATTTATTGTCATTGCGTAGATCATCATTACTCTTTTTTTCTCTTAGAAACTGTATGTCCGACATACATTTTTTTTGGGTCATCAGTCTTCTGACTGGTTTGATGCACCCCGCCACAAATTCCTCTCCTGTGCCAACCTCTTCATCTCACAGTAGCACTTGCAACCAATGTCCTCAATTATCTGTTGGACCTATTCCAATCGCCGTCTTCCTCTACAGTTTTTGCCCTCTATAGCTCCCTCTAGTACCATGGAAGTCATTCCCTGATGTCTTAATACATTTCATATTATCCTGTCGCTTCTTCTTGTTAGTATTTTCCATACATCCCTTTCCTCTTCGATTCTGCGCAGAACCTGTACTTTCCTTATCAGTCCACCTAATTTTCAACATTCGTCTGTAGCACCACATCTAAAATTCTTCGATTCTCTTCTGTTCCGGTTTTCCCACAGTCCATATTTAACTACCATACAATGCCGTGCTCCATACGAACATTCTCATAATTTTTTTCTCAATCTAAGACCTGTGTTTGATACTATTAGACTTGTCTTAGCCAGGAATTCCCTTTTTCCCAATGCTAGTTTGCTTTTCATGTCCTCCTTGCTCGGTCAGTTATTGGTTATTTTTCTGTGAAGAAAGCAGAATTCCTGAACTTCAACTATTTCGTGATCATCAATCCTGATGTTACGTTTCCCGCTGGTTTCGTTTCAGCAATTTCTCATTACTTTCGTCTTTCTTCGATTTACTTTAAATCCATATCCTATACTCGTTAGAGTTTTCATTCCATTCAGCAGATCCTGTAATTGTTGTTCATTTTCACTCAGGATAGCAACGTCATCAGCGAATCGTATCGTTGATATCCTTTCACCTTGCATTTTAATCCCAGTCATGAATCTGTATTTTATTTCCATCCTTGCTTCCTCGATATACAGATTGAACAGTCGGGGCGAAAGGCTACATATCTGTCTTACACCCTTTTCAATCCGAGCATTTCGTTCTTGGTCGTCCACATTGATTATTCCTTTTGGCTCTTGTACAAATTGTATATTATTTGTCTCTCTCTATAACTTACACCAATTTTTCTCATAATTCCGAATATCATGCACCATTTTACACTGTCGAACCCTTTTTCCAGGTCGACAAGTCCTATATGGTGGGTCTTTCCCGTGCATTAAGTCCTTGCTCGGAACATATCTTTCTAAGGCATTGTATTGTGTGTATTGTATGTTAACTGGCGACCTAGAAACGACGGAGAGGCTACGTCCCCGCCGCAGCCGCAGTGGTCCACAACCCCACGACGTCTAACCGCAGTCCACTTCACCCCTCCACCGCCCCATACCGAACCACTCTTTCAGGGTTATTGTGCGGTTCAGCCTCGGTGGACCCTCACACCAGATGAGTGTAACCCGTATGTTTGCGTAGTAGAGTAATGATGGTGTACTCGTATGTGGAGAAGTTTGCGCAGCAATCGCCGACATAGTGTAGCTGAGACGGAATAAGGGGAACCAGCCCGCATTAGCCGAGGCAAATGGAAAACCGCCTAAAAACCATCCACAGACTGGCTGGCTCACTTGACCTCTACGCAAGTCCGCCGGGCGGATTCGTGCCGGGGACCCGGCGCTCCTCCGCAATCCGGAAAGCCGTGCGTTAGACCGCGCGGATAACCAGGTGGGCATCTAAGCCATACTGAACGATGCTTCTCAATTTTTCCAATTTGTGCACCACATCCCCGTCCTCAGTACTAAGTATTTGATGTCGCCTACTCAGATATTCGGCAATTAGTATCCTGTCACTCTTGCTAAGAAAAATATCTTCCTACCCTTTTTAAGTTCCTTGTAAAACCTGTACGCACAGCTGCTATCAAAGCCTTATGTTCACTAGCACAGTGCCCTACGTTTATTGATCCGATAATTTCCGGTCTGTTTATTGCCTGGATGTCTAAGAGGTTACCTTCTCTAGCTGGTTTTCTAAGTATCTGCTCCGAAGAAATTTTCGTACAAGGTATTCAGAATAGTGTTACACGAATCCCTGTCTCTGGTAGCAGTTTTAATAGTATTACTCTCCCAACCTACGCCTGGAAAGTTTAGTCACCCCCTATGGCAACAGTATGATCAGTAAAATTATTAACGATACTCTGTAAGTTCTCTCTGAAGCGCTCTTTCTTTACAGCTCGTGACCCAAGCGCTGTATACAAGCATCCGATTACAATTTTTCACCGGTCTTTGATGCTTCATTTTATCCACATTAATTAACATTTGGAATCCATGATCACATCGTTAGATGTTATCGAATCCTGTCCTCCCCGTTCACTCACCGCGTCTCATTGCCATGTGGGCCCAGGTGCGATTCCGGGTCAGAGATTCCTTACGCTGGGAGGCTGGGTATTGTGTTGTCATCACCATAATTTCATCATCATCGACAAGCAAGTCGTCCAGTGTGGCGTCAACTAGAAAGACTCTCAACTCCGTGGCCGAATTTGCTCAGGTGGAGAATCCCGGCCACCAATGCCATACGATCATTTCATTTCATTTCATTATGGAATTCTTTAGTGCAAAAATACGCCATCGCTAGTGGCTTCTCATCTATCCGTACGATATATATTCCAATCTGAAGTTAGGATTTCATTGCTATTCACTTACGGTTTCAACCAACTTTCTGTTCCTAATACTATCTGATCATTATACACTGAAGCGCCAAAGATACTGGTATAGGCATGCGATATGTAAACAGGCAGAATACGGCGCTGCGGCCGGCAAAGCCTTTATAAGACAACAAGTGACTGGCGCAGTTATTAGATCGGTTACTGCTGCTACAATCGCAGGTTATCAAAATTTAAGTGAGTTTGAACGTGGTGATGTAGTCGGTGCACGAGCGAAGGGGCACAGCATCTTCGAGGTAGGGATGAATTGGGGATTATTCCATACGACCATTTCACGAGTTCAAATGGTTCGAATGGCTCTGAGCACTATGGGACTTAACATCTGAGGTCATCAGTCCCCTAGAACTTAGAACTACTTAAACCTAGCTAACCTAAGGACATGACACACATCCATGCCCGAGGCAGGATTCGAACCTGCGACCGTAGCGGTCGCGCGGTTCCAGACTGAAGCGCCTTTAACCGCGTGGCCACACTGGCCGGCCATTTCACGAGTATACCGTAAATATCAGGAGTCCTGTAAAACATCAAATCTCCAACATTGCTGCGGCCGGAAAAAGATCCTGCAACAACGTGATCAACGACGGCTGAAGAGAATCGTTCAACTTGACAGAAGTGCAACCCTTCTGCAAATTTCTGCAGATTTCTGTGCTGCTGGCCGGGGTGGCCGAGCGGTTGTAGGCGCTACAGTCTGGAACCGCGCGACCGCTGCGGTCGCAGGTTCTAATCCTGCCTCGAGCATGGATGTGTGTGATGTCCTTAGGTTAGTTAGGTTTAAGTAGTTCTAGGTTCTAGTGGACTGATGGCCTCAGAAGTTAAGTCCCATAGTGCTGAGCCATCAAGTGTCAGCGTGCAGATCATTCAACGAAACATCATCGATATGGGCTTTCGGAGCCGAAGGTGACTGCACAACACAAAGCTTTGCGCCTCGCCTAGACCCGTCAACACCAAATTGAACAGTTGATGACTGGAAACATGTTACCTGATCGGACGAGTCTCATATCCAATTGAGTCGAGTGGATGGACGCGTACGGGTATGGTGACATCCTCATGAATCAAATTACCCTGCATGTCAGGAGGGGATTGTTCAAGCTGGTGGAGGCTCTGTTATGATGTGGGGTGTGTGCAGTTGGAGTGAGATAGAGCCCCAGATACGTCTAGATATGACTCTGACAGGGCACACGTACGTAAGCATCCTGTCTAATCACCTGCGTCCATTCATGTCCACTGTGCATTCCGACAGACTTGGTTAACTCCAGCAGGACAATGCGACACCCCACACGTCCAGAATTGCTACAGATTGGCTCCAGGTACACTTCTTCTAAGTTTAAGCACTTCTGCTGCCCACCAATCTCGCCAGCATGAACATTATTGAGCATATGTGGGATGCCTTGGAATGTGCTATTCAGAAGAGACCTCCAACCCCTCGTACTTTTACGGATTTACGGACAACCCTGCAGAATTCATGGAGTCAGTTTCCTCCAGCATTACTTCAGACATTAGTAGAGTCCATGCCATGTCGTACTGCTGCACTTTTGCGTGCTCGCAGGGCCCTACACGGTGTTAGGTAGGTGTACCAGTTTCTTTGTCTCTTCAGCGTAACATTCAATAAGCGACCCGAATTCTGCGACCTTCTTCCTGGGTGCTCCTGCAGTTTATCAGTATCAAATCAATCATTTCTGCCGGCCGCGGTGGTCGTGCGGTTCTAAGCGCTCGAGTCCGGAGCCGCGCTGCTGCTACGGTCGCAGGTTCGAATCCTGCCTCGGGCATAGATGTGTGTAATGTCCTTAGTTAGGTTTAAGTAGTTCTAAGTTCTAGGGGACTGATGACCACAGCAGTTGAGTCCCATAGTGCTCAGAGCCAATTTTTCAATCATTTCTACATCCGATCTTCGAGGAGGGGTATTCTCTGAGAACATTGTGGCTGATGTAGCGTCGATTTTGGCACGCATTTTGTCTCTGGTCCCAAGGGGGGGGGGGTGAGGTTTCTATAACCTAAAAGACCCCCATGACCACGCCACATGTGCTCCGCTACCCTAGCTGTAGCCGCTTCTTGCGTGTAGTGCACACCTATTACGGGGAATCCTACAATTCTCCACCCGACAGCGCAGGTCGAGAAATTCACATCCGATACCGTTGCACAGCCTTCCGAACCTCTGGATTAGACCCTCCATTATGCTCAAAACCAGAGGACCGCGATCGACACTGGGAGGAAAGTCTCTGCCTACCAGAGTGATCAGAAATGGCGTGCCACGTGGTTTACTATGCCCCCGCTGCTGGTAAACATTAACTTCCGTCCGCGAAGCTGCGCGGTCGCTGTGTATTATATCTCAAGTCTGATTGATTTGGAGCCTATCGCATGTGCTACAGACTTGTCGACGGGCTGTAGTTTACTCAGTACAGTCCGCCTATTCCAATCAGATTGACTTTCGTTGTACTGTGTCTTGATGTACTGACCCATTCACGGGCCACACTTTCTGTCAAGTGAAGTTCCCTCAAAATAAATATGTTTTAGTTAACGTTGTGTCACCATTATGTACAATTTTAGGATCGTCCATTCCTACCTTCAAGCCGTGGCACAACACGGTGGACAGCAATAGTGCAACTAGGTACCCAGGCTTAAACACACTACTCATCAAAGAGGTGGCTGTAAGCAGGAGGTAATAACCCAGAAGGGATCCGATAGTGGAAAGGTGTCAAGTTGACTGCATGCAGATTTATCTCGGGTTAGAGGCCTGCTGGTGTTGATAGTAAAATCTGTCAGCAGAGACGCAGCTTCATCTCACACAGCAAGCAGTCTCCTCATGGTTTGCATGTTGTGTCAAAAGGGTCATTGGGCATTATGTGCCTGGTTTCCCGGTGTAGTTATCTCTTCCAGAAGCCCTTCTGATGCTGCAACTTTGGCTTTCAGAGACCCTCGTTGATTTCTTCTGCGTCACCAGTATAATGAATAAATGTTCTTGTCTACTAAATATACGCTTTTGTGCTATGGCTCCTAGGTATCGAGCTGATGGATACTTCTCCCCTCATGACATGATTCTGCTGAATCCCCGCAGGAGCAGTTCTTTGTACCACGCTAGGCTGTGGTGCAACAGCGCTATCCTCAAAGAGCTTTGGAACAGCGTTTTCCAGAGTGTAAAAGAGAATGTTACAGTTCGATAATGTTATATAAAATGACAGAGGTGTTTATCATTATTATTATCTAAATATGGAATTATTTACTTGAGTTACAGTTTTACCAGACTCCTATTCTGTGTTACCTCGCGTAAGTGATACTGCACTGTGTAGAAGGTATTGCTTTAAATAATTTTTAATTTTTGAGAACATGTCTCTCTGGATTCAGCGGCTTATTTATTACTTAAAACTGAATATAAACAGTCACAACCACAATAAACTCTTTTTTAATTTTTAATATAAGGTTTTCGGTTTCGGTCTTAGACCATCTTCAGACCCACACCATGATGTAGATGGTGGCTGTGCACATAGCGTTCGTGGAGGTATAGCGCCTGTTCCGTTCACAGCCACCATCTACATCATGGTGTGAGTCTGAAGATGGTCTACAACAGACCAAAACCGGTATCCTTATATGAAAAATTAAAAGAAAGTTGATTGCTGTTGTGACTGTTTATATTCAATTTTACCCAAATAATTTTGTTTAGGCTCCTTAGTTTCCTTGGGAAATTTATTTACAATTTCATTTCTTCATTGAATATGCTATTTTGAGTTTTATCTTTACTGTTTCTTGATGAATGTACACACTAGAACTTGTTCTATGGCCGTAGACAGAGCTGTTTGGGTATAAATTGTTACGGTTGCTTTTCATGTATGTAAGTGATTGGTAAAAATCAGCAACGTTGTGAACAGATCTTTATAATGTGGACGACTACCATGTGTACGTATTAATCTTAAGGCCTTTTTCTGTAATCTGAAAATTGAGATCACATTTTATGCATTGGATCCCCAGGAAGGAATGGTCTGTAAATTAGGAAAAAAAAAGGTCTGGCTGGTAAACAGTGCTAACAGGACTATATGGACGTAAATTGTTGATGACGTTCTCTTTGCAAGTATCTTTGTGTGTTCACACCATATCGTCTGAGAATCAACATTTATTTTTAGAATATTTGTATTTGTCATGCGCTGTAAGGTTAATGTAATAGTATCTTTTCGCCTGTTGAAGTGTGAGTGTACGTAATATGGCATTGGGGAATGAAACTGATTTACGGCAGATGTGAATTTTAGAGCGTCATACTCACCAGGCAGCTGCAGCATTATTAGATTAATTTAAAGTTTCCTTTGAAACGATGGTTTATAAGATAGAAATTTCATCTGTTTTCCGGAGGAAATCAGTAGATTTTGAACTACACTCAACGAACAGACCTTCGGTAGCTATAGAAACGGCTGAGGAAGACCGTGCCACGGCGGACGAAGGCGCCCTCATCAGATTGCAATCTAAATTGCCGTCGGCTTAACTGTCCTCCATCGGCGGTTATTCCGTTACCCGAACCCGGCGTAATCTAGTCCCCCGTCTGCTCTGGTACGACCTCGGATCAGAAATTATCGGCTCTCCCCCACCTGTTGTCTCGGAGCGCTATCCAATTTAAAGTTTGATCATGAACCCACCTTCCGTTCTTCGTAGAAGGGTATTGCTACAAGAGCGGCTGATATTTTGTTTAGAAGTCGCCGTTTACTGTAGCAGCTCCATAAGTGCACGAAAAGAGTTGGCTAACGTAGGAAATAACTTCAATTTTCTCAATGTGCTCTGTAATTTCAACGCTAGGAAACGTACGCCTCTAACTGTTCGTACGCGTTGTCTGAAAATCACAAACATAGACGTGGTGGACGAGGAAGTGGTGGTGATAGCAGTTAAATCAGCAAGCGATCTGCAAGAGAATTAATACATAAAATGAGCGGAGTAGAAGAGAGAGAGAGAGAGAGAGAGAGAGTGGAAGAGGTCCATTTATTCAGAGAATTTCATTAAATTGTGGGTACATTGGTAGAGAAGATAAGTGGAGCGTTTGAGATTTGGTACTATTAACGAGAAGGTTCAAATGGTTCAAATGGCTCTGAGCACTATAGTACTTAACTTCTGAGGTCATCAGTCCCCCAGAACTTAGAACTACTTAAACCTAACTAACCTAAGGACATCACACACATCCATGCCCGAGGCAGGATTCGATACTGCGACCGTAGCGGTCGCGCGGTTCCAGACTGAAGCGCCTAGAACCGCTTGGTCACCCCGGCCGACTAACAAGAAGGTCCTCCACATAATCGGTAGGTTAAGGAGTATGTGAAGAACTAGATAGAAGAAGGGACATGGCAGGTATTAATGGATCAGGGCATAATTTCCATGGCACTAAACGGAGTCGTAAAGGTCAATGTTGTATGGCAACACGACAAATAACTGAAGACATCAAGTGTAAAGGCGCGTACACACCAAGCGACAAAGCCGCGTATTATAAGTCACGGGACTGTAACGCGGCATTTTACTCGTATTCCGCAACTGTACATGTGTACGTATGTAAGTATTATTTCTAATTCTACTTAAACCTCATGTAAATAATTCTGGTAAACAATAGTCCCTTACTCGCATATTATAACCACTTGATATAAAACATCCTTTTGCACCGTCATTGTTGTTGTTGTTTATATGATCTTTGCCGCTTGATCCCTGTTATAATATGTGTTTTTTTTTCAACATTCTCCAACGACTGATTACAGTTTTCTACAAGGCTCCCATAAACATAATTTCCTTTCTAGCAGCTGCTGTCCTAAGTAGCAATAATTCGTTCAGTGATAAGTTTAAGCAAAACCTTTATACCCGGCTGACAAAAAAAAAGGGAAGCATCCAGGAGCGGAGGAAGAAATGGAACGAAACTTCTCGTGTTGAGAGGGACTGAGATGCTACTTCGACGATTACAAAACCGAGTCAAGTTTACCGGGAAGTTGTCGGTATGAGCTCATTTCTTGACGCGACTTTTGACACCCCCCACCGCGCGCGCGCTCTCTGGCCTGCTGGATGAATGCACTGATTCGGTTAGGAAGGGTGTCACTGATCTACTGGGCCATTGCCCACCAGTGTAACACGTAAGTCTGGTGGGCTGTAGAAGTACCAGCAGGAGATGCGTCCCGGATCCGACAACATTAGGCTGATTTCATGCGCAGCTGCGGCAGTCCCCACAACACGTGGCGTTCAACGGTGTCCATGTCATCACCAGGAGGCGCGCCGAATACAGCACTCTTTGCTTCCACTGTGTCACTTGCTAGCAAACATATCCATCTACTGAGCATATTTATTTAGCTATACGGCTTCGCCAAGCAACTAATCTACTACCCATACAACAGAAAATATCCACAACAGACTAAAACTATTAGAACTGCTAATAGGACGCCGGCCGGAGTGGCCGAGCAGTTCTAGGCACTACAGTCTGGAACCTATCATCATCAAATTCCTACCTCTCCTCACTCACATCTAACACCTCCGAATCTCCTACACTAGCCTGAAACTAGTCTAGAATAACCCTATTGTTTCTCCTCTGCTTACCTTCATTAGTATGCTGCAACACCTTTACAAACCCTGCCCACTGTCCCTACACCTACAAACACTCTATATTCTATCCCAAATGAAACTTCAACCAACTCCACCTCCCAGACAATAAAATCCGGCATAACAACCTTAATTCTTCCCACCTTTCCCACTCCACATCAGAGCTCCTCTCTCCTTTTGCCTTTCCCTGCATATCCATCTCTTTCTACCCATTACCACTACCCTCCCCACACATCAAACTCACCTTCACCCTCTGTCTTTCCCAGCTTCTGCATTCCCACTATCCACCTCAACCCCTACCTTCATCTCCATAGTTTTCCTACCTGGCTTTTATGCCTACTCCCCTCACCATGTGGAACATATTCCTTTCTCCCGAAATATTTATCACCCAGTGCAGGCATTTCAGATTCTAAGTGAAACTTAGGTGCTTCAGTGCTTTTTTTTCTCAGAAGAATTTCAACATTCTGCGATGTGCTTTTAGCTGTGCGTCTATGATTTTTAATTTAAAATAGGAATATAGGCGTAAGGTTTTTTTCGTTCTTGTCACTTTTTTAATTACCTTGCCTGAAGAGCAAAATATCGTATCGCTGACAGCCCACCCTCCCGCGAGGGGGATGAAATAATAATAAAGGAAGAAAAACTCGACAAGCCAGTTCTAGCTGCCGCAACAACGTGGACACCATATCTCCTCGACCACAATTAGCAGCCAGGCGTCCCACCGATGTTCTATCGGGCACTGACCTCACAATCTTGCAGACCATGGAAGTACTTCAAAAATCCGCGGAGATTTAACAGACACAAGTGCCTTGCGTCTACGAGCATTTTCTTTTCGAATAATGGAACCACGATATTGCCGCGTGAGAGGCAACACATGATTACGCAGGGCAAATGTGACGCACCAGTGCCCCGCCAGATTTCCCTCAACCACTACCTGAAATTATAGAGGAGAGTTCATTACTTGTTCTCCGATGGCAGGCTAAGATGGAGTCATGATGTGGTCGGTACAGAATAAGGCAATATTCCCCTTTAATGGTGAGGCTTGATCGACTGCAATTTTGACGGCAAGCATGGCTGTCCTCGTTTCCATACAGTCCAACATCGTGCCAGTGTCACATCAAAATGTCTTTAAAAATCTGGATGGTATACTTTTTCGCTCATTCGACCAAATAGAGACTTTACAATTGTGGCGGTCTCAAACGAGTAGGCTGCAGCTCCGTGTCCTTGGCAGGATTCTCTGAACATCTGAAAGTGTTCACGCCCCTACACGCCCTACCAGGTCTGGTAACAACACTAAACATAAACAATACTGATGCACTCTGGTGACTGTTCTCCCTATCACAGAAAACGTCATCGTTCACAGTGTCGCCGATAGTAAGTACGCGTGCGAAATTACATTGACGTCTGACCGTATCTTCTGGGTGCTGCACTGCCTTTGTTAGGCAGTGCACAATCCCTTATATTCCAGAAGGAGTTCGCAACGTCCAATATTCAGGAGCCAAGTCACAACACTACAGCAATCGAGCAACCAACAGAGCTCTCTGCCAGTGGGACTAGATTTGAGCCATAATTCGAAAGCTGGTACCTCAGATTTTTCTGGGAAAGTGCTTTCTGCCGAATAAGCTATCCAAAAATGACTAACAATCCACTCAGCTTTAAACCCGCCAGTAGCTCTTTACAACCTTGCAAACTTCAGAGTTCACTTTGCGGAAATAACATCCAAGAGCCCTGCTTAGTTAACTCAGTCCGTACAGCATTTCCCCACGAAAAGCTAACGTTCCAACACTGAGGTCTGGTCCGGCGCCCAGTTTTATTGTTTAAGGAAGATCCCAATCAGCGTACTCTCTGCCGGATAATGAAAATTAGTTCTGTAAGTCACTTGCTGACAATACGTACAGGGGATAGGAAAAATAATGTGAACAGTCGTAGTAATGGGATGGTTGTGTTTGACGCTCAACAACGCAGGTAAGGCAACGGTTCGCGCTGGACTGTGCGTGTTCAGTACGGACTAGGCATCAGTGCAGGTTGTTTACGAGTAGTGCACACTTCGTATTTGCATTCAGGGCCGAGGTCGACTTGCAATGAAAGACCTAACAGAGTTCCAAATAGGGCCGATTGTGGGGACCGGATTAGCTGCAACATCAGTAACCAAGGCAGCCAACTTACTGAATGTAAGTGCAACTGTTTTAACAGTCATGACAGCCTACAGAAAACATGGAAAGACATCATCGTATAAACATAATAGTGGGTGCAAATCAAAACTAAATGACAGAGATCGTTGTACGACAACATGAATTGTGTCAAAACAACAAAAAACTACAGCGGCTAAACTGACTGCAGAGCTCAATATCCATCTTAGATAATCGTGTGTCTATCGACACTGTCTCCGGAAAACTCCATAAAGCGAATATTCAGTGACGAGCTGCTATACCGAAACCATTAGTGACGACAACTAACACAAAGAAGCGTAAAAAATAATGTCAGGAGCATAAATCCTGGACGGCTGATCAGTGGAAACACATCATATGGTCCGACGAGTCGACGTTTACGTTATTTTATTCCCAACATCAGGCCGGGTTAACGTCTGAAGAACGCCAAAAGAAGCCTACAATCCTGATTGCTTGATTCCAGTCGTTAAGCGTGGAGGTGAAAGTGTGATGTTAGGGCAGTCATATCATGGTATTCTGCTGATCCCATCATTACTCTCATTGGCCGTGTTACAGATAACGATTAAGTGAACATTTTAGGTGATAAGGTGCACCCCATGATTCAAATGTTATTCTCCAACAATGATGCCATATTTCAGGATGATAATGTACCATTCACACAGCGTGGACAGTACAGTCGTGGTACGAGGAGCATGCTGCCGAACGAGCATGCTTCCCTGGGCAGCACAGTCCCTGGACTTGAACGTTATCGAACCCTTGTGGGCGGTATTGGAGTGCAGACTCCGCGGTCAGTTTCCGCCTCTCTCGTCACTACAGAAATTAGAAGATGTCCTGATCGAAGAGAACATTCCACTGGACACTATACATTTATTATATACCAGTATTCCAAGAAGAATCGCAGTTGTATTACGGGAAAATAGGACTCCAACCCCTTATTAAAAAAACCATGAAGTAGACGAGGGGTTCTCTAGATATCAATCACGTTTTATACTAAGTGAATCTACATGTTTATACGAAAGTCAACAGATGCTCCTTCAGGCCGTAGCCAGATTAACTTGTACACCTTTAACAAAATCACGTCTAGCAGGGTATGCAAAACATACTCGCATAAAATTAGTGCTCTAGTTGTTACCTACAACTTCACATGGAACAACGGAAATTTCCCTTTTTGCGTAGTGATACATGTCGGGATGCTGTCAGTAACGTAATTTCACTGGTACACAAAAGGAATTGCTGAATTAGTACGATAACTTGTGGCTGAAAAAGAACTCTCATGTGCATGACAAGTACTAGACGCAGTTCGTGCGTGGCACTTATTCTCAAGTCTAATGGGCTTTATACGTATCTAGGGTGAAAATAAACATACCAAAGGAATATGATATTGTAATACCTGTGCTGTTAAGAAGAACGGTGTAATGTGCATTCAGACATGCATACGTGCGTGGGACGACGCGTATAAATTACGTTTTGAAGTTTAATGAAACCTCTGCCAGGCACTTAATTGTGAGTTACTGAGTAATCATGTAGCTGTAGATGTAGGTGTAGAAGAGACCTGGTAATGTTTAGTACTGCTTGAAAAGTACAAAAAAATATGTAAGGAGTATGGTGTGAAAACTTGGGTGCCAAATTCATGTCTGTTTTGTTGGGAGACAGACGAACATCACCCGCAAAACTTGCCTTCAAAAAATGTTTCTATTTGCGTACTCTTCAATCCACCTTACGGTGTGTAGTGAAGGATGGAGGGCACATGCTGCCCCAATCATTCATCATCATCCTCCTCCCTCCTGCCCCCCCCCCTCCCCTCGCCTTTCCCATTCACGATTGGTAGGAGGTAAAGACGGTACACCTGGATATACCGCCATTTATATATGGCGCAGCGTCTCTCTCGACTCATTATGGGATATGGGCTCATAGGAACTTAACGGTGCACTGTGTCTCCCTTGTAGCCTCTGCCACTGCAGTTCGTTGAGCATTTCAGTGACTTCCTCACGATGCCGAAACAAACATATGACTAATCTTTTCCATCCTTTCCATTACTCATGCTTGATAATGGTCCTAGGCAAACGAACATTACTCAAGAACTGACCAAACTAGAGTCTTATTAGCGATATGTTCCGTGTGTGAATCATTCGAGATTCTACCGCCCCCAGAGCTTGACGTATGTGGTCGTTCCATTGTTGTGACTGATCTCACGGCTGAACACTGCTGTACTGAAACTATATCGAATCATTTCGTCTACTTTTGGATCTTACAGTACTTTCATAGGAATGCGCCTAGATTAGATGGAGCGAATGTGGAACATAGCCGGCCGAAGTGGCCGTGCGGTTAAAGGCGCTGCAGTCTGGAACCGCAAGACCGCTACGGTCGCAGGTTCGAATCCTGCCTCGGGCATGGATGTTTGTGATGTCCTTGGGTTAGTTAGGTTTAACTAGTTCTAAGTTCTAGGGGACTAATGACCTCAGCAGTTGAGTCCCATAGTGCTCAGAGCCATTTGAACCATTTTTGTGGAACATACTACCTTTAGTGGTGTAATACGCAATTTAAAAAAATTTTACTTCTGCTGAATGAACTATGTGAAAATTGCCAGATACCCCTTCTGGAGTCCACAGATCTAGTTAAAAATGTACCGAAAAGTGCAGAACGCAAAACTGAAAATCATAGTAGAATTAATGTCTTGAAGATAGGCTATAAAATTATACCAAAGTAATAAACAGAACAGATAGTATTGCAGACTTACTGTTAGGAGAAGAGATAAATGGATTTAGGAAAGGGAGATTGTGTAAGGATAATTTCTTCACAATTAGATAAACAATAGAATAAAGAAGAGAAAATAATTTGGAAACATTTCTCGTTCTATAAAATTTAATAAGGCATTAGACAGAGGAAATAAAAAGGGAATTTTGACAAATGCTAAAAATAACGGGGCTATCAAACACCCTTTATTGTGGTAGTAAAGAGTCTATAAAGTTGTACTACTTTTAGCATGGATTAGGGAATTATAGGAAGTGAATGGATTCTAGTAAATGAAGTAGTTAGACAAAGGTGCAGCGTGTGACACTCGTTATATGCGATCTGAGCAGAGAAAATAGTTACGAAAAATATTGACTAAATAACTCCCAAAATTGGTCTGATTCATTAACGAATCGTTTTTCAGGTCACATAAAAAGGGCGTCACATCGCTGAGAGAGAAAGCGCGTTGCATCGGTGAGAAAGAAGACTATGTTGAAATCGTTTAAAATCTGCCTTACGACAAAAGTACCCTTTAGTCACGGTGTAATTTACTTACTTGAACACGAAGTATTACCACTAAAATTAACAGGCTTGGTTAAACAACACTGAATGACCGTGAAATTTAAAACTGTATGTGCCAAAATTCGTCAATATAAGACAAGTAGGTTCTATGCAATGTACGTAAGTAATAACTATCTCAATGAACAGAACGCGGCCAAGCTGGCTAATTCCATGTTGCATGAGATGAGCTATTGCATTTTAATATGTTGATTAAAATGAAATAGTGCAATACAACAAATAGCTTTTGATCCTAACTTGCTATTCAATAAATAAACTTAAATGGACCATATGTCCGTGCAGATACAATAAAGAAGGAAAGCATGAGTTAGTTAGTTGGCTACATGTTCCATGAATCATGTTGCACGATAGATTGTAATGATGTGGAAGGAGTCATTATACATTCACATCGCAAATTAATTTGTACCGTTACATTCTGATTGTTTCTACAGTAGCTATGGTATATAGATTGAGTTGATAATTCCTACCCGCCACCTTTTACACATTACAGTAATAGAAATTCTTCTACGGAATAGTAAGCGTTGTGGAGCAGGAACGTTTTTATTGTAATGTCTGTCAGACGTTTTATATCATTGGGTAAGTGTTCAAAATTTTTTCTTGCAGCATCGTGCACCGCTTTTTGTGCTTAAAGAGAACCGCACTGTGGAATAATTAATGTCATTTTTCTTTCTGGTACGTAATTATATGCGTCATTGTTCCTTTTGAATTGTATTAGATTATTTACAACAAACTTCGCGAGGGAATAAGTATACTGTGAAGCAGTAGTCAGAATATCAAACTCTTTAAACAGATGTCTACAAACTGATCGTGGATGAGCACCACATATTATTCTTGCAGCACGTTTTGCGCAATGAAGACTTTCTTTCTCAAAGATGCGTTACCCAAGATTATTATTCCATACGACATTCCTGAATGAAAATGTGCAAAATATGTCAGCTCACCGATTTGTCTCTCCCCAAGATTTACAATGATTCTAAGCGCAACTGTGCCTGAACTAAGATGTTTTAGAAGTACCAAAGGTATTTTTTCCAATTTAAATTGTGATCAGCATGGACCCCTAAGTGTTTTGAAGTTTCCGCCGTATTTATTATTTCCTCACCATGTATATGTTGTGTCTTTTTAAAAATGAGGTTGAGGCCATTCGCAGAAAATCAGACAATGATACTTTTAAGACATTTGTTTAGCATTTCTTCTGTAACATATAAGAAGAGAGCTGTAAAACTAAGTGCGACAAAAATGTCACAGATTCTCTTTCCCTACTCATCGATATAAGAATTTAATCTATGTCATTACGCTTCAAATTCAAATAGTATGTGAGTCTTTTTCTCGTGATAACAGCATTATCTCCCATTCAATAAAATATCACTTTCTCTTCAAATAAAGTTATGCAGTATAAGGAAAAAAAGAAAAATGTCATTTAGGCATTTCACTGCCCGTTTGATCGAGGCACAGTAATGTTTACATTTAGGTGGTGAAGTCGACTAAAATCCTTTTATACTAAATTAGAAATTTAATACGTCATAGAGATTTAGTGGGATAAGTGGATTATAAATGTTCTTTTGTTGTTGAGTCATATTGTAAGTAGGCTGTTTATGTTTTCTTATTGGTAACGCCACGTAGCGCTCCATATGAAAAATCACTGGCTGTGCTGTGTGCAGTCTGTGTGTAGTTTGCATTGTTGTCTGCCATTGTAGTGCTGGGCAGCGGCAGCTGGATGTGAACAGCGCGTAGCGTTGCGCAGTTGGAGGTGAGCCGCCAGCAGTGGTGGATGTTGGGAGGGAGATGGCGGAGTTTTGAAATTTGTCATGAACTGATATATATATTATGACTATTAAGGTAAATACATTGTTTGTTCTCTATCAAAATCTTTCATTTGCTAACTATGCCTATCAGTAGTTAGTGCCTTCAGTAGTTTGAATCTTTTATTTAGCTGGCAGTAGTGGCGCTCGCTGTATTGCAGTACTTCGAGTAACCAAGATTTTTGTGAGGTAAGCGATTTGTGAAATGCATAGGTTAATGTTAGTCAGGGCCATTCTTTTGTAGGGATTTCTGAAAGTCAGATTGTGTTGCGCTAAAAATATTGTGTGTCAGGTTAAGCACAGTTTTGTAAAATTGTTCAAAGGGACGTTTCATATGTCGACCCTTAGCCGAGGATACCTCACTGGAATCTTCTGATTTTTTTCTTGTAGTTTGTGTAATTAGTGTAGCTATTGTTTATTGCTAGCGCGTAATTGTAGAGAGAATCTCCTTTGTAGTTGCAGTCTTTCATTGTTGTTGTGGCATGCATGTAGATTTGCACCAAGTATTTCGCTGCTGCACTTGCAATTAACTAGATATTATTTTCAGTGCTATGTTAATGTGTTTTGTTATTTTGCTCTTCAAATTGTGCTTTTCTGTGTTATCGTGTGAAATACTGTGACAATAATGGCGTGTGAAAAACGTAACACTAGGCTCCAAAGTAAACTGAGAAATAATAGTGACGACGAGCGTAGCCTATCAGCGCCGCCGAGTAATGAATTTACTAATGTTCAAAGTAGTAATTTGGTAACTGTGCATAGGGAAATGGAGCGGACGTCAAATAATGGTGTAGACAGTGAAACAGGTAGTGAACATGGAAGCATTATCGATCGATCGGTCGGTAACAGCTCGCCTCAGGAATCGGGAATGACAGAACACAATATTGCAAATACTGTAGACTCAGGTTTTGGGTTCTCACCGTTTTCTCAAATGAGTCAAGACTCATTTTCCGCTTGTCAAAATGTGAATGTTGCCGGTGCAAATTCACTGCCGAATAGCACTGAGGAACATGTTTCAGACACCAGTGCACTGTTATTACAGTTAATGCAACAAATGGGACAAAGGCTACAAAAGTTAGACACAACGCTTGAACAAAATCAGAAACAAATGGGACATCTTCAGAAGTCAGACACAATGGAACAAAATCTTCAAAAGTTAGACACAATGGAACAACACCAGAGACCAACACAGCAACAGTTAGACACAGTGGAACAAAATCTTAAAAAGTTAGACACAATGGAACAAAATCTTCAAAAGTTAGACACCACGCTTGAACAAACACGTGAAGATTTAACTACTGAGTTACATAACATTGAATCGAAATGTCAAAAAGTCTGTAATGACGTAAAAACACAAATTTGTGAGCATTTTCAACCTATTTTTTCGCGGCATGAAAATGCATTACAGAATCACGAAGCAGCCATAAAAGAACTGCAAACTATTGTTCATCAAAATCATGAGACACTGCAAGTTAAAATTGACTCAGTTGCATCTACCGATTCGGTTATGCAACTTGCAAAAACTCAAGAAAACTTAAAGGACACAGTAGATACTCTGAAAATGGGTTCAGAAAGACACATGGAGGAAATTAGTTCATTATCAGAGAAAGTAGTTGAACTTTCGGATCAGCTAAATAATTTATCTACGAAGGTAGATGATAATCTGAATGACACAAAACCGGTAGTCTTTAATGACACAGAAGAGAGCGAACAAATTAGGAAACTGAAACAAAATCTGAATCACATTAATACGCAACACCAAAGAGAAATCCGGGAAGTATAAGATCAGCTGACACAGGTAATACAAGAATTACGTATTTCAGAGGACACTCGCGCTCCAACACGGGAAGAGGGACTTAGAAATACGGAAAAGCCGCAAAATAATAACACAGGGCATTTCGGAAGTTATGAAAGAAATTGGCAATGTGCACCGAATTTTGAGATGGAACGGCCGACACGACCTAACAATGACCGATATGCGACTCGCCGACATGATGATTTTGACTATAAGCTGTTCATTACTACACGTAAATTCAAAACATTTAAGAATTCTGGCCACGACATTCATCCACAAGCATGGCTCCATCAATTCTCTCATTGTTTTCCTCCCAACTGGTCATTAGAACACAGATTAGAATTTGTGTGTGGCTACTTAGAGAATGAACCAGCTGTGAGAATGCGATCGGTCATTCACGATTGCCACAGTGAAGGAGAATTTTACCATGCCTTCCCCTCAGCATATTGGTCTCAAGCTGCACAAGACCGAGTAAAACATAGCATCATGATGATGAAACACTTCGAACAATCTGAATTTTCCAGTCTTATGAAATATTTTGAAGATATGTTGCATAAGAATCAATATCTTTCAAACCCATACAGCCCTTCAGAACTCATCCGCATTTGCTTAATGAAAATGCCTGAACAATTAAGAAATATTATTTTGGCAGGACGTTGCAAAGACGACATTGAGGCTTTTCAGGGACTCTTACAAGAATTAGAAATTGACACTGATAATCGCGGAACGCGAAAACAGGAACACAACAATTACAGGTCACATTCGTCGCAATTCCGCAATGAAAGAAATAATAACTGGACACGACAAGGCTATTCTCACAACACAAATCGTGACCAAAACAGACGCCACCCATATGACAACCACTGGCAGAGTAATAACAGTTACAGAGAAAGCTCGCATTTCCGTAGTAATGAATATGACAGAGATAACTATAGAAACAGACAATATGGGTACCAAAACAATTATTATCAAGGGAGACAGAATAACTTCAGATGCAAGGGTCCACTGCGCAGTTACGATTCCAGGAGAAATTCTCCACCACGTGACCGACAAGAAAGAAACTATGAAATCTACCGACATGACAACAGACGATATGATCATAACGACAGACCTGAATTTTATCAGAACTGGCGAGCTTCAAACAGGGCAGGGCCACCTCGTCAAGGTGAATTTGTAGAAGTTAGGTCTCTTAACCCCAATAACGACGCACGCCAACAAAGAGACAGACAATGACTCGCACAGCAGGCAGCCGCGTGCGCCCGCTGGCTCCGAGAAAAATAACATAAGACGCTAATCTTGAGAAAAATTCCAGTATTCTTTACCGACGTATACCACTTGATAATTGCGTTAAAGTTGAAACTCTGCGTACTAGGAAGAGCAAAGGGTTACACCATATTTCACATGTAAAACCATTTATTGAGAGATAATCTGCTTTTTAGCTTAGTCATTGGTATAAAATTTTTCACTTCACGTTACTAGTACTGTTTTTCAATCTTAGAAACTGTTAACATGCAACTATGTTTTAAAGTTAACTATCCAGTCAAGAACCAAGAGAACGTATTTAAACAGAAATTACGAATGCATTGTTATTGTGAACAGATGACACAGTGTTATTGTGTGTGTACATTCTTGCTTGGTAGTTGCACGATTACGTAACGACTATAAGGCTTACATACTTAGAACATATACCGGCACTGCTAATGAAATTTTCATGCAACATTTTGGTTTACTTGAAAAGACATTCTTTATTTGAAGTACTTTCTGTGGGATTAAAGATGACTTAGCACTTGGTTTCTTTGACAGCTACACAATTATATCACGACGCTACTAATGTGTGACACAATTTACATTGTTGCTTTTGTGCTGTATCTGCTTTATATCTGCACGGTTTTTTCTGTTTTATATTGGAAAGTAAAACATGTTTTAGTAGTAACTTTTGTGGTATAGCTACAATGAGACAGCCTTTTCCGTAGCACAACAATACGTTACAGCACAGTACTTTCTTCATCGCGGCAATAAGCGTAATAACTAAGATATCTATACGCAAAGCATTTCACTTTTGTTTATCATGAGGTAAGTACATTGACTTCTGCAGAACTTAACTTTCGGAGGACGATAACTACGACACTTCCACAGAGATTATGTTACAACATGACGCACAGTTTAGCGCTACAGTACACGTATTTGAGTGATTAATTTCGCACTTAAAACATTTTTTTAAGATATTTGAAGTGCAATGATACAAGGGTTTTCCGTGATACATTTCATTCCACTGCTGTAATCTGTAACACCTGAGGGTATAATTACATTAATCCTCAGGGGGGTACACGCTTACTTTGTGTACCATGTGTCTGGCAAGCACAAGGAGCCCTAGCTAATGTGGTATTTGCTTATACAACTTTACACATCGGTACCATATTCCTCTAACACATAAATTACACAGCTATCTGATCATTTAACTGAGAGAAACAAACATTTTTTTTACTACGTCAGTGGCACGTGTTTACGCAATTACACAGTTGGATAACTTCACACTTATGAAATTGTATTTTATCTGTACTTTGTGAACTGTTCATATATTTTTTCGGAACCATTGTGATACTATGAGAATTTTGAATGATGTGTTTGGTATGGGATCATGATATTTAAAGTACGTTTGAGGTAGGTGACACTATTTAAATGAGCAGAGAATTTTTTTTAGGTTTTGAAATTATTGGAGGAAGCTACGACGATTTTGAGAGTTGACTGAGGTGTTATGATGTTATTATTACGATGACTATGTGTATTATGCTGTTGCGGTATGTTTATGATCAGTAAGCTGATGCTATATGAGTTATTTGATTATGCTACGTGTGGTGTCACCGCTAGACACCACACTTGCTAGGTGGTAACTTAAATCGGCCGCGGTCCTGTAGTACATGTCGGACCCGCGTGTCGCCACTGTGTAATCGCAATCCTAGCGCCACCACATGGCAGGTCACAATACACGGACTAGACCTCGCCCCAGTTGTACGGACGACATAGCTTGCGACCAGACCTACCAAGTCTTCCTCTCATTTGCTGAGAGACTGATAGAATAGCCTTCAGCTTATTCCATAGCTACTACCTAGCAAGGCGCCATTTGTATCAGTGCTTATAGCTTACTACTATTCAAGAGATGTATTCCAACAAGAGAATAAAGTTAAGTATCTTATTCCAGCTACGTACTTTTCTTCTTATTCATTAATAAGTCTCATGTTCCAGTACTTCGCGCCCGTCTGCGTTAGTTTAGCGTGCACTTTCAGCCACTTCGATCTACAAGGTGTTGGCCCAGCTGCCGACACATCACATGGCGACGAGAGAAAGTGTTTTTTCTGCTTTGGACTGATTTGTTCTTTTTCCCTTTTTGTGCTCTGATTTGCTTGTGTCATGGCTTCGCCACAATCTCCAGATGTACTGTCCGAATTTTTTCGCTTGCAGAATCAGCAGACGCAGGCGTTATTGGAAGCCCTTGGACAGCTCGTCCAGGGTCAACGTGCGCTGCAAACCGATGCGGCAGCCGCCGCTTCATCGCTACCGCAGCCACACAACGCTGTCGCACCGCCATTTAGGCCCTTTGAGGCCACGTGCGAAACCTGGACTGAGTGGGCCAGCCAGTTCCAGTTTCATCTCGCGGCATACAGAATTCAAGGTAAAGAGCGGCAGCCGTTTTTGCTTTCTTGTGTCGGTGTGTCTACCTACCGTGTGATAGTGAAATTGTTTCCCCGACGCGACGTAGCAACTCTGACCTACGAGGAAATTTTGTCGGCTTTAGATGCCTATTTCAAAGAAACAGTAAATGTAGTTGCAAAACGGTATACGTTCTTTCGTACAAAACGTACGGCCGGTCAGACTAATAGGGAGTGGGTTGCAACTTTGCAAGGCCTTACTAGAGACTGCGCGTTTGCCTGTGAATGTGGCCTCCCATATTCCGATACAATGGTGCGTGATGCAATAGCACAGAACGTTTCTGATGTTCGCATACGGGAACAGATTTTGAAACTCGTAAATCCCTCCCTTCAACAAGTGATAGACATATTGGATAGGCAAGACACACTTGACTTTGCTCAGGACTCATTTGAAACTTCGCCAGCAGTGTGTCACATTAATCGGCCCGCCGGGCCCGCTGCACGGGACGCTAAGCGGCCCTCGCGCCCGTCGCAGCCTCGCTCGCAAACACGTGCGCCGCGTAAGCAAGCAACTGCAGTGAAATCATGCCCGCGGTGTGCAACTAGACATTCGCGTGAAAATTGCCCGTCACGCCAAGCTATTTGCTTTTACTGTCAAAAGAAGGGACATGTTCAAAGTGTTTGCCAGAAAAAGCTTAGATCAGACAATCGCAATAATTCCAGGCCTTTTGCTTCGCGCCGGAATCGAACCCAGGACAATCAGGCTCGTGGACCTTCGCCCATGGACATTAATGTAGTTCATTCCCACCCGTCCAGTGACACTTTAGCTAACAGTGACTGTGTTCGTCCCACCCAAAGTGTGTGTCGACGTCGCAGGAAATCCCGTAAAGTCGCAAGTGCTTCTGTACCTGTATCAGTTCAAATTGCACGTGACAGTCGCTCTTCTCGTCAACAGGACAATAAACTTTTTGTGGACCTAGACTTTGCAGGCAAAGTGATACCATTCCAGCTCGATACCGGAGCTGCAGTTTCGTTGCTCAATCACGACACGTACAAACAACTGGGCAAACCACCATTGCGTGCCGCAAATGTTAAGTTAACTAGTTACTCGGGACAGCAGATCCCTGTGTTAGGACAGTGCAGCCTTCTTGCAACATACAAGGGACAAACAAAACTTGTATCATTTTACGTTCTTCGTTCTTCTAGTGCAGTGAACTTGTTTGGTTTAGATTTGTTTCAATTGTTTAATTTGTCTATAGTAAATCAGGTCCTATCAGTGAATCAGACTGTGCCTTCCGCCAGTGTTTCTAGTCTTTGTGAAGAATTTGCAGACATTTTTGCACCGGGCCTTGGTTGCGCTAAGAACTATGCTGCACATTTGGAATTGAAAGACAACGCGCAACCGAAATTTTTCAGAGCGCGCAATGTTCCCCACGCATTGCGTGATGAGGTCGCAAGAACATTGGCCGATTTAGAATCTCAAGGTGTAATTGAACGTGTGCAGGCTTCTCTCTGGGCCTCACCCTTAGTAATTTTGCCAAAACCTTCCGGAAAACTGAGATTTTGTGTGGACTTCAAGGCAACTGTGAATCCACAACTTGTGACTGCTACTTTTCCTTTGCCCCGCCCGGAAGATCTTTTTGACAAACTGTGCCCGGGAACATATTTTTCAAAGTTGGACCTCGCTGATGCGTACTTGCAGATACCTGTGGACGAAGACTCCCAGCGCGTCTTGGTGGTAAACACGCATCTTGGCTTGTATCGCTTCAAAAGACTGCCATTCGGGTGTGCATCCGCCCCTGCATTGTTTCAGCAATATTTACAAACTATTTGTGCGTCGGTCCCTACTGCTGCGAACTATCTGGACGATATTGTGATCTCCGGACAGACAGAAGCCGAACATTTGCAAAATCTCCGAACATTATTTCAGGTATTGCGTCAGAATGGTCTTCGCTTGAGAAAGGACAAATGTGTGTTCTTTGCTCGGGACTTACCCTACCTGGGGCATGTCATAAATGCCCAAGGTATACATCCGAGTCCAGAGCACCTCCGTGCCATACAGGACTTACCTGCTCCGCAGAACTTAAAACAGCTACAGAGTGTGCTGGGTAAAATTACTTATTATTCAAAGTTTGTGCGCAATGCTTCTTCCATTTCAGCTCCGCTTCATCGCTTACGCCGTAAAGGTGTTCCGTTCGTCTGGACGACGGAATGCGAACGCGCCTTTCGCCAGTTGAAATCGGCGTTACTTTCAAATACTTGCCTTACGCCATTCGATCCCCGAAAACCCCTTTTGTTGATGGTAGATGCATCGGATTTCGGGATCGGTGCTGTGCTTGCGCACAAAGATGGCTCGCATGATCGCCCTATTGCCTTTGCGTCCAAATTGCTCTCATCTGCGCAAAGAAATTATTCACAAATAGAGAAAGAAGCTTTAGCTCTCGTGTTTGGTGTTACCAAGTTCCATGACTTCTTGTATGGTCGTCACTTTACAATCATCACGGACCACAAACCTTTGACATCGCTTTTTCATCCGAACAAGCCTGTACCTCCGCGTACAGCGCAGAAATTCATTCGCTGGTCACTTTTTCTCTCGCAGTACCGCTACGATATCTTGTATCGGTCCACTGCTAAGCACGGAAACGCTGATGCGTTGTCCCGTTTGCCTGTTGCTGAGGTTAAAGCATTCGATTCTTCCGAACTTGCTTGCATGTTCATTGATTCGGAAGCCGATGACGTGGTCGCATCGTTTCCGATTGATTTTCGTCGTGTAGCTACAGCCACAGCTGCTGACCCTGTCCTTGCTACTGTCTTGCGTTTTGTTGCTACGCAATGGCCCTTGTCAAAGTCACGGATCGAAGATCCTTTGGTTCGCCGTTTTTTTGCTCACAAGGAGAGACTTTTTGTACGACGTGGTGTTTTGTTGTTGCGTTCCGATAATGATCAATCCCGAGTCGTAGTCCCGCGTTCGTTACAGTCCTCTGTCTTAAAGCTTCTTCACCAAGGACATTGGGGTATAGTGCGTACGAAACAACTTGCTCGTCAGCACTGTACTTGGTTCGGAATCGATGCTGCGATTACGAATATGTGCTCCTCTTGCGTGGCGTGTGCCGAACACCAATCCGCACCGCCGCGTAAATTCTTTGCATGGCCGAACGCCACTTCCCCTTGGCAACGCTTGCACATCGATTTTGCTGGTCCATTCTGGAATGCTCGATGGTTGGTTGTGGTCGATGCTTTCAGTAATTTTCCTTTTGTTGTCCGGATGTCTTCCACGACGTCTTCTGCCACAATCCAAGCCTTGTCTGCTATCTTTTGCATTGAGGGTCTTCCGCAGACTATTGTTTCCGACAATGGCCCACAATTCATGTCCGCAGAATTTCAGTCATTCTGCAAGGCCAATGGTATTCAACATCTGACGTCCGCGCCGTTTTCGCCTCAGTCAAACGGTGCCGCTGAACGATTGGTCCGGACTTTCAAGTCACAGATGTTGAAATTGAAAGAATCGCATTCTCGGGAGGACGCTTTGTTACTCTTTTTGTCTTCGTATCGCTCTCAGCCCCGCGATGGTCGCTCGCCGGCTGAATTGCTCCATGGTCGATCTCATCGCACCCTGATGTCTTTGCTACATCCGCCGCATCAGGTTCCTGTGCAGCGGCAGGCTCCTGCTTTTGCTCTTGGCGACGTTGTCTATTATCGCAATTATCGCGGTTCACGGCGTTGGCTCGCAGGGCGCATTCTTCGCTGCCTCGGCCGCGCGATGTATTTGGTTTTGGGGGCCTCTGGTGAGGTGCGTCGGCATCTCAATCAGCTGCGCCTCTGTCGTCGCCTGGGTTCTGCCGCTCCCCGTCTGCTTTCAGCGACGGAGCCGTCAGGTCAGCGCCTTGGGGACCCATCTACTGGCTCGCCTCATCCCCAGGTGTTGCCGACGCTGCCTTCCATTTTGCCCCATGGCGTCGCGCCGCCGCCGCCGCCGCAGCCGCCGCCGGCGCCGCCCGCAGTGGACGCGTCGCTGCAACCGCCTGGCGCCTCCCTGGGTCACGCGCCGCCGCTCGCTTCCCGTGACCAGCCGTCCTCCGCCATGGACCTCTTGCCCGCTCCGGACCAGATGTCGTCTTCGCCCGTCGGGTGCTCCGACCACATGGAGGTCGACCCTTCTGTCTCATTACGTGCGCATACACCTCATGTTGACGTGCACCCTGGACTAGGTTTGCAGGCGTTTCCTAGCTCCCCTCGGACCGAATGGCCGGGTGCGGGTGGCACAGCCTCGCCTGTTGTTAGGCTCCCCACCTCATCGCATACGTCAACATGGGGTCCTCCCCACGGCGGGCGGAAGCCTTATCTCACGACCGTTCGCCGATTTGCGGGGGAGGAATGTGGTGTCACCGCTAGACACCACACTTGCTAGGTGGTAACTTAAATCGGTCGCGGTCCTGTAGTACATGTCGGACCCGCGTGTCGCCACTGTGTAATCGCAATCCTAGCGCCACCACATGGCAGGTCACAATACACGGACTAGACCTCGCCCCAGTTGTACGGACGACATAGCTTGCGACCAGACCTACCAAGTCTTCCTCTCATTTGCCGAGAGACTGATAGAATAGCCTTCAGCTTATTCCATAGCTACTACCTAGCAAGGCGCCATTTGTATCAGTGCTTATAGCTTACTACTATTCAAGAGATGTATTCCAACAAGAGAATAAAGTTAAGTATCTTATTCCAGCTACGTACTTTTCTTCTTATTCATTAATAAGTCTCATGTTCCAGTACTTCGCGCCCGTCTGCGTTAGTTTAGCGTGCACTTTCAGCCACTTCGATCTACAAGGTGTTGGCCCAGCTGCCGACACATCACTACGTATCTGTTATGATGAAATATTGAAGAAGTGTCGACGAATAAGGTAAGGAATAATGAGTAGTGGTTAGGGACTCTGATTTGTGAAAAAGGTTGTTGGAAACCAAGAATCGTACTTTAAGAGTTGTGAAATGTGTGTAAATGCGTGAATGTATCACAATGCAGGCGAAAATTTTTTGCACACTGTTATATTCATAGGATTTTGTTTCTACACATTTGTAACGTAAATTTTCGACCTGTGAAATTTTCATATGAGACTGTCACTGTAGCAGAAACTGGTGTCGTAAATATTTCGGTAAGAAAGTTAAGTGACCACCTGCACGTAATGCGTCGTGGGCACCCAGCTGGGCGACAGTCGCCTGGAAAAAAGCCATTAGCGTGTGCCCCTTTCTGAGGTACAGGTGGAGAAAAAAAAAGGGAGGCCATTATCCTCACTATTGATGTTCCTTTGTAGAAAGCATCGCAAAAACTACATGGTCGAACTTGAAAACATATGATTACACTGTGGAGCTCTTAATTTATGATATTTACTGAAATGCCTAATGAAATGACGAGAAATATTTTTATGTCTATACACCTGATTATGACTACTGTCTCTCTAGTTGAGAGATTTTTCTACTAACTTATGAAATGCCTCATGACTACTAAATGATGTTCTTATGCTCTACTTTGTACATAGTTGCTTATTTCATTTGATATCTGGTTTCCAGCTGTCTTGCAGCATTGGTTTCATAAAATAAAATTAAATGCATTTGCTAATGTGAACACTTTCTGTCAACAGATCTATTAAATAATAATTTTGTGATCCACATTCTTCAAAAAAAGGAGCACTTGGAAAGGAAAGAACAATAAGAAGGGACTAGTAACAGTAACTGCATACATAATATTCTTTACAAGTACATGGTAATATTTTTTTACAATAAGTTGTTGTGGTGCACCACTTTAATTAGATAGACATTAAGATGTGATTATACATTACCTTTGTCTGCATTGTTATCTTTAGTGTACTATTTTTTCTGCTTGAGCTTTGTCATGCTTAGGTATACATTATAGCATTTACTGCTGCTGTTTGCCAGGCATAGTGCTACTGAATTTTAATTTGTGTTACTCTGCTAAGCCAGTTTTACTACGCATTTATTTTTCTTGTTTGCTGCTCATTGCCTTATATTAGTTGTAATTTATGCTGCTTGCTTTGCCTTTTGTATTTTTTATCATTGCTGTTTGTGTTAATTGTTTTGTGCTGCTGCATTGCCTCGTCCCTTAGTTTAGCATCTGAGCTCAGTAGATTTAAGTTAGCTTAAGAGGGCGTAGACTATATAAGAAACTAACTATGATGAATTGGAAGAAATGCATTGAGAAGATATAAGAAAATGGTTTGGCAAAAAAAAAAGTTGTGTACAGTGGAGAAAAACTATTTTGAAAGAGGATGTGAACAGAATACAGAAAGCAGGCTTAGATAGTACTTTTGGGAATAATGATGAGCAAAGTGAGATCTCCATGCAAAATACTGCAGTAAAACAAACCCTGTCCTTTCCTTTTGTGTCATCCCTCTATATGTTTGTGTACCTTTGTGTATTTGTGTTTTTCCTGTCTTTATGTGTTTAGCTGATGAGAGCTATGTTATAGAATTTTTCTAATACTATGTTATTTACTTTGTAAAGATGTTGAGACATTATTTATTCTGTTTTGTTGCTCATATGTGAAGGTGATGTTTCAAAAGTTATTCTGATCTTTATGTATGTACTTATGTCATTATTTTTGTAATACTGATGTATATGTTTATTTCTATTCTTTTGTAAAGCCTTTGTTACTACAAATGTTATCTGTATTGTTATGTTCTTTAATGATGTATTTTGTACCTATGTAATTGTATTCTTATATTATAAAATTATAATTGACACCAGTTCATCATATTATTAACTTGTAAGTTACATTTCACTGCACACGTTTCTGTTGGTCATAGTATATGGACAATATGTGAGAAGTAGGGACTGTTAGTGTTTGCACGTGTGTTAATAATTCAGCAAGGGACTGGATAACAGCATTGCTGGTTCTAAGGACAATTCCAAAAACTTCGTGAGTGTACAAGTGGTGGTTTATGGACTTGCTATATTGTCTGCAAGACTTCTAAGGACAATTCCAAAACTTTGTGCGTGCACAAGTGGTGGTTTATGGACTTGCTATCTTCTCTGCAAGACTCTTCGATGGTGTTTATGCACCTGCACAGTCGCAGCAGTTGGCTACTGGCCATCTCTACAAGGACTACATTGGGGCTGCATCTTTGATGGCCCACCAATACCATTATTTCTACAAGGGTTGCAGTGGGTCTGCATCTCTGATGGCCCACCAATACCATACTCTCTACTAGGACTACAGTGGGTCTGCTCTGTGATGACCTACCTACCAATATTCTTCAAAACTTCGAATGACTCTGCTGTGGGTTTGCTCTGTTGTGACCCATTACTTGTCTGCATGTCGAGAGTCAGCACTGTCTTTCCGTTGGAAGGACAACACTACTTCTTCAAGACTGCATGGAAATCCACTACTACCGTGTGCATTTTCTTTTACTGCTCAGACTTTGAGAAAAACACTGCTATTTTACTGTGATGAACGATTAGGACTGTCTTTATGGACTGTGAGAAAGTTTAGCTTTTGACCAACATTGTATCAATAAGTGTGTGCATTTGATTTCTTTGTTACTGTAATTATGAAAATTTTTTTCAAATCATTAGTGGCCACTGCCCAAAACAATTTGTAAAATTTTTTGTGGGGAGCATGGGGGCTATATAAGTAGGCTGTTTATGTTTTCTTATTGGTAACGCCACATAGCGCTCCATATGAAAAATCACTGGCTGTGCTGTGTGCAGTCTGTGGGTGGTTTGCATTGTTGTCTGCCATTGTAGTGCTGGGCAGCGGCAGCTGGATGTGAACAGCGCGTAGCGTTGCGCAGTTGGAGGTGAGCCGCCAGCAGTGGTGGATGTGGGGAGAGAGATGGCGGAGTTTTGAAATTTGTCATGAACTGATATATATATTATGACTATTAAGGTAAATACATTGTTTGTTCTCTATCAAAATCTTTCATTTGCTAACTATGCCTATCAGTAGTTAGTGCCTTCAGTAGTTTGAATCTTTTATTTAGCTGGCAGTAGTGGCGCTCGCTGTATTGCAGTACTTCGAGTAACCAAGATTTTTGTGAGGTAAGCGATTTGTGAAATGCCTAGGTTAATGTTAGTCAGGGCCATTCTTTTGTAGGGATTTCTGAAAGTCAGATTGTGTTGCGCTAAAAATATTGTGTGTCAGGTTAAGCACAGTCTTGTAAAATTGTTCAAAGGGGACGTTTCAATATTTTCCCATCTAATGGTCTTGATCAGCATAATACCTCAGGGGCTTCATTAATTTTTATCTTCCCATTTGGGTGAAGCCAGCAGGAAAACCCTGAGAACAAAAACAGTGGCGGGACGTTCAGACCTTCTCTTTGATTGATACAATAGTTTGGTGTCAAGCTGATAGCCAGTCATTCGTAATGTTCGTCCTTAACCAGATACACTGTACATGTGTGAAATTTTTCACCTCACAGGGTTTTACTTGAGATTATAAGTTCATATTTTTACAAGACTTACGTCAGTTAAGTCACTATTGTGACTTCCCAACATTCTAGATCTGGTAAGTAAAATATTTTTTCATTGTCAACTAGATTTTTCAGAAGGTGACACGGTTCCTTTCTCTCACTTTCTAATACTATTTCACTTTATTTTCACTTTCCCTAACAATTCAAACTACATAGCTAATGAATTAGACTGCATCTATTAATTTTATTTTCCTCATTGCCTTATATATAAGGTATATTATACAGAATCCGGCCTCACTCACAAGTGTTTTAAATATGAGCTAATCAGAAATTCACCCAGCATCTTTACATCAGGTTACAGTTATTTACATATTTACATTTTTTTCTTGTGCAGTGAGAACATACTGTTATTTGGCAAGTAATATTTTGTGTTAAGCGATACCATGGTAGAAACACATATGAACATACTTGGCAACCTCGTTAGACATATATAGCAAGTGAACACCACTCATTGATTTGAAGACGTTTCATTCAATATCTTTCAGTTACATGAAATTATATGTTAGGAGCACCAGTTCGTGCAGATACTACTCTCAATCAAAGGAGTAAGTACCGTAAAATTACCAGAGAAAATCTATTTATTTGAGGGCAACGATTGTAATTATGTGTATCCCCTGATTGAGTATTCATCTACTGAACGTAAGTAGAAAATATTAATTGACATCACTTTAGCTGGTTACAACTGACACACGTTTCAAAGTCATAATCTTTCCTCCTTTTCTTTTCTTTTTTAATTTGATAGGATAACAAGTGATAAACATGACCCATTAACATTCAGGTGCAGTTTAGTCACTTGACTACATACAAATATATATTTTTTATACATTTTTTACAGATAAGAGAAAACAGAATGTCAGGTACTTTACAACCTTATGTACCTTTTCTCATCCGTTTAAAGCACTTGCATCATATAATTCCAGATACTTGAATGCCCTTTCTATATTCAAGATAATGCTGGTTTCCACTAATTAGCACTAATGAACTAAACACTCATTAATAGGTACTGTTTACGGCATTACGACTGTTTACAATGATAAGTCAATCTTTCAGTGAAGTTATTATTTTACCAAATCGTTACAAAATTTCCTTTACATATTCACTTTTTAAGTTTCTGATTCTGCTTCACAACTCCACTCTACAGAGTAGAGGATAATTTATTCTTGATGACTGCAAATATCATATTCGTTGCCACATTTTCATTGTACTACTTCCCATATTAACATTCGTGTACTGCCAACACAGTTAGTTATGGTCTTAACAACATAAGTGGTAAGACACAATATTAAGCAGTTCTCATTATGAGTAACTTCAGATCTTACGTTTTCATGTATGAAGAGGTTACCTCTACTTCAAAAAGGAAATTACAACATGGTTCGTCAGGTTACATTTCACTAGTCAGATTATTTCTGCTAAACTTAGTTAATAAATGGTTCAAATGGCTCTTAGCACTATGGGACTTAACTTCTGAGGTCATCAGTCCCCTAGAACTTAGAACTACTTAAACCTAACTAACCTAAGGACATCACACACATCCATGCCCGAGGCAGGATTCGAACCTGCGACCGTAGCAGTCGCGCGGTTCCGGACTGCGCGCCTAGAACCGCTAGACCACCGCGGCCGGCAGTTAATAAATTATTTGGTTTTCAGTTAAGGTAGATAAATATGTAATTTAGAATGAGACAGCATAGGCCTTATTAATTACGTACTCCTCATCTCTAAAAATCAAGCCTCACGCAAGTTCGATGTATTTGTACCTACATATTTCCAAGAGCCCGACCACACTGCATTTTAGTAGGGCAACATGAACGGACACCAGTTCTCTTCTATAACGTTGACCGAACACCAGAGCAGTCATATTACATTTCGCGATTCACCATAACAAGCATAATTCTATTGATGTCCAGCAATCAGTCATTAACGTAGAATGAGATTTCCACTCTGCAGCGGAGTGTGCGCTGATATGAACCTTTCTGGAAGATTAAAACTGTGTGCCAGACCGAGACTCGAACTCGGGATCTTTGCCTTTCGCGGGCAAGTGCTCTACCATCTGAGCTACCCAAGCACGACTGACACCCCGGCCTCATAGCTTTACTTCCACCAGTACCTCGTCTCCTACCTTCCAAACTTTACAGAAGCTCTTCTGCGAACCTTGTGGGACTAGCACTCCTGAAAGAAATACTGCGGAGACATGTCTTAGCCAAAACCTCTGGGATGTTTCCAGAATGAGATTTCCACTCTGCAGCGGAGTGTGCTGATATGAAACTTCCTGGCAGATTAAAACTGTGTGCCGGACCGAGACTCGAACTCGGGACCTTTGCCTTTCGCAGGAAAGTGCTCTACCATTTGAGCTACCCAAGCACACCTCACGCCCCATCCTCACAGAGCACTTGCCCGCGAAAAGCAAAGGTCTCGAATGGTTCAAATGGCTCTGAGCACAATGGGACTTAACTTCTGAGGTCATCAGTCCCCTAGAACTTAGAACTACTTAAACCTAACTAACCTACGGACATCACACACATCCACGCGGGAGGCAGGATTCGAATATGCGACCGTAGCAGTCGCGCGGTGCAAAGGTCTCGAGTTCGAGTCTCGGTCCGGCACTCAGTATTAATCTGCCAGGAAGTTTCAGCCATTAACGTATCCTAGTTACATAAAGAATAATAATATTCACAAGGAATTTCTGAACCATAGCCCTCGGATATGAGACAGGATTTCATTTATTCCATGAAAGCAGAGTGATGGATATTTTTATTTGATTTTATTTTATTTAACTTCAGTGATTGTCTTAAGATACTTAGTGGTGAAACGTCCCCTTAGAAAATTTATACAAGACTGTGCTTAAGCTGACACACAATATTTTTAGCGCAACGCAATCTGACTTTCAAAAATCCCTACAAAAGAATGGCCCTGACTAACATTAACCTATACGTTTCACAAATCACTTACCTCACAAAAATCTTGGTTACTCGAACTACTGCAATACAGAAAGCGCCACTACTGCCAGCTAAATAAAAGATTCAAACTACTGAAGGCACTAGCTACTGATAGGCACAGTTAGCAAATGAATGATTTTGATAGAGAACAAACAATGTTTTTACCTTAATAGTGTTCAAAAGTCATAAATATATAGCAGTTCATGACATCCAGTCTTACAAATTTCAAAACTCCGTCATTTCTCTCCCCACATCCACCACTGCTGGCGGCTCACCTCGAACTGCGCAACGCTACGCGCTGTTCACAGCCAACTGCCCAACACTACAATGGCGAATATTACAACAATGCAAACCAGCCACAGACTGCACACAGCACAGCCAGTGATTTTCATACAGAGCACTACGTGGCGTTACCAATATAAGAACCTAAACAGCCTACTTACAGTGGTACTGAGATACATAATTAATCATCAGTATACCACGTAAAAATACTCCATGAATCATAATTAATTATTTTTATATGTTAGTGAAAATACTTTTTAACCTGCTTATGTTAATACAGCCCTTTGATCTTTTTGTTGTTGATCATGCTAAAAGATAGCTTCCCTCGTATTAGTTGTTGGATTGAAACTGCAGCCACCCCATTTTCATGGCTATATCGAGGATCCTAATTAGACCAAACCTAGTTTGGTTGACTAACAGTCACAAGTCATGCCTCCTGTGATTTTCATAATCCTGAAATTTTATTTGCCATATTTTCAAAATCTTCTCGTAACTACCCTGTTACGTGATTGACAACTTCGTTTTCAACTGCATGGCTTGTCTTTTAGCTGGCTCACTTACGTGTGCAAACTGACTAGCCAAACTGTCTTGTTTTCTATTCACAGTTTTGAAATCTTTTGCCAAACCATCTATTTTGACCTGTTTTGTTAATCATTTGGCAAACCACCATTTCACTCGTCAGACCACCTATCATAATTTCTAGTCTTTAGAGCATTTATAGAAAAGCATTTGGTGTTGTAGCAATAAACTCAGTAATAGATTTATTTGCCGCAAGTGACGTTACCTCACTTCCCGAAGCGGAAGTGTTATCTACCTTTTCACTGCTGAATTAGCCTTCTGGTACTTGATCTGATACAGTGTCTGTATCTGAAGATTCCAACATGGTAACCTGACGTATTTTTTACCATATTAGTCTACAAGGATAGCTGATTGATGTTACAGCTGATCATATTATATTTAACACGTAAACAAATTGCAGTCTGTATTTGTAGCAGCACAGCGCTATTGACGACAAATATTTCTTTGAAAACAACACTTCGTAGCTGCTACAAACTCTGTGCACTGAAACATGGACGTCAGCCATCTTGTGATCTACTTATGAAATTGGAATACTTGCAAAATAATTATAATTTGGGTAAATAATAAGCTCAACACAAGATGCCACTCATATAAGTAGATCTCACTTATTTGGAATTTTACCCTATTATTCTTTACTGAATGACTGTAAAAATGCCCTAACTTGTGCTCTGTTATACACAACGAATCAGTTTTGATGATGTGATTCTTTAGTTTCTCCCGGCGTATTTGTTGCTCGAACAGTCCACGGGTATACTGCCCGTTCATAGTGTCCAACGGCACAATATTTCGGCGATCAGACATGTCGCCATCGTCAGGTGCGCTGACGAACTGAGCTCCTGAGGGCGGGCGGACGATTTAAATCCCCTCCCCCCGCAGGCCGCACTCTTCGCCGTCCGCGCCCGCGCCGGCGGTCGCGAAGACGTGGGCGTCGGAATCTGTCATAGCGTCGATGTGCTTGCTACGTCCGCCCTGGTCGCCAGTTCGTACTTCTTGCTGAGTCTTCTTAATTACATTCAATGCCGGGTCCCAAGCCTTGCGAACGCCGGCGCGCGGGCGCGGACGGCGAAGAGAGCGGCCCGCGGGGGGAGGGGATTTACGAGGTGCTTTCAAGTTCTAAGGCCTCCGATTTTTTTCTCCGGACTGGAAAGAGATAGGAACATGCGCATTGTTTTAAAATGAGGCCGCGTTCATTGTCAATACGTCCCAGAGATGGCAGCACTGTACGGCAGATGGAATTTTACCGCCAGTGGCGAGAATGAGAACTGTTTTAAATACTTAAAATGGCGACGTTTTCCTTACTTGAACAGTGTGCAATCATTCGTTTTCTGAATTTGCGTGGTGTGAAACCAATTGAAATTCATCGACAGTTGAAGGAGACATGTGGTGATGGAGTTATGGATGTGTCGAAAGTGCGTTTGTGGGTGCGATAGTTTAATGAAGCCAGGACATCGTGTGACAACAAACTGAAACAACCTCGGGCTCGCACAAGCCGGTCTGACGACATGATCGAAAAAGTGGAGAGAATTGTTTTGGGGGATCGCCGAATGACTGTTGAACAGATCGCCTCCAGAGTTGGCATTTCTGTTGGTTCTGTGCACACAATCCTGCATGACGACCTGAACATGCAAAAAGTGTCATCAAGGTGTGTGCCACGAATGCCGACGGACGACCACATGGTTGCCCGTGTGGCATGTTGCCAAGCAATGTTGACGCGCAACGACAGCATGAATGGGACTTTCTTTTCGTCGGTTGTGACAATGGATGAGACGTGAATGCCATTTTTCAATCGAGAAACAAAGCGCCAGTCAGCTCAATGGAAGCACACAGATTCACCGCCACCAAAAAAATTTCGGGTAACCGCCAGTGCTGAAAAAATGTTGGTGTCCATGTTCTGGGACAGCGAGGGCCTAATCCTTACCCATTGCGTTCCAAAGGGCACTACGGTAACAGGTGCATCCTACGAAAATGTTTTGAAGAACAAATTCCTTCCTGCACTGCAACAAAAACGTCCGGGAAGGGCTGCGCGTGTGCTGTTTCACCAAGACAACTTACCCGCACATAGAGCTAACGTTACGCAACAGTTTCTTCATGATAAGAACTTTGAAGTGATTCCTCATGTTCCCTACTCACCTGACCTGGCTACTAGTGACTTTTGGCTTTTTCCAACAATGAAAGACATTCTCCGTGGCAGCACATTCACCAGCCGTGCTGCTATTGCCTCAGCGCTTTTCCAGTGGTCAAAACAGACTCCTAAAGAAGCCTTCGCCGCTGCCAAGGAATCATGGCGTCAGCGTTGTGAAAAATGTGTGCGTCTGCAGGACGATTACGTCGAGACGAAACGCCAGTTTCATCGATTTCGGGAGAGTAGTTAATTAGAAAAAAAATCGGAGGCCTTAGAACTTGAATGCACCTCGTAAATCGGCCGCCCGTCCTCAGGAGCTCAGTTCGTCAGCGCAGCTGACGATGGCGACATGTCTGATCGCCGAAATATTGTGCCCGTTGGACACTATGATCGGGCAGTATACCCGTGGACTGTTCGAGTTAGTTTTAATGAGTTTCTTTAGTTTGTAATTTTACAAGTCTTGGTCCTTCTTTTGATCCTTATTATTTTGTTTAATATTTGTTCATTGTTATTATAAGTTTTCCTCGTTCATTTACATGTATCATCAATTCTCATACAGGTCGTATGATTACATGGATAAGAAATAGTCATTTAATATTGAATCGTGAATAAAATTATACATAACATACAATGAACTATTCACATTTACTGTTCTGTACTCTTGTCTCCAGTGTAACATTTGCTATAGGTAGTCTGAGCAGAGAAACATTATGAACAATCTTTCTGACTAAATAATGTCAAGGTCAGACTGATTCATTAGAGGATCTTGTTTTAGATCACATGAAACGTGCGTCACATCAGTGAGCGATAAGACTGCGTTGAAATTGTTCATTACCGTTGTCTTACAACAAAGCAACTGTCTTTCACGCTGTAAATTAGTAACTTGAACACGAAGTATTACCTATAGAATTAACGGGATTGGTTAAGCAACACTGAATGACCGTGAAATTTCAATTTATATTGGCGTTAATTTGTTTGCACTAGTATACTGTACTTCGTCAATATACAACAAACAAATTCTGTGTAGTGCATGTAGGTAGTAATTATCTCAATGAGATGGCCACAATGGCGGCTGATCACATAGCGGCCAAGCTGGCTATTTCTACGAGTAATTACAAAAACTCACCGATTGTTGCATGATATGAGCTAGTAAAAAGTAATATTTTGATTAAAATGAAAGAGAGCAATGGAATAAATTTATTTTTTCCGTAACTTATCATTCAATAAATAAACTTATATGGGCCTTACGTTCGTACAGGTACAACAAAGAAGAAAAGCGTAAGAACATATAACAACAATAAAGACAAGTGGCACAAATATGACAGATATTCTCCTTTTTTACGCCTGGAGATAAGAACTAAATTAACGTTGTTGCGATTTAAGTCCAAATACACTTCCATTTGCAGCTGATCAAATAATGATTCAAGTAAATGACAGACAGTTATACAAATTCGCGTATATTTAAATAACCTATGGAAATCTGATAATTTTAAAATCTCAGTTAAGGAAACGGAAACTGCGGCTTTTAGAGAATAGTGTCCAGTCAGATCAAAGTTTGTGCAAGCAAACAACCTTTTTGAACAAGTATAGAATTTTAAATATCTTGGTTGTGACACACGTTGAGCACAAATTTAGCAAATTTGAATATGTATGTGGGACAGTTCAAATGGTTCAAATCGCTCTGAGCACTGTGGGACTTAACTTCTGAGGTCATCAGTCCCCTAGAACTTAGAAGTACTTAAACCTAACTAACCTAAGGACATCACACACATCCCTGCCCGAGGCAGGATTTGAACCTGGGACCGTAGCGCCTAGAACCGCTCGGCCACTCGGGCTGCATCGATGCCTGGGTGCTGACTCGAAAACACTTGAATAAAGAACTATCGGCAGGAACTAGTTGTGTAAGTAGTGTTAAAGGATATACGAATGTGGATAAAATAGGAAATAAACATATTAGGAAAGAATGAGATATAGAATCAGTACATAATAGAGCATTAAATAATAACAAGACTGGCCCGATCACTCGAACGAGTGGAAAATATCAGACTTCCCAAGATAGCGTGGGATTACATGCCAAGGGGAAGAGGAGACTGCAGGAAACCTAGGACACGATGCAAACAACTGTGAAGTCTTAATGGCAGGAATGCCTAAACCACGTACGGTACTGTAGAAGAAAAAGTAGATGAAGGACAGCACGCTTTTTGCGGTTAGAGTCAGCTACCAGTCTTTGTGCAAGATACTGATCACTTATCACTTGTAAGTGTCTGTGCATTTCGTAACCAGTCTCTCGACCCCTTCCTCCTCCGCCAACCCCCCCCCCCACCCACCCAACTTGGTACTCAAATGTGCTGTGTGTGAACTGTTTCTTAGAGTTACGGACATTGTCTGGCAAGTTATTCGTGTGTATCTTGAGATTCAGCATAAGCTAAGAAACGGCGGTAGCCACTTTTGCCTCTAACTAGGCTTTTCCATTAATAATGACATATCGAGCTCTTCAGTCCAGTCATATGTTGGCTCTGATGTTGCGTGTGCAGCTACTTTGTTTACTACGCAAAAAGTTTCTAGAAGTCTAGAAACATGTATTCAACTATAGGTTTCCTATTTACTTCCTGCACCTCATGAGTGGCTGCAGCAAGCCGAGTTTAACAGAAATCGGCGCAGTCGAGGTCGCTGACCGTTTGGATACAACACGTTGTAACGTTAGGAGGATCAAGACCGCTTAGAGTGTTTGGCAACTGGGCAGATAATATATTACTTTCAAATTGACTGGAAGGTTCTCGTATAGATGTCCTTTCGCTTGCTTTTGATTTAGTTCACTTTTTGTCAACAAGAGTTTCACTCTTCTATGCAGCTCTCTCTGCTTTCGCAGAAGCTTTCCGATATCGTTATTGAACCATGACGTCTTTTTGTTCTTGATTATCTTCCATAGCACCCACTTACCTTGCTCATTGTTTTTACTACGCAAAAATATCTTTCCGTATTTCAAAGCCCAGTGTTCGATAATTGTGATCAGTAGTGCTACTGTACATTAGTGATTGCTGAATACTCTCTCTTATTAGGTTCATATCTGTTCTAGCCTACGATCCAGTACGTTTCCGTTGCGGTTAGGACGACTTACCAACGACTGTAAATAATTTTTGGATAATACGTTTTGTACAGTCCCAATAGCCCTTTGTCGCTTTTAGCCGTTATTACGCATGCGTTTTCAAATCTTTAGATAGCAGATTTAAATCTGCTGCTCTCGCTATGGCATGATCGTGATCAGTGTGAAAGGGATTGCCGATATCCTAATATATAAGGTGCGCCACTGATTCAAATAGTAGAGCATTTTTTGTTGTTGGTTTTGCAGTTCATTACGATAACCCTCTTCACTGTTAGACGAATCCTATAAATTCTTGGTTCCATTCACTATTAATTTCTCAATAAATAAAGGTCTGCAACCATGGACCTTCGACGGAATTTCCCCACTACACTAACCTCACCCAACCACTATGCAATAAATAGTCCTAGTAAAGTAGGCCTCTGAAGGTACCTCAACCTCGTTCCGGCAGAGTGACTATGGTACATACTACATAGCGTACTGCAGACTAGTTCAGGACACACTAACAAAGAATGAGAGACACGTTATACTGATGGCCGCGGTAGTCTCGTGGTTCTAGGCGCGCAGTCCGGAACCGCGCGACTGCTACGGTCGCAGGTTCGAATCCTGCCTCCGGCATTGATGTGTGTGATGTCCTTAGGCTAGTTAGGTTTAAGTAGTTCTAAGTTCTATGGGACTGATGACCACAGCTGTTAAGTCCCATAGTGCTCAGAGCCATTTGAACTATTTTATACTGATGGTCGAGGTGACCAAATCACAACAGTCTCTCCTGGTGTTGTTCGCTTGTGCCAAACTACCTTGCAATTTCCTCTTCTGGTCATTATGCAGGAATTTTCTTTCCCTCGTACTGGCAAGTGTAGCTTGAACATGGCCTCTTACTTTACAACTGTGACTGCGGTCAAGCTGCTAATAGTGGTTAACAATAAGTGGGAAAATTACAAAGCAACGTAAATTATATTCGCAGACGTCTCAAAGAAGCACATATACTCAATTAAACCCGGTTACAGACATCTCACTTAATCAATTGATAGGATATCACAGAAATGAATGGAAAGGCTTGCTTAGGTTGTTCAAACTTAGAGGTTATTGGAGCGCCAGCAACTCCTCGATCAGCAAGAGGAAAATCACGCAAAGTAAATTCTGTAATACGCGAGGAACAGAAGGTAAGTGAGAGAGAAATTAAGTCAAATGATGTTACGACGTTACATGCTAGGCAGCATGGATGAGTTCGAGATTTTCTGCTGTAGTGTTGCTTCACAGCTACCATCGCAAATTTATTAATGGAGTCGTCGCAACAAGCTTACACCGAGATCCTTAACTGTCAACTCGTCAAAAACCAGCTGCCTTTCATTAATTACTGAGGTTTCAGCGCTTTGGAACATTGCTACAACATGGCGCCCAGAGGTTGACCCCATCGCCTCGTGATGACTGGGTGTTGTGTGATGTCCTTAGGTTAGTTAGGTTTAAGTAGTTCGAAGTTCTAGGGGACTGATGACCATAGATGTTAAGTCCCATAGTGCTCAGAGCCATTTGAACCATTTTTTTTTTGTCTTCTTCGCGTTGTCCTAAAAGTGAGAGTCTCTACTCGCTTTTTGGTCCTATTTTAAACCTCAGATTCCAAAGAAAACAGCTGACAGACCAAGGTGACCCTAGCTTTTGTGGGGAACCTAAATGCGTATTTTGCAGCCGTTATGGAAAGAAATGCTCTGGGATGTTGTCAGCCACCTTTGAATGCAAATTAAGGGCCTTAACCTTAAAGCTAAATCGCTGCACTGAAAGAGTTCAGGTTCCTACAAAGACTTGGTTGTAACGGGAATCGCTACCTTCACATTAATTAGTAACTGTTTACTGCTGCTAGTCACCTACTCCAGGAAACCGGGGAAAAATGTGTCCATTCCTAAGTATCATCATTATCTATTCATCATTCCTCGGGTGCCCTCTCTCCATACATGAAACTGACACACACCTGACCGTTTCATCAGTTACTGCAGTTTATCAATAAATTTTAGCCAAAATGCTTCGTTTCCCTTAGTCTCATCAAATCTAAAGTTTTATCGCCATCCATTAAGACGTGGCGTCGCCAACAGGTGGCGATGGTGGGTTCAAGAAAATATACAGTTTTCATCCTTTTGAAAGCTGTGAATGAAAACATGAAAGGAAAAAGAATCACTGTCATACTAATCTACTGAGTGCTTGAAACAGTTTAAGAATACCACATGTCTGTTATGGACAAATTCCTAGTTCATGCCGTAGTCCTCCTCCGACTTTTTATGAACAGTGAAGTGTGTATGAGTATCCCGTGGACGACTGTGAAGCCTGCTAGTGCCGTGTAGCGTAGTGATTGCATCACTCTCAATGGATATGAAATGAAACGGATGGGTCAAACCCAATACCGGAACGTAGCCTACTGCTTTCGAAGAGCACCATAGGACCAGCTGAACGTAAAGTCGTCACCCAGCGGACGGTTCACCATTAACAATGACGCTCCCTGTAAATCTAGATCAATGTTTAGGATCTATCCTGGAACATTTTGATGACGTCTGGCAATGAGAAACTACTGATGTCCCGAGTCTGCGGTGTTTCATGTCACTTCTTAGTGTTAGCCCTAAATTTTTTAACTATGTTACGTGCTCCAGATGTTTCCTTATAGTCTTATAATCATGTGCCTTTAGGCTGCATCTCCTTGCTATAGACTTGTCTTACATTTATCTTCATTTTATAAGAGATAGCAGTGATACGCTGAGTAGATATTTTGAAGATCCGTCTGTATTTGCACTCTATAGGGGGACAAAGCGACGCCCCATGAAGGAATTATCCAGATGAGACGCAAATCGCTAAATGTTATGAACATGAACAGGCAAACAAATGGGTACAGTTTCAGAAAAAGTGGATAATTTATTCAAGAGAAAGAGCTTCACAAACTGAGCACCAGTAATGCGTTGGTGCAACTCCGGCCCTAACGCAAGCAGTTATAGCACTTGCCAATGATTAATAGAGTTGTTGGATGCTCTCCAAGGGATATCGAGCCAAATTCTGTCCAACTGGAACGTTAAATCATCAAGATCCCGAGTTGGTTTGAGGATCCTGCCCACAATGCTCCAAACTTCGACAGTCTGGGACTGGTGTGGTGGCCTTGCTGACCGAGGTAGGGTATGGCAAGCCCTAAGACAAGCAGTGGAAACTCTTGCTGTTTACAGGCAGGCTTTATGTTTCTGAAATGTACGCCTTGGGTGGCATGCCGTGAAGGGCAACAAAACAAGGCTTAGAATATTACCGATGTAACGCTGTGCTGTAAGGGTGCCGCGAATGACAACCAAAGGTTTACTGCTATGAAATGAAATGGCGCTCCAAACGATCACTCATGGTTATCAGGTTATACAGCAGACAACAGACAAGGCTGGTGGGCTATGATAAGCAGTAATAATTAGAATAAATCTTCTTGAATTGTGTATTTATAAATTACACCTGCTGTTTGCTTCCCTTGTGTTGTGCATATTTTTGGTTAGACAGTAGAAGAGTACAAAGTATGCTGACAGAAACAAAAAACAGCGAACAGTGATGTACTTCTCACTGCCTGTTTGACGACTTTAGCTACGAGACAGCAACGTGCCGGCTGTGGTTGGACATCGTTGTTCCACACTGCCGCTACCAACGGGACACAGCCGTGACTGACAGAAGATTCAAGCCTACGGGGACTTTCTCTGTTGAGGGGCCAAACCGACTGACTTTATGCTGCAATCTTCCACTTGCCACGTGGGCGCCTGAAAGCCATTTCCGAGGCTGTAGTGTACTGCCTTCCTGGCTGTATACTGTTCTGGGCTTCCACCTTCATGACAACCACCACCTGAAAAATCTCTGACCCAGCCGGAAATCGAACCCAGGCCCTTATGATTAACATTCTGCCGGGCTGACCACTCAGCTACAGGGGGCGGACTTCATACTCGCTTGCAGAACAAAACCACAGTGAATCGTTGGGCAAGGCGTCTGTCATCATCGCAACAAGGTTATGCAAACCTGTCCGATGTATCATATGCCGACCGTCATGGTAGCTGAGTGGTCAGCGCGATGGAATGTCCTACCTAACGGCCCAGGTTCAATTCCCTTCTGGGTCGGAGATTTTTTCCACTCAGGGACTGGGTGTTGTGTTGTCCTTATCATCGTCATTTCATCCCCATCAACACGCAAGTCGCCCAAGTGGCGTCAACTCGAAAGACTTGCACCAGGCGAACGGTCTACCCGACGGGAGGCCCTAGCCATACGGCATTTCCATTTATCATATGCCGGACAGCTGCTCGCAACTGTGATTCTTGCGGTGTGTTAGTCGGGACAAAAATGTGAACGAACTACTTCTTCTCCATGACAATGCAAAGTCTTACGCAAGTGCCGGCCGCTGTGGGCGAGTGGTTCTAGGCGCTTCAGTCTGGAACCGCGCGACCGCTATGGTCGCAGGTTCGAATCCTGCCTCGGGCATGGATGTGTGTGATGTGCTTAAGTTAGTTAGGTTTAAGTAGTTCTAAGTGCTAGGGGACTGATGACCTCAGATGTTAAGTGCCATAGTGCTCAGAGCCATTTGAGCCATTCTTACACGAGTCTGTGCACCTGAGAGGATTTCACAAAACTTTATTGGACTGTACTTCCTCACTCACCTTACAGTCCGGATCTTGCACCTTCCGACATTCATCTGTTTGGCCCAATGAAGAACGGAAATTATGTTGATCAATATGTTTTGTAACCAAAAGATCGGGGAATAATACGGTGTACTGGAATCACGAAAAAACACCAACCTGCTTGTAGAAAGATAATGCGTTGCGTTACTTATTCAACACCCCTCGTATGATTTGTTGATCGTGTTAGATTTCAGAGACGCCCATTTTCATTTAAGAGTAAATCTGGTACAGCACTATGAACTTTGACTTGTCCAAGATCACAGGAAATTACTGAAAAACTTATTCGACACTGTCAGACGAGCATTTTCTAATCCTTCTGGGCATGATTTACCATGCACCAAAACTGTGCCAGTCAGATGTTTTGCTTACTGACGTTGGTGTCATTTGGCATGGGACTGAAATGAATGCTGGTGGGCTATGATAAGCAGTAATAATTAGAATAAATCTTCTTGAATTGTCTATTTATAAATTACACCTGCTGTTTGCTTCCCTTGTGTTGTGCATATTTTTGGTTAGACAGTAGAAGAGTACAAAGTATGCTGACAGAAACAAAAAATAAAAAAATGGTTCAAATGGCTCCGACAATGAGCACTATGGGACTTAACTGCAGTGGTCATCAGTCCCCTACAACTTAGAACTACTTAAACCTAACTAACCTAAGGACATCACACGCATCCATGCCCGAGGCAGGATTCGAACCTGCGACCGTAGCGGTCGCGCGGTTCCAGACTGTAGCGCCTAGAACCGCTCGGCCACTCCAGCCGGCTGACAGAAACACTCTCCGTTAATGTGAGTGATTCACTTGTCACTATGACTGAACAGATTGTTAGTTTACAAGCTGTGCTATGAGGAGTTACAACATTACAGAAGCCTGATGGAAGCACTCCAGGCCAATGAGGAACAGGTATCAGAACAATTTCTGGAAGCTGAAAACATGCTGAGTGTATCCCATCCTCTTATCGTTCCTGGGATAGCAAACTTAATAACATGCTTTCCTTACTAAACTTCATGATAAAATTAATCTTTCACGCCGTACTTGAGGGACTTGGTTTCTGCTGAGTGATACCACTACAAGTGAGGTAAAGTCGCAAGGAAAACCAATGATGGGGACGTTGCTGACTACACATCATATATGCACGCTGAAGGTGGGAAATTAATTTGGATATCCCTGGATACAGGTTTACGGCAGGAAATGTTATGCATGGTTGAACAGCTGGAGAATAATGAGCATCTGAATACAATGCACAGAAGTGTAGCGTGCGTAAGTAGCAAAAGGAGGGGACATATGGTTCTGGTTAGTCTGGATAATTTCTATATGGCCACAATGGGTCTTCTGAAGCGTGTCTTGTCCGCCACATTGGGTGATCTGTAGGAAGAGGATATAGACTGGTCATATACCAACCACAACCACAACTATACCATCAGTGATTCTGCATTAGAAAGTAAAGTGATTCATCTGCAAGGCAGTGACTGGAAAGTTATGGAAGCACTACTGTTACAGTTTAAGTATTTGTTTGATGCACCTGGTCAATTACTCACAACTGCCATTACACAGCGTCACATACTAACAGGAAGTAATGCTCAGTTTGTAAGAAGCCGTATCATAATCCGACGCATTCACAACCGCTCATGGAAGAATCTGTTGACAGAAGGTATTATAAAAACAATAATAGTCCATGGGGGCGGCATCCATAGGGGGCACCCATTCTCCTGGTTCTGAAATATTCGGTGGATGACATCAAGAAACAATGTTTTTATCGACTACAGGTATCTCAATGTGTGTACTACCAGCTACACCTATCAGATACTGAATTTCACAGATGCGAGAGACAATTTGGGCAGATGGCAGTGCTTCTCCACGATGGTGTTGAATAGCAAGTAGCTCCACAAGAAGATATCACTGGAAGATGAAGTACAACAGCTTTTATGGTACCGAGGGGGCATTCTCAACATAATCAGACGTTGTTTGGGCTTAAAAATGTAATAGCAGCTTTTTAAATATTGCTAGTTGGAGTTTTGCCTGGTCGGAAACCTAGGGAGTGGATGGTATAGCTCAATGGAATTGTAGTTCTTTCAGGAGATATGGGTAAACAAGTGAAACGGTTGTAGGAAGTGTTTGATAGACGAAGAGCAACATGTCCTATGCTAAATATTGACAAACATAATTTTGCACAGACTCAAATCACGTATTAGGACCATCTCATTAGAGAGGAGGATGTTATTAGCAGTGTCTGAATTTTCAGCTCCACAAACAACAAAACAGTTACATTCCCATCTGAGCCTTTCAAATTATAATTGAAAATTTATTAAAGACATTGCATAATTTAAGGAAAGAGCTTAAACTCGAGTGCTCAATGAGTGCGAGTGTGCCTTTCAAATGTTAAAGAAATAATTAATCAAAGATCCAGTACAGGGGTTTCCAGATTTTGAGAAGGAATTTATTCGCTCCAGTAACACTAACAATACTGCACTTGGGTAAAAGAGCATCAAATGGTGTATACTTTTCAGCAGTTAAACAGAGTAGAACACAATTACTGCACCAAAGCGAAGGAAATGTTAACAGTAGCTTATGGGATCATGTACTTTAAATGGTACCTAAACAGGCAAAAGATAAACATAGTAACAGATCATGTGTCCTTAAAGTGGCAATTGGGCTTGAAGAAATCTTCTACCAGATTATCCAGATGAGCCCTTAATTTGAGTGAGCTCTTCGTAAATCTGGGAAGAGATACAGAAATGCAGGTATTTTGTGGTGCAGGGTTGCAGTATTGCCAATGCTTGGGGGAAGTGTGAGTGACTGGAGGGGAGATCAGGCAGTTGATATGGACTGTCAGGAATTTAGGACTCAGCCACAAGTCAAAACGCACAAACGTATATTTTGCAGATATGTGAAATGTGGACCACATGTAGCGGTTCCATGTTGCAAAGGATCAAAGCATTACAATGGGCGCATGAACATGTTTTGTCAGGTCATGGGGGCTGAAAAGCTACTGATAATAGAGTATCCAAAATATTTTGATGACATAAAAGAAAAAAACGACGTTGGATCAGTATGTGCAGAATTATGTACCATGCGCACAGTGGTCCATTCAACAGAATTCCGGCAGGTAATAAGTACATAGTAACAATCACCAACGGCTGGCTAACCATTTTTCGTGGTTTATAAATATAACAACAACTCTTAACCAGCAAGCTGCTGTGATTCCAACACTGTTAGTGAATAACTGGATTATTAAATTTCATGTGGCCAGAAACTTAGTGGCTCATCAGTGTGCTAACTACTTGCCTGATTTGATGAAACACTTACGCCATGTACTTTGTGTTTGGAAGTTGTGGATAAGCCCATTTCATTCACAATCAAATGGATGTACAGAATATGTTCAGTGAACAATATCAAAGATGGTGAGTTACTGCTTCAGTAGCCAATATGCAGATCAGGACACATACCTTACTTATGCCATCAGAGCAAACAGTTCTACAGTCCATAATAGTACAGGTCTCTCGTCCTACAAGGTGGTCAATATACCAAACATGAAGTGGGAGTCAACATCGAATCAGCAAAGAGATCTGCAGTCCAGGCACGTGTGCATGGCAAAGAGTGCAATGAGCCAATAGTCAACTTCCACATTTGAGAAGTGGTTAGTGGCTGTTGGTTAGCAATCCATACACACCAAAAGGGGAGCCAAGAAATTTTTAACGAAATACAATGGTCCAAGATGCCCTCCCAGATCATTTTGAAGATCCAGTTACCAACTAAAGCTTCCATTATACATATCAGTAGAGTGAAGCGATTCATTGGTGTGATAGATGCTTTATTACAAATTCCAAACAGTACCACATCAAAGCAAAAAACAAGGAAAGTTAAGAATAATGTGCTACCATATACTCATACTACACACATGCGCACGGTGCAAACTTTCGATGGAATAGTCCAATCCGAAATGTCAAAACTTATTCTGAATTTTTTTAAACAGGAATAATACATTGATGCTGAGGCGCACTGCAACTATTTTTATAAAATGTTGAAGTAATCTATTTTTCCACGTGAAGAACAGCTTATAATATCGTTTTGTACAGTCCTTCGTGCCTAGTGCACGAATTGGCAAATAAACAGCTGCTGCCATGATGAGAGAAGGTACCCCACGTAGAGCGTAATCCAAATTGTAAGCATGGGAATTTTAAGCACTTGTCAAACCATACCAAAAACATTGCAGATCATTAATTTTTGAATAACTTGCAGTTCATATCGGCAATTAAACTGCTGCAGATGAATTGTTGCACAAGTGGCTAGCAGGGCAATGAAAATGGAGGCCGTGTGTGATTCCGCATTACAGAAGGCTTCCATCAATCGGGATTTTAATTTGTCGACATGAAACATTTTATAACAGTTACTTTACCACAGTTCTTATGAGTTTTGAATACTGTATACTTTACTAACAATAGAACATTTTTTCTTTATTCCTTGTAGTCCTCAAAAATGCGAAGAGTTTAATGGATGATGAAAATAAACATTTTCCTTACACCAGGTACGTCTGAAAAAAAAATGCATTCAGGCACTTCGTTATAATTAATAGATATTTAGACGGAATTGGGATGGAATAAGAAATGGTCAAGGCTCTTGTTCTTCATATTACTCTGTGTACCATACATACTCGATGAAATTCGTAAAATGTGATGATGCAAATTAGCAAGGCACAAATGTCTGAAGGTTAACAATATTGTTCTGCCGAGAAACCTGAAATAACAAAGAGCTATCGCAAATTATATTTTTCGGCGATTTTCTAAACAATTCTTAACATTATCGGAATATTTTGTTATCAAATGGCTGAATCACACTGTTAGCTCCAAATAGAATCCGAGCTACATTAACGTCTTTTTTACGTCATCGTAATTACAGTGGTGTCATTATGTTCAGGCCAAGAGTCAAACAAAAGACATGAATTATTTTCTGCAGCTCGCAAGTAGACGTTTCAGAGGTAAAATTGAATATTATTCTGTCCTATTTTTCTGGGTTTTGCTGCATGGACTGCAAAATTTTTGCAGCTAACAGTTCTTGTTTTAATTCTTGGCCTAATTTGCTTTGAGGTTCCTAAATACAGGTATAATGCTGCAAAAACGGTATTCGATTAGTATTTACTAGTGGCGTTGTTAAATATGAATGTCTCTTATAGCATTAATTGACCGAACAAGCGACTCTGTCTTCTTTCTGCTCAAAATGATAAACTGTAGTTTGCATGCATTTCTTGCATGGAATCTGACTGACTGGCTTTATGCATAGCATCTTATGGGATAACAAGATGCTCCATATTAACGTAAGTTTTATCTATTAATGACATATCATCTACACATTTACTCGAAGTAAATTTCATAATTTTGTAACTTCCATTTCTGTGTAATTTCCTGAATCTATTTAAACAGGTAGATGAAACGTGAAAATCAATAACGTTAATCTCACTTGCTCTCGTAGATCTCGCTTGGTAATGGTTCACTCAGTGTCACGAGTAGTTCTAAATATTTCGACACGTTTTTCTTTCACACTTTTGGGAGTTTCATTTAGGCGCATATTTCTTACTTCATGAAAATCGTTCTTCCAGTTATATATAATTGAATTCCAGATTTAATGAAACGAGACTGGCTTTTTACACTGCTAAACTTTAAGCGTTTTCTCCTTCTTTTTTGTTGTTGTTGTTGTTGTTATTGTGGTCTTCAGCCCAGAGACTGGTTTGATGGAGCTCCTTATGGTACTATATCCTGTGCAAGTTTCTTCATCTCCCAGTACCTACTGCAGACTACATCCTTCAGAATCTGTTTAGTGTATTCATCTCTTGGCCTCCCTCTACGATTTTTACCCTCCAGGTTGCCCTCCAGTGCTAAACTGGTGATCCCTTGATGCCTCAGAATATGTCCTATCAAGCGATCCCTCCTTCTAGTCAAGTTGTGCCACAAATTTCTATTCTCCCCAATTCTGTTCAATACTTCCTCATTAGTTATGTGATCTATCCATCTAATCTTCAGCATTCTTCTGTAGCACCACATTTCGAAAGCTTCTATTCTTTTCTTGTCCAAACTATTTATCGTCTACGTTTGACTTCCATACATGGCTACACTCCATACAAATACTTTCAGAAAAGACTTCCTGACACTTAAATATATACTCGATGTTAACAAATTTCTCTTCTTCAGAAACGCTTTCCTTGCCATTGCCAGTCTATATTTTATATCTTCTCTACTTTGACCATTATCACTTATTTCGCTTCACAATTAGCAAAACTCATTTACTACTTTAAGATTCTCATTTCCTAATGTAATTCCCTCAGCATCACCCGATTTAATTCTACTACATTCCATTATCCTCATTTTGCGTTTTGCATTTGTTGATGTTCATCTTATATCCTCCTTTCAAGACACTCTCCATTCCGTTCAGCTACTCTTCCAGGTCCTTTGCTGTCTCTGGCACAATTACAATGTCATCAGCGAATATCAAACTTTTTCTTTCTTCTCCGTGGATTTTAATTCCTACTCCGAATTTTTCTGTTGTTTCCTTTACTGCTTGCTCAATATACAGATTGAATAACATCGGGAATAGGCTACAACCCTGTTTCATTCCCTTCCCAACCACTGCTTCCCTTTCATGCCCCTCGACGCTTATAACTGCCATCTGGTTTCTGTACAAATTGTAAATAACTTTTCGCTTCCTGTATTTTACCCATGCCACCTTCATAATTTGAAAGAGAGTATTCCAGTCAACATTGTCAAAAGCTTTCTCTGAGTCTACAAAATGCTAGAAACGTAGGTTTGCCTTTCCTTAATCTATTTTTTTAAGTTAAGTCGTAGGGCCAGTATTGCCTCTCGTGTTCCAACATTTCTTCGTTTAATGACAAAATTTAAAGCCTTAGGTCTGGCACGTTTTCTGTGGCCTAGCAAAGTGCTCTATTTTTGTTCTGGACTTTAATTAACGCTGCAACCATTCACGAAATCGTCTGAGTAATTTCCTATTTCTTCTAATGCCTCCACATTTTCTGACAAAATGTCAATATCATTTGAATGAATGCTCAAGAAATGGAAATGAGAGTGTGGCATCGTTGGCCGGGAGGCCCCCTATTCGGGGAATTTCGGCCGCCAGGGCGACTTGCACGCCGGGGGTGAGAATGAAATGATGATGAGGACAACACAACACCCTGTCCCTGAACTGAGAAAAATCTCCAACACGGCCGGGAATCGAACCCTGGGCCGCTTGCGCTGGAGGCGAGCACGTTACCACCCAGCTAAGCAGGCGGACAATGCTCATGAAATTGTCTGATAAATAACACATATTTAGGCCTTCAGGAGAAGTAGGTGATTTCGTATACAGACCATATTCTTCATATTTCATCTCTGCAAGGTTGAAAACATTAATTGGAGTCCACATTACTGTGAAACTCTGTTATCTGTCAAAGACAGATGTTACTAGAAAGCAGTCCAAGGGTATACGAAGAAAATGCAAAGAAAATTAATACAGTTTTATCACCATTGTTAACCCTTAGCGATACCGCAAAAGCAATTGCAAATTTTTATGGATATTGAATGAGTTGCAAATTTGAGGAAATAGTAACTGTGAAAAATTGTGTAAGAGGGACTGTCAACGGTAACTGAAGTTCGATTTACAAATTATATCGTCGTGTTATCTGTTTACCGATGTGCTCTCAAACAAGCATATGTGCCTGCCATTTTGCGAGTATGCAAAGAGGATTTCATTCCTCGAACCACCTGGCGAGATTCGAATTTGGCTATTTTCAACATGGTTTTAAAAATACTTGCAGTGTGTCTTAGAATCTAATATTTTGAGATTCTATTTCTTTCTGTGTATTCTTATGATATATAAAATTTCATGCCAATTATCAAGATCAGTCCCTTGTTAAACTGAGGAAGTTGTTTACAGAGTATATTTCTGTGTTTCTTTTTCATCTTCTTTCATTTGTAGTATTACATTCTTATTGTATGTCACGGGTTAATAAAATGTTAACGTGGATCATTTATAATTTTTGTTATGTGGGCACTCCTTTTGAAGAAGGAAGTGGAATTGATGAGTATTGCTTTCCACTAGGTGGCGCAACAGCAGGGAAACCGTATTCGTGACGCTGCTACACCACTACCCTACCTGAAGAAGTGGCAAACCAAGAGTAAATGGGTGCAGCTACGGACCGCAGGAGTATTAATAGTTACGGAACGGGGCGAAGCACTTATTCTCATGACAATAAATAATCCAGGAGTGCAAAACAGCGAGTATAACTATTTGTCTAACTAGGATGGTACGAACGGATACTCGTTCATATTAGATACAACCTTTCAGAGGTGAGCTTGACATTGTACAATGTCACAGAGAAGTACTGGAACCTAAACCACATTTTCATAAAATAAGAACTCACTGGATTTACTGAGTCTGTACACCAGAAACTGTAAAAGTGGACTGTTTTGAGGATCAAAAACTACGGAACTGTGGTATCTTGGTCGATGACACTACTTGCAATAAAACTGGGAGTAACTATCATTTACTTCCAACCTTTAACAGTACGACCGTGATTAAGTCTTAGACACCAAGACTGCACTAGCCACACAAACCTTTGAGTATCCTACACATCCAGAATCTAACCTTTCTTAGTGACACCTTGTATCCAGGACTCCTCCACTCGATCAGTGCGCTAATCACTGGTACTAAAAGGGTGTTAGGCATACTCAAAATTTTCGAGTCCATCATAGTAGGAATGTTCTCACTCTAAGCGTTTCGTTTACTAGCATAGCTGTGTTTCCTATTGCAACCTTTATGCTCTGCCCATGCTTAAGGCGTGAAGCTGCCAGTCCTTCACATCTGCCATCGCATCAGATTCTCATGGAATGCCCAGGCGCCGAACGTTAACAATGAGAACTAAACTTACTTGCCATAATACTTGTTATCACATTATAGTAATTAGATATTAAAATTAGATTTTACGGATTATTGCACTACAACCCTGTTTCCGGGTGCAGTAACTAATTTTTTGAGATACTGCTTGACACAGACGGTAAAAGATCCATGTACGTATCACAATCACAGTGTAGAGCATGCGAAGAGTGACAGTATTCAAGAGCAGGACAACGTTCATAACTCATTGCTGCACAGCGTGCAGACCTACAGCAAGGAGCTACAGAACGTCGTTCTACCAGTTTTACAACACAGAGTGATAAAAAGCAACATCAAACTTTGCTGTTGCAACGCGTTCTAATACTGATAATAAATCGAGAGGCAGAGAAAACCATCTTGTGCTTGAGATACTACGGTATGCACAGGACCGTTGTCTCCTCTGGTTAAACGAGCGTCTAACCAGCTTTAAGTACCCCTGTTTCAGACATATAGCTCTCTGTGTCTGGATCACCGATACTGACGGAATGACATTTACAGATTTCCTCTGCTGGCGACCCATGATGTGCTGCTCATTGCTCGTTAGAATCCACGAAATAGCAGCCTGCCTCCTGCGGGTGGACCTCTGGGTCTTAATCTAGTGAAGTGCCAAAGCAAATCACTGCGAGCCGCCATTTTACACTTGCTGCCTCCCAGGTTTTGCGTGCACGACCTTCCTGGTTGTACGCGGCGTGTTCTGAGGGAGCCCTGGGCTTCTGCCTTCATGACATCCACCATCAGAAAGGTGCTGTGGTACGGGTCTGAGCGTACGACCCCCCTTTAAGAGCGCTGAGACCAACCATATCCACGGAGCCAAGTCAGCGTGCCACCTTGCTGGTCCTCGTTCCCGCCTCTCGCTCCGGCTCGCTGTCCAGCAGTGTGCCTGACCTGGCGCAAGCTACGCCAGCTGCCAGAGTGCTGCGCCTCTATTCCTCACCGATGCCTGAGCGAGAAGCCGGCGGCCCATTTCTTGCGCATCGGAGAAGATGCTATTCAGTCCAGCGCTCACGTTAATAAAATGCTATTGCGGATATCGCCATTCACTGTCGCCTTTGGGCGTAAGACTGGAAAACTAACCAGTCCTTTGCGCTATGACTCCGATACTACTAAAGTAACCGCCTAATACTGATATCGATGGTAGAAATATACTGAAAGATATCGAGAGTCTTACTTGAAGAGACTTCGCTTGTAAAGCGAGAAGATTTTATTGATATTTATTTTATTTATCCTTTAATTCGGTCATCAGTCGTTATTTGTGATGGCCGCCACTTCAGTGGTGACGTAACATGAGTATGTCCTATATAGTCGGATCTACTTTGCGTCACGTGAGTGTAGGGGAGTTGAAACCAGTAGTGACCCATCACGTCATATTAATTTGAGATTTTTTTTTCACATGTCATTCATTTCTAAATTCTATTTATTATTTACAGAGTAAAGAATTTAATTATGTACAACATTTAGTAGGTAATGAGTTTTAATGAGATAGATCTAAATATGTTTTGACATAGCAAATCACCTTGTTGCGTTATGCATGATATGTTTTCTCTTTATAAGAACAAAAACTTCCGTGTTGCTCGAGTGCACGATCAAGTAGATTTCGAGTGCGGATCTGCTGTAACTTTCACGAATGGGCATAGAATTGTTAATTTGCAACCCTCAGTTGGTTCAAAAATTATTCTAGGGAACCACGGCCCGTTTTTGGTACAAACAAATCGCGTGCGCGAATTCTCAAATATCGGCGCGGATTTTAAGATACGGGGCTGGATATTGGGCGTTATCATCGCGTGTGTGATTCAGTAACATTAACAGTAATTTACGGACATTAGCTTGATAATAACTATCAAAGACATAGATGAGCGACCTAGTAATCGTCTTGATGCTTAAAGCAAGCGAGAAGCGATTTACTGTCTGGATACGACAAATATTAATCATTGCATAGTCACCTTGTTGATACGGTGCTTAGCAACTCATAAACGGACAGTGATAGAATTACTGAACGATCTTTTAAGTATCAATGCGCACTACAAACACATCAGAAACTAATTACTCTAACTGTGAGTGACTTCTGGATTGAATGAGTTTTTTTATTTCAGTTAATTGGTTTTAATGAACTTCATTCGAGGTTGAAACATCATCAACGGTGTCACGATCATTCAGTTTAGTAGAACGATAGATAGTTATAGCTACGCTACTATTTATAGTTATAAAGGAAAAGAGAGCACATATCTGTTTTTCTTTTGAGAAATGTTCGTACTTCAGTCGTCAGTCTTCTCAAACCAGAGGCACGAGTGATGCTCCTTCACAGCAATACGATATCGTGAGCCACCACACACATGTGCCCCTTTCTCACTACATTTCTTCATTGAAAACCTTGAGATATAGCCGCGGTACGAAGAAGGAAGAAAGAAGAGGAAAGATCAGCGAAAGAAACGGAGCAAAGAGAGAAGGGGAGGTCACAACGTGCTGGATTACTTCATCTACATTACTGACATACACGTGCTGGGCACGGAATAGGTTATCTAGCGCTGTACCACATTTTCTTCCCCTTCCAACTACATATGTGGACTGCATAAGAGTGATCTCTTAAACGCTCCTATGCGAGAATTAATTAACCTGGTCTTTGTGGCCTTGGTGGCAGAGATACTTTTAGATTTCTCATCTAATACTTATCCTTACAACTTTATTAGTTTTCTTTTCCGCTATAATAAGCGTTTATTTTCGAACGTCTGCCAATTCAGATTTTTTAGCATTGGGTTCGCTGTTGCGTGAGTCAGACATACCTATGGTCAATTGCACTGCCCTTCCAATTGTGATTCGCTGATATTGCAGTCATAAGACATTACTTTACTACATTTTGCGAAGGTCACAGTTTTACAGTTCTGTACTCCAAAAGGAACTTGTCTGTCTTAATACCATCGTTAAATCTTATCGTGATCTGACTAGATATTTACGCAGATTTTTTCCAATTAAATTTAATTCTCAGTAACTTCATCATCTGCCGAACTTCTGAAGTTATTATTAATATTGTTTGCCCGGTCATTAATATACATGGACACGTGTCAGGTTACATAGAATACTCATGCAATTACTTCTGCTTTTTCGATGAATCTCTGTCACAATGCGTCCACCATACCTAGGAAATCTCAACACACACTTAAATTATTTTAATACCCTTTACCATTGCCCTCAAGTTGGTAAACGTTTCTATGGTACCGAGTCAAATGCCTTCCGCAAGTCGAGAAATTCTACAGCCACTTGAGTTGCTTGATCCATGGCTTCCAGGGCGGCAAGTGAGAAAAGTGTGAATTGGAGTTCGCATGACTGAGTTTTTAGAATACATGTTGGTTGAAGTAGAAAAAAAGGTCATCGAGTTCCAGATTATTTGTTGCATATATTGGTTCAAATGACTCTGAGCACTATGGGACTTAACATCTGAGGTCATCGGTCCCCTAGGACTTAGAACTACTTAAACCTAACTAACCTAACGACATCACACACATCCATGCCCGAGGCATGCTTCGAACTTGCGACCGTAGCGGTCGCGCGGTTCCAGTTGAATATATTCTCGGCTGCCAAATAACCTGTAACTTTCGTCATTGCTCCCCGTGGTACCAGGGAAGTAATTTCGTGATGTCCTATTATACAGTCTGTTCTGATAATTTGTGTTTGCCACTCATTTTATTTCTCTCGAAGCTGCGGACAGCTTCCAAATTTCGTATGTGTCCACTTCATTTTCAGATACATATATGTATGTGTATTCACGAAACAACGGTGTCGTCAGTAAAAAAAAAGTAGTCCAAACTGCGGGACATGTGATGATGTACATATTTATATCCATATTAAATGGTCATGACACATCGCTTTGCGAACGTGTCCACATTATAGTTAATGCGTGCTGCTTTCTCACGTACGATGCGGATACTGCCGCAAGCCATTTATCTGTGTTAACGGTGAGATAAACACTTTCTCCTAAACCCCTCGTTCACAACTCATCAATTGGCATTAACACTGCATTACGGTCCGTCGTACGGAAGCACTGTTTTCTCTGTTGGTTTCAAGGATTACCTGAACGCAGCTGTTTCGCTGTCATAATTTGTAGAATTTCTCCCTTTCCCCTCCCTTCCATCCCCCTCACAGCCTCTCGCCACACAAACACACCTAAATACGCTTGCTACGAATTAACCCACAGATAAACTGATAATTGTTTACTGGGGTAGCTTTATTGAACTCTGAGGCTGTTAGCAACGAAACACATTCAGCAGCGCAATGTATGGCCATTATTTCACGTAAGCACGACATTAGCTCTCGTAATCTGGCACAAGCAGCACTGCTCTGGGGCTAATAGATAATAGATGCGAACCTTAGAAATTCCTGTAAAATACGAGTAACATAATTACCTTTCTCCCTCTCTTTCTCTCTCTCTCTCTCTCTCTCTCTCTCTCACACACACACACACACAACTTATTTCCACTAGTCCTTGGCATCACTATTCTATCACGAAATCGGATAGTCTGCAGAGTTACTTACTCAGCTTTATGAAGAACTAGCAATAAATGCTAACGTTTGTTGAGGAACTTTTGCAGTAAATGAATAGGCAATTTTGGGTTGGAAACACAGCGTGAAATGATTTCAGAAAAGGGGTGGGTTGGTTCTCGCACTGGAACTTTGTAAGTACTAATGTGTTATATAAAGGTAAATGGAAGCAACCATAGAACCAATGGTTAAGTTACGAAACTGACATACACGAAAACGGTTCGAAGTCGGTTGCCACGAAAATCAACGTTACGGAGAGCACCATCTCTCCTACGTTAAAAACAGGCTTACGCTCACCTTCCGAGCTGCATAGAACTAAAGCATAAAGAGATCCATACGTGACAGCTAAGCACTAAACTGAGTTTACGCTACCACATATGAAGCTATTCCGTCACTTTGCAGATAACAGAGTGAAACCCACAGAAGAAGGGTAAAAGGTGACGAGCAATGCACTAAAGGCAAGAAAAAAAAGGATCATTTTTGTGATTAGCAAGATACAGATGAACACATAACACTGTCCAGTTACACTAAGGTGAACACCTGCCAAAAGCCTGAATGCCGGCCGGTGTGGCCGAGCGGTTCTAGGCGCTTCAGTCTGGGACCGCGCGACCGCTACGGTCGCGGGTTCGAATCCTGCCTCGGGCATGGATGTGTGTGATGTCCATAGGTTAGTTAGGATTAAGTAGTTCTAAGTTCTAGGAGACTGATGACCTCAGGTGTTGAGTCCCATAGTGCTCAGAGCCAAAAGCCTGAATAACCATCTTTTGAGTTCGAGACGGACAGGAATAGAGTCAGTGAGGTTCTGCAAGGTACCCACAGGAATGTGGAACCATTCCGACTCCACTGCCGTGGACACCTGCGCTAGGTTTCTCGGCTGCGGATTCATGGCCTGCTGAGCTGGTCACAAGGATATTCGAATGGCTTTGAATCAGGGGATCAGGTGAGTTCGGTGGTCAGGGAATTACGGTAGACTCATCTTGGTGCTCTTCGAACAGTGCATGTTGCGTTGTCCTGCTAGTAGATGGTATTATGCAGACGAAAAACACACTGCATGTAGGAGTGGGTATGGTCTCCAAGAACAGATTCATATTGCGTTTATCCACTGTGCCTTACAAAATGGCGATATAACCCAGTACGCTCCTTCCTGGTTATAGCATGTTTGCTTTCAGATCTTTCACGCCGTACACGCTAACAGCCGTCGGCCTGATTAAGCATAAAACATGATATATCTGAAAAGGTCATCTGCCGCCACTTAGTCGACATCGTGGTACTGCAGTGCAAATTCCAGCCTTCGTCGCTGATAGGCAGCAGTCAGCGTGGGTGCATGAATCTCGTGCATCATACGGCGGCCCATATGCAGTAACGTTCGTCGTTGAGGAGACATTGTTGGTAGCCCAATGGTTCATCTGGATCATCAGTTGTTGAACAGGTGCACGTCTATTCGTGGACACATCTCCACAGCCATCGTTGCCACTGCCATCTATGGCCTGTAGTATTTACAAAATGTCAGACTGTAGATACTGTATCACAGGCACAGTCCCTTTGGCTGTTCAGAGATGTCACTAAACCCGACCAAAGATGTAAGCAACCTAGCATGAGCAGCCCCTAGCCGATCCGTTCCAGTCATTCCACCAGGAAGGAGGTACACGGGTTGTGTTGACTGTAGTTCAACCATGCCTAGACGGTCAATACCGCGGTTCGATCGCGTCCGCGTTGCTACTTCGTGCCAGGAAGGGCTCTCAACGTGGGAAGTGTCCAGGTGTCTCGGAGTGAACCAAAGCGATGTTGTTCGGATATGGAGGAGATACAGAGAGACATGAGCTGTCTATGACATGCCTCGCTCAGGCCGCCCAAGGCCCAGTAACTCAGTGAATGACATCTACCTACGGATTATGGCTCGGAGGAACCCTGACAGTGCGCAGTAGGCTGCATGATGCCCAACTTCACTCCCGATGTCCATGGCTAGGTCCATCTTTGCAACCACGACACATGCAGCGCTGTACAGATGGGATCAACAACATGCCGAATGGACCGCTCAGGATTCGCATCACGTTCTGTTCACCGATGAGTGTCGCATATGCTTTCAACCAGACAATAGTCGGAGACTGTTTGGAGGCGATCCGATCAGGCTGAACGCCTTAGAACACAGTCCAGCGGGTGCAGCAAAGTGGAGGTTCCTTGATGTTTTGGGGTGCCAATATGTGGGTCCGACGTACTCCGCTAGTGGTCAGAAAGGCGCCGTAACGGCTGTACGATACGTGAATGCCATCCTCCGAGCGATAGTGCAACCATATCGGCAGCATATTGGCGAGGCATTCGTCTTCATGGACGACAATTCGCACCCCCATCGTGCACATCTTGTGAATGACTTCCTTCAGGATAACAACATTGCTCGACTATTGGTACCAGCATGTTCTTCCTATCAAACATGCCTGGAATAGATTGAAAAGGGCTGTTTATGGACGACGTGACCCACCAACCACTCTGAGGCATCTACGCCGAAACGCCGTTGAGGAATGGGACAATCTGGACCAACAATACCTTTATGAACTTGTGGGCAGTATGCCAAGACGTATGCATCAATGCAAGAGGACGTGCTACTCGGTATTGGAGGTGCTGGTATGTACAGCAATCTGGTCCACCATCTCTGAAAGTCTCGCTGTATGGTGATACAACATGCAATGTGTGGTTTTCGCAAGCAATAGAAAGGGCGGAAATGATCTCTACTCCAATTTTCTGTACTGGTTCCAGAACTCTCGGAAACGAGGTGATGCAAAAATTTTGGAACGTGGAAATTTTAAGTTGGCAGACCAGAATAACTCGAAAAATAAACTTCACACGAAGAAATGTGTACAATCTAAAGTTGATTATTTTCGAGGGGCACATCTGACGGTGCTAAAATTATCGCGCCACCCTAGCCCCTTGGGGGTTGGTCTGAGAGACAAGAATTAGAGTTTTACAAATGTTGATCCAAATATTAATTTTTTCTGCAGTTTCGGTTAAGTTTTGTTTGTTTCGTGCTCATGAGGCCACACAACTGTTAATTATCAAACATATCATCTGACTAGCTAATCGATGCTCTTATCTAGCCCTTGCTTATGAGCGGCGTAATGTTTTGGAGTGCCGCCGATAGGTAGCGCAGGAACGAGAAATTCGCCATCTCTCATAATGTGACTGGGCTTTACTAGTTATAAGTATTAATGTAATAAACGCACTGCATCTTTTACTCGTCTGAGCATTCAGACAGCAATACATCGTTTATAACCATTGTTTTATGGGCGTCTTATGTTTGATTACCTTGTGTGGCTGCGTTCGCGGCTTTTGCTCTCTACCAGTCTTGTGTGACGCGGAGTTAGTATTCCTAGGCGCAATTCCGCCGAGCGAGCCGTTTCTCGCACATACAGATTCTAACCCTGCCTTTCTCTCTTGAGATTAACAGGTGGCATATGTCATTATGAATTATCTTTCTGTGGAAGAAAAAATTGAGATCATGTACATTTTTGGAGAAAGTGGGAGAAATTTTGACGATGCAGTGGCGCTTTATGCGCAGCGTTTTACCTCCATCATGGTCTTCCTTTGTTCGAGTTATTAAACAATTTACTGCGGAAGGTAGTGTAAACCAGAAAAAAAGAACCTGTGCAGCTACTGTTTGTGGAGAAAACAATGAAGTGGCAGTCCTAGCTGCTGTGGTTCATAATCCACATGCGAGCACAAGAGAAATATCAAGGCAATCAGGAATTTCACACATCAGTGCTTGGAAAATCCTGAAGCTCCACAAATTTCATCCGTACCATTTATCCATGCATCAGGAACTACATGGCAATGACTTCCAAAACCGTCTAACGTTTTGTCACTGGGCAGTAAACAAAACAAAACTTTTTTGACAGAGTACTTTTCTACGATGAGGCAAAATTCACAAACCACAGCGAAGTTAATCGCCATAACATGTATTATTGGAGTGAACAGAAGCCACACTGGGTTAGAGAAGTCAACCATCAGCGACCTTGGTCAGTTAATGTTTGGTGTGGTATAATTGGCGATAAACTGATCGGTCCATATTTTATCGACGGTATTTTGAATGGCAACAAATGTCGAAACTTACTTGAAAATGAACTGCCAGACCTGAGCATCTAACTTTGACAAAACATGTGGTTTCGACATGATGATTGTCCAGCGCATTATTTATTAGTAGCGCGCGATGTACTAGATCGACTTGACCATGGTCGCTGGATCGGCAGGGCAGGTCCTGTGAATTGGCCAGCCAGATCGTCGGACCTTACCTCGCCAGATTTTTTTCTTGTGGGGTCATCTAAGAGATGTCGTTTATCAGGAAACGCCTTCCACTCGCGAAAACATGATGCCAAGAATAAGAGATGCTTGGGCTGCAATTACACCAGACATGTTATCAAGATGTCTGCAGGGATATACAGCACAAGTCAATAAATGCATCGAAGTTGGAGGTTATCACTTTGAACATTTGATTTCATAAAACGGTGAGATGCAAGGAATTTACGGACAACAAGCAGCCCGAAATTGACAGGCGAGTGGACGCACTCGAAACAAGCACCCCCAATTCATTTTCTTGCAAGTATTTGCAAATAATCAACAATAAAACGAAACCAATCGTTCCTTTTCAGGACCACCAAATCTTAAACGTGAAAACGTTCATCTTTAGTTAGCGAGTGCGTTAGTCTCTTCCTCAGTTAGTCTTTTACTTTGTTTACTCTGTGAGTTAATGAGTAATGAGTTCACTCGTTAGTAAGTAGGTTGTTTGGTTGGTTAGTTAGCTAGTCAGATGATTTGTTTGATAATTAAAAGTTTTGTGGCCTCATGACCACGAAACAAACAAAACTTATCCTAATCTGTGGAAAAAAATAATATTTGGGTTAACATTTGTAAAATTCTAATTCCTGTCTCTCAAACCCCTCGCTATGGGGAGAGAGGGAGAGTTTTAGTTTTAGCGAATCAAAATTTACGAAGTAAATAGCTATTTTTTAATTATCCGTAACCATTATTCGCGCAAAAATGAGAACACGGATTTTCTTGAATTATAACGCCAGCTACCAAGAATCAAAACAAATTTTGAAGACAAAATGTACGTAGTTTTTTTTATGCAGAATCTGATACTGCAATAAAAAAAATGGGGGTTCCCATTTTACAGCAGTGACTTTTTAAACTGATAGTTTGGTAATTTTCACGCATGTAGCACGTGATTTCTTTCGGATTGGAATTATTATGCTCTTCTTTAAGTCTGAGGGTATTTCGTGTGTCTCATACTTCTTGTTCACCAGATGGTAGAATTTTGTCATGGCTGGCTCTTTCAAGGATATCAGTAGTTCTAATGGAATGTTTTCTCCTCCCGGGGCCTTGTTTCGTCTTAGGTCTTTCAGTGCTCTGTCAAATTCTTCACACTGTATCATATCTCCCATTTTATCTTCATCTACGTTCTCTTGTATTTCCATAATATCCCCCTCAAGTACACTGCCCTTGTATGGACCCTCTATATACTTCTTCCACATTTCTGGCTGGCTCTGAGCACTATGGGACATAATATATGACGTCATCAGTCCTCTAGAACTTAGAACTACTCAAACCTAACCTAGGACACCACACACATCCATGCCCGAGGCAGGATTAGAAACGGCGACAATAGCAGTCGCTCGGTTCCAGACTGAAGGGCCTAGAGCCGCTCGGCCACACCGGCCTCCACCTTTCTGCTTTCCCTTCTTTGCTTGGTACTGGTTTTCCATCTGAGCTCTTGATATTCATACAAGTGATTCTCTTTTTTCTCTTTTCTCCAAATTTCTCTTTAATTTTCCCGAAAGCAGTATCTATCTTACCGAACGTGATATATGCCTCTACATCCTTACGTTTGTCCTCTAGCCATCCCTGCTTAGCGATTTTGCACTTCCTTTCGATCTCATTTTTGAGATGTTTGTGTTTCTTTTTGATCGCCCCATTGACTGCATTTTTATATTTTCTTTTTTCATCAATTAAATTCAATATCTCTTCGGTTACCCAAGGATTTCTACTAGGCCTCATCTTTTTACCTACTTGATCCTTTGCTGACTTCACTACTTCATCTCTCAAAGCTATTCATTCTTCTTCTATTGTACTTCTTTCACCCATTCTTGTCAATTATTCACCAATGCTCTCTCTGAAGCTCTCTAAAACCACTGTTTCTTCCGGTTAATCCAGGTCCCATCCCCTTAAGTTCCAACCTTTTTGCTGATTCTTCAGTTTTAATCTACAGTTCATAACCAATAGATTGTGGTCAGAGTCCCCACCTCCCTCTGGAAATATGTTACAATTTAAGACATGGTTCCTAAATCTCCGTCTTACCATTATATAATCTACTGAAGTCTTCCAGTGTCTCCACGCATCTCCCACGTATACAACCTTCTTTTATGATCCTTAAACCAAGTCTCAGCTACGATTATGCAAAATTCTACAAGGCGGCTTCCTCTTTCATTCCTTACCCCCATTTCTTTATCCACCTACTACTTTTTCTTCGTTTCCTTTTCCTACTATCGAATTCCAGTCCACCATGACTATTAATTTTCTCTCCCTTCACTCTCTGAGTAATTTGATTTTATCTCATCATACATTTCTTCAATGTCTTCGTTTTGTCTGAGATAGTTGGCATATAAACTGTTACTACTGTGGTAGGCGTGATCTTCTTGTCTATCTTGGGTAGAATAATGCTTTCACTATGCTGTTCGTAGTAATTTACCCGATCTGCTACTTTTTTATTCATTGTTAAATCTACTCCTGCATTATCCCCATTTGATTTTGTATTTGGAACCCTGTATTCACCTAACCAGAAGCCTTGTTATTCCTGCCACCGAACTCCACTAATCTCACTATATCTAACTTTAACCTATCCATTTCCCTTTTTAAATTTTCTAACCTACCTACTCGGTTAAGGAATCTGACATTCTTCCACGCTCCGATACATAGAACGCCAGTTTTATTTCTCCTGATAAGGACGTGCTCTTGAGTAGTCGCCGCCCGGAGATTCCAACGGGGGACTATTTTACTTCCGGAATATTTTATCCAAGAGGACGTCACCATCATATAACCATACAGTAAAGCTGCATGCCCTCGGGAAAAATTACGTGTGTAGTTTTCCCTTGCTTTCAGCCGATCGAAGTACCAACATAGCAAGGCCATTTTGGTTTGTCTTACAAGTCCAGATCAGTCAATCATCCAGATTTTTGCCCCTGCAGTTACTGAAAAGGTTGCTACCCCTCTTCACGAACCACCTGTTTGTTTGGCCTCTCAACAGATACCCCGTCGTTGTGGTTGCACCTAAGGTACGGCTATCTGTGTCGCTGAGGCACGCAAGACTCCCCACATATACCTTGCCGCAGGTGGGGAGTGTGTGTGTGTATGTGTGTGTGTGTGTGTGTGTGTGTGTGTGTGTGTGTGTGTGTGTGTGTGTGTGTGTGTGATCACCTAGAATAAACAAGAAGAATAGCGCCAGATATCACTTGTAAACTTGTAAGAAACCGTAAACATGTTAAAAAGTAACGTAGTAAATTATTAAAGGTTTTTGGATAAATAGCCATTATGGGTGCCTACCGGAGTGGCCAGGAGGTTGTAGGCGCTACAGTCTGGAACCTCGCGACCGCTACGGGCATGGATGTGTGTGATGTCCTTAGGTTAGTTAGGTTTAAGTAGTTCTAAGTTCTAGGGGACTGATGACCTCAGAAGTTAAGTCCCATAGTGCTCAGAGCCATTTGAACCAACCATTATGGCTAATAACTGACAAAAGTCGGAAAGAATGATGTCAGTACTACATAATACGAATAATTTAATCAAACTGGCGTAGTTTTATAAACGATGAGAATATAATCAGAGCAATGAAGTGTAAAAATGTGAACCAACTACAAGTTAAGTGAAGTATGGCGGATACTGTGTGTCTAGATAGCTTGTTACTTGTGAGTGAATCCACAGATAAGAAGTAATTCATCAATTCAGTGCGACACACTTGCCTAAAAATAATCGTGGCAACCTGAAATGGCGTTATCAGGGTACATCAGATGAAAATATGAAATACAGATATACAGGAAATATCTGAGTAACAAACTATATACAGACAAAGTATAACACACAGCTGGCTCTTTAATAAGCCTAAAACACTAATGCTGTATGCTACAGAGTCACAAAGTGAAAAAGGATATCAGCAAAAGAAATCAAGTCACTTACGTGAAGCAGGATCAGTATGTTGCAAACATTTAGGATTATCACCACACGTAATCGTAATCTGCATTAATAACTATTCTTCAGAGTTGACAAAATAAAAATGAATTTACTGTTATTGTAAGGAATAGTGGCTGTACTCGTTAGTCACTGAAAAATTGCCTGCAAAGAGAAGGTAGCATGAGTACGCTAAAATGAAGCTGTATAAAAATGTGAAACAAATTCGCATCAAACAATCATGGACATCTTGTGGCAATTAAGTGAAACTATAATAACAAAAAAATCTCTTGGGAGAGTTATACAAAAGTAACTTCAAAACAGTAACTTGGTAAGTAGTTTTCATAAGATTGCAATGAAGATAAACATGTAAAGTACAAGGTAATAGAGAAGATCAAATAACAGACAGTGTGTAGGAATATTATATCATCAATTGGATCGCCACAAAAGTGCAACGAATTATCAAGCTGTCAAGTAAAAGATAATGGAAACTGAAATACCGTATGCAAAGTGAGAGCAAAATACGATGGAAGTGAAATTGCCTCCTGTGCAGTAGCCGCCAGTTCCCATCTTCATCGCGGAAATTCTATATTTAGTTCTAGGCCAGTTAAATGGCTGCCTGGAATGTAGGCAGCCAGTAACAGTTTACTACGATGAAGCACAGACACAGTACCGACCTGTGTAATTACTTTTTCTGTTGCAGGAAAATGATAAGGGTGGGTAATGTCAGAAACGAAAAATTTGATTATGACAATTCTTTGATTCACTTGTTTATTTGGAATACAAAGAGCTTGCCATCTGGCAAAGTTATAAGTAGTCTACTGTGCTCCAAAAACACTGAAACACGTCATTTATCCGCACCGACTTGTTCTGTGAGCCAGGCGTCGCTCTGCTCGCCTGTCTTCTGTTCCCTTGCGAAGTACAGCAGTACTGACGCGCTGCACTACCTGGCTGTGTGCAGCACTCTCTTTGTAGCCGTGCTTGGTATGTCTCGCGGAAGCTCAAGTGCTTTGCTTTGCGAGAGCCAATCAGAATGCTTAGCGTGAATTTCGTTTAGCGAGTACATGGTCTCCGGAAGGGACGCCATTTTGGTTTAAGGTTTGGCACTGAACGGACACTTTTGTGCTGTATCGTCCTGCTTCTGCATTTATTTGCGTGTGGTCGTTATACACTCTTGGCTTAAATCGAGTTTTTCTGTTTCATTTATGTTTCTAGAAGGACACACAATTTTGAAACAAATGTCTCGAAGCGTGTGCTAATGTACACTCCAATGAAAAACAATATTCCTACATCTTAGGTTAGGAAACATGGGCCTGCTTGGATAAAGACACCCAGTTGTGCATCTCCTATATGTGAGCCTGTGCACATATCAATAAATCTCTCTTTACGATTAAGTCATGCAGCAAATTTAGAAATCTGACGGTTGTGTGTAATACACTCCTGGAAATTGAAATAAGAACACCGTGAATTCATTGTCCCAGGAAGGGGAAACTTTATTGACACATTCCTGGGGTCAGATACATCACATGATCACACTGACAGAACCACAGGCACATAGACACAGGCAACAGAGCATGCACAATGTCGGCACTAGTACAGTGTATATCCACCTTTCGCAGCAATGCAGGCTGCTATTCTCCCATGGAGACGATCGTAGAGATGCTGGATGTAGTTCTGTGGAACGGCTTGCCATGCCATTTCCACCTGGCGCCTCAGTTGGACAAGCGTTCGTGCTGGACGTGCAGACCGCGTGAGACGACGCTTCATCCAGTCCCAAACATGCTCAATGGGGGACAGATCCGGAGATCTTGCTGGCCAGGGTAGTTGACTTACACCTTCTAGAGCACGTTGGGTGGCACGGGATACATGCGGACGTGCATTGTCCTGTTGGAACAGCAAGTTCCCTTGCCGATCTAGGAATGGTAGAACGATGGGTTCGATGACGGTTTGGATGTACCGTGCACTATTCAGTGTCCCCTCGACGATCACCAGTGGTGTACGGCCAGTGTAGGAGATCGCTCCCCACACCATGATGCCGGGTGTTGGCCCTGTGTGCCTCGGTCGTATGCAGTCCTGATTGTGGCGCTCACCTGCACGGCGCCAAACACGCATACGACCATCATTGGCACCAAGGCAGAAGCGACTCTCATCGCTGAAGACGACACGTCTCCATTCGTCCCTCCATTCACGCCTGTCGCGACACCACTGGAGGCGGGCTGCACGATGTTGGGGCGTGAGCGGAAGACGGCCTAACGGTGTGCGGGACCGTAGCCCAGCTTCATGGAGACGGTTGCGAATGGTCCTCGCCGATACCCCAGGAGCAACAGTGTCCCTAATTTGCTGGGAAGTGGCGGTGCGGTCCCCTACGGCACTGCGTAGGATCCTACGGTCTTGGCGTGCATCCGTGCGTCGCTGCGGTCCGGTCCCAGGTCGACGGGCACGTGCACCTTCCGCCGACCACTGGCGACAACATCGATGTACTGTGGAGACCTCACGCCCCACGTGTTGAGCAATTCGGCGGTACTTCCACCCGGCCTGCCGCATGCCCACTATACGCCCTCGCTCAAAGTCCGTCAACTGCACATACGGTTCACGTCCACGCTGTCGCGGCATGCTACCCGTGTTAAAGACTGCGATGGAGCTCCGTATGCCACGGCAAACTGGCTGACACTGACGGCGGCGGTGCACAAATGCTGCGCAGCTAGCGCCATTCGACGGCCAACACCGCGGTTCCTGGTGTGTCCGCTGTGCCGTGCGTGTGATCATTGCTTGTACAGCCCTGTCGCAGTGTCCGGAGCAAGTACGGTGGGTCTGACACACCGGTGACAATGTGTTCTTTTTTCCATTTCCAGGAGTGTATGTAAGACGGTTTGTAGCAATTCATTTAGGACTGCCTATCGTGCAGCCACACTGTCTGAGAATGTGATAGCTTTTACGAAGGTACCAGTGTCGATCATTTCATTACATTACAAAGTTTTGCTTCATGTGAACATGAAACCAAGACGCTTTGATTTTGCTTGACCTTTACTGTCTTTCTTACGATTCTTTGTCGTATTTAACGTCTCTTTCGCTGCAAATCAGACACACGCTTTGTATCGTCACGTACTAGGCTGTACTTTATGTGATATTTTAAGCTAAATTCTAAATATTTGCTGCTGCAGCTTCCACTGGCATGCACAGTTCAGATAATTCTATGCAGTATTGTCTACAATTGCTAGGTTTTGAAAATTCATTTTCTCGTAAGATTCAGATAGCCCAAATTGCAGAGACATATGCATCGCTAACGTCTTCGTCTATAAGATGAGGCCCATTACACGAACCATTCATTTAGTCATGCAAAATTTCGTAGTAAGTCTAAGGATTGATTTCCTACAGAGACACTGTTATACATCCTACGCTGCCTTTACGAAAGTTTAGCCTTTCATTGCAAAGACAGGTCACATTGTCATAAAGGTTATCCCTGAAAGAGACCATGAATTAGTTTAAAGTGCTCTCAGAATTTCTGTGGGGTATATCTGGAAACGACCAGCGACCCGCTGTAACAAAGTAAGTGATTCATCCGCGCAGGCAGTTTGGTTCAGTTGAGCTATGGTCCAATCTCGATAATGAGGCGTTTACGTGCAACAATTCGTCGCCTATTAGTGGTTTCACCATCCTTCTGCCACTTTCCGTACAGGACGGTCACGAGCAGTTTGAAAAGCTTGTAACGCTGTTGCGGGGTGGATCTGTTGAGAAATAATTGTTAAGAAAAAAATTCGGTACGTTGTGTCGTTAACGAGTCGTTTAGAATAGAAGTTAGCCAGTCAGGCTGTTGCACGCACAAATTCACTCGGCCGGCTAGATACAGTTGGTGTGAGTTATTCCCATAGCGTAGATGATAGCGAAACAGGCTACTCAGCTTTTGGGTCTGGTTCGATCGGCACGACCGTCTCACGTCCAATTTTTTAATCGCTCTTTCGTTCGTTTTTAGGAAGCCAATGGAAGAACACGTTTGGCGACACCGTCTCTGGCGGGCCGCTTGAATTTATAGCGCCCGACGCCCTGACTGGCTAACTTCAACGCTAAACATCTTGGAGACGGCGTGACATATCGAACTTTTTTTCTTAACAATTATTTCTCTGCATAACCTCCCAGGCAATACACTTACAGTCTTTTCAAACTGTTTCCGGTCACCCTGTAATTGCTCACCACAGTAGCACTCGAACAGTCGGCCATCTTCTCTCATCCGAGAGGCTCTTTCCCTGCCATTTCTGAGAATTGATTATTTTTCCAAGATACCCCGCGATTATGAAGACGCATTTACTAAGATTATTTTCAGTCATTAAACGAAAAATCACCTTGTTATGATTACTGGTAACTGCGGAACGGCTAATCAAATGAAATTCTTGTGCGATCAATGATTGAAAATGGTCGTAAAAGTAGCCGTCTATCTATAAATTCCATCATATATGGGTTTTAACCGCGCTAGAACGATTGCCCATTCGCTTCTGCTCCGCTTCTATACTTTCCTTACCGCTAGCATTGAATCTCGCAGCACGTAGTAGACATAATGTTTTGGTTCATCAGTATAAGAGTATGTTATCTTGTCTCGATATACATGTCGCCATCAGTAATGGAGTAACCTAGCAGGATGGGAAGATTGGAAACGCTTGTAGCGTTAGAAGAGGAAGGGAGAGAGCAGAGTGGTCGTCCCTGGGACACGCCTACCAGACAGCAGGGCTTATTGTCTCCCGCCGTGTACTCCCCGCAGACCCACACCGCCAGTCGGAGGAAACCCAATTAATTACTCGCCGTCTGCCGCTAAGAGCACTCCGCGCGCTGGAGTAGTCGGAGATGACTAAACAGTGCGACGGGCCGCGGCTCGGGCCGCCATAACCGCGTTGCCGGATAACAAGCGGGACCGTGTTCCGAGTGGGCTGCTTCATTAAGTGTTCACATCCCTTTAAACAAGCGGTAATCCATGATCCCTTGTCAAAACCAAACCAAATTTCCAATCATGTAATTCTCCTGGCCCCTGCTGTTCGTCATTTATTGAAATGACTGAGACATTTATATAATGGTAAAATAAAAAACGAAAACATATTAATAAAAATGAAGATGACACGTAATTAAGCTCGCTTTGATGAGACACTCTGATACGTGGACCACAGGCTCTACATATACGTATAACAAGGTTTTTCATATCTTTTGCCAGAGTCAGAAATTTATTAAAAGACAATTCCATTTCTTATCTCGGCATTATTATAATCAAAATAATTTATTTCCTACGTTCAGCTGATTTCGACGATGCACCTTTTTCAGTTGCGCTCCCTTATCCTCGCAATTTTATATCTCAATGCTGTACTATGTACAAATACTTTTGTGTTCGGCCTCACGGCAGGTCTTGTCATGCGGGAAGCCTCGTTAGAGAGGGCCACCGCATGAGCGTCTAGGGAAGTGATTCCAGTGGTGGTTTCCCGTTACCTTCCACTGATGATGATGATGAAATGGTAATGAGGACAACACAACACCCATTCCCTGACCGGAGAAAATTTCCGACCCAGCCGAGAGTCGAACCCAGGCCCCTTGGCGTGACAGACCGCCGCGCTCACCACTCAGCTATCGAGGCGGACGTACTGTGCATATAATATATCATATGACAGATGTACAGGGTGACAATTATTGAATTTTATGAAAAAAAGAACATAAATTAGTTCCAATGGCTCCAAGCACTATGGGACTTAACATCTGAGGTCATCAGTTCCCTAGAAGTTAGAACTACTTAAACCTAAGTAACCTAAAGACATCACACACATCCATGCCCGTTGCAGGATTCGAACCTGCGACCGTAGCAGCAAAGCGGTTCCGGACTGAAGCGCCTAGAACCACTCGGCCACAGCGGACGGCCATAAATTAGTTACAAACTACGGCGTGAACACACTTTTTTCAACACGTAAACGTCACTACAGGTATTCGGAATTGGGTTATGATATGTTCGATATGCCTGCCATCACTGGCGATTATGTGCCGCAGACGAATAACGAAATTCTGGATGACCCGCTGAAGTGTCGCAACATCGATGCTGTCGATGACCTCCTGAAGGGCTTTCTTCAGCTAAGCAAATGGTTTTGGTGTTATTGCTGTACACCTTGTCTTCAATATAGCCCTACAAAAAGGAGTCGTGTGTTTTCAGATCCGGAGGATATGGCGGCCAGTCGAGGCCCATGCCAGTGGCCTCTGTGTACCCCAGAGTGCTGCTCCAGGACATCAAAGACTCTCCAGCACCGATGCAGTCGAGCTCAATCTTACATGTAACACACCTTCTCGGAATCAGGGTCACTTTGAATAACAGGGAGTGAAATCATCCTCCAAAACCTTCTCGTACCTTTCGGTATTCACCATGCCATCATGGAATATCGCACGATTATTCCGTGACTGGACAATGCACACCAGACAGTGACCCGTCGAGAGTGAAGAGACTTCTCGATCTCGAAATGCGGATTCTCAGTCCCCCAAATGCCCCAATTTTGCTTACTGACGAACCCATCCAAATGAACGTCGCTATACCAAACACCATAATCACATCAAAATTCCCTTCACACTCCGTGGCCAACAGTGCAGTTTGAACGCTCTAACGCAAAACGTTCAGAAGTTACGACGATTTTATTTCATATATTTCAGTAATTGTCACCCTGTACTTTGCGCGCACACACACACACACACACACACACACACACACACACACACACACACAGATGGTGTAATAAGGTCGCTGGTCGTATCCAGATAGGCCGTTATCCAGGTGAACAGCTACTCGAAACATACACTGCACTACAAATGCAAGAAGTTGGGGACAGATTATGCTGTGGGGAATATTAATTTCAGCTTCTACGAAAACTACAGTGGAAACTCGTTCATCTTCGGGAATTAGATGACTTGTGATCGTTGCTGTTTGGAAACCGTTTATGTTTTCCCGTTCACCATTCCTTTTTTGCTAATTGCGCACACCACATGGATTTTAGATAATTTTCCAGAATAACATCAAGTGCATTCAAGTATTACTTCTGAATGATAAATTCTTGATTGCCTCATGTGGAAAGGCTGTTTACTTCGATTTCCTTGGCCTAATGTGTCCATAGAAAGTCTCACATTACTGGGCTGATCTACATCTACATCTACATCCATACCCCGCAAGCCACCGGAAGGTGTGTGGCGGAGGGTACCTTGAGTACCCATATCGGTTCTCCCTTCGATCAGTCTCGTATTGTTCGTGGAAAGAAAGATTGTCGGTATGCCTCTGTGTGGGCTCTAATCTCTCTGATTTTATCCTCATGGTCTCTTCGCGAGTTATACGTAGGAGGAAGCAATATACTCCTCGGTGAAGGTACGTTCTCGAAACTTCAACAAAAGCCCGTACCGAGCTACTTAGCGTCTCTCTTGCAGAGTCTTCCACTGGAGTTTATCTATCATCTCCGTTACGCTTTCGCGATTACTAAATGATCCTGTAACGAAGCGCGCTGCTCTCCGTTGGATCTTCTGTATCTCTTCTATCAACCCTGTCTGGTACGGACCCCACACCGGTGAGCAGTATTCAAGCAGTGGACGAACAAGTGTACAGTAACCTACTTCGTTTCTTTTCGGACTGCATTTCCTTAGGATTCTCCCAGTGAATCTCAGTCTGGCATGTGCTTTACCGACGATTAATTTTATTTGGTCATTCCATTTTAAATCACTCCTAATGCCTACTCCCAGATAATATATGGAATTAACTGCTTCCAATTGCTGACCTGCTATGTTGTAGCTAAATGATAAAGGATATTTCTTTCTATGTATTCGCAGCACATTACACCTGTTTACATTGAGATTCAGTTGCCATTCCCTGCACCATGTGACTAGCAAGCCAGTAAAGAGAGGCTAGAGTAGGCTGAAGGAAACTACGGATACCTGTTCATGATCCAGTGCAGGCCACCACAGCCGTCATATACTCGTGTCTGCCTCAAGCATGAAATAACTGAAACCAAACTGCCAACTATCAGAATGAAACATTCACTCTGCATCGGAGTGTGCACCGATATGAAATTTCCTAACAGACTGAAACTGTGTGCCAGACCGAGACTCGAACTCGGTCTCTTTGCCTTCGCGGGCTACGCAAGCATGACTCACGACCTATCCTCAAAGCTTCAGTTCCGTGAAGACCTCGTCTCCTACCTTCCAAATTTCACAGAAGCTCTCCAGCAGACCTTGCACAACTAGCTCTCCGGGGAAAAAGGATTGCGGAGAGATGGCTTAGCCACTGCCTGGGGGATGTTTCCAGAAGGAAATTTTCACTCTGCAGCGTAGTGCTCGCCGGTATGACACTTCCTGGCAAATTAAAACTGTGTGCCAGACCGAGACTCGAACTCGGGACCTTTGCCATTCTCGCAGGTCCTCTGCCCGGGTAACCAGATGGTGGAGCACTGACTTGCGAAAGGCAAAGGTCACGAGTTTGAGTCTTGGTCCGGCACACAGTTTTAATCTGTCAATTGTCAGCCCAACATCAATAGTTTTCATTTAAAATATGCGAGTGTGTAAATTAACTGTACATCAGAGTACCATTTACTTTTGTGGAAAGTGAAGATTAATTTGGGAAAATCATGACTTCCGACACAGGAGCAGAAAAACTGAATACTAAAATTAGAAGGTTTGTATCACTGACATGGGAAACTACGCAAATATGCTCGGAGATCGCCGACACTTCGTAACTGAAAAGAAACAAGACTCTTTTTCTCCAGACCTTCATGACATTTGATCAATTACCTGTTGAAATGGGCACCAAGATTCATGCATGGAATCTGTCATGTTATCTGAAAAAGAAAACTCCTGAAAGAGCGCAGGCAGCCATTAAGAGAAGATACTGAAACCAATATGAAATATGTATCAATGTACATAATATAAATTTTACACACAAATGAATTAGAAAGAAAGAAAATTAAAGTGCACTAACAGTTCAATGCTGCTAATTTTAGGCATATTTCCGTCATGTAACACAGCGAGGAAGGTCAGAAAAAAGTTGTCCACTGAATGGCTGTTTAGTTACATCATTAGTTTATTTCACAACAGCTCAAAATATGACCACTTTCAGTGGTGCGTATTCTTTGATTGAAAAGATTTTTCAAAAAGATCTCTTGTATTTACCTCTCAAGTATAAGATGTATGAGATGATCATATCGCTTAACTGCAAACTCTCTTCTCGAAGAACCATCTAATGTATTATCTTTTTTTTTCCAAGGGATCCATCATGCTACGTGATTGGGGAAAGCCATATATGTATTTAAAAACATTATGTTCAGTGGTAAAGCTGAATTACGACCATAAGAAGAGACTGCACTTTATTTATTCGTCTTTCACTTACCAGCATGCATATGTATTTCGTCACTACACTCAATCGTTAAACAGAACCAACAATACATGAAAATATGTAAGGATTCAAGTAGGAATTGATCGAATCCCAAAAATCATGACTAATGTGACTGAATAGTTCCTTTCTAATAAAGTAAGAGTATCTTGAAACAGATGTGATTTGAGTGACAAGTTCCTTAGGACAGACTCTTCACAGCAGCATGAAAATGAAAATGTCATTAACACTCAAACTTAGTTATTAAACTAAAGGTTGTACATTATCCGGCTCATACAGGCGCCAAAATCATAGAACACTGTAATAAATAATTTACAATACCGAGGAATAAAAGCAGGGTGTACACGACTCGGGACAACCGGGAGATTCGGGAAAACCCCGGGAATTTTTTGCTGTGGGAGAGACCCGGTGAAAACCCGGGAATTTTTTAGAATTCCGGGAACTCTTCATTGTTTTAGTTTTCAGTTAAATTTTTGTAATTTTGACTGGTAGAAAACAATACTCTGACAAAGGATATTACTGTATCTCACTGCTGCAGAATAATACTGCGGCAATAAAACATGAACGAGAAAAAAAAGGAATATAAAACTTAAGTTGCAATGGAAATGCGCCATATACAAAAACAAGAAACAGTGCTTATGCCAGCGTCTGCTAACTGCAAAATGTGTCAAATGGCTTAGGAAGATTATGCACTGCTTCATAACAAGAAATTGTCTTTGATGAGTGTGACAACACAACTTTTTACATTAGATCCGTTTGAGCAGTTGCGAGCTAGCTCTTGCGCATGCGCATTTGAGTCACGTATGAGTTGTAACTTCTCCCACTTCTGGCTACAGAAGTGTTGCTATTAGCTAAATAAGCAGTAGCAGCAAGCAGACAGATGCTACCCGGAAAAGTTTTGCTGGCATGCCCAATCCGCCAGATTCACACATGCGCAGCAGATCATGATCTAGGGGACAGGCTGCAAACCGACGTATCTCCTGCGTGGCAATTTAAAGGGGGGGTGGGGGTAAATTCATATTCTTGAGGATAAAAACCTTGTTTCACAAATCGCCTAGCATCCAGAGCACGTTGGTCTATCGATTATTCATATGGTTCTGAAACGCATCCCTGTTAGTTTTTGGACATTTTTGAAAACATTCTACGTTGATTTCTAAATGAATCATAAGTTAATTTTTGAATACATGCATAGTGTACGTGATGTCTCTGCCAGGGGAACCCCCGCTACATCTAGAAATGAACTCCCCTCCAGACAAAAGGGGACGGATCTATACAAGCTGAGCGGAATAAAGACGAACGGGTGAACGCCAATCGCTGTTTATGTGATTGACTAGGTTTGCGAATGATCAGCGTTGTTATAATTACCAGCGAAATTCATAGATTCAGACTACGAGAGTAGAAATAAACTATTAAAAGGAATAACAGGTAAGAAAGATAACGTATTACCTTCTCGGTGTGTTCAAGAAAATGGAATTTTGTCACAAAACTTTCCGCCAGATCGTTATATTAGCAAGGGCCATTTGTACAGTCCCAGGCTAGCACCCGCTTAAGTTCTATTCTTGGCGCAGCGCGGAAAACGCGTTGTACGAACACTGAATAACGCGTAACCGGAGAATAAACGCGGGATAACTAAACCGGTGATTGTGACAGGGCTAGAGAAGCTAGCCGGAGAATAAGTTTTGACATTGACAGGATGGCTATTAGGCCTTCTACAAGCAAAAAGTCTTACGTTATAAAATGGTTTCACATTTTATTCATACGCTCCAGCTGCTCACCCATGAGATCGAAAAGTAGTAGTACGAAATTATTTGGAATCGTCATATTCTTCCATAATGTGTGTAGTGTCCCCGTTTCTTCTACTTTGTCGTTCTCATCACGATCGACGAAACTCTCCAGGCCACCGACTGAAGGAACACCAGATCCACCTCTTACAATGGCTACTGTAAGCCATCCATTGCCATGCGTAAATGTATCGTTCACATCAATACTGAAATTGAGTCTGCAACCACGAAACATACATGGTCCTTCGAGAAGTTCACTGGCAGATATATTCTTCAACTTGTTGCTCTTCTTGTCAGCAGCAGAAGTTGTCATTTCAATATTCTCAATAGTTTTGTAGACTGTTTGACGAGAACGTCGACGGTATCTTCTGTAAGGCATCGTGGCAGCGTTCAATGCAGTTGCCTGTGCAGCAGCAGCAGAGCGAATGAGCAGGCTGTGGCCTGTTCGCTTGCTTTCATACGCGCAGAGCGCGTGACCTTGATTCGGACTTAGCCGATTTCACAGTGCCAGCCGCGCGTTATCCCGTACGCGGGCACTAGTCATACTAGAGTGCCCGCGTACGCTTAGTGCGTCGGCTCTGCGGCTGGCGCGCTGCCACGATTGCGTAAGACAGCGTGGACGTTCTCGTCAAACAGTCTACAAAACTATTGAGAATATTGAAATGACAACTTCTGCTGCTGACAAGAAGAGCAACAAGTTGAAGAATATATCTGCCAGTGAACTTCTCGAAGGACCATGTATGTTTCGTGGTTGCAGACTCAATTTCAGTATTGATGTGAACGATACATTTACGCATGGCAATGGATGGCTTACAGTAGCCATTGTAAGAGGTGGATCTGGTGTTCCTTCAGTCGGTGGCCTGGAGAGTTTCGTCGATCGTGATGTCATTGCCTTCCGCACCTACCACATTGGAGAAATTGCTAATAAAGACTTTGGAAAATCTGTATATACCTCTCCTTCCTCATTATCCCTCTACACTAGAAGTAGACGTAAGATTAATGTTAACGAATCTGTATATATTTGGATTAAAGGTAAAGGATGTTGTGAATATGTAAAGTTTGTGGGAGATTGTATTGTATATTTTTATAAATAAAGTGATTGCTAGCGTAGCCCTGTATTCTGTAGCGTAGCTGAGAACCTGTAAGCGTACATCTAGGATCTGTCGGCCATAGAGTATGTAACAGCATGTTCCATGTTAAAGTTCTTATCAGTTTGACCTTTGACCCCATCGCGCGAGGCTGTCTTACGCAATCGTGGCAGCGCGCCAGCTGTGACTACAGATTTACTGATGACAAGGTTGTTATTAGAACGAGAAAGTAGAAGAAACGGGGACATTACACACATTATGGAAGAATATGACGATTCCAAATAATTTCGTACTACTACTTTTCGATCTCATGGGTGAGCAGCTGGAGCGTATGAATAAAATGTGAAACCATTTTATAACGTAAGACTTTTTGCTTGTAGAAGGCCTAATAGCCATCTGATATTGTTTCTTCGTGAATTATATTCTGTCGTTTTATAAAAATGATCATTTGCATCAAACCAGTCTCGTTTATTTGGCGCATGTTACAATTGCTGCAATATTAGGCAGGCCTATTTCGTTTTATCTACCAGATAGTGACAAAATATACTTAATAAGATCGAGAAACCACACCAGTTTGTATTAAAAGCTTTTTCACTGTTGCGCAACAACATTTCGTTTCTTCATGTAGGAAAACGTTTGGCGAAGTTTTATGAGGTAATAAATTCTTGCCAGCCGGTGTGGCCGAGCGGTTTTAGGCGCTTCAGTCTGGAACCGCGCGACCGCTACGGTCGCTGGTTCGAATCCTGCCTCGGGCATGGATGTGTGTGATGTCCTTAGGTTAGTTAGGTGTAAGTAGTTCTAAGTTCTAGGGGAATGATGAAATCAGATGTTAAGTCCCATAGTGCTCAGAGCCATTTGAACCAATAAATTATTTCCCAGAAAAGAAAGCACGCCATGTAAAGCTGTAGCAAGGTTACAGAGAAGAAAAAGCTAGGACTTAAGGATTGAAGAAATGTGTGCTGTCATGCTTGTCTCGTGTCTTTACTGGTTTTATGTATCCTATATTTAATTTTATGCCACACAAAACAGCAAGTTATTAGCTAATACGCAGTTTTTTTTAAAAAAAAAAGATTGGCAGGGTGTCAAACCGGCCGACTGGGAGCAGGGGAGCAGGAGAGGCACCACAGGACATTTTAATTTCTGCTGCCCTGAATGTAGCTTGATGGCATCCACTATAAAATATTACACATTTGAATTCCACATAGCGAAATACAGTGACGTTCGATAAAAGAATGCTGTGTGAAGAGGCGTGGCAGCGCTTTGGCTCACTAAGACCAAATAATATGTCTTATATTTCCTCCAGCACATATGTTTTATATATCAGACACCTTCAAAAAGACGTGCACTACAAAATGAAGGTCTTTCTGTAAAAGTCGATGTTTTTTAAATTTTTATCGTCCTGCCTCAAACCCTCGGTGGTGGTGGGGGCACTATCTAGTGTAGCCCCGGATCGAAACGGAAATGTCGTAGATCCGGGGCTGATGCACAGAGCAGTGCGAGTTGTAGTGGGGAGGTGGGAAGTCTGCACGTGACACGTGTTAACGTTTAGCGATTTTGCTGTTTCCTGTTCGTCTATTGCTTTCATGTTAGAAGAAAGAAAAACAGATTTCTTGGCAGGGAGCTATCAAGTGAACTGAAATACATTAACATAATTAAGGAAGGCTAAAATATGTTATTAGTTTCAGATTTTATTTTATTTCATGGAATGCTAAAGTATGTTATTAGTTTCAGATTTTGTTTTATTTCCACCTCAATGATAGCCAAGCATTAATCGCCTTGCAGAAAAATGAAGTTATTTTTGTCTGTTTGCTAAAGAAATTTGGGTTTATTAATCTTTTCCGCAGAGGCAGTCAATTTATTTGAAACGATGTGTTTAATTAGACAATATTGGCTAGTTTCAACTGTCCCCTGCATTTAAGTTGCACGTTTCCATATTCTAGCACGTATGGCATTATGCCATAATAAAGAACCAAACATCAGATAATACAGTACTGGTACTCCAAGGAAACATGCGTCCGAATCTGTACATACCAATGTGAACTTTACGCCAAATTATGCATTTTAGTATGGTTCACGAAATCCCCATGCTCTTTGAGTCTTGTTTCCGTTATGAATTAATGTAAGATCTTTTAATGTTTTACACGTACCAAAATACGGCCTTCCTGGGTCATTGTAGCTGAGCAAACACGGTGACGCCTGTTATCTGGCGCTCTCTGGCAACTGCTGAAACTGACAGGTCGAGGTAAAATCTTGGGAATGGTTATTTAGAAAGTATACTTTAAAAATAAATTTTCTGTTACGCAAGATGAACTATGTGCGAGAATGTACGATGAATTTCTTAAATAACAGAGTGTTGGACTCTCATTTAATAATTAACTCTATTAGGACGACCGCTTAGAAGAATTTCGAGTCCAGAAGATCAGACATTTTCGACATTGTCAAAAAGTGTACCGGCACATCTGTATACAAAAAAATCAGCACGATATGTGAAAGCTTAGATTCTCTAGCAGCTCATTTAATTTAGTGATCAATCTTATATGCGAAAGCTTTCCATTTCTTGTAGCAACACTATGTATATTAATTTAAATCATTAACTTTCCTATCTGTGTGTTCGCTCTACTTATCAGTGATGTTGCTATTGGCCGACTTCATCACGTGTCCTGGACCCTGAATATCCGCTGTCATCGGCAGACGAGAACACGTGACATGAACTGTGGGTGGCTTAAAAAAGCGCATCGTGATCTCGCTTTCGATGCTTCGGAAAGTAACATGCGGAATTTGGTGGAATTCGAATTTATAGTTTCATAACACAAAAATACGCCGTGAACACTTAGCTGCACATCAAAGATCTTTCCAAAACGTTTTTTTTGCTTGAGTTTCGTTTTATAACATGCCGGGAAATTCTACCCCAGTGTATGAAACCATAACCATTCAAAATTTTGATAAGTTTTACAGTTCCAACAAAAAATATACTGTCACTTAATATGGAAAAAGTATTTTGACCCGGGAGAAAGTGTACTTTTAACCGGGAAAAATCCGGGGATTTTTTTCCATGTCCACGTATACACCCAGAAAAGTGACATATATTTTAGGTAGTGTCTGAGTTTTCCCACAAGGTTTCAATTCTTTATCAAAGAATAAATGTGCTTAAAATAAAATGTGATTTTCTCGTCATGTTAGCCTCACACAATTTGTAAACGCTGCTCGTGTAATAGGTAAAACAAGAAATGAACATGTCTTGTGATATATACATGTCATACATTTGATCAGAACGATGTAGAGATACATAGATTTCTCTTTCCGTTGCATAAAAAATACGGGCGTGTCACATACGTCTTAATTTTTACATGATTGTAAAGAAGTTTCACCGAAACAAGAGCCTACACACGAAAGAACGAGACCGGCTGGCCGAGTGAGAACGAGGCGCAAACGAGTTATGGAGGAACTAGAACGTCTCAAGTGAACGATGTACACTAAATCCCGGGCACAAGACCGCAGGTAACCTAAACGACGGTTCCCGAGAACAAGAATGACCTCAGTGAATTATGAATGACCATTCCCGGGAAAAAGACCAGCTGCGAACGAAGTGGACAGTGAACAACCTTTCCTTAAAAATCATTCTCCAGTCTCTACTTTCACTTTAGTGAACCATTCCCATGGACTCACTTGTTCGTGAACACCCACCTCTAATAAGAACTGATGTAGTAATCGTAGGCACTATGACAGCTACATGAACAGTATTGTGGACAATCTGCTTCTCTTTTCGCTTGACGTCTTCCAGAAGGACATATGTCCGTTACTCAAGTCCAGAATCGTGCTACAGCGTTTGGAGAGCGTGAAAATGAACTCACCTTATTATCTTCGACAGTTCCACTGCTAAAAACCATCAGTCTGTAATTTACGGGAATTTCGTGACCAGTGCGTTAACATCTCATACCTACGAAAATCTACCAAGGGCTTATCGAATCGCTGCTGTACTGCATTCCAAAAGTTGATTCATGTGTTGACAAATAGGTTGACATAATCTTTTGCGATAGATTGTTGTTAAGAACAAGATATCAACGCAATGATATCGACATTAAATCCGCTTGGCACCCACTCCACATTGTGCTCCCAGCCATCCTGTAGACTCACTTGCACACCAGCTTACTTTCAACGAGAAAGTTCTCACTTGGCGGAGGACGAGGAAACCGCTTGGCTTTTAAGCCTCATGGCAGAACGCATTATTGGCGTAGAAGAAAATCCACATCTGCCCGTCCCAACTGACTATTTAACCTATCCAGCTGCGTCTGGATAGCGAGTCATTACATACATTATTGTCCAATAAAACCGTATATATATGTTGACCCTTTATCTATCTTTCCAACGGTTGTACCTACGTAGTGGCTGAAACACAAGCATCACAAAAATCATCTAAATTATCAATCTTTAAATCTTTCTGCCGTATAATGGGAATGACTTACACACGGCTTGGGGAAATCTTCTGCAGATAGTATGGATTTTCTTCCACTGAAGTATACCTGGAACTCTGACGACTCTCACAGGCATCCCATTCTCACCCCTCCCTACTTAGACCTGATGTGAGGTCAAAATCCCTACTCGTACCATTTCATTATGTCTATAATTCGGAATGCGCGACCTTACTGTTGATAATGAAAGTACTTAAAGCCTCACGAATGTTCTCGACAGAGGACTACGACGATAACAACGTTTCTTTTATAGTTTAGGAAGAAAACTAGCTCTTTACAGGTGCCACCATTGTCGTAGGACCACGGTGCTCAAATGATGCGTCTGGAAAAGAGCTTTTATTTTGGTTTTAAAACTTTAATTTTTATATTCTTTTAAAAAATATACAATGATAAGAAGAGTTAGACTTTCTTTATCACATTGAGTAAGTTCATAAGTTCTGCCCACAGTTACAGGATTCAGTTTTCGAGAAAAGTAAAAATTCTCGCACCCTTACAAGGAGGAGAATTAAGCTTTTCACTATAGGGAGGATTCATTTAATTTCTCTTTTTTTTAAAAATAACTGTTTTTCAACAATAAAATGAACTAATATTTAAACGATTTTATTAGCGCGCAGCCAATACCCTCACATGAAAAAGGTGGAATATTTGTTAGGACATTGTTTTCTAAACTTGTGGACCGATGTTTGGTCCCTGGTGGAACAAAGTTTAACCCTGTAGTAAATATTTAAACTTTTGTTTGTTTGAATAAACTAACAACGACATTTTGTAGACGAGGAAAGATAGCATTTTTTAAAATCAAAAGGAAAAAAAGATAGTGAATTATTGACGAAGTTGGATTCACTAGTTCGATTCCCGCCTCCTTTAATGATTTATCATTTAACAATACTGATTCCTGGAACGTTCTCGTCGCTACTTATTTATGGATTATTATAATTTGTCAGATCATTCTATGCACGTATAAAAAGCAACACTCTCTGTTGAAGCAGGAAGGTCATCTCTGTCTGCATTTTGGTGTGTGTTCGATAAATAGGCATTCAGTTTGACGACGCTGCTCTCGTAACTGGTACCTGAAACCTGATTCTGTGTGACAGCACTCTGTGGGACTGACAACGCAGCTGAAAACAAATCAATCATTTACTCTAGCATCCTTGCTGAAAAGGATACTTTTTACTAAAGTACTTGATTAGCAGGTGTGCAGTTTAGGTGATCGCCGACACTGACGGAGCAAGGCACCACTCAACGCCAGCCATGCATTTTCAGAAGATGCTGTAATTACGCACAGCTATACCACTTGTGCCCATGATGTTTGCTTCTGACAAATGAGACTCGTAATGGGAGCTTACATTCGGGAACTGGCCTCTAGACAATCGCCGCCTTAATTGAAATTCAATTATTCATTTATCCGCTTCTGTCCTGGATGTTGGATTTGTTCCAAGAGTCGTCGTCCTCACGAATTGGAACTGCGCTGTTACTGCAGAAGGGGAAGCAGGCTTTCCAGATCTTAGCTGCATGAGGCTACTGCGATACACACGAAACAAGGCCGGGGGAATATGTTTCGTGCACATACAAAATAGCGGTCGTTGCTGAGTGTGTCGTGCCTGTATGTTTCTTGACAAGATTATGTGATAATGTCGCACTACTACGCGGCATGTCATTAAAGAACAGAACAGTGATAAAATACATTGTTACGCTGGTGGGTAGTGGCAGCGATGAATTGGGTGTATAATGCGCAGTATGAGCTGTTAAGGAAACCAGGAAGTCATCATCATTGGGTTGTCTGCCTTGCGCCAGGTTTTGACTGCATAACTCTTCATGCTTCTCTGTCTTAACAAGGAAGTGAAAGTCTGTTAAAATAACGCTATTTTCTCATTGTGTCAAGCTATACCTCAGTCCAGCATTAACAAGAATATGTATGATTTTAGTATGTTTGATGTATACTGAAAGAAAAAAGGGAGCGTTTTCTAAAAGATGACACACCTTCTTTTGTCCCTTGGCAATTCAGTTGTGTTTATCCCAGCTGCAGCAGACTTTCTCTGTCTCTATTCATTTTTTGACTATTGCCTTTCACGTTTGTTACCAAACGAGTGTACGTAACAAATCCTTTATTTCAAGAAGTAATATTACTGTCTACACAGTTTATTTTATGTGTATAGATCGTAAGTATGGGCGGAATAATGCGGAAAAAAACTAATAATTTCTAAGAAATGAAAAAGATCTGTGTGGCACCTTCTTTCACAGGATTGATACAGCAAGGACTCCTATCATTTTCTCTTTGGAAAGGTCATGGGGTAAATATCAGAGAGATAGTGGAATTGGTGATGAAAACAGACGTAACCATTTCCAACCATGTCATCAGCAGATGTTATAAAACCAATTTATAGAGACTTCAGTAGCAAGAAACTGCCTGCTAAATGCACCAAGGGTAGATTTTAAAATCGCTATGAAAGTGTGTGGAAATGATTGCCTAAAACAGTTTTTGCGGGTTTCAGAGTTCTGATTTTTTTGTGGTAAGTTCCTATGGGAACTGTGGATGCTGAGGTCATCGGTCCCTGAGCCTAGACACTACTTAATCTAACGTACACTAACTCACGCCATGGACAACACACCCACCCATGCCCGAGGGAGGACTCGAATCTCCGACGGGGGGAGCCGCAGGGACCGTAACAGCGCGGCAATGCATGACCAGCACTGATGTTTTTGTCTTATATCACTGTGATCGGTATGCGGAGAATGTTTGTACAGTTACTCTATGTTGTTAAGGGTGGGTTGATCTGATAATCGTTTTAATGTTTCTAATCTGTAACTGTGGCAAAATGTTTACTTGTGTACACATTGATATTTACCTGATGAGTTGTAACTCTGACTGAAAGAGACTTATTTGAGTAACCGAATAAAGGCTGGTTTTTTTTTGTGGGGGGGGGGGGGAGGCGACAGCTTATTGCTATAAGAGGAAAAAATAGAGTTCTTTAAATAGGCCAGAGTACCGCTTGACTGTGCTATTGCCAGCTGTAGACAGTAGTACATCTAAATGTGATGTTGTTGTGTTGTTAAATATTGTGCATGAATAGAATGGATTAAGAGAATGGGTAGCCCCAACGGTATTACAGTGTTTCATTACACTGCTATTACAGCTTCAATTTATTTTAATCTCTGTTAATGCAACTCATATTTAAATAAATTTAGATCGAAGCTCTGATCTCAATGTTTGGTCAAATTAATATATAGCTATCGTTGAAGTTATGGCACATTTTAATTTATTCCAGGTCACCTGATGACTATTAAGTTTAAGTGTGTTTTACTTAAATTGTTACAGAGGTGTACAGGAGGTGTGCCTTAAATCAATCAAAGTTTAAATGATTTTTGGAGAAATGACGGTGTCATATGAATCTTTAACTATCAACAACGAAAAACCATGCATGATTCATGGAAATAAGTAAAATTTGTTATTGCTTCGAATTTGCTTATCACTGGAGTTCATATTTTATGTATGAAAATTTTATGAAGTAAAACATGTCGAAAAACAATGTTCAGTCACAGCTATCTCAGCCCTACCAATTTCTTAATGCAGTACAGTAATATCGTTGCTTATCACGCACTTATCTATATGTATATCATCACCTGCAGCTTAAAGGCCGCAAGTTACATATGGTGCTTCGTCACCATCAGTTTAAAAATAAACTCTGTTATATTAATGTGTGGTATCTGTTCTTTCGGACAAGACGAAATAACGGACCTACACATTCATATAATTGATTCACGTTGATGGACAATGAATCCACAACCTTCAGCGTGGCTGTACAGTGTCGTTCGACATCTGACAGGAATCTAAAATTAGTGAGCATGGAGGAAATTTATGGGCTCTGTGGATAGCGGCACTAGGTGGGGATGTGAGTCGGCTGGGAACCGTACCGAGACAGCCCTTGTATAAGCAATGAACACTGTGCCGGGATGGCGCAATGGTTAACGCAACTGCCTAGTAAGCAGGAGATCCTGGGTTCGATTCCTGATCCAACACATATTTTTTCACTCGTCACCGTCTATTTCACATAAAATCTTGATGTAGCTAATATCATTAGTTCCTTCCTTTTCCTGTCTCCCCCCCCCCCCCCCCCACCTTACATAATCAAAATCTCGTTTGGCAATTACCCACGAATCGATAATTTAGCTAAAAACAGACCACCTTAGCGCTTGGCCTATGTATCATTTACTAAAGTACACATGTATAAAATCTTTTGAATGACTTGGAAACTAGACTATTTAACGGCACACTCAAGACACTGAACAACCATTAAAATTACGTTATTTTTTAGCAGAAACAATACTCTGTACTGAGTGGTAAGAACACACGCACGCTAGTCCACAAGTTAGAAATGATAGCTTTAAAAAGAAAATTTTAACATGACCAGCACAATTTAAATATCAGTCCACAAAACGATAACATCCAATATACAAATCATACTAACAAAATAACTCTCCTTTAAAACGAGAGCTTGCCAAGTAGCATATTAACGTTCAGTACCTAAAGCTGTTAACTAAGGTTGTCGTAATTAGTAGCAAGCATAACCTACAAGAAATATAAACATAATCACTTACAAATGACGTATGTACAAGTCACGCCGGCGTATACTGACGACAAGTTCTGCTGTAACAGCTGACGCCCAATGCATATATGCACATGATACTTGCGGTGAAATACGACCAATAGTTCCTTTTCTTTTGTTTTGAGTCAAGACAGCAGCTGCACATGAAAGAGAGAAATTACGCTATAGTAACCTTAAACAAAAGTAAGCTTAACCTACAATGTGATCATCCGCAGGGAACTGCAAGCCTACTTGCAAGCTTTTTGCTAGGTCAGTACTTGCACAAGGAAGTACAGTCGGCCTAGAACCGAACTTCAGAATATCATGACAGGTCAAAAAAAAATGCTAGTATCCGAACGTGTGGCCAGCATTCCTCAGACACAATTCGTAACACCCAGACGAAAATACGTGCCACTAAACACCGCTTGCTATACTGAAACATCAAAGAAACTGGTATAGGCATGCGTATTCAAATACAGACATATGCAAACAGCCAGAATGCGGCGCTGCGGTCGGCAACGCCTATGTAAGACAAGTGTTTGGCGCAATTGTTAGATCGGTTGCTGATGCTTCAGTGGCAAGTTATCAAGATTTAAGTGAGTTTGAACGTTGTCTTACAGTTGGTGCACGAGTGATGGGGCACAGCATCTCCGAGGTAACGATAAAAGAGAAATTTTTCCGTACGAGCATTTCATCAATGTACCCTGAATGTCCGGAATTCAGTAGAACATCAAATCTCCGACATCGCTGCAGCCGGAAAAAGATCCTGCAAGAAAGGGACGAACGACGACTGAAGAGAATCGGAGCTGAAGGACCATTCGTGTAGCTCATTCGTGTACTCTTGATGACTACACTTCACAAAGCTTTACGCCTCGCTTGGACCTGTCAACACCGACATTGGACCGTTGATGACTCGAAACATGTTGCTTAGTTGGACGAGTCTTGTTTCAAATTGTGTCTAGCGGATGGACGTGTACGAGTATGGAGACAACCTCATGAATCCATGGACTCTGCATGCCAGCAGGATACTGTTCAACGTGGTGGAGGCTCTGTAATGGTGTGGGACGTGAACTGTTCGAGCGGTATGGGACCCCTGATACGTCTAGATACGACTCTGATAGGTGACACGTGTGTAAGGGTTCTGTCTGATCACCTGCATCCATTCATGTCCATTGTGCATTCCGACTGACTTGGGCAATTCCAACATGACAATGAGACACTCCACACGCACAGAATTGCTGCAGAGTGTCTCCAGGAACACTCTTCTGAGTTTAAACGCTTCCTTTGGCCAGCGAACTCCCCAGACATGAACATGATTGAGCATACCTGGGATGCCTTGCAACGTGCTGTTCAGAAGATATTTCCAGGCCCTCTTAATATTACGGATTTACGGACAGCCCTGTAGGATTCATGGTGTCATTTCCGTCCAGCACTACTTCAGACATTAGTCTAGTCCACGACACGTCGTTTTGCGGCCCTTCTGCGTGCTCGCGGGGGCCCTACGCGATATTTTTGGCAGGTGTACCAGATTGATTGGCTCCTCAGTGTATAACTCAGTCCCAAAGTAGTGTAACCTTCTAACATAGTAATTGGACACATTCACTATTTCCAATACTTAACAAGAGGAGATATACAGTCTTAACAATTATTGGCAAGCGCGTATGCAGTGAATAATGTAGAACGTATCAGGTCAGTTCCGGAAATTGTTGAGTGTTCTGTCATACATGTTGCCTCCTGGTAATTCATTTACTATCGAAAAGATGTGCCCAAATTTCGATGACAACTGCTTGGCCTAGTAAACCAGCAGCGCACCGTTTTACACACGAATTCCAGTACAGCTGTTGATAAAATTTATGTTGCGAGCACAGACGCAACCAGTACGACAGATTACCATTGACACTAAAATATGCAGCCTCTCTTTCGTTGCAGTACAATAGAACTACCGGTGTTTTCATATTCAAGCCACTTGCCGAAATGGTTGCTCCTTCTACGTATGGAGAACCTCTCCTTTCTAATACCGACACAGGACAAGTTCACTAGTGCTCCATGTAACCTCCTCGGCTTCGACTAAGAAGGCACCTGCCAGGCTCAGAAAAAAGACTGTCTTAACGGGGGTCCACGAAGCACGCCATTTACTACTTAAAAAATCATGGCCGCTGATGATAAAGAATGTGTCACCTAGCGGGTCAAAACTAAATAATGAAATCAAATTACTGCAAATACGAAACACAGTAAGTCCTTGGAAAAAAATGATATTTTTAGACGTCTGGTGACATTTTACTTCTCACCCGCATATCTTTGAAAATCGATACACTCTGCAACATTTTGTTTTTCGCAAATTAAAAGCAGTGTTAACAGAAATATCGAATTTTAGTGATTTGACAGAAGTTGCATCGGGACTTATAACACTAAACAATTTAATTCAGCATCATGACGCTAATAAACTCTATCTTATGTAATTTCATCACGATTAAAACGCCCAAGTAAGTGACGTTAGACTACCGAAACCTGATATAAGGAGCTACAGGCCAAAGAGAGTACAACTACAGTTGAAGCTCTCTGATCCACGATTTCTGCTAGGAAATGCCGTCTCAGCCTAGACTCCCGCTAATGTGGGTAGAAACAGTGCAAAACACGACGAGAGAAGGTGCCACATACATGTAGACTGTTTTTCCATCTTGTTTCCAATTTACGGACGTAGCAATTTCTATTAAATAAATGCCATGCTATAAATTCTTATCAGGTTGCTAACCCGATAGATTCGTAATCTTTTAGCCATTATCTCGCAAAAAGATTAGGGAGAAAGGGGAAAGGATGTTTCATGAAACGTCACTGACGCAGTTAGAAACCTGAGAAAATTTTACTGCATCCATGAGCTGCGAAAAACTACATATCCACAATTGTATCTTGTCAGAAATGAATTTGTTAACAGAGCTGATATGTTGCTACGGCTGGGCTTCTATCACTAGTCTACCAAGACATAGCATTCACGAGGGCTCGCGATTTGTGCTTCAACTTATATGTTGCAAAATATTACCTCAAATAACGTCAAGGAATGGAATTGATACTACATCCACATCTACATCTACATACATACTCCGAAAGCCACCGTATTGTGCATGACAAAGGATGCCTTACATCACTACTAGCAATTTTCTCTCCTGTTGTTGTTGTTGTGGTTTTCAGTCCCGAGATTGGTTTTATACAGGTCTCCATGCTACTCTGTCCTATGCTAAGCCTCTTCATCTCCGAGTAACTACAGCAACCTACATCCTTCTGAATCTGCTTAGTGTTTTCATCTCATGGTCCCCCTATACGATTTTTGCCCTCCACGCTTCCCTCCAATGCTAAATTGGTGATTGCTTGATGCCTCAGAACATGTCGTACCACCCAATCCCTTCTTCTAGTCCAGTTGTGCCACAAATTCCTCTCCTCCCCAAATCTATTCAGTGTCTCCCCATTAGTTACGTGATCTACCTGACAGTTAATCTATACTTGATCTTAACAAATTTCTCTGCTTCAGAAAAGCTTTCCTTGCTATGGCTCTACATTTTATATCATCTCTACTTCGACCATCATCAGTTATTTTGCTGTCCAACTAACAAAACTCATATACTGCTTTAAGTGTCTCATTTACTAATCTAATTCCCTCAGAATCAACTGATTTAATTTGAATAACATCAGGGACAGGGCGCAACCCTGTCTCACTCCCTTCTCAATCACTGCTTACCTTTCGTGCCCATCGACTCTTACAACTGCGATCTGGTTTCTGAACAAATTGTAAATAACCTATTGCTCCCTGTATTTTACCCCTGCCACCTTCAGAATTTGAAAGGGAATTTTCCAGCCAACATTGTCAAAAGCTTTCTCTAAGTCTACAAACGCTATAAACGCACGTTTGCCTTTCCTTAACCAACCTTCTATGATAAGTCGTAGGGTTAGTATTGCCTCGCGTGTCTCTACATGTCTATGGAATCAAAATTATCTTCCACGAGGTTGGCTTATACCAGTTTTTCCTGTCGTCTGCAAAGAATTCGAGCTAGTATTTTCGAGCTGTGACATATTAAGGGGCTCCGGAACGCCCTATACTTGCAATGTTAAAATAACGCTTATAAATTACATCTTTCCTCACAAAGTATTTGAGGTAGGAAGTTGAACTTCTTACAGATTATTTATTGGAATATGGGCTACAACTTAACACAGGGATTTTACAAAATTTTAGTTCAGTTATTAAAGATGATTTTTTTTCAATTGTAATGAAAATTCACAACATTTTTTTGCAATTTTTTATTTATATATTCAAAAATATACAGTTTTTTGGAAAAAGGCTGTGTTAAATTATGCAGAAGGTACTGTGTAACATTTACTGAAAGTTTGAAACAAATATGTTTGGAAGATCCTAAGAAAACATGTAATTAGTATGAGAAAATAAAAGTTTTGGGAATCGAGCGACAAAGATTGGATTAACTTTTTAGTGCATTCCAGGTCCATAGGATGGATTATCTTCATCCTCTGCAAACTCCTCCTCCAGCTTCCTCTTGTTCCTCCTCCTGTTTACTCTTGCTTGTATTTCTAGACTCTTTACAGCCCTGTCTGCAGCCCGAAGGCGTTCCTTGTCTAAAGCAAGCATCGCTCGTACCATGTTAGAACCTATCTTCATTCCCATATTTCTAAATACCTTGCACCTTACAATGTTGCCATCATTGAAAGTCGCAACAGCATCATACACACCAAAGTGAAGTGTTTCTATTCCAACAAATACAGTCTTGGGGATTCTCGACCATGTAACACTATTTACACTTTCATTGGGGTTTTGAGTTTTTCCGTGAATACACTTTTTCAACAGTTCAGGTGCTGCTAAGTCTCTGAAAATAGGTTTTATCACCTCCATTATTGCATCAGGCAGACTATGCTTATGAGTGTACACTTCACCAGTTAGCAATCCTTTGTTATATTTACACCAACTGTCTTCTTCTTTGGGACACAAGCTATGTTGGGGATTTTCATCGTCTTTATTGTTTACAGTAATAACACATACCTTTGGCTTTCCAACATTTCTCATTTTCTTAAAAGCCTTCAGAGGATTTCTAATAACTTTACTTTTACTCATTATTATACTTCAACAAAACAGAGACTCAAGAAACAGAATTAATTACGAATATTTTCGAGATAACGACAGAGTAAATAAACATGAAACAATCGACAATCACACCAGCGATATATATTGAACCATCACAGGTTAGCCACGACACATACTTTATCCCACATCACTAAAATGTACCTGATGAACACGGACGTTAATAGTAACACCATTTGACAGCAGTTTAACAGCGCCACTGTGGGTCACGCCCATGTAGAACACATTTCAAAAAAAATTTAAAAATAGTTGTAGTCTTCGGAATTGAATAAATTATATATCTATTAAAAGGTAATAGTCTGCAGATTCAGAAAACGCAAAAAAGTAAAAATTGAACTTTTCATGATTTTGAGCCTTTCCGGAGCCCCTTAAACTCATAGTTCGATAATTTTTGCACCTGTCAGCACTTGCTTTCTTTGGAATTGGAATTATTATATTCTTCTTAGAGTCTGAGGGTATTTCGCCTGCCTCACACATCTTGCTCACCAGATGGAAGAGTTTTGTCATTTCAAGCTCTCCCAAGGCTATCAGTAGTTCTGACGGAATGTTGTCTACTCCTGGTGACTTGTTGCCAACGAAGTCTGTCAGTTCACTGTTGAATTCTTCAAGCAATATCTTATCTCGCTTCTCATCTTCAAATACGTCCTCTTCCATTTCCACATTACTGCCCTCAAGTACTATGCCCTTGTATAGACCCTCTATATACTCCTTCCATCTTTCTGCTTTCCCATTTTTGCTTAGGACTGGTTTTCCATCTCAGCTCTTGACATTCTTACAGGTTGTTCTCTTTTCTCCAAAGGTCTCTTTAATTTTCCTGTAGGCAGTATCTATCTAGCCCTAGTAATATATGCTTCTACATCCCTACATTTATCCTCTAGCAATCGCTGCTTAGCCATTTTACACTTCCCGTAGATCTCATTTTTGAGACGTTTGTATTCCTTTTTGCTGCTTCATTTACTGCATTTCTTATGTTTTCTCCTTTCATCAGTTAAAGTCAATATCTCTTCTGTTACCCAAGGATTTCTACTAACCCTTGTCTTTTTCCGGTCAGGGAGTTTTCACCTGCCTCGAGATGACTGGGTGTTCGTGTTGTCCTCCTCATTTCATCATCATTCATGAAAATGGCGAGGTTGGACTGAGCAAAAGTTAGGAATTTGTACGGGCGCTGCTAACCGCGCAGTTGAGCGCCCCACAAACCAAACATCATCATCATCATCATCATCGTCTTATTACCTTCTTGATCCTCGGCTGCCTTCACTATTATATCTCTCAAAACTACCCATTCTTCTTCTATCATATTTCTTTCCTCTATTTCTGTCAATCGTTCCCTAATACTCTCTCTGAAACTCTCTACAACCTCTGGTTCTTTCTGTTAGTCCAGGTCTTATCTTCTTAAATTCCTACCTTCTTCTATTTCTTCAGTTTTAATCTACGGCTCATAGCCATAAATTGTGGCCAGAGTCCATATCTGCCCCCTGGAAATGCGTTACAATATAAAATCTGCTTCGTAAATGTCTGTCTTACCATTACATAACCTATCTGATCTGTCCAGTATCTCCAGGTCTCTTCACGTATACAACGTTTTCTCATGATTCTTAAACCAAGTGTTAGCTATGATTAAATTATGCTCTGTGAAAAATTCTACGAGGCTGCTTCATCTTTTCGTTCCTTACCCACAGTCCATATTCACCTACTAGTTTTCTTTCTCTCATTTTCCTACTATCGAATTCCAGTCCACAATGGCTATTAAATTTTCGCCTCCCTTAACTAGCTGAATAATTTCTTTTATCGCATCATAATCTGCGGAAATAGTTCGCGTGTAAACTTGTACTTCTGTGATAGGCGTGGGCCTCGAGTCTATTTTGACTAAAATAACGCTTTCACTAAGCTGTTCGTAGTAGCTTATCCGCATTCCTATCTTTTTTATTCATTATTATACCTATTTCTGCATTACCCATATTCGATTTTGTATTTATAGCCCTGTATTCACCCGACCAGAAATCTTGTTCCTCCTGCTACCGTACTTCACTAAGACACACTATATCTAACTTTAAACTATCCATTTCCCTTTTCAAATTTTCTAGCCTACCTGCCCGATTACAGGATCTGACTTTCCATGCTCCGATCCGTAGAGCGACAGTTTTGTTTCTCGTCATAACGACGTCCTCCTGAGTAGTCCCCGCCCGGATATCTGAATGGGGGACTATTTTAAATCCGGAATATTTTACCCAAGAGGACGCCATCATCATTTAATCATACAGTAAAGCTGCATGCCCTCGGGAAACATTACGGCCGTAGTTTTCCCTTGCTTTCAGCCGTTCGCAGTACCAGCACAGCAAGGCCGTTTTGGTTAGTGTTACAAGGCCAGATCAGTCAATGATCCAGACTGTTGTCCCTGCAACTACTGAGAAGGCTGCTGGCCCTCTTCAGGAACCACATGTTTGTCTGGCCTCTCAACAGATACCCCTCCGTTGTGGTTGCACCTACGGTACGGCCATCTGTATCGCTGTGGCACGCAAGCCTCCCCACCAACGGCAAGGTCCATTGTTCATTGGAGGGTGGGGGGGGGGGAGGGGGAGCTTTCCTGTTTCAAATTACTCTCAGAAAGAGAGAGGGAAAACAAGTATCTATATGCCTCCGTACGAGCCCTAATCACTGTAATCAGCTTTTTGTGGTCCTTATGCGATACGTACTTTGGCGACACTAGAAACGCTGTGCAGTCAGCCTCAAACGCTGGTTCTCTAGATTTTCGCAACAGTGCCCTTCTTAAAGATTCCTATTTGAGTTTCCGAAGCATCTGCGTAATACCTGTGTGTTGTTCGAACCTACCAGTAAGGAATCTAGCAGCCCGCTTCTGAATTACTTCGAGCTCTTCCTTTAATCTGACCTGGTACGGACCACAAGCAGTAAAACTATAGTCAGTAATGGGCCACACTAGTGTCCTATATGCGGTCTCCTTTACAGATGAACCACACTCTCCGAGAATAAGCCGAAGTTCCCTACTACAATCTTTATGTGCTCATTATATTTCCAATGGCTTTGCAACGTTACGCATAGAAATCTATCCGATGTGACTGTGTCAAGCAGCACATTAGTAATGGTGTATTCGAACATTATGGGTTTGGTTTTCCTACTCACTAGCATTTTCTTACATTTTTATACATTTAGAGCTAGTTGTCTTTCATCACACCAAATAGAAACTTCGTCTAAGTCATCTCGTATCCTCCTACAGCCACTCAACGACGACACCTTCTTATACACCATAGTAATAGCTTAGAAATATGTAAAATAAATAGTTTATATCCTGATGTGTTCAATAATATTGTAATAGGTGCTCAATTTGTAATGTATTTCGTCAACCTACATCTGTAAAACGATAAAAAGACGTGCAGAATACATGTAAACATCTGACACCACACAGATCGATAAACCGATAGTCAAATCGAAACCAGCTGTATTTAGTCCGCCATCTTGTCCACTGCACTACAGAACTGTTCGTGATCGTTTTTCCAAGTTACTGCTATGTTCGTGACAATTTTTGAACAGTGACCAAGAGACCTACGGAAAAGGAAACAGCCTAGCGCATCACAACGAGACTGCCACGCCAGAAAAACAAAGATGACCACGGCATTTACGAAAGGACTATGTAACGTCAGTATGACCTTATTGTAAAGTTGCTGTTGTAATGCCATTCAGCCTGAAGATGAGTGATTCCCTCGAAACATGTCGTTAAATAAATAAGTAATACAATAGTTGACTAAGTTTGTGACTGCTAGCGGTTATTTAAAAAAAAATATTTACAGAATTAGACAGCATTTTTTTGTAAATGATAACACTTTCCTACGTGTAAGCGAGCAGGAGACAAGCTATTTGATGTTACACATTATTCTTAATACTACTCAGATTACAACGCGCTCTCAGTGAGCTCATCAAAACTACCAGATATACCAGTCGACAGGGCGAGATATGGGATCGAGTATTAGAATCAGGATTAAAAGAGCTTTGGGTGACTTAGCCAACGGCTTTACCGCAGTAGTAACACCGGACCACCTCCGATCACAGAAGTTAAGCGCTGTCGGGATGGCCTAGCACTTGGATGGGTGACCATCCGGTCTGCCAAGCGCTATTGGCAAGCGGGGTGCACTGAGCCCTTGTGAGGCAAACTGAGGAGCTTCTTGATCGGAAAATAGGGGCTCCAGTCTCGTAAACTGAAATACGGCCTGGAGAGCGGTATGCTGACCGCATGCGCTGAGGATGACACGGCGGCCGGTATGATACCATTGCGCCTTCCAAGGCCTGTTAGGACGGAGCTAGGATTAGCTGAGTTTAGTTTGGAAGACTTAAGATTAAGTAAGGCAGACGGAACAGATAACATTCCAGCGGTATTTCTAACAGCACTGGGGGGAAGCGGCTACACAACGACTATTCACTTTAGTGTGTAGAATGTACGAGATTAACGATATACCATCAGACGTTTGGAAAAACGTCATCCACACAGTTCCAGAGACAGTAAGAGACGAGAAGTGCGAGATTTATCGAACAATCAACTTAACAGGTGACGTATCTACAGGGTGTTTAAAAAATGACCAGTATATTTGAAACGGCAATAAAAGCTAAACGAGCAGCGATAGAAATACACCGTTTGTTGCAATATGCTTGGGACATCAGTACATTTTCAGGCAGACAAACTTTCGAAATTACAGTAGTTACAATTTTCAACAACAGATGGCGCTGCGGTCTGGGAAACTCTATAGTACGATATTTTCCACATATCCACCATGCGTAGCAATAATATGGCGTAGTCTCTCAATGAAATTACCCGAAACCTTTGACAACGTGTCTGGCGGAATGGCTTCACATGCAGATGAGATGTACTGCTTCAGCTGTTCAATTGTTTCTGGATTCTGGCGGTACACCTGGTCTTTCAAGTGTCCCCACAGAAAGAAGTCACAGGGGTTCATGTCTGGCGAATAGGAAGGCCAATCCACGCCGCCTCCTGTATGTTTCGGATAGCCCAAAGCAATCACACGATCATCGAAATATTCATTCAGGAAATTAAAGACGTCGGCCGTGCGATGTGGCCGGGCACCATCTTGCATAAACCACGAGGTGTTCGCAGTGTCGTCTAAGGCACTTTGTACCGCCACAAATTCACGAAGAATGTCCAGATAGCGTGATGCAGTAATCGTTTCGGATCTGAAAAATGGGCCAATGATTCCTTTGGAAGAAATGGCGGCCCAGACCAGTACTTTTTGGGGATGCAGGGACGATGGGACTGCAACATGGGGCTTTTCGGTTCGACATATGTGCCAGTTCTGTTTATTGACGAAGCCGTCCAGGTAAAAATAAGCTTCGTCAGTAAACCAAATGCTGCCCACATGCATATCGCCGTCATCAATCCTGTGCACTATATCGTTAGCGAATGTCTCTCGTGCAGCAATGGTAGCAGCGCTGAGGGGTTGCCGCGTTTGAATTTTGTATGGATAGAGGTGTAAACTCTGGCGCATGAGACGATACGTGGACGTTGGCGTCATTTGGACCGCAGCTGCAACACGGCGAACGGAAACCCGAGGCCGCTGTTGGATCACCTGCTGCACTAGCTGCGCGTTGCCCTCTGTGGTTGCTGTACGCGGTCGCCCTACCTTTCCAGCACGTTCATCCGTCACGTTCCCAGTCCGTTGAAATTTTTCAAACAGATCCTTTATTGTATCGCTTTTCGGTCCTTTGGTTACATTAAACCTCCGTTGAAAACTTCATCTTGTTGCAACAACACTGTGTTCTAGGCGGTGGAATTCCAACACCAGAAAACTCCTCTGTTCTAAGGAATAAACCATGTTGTCTACAGCACACTTGCACGTTGTGAACAGCACACGCTTACAGCAGAAAGACGACGTACAGAATGGCACACCCACAGACTGCGTTGTCTTCTATATCTTTCACATCACTTGCAGCGCCATCTGTTGTTGAAAATTGTAACTACTGTAATTTCGAAAGTTTGTCCGCCTGAAAATGTACTGTTGTCCCAAGCATATTGCAACAAACGGTGTATTTCTATCGCTGCTCGTTTAGTTTTTATTGCCGTTTCAAATATACCGGTCATTTTTGAAACACCCTGTAAGTTGATAACAAGAATAACAGACAGAAGGCTGGAGAAGAAAACTAAGGATATGTTATATGACGACCAGTTTGCCGTTTGAAATTAAAGACAGGAGAGAGGCAGTTCCGACATGGCGGTTGATAATAGAAGCAAGACAGAAGAAAAATCAAGAAACATCCGTAGTATTTGTCGACCTGGAAAAGCGTTCCACGATGAAAAATGGTGCAAGAAGTTCGAAATTTTGAGAAAAGTAGAGGTAAGCTGCAGGAAAAGATGGTTCACATACATATTTACAAGAACCAAGAGGGAACAATAAGATTGGAAGACCAAAAACGAAGTGTTCGAATTAAAAAGGGTGTAAAACATGGATGTAGTCTTTCGCCTGGTGTGTTCAGTATATGCGTCCAGGAAGCAATAACAGATATAAGAGAAAGGTCAGGAGTGGGATTAAAAGTCAAGGTGAAAGGATATCAGTGGTAAGATTCGCTTATACCATTGCTGTACTCGCTCCAACGTATAGAAAAATTACTACGCCTGCTGAGTGCGATGAACAGTCTAATGGGTATAGAATAAGGACCCAGAGTAAATTGAAGGAAAAAAGTAATGTGATGTAGCAGCAACGAGAACAGCGAAAAAGGTAATATCAGAACAAGGGATCACGAGGTAGACGAAGTTAAAGAGTTCTGTTGCCTAGGCGGTAAAATAGCCCATCCTGGAAGGAGCATGCTGGACATAAAAAGCAGACTAGCACTAGCAGAAAGACTATTCCTGGTCTACTAGGATCAAACGTAGGCTTTAATTCGAGGAAGAAATTTCTAAGAATGTATATTGGAAGCACAGCGTTGTATGACAGTGAAACGTGGTTTGTAGGAAAACCGGAACAGGAGAGAATCGAAGCATTAGGGATGTGCTGTTACAGTAGAATGTTGAAAATTAGGTGGCCTGACAAGGTAAGACATGAGGAGGCATTCCGCAGAACCAGTGCGAAGAGGTAGATATGGAAAAAAACTGACAAGGAGAGGGAACAGGATGCTAGGACGGCTGTTAGGACACACAGGAATAACTTTCGTGGTACTAGAGACAGCTTTTGAGGGTAAAAACTGTAGAGGAAGACAGGAATTGGAATACATCGAGCAAATAATTGAGGACAAAGGTTGTGACGACTGTTCAAAAAAACGAAAAGGTTTTCAAATACCGCTACCTGTCACAAAATTTGTTTACAGCTAAGTTATTTATTTAGCGACATGTTTGGAGGCGGTATCTCATCATTAGGCCATATTGGCATTACAGAAACGTTAAACACATGTTTGTGCAGATACTTCTTTACATCACTGCTGTGATCCTATGGGGAGAGAGAATAACTTAGTGAGAGGCGATGTCACTTTGTGCATTGGTCTTCTCTTCATATGAAAATTTTATAAAACTCTCACTCACTCCGTTAATTTGGCGTGGCAGTTTTGTTATGACGGGTTGAGGCATCGCTATTTTCAAGTCTCTTTTGGACCTCTTCCCCATTGTTCACAGGCTTCACAACGGTGTCTTTAAAGCACAATACACATAACAAATCAGCAGTGTAGAACACAAGATGCCGGTAAAATTAGGCTAGAATCGATTTGACAGTCGATATGTGTATCCAGGTGTTGTCAGTGGCAAGAAACCGGTCCATGACATCGTGTATCCTACAGACAAACTAATGTTATTTAATGTCTTGTACTTACTATTTTTTAGAGTACTGAATTGAAATTCGTAAAGAAGTGTGAATTTCTGAATATACGAGGGCTATCCACAAAGTACATTACGTTTTGGAATTAAAAATAAATAAAGTATTGGAAATTTTTTTTGTTATATACAGATGAAAGCCACACTTAAATACTACTTTTCTACATAGTTGCCATTTAAATTAAGGCACTTATCATAGCGATGGACGAGCTTGGAAATTCCTTCGTCGTAAAATTTGGCCGCCTGCGCCTTCAACCACGTGGCGACTGTCTTTTGGGCAGAAAAGGTGTGATTTTGGTTGATTTCCTGGAAAGAGGCACTACAATAAACTCTCAAAGGTATTGCCAAACTCTGCACGACCTCAGAAGAGCAATACAAAACAAGCGCAGGGGAAAGTTGGGCTCAAAGATCTTGCTGATTCACGACAACTTCCGGACCCACATGGCAAATGCCACTCGTGAAGTTCTCGAATCTTTTAAGTGGGAGTTGTTTCCTCATCCGCCGTACAGTCCCGACCTGGCACTGAGCGACTTCCACTTATTCCCAGCAATGAAGAAGTGGTTGGCTATGCAGCGTTTTGATGACGACGCACAGCTTCAAGAAGAGGTAACCACGTGGTTGAAGGCGCAGGCGGCCGAATTTTACGACGAAGGAATTTCCAAGCTCGTCCATCGCTACGATAAGTGCCTAAATTTAAATGTCAACTATGTAGAAAAGTAGTATTTAAGTGTGGCATTCATCTGTATATAATAAAAAAAATTCCAGTACTTTATTTATTTTTAATTCCAAAACGTAATGTACTTTGTGGATAGCCCTCGTATATATGAATTTAAAGTCAGTACTCTTAAAATAGTAAGTACAAGATATTAAATAACATTAGTTTCATTAGTTTGTCTGTAGGATACACGATGTCATGGATCGATTTCTTTCTTAAATTGTTGTTGGTGGCAAAAGTGAGTCTCATGTCTGCGTTTCTAAACAACTTGACTATTCTATCTGAGACGACTCGTAAATATGGTATCAGTATACACTTAGCATATTGTTTGTTGTGGGGGATAGCCATTTTCGTTTTTTTGCTTTTGCTTTTAGTTATGCGTTGCGAAAGTGTATCTGTTTCATGTTCATAATAGCCAGTGCAGTGTGCAATGTATTTGATTGTGTTTAATTCTGTCTCATAGTCAGCAGAATTAATTGCGAATTCCTGTACTTCGCTTAAGAAGGATCTGAGTGCAGTTTGTTTATGTGAGTTTGGATGCATGGAAAGTTTATTAATTACAGTGTGTTTGTTTGTTCTCTGTGTACGTTTGTGTTGACTCTGACAATATCTAAAAATTTATTTCGTTATCTTTCTGGTGTTCTTGGTGAAATGGATGTTACTGTGTAAGTTATTGACTCCATTTAACAGAGTTTCTATTTCTTCGTTAGTTCCAGTATATATACATACATTTTTTTTGCTCAATGAGACTTAACTTCTAAGGTCATCAGTCCCCTAGAACATAGACTACTTAAACCTAACTAACCTAAGGATATCACAAACATCCATGCCCGAGCAGAATTCGAAACTGCGACCGTAGCATTCGGGCGGTTCCTGACTGAAGCGCCTACAACCACTCGGTCACCGCGGCCGGCAAGGGAAGTGTCCAGGCGTCTCGGAGTGAACTAAAGCGATGTTGTCCTGACAAGGAGGAGGTACTGAGGGACAGAAACTGTCGATGATATGCCTCGCTCAGGCCGCCCAAGGGCTACTACTGCAGTGGATGACCGCTATCTACGGATTTGGCTCGGAGGAACCATGACAGCGACGCCACCATGTTGAATAATGCTTTTCGTGCAGCCACAGGACGTCGTGTTTCGTCTCAAGCTGTGCGCTATAGGCTGCATGATGCGCAACTTCACTTCCGACGTTCATGGCGAGGTCCATTTTTGCAACCACGAAACCATGCAGCGCGGTACATATAGGCCCAACAGCATGCCGAATGGACCGCTCAGGATTGGCATGTTGTTTTCTTTACAGATGAGTGTCGCATGTCGCATATGCCTCCAACCAGACAATCGTCGGAGACGTGTTTGGAGTCAACCCGGTCAGGCTGAACGCCTTAGACACACTGTCCAGCGAGTGCAGCAAGGTGGAGCCTGATGTTTTGGTGTGGCATTACGTGGGGCCGAGGTGCGCCGCTGGTGGTCATAGAAGGCGCAGTAACGGCTGTACGATACGCAAACTTCATCCTCCGGCCAATAGCGCAACCATATGGGCAGCACATTGGCAAGGCATTCTTCTTCACGGACGACAATTCGCGCTCCCATCGTGCACATCTTGTGAATGAGTTCCTTTAGGATAACGACACCGCCCGACTAGCGTGGTCAGCATGTTCTCTAGACATGATCAATATCGAACATCTACATCTACATTCATACTCCGCAAGCCACCCAACGGTGTATGGTGGAGGCCACTTTACGTGCCACTGTCATTACATCCCTTTTCTGTTCCAGTCGCGTATGGTTCGCGGGAAGAACGGCTGCTGGAAAGCCTCCGTGCGCGCTCGAATCTCTCTAATTTTACATTCTTAATCTTCTCGGGAGGAATAAGTAAGGGGAAGCAAAATATTCGATACCTCATCCAGAAAGGCACCCTCTCGAAACCTGGACAGCAAGCTACACCGCGAGTCTGCCACTTGAGTTTGTTAAACATCTCCGTAACGCTATCACGCTTACCAAAGAACCCTGTGACGAAACGCGCCGCTCTTCTTTGGATCTTCTCTATCTCCTCCGTCAACCCGATCTGGTACGGATCCCACACTGATGGGAAATACTGAAGTATAGGTCGAACGAGTGTTTTGTAAGCCACCTCCTTTGTTGATGGACTACATTTTCTAAGGATCTCCCAATGAATCTCAACCTGGTACCCGCCTTACCAACAATTAATTTTATATGATCATTCCACTTCAAATCGTTCCGCACGCATACTCCCAGATATTTTACAGAAGTAACTGCTACCAGTGTTTGTTCCGCTATCATATAATCATACAAGAAAGGATCCATCTTTCTATGTATTCGCAATGCATTACATTTGCCTATGTTAAGGGTCAGTTGCCACTCCCTGCACCAAGTGCCTATCCGCTGCAGATCTTCCTGCATTTCGCTGCAATTTTCTAATGCTGCAACTTCTCTGTATACTACAGCATCATCCGCGAAAAGCCGCATGGAACTTCCGACACTATCTACTAGGTCATTTATATATATATTGTGAAAAGCAATGGTCCCATAACACTCCCCTGTGGCACGCCAGAGGTTACTTTAACGTCTGTAGACGTCTCTCCATTGAGAACAACATGCTGTGTTGTGTTTGCTAAATACTCTTCAATCCAGCCACACAGCTGGTCTGATATTCCGTAGGCTCTTACTTTGTTTATCAGGCGACAGTGCAGAACTGTATCGAACGCCTTCCGGAAGTCAAGGAAAACAGCATCTACCTAGGAGCCTGTATCTAATATTTTCTGGGTCTCATGAACAAATAAAGTGAGTTGGGTCTCACACGATCGCTGTTTCCGGAATCCATGTTGATTCGTGCAGAGTAGATTCTGGGTTTCCAGAAACGGCATGATACGCGAGCAAAAAACATGTTCTAAAATTCTACAACAGATCGACGTCAGGGATATAGGGCTATAGTTTTGCGCATCTGCTCGACGACCCTTGTTGTAGACTGGGACTACCTGTGCTCTTTTCCAATCATTTGGAACCTTCCGTTCCTCTAGAGACTTGCGGTACACGGCTGTTAGGAGGGGGGCAAGTTCTTTCGCGTACTCTGTGTAGAATCGAATTGCATGTCTGGGATAGTTTGCTATTTATGGACGACTTGATCCATTAACCACTCCGAGGGATCTACACCGAATCGCCGCTGAGGAGTGGGAGCCGGCCGGTGTGGCCGTGCGGTCTAGGCGCTTCAGTCTGGAACCGCGTGACCGCTCCGGTCGCAGGTACGAATCCTGCGTCGGGCATGGATTTGTGTGATGTCCTTACGTTAGTTGGGTTTAAGTAGTTCTACGTTCTAGGGGACTGATGACCACAGATGTTAAGTCCCATAGTGCTCAGAGCCCCTTTTTGAGGAGTGGGAAAATTTGGGCCAACAGTGCTCCATAAGCTTGTGGATGGTATGCCATGACGAATACAGGCATGCATCAATGCAAGAAGACGTGCTACTGGGTATTAGAGGCATCGGTGTGAACAACAATCTCGACGACCACCTCTGTAGGTCTCGTTCCATGGTGGTACAATATGCAATGTGTGGTTTTCATGAGCAATAAAAAATGGCGGAAATGATGTTTATGTTGATCTTGAGCTGGTGCGCCGCTGGCGCCAGTCTCTATCGATTCTCATCACGATCGTCTGAGTCGATTTTAGATGCCAGATTGGCTTCGTATCTTTGGCGGATGGCTATTTAACTGCGGCGCGCGCGCTCTCTGGGTCCTCAGTTCGGGTATCAGCTGTCAGCGACAGTCACGTGTGGCGTTGTGCCTGTATGCAGCGTGGCGAGTGGCCGAGTCGGTTCGACGAAGGAGCGTGGGCCGCTGCTGCGGCGTGTTTAGCCGTTGTAATGCAGATCTGTTGCCGACGGTGATTGGGTTTCTTGGATATGTGAAGGACAGATTTCCTTCGTGTCTCTTGCATGTGATTCAAAGTCAATGAACTGGAGTCGTCGAAGTGTTCATCGGTGGGTTCTGTTCGTGATAATTGAATACCCCTGTGCACTGAAAACTATCTTGGCTGTTTCAGTTACCTTTCATCTTGCTGCCTGATATATTGACGGCATTTAAGGGAGTGCTAGTGACACACAACCAATAGTCATGAAGCCGTGTTTAATGCATACCAAGTAGAGCGTTCATTTGTGCCTGGCGTTCGGAAGCGGGCCGAAATATTATCCCTAATTCCTTTTCTATTTTATTATTTTATTTGTTGTTTTAGAGGTTGTTTAATCAAATCTTAAGGCTCACTGTCACGTATGTTAAGTCTGCGTAAGGTTCATTTGTGCCACGTAGACTTAAAGGTTTTTTTGGTAACTGGTTGGGTTAATATCCTTGTGTATCTGTTATGTCAGAATGTTGTCTGCCGCTGATGTATTTATGTTTCAGATAATTGGCGGTGGTCGACGCGAGCAAGCTCCGATCGGGGCATCACGGTGGAAGAGTGAAAATGAAGGACCTGGATCGGTGTCTATAGTTACGTTGTTAACGTGCGGTAATTCCATCTTGCCGGTGGAGCGTTGAGGGCTTCCGCAAGCTTACTTGTAGATCAAAGTTGAATATATTTTTATTCCACCTTCTGGTCCGTGCATCTCCTGTATCTGTTAGAACCTTTCGGTTTGCACGCCTCCATCACCAATTTATAGCGAATTTGAGGCGGTCCCATGTTAAGACGATTTCATATGTTATTATTATATTGAATGCATTACAATCCTGTTAATTTGGCAGAAATTTTAGGACCAATTGTGGAAAGAACTGAGCTTATTGCATTTAAGTGGATTATTAGCCGGGTCCTGAGTTACATGAAAACCAGTTTCTATGTTAGTTGAAGCATGTCTGAGATTTCATTAACTGTGGTTATATGAATACTGTTTTAATGAATGAAAGTTGGCTAAGCAAATTTTGAAAGGTTTGAATTTCTTGGACTTAATACACCCCCTTAGTTGTGGAAGTAGTTTTAGAGTTTTGATGTGAATTGTATGAAAAACAGTTTCAATGTAAATTATGAAGCTTGTGAGGTTTAGTTATCGCACTTACATTTTATTTATAATGGTTTTATGGGTATTGTTTTATTTAACGAAAGTTGGTTAAGCAAATTTTGAAAGATATAAGTTTGTTGGGCTTAATGCATTCTTTAGCTGTTGTAAGTAGTCAGAGTTTTGATACGAGTCTTGTGAAAAACAGTTCCATCTAAGTCACGAAGTTTGTGTCATTCAGTTCACTCAGTCATATTTGATTAGGATTGGGGATAAGAGAAGTGTGTGGCACAACTTGACTAGAAGAAGGGATCGGTTGGTAGGACATGTTCTGAGGCATCAAGGGATCACCAATTTAGTATTGGAGTGCAGCGTGGAGGGTAAAAATCGTAGAGGGAGACCAAGAGATGAATTCACCAAGCAGATTAAGAAGGATGTAGGTTGCAGTAGGTACTGTGAGATGAAGAAGCTTGCACAGGATAGAGTAGCATGGAGAGCTGCATCAAACCAGTCTCAGGACTGAAGACCACATCAACAACAACAGGGTTCGGCCTTTTGCGTCATTTTCAAGTGATTGAATTTATGTCATTAAAATTTACCATAAATTAAGAAAAACATTGGTTCCCCACCAAATGATTTTACATCTGACATTTCGTGGGGAGCCAATATTTTTCTTAATTTATGGCCAATTTTGAGCTTGAAGTCCTGCAATACATGTTAAGGACATAAACTCAACCACCTGAATATGGCATAAAAGGCCAAACCTAGGTAGTAATGAAATAAAAACAGTATAGTCAAATGGCGGTGTGAGCATTTAAAAAATAAGTGAGAATGGCGTAATGTTGATTTTATTATTAATTCCATAATTATAATAATTAATTCCATAATTATTCCATATGATTACCAGAGACGAGATGTTGTACAGTGTCAGATTTGCACCTGGTGTCCGAAGTTAGAACTAATTTTTTTGCCAGCTTAAATCACTTCCGCATTAACGCATTATCATATCTAACAATTTTCATTGCCGTACGATGATTACAGCCCACAATGGACCTCCGTGAGTACATGCACATTCTGCGAATGAATGTCAACCTTCACCAAGCTGAGGACGACCAAAATCTTTGTCGCTAATTGGAAAGTTACTTTAACAAGGTGTTTGTTTTTAGTAAAATTTAGCAACGTATGCTAGAAGTGTCAGCTTGCAAAAATTCACTGAAGATGGCTGCATGATAGAAGCCGCAATATCTAGGCAAGCATCAATATTATCTTGGTTCAAACCCCATTTTCAAGGAAACCTACAGCTATATTTCGATTATATTTTAGTAACCTTTCCGCAATGTCATCGTCTTTGCACGTCCTTTTTATGAACCTTCATTGGAAATTCTTTGAAGCATCTGAGGCACTCTGACTACCGCTTGTCTTGAGCCACTTTATTCAATGAAGCAGTTCCTCCAATTACATTCATTTTGTAACAGCTCCTCTCTAGATTTGAAAACGTGATGATGTGGCCGGGTTCTTAGAGCCAGACACTGTGCACATATACACGGCAGGAACACACCCGTGAATGATCTTTCCTTCTTTCTACTCACCTTGCATCTTCTCTAGACGTGTTCCTTATGCAGAAGGCATCATACGGCCATATGTCAGTTGAGAGCACTCACTTTGACTGTGACGAGGATAGCTTCAAATAATTTAATAGACTGTGTGACTACTGGCACAGAGTATGCAAATACTTTAGGAATTCCCACATTTTTATTGACCATTCATATTCAGTCACGTGAAATAAGCACGTATATTTGAAGATATTGAAATCCGTGCTATTTCAGCATTGGCCGCGCGGAGTGGCCGCTACGGTTAGAGGCGCCATGTCACTAATTGCGTGGCCACCCCCGCCGGAGGTTCGAGTCCTCCCTCGGGCATGGGTGTGTTTGTTGTTCTTAGCATGAGTTAGATTATATTAGTTTAAGTAGTGTGTAAGTATAGGGACGGATGACCTCAGCAGTTTGGTCCCTTAGGAATTCACACACATTTGAACATTTGAACATTTCAGCATGCGCCCTCGCTATGCACGTACGTGTACGTTAACCATCAGGCTCTTTAGTGATAAAATTATTTAACCGGAGCTATGAGTTGCTGCTGTACACGTCTTTCACTGCAGGCATCCACTATGAAACTCCCCTACTGACGCTTCGTTTCAGCCGTTCTGGAGTCTCTCTTCTGGAGAAGCGAGAGGAACTTACTCTTTCTTACGTGTGCATATTCTGGACAGCCAATGCGATACGATAATTGTATTTTTCAGTAACTTCTAGTCTTTGACAGCACACCTAGCTCGTGATCACAACGTAATATACGTGACCAAACTAAGTTCGTCGGAGAACGTAACAACATTCATGCCGGCCAGTGTGGCCGTGCGGTTCTAGGCGCTTCAGTCTGGAACTGCGTGACCGCTGCGGTCGCAGGTTCGAATCCTGCCTCGGGCATGGATCTGTGTGATGTCCTTAGGTTAGTTAGGTTTAAGTAGTTCTAAGTTCTAGGGGACTGGTGACCTCAGATGTTGAGTCCCATTGTGCTCAGAGCCATTTGAGCCAACATTCATGCACCACACTATTTCACCGCAAGGATTGTCTCCCAATACCCCAGCATAATTTTTCAGATTTGGGAAGTCTCAGAACGAATAAGGTATAAATGCTACACCTTGATGCAATAGTTGCACTGTATCACAGCTGGTATGTCATGGAGAGAGTGCGGACTGGAAGAGAAAATCGAAATTAACATTCAGTAGAATAAGCGAGAACTACAAACGCAGGTTAAGCAAGGATAATGAAGGAAATCAGACATATGAATATCACAGGCATTCACTGTGAGAGATTTAGAAAATCGCGAACAACGTAAACCAGGATTGTGTAAGGGAATTTGTGCCTTATCCCTTCAGAATGCAAGTTCAATGTATAAACCATGTGGCATCGACTTAAAGTTGTGGTGAAAAAAAATTAACAAGAGCATTTCATTCTTTTCCGAATAGTTTGCAGTAAGTTTGTTACGAGTTAGAGTAGATATCCGCGTTGCTCTGTTCGCAAGGCAAAAATTAGCAAGACAGATCGTCATTCAGTATCACGAGGAGGTGTATGTTTGTTTGTACGACTTGCAGATTAAGTTTTGATTTTATTTTGTGCTCCTTTTTGTTTGTTTACTTTAGCATAGAAGTTGTATTGGTTATCGTTTATTCTCAGATGTTTAGCGAAAAAACCACCTTCAATGAATGTCGCATTACAGTTCAGAAAATTATTTCCTTTTGTCACCCAGCCTAAGGAATTAAGAGAGACGATTTGTACCCACACGGCCGTCAATGTGAGTTAGTAAATAGTTTCAAGCTATGCAAACAAGAAAGGAAACGAAGCAGTGGTGTATGATAAACAAAAGTTTCTTGTACGCGTACAGGACGGCGAGTGAAATGTGCGTAAGGTAGGTTTGTACAAAGTAATAGCGAGCCATAAATGGAGAGAAAAGTATGCTGCCGTTACTGCAGTATAGGGGCTATGTTGAATGACTCCAGGGAAGGTGGATATAACATTAGCTAATTTCCAGAACGACAGGAGTTAGTGGAAAAAGTGACCAAGGATTTTCGAAGGAAACAGTTACTTTTGCAGTTCGAAGGCGGAATAATGGAGAGAGAATAGAAGCAAACTAGAGGAGGCAAGCAGGAACAGAACAAAAACATGAAGGAAGGGCAGATGAAGAAGGCCTAAGCGGTCTGCCATCGAGCGGAACCAATACACAACAGAAATATTCCGAAGCTTCTCTGGGCAGGCAGACACAAGAGGTATCCGCATGGCTTCCATCGCTCGGCTCTTCATTGAAAGACTGTTAGGCTATGCTGCGTCTCTCTACTGACACTGAACTGTCCTTCGACACTGAACACCCAAATCAGAATTCGTGTAGCCACTATACACTGTTCGACACTGAACACCCAAATCAGAATTCGTGTAGCCACTATACACTGTTTTGCGTTAGATCTTAACAAAAGAAAAATAACTAAGAATTGAGTCAAGGATGTGGAACGGAATGTAGTACGGGTGTATCACACTGGCGTTTGTAGCTTCTCCTGTACCTACTCGTCTAAGAGGAAAAGGCACCGCCCCCTAAGTAAGTAACGGCGTAATGAAGAGAAGTGAAGGTTCTCTGAAATGGCAGCCGCAGAGCGGGTGGGGCTTATTATGCGATGCGTGTGCTACGCAGAAAGCATTAATTACCACCTAAGGAAGCCGGCAACCACGAACGTCTCCAACTGCAGCCACGTGTGCTCATGCTCTCTCTCTCCCTCTCTCTCTCTGTATCTCTACCTCTCTCTCTCTCTCTCTCTCTCTCTCTCTCACCCCCTCTCTCTCTGTCTCTCTCAATTCATCACTGCTCACGACTTCCCATCCATATTCTCCGTTCCCTACGTCACCGTTTCATACTCCGTTCTTTCGTCTGTTAGGGAGGCGTCTTCTGCATTAGCTGTTGTAATTATTACCTTGAAGTAAGGTCACAGCTGAAGAAGATGAAGAAATGGAAGCAGGTCGTAATTTCTTACATCCGATATGACTATCAGAAGTGAAAGTTTGTGCACTTTGTGGTCTGAATACAAAGCTGCCAAAATACCGTACTACAGCTCCTCCGCAGAATTAATAAATGAATTTTGTAAGAAAGGCGGCACTCCATCACCGTGAAAAATAGCTGAGCTCATCTCACTTTTTAAAAAGGGTGACTGGAAAAAAGAATATTATGGAGGGATAAGTTTGCCAAGATTCGGAGATTTATTTGAGGGTAACAACTACCCAATTAAAGCGATTAAGAAGGATAATGTTACATGAAGAGCGACATAGCTTCAGAAAAGTGTGTATATATTACGGATGTCATTTGTGTTGTTCAACGAGTCGTTAATAAACGATGGGAATACATTTTGGAATTACATGTTGAATTATAGATTTCAAGAAAGCAATTGATAAAGTGAACAGTTGTAAACTATTGGCCACAATAAATGACAGACGGTATCCCTAATCACGTACAGACCAGCGAAAATTGCTCTTTACAGAACTAGGATTAATGATATTAAACTGAAAACAACAGACGGAATACAAGCATGCAGTGTACACTCATTTCAATATGCACCTACATGACATTATAAAAGGATAAAAGAACAAGCTAAATCTTGCTATAGAAATAAATGATCAAATAGTAAAGAACAAGTATCTATATGTTGACGATATTACTATTAAAAAAAAAAAGAAAGTAACATATGACCTGCAGTGGTCTTCGCATAGATTAGAACAGATTGCAATACAGTAGAGCTAGAAACATTAAAAATAAATAGCGTACCCGATGAAAGGTGTATCCGTAACACTTCGTTGAATAGAACACACTTCTCCTGCTTGGGGTTAGGCGTTAAGTAGCAGCAAGAAAAGAAGTGTTGAAACAATGTTCCATCGCTTCGAACGTACACCATCAGAATGAATTTCAAGGAAAAATACAAAAACTAAATTTTGTAAAATAACTGCAATAGCAGGTCAAACGATGTGTTCTGTTTGCCTTGTTCCACATCCTTTCCTTATAATTAGGTGCAAGTGCGAGGCACATTAGCCGTGCTTCGATGCACGAAGGATACAATCACTACCACCGTCATACCTTAGCAAAAGATCTTGCTGAAAACCCAAGGAAATTCTGGTCTTACGTAAAATCGGTAAGCGGGTCGAAGGCTTCCATGCAGTCACTCACTGATCAATCTGGCCTGGCAACGGAAGACAGCGAAACGAAAGCTGAAATTTTAAGTTTAGCATTTGAGAAATCTTTCAAGCAGGAGGATCGTACAAACATACTGCCGTTTGAGTCTCGTACAGATTCCCGTATGGAGGACATAGTGATAGACAGCCCTGGGGTTGTGAAGCAGCTGAATGGGTTGAAAATAAGTAAATCGCCAGGTCCTGATGGGATTCCAATTCGGTTTTACAGATAGTAATCTACTGCATAGGCTCCTTACTTAGCTTGCATTTATCGCGAATCTCTTGTCCAACGTAAAGTCCCGAGCGACAGGAAAAAAGCGCAGGTGACGCCTGTATATAAGAAGGGTAGAAGGACGGATCCTCAAAATTACAGACAAATATCCTTAACATCGGTTTGTTGCAGGATTCTCGAACATATTCTCAGTTCAAATGTAATGAATTTCCTTCAGACAGAGAAGTTGCTGTCCATACATCAGCACGGCTTTAGAAAGCAACGCTGCTGCGAAACGCAACTCGCCCTTTTGTCACATGATATCTTGCGAACCATCGATGAAGGGTATCAGACGGATGCCATATTCCTTGACTTCCGGGAAGCGTTTGACTCGGTGCCCCACTGCAGACTCCTAACTAAGGTACGAGCATATGGGATTGGTTCCCAAGTATGTGAGTGGCTCGAAGACTTCTTAAGTAATAGAGCACAGTACGTTGTCCTCGATGGTAAGTGTTCATCGGAGGTGAGGGTGTCATCTGGACTGCCCCAGGGAAGTGTGGTAGGTCCGCTGTTGTTTTCTATCTACATAAATGATCTTTTGGATAGGGTGGATAGCAATGTGCGGCTGTTTGCTGATGATGCTGTGGTTTACTGGAAGGTGTCGTCGTTGAGTGACTGTAAGAGGATACAAGATGATTTGGACAGGATTTGTGATTGGTGTAAAGAATGGTAGCTAACTCTAAATATAGATAAATGCAAATTAATGCAGATGAGTAGGAAAAAGAATCCCGTAATGTTTGAACATTACTAGTGTAGCGCTTGAGACAGTCACGTCGTTTAAATATTTGGGCGTAACATTACAGAGTGATGTGAAGTGGGACAAGCATGTAATGGCAGTTGTGGGAAGGCGTATAGTCGTCTTCGGTTCATTGGTAGAATTTTGGAAAGATGTGGTTCATCTGTAAAGGAGACCGCTTATAAAACACTAATACGACCTATTCTTGAGTACTGCTCGAGCGTTTGGGATCCCTCTCAGGTCGGATTGAGGGAGGACATAGAAGAAATTCAGAGGCGGGCTGCTAGATTTGTTACTGGTAGGTTAGATCATCACGCGAATGTTACGGAAATGCTTCAGGAACTCGGGTGGGAGTCTCTGGAGGAAAGGAGGCGTTCTTTTCGTGAATCACTACAGAGGAAAATTAGAAAACCAGCATTTGAGGCTGACTGCAGTACAATTTTACTGCCGCCAACTTATATTTCGCGAAAAGACCACAAAGACAAGAGGGATTAGGGCTCGTACAGAGGCATATAGGTGGTCACTTTTCCCTCGTTCTGTGGAACAGGTACCCTCCGCCATGCACCGTATGGTGGAATTCGGAGTATGTATGTAGAAGTAGATGTAGACTCATTCGAATGTGGATCAGCTTTCTTGATGGATTCTGTATCGTATGTTTGGGTCATATGCATGTATGTCGTATCTTATTTTAATTTTGCCAACATCTCAGCATTTCTTCCAAAGAAGAACGATACTTTTCACTGCTTGTTTTCTGTCTGTGACCTCTGATACCGAACTTGGTGGTTGTCTATCCTTTTCAACCCGTACGAAGCTGCTCTCTTCCATATTTGTTGGTCAAATGGACGTACACTAAGTACTACTTGAAGCACCTACACAGATAAGGCACCAAACGCTCATCCGGAGGAATACTACATCTACATACATACTCCGCAATCCACCATACGGTGCGTGGCGGAGGGTACCTCGTACCACAACTAGCATCTTCTCTCCCTGTTCCACAGAACGAGGGAAAAGTGACTGCCTATATGCCTCTGTACGAGCCCTAATCTCTCTTATCTTATCTTTGTGGTTCAAATGGCTCTGAGCACTATGGGACTTAACATCTCAGGTCATCACTCCCCTAGAACTTAGAACTACTTAAACCTCACTAACCTAAGGACATCACACACATCCATGCCCGAGGCAGGATTCGAACCTGTGACCGTAGCAGTCCCGCGGTTCCGGAGTGCAGCGCCTAGAACCGTATCTTTGTGGTCTTTCCGCTAAATGTAAGTTGGCGGCAGTAAAACTGTACTGCAGTCAGCCTCAAATGCTGGTTCTCTAAATTTCGTCAGTAGCGATTCACGAAAAGAACGCCTCCTTTCCTCTAGAGACTCCCACTCGAGTTCCTGAAGCATTTCCGTAACACTCGCGTGATGATCTACCAGTAACAAATCTAGCAGCCCGCCTCTGAATTTCTTCTATGTCCTCCCTCAATCCGACCTGATAGGGATCCCAAACGCTCGAGCAGTACTCAAGAATAGGTCGTATTAGTGTTTTATAAGCGGTCTCCTTTACAGATGAACCACATCTTCCCAAAATTCTACCAATGAACCGAAGACAACTATCCGCCTTCCCCACAACTGCCATTACATGCTTGTCGCACTTCATATCTCTCTGCAATGTTACTCCCAAATATTTAATCGACGTGACTGTGTCAAGCGCTACACTACTAACGGAGTATTCAAAAATAACAGGATTCTTTTTCCTATTCATCTGCATTAATTTACATTTATCTATATTTAGAGTTAGCTACCATTCTTTACACCAATCACAAATCCTGTCCAAGTCATCTTGTATCCGCCTACAGTCACTCAACGATGACACCTTCCCGTACACCACAGCATCATCAGCAAACAGCCGCACATTGCTATCCACCCTATCCAAAAGATCATTTATGTAGATAGAAAACAACAGCGGACCTACCAAACTTCCCTGGGTCACTCCTCTTTGTGCTCTGTTTATTTATTAAGGAACTTCAACAAAGAGCTCAGAAATTTTTTCTGAGCTTTGCGAGACGAGCCGTAACCTTGGGGGGATAAGGACAAAGAAGTAAATACACGTCACACTGCGGGGTGCATATGAAAGTCCTCAGGCGGCGTGCTATCGGGGCTGCCAATCCACTTTGGTGGTGAATATTCCGGGAGTGGCGGGGCCATTATAGGGACGCCGCTCTGATTGGGTGGGAGGCGCTGTTTGCAGATCGGCGGCCGTGGGGGCGGGGGTGGGGGTGGGAACGGGGGTGGCAGATTGCCCCGGGCGCGGCCTGCTGAGTGCCCGCGCTCTCCAATCTCAGCAAAGCGCGCGACAAATGGATTTCCAGCTCAGCCCGTCCCGCCGCTATTCTGCACGCAAACTTGCCGAGGCGCGGCCTCGTGTGATCTCTTCCCCAGGGCAGACAAGAGAAAACTGTACTCGCGTTCCGTCTCTTTAATTCTTTCCCTTCCAAGTTCCGTAGCTAAGGGCCGCGAAAAGCAAAAAACTGAACTCCGTCCCGGGTACATTCTGCAGAGGGACATTTTTATGCTTGTAGCTCACAAAGAGGACTGTGTACGTATTTGAAGGCTACAGCTCAGAAAAAAAATCTCACTGAACAGCTGCTGCTTAATAAATTCAGCTGTTCTTAATGGAAAACATTCGAGAGAGACCAACTAAGTTCAAGTACCGCGATCAATAATGCATGTGCACATTAAAAAAAAAAATTGAAAGTCAAAGGATTTAGATCGATGTCCGTGACTGAATTACCTGATAACGACGTGGAGTCACAAGTTGCAGCATGTCGTGTGCTTTGAACGCATAATTTCCAAAAGCAGTGTCTCGCTTAAGTGACTTTATGATGTTCGCACGGTGTATCGCATTTCACACGGAAGAAATACACTAAAGCGCGTGCGTATTCAAATACAGAGATATGTAAACAGGCAGAATAAGACGCTGCGGTCGGCAATGCCTATATAAGTGTCTGGCGCAGTTGTTAGATCGGTTACTCTTGTTAATGAGGCAGTTTATCAAGACTTAAGTGAGTTTGAACGTGGTGTTATAGTCGCCGCACGAGCGATGGGGCACAGCATCTCCAAGGTAGCGGTGAAGGGGCGATTTTCTCATACGACCTTTCCACGACTGTACCGTGAATATCAGGAATCCGGTAAAACATCATTCTCCGACATCGCTGCGGCCGGAGAAAGATCCTGCAAGAGCGGAACACCGGCCGGGGTGGCCGTGCGGTTCCAGGCGCTGCAGTCCAGTGCCGCGAGACTGCTATGGTCGCAGGTTCGAATCCTGCCTCGGGCATGGATGTGTGTGATGTCCTTAGTTTAGTTAGGTTTAAGTAGTTCTAAGTTCTAGGGGACTGATGACATAAGATGTTAAGTCCCACAGTGCTCAGAGCCATTTGAATCATTTGAAAGAGAGGGACCAACGACGACAGAAGAGAATTGTTCAACGTGAGAGAAGTGCAACCCTTCCTCAAATTGCTGCAGATTTCAATGCTGGGCCATCAAAAAGTGTCAGCGTGCTAACCATTCAACGAACCATCACCGATATCGGCTTTCCGAGAAGAAGACCCACTTGTGTATCCTTGATGACTGCACGACACAAAGCTTTACGCCTCGCCTGGCCCCTTCAACCTCTGACATCCGGTTGCTGATGACTGGAAACATGTTGCCTGGTCGGACGAGTCTCGTTCCAAATTATATCAAGCGGATGGACGTGTACGAGTCTTCTGAGTTTAAACACTTCCGTTGGCCACCAAACTCCATAGACATGAGCATTACTGACCGTATCTAGGATGCCTTGCAATATGCTGTTCAGAAGAGATATCCTACCCCTCGTACTTTTAATGATTTATGTTCAAAAATGTTCAAATGTGTGTCAAATCTTATGGGACTTAACTACTAAGGTCATCAGTCCCTAAGCTGACACACTACTTAACCTAAATTATCCTAAGGACAAACACACACACCCATGCCCGAGGGAGGACTCGAACCTCCGCCGGGATCAGCCGCACAGTCCATGTCTGCAGCGCCCCAGACCTCTCGGTTAATCCCGCGTGGCAATGATTTATGGACAGCCCTGCTGGATTCATGGTGTCAGTTCCCTCCAGCACTACTTCCGATATTGGTGGTGTCCACGCCACGTCGTGTTGCGGCACTTCTGCGTGTTCGCGGGGGCCCTAAACGATATTAGGCAGATTTACCAGTTTCTTTGGCTCTTCAGTGTATGTTTTCATTCTAAGGAAACTCCCTGTTAAGCGCATTGGTTAGAAAGGAACCAAGATGAGGATATAAAAGGTCGAATAGGGGCCACCACTCTGTTATTGGTATCTGTAGATTTCTTGTTAACATACCAATCCCTTGCCGTAAGTGATGATCAAAGGGATCTCTGTGCTAAGAAGAATTGTACTGATAACAGTCACTGAAAGCTGGCTCTTATTCTGGCGAGACCAAAGGTCTCTTCCCACACTTCGGTCCAACGGCCTGAAGATGGTACAATGTACCGCGCAAACTGGTTGCTCAAAAAACATAACAACAAGAAATTTAGACGGCTGGAGGTGTTTTGATTCGACGTTTTATACTGAGCAGCCGAAGTCCCGCAACCATCTGTATCAAAATGGACTTAAAGATATGCAACTAACGATATGTCTTCACGATACATACACCGAGCTTACCACTCCAGAAAATTATTGAACGGGCATAATGAGTTCCAGCCTGTTTTTTTTTTTTTTTTTTTTGGTGTGTGTGTGTGTGGGGGGGGGGGGGGAGAGGGGAGAGATCAAACTATTAGGTCATCGGTCTCATCGGACTAGAGAAGGATGGGGAAGGAAGTCGGCCGTGTCCTTTCAATGGAACTATCCCGGAATTTACCTGGAGCGATTTTGGGAAATCACGGAAAACCTAAATCAGGATGGCCGGACGCGGGATTGAACCGTCGTCCTCCCGAATGCGAGTCCAGTGTGCTAACTACTGCGTCACCTCGCTCGGTTTCCAGTCTGTCTCAACGGCAGTAAAAGACTATTGAAACATTAGACATACAGATGTGCTGAATATATTATACCAGAAGCTGTCAGTGTGTGCCAAAGAAGTGTTGTCAGATTTTACTTGTTACCATATCCCAGAGCACGCTCACGTGAAGCAGATTTCCTTTCTGAAGTCATCAGTATTGTAACTCATTTTATGCTGCCTGCCACAATTCCGCTTTTGCGCAACCTCTCTATCTCAGAATAGCACTTGTGTCCTATGTCCCGAAGTATTTGTTGTGTTTGTTCCAAATCTTTGACATGGCTCTACAGTTTTTATCCTCTACAGCTCCCTCGAGTACCGTGGAAGTTATTTCCTAATGTCGTCTAGAAAATCTCTCTTGACCATTAGTCCCCTCTTGCCCTGTGATACGTACTTTTACAGAGATGCATTCAAAATTAAAATTAAACCGGCCTTTTTAGATCTAATAATTTGAATGTGTAGCAGATAAAAAACACGTTCGATATTAATACTTGAATCTATTGGAAAGCGTAAGAAATAGAGATTTCGATGCACAAATTAATAACTAAATATAGACGGACAAACACAGTACAGGATTTACTATTACATAATTTTACAGACTAGTGTGGAAAAATCTAATTTGTTTTATAATCTGATAGTTAACGTGTAAAGCATTAGGGCCTGAGTAGCTAGATGCTACATAATAAGTGTACACAATTTTTTAAATCCTTCTAAGGGCTGAACAGTTTTATACTGCAGATACTGCTCTCACCATAGCTCTTTGTAATGGTATTACCAAAGGTTTTACGTATTTATCGACAGAACTGCATTATTTATTAACACTTTTTCCTCTGAGCGTACTCTCCGATAACGTATATTTCAGCGATAACTATACATTTCAGCAGACGCCAAGAATACGGATAAGTTGTAACATGCTACAGTACCAGTATGACTTGACTGTACAGCACCGAGCGACCTGGGTCGTTCGGGTATTGTTTACTATTATCGCACCCCTTCGGTCAGGTCTGCATGTAAACGAGGTTTAGTTCCGCGATCTGCCATCGGCAATTGTAAAATAAACACGTAATACGCAGTTTGTAAATCCAATGAATGTGCTCTAAGTTATAGTAAAATTCACATTATACGATGGTTGTTTTTTAAGTAAGGGCCGTTTTTATTTTTAAAAAAAGATACAAATACTTTTGTAAAAAAACTTTTATTTTCTGATTCTACACACTTTTACCTATTTTTCTACATAGTTGTCTTGTTTATTTAAGCACTTGTCATACCGTACAACTAAGTTTTTAATTCCCTCTTCAAAGAATTCGGCCGCCTGCTCCGACAGCCAAGAGTTCACGGCTGCTTTCACTTCATGGTCGTCATTGAAGCGCTTTCCGCCAAGATGGTGTTTCAGGTACCGGAAAAGGTGAAAGTCGCTAGGAGCAAGGTCGGGGCTGTATGGTGCATGGTCCAAAACTTCCCAGCCAAAAAAAAAAAAACAATCAAATCCCGAGTCTTTTGAGAGGTGTGAGGCCTAGCGTTATCGTGCAGGAGCAAAACTCCTTTTGTCAGCATGCCGCGCCTTTTTGTTTTGAATTGCTCTTCGGAGCTTCTTTAGAGTTGCACAGTAGGCATCTGAGTTGATTTTCGTTCCTCGTGGAATAAAGTCCACTAACAAAACACCGCGCCGGTCCCAGAACACAGTTGCCATAATGTTGCGCTTTGACAGCGTCTCTTTGGCTTTGACCTTGACGGGTGAGGTTGTGTGTCGCCATTCCATCGATTGTCGCTTGCTTTCGGGAGTGATATGGGATACCCATGTTTCATCTCCAGTGACAATTTGACTCGACATGTCACCCCCTTCTTCCTCGTAACGAATCAAAAAGTCCAATGAAGTAGCAAATCTCTTCCCTTTGTGGTCCTCTGTGAGGAGTCTGGGTACCAACTGAGAACACAGTTTCTTTAAGTTTAGGTTTTCAGGCACAATTTTGTACAAAACCGATCTTGAAACTTGTGGAAATTCCAAAGAAAGAGTGGAAATTGTGAATCTTCTGTCCTCACGAATCTTTGCTTCGACTGCAGCTACCAAATCATCAGTGATCACAGAGGGCCGGCCTGAGCGTTCTTCGTCATGGACGTTTTGACGGCCATTTTTAAAGTCTCTAACCCATTGACGCACTTTACCTTCACTCATTGCATTCAAGCCGTAAACTTCTGTTAACTGACGATGAATTTCTGCAGCTGATAGGCTTCTCGCGGTCAAAAAACGTATCACTGACCGTATCTCACACGCGGCGGGCGATTCAATAATCGTCAACATTATAAAGTAGCACAGCGATGCGTACACGTCAGCTACAGAGCTGCAACTTGCATCAGTGTGAACGGGAAGGATGCCGGCAAGTGGCGCGGTGGCTTGTTGCGGCGTCCGCGCGAACTACGGGACTATACGCGCGAACGGCCCTTACTTAAAAAACAACCCTCATAGTTTTAAATTTTTAAAACTAATATGAATAAAGAAACAAACTCACCAGTCAGCATAGTTCGCGTCTGGCTTTGACGACAGAAAACTCGTTGTTCATATCTTCATAGTTGAGACGGTTATCAGTTAGGAGGTCGGCTTCGGTGTGAAGAACAGACAAGGCGTTCGATCTTTCCTCAGACAACTTAGAACGTAGGTAAGATTTCAGTCATTTAAGAACCTAAAAGGAGCGTTCTGCTGAACAATTTGTAAGTGTCATACATAAAAATATTCTAAGACCAATGTCGACATTCGGAAACACAGACTGTAACCTCTCTTTTCGTTAAAATTTACTCATTTCGACAGGAGTATCACTAATCTCAGGAGATGTCAAAAGTTCCGCGAATTGTACACATTCACTAGGGAAGGAAGGTTCTAAATCAGTCATATGACGCTTGGAGTTTTGCTGCACCTTTAGCAGTATCGTCAGGTAAACTGTTCTTAATGTTACTGAAATCTGTGAAGAAGTCCAACAGTGTTCTATAGCTGTCCTTCCTCTTCACTAATTCGGCATACAAGTTGTCGAGTACTGGGAGAAATGTTTAGACTCTAAATTTTTCCCTTCCTGTCAGAAAAACTTTTTCAGAGTCCGCTTCTTCGTTATCATTAAGATTGAGTTTTCGTGATCTTTTATAGATGCATTCATAGTCTATATCAGTCACAATCTCCATGGATTTATTTTCGTAATCTACATCTACATCTTACTCCGCAAGCTACCTAATGGTGTGTGGCGGAGGGTACTTTCGGTATCAGTATCTGATCTCTGCAAGCCTGTTCCAGTCGCGAATAGTGTGTGGGAAGAATGTTTGTCAGTAAGCCTCTGTACTGGCTCTAATTTCTCGAATTTTCTCCTCATGGTCAATACGCTAGATGTATGTGGGGGGAGATAATATGTAGTTTGACTCCTCCTGAAAAGTGCTTCCCCGAAATTTCAATAGTAAATCTCTCTGTGATGCTCAACGTCTCTCTCGAAACGTCTGTCAGTGAATTTTGTTTAGCATCTCCGTAACGCTCTCTCGCCAGCTAAACGATCCTGTAACGTAACTTGCCGCTCTTCGTTGGATCTCCTCTATCTCCTCTATTAGCCCTACCTGATAGGGATTCCAGATAGATGACCAATACTCAAGAATCGGGCGAACATGCGCCTTATAAGCCACTTCCTTCTTGGATGAGTTACATTTCCTTAAGATTCTTCCGATGAATCTGAGTCTTGTGTCTGCTTTTCCCACTACCTGTTGTGTATGGTCATTCCACTTAAGGTCGCTCTGGATAGTTACGCCTAGATATTTTACGGCAGACCCTGTCTCCATCTGTTTGTCACCAATAGTGTAGCTGTACAATAGTGGATTTCTTTTCCTATGTATGCGCAATATGTTACATTTATTTACGTTCAGGGTCAACTGCCAGATTTTGCACCATTCATCAATTCTCTGCAGGTCGTTCCGCAAGTTATTACTATGTTCTGGCGTTGCTACTTTGGTATAAACAATTGCGTCATCTGCGAATAACCTTAAAGAGCATCCGACGCTTTCTACTATATCATTTATATATATTGTGAACAGCAACGGTCTTATCACACTTCCCTGTGGTACTCCGGATATTACCTTTACATCTGTCGATTTAGTTCCGTTAAGAGCGACGTGTTGAGTTCTATCTGTAAGAAAGTCTTGAATCCAATCGCATGTCGGCTCCGATACTCTGTAAGCTCGTATTTTTTTCATTAAACGGCAATGCAGGACGGTGTCAAATGCCTTATTGAAATCAAGGAACACAGCATCAGCCTGAGCGCCGTTGTCACTGCGCTGTGGGTCTCATGGAGGAACAGAGCGAGCTGAGTTTCACAGGATCTCTGTTTGCGGAATCCATGTTGATTTTTATAGAGGAGCTATTCATTTTCCAAGAACGATATAATGCTTGAGCATAAAACATGTTCCATAGTTCTACAACAGATTGACGTCAATGATATATTGTGTGGATCTGTCTGATGCCCTTTCTTAAAAACGGGAGTGACCTGCGCTTTTTTCCACTCGTTAGGTACCTTTCGTTGCTCAAGCGATCTACGATAAATTACTGCTAGAAGCGGAGCAAGTTATTTCGCATAATCTTTATAGGTATCTCATCTGGTCCTGAAGCCTTTCCACTACTAAGCGAGTGTAGCTGCTTTTCAATTCCGCTATCGGTTATCTCAATATCTGTCATTTCGACGTTCGCAAGACGATTGAAAGGAGGGACAGTTTTAGGACCTTCCGCGGTGAAACAACTTGGGAAGACCGAATTCAGTATTTCGGTCTTCTCTCTGTTGTCTTCCGTTTCTGTGCCGGTGTGTTTGCTGAGAGAATGAATAGATGATTTTGACCCACTTACTGATTTTACATACTACCAAAATCTCTTAGGGTTTTTACTCAGGACGGTTGACAATGTCTTACTTTCAAAATCATTTAACGCTTCTCTCACTGCTCTCCTTACGCTCCGTTCAGCTTTTGTTTTTCAGCTAGGTTTTTACTTCTCTTGAATCTGAGACGAAGTGCTCTTTGTTTCCGTAGCGCTTTTGTAACACGGCTATTAAACCATGCTGGATCTTTCCCATCCCTTAAAATGTTACTAGGAACATACTTGTCTAGGGCATATTGAACGATACGTTTGAATTTTTCCCATTTGTTCTCCACTTTTTTGTCCTCATCACAGAATATTTAATGCTGACTGCAGAGATATTCTGAAATTTGTATCCTGTCACCCTTGCTGACCAAATATATCTCCCTACCTTTCTTAACATTCCCTGAAGGAGCCGTCGTCATAGATGCTGTCACAGCCTTATGATCACTGATGCCTTCCTCTACGTTAATTTATTCGTTAAGTTCTGGTCTGTTTGTTGCCAGGAGGTATACGATGTTACCCTCACGAGTTGGTTCTGTATCTGCTCAAGGTAATTTTCTACAAAACATACAGAAGAATGCCACACGATTCCCTGTTTCTGGCACCAGTTTTGATGGCATAACACTCTCAGTCTATACGTGGCAAGTTCAAGTCACACCCTATTACAACGGCGTGATCAGGAAAATTACTAATAATATTCTGCAAGCTGTGTCTGAAGCGCTCTAAACCTACAGATCCTGACCCAGGTGGTCAATAAAAGCATCCGATCACCATTTTTGACCGTTGTTTGATACTCAATTTCACCCAGATTAATTCACATTCGGAATCCGTGAAAACCTCGCTAGATTTTATTGAATTTTTTAATGCAATAAAAACGCCGCCACCATTGGCGACTAACCTATCCTTACGATAAACATTCCAGTCTGAACTTAGGATTTTGTTGTCATTGACGTCTGGCTTCAACCAGCTTTCTGTTCCCAATACTATCTGTGCATTATAACCTTCAGCAAGCGATACTAATTCTGGGACCTTTCCTTGGATGCTCCTGCAGTTTACTAAAGTCATATTAATCTTTTCTATTTGTGATCTGCGAGGATCTAGATTGTCTGAGGTCGCTGTGGCTGATTTAACAGGCCAATCTTGTTTGCTCCTAAGGGAGGGGTCCTCTAAACTAAAGAAAGCCCCATGTGCACGCCACACGTACTCCGCTACCCTAGTAGCCGCTTCCTGCGTGTAATGCACGCCTGACCTATTAAGGGGAACTCTACAATTCTACACCCGATATCAGAGGTCGAGAAATTCGTGTCAGATACCGTCGCAGAGCCGTCTGGGACTCTGGTTTAGACCTTCCACTCTGCTGCAAACCAGAGGACCGCGCTAATGTGGCTGTCTCATAATAGTTACTCATCGTCCAAAAGTTTTGTACCCGTGGTCTGCCGTCCATTGTACGTCACCACTTTCCCCTGGAGTACCACAGTTTTGTATTGGCGATGTTACCATACGTGTTCACATTAATCAAAGACACGGCTACTCCTGCAACCAACTGGCGATTGCAGTGGCAGAGTCTGCATTCCGTCTGCTGCTACTATTGGCACGTCTAAGATAGCGTGCAGCAAGTAATGGCTGTTGATGTTATTGCTCGCCGGCCTACAAGGAACACACTTGCTAGATGCTCCAGTCTGGGTTATGAGATATAGGTAAAGGCACAGAAAACGGAGCGACGTCATTCATGCCCTGGGTCACACTCTGCACTTTCTGGGACTTTTTCACAACCACGTAGAGGAAACATCTGTGTGAGATCCCTTTCGCTTTGAAACGCTCCTTCGGCTAACAACGCGCGTTCGTTAGTGCTCATGTTTGAATGGCGAGAGTGGTGGACCGATAACCACTACTATACACTATATGATCAAAAGTATCCGAACACCTGGCAGAAAATGATTTAAGAGTCCGTGGCACCCTCCATCGGTAATGCTGGAATTCATTGGTGTTGGCCCATACTCAACCTTGATGACAGCTTCCACTTTCGCAGGCATACTTTCAATCAGGCATTGGATGGTTTCTTGGGTAATGGCAGCCCATTCTGCACGGAGTCCTGCACTGAGGAGAGGTATCGTTGACAGTCGGTGAGGCCTGGCGAGAAGTCGGCGTTCCAAACATACTAAGGTTGTTCTCTAGGATTCAGGTCAGGACTCTGCGCAGGCCAGCCCATTACAAAGATGTTATTGTCGTGTAACCACTCCGCCACAGGCCGTGCCTTATAAACAGTTGCTCGATCATTATGAAAAATGCAGTCGCCATCCCCGAATTGCTCTTCAACAGTGGGAAGCAAGAAGATGCTCAAAACATCAGTGTAGGCCTGTGCTGTGATAGTGTCAACCAAAATAACAAGGGGTACAAGCCCCCGCCACCGAAAACACGACCACAGCGCCTCCGAATTTTACTGTTGGCACCACACATTCGGGGATGGCGATTGCATCTTTCAACACGATTGAGCACCTGTCTATAATGCACGGCCTGTGGCGGAGTGGTTACACGACAATAACATCCCTGTAATGGACTGGCCTGCACAGAGTCCTGACCTGAATCACATAGAAAACATTGGGGTTGCTTTGGAACGCCGACTTCCCGCCAGGCCTCACCTTCCAGCACCGTATGCCTGCGAGAGTGGAAGCTAAGGGTGGGCCAACACCACACTGAATTCCAGCATTACCGATGGAGGGCGCCAAGAACTTGTAAGTCATTTAAACCCAGGTATCCGGATACTTTTGATCACATATTGTATTTGGCGACAACTCAGAGCCTGGCTGCCACAGTTTTGGTTTGTCTTAGGCTTTTGTGCTTTGCTGGCGCCTTGATTCTACCTCGTTTTTTTCTTTTCATGGATGTGTTTACATGTTTTAACAGTCTCTCTTATAGTGCTTCTTCTATTCAGTATTCCCAGGTAGGAGTTCTAAAAATTTTCTTAGCATTTGTGCTTATTTTTCTTGCTTGTAGTGTCTATTTATAGCATTGGTCAATTCCAAATTAAGCAACTCACCTCTCCCTGCTCAGGGGCGTCAGCTGCAAGCGATAGATGCAGTGCAGTTAACTCATATCTTTCAGTTTCACACGCAGCAGATTGCCACCCTCCTCAATACAGTACAGCAGCTCCTTGCAAACCAAACACGCTATGCTGCGCAACACACAACAATTGTACCTCTGAGCGCCACACCGCTTTTTCGCCACAGAAGAGGAATGGCTCGAGTGGTTGCAGCAGTATGAAGCCCGCATCGTTGCTCACAAAGTATCAGGACCTGTGAAACTACATTACTTTTTGTCAACAGTGGAAAGTGCAGTTTTTCGCCTGATTCAGAAATTGTTCCCTAACGCTATTCCAAGTGAACTTTCCTATGATCAGGTTGTACGTTTTCTATTATGACCAACAAGTGAATGTGGTGGGAGCTAGGTACCAGTTCTTTCGTTGCACGGAAAGGTCAGAACAGACTTAAAGGGAGCGAGTCCCAGATTTGCAGGGTGTAACGAGGGAATGCAGATTCCAATGCGCTCGCTGGGATTTATATTCAGATGACATGCTGCGCGATGGGATCGTGTACAATGTATCGGATTTCAAACTTAGAGAACAGATTTTGAAGCAGTCAGATCCATCCTTTCGTCACATAGTGCAAATTCTCGATCAGCAGATTCAGCTGCCGTAGCGGCTGATAAATTTTAGCAGTCACCCATTGGTCGGGCTGATTCGTCCCTTGTTCACATCCGGCCCAGTAAGCAGCAACAGCCTGTGTATGCCAAGCCGTGTAAACAGTTCACTACACAGGCAAACAGAATTAAGTCATGCCCTCTGTGCTATTCACGGCACAAACGCCTAGACTGCCCGTCCCGACATGCACAGTGTTACGCTTCTGGCAAGAAAGGTCACGTACAATACGTATGTTTGCAATGGAACAAACATAAGAATTCTGCCTATTCAGAAAACTAGTCACAAGGCCAATAAAATCGATGCAGTGTATTCAAAGCCTTTTTGTTCGTTTGCATATTAGTGCAAAACATGTGAAATTTCAGTTGGACAAGGGTGCCTCTGTTACATTGCTGAGTCGTAACACGTATGAACTGTTAGGCTCCCCACGCCTGTCTAAAACTGGCACACACCTGACGGCTTATAATGGACAAGACAGTCCAGTTCTCAAAAATGTACATTGCCTGCCATGTATCGCTCGCATACGCGAACTGTGACTTTCACTGTGCTACAATCACGGAATTGTGAGAACATATTTGGCCTTGATTCGTTTGATTTTTTTGGCTTTCAAATTCAGAACAATGCGTTGTCAGTGACTGCATTCAATGCCTAAGACAGAGTAGCTAGCATGCTGAAAGTATTCCATGACCTCTTTTCTGATGGTTTAGGCAAGGTTAACAGTTTTGTGGCACATATTACTATGAAAGACAATGCTCAGTCAAAATTTTGCGAAATCAGAACTGTTTCCATTGCATTACATGACAAATTCGCTGCTGGACTTACACAATTGCTTGGAGCTATTGCTCCCTTACAAGCTAGTCAGTGGGCAAGTCCACTGATTTTGCTCCCCAAACCTTCAGGTCGCAGTCGCCTCAGTGTTGACTTTATGTTTAGAGTCACCCCAGAAACTGTAATTTTTATCCGTTGCCACGCCCACAGTATCTCATGGACAGGTTAGGAGCTGGTCGCTACTTTTCAAAAATTGATTTGCGCGACGCATATCTTCAAATACCACTCGATGAAGAATCTTAAACTGTGTGTATGTGAACACTCAACTGGGCTTGTTTAAATATTTTAGTTTGCCTTTTGGCCGTGTCCCGCACCCGCCATTTCCCAATGGAATATGGAACAGCTGACAGCTCAAGTACCAAACTTTTCAAACTATTTGTCGTAGCAGGTCGTACACCTGAAGAACACACTGAAAATTTTCATACTTAGTTTGGTGTGTTATCTGACTGAAGTGTAGAGTGGTTATGTCATAAACAGTCAAGGGGTACATCCTCTTCAGTCACATTTGTTAGTTATACGTGACCTGCCAGTTCCTCGCAATGACACAGAACTGCAGTCAGTTTCAGGAAAAATGAATTATTACATTCGGTTCATACCGGATGCTGCACAAATCTGAGCTCCATTACATCACTTGCGTCGCAAGAAAGTCTCCTTTTTTAGGAAAGATGAGTGCCAAGTAGCTTATTAAAATCTTAAAGATGCAGTGCCCAGTGTTTGATGCTTGGTTCACTTTTACCCTGACAAATCAATTGTGTTGCAAATTGACTCTTCCTCTTACGGAAGATTTGGTGATAAAGACAGGTCTACTGCTTTCGCACCAAAAGTGTTGTCCAACACTCAGTGTAACTATTTACAAATAGAGGAAAAGGTACTGGCTATTGTGTATGGTGTCATCAAATTCCACCACTATTTTTATGGCAGAAAATTCTACTTAGTAACGGATCACAATCTACTGCAGGCCTTGTTTCATCCGACAAAACCGGTTCCTGTACGAACTGCCCAAAAAATTCAAAGATGGGCTTTGTTGTTGTCTCAATACCAGTACGAGCTTGTGTACTGTCCGACAGCTCAACATGGTAATGCGGACGCAATTGCAAGTCTTTCGATTGACCCTGATACAGACTTTGATGCTTCTGATCCATCTTGTTGTCACATCGACGCTCAGGATTCTGAATTGCTTCAATCTTTTCCTCTGAGCTATAGAAAAATTGCACAAGCCACGGAAGCTGATTCAGACCGCACATTTTGCTAAAATACATTCACACATCTTAGCCTAGCTCATTGCATTGCATAAAGAACTCTGTAGTGCGCCGAGATTTTGCACATCGGCATAAACTCGCTATACAGCAAGGTGTAATTCCTGTTGAAAATGACAGTGGACAGTCACTGGCGTTGATTCATAAAGCTTTGCAAAAAGAAATAGTGCAATTACTTCAGCAAGGACACTGGAGGATTGTTCTTACGAAACAGTTAGCGCGTCGACACTGTACTTGGTAGGGTATGGACACACAAATAGAACAGATGACGTCACAGTGTCACGCATGTGCGGAAAATCAGTCTGTTCCGCCTCACACATTCTCTGCTTGGCCTAAGTCACAATCACCAGAGCAACTTGTGCACATCGACTTTGCGGGACCTTCTTGGAACATTCTTTTGCCGATAATGGTCGATTCTTATAGCAAGTTTCCTTTTGCTGTGCCAAAGAACTCGACAACGTCACGTACCACAGTTCAGGCGTTGTCCTCTATGTTTGCTTCGAAGGTTAGCCTGAAGTCACGGTGTCGGACAACGGCCCTCAGTTCACGTCAAATGAATTTGAAACATTCTGTGAACGCATTGGTATACGAGGTGCATTCAAGTTCTAAGGCCTCCGATTTTTTTTCTCCGGACCGGAAAGAGATAGAAACATGCGCATTGTTTTAAAATGAGGCTGCGTTCATTGTCAATACGTCCCGGAGATGGCAGCACCGAACAACAGATGGAATTTTACCGCCAGCGGCGAGAATGAGAACTGTTTTAAATACTTAAAATGGCGACGTTTTCCTTACTTGAACAGCGTGCAATCTTTCTGAATTTGCGTGGTGTGAAACCAATTGAAATTCATCGACAGTTGAAGGAGACATGTGGTGATGGAGTTATGGATGTGTCGAAAGTGCGTTCGTCGGTGCGACAGTTTAATGAAGGCAGAACATCGTGTGACAAACCGAAACAACCTCGGGCTCGCACAAGCCGGTCTGACGACATGATTGAGAAAGTGGAGAGAATTGTTTTGGGGGATCGCCGAATGACTGTTGAACAGATCGCCTCCAGAGTTAGCATTTCTGTGGGTTCTGTGCACACAATCCTGCATGACGACCTGAAAATGCGAAAAGTGTCATCCAGGTGGGAGCCACGAATGCTGACGGACGACCACATGGCTGCCCGTGGGGCATGTTGCCAAGCAATGTTGACGTGCAACGACAGCATGAATGGGACATTCTTTTCGTCGGTTGTGACAATGGATGAGACGTGGATGCCATTTTTCAATCCAGAAACAAAGCGCCAGTCAGGTCAATGGAAGCACACAGATTCACCGCCACCAAAAGAATTTCGGGTAACCGCCAGTGCTGAAAAAATGATGGTGTCCATGTTCTGGGACAGCGGGGGCGTAATCCTTACCCATTGCGTTCCAAAGGGCACTACGGTAACAGGTGCATCCTACGAAAATGTTTTGAAGAAGAAATTCCTTCCTACACTGCAACAAAAACGTCCGGGAAGGGCTGCGCGTGTGCTCTTTCACCAAGACAACGCACCCGCACATCGAGCTAACGTTACGCAACAGCTTCTTCGTGATAACAACTTTGAAGTGATTCCTCATGCTCCCTACTCACCTGACCTGGCTCCTAGTGACTTTTGGCTTTTTCCAACAATGAAAGACACCCTCCGTGGCCGCACATTCACCAGCCATGCTGCTATTTCCTCAGCGATTTTCCAGTGGTCAAAACAGACTCCTAAAGAAGCCTTCGCCGCTGCCATGGAATCATGGCGTCAGCGTTGTGAAATATGTGTACGTCTGCAGGGCGATTACGTCGAGAAGTAACGCTAGTTTCATCGATTTCGGGTGAGTAGTTAATTAGAAAAAAAATCGGAGGCCTTAGAACTTGAATCACCTCGTACAGCATCTAACCAGAGAACTGTTCCATTCACAGTCAAACGGCGAATCGGAACGTTTTGTCAGAATTTTCTAGCAGCAGATGGCAATCGCACACACCAGGGATTAAGTACTGCAATTGTTTCTCGCCTGCTATAGTTCGCATCCACGAGATGGACAATCGTCAGCGGAAGTGCTTCACGGCCGCCGTCATCGGACACTGCTCCACCTGCTCCACCCTCCTCAGCGTCCGGCGCCGAAGGAAGACCACAAGTAACGCTTCACGCGGCATGGTATTGTGTTTCTCAGGGTTTTTAGCGGCAGCAGACCGTGGGCACGAGGGTAGATCCTTCATCAACTTGGCGCATGCGTGTATCTCATTTCAGACCCAGACGGTTTGCAGCGCCGACATCACAATCAAATTCGCCACTGTCATTTGCACGGTGATCCTTCTGTATCTCATCCCTCAAATTCATGGATCCCGAGGATAGCGCGGCCATAGCAGACGCCAGAGGGTGTCTTTACGACACCGCGGGACGACCCCCATGGAGACGGAGCCTTCACCACCTCCGCCTCCTCTCGTCCTACCAATGGACGCTGAATAAAGAAAAGTGTGAAGTTATTCACATTAGTACGAAAAGAAATCTGCCAAATTTCGACTACGCGACAAGTCACATAAATCTAAGGCTAAAAAATGCAACTAAATACATAGGAATTACAATTACGAATAACCTAAATTGGAACGATCACATAGATAATGTTGTGGGTAGAGCAAATGCAAGACTGCTGTTCATTGGCAGAACACTTAGAAGGTGCAACAGCTCTACTAAAGAGACTGCTTACATCACGCTGGTGCACCCTATTCTGGAATATTGCTGTACGGTGTGGGATCCGCATCAGTTGATAGAAAAACTTCAAAGAAGGGATCTTCTCATGAACGTTCAATGACCAGTTTTCGCCTCCGATTGCGAAAACATTTTGTTGGTACCTACCTACATACGGAGAAATGATCATCACAATAAAATAAGAGAAATCAGGGCTCGCACAGAAAAATTTAAGTGCTCGTTTTTTCCACGCACGATTGGATAGTGGAACGGTAGAGAGACAGCTTTATGGTGGTTCACTGAACCCTCTGCCAGGCACTTTATTGTGAATAGCAGAGTAATCAAGTAGATGTAGATGTATATGGAGCTGGACCCGCCCACGCCGCAGCGGTCGAAATCTACATCGTGTTACAGGCCTCAGGAGATGGACGTGTATCCGTCTGGGCGTTTTCCGCGGATTGTTTCCACCAGAGCAAAGGTCGGATGTTGGGGTACGACCGGAAATCTGACGTCCTCTGCAGCCACACCTTCCGGTTCCGCAGAGCGTCCATGCTCTGGCGTCCCCTCCCGTTGGCCTGTTCCATATAC